>NC_142154.1:35027500-36389997 GCF_024610735.1 Ursus americanus | reverse complement strand
GGGACCGGTCGGAGTCGCTGGGGAAGGCAGAGAAAGGCAGGCGGGGAGGGGGTATTCTGGAGGTGGGGATCTAGCACAGCCACGGCGGGAAGCAACCGTGTGTCAGCCGGAACAGGTGCATGGTGGGGCTACTGATGCTGGAGTCTACACACCAGAGACAGGTGGGAAGCTTCGGCTGACGGCTCTCTCACCTTCTGGGAAACAAAGGTTTAAATTCACCAAGACCAGAAGGGGCAAGGGGTCTGAGTAACCTCGGAGTCTTGTGGAAAGCTTCTGAAAAATGCATATTCCCAGGCTCCAGCCCAGACCTCTAGCATCGGAGTCTCTGGGGCTGGGACCCAGGAGCCTGTTTCTCACCCGCACCTCCTGCGAGCCTGACGTGCGCTGAAGTGGATGAGAAACAGTTCCCGCAAAGCCAGAGGCATCAACAAGAAAAGACCGTAATTGACCTTTCCAATCCCGAGCGCCCTTTCATGACACGGGCGCCCTGATCTTCCAGCAAGCCTGGGAGGCCGGGGTAGTTATTCTCCCCACTGCACAGAGGTGGAAGCAGACTCAGAGCGGTTCAGAGACCTCCGCTAATCATGACAGCTAGCAGGTGGCGAAATCCAGACTGGAATGAACCAAGGTCTTCTCCAGACAGATCTTGCATGCTTCAATGCGGCAACGCCTTCTGCTCCCGCCACAACTCTGCAGGGACTCCCATGGGGCCCCCAGTCCCTGCTGACCATGCCAGTGGGGGCCGAGTCCCTCTGCTTCCCCAGCCCATCCCTGCAGGGCCTGGTGCTGCTCGGGTTGGGCGCCTTGCCCTGTCGTGGGGCCGGGACACTCCTCCTCGAGAGCCAGGAGCACGGACAGCCCCACTCGCCCGTCCTCCCCTCTGCCTCCCCCACTGGGCCCTCATCTTAATTTCATTCGTTTGATTTATTAACATCTAAGTGGCAGAGTCGTCCTGGTCAGCACAGCCAATCAATTCCAGGGTTTAATTCGGTTTTTCCTGATTGGGTCTCCGGTCACTATCTTTCTGCTCACCCGAATCAATACTTTAACCTTGTGCTTCAAAGTCAGGCTGTCTGCAGGGCCCTGGCCCGTTCCCCACGGACCTAGTGCTGCAGCCGGAAGGCGGCCAGCAACTCTGCAGAGGCCCTGGGCTACGCTGTCCCCGGTAGCCCTCCCACCCACTCAGCGGGGAGCTGCAGGGTCCCCTCGCCCATCCTCTTTGGGGCCAGCGGCCAGCCGCCCGGCACAGGCGAGCCGCCACATTGACGCCAGTCCTGGGGGACCAGGCAAGGCGTCACAGTTTGGGAGAAGAGCACATGTGGACCACAGTCACTCACTGCCCCTCGCCTGGCCGTGGACGGACACCGAGCCCCTCTGTGGCTCTACTTCCTCGTCTGTAAAATGGCCGGGAAGGGCAAATGCAGGCAGAGACAAGAGTTCCTCGTCAACTATCAGACAGCATCACTTAACAAGCCCCTCCGCGAGGAGCGCCCACAGCCCTGACTGTCAGACAGAATCGACGCTGCTTCGGCCTGTCTTTCGGTGTCTGCACTGCGTCCCCAGCAGGACTGCAGGCCCGCGGTGGGCAACTTCTGTACCCCCCCCCTCGGCTTTTGTCCCAACAGTACCAAGCCCCAGGGGGATGCCCTCCAGGAACGCCTGGGCGCCTGAGACCCACATCTTACCTCTCCCAGTGGCTGCACACGTTAGGGTCCTCAGGGTTCAGGGACAGGACAGTTTGCAGGAGGGAGAAGACAATGAGCTCTGTCACAGAGAGTGCCATCCCGGGCCCTGGGGGGGGGGGGGCAAAAGAAGCAGCGTCATTAATCAGACCGTTTCCCGGGCATCTGTTCGACACTGAGACTGTTCACACGAGGCGGCAAAGCACACTTGCTAAACAGACTAAGTTTGCCCCCAAGGTCAGGTAATGAGCACTTGATATTTCACACTCGCGGGCTTTGACGACACTTCACCAGTTCTGAGTAACCGCGGAGTGGGCAGCCCGAGTCAGGGAAAAGTTGATATTCCAGGCCAGGGGCTCCGAAAGTTTGTTGGCTCGTCGACTGCTTTGAGAATCTCGGGCAAGTTCAAGAATTCTCCCCAGGAAAATGCCCACATGCACAATGTTTGGCTGTAAGACCAGGGTGTCCTCAGGGCCCTGAGCCCATGCTGGGATCAAGAACTCCTGACCTTTAAATGCAGGGTCTTCCCCTTGGTCCCTTCTCCCTCAGATGTGCTTTGCCCATCCACTCCCCCTACTCCGCCCCACTTCCTGCAGCAAAGAAAGGGAAGAAAGGTGTCTGGTGGACCCTGGGCAAGCTGAGCTGGGAAGACCCTTCCAGGCTAACCAGAAGGCTGGACCTTGCTTCTCTTGCTGCTATGGGCTATCCGTCACTGACACCCCGCTTCATGCACACATCACTCCCGCCGAGGGATGAAGGCCTGGTGAGGAGTTCGAGGAAGCAGCTTGTAGAGTTCCATCCAGGCCCCTCAAGTGACAGCTTATGGCAGGTGTCAAGTGTGCTTACACACATGTCGACCCACTTGGTCCCCTAAACTGAGGATTCCCCAACAAATGGCTCCTTATGGAGGCAGAGAACCATTAAGGTGGGAGTAGCCACAGTGACCCCCTAGACTCCTTCCTGCCCTGTCACTCCAGGACCCTGTGGTCCTGCAGACTTAGAGAACTGCCCGAGGGCTCCCACCTGCGGAGGGGCGGGGGTCTGGGGGTGGGGGGGGGGACTAGCCCAGGGGAGCTGGAATGCATACGTGCTCAAACATCAGCTATAGAATGAATGAACACCGTGACTCAGAAAGATAGCACTATCTTTCATGTGTACCTAGATGCTATCGTGATTGGCTTAAAAGCTTTACTGAATTCAGAGCAGCTTTGCTTCTCAACCTCCCACACTAAAAGATGCAACTTCTAATAACTGGGGGCGGGGATGGTATAGAAAATATTTTGACATTGGAAAGGGTCCCCAGGCTTGAAATGGTCGAGGATCCAGTCCATTGGCCCTGAGCTTGCCGACGAGGAAGGACTCACTCCACTCAGGGACAGACGAGAGTGACATGCCCGTCGCACACACCCCCATCTGTACCCAGAGGGAAGCTAAATAGAGCTCCTGTCTTCGTGAAAGGTTAAATGCTCTCCTCCTAGTCCCCAGTAATTTCCTCACTAAATTCTTTCTTAGCAGCTCCTTCAAAGATAAACAAATTGTCACAAATTCTGTATAGCGGTAGGGGTCCAAATTAATGATTAATGAGGTTTTTCTGTTTGAGATCTGAAAATAATCTGGCTAAACGTTATTTTGAAAATCAGTTCGGAAAGAGAAAAGCCATTCTGATGTTTCCACTCCATTTGCCAAGTCCAGGAGTACGCAGGTCACAGCCCCTCATCTCCCTTCCCCGTTCACTCCCCCAAGACCTCGGAGACCAAAGGGGCCCCTCCACCGAGGGCGGGGCCCAGCCTGGAGCCCGTGCCCCCACTAGGGCTGCAGGGCGGTTCAGCCCATTCCCCTCGGAGAGGAGGAGCCACAGCCCAGATGAGAAAGTCTCAGGGAGAGTCAAGTGAAGGGTGAGAGTCGCCTCCCACGTGGGGTTTGGGCAGATCCGCCATCAAATAAAGGAATAAAGGAAGAGACACGGTGCTCCGAAAGGCACAACGTCGCAATGTCAGAGGGAGACAATGCGTCGTTCTGGTTCTCTCCACAGCCCTGTCTCATTAACTTGGCCACTCCTATGATCTCCCGAGTGGATCCCCCTGACCGCATCCTTAAACTTACGAAGCTTAGAACATCAAGGATGAAGGCACCTGGATTAGAGGACAGTGTTCCTCTGGCCCCCTTTTGATCCGTGGTGACAGAAGAGGGGTGGGAGATGGAGGTAACTGGGATCCTTGCTAGAGTTTGGGAGATCTTTTAAAATCTTCATGCAAACCTCTTCCCTCTGCGTCAGATGTGGCCAGGACAGTTTGGCTGACTCCCACTGGAAGTGAGATACCCAGATGCCAGTGCAGAGAGGGTGAGGGGGAAGGGGAGGTGGACCAGGGAGCACAAGACACAGGCAGCGAGACAGCCTCACTCCTCTGTCCGTGTGGTTGTGTTAAGGCCAGCAGGGCGGGCCATTCACACCCAAGCCTGGAGCAGCCCTGCCACCAGCAGCCACACGGATCCCCATGTGAGGCCAAGTCTGTCCCTGTGGAAGTGCAGGAGGGGCGCGGGAAAGAAGGACATCCAGCCCGAGGGTGGAAGGCTCCCCTCGGGGTCCCTCCGTCCTCAGACTTTTTCTTGGAACCCAATCTAAAAGATGCAACCTTATCACGCACGCTTCCCTCCCCGGGCCAGACTGGTCTCTCCTGCTCCTTGTTCACACTGCTCCCCTTGCCCTCAACACCCCGGAGTCATCAACTTTGCATGTCCAAGGACCATCAGCTGGAGGTCCAGCTCAGGCCCCCCGGCCCCCCCACCCCCGCTGGGCTTGGCACCTACGGGGAGCCGGGCACCCTCCGCTCACACAGCTTCCAGTCTGGGCCACACAGCCCAGCGCGGAGCACTGCCCATCTCACAGCACCAGCTCTTCCAGCTGCCTACTTTATCTTTCCCACGTGTCTCGGAAACGCCTGGAAGGTGGGGACATGGCCGAGGCCAAACCAGTCAGCTCCCTTCGGGAACTGGTTTTAGAAAAAGTATTTCTACTTGTCTCAGACAATTCACCGAGGCTGAGTGAAGAGCAGCCAGACAGGAGCCACCCCTCCCCACGGGGGCCACTCCTCACCGTGACCGTGAATGGGGCTTTCCCAGAGCACGTGCGCGCGCTCTGTCTCTCTCTCTCGGAGGATGGATCACAAAGACAGAGGCTCGCGAGATGACTGAGGGAAAATCAATGCCGCCACAACGGTTATTAGGCTGACTCCATTCGGAGTGACAGAGGTTAACGTACCGGGCACCACCTGATTTAGGGCATTAAAAATTAAATAAGAAAATGCCCCTGGTTTCACTTCGGAGGAAGAGAACATGTAAATAGATCTGTTCCCTTCCCTCTGGTCCATGCCCCCTGCATATTAAGGAGCAGAGGAAGGGAGCAAAGTTGCAGAGGTGGAGAAATTTCCTTCCTGGCGGTGGGGTACGGCGCTGGGGTACATCAGGTACTTCACACCTGATGAAGTGGGCCCGCGGCTGGAGGGGAGAGAAGGTGGCCAGGAGGCAAGCCCTCACACCAGTCTGCACACCCGCCCCCCCCCCCCCAAACCGATCAGCTAGCATTCCTGGAACACCACCGGCCTGGCCCTGGGCTGGGCTGTGGACACAAACATACAGCACGGGTCCACTGCCATCTGTTTGACGAGCTCAAGCCGCAAAGGGTGAAGTCCCAGTGGGGGGCTCCTGGGAGTGGATGGCACTTAAGACGGAGGGACCGTGGAGAGGGAGCAGGCGGAGAAAGGGCATTTCGGGAGCAGGTAGAGCACAAGCCAGCGCCCGGAGGCAGGAATGTGTAGGTGGCGTTGGACACGGTAGAGGGTTTGCTCCGCCGAGCAGTGGGGGCCACGTGGGCAACTTTGGGAGGTGTTTTCCAAAACGGGGCTTGGTGGGACACTAGTCCCGTGAGACAGTGATAGAAATCTCCCAAAGATTTCCATGAGCGAATTAGTTCAGGAAATGCTGCATGTGCTTATTTCTTCTTTTTAAGTATTCCAGTGTATTTTTTTCATTTTTTTAATTTAAAATCAATTAACGTATAGTATATTATTAGTTTCAGAGGTAGAGCTTAGTGATTCGTCAATTGTATATAACACCCAGTGCTCATCACAAGTGCCCTCCTGGGGCGCCTGGGTGGCACAGCGGTTAAGCGTCTGCCTCCGGCTCAGGGCGTGATCCCGGCGTTAAGGGATCGAGCCCCACGTCAGGCTCCTCCGCTGTGAGCCTGCTTCTTCCTCTCCCACTCCCCCTGCTTGTGTTCCCTCTCTCGCTGGCTGTCTCTATCTCTGTCAAATAAATAAATAAAATCTTAAAAAAAAAAAAAAAAAAAAAAAAAAGTGCCCTCCTTACTGCCCATCACCCAGGTACCCCATCCCTCCGCCCGCTCCCCTCTAGTAACCCTCAGTTTGTTTCCTAGAGTTAGGAGTCCGTATGGTTTGTCGCCAGTGCATCTTACCATACCTTAGGCTCTGAAAAGACCCAAAGTAAGGAGACCTGTTCTCACTTTGTTCCACCCAGTGTTCTCCATAGAACTGTCTCTAGTCACTCACTGCTCTAGGAGCGGAGGTCCTTAGGGTACCTGTTTGGAAAGCTCTGCTCTCCTCCATCAAGGCCACGTGTGAAGGAAGCCCTGGTCCCGTCAACCCTCATCCTTAGAGTTTGTATCCCTTTGTTTATTCTAACACTTGAGGGCCTTCTGTGCGGCACGTGGTGCTAAGGGAACCTGCCCCTGGATAACTCAAGAGACACTGACATCACAGCGAAGGATCCCTCCTCCCGGCCGGACCTTTGCTCTCGCCCGGCTGGGCCCTGCAGGCTGGGCAGACCTCAGAGATGGCGGCCTCTTCTGGAAGCCGTGCCTTCCGCCGGCGCCCTGCCGTCACCAGCACCTGTGGAGTCCGCCCTGAATCTCTGGTGGCAGCACACACCTGGCCAGACACCAGATGCTCACATCAGCCAAGAGGCATAAAACCGGGGCACAGGGCAGACAGACAAGCAGATGGCCTCTGCCCTGGGATTGGTTGTTATGACCTCACAGACCATCTGTGCAAAAATCTTCCCCCACCTGCTTCACTTCCACCACCTGCCTAGTCCTCCTGACTGTGCCGAAATCTTGGACATGGGAGCCTAGTCCACGTACCTGGAACCTGATCTCTGTCTACCCCAGTCTCTTCCAGGGAGCCCTTCCTTCCCAACAAACTTGCATGGGCGGCAGGGGTGGTGGTGGTCAGGCACTGTTCTGTGAGCCCTGGGAGGGTTCACTTGCACCACACTAGGCATCGGTCGGTAGTAGCTGCTTGGCTGAGAGACTGGGGTGAGCGGGAAAGTGTGCCATGATCGATTAGTAATGCCTGTCACAGGCACCGGCTGGGAGAGGGGCACACAGGCGCCTCACACCTGCCCCCGTCCTACGTCCTACGTTGTTGAACACTTGTTACTAGTTTCGGAAATCTCCTTTTCTCTATAAACCACCTAGATGTGGCCTCAGCTCTTCCCTCTGGGCCTTAGAACCCGCACGCCATCTTCCCTCCCTTGGACCACACTACTAGACCACACATCACGAGGGCAGAGATGTGGGTCCCTTGTGCTCACTGCTGTCCCCAGCACGCGGAGCGCTGCCTGCACGTCCAGGGGGCTCAGTACCCCTCGTCCACCGATTACGGACGGCCTGTATGGCCAAGCACCTCCCCTGCCCTCTCCGTCATCGCCAGCCTCAGGCTCAGACACATTGCTTGTGTCTGGCCTGACCGAGGCCACCAAAGATCCGTCCCAACAGCAGGTCACGCCGCAGGGGGCATTCCACGCTGCATTAACATTGCCCCATGGAGACATCAATCTGTTGGCGGCAGTTACAGTGAGCACGGCGACATCCTGAGAGTGATTCAAAGACCCCCGCCTGGGCCGCCCCGCCAGCGCCAGGGTACATCTGCTCCAGGGACCAGCACAAGGCGGGCATTGAAGCTTCTCAATAGTTCAAGCTGCAACTGGGGGCTGATGTGCTCCAAGCGCCTCATGAAAAGGCGCTTTCAGGCTCGGGAAGCAGCAGAAGCAAACCCCAAACTGGGACTGATAAAGCAAACGCCTCACATCCCTCCCAGCATGCGGGGAGAGAGAGAGAGAGATGTCTATCTTCTATTTATAGAACACACGCACAAACACACACGCTTCTCTGTTTTTTTCTGAATAAACCAAAAAAAGCCACGTTTGCACTCAAAGGGGCAAATGCCAAGGGAATCATCCCGTCTGGCAGACCTTCCCCGTCTTCTGCCCACTGATCTCTGAGCTGGCCCCCAGTCCCCAGGCCCCTGTTTACTGGCCTTGCTGGGGTCTGATTAATGTGAGATGAAAAGCGGAGCTGCGATCGGGCCGGTAATTAAGAGGCTTCACCCTCTGCCGTGATGAAGCGTCCTGCCCTCCAGCAATCCCACCAGGGGCTCGGTGTGTGTCCAACGCTTTCTAATCTCTCTGCACTTAAAAAGAAAAAAAAAAAGTTTTCAAAATAAATCCACAGCTCTTAATCTCCAAAAGAGTGATTCCCTGACAGCAGAAGGGCGGCAGAAACCCCCGTGCCACCGTGGAGGCCCTGCCAGGTGCCTGCCCACAGGGATAAATCAGAGGGGATGGGAGGCACTTGCAGAGACATGGTAAATGTCCTCTTTGGAGTCCGGGTGCTGCCACTCCGATAAATTCTGCTTTCTCCTTGCCTGGGAAGCCTCGGGCTGCAAATCCTGAAAACGGCATCGCGGAAGCCTGCAGCACCCATGATTCAGGGTCAAAAGACTGTCCTGTCCCCGGCACCCTCAAGCCCTACACACCAAGTGGCCTGGCATCAGCCAGCCTCAGAGAGCAATCAGCACACATCCCCAGGGAGCAGGGAGAGGGGGGAGTGTAGAAACTGCCAGGCCAATAAAGCACCCCCCTCACTGTGCACAGCCTCTGCGTTCCGGGCCCTCAGCCCTCCCACTCCCAAGCAGGCAGCAGCTTCCTGCCCCTCTAAAGACGAAGGGAGAAAACTTATCTGTGTTCTTAGACCATTCCATTTCTCACAAAGCAATTATCTCCATCTTTCCATTTCTCTGCAAATCAGGGCACACTCAGCTGGCCTGGCCAGCCCTGAGGCTCGCCTGCCCTCCCAGCCCAGCCTCCCCACGCCTGGCTCTGCTTCCCTGTCCCACCCCCTCCCAGGGCTGTGGGATTCTCAGAACCGTGGGAGTCCCACACGCCCTAGCATTAAATCATGGCTCTGTCCATACAGCCCCAAAGATAAGTCAGTCACTGAGGGCCATGCACACCTGTAGAGATTAGTCCCATTCCTTCCCACTCTGAAAAAAACCATTTCTCAGACCGTAAGATGCGACCACCAGTGCCTGGATAGGAAGGAGCCCTAAGGGACAAGGCGCTGGACAATCACTACCCTTGGAAGGTCAAGCGTCCCACCCGGGTGGAGGTGAGGAAGACAGACCGGACATCAAGCTGCACAGATTCAGAACTGGGACCAGAACATCACCTATCCACCACCTCGTCCCACAGGAGGGGAAACCGTCCCCAGGTGACTGGCTCAAGATCGCAGGATATGCGGGTGGCAGGGCCCCACGTGAAAGGAATAACGAAGCAGGACTGACATTGTTCGAATCCTGACTCCACCTTACTGGCCGCACAACCTGGATAAATCATCTGCCTGCCTTAGGGCTGAGCGTTTCACATGGACCGAGCACGGGCACGATCAAGTTCATAGGCTGTTAGGATAGTCAGTGAGTCAGCAGGCAAAGCACTTAGCCAAGCCCAGCATCTGGCACGTAGAAGGTACCCAATGAAATATTCGTTTCCTCCCAACCCATATTCCCCCACCTCAAAGATCCTTCCAACTCTCTAATTCTGACTTTCGGAATTTCTAAGGAGCTGGAAGAAAAAAAAATTATCTATCCCTCTATCTATCTATCTATCTATCTATCTATCTATCTATCTATCTAGAGGGATAGATATGGAAAAATCCTCTGCTGGGACATCGAGGCTTGTCTGTATCTATGTGGTGACTACTGGGTCAGTCTTCACTGTACAATGGACAAGACAGGCCTCATGTTTCATCCACTCGGCAGACCTTTCCTGAACACTTGCCAGTCACCGTGGGCACAAAGATGACTGAGGCAGGCCCCTGCCCCAAGGCCCCCAAACACCTGCTGGAGGGTGTGTGGGACTGGCCATGAGAGGGCCGTGGACCCAGGATGTGCCTTAATTCAAAGCACCGAGGCCTTTCCCTGGCAGGAAGCCTCAGGCAAGTGTGATGGGATATCAGAGACCTTTGTGGGAAATCGATGCTGAACGTCCCTGCAGGTGCCTCCCATGTCGAACCTGGCCCATCTCCATCCCTGTTGCCTCGGAATCCACTCTTGATTAGCACTGCCTGATCTGAAGAGAGAACAGCCCAGCCACCCAGGACTCAGGGCAACCCCTTCTACTGGGGTCTTCCCTCCTGAATGCCAGCTCTGCTCAGGAGCAACTCGGCTTTCCACAGGCCCCGTTCATCCCCCTCTGCCTGCTCAGGGCAGACTTGCTGTGTGACCCGGGAAAGGTAGCTTTCCCTCTCTGAGCTTCACTCTCTGCTTATCCCAAAGGCGGGGGTCCAACTGCATCATCTCCTGGACCCTTCCAGCTCTGCAAGTTCACCCTTCCCTGCCCTCCCCCCCTTCTCTCTTCCCCCATTCCCAGCCTGGGGCTTGGCCTATCTCCCCACAGCAAAGAGACACACAGAGGAGGTAGGAGAACTGGAGTTTAATCCTGGGTCCCGGAGAACTCATTTCACTGTCTGAGCCTCCTTGTCCTCTTTGAGGACATGGGCAGGATGAGAAAGCAACAGACCCTTGGGAGGATCCAACTGTAGTCCCACGCCAGGAATGCAGGGATCAGCAGCACTGCGATGGCTGTCACCTGTAGACTCTGCCCCCTCACATCTCGGGGCCACCTCTCCCTGGGCAGGAGCTAAAGAGGAGGGCCTGGCTGATGGCCACGGACATGGGCATCAGACGAGGGCCCCTCTCCGGATTTCCTTCTGGAATCTTCCACACGTATCTAGGACAGAAGATTTTGAAGCCAGATGTCCCAACGCAACTGTCCCAAAGCCTGAAGATGCCTATACTTGTGCGCTCATAGTGGGAACACGCATCAGCGTATTCCATAAAGCAGCTCGGCAATGCAGAACGACCTCTTTCAATGTGTGTCTTTAACCCAACGCTCGACTTCTGCAATTTTTTATTTTTATTTTTATTTTTTTTAGTAATTGGCCAGGGTCAAGGATAGGTTCCAGAATAGTTGCTGCATCGTCTCTTAATCAAGAGATGTTTGTTGCAGCATTGACACAACCTAAACAGTAGGGCCCTTGCTAAATAAATTCCACCATGTCTACATAACAAAATATTATGCAAACATTAAAATATTGATGTGCGGAAGAAATATGGAAGCCTATCCACTAGAGCATTAATAGCGATCATCTTTCACAGGGGCTGGAGGGGAAGGAAGCGGTATCACAGGACTTGTGCTTCTAAGACAGTATTTTTATTGTTATATGAGTGTTTCCTACAATAAGCATTATTACCACTATAATCAGAACGGCAAAGATATTTTAAGGGAATGTACGTAAGTTCACCAACATGGAAAGATAACCCTGACGTATTAATCTATGAAAAACAGGTTACGAAACAGTACGCGCATTCGGATCGCATTTATATAAAATGTCGTGCGCGCGTGTGTGTGGTGTGTGTGTGCTGAGAGCGAGCAAGATGGAAAGATGTCCGGAAGGATGTTTAAAATGTTAACCAAGATATCCGGGTGAGGACATTTTAGGTGACTTACTTTCTTCTCTATACTTTCCTGCATGTCTGCACGATGAGCTCGTCTCACTCTTAAAATGTGAAACACCACAATAAAGCAATCTTCGTTTTGGAAACAAAGAAGGCAGGGTCCTTTGGGCAGTGCCCCCACAGCCTCCCCTTCTCCAGGTCCAGATTCTCCCCCGCTGCCCCTTGGGGTGCCTTTTCCCAGAGAACAGGGATTCATCAAGCCCTGAGCCTGCTACCCCTAGGGGCACCGGCCACTTTATGGGGCTCCCCAGGCAGCCCTGGGAGCCATCAGGCTGGGGCAAAATTGCCATTACAATTGTATGGCACGGGTCCACGCTGTGATTGTATCCATGCCGTGATTAAAAACATTATGCCATTTCAAAGACCCAAAATGATCTTACGACACAGAAAAATGGATGGATGATGTACAATTCTGTCAGCTCTATTCGGTATAATAAATGAATCAGGTATTCAGATTTTAAAAGAAATTTATTGCAGTCCTTTGTTCATGACACTGATGAATTCTGGCTCACAGCCTGGGCAGGTCAGCCTGGGGCACTGCACCTCACTCCAGAGCTCGCTCAGTCCTCTCTACCCACACAGGCTTTGCTCCTCCGAAGATAACAAGAACCCAGAGCCCTGAAATCCTAACCAGTTCCTGGGTCCAAATTCCACCTCTATCTCTTACCGACTGTGTGACCTTGGGTAGGGTCACTTAACCTCTGGGAGCCCCAGCTTCCTCCTCTGTAAAGTGGGAACAGTAAGAAAACCTACTCGCAGGATCACGAGAAGCCAAAGAGATAAAGGTTACAATAATGCCTGTAAACAATAAAACGCCGGGTAAATTCTGGTCACTGTCCTCTTGCTGGGGTGTTGTTGGGCGGGCGGGGAGTTGTGCAGCACAAATAGTTCTTGGGGGGGGGGTGTGCACAGAGAGGGAATGAGTCTATTAGGGTCCTGAGCCCAAGAACTGCCTCCTTGGAGTGAAGCAGGTTTGCCAGAAAGGAGAGAGAAGGACAAGATGAATTTCAATGAGGTGGCAGTTTGGCCCGGCCCAGGCCCTGCGGACCCACAGTCTAAGCTAGAGAGGATTCCAAGTCTGGAACCGGAGGCCGATCTGGCTGCGCTTCTGGCTTACGCTGCGTCTGACAACCCTGGAGGAGCGAGCAGCTCACCTGCCTTCCAGGACTTCAGCACCCCGCACTCCCTCCCCAAGGAAGGAACCACGGAAACAGCACTGTGGCAGATAAAACCCAAAACCCATCCCTCACCTCCCAGGTTTAATCTGCAGAATGGCACACACTCTCAGATTCATTGTGCTCCTGGCCTGATTATTCGTTGTTTATTTCAGTATTTTCCAGGAAATTGTTCATTAAGGATAAAAGCACCTGCTTACTGTAAGAGAGCATTACACAAAGACTCTGGCATGGGGGCCTGGGAAGAACATTAATTAATGAAGCGAAACTGAACAAACACGCTATAAATTAAAGGTCTAAGGAGAAACGTGTGGCATTTAGCGGCTTACGATAGAAGGCTGCAATGAAATGTCATATTTTTAGACCACAGTGGCGTGGGGAAGAAAAAGAAACGGGAGGGAAAAATTACCAAAGGTGGCAGAGGTAACGATCTATTTCTAGAGCAGCCAAAGCCTGTGCTTCCATTAAGAGAATTATAAATCAATTGTTTTGTCCGGGGGCATACACGCGCCGTGTGTGCGAAATTAAAAAGCTTAACGTGTCCGAGCAGTTCGTTCTGAGGGCTCCGTGGAACCCTGCCGCCTGAGACAGGTGTGAGAGAGGCATGGTCGTGAGGCAGGAGGGGGATTTGGGCTGTGTCACAGAGTCAGGCCCGGCTGGGCACAGGCAATCCTGAGCACCAGAGTCGGAGAGAAAAGGGAGCCAGACCCCAGGGAAGTGGAACTTTCGGTTAGCCAGAGTGCCACCGTGCAGCGGGTCACGCCCCATGGCGCCCGTCAGGCTTGGTTCTCATGCACCCCAGAGGAGTGGCTTGTGCCCCACGGAGGAGCGGGGCCACCCCATTCGGGGCCGTCCTGAGAAACCGTCGCCAGGGCTAGCTTCTGTGCTGTGAACGTATCGGCTTCATTTCCCTCGCTTCCTACCTACTCCTGAACAAGGACACCGTCTTTAGGAGCGATGACCCTGAAATCACGCAAAATCCCAATAAATCCAAAGAGATGTGTTCCCACTCGATAGAATCCACTTACCAAGACCAGAAGGGAAAAGGCCACATTGCAGAAGGATCTGGGTAGCGGGTGTTGGAACCCTATAAAGGTCTTCTCTGCCTCACTTCCAACTCAACAGAAAATTCGGAAATCTGAACAATCGCTTCCTCAAGGCAAAATGGAGGTGAGGGCAGGTTTCCCCTCTGGCTCTAGCTTCTCTGGGTGCTCTCCGCCCTTTCCCCAGGCAAGCCCCGCCTGCGGGGCGCTAACCTCCAGTATCCTGAGTCGTCAATATGCGGAAAACAGGAAGCTTGTGCCAAATCTACAGCACGCTCCTAATTCCGTAGTGTGCCCCCAAGTCTCCAAATCTGCCATCACATGCCAGGACTCAGTGGGGTAGGAGAACGGGCGGCAGGCCAGAAGCCAGATAACCACAGTAGGCCTCCAACCAGGATGCATACGTGGCTGTGCCAAGAGAGGGAGAAAAGAGAGAAGTGAGTGGGGTGGGCGGGAGCTGGGTCTGTGGGCCCAGCACTTAGCGTGTGAGCTCAAGGGAGCACTGCCAGCTAACACCACATCCGCTGCCTTCAGAGCGCTTACTAAGAACACGGTTCATGTGCCCTGTTGAATGAGAAGTTGGATACAGATGGAGTCCAACAGTGAACCGGGGAGCAGCTTCCCGAGCACCAGAGGACAGCAGCAAATTAACAATTCCCGAGAGCCTGCCCCGCGCCGGACCCCGTGCCGATCTCACTCCGTCCTCGCAGGGGCTCCGGGAAGCCGGTGTTAACAGTCTCCGTTTGCAGAGGCTCACAGTTTGGAGGTGAATGAACTAGATCTGAATTCAGGACTATGTGCTCACCCAACACGATGCTTCCAAGTGTGGCTTTGCTCTTCAAGCTCAGAGCCTGTGTGTGTGTGTGCACGCTCGTGTGTGTGCATGCATGCCATGTATGGTGTGTTGGGGGAGGGATGGGCCATCTCTTTAGCCTGTGCTCCCCGTGTGACCTTGGGCAAGTCTCCTGCTTCCTCGGTGCTCTGTTAGCTGAGAAGAAGCCTTGATTAGCTGAAGTTCCCGATCTGAGCCACAGAACCGAGAATACTATTTCAGGGACTATTTCCTCAGCTTTTCCAAGGATGGTACATAACACGTACCATTTTAGATGCACAGGAGAAAAGCCAGTCCATTAGAGACAGTGGACGTCATGGGGCGTTAGGGCTGAATTCTCTCTGGAACCTGGCTGAGAAAGTGCTAGATGGTCTCTTAAGTTTCCTACGGCTCTGACATCAAGAGACGGGTAGGGAGGCTGCATGCCTGTTCTAGAGGGACCGGGCAGGGTGACATTCCTGGGCACAGCCAGGGGGACAGAGGAGGAAGCCAGAGCCCCCACCCCCCAGACCAGATTATCTTACTTTCCGACAAGCCTCCTTTGTGTCATCCCTTACCCTGACTACCTTCTTTACATGGGCCGGGCTTGCTTCAGCTGTGCTTTGAGGACTCAAGAAAGAGGTTGGGGACAGGCCTTCAAGGGGATAAGCCCTCCCCCTCCCCCTCTTCCCTTAGGGCTAGTTCGGGTGCTAGCGGGGCAGCAACTGGCGAGAGATCTGAATGGGCTCCATCACTGAGCACGTGCCGCCGTGGCCTCTCCCCAGCGCTCAGAGGATGAGGAGTTTAGCTTTATTACAGAGAGGGCCCTGCCCAGGCAAGGCAGAGCAGTGCTTTGTGCCCAGGAACGAGCAGGACCCCTCTTCCCCCACCACCCCATGCAGGGCTCCGCCCGGAAAATATTCTAATAACCTTGAAAGGTGAGGACACCGTGAGCCCTTGTAGACACCTGGGTCTGTGGGTGGAGCTCTCCCCAGGGCTGGGATGCGGGCCCGAGGCGACTGGGAAGGAAGGGGGGGAGGGGGGGTTAGCAGCCACCTCAGCATGCCTCTCGAGAAACACCTGGCTCAGCAGTAGCCGTGGCAACATCTTTGCATCCACACGGACATATCTAGACGGCACAGGCGCGTGTCAGGCTCTGGATCACTCCACAGAGTGAAGATGAAGATCAAATCACCCCGAAGGAAGAAGGCGGAGGACACGTTTATTTCAAACCAATTTCACCCACCGTGGGGCAATCACCAAAGCCAAACCGCAGAGCTGTGCGTCTATGTGCAAGGGCGCATGAATGTGGGAAGACCAGGGAGCCAGCACGGCCACCAGCCCGGCGCAGCTCCTGGCGGGGGGCTGTCAGGGGACAGAATCTGCTGACAAGGCGCCCACGGGCTCCGAACATGGCCTGAGCCGAGCACCCAGCCAAGGGCTGGGATCGACAGGCCAGGGACAAAGAAACCCAGAAACCAGGCCTCTCACCAGGTCTGGCAAAACTGCTGTGGACCCTGAATAAGTCGCTGCACCCCTCTGGGCTGTTTCCTGATGGGGGGAGCTAGAATCACTTCTCAAGGAAGCAGGCTTGTCTGCAGAAAGGACATGGGCTTACAGGCCTGAGTTTGAGCTTTCTAGCTTCGCCTACCAGCTATGGGACCATGGGAGGCCCCCTAACAGCGTCCCTGGACCTCCGTTTCCCCATTATAAAAGGGTGCTGAGTGACAGTTCCGTTGTTTTAGAGCCAAACTTGGACTCTCGCTAAGGTCCCTTACAGCTCGAAAAGGTTCCACAGTGATTCTCTGCAGCAGGAGCAGCTGAGAGGGAAGAGGGGTTCCCTCTTGGTGACCTCAGCCACTGGCCCAGTGCCAGTATCAATAAACGTTTGATAACTGGCCAATGACTGGATCAACGACTCAACAAACAGGTCTCTTTCTGCGTGAGAGAAGTGAGGCTGAAAGAAAAGAGACTTGCCCAAGGTCACACAGCGGATAGCAGGGCCGACCCCAAATCCAACACCCCTCCTGCTCTACCATGCCACAGGAAAGGGGGGGGGGGCTTGAGCAGAGCCCCTTGGGAGGGGGGCAAGGCCCAGGTAGCCTGGGGATGGGGGATGGGGAGATTCCCCTGGGGACACGTTAGATTCTGGGTACCTTGAATCTACCAGCCCCTCAATGAACCCCAGTGTCTGCTGACTTTCCAGCCCATTCTAACCTTGTCCCCGGGGGGCCTTCCTCTCCTTGGGTACAGAGAGGACTGCCAGTGGCTGGCCAGGGTCTCTCCTCACCACCTCCTCCAGCCTTCCCTGCAGGGGTTTCTTTTCCTCCTCCAAACATGGGCACAGAGGAGGCAACTAACTAGAGAGGCAGAGTGGGGGGCTGCAGGAAAACTTTCCTCTCTGCCCTGCTTTCCCGGGGCCCTCAGAAGCGATTTCCACCAGCCCTCTCTCCCCAGGACTGACAAGACAGTGTCTGCAGAGTCTCCCAGTCTTAAAAATCCTTGCCTTCTTGTAGGCTTTTTACAAAGCACATCCTCAGCTCATTTGCTCCTAGAAGGGCCTGCTGGAGATGAGGACCCTGAGATGGGACTCGGGGTGGGGGGTGAGGAGGGGCCCAAAGTCTCAGGAGCAGAGCGGGGACCAGATGGCATGGAGACAGCAGGCTGACATTCGTCCAGAGGCGGCAACCTCACCCTTTCCTGTCGCACCTCCTCTGTCCTTGAGGCAGACATCAGGGCACCCCCATCACAGAGCTCAGGGCAAGGGCTGAGGCTCCCCCTGGTTGGGGGGCAGGTGGTGAAGGGCCCCCTCTGCAGGACATCTAGCTCCCCTCTTCCGACACATACACACACCAAGCAGCGGCACCCATCCCGGCTGCACGTTAGAATCACGTAGGAACACATTAAATACCCACACTTAGGACCTCACTCCAAGCCAATGAGAACCAAATTTATGTGGCTGGAGCTTGGACGTCAGCATTTTTTTTGAAAGCGTCTCAGATGATTCTAGCGAGCTGCCAGGGTTGAGAATCACCCACTAGGACCCCCTGAGGGCAGGGCCTGGGGCCCTCATCAAGATGAAAGCCTACCAGGTGGGTGACCTTGACCTTTCTCTGTCTCTTTCTCCATTCTCACCCCAGCGCACAGGTACCTAGCCTGGGAACCTCCTTCCTGCTGGTACCGTGCTTCTGCCCTGGACTCCCAGGGCACCCCCACCCTATCGTGTCTTTGGGTGGCAGAAGCAGGGGCTGCTAAGCCATTAGGGCGGTTGCCTGACACCTTCAAGAAGCCAGCCAGGCCCAGGTGAAAGGAAAGACCAAAGTTGCTGTACCAGGAATGCCCATCAACCCCTCCCGTAGCACACCTATGTGGCAACAGACACAGGGCAGAGGGGCTTGTCGCCCCCCACCCACCCCAGGGCTGGTACGAGTGCCCTGGGCACCAATCCACCCCCACGCAAGCCCAGTCATAGATGGTCAATGAGCAAACCTTTCCCAGCACTCCCACAGGCAGCCTATCCCATTGGTGGGACGACCCTGCCATCCCTCCCCACATCCCTCTATCTATGCCACCGCTGTTTACTGAGCACCTCTGATGTGCCAGGCACTCAGGCTACAGCACTGAACAAAGTAGACACCATTTCTCCCCGCAGAACGTAGCCACGTGGCAGGTGCCACAGTCCCCATGGTATGGACTCAAAGAAGAGTGATGGCCTGCCTGTCATTGGGCAGCGGCCGAGCCATCCCAGGCCCTCGTGTATGGTGAGCCCTGCTGCGTAACTGCCGTGTCCCTTTGCTCAATCCCACAGTGAAAAGCAGCGGAAACCCTCCTGCATGGATGGGTGAGCGGCGCTCGCTTGGAGGAGGCTGGAGCCAAGCAAGGGACTCCCAGTCCCAAAGCCCAGAGGTCCCTGCATCCTGAGGTCCCTGCATCTGCCCTCCCTCCCACTCCCTCCTCTAATGAAAACTCGGAGAGCTGGAATGAAATTCACCTTAATAAGAGCTCGTTAGAAATATGCTAATGGGGAGGAAGCTGATATCATATGCCCTGAAACCCCAAAGGGAGAAGGAGATGAAAAAAATTCAATATTGAGTTTTGTCTCATTTCAAAGCCTCTTTCAAAGTGGCCATAAATCTTCTGTGTGACGTGACATAACGAGGAGCTGCCAGCGGCTGGGGCGTCAATAATTAGCAGTTCCCAGGTGCTGAATGCATTTGACTTTCCAGTCCTCTCTACAGGAAGAGAAGGGGAAGGTGCAAACCAGGTCCAATACATGGGCCGACCCATCCACACAGCCTGCCCCCCTGCGCGCCCTGGCCGGGGCAGAGCTTGTGGCTGTGATAGAGGCTACGGAACATGCCAGAAGAGGGAAGCTTGGGAATCAGGAAGGCCCACCTTGAACTCCAGCCTGGGGCAGGGGTTTAAACTCCACTCTGAGACAAGTCCCTAACGTGACCAAGCCTCAATTTCTATCTAGGAGATTGGCAAGAGTGCACGTCCTGCTCTGGGTCCCTGGGAGGACCATGCGTGGGTGCCGGCTGGCTTCCAGTGTGGTCGTGTCGAAACCGCATCCGCAGTCAGCTGGTGTGAACCAAGAACCAGCTCTGTGAATTACTAGCTGAGGGACTTTGGACAAATGACTTAATCTCACAGAGGCTCTGTTTCCTCATCTGCAAATGGAGATGGTAATTGTATCCATTGTGGAAATTAAATGAGGTAATTATACACAGTATCTGATACTGACAGTAGCTGTAACAACAAACAGCTGCTGTCACCGTTGGGCACCCAGTGAAGAGTGGCTACTGTTCACACTGCTGTCTCCTTCCGCTCCCCCACACCCCTCCTACTGCCCCTGATTTAAAACAGGACAAACAACAATAACAAAAACAAACAAACAAAGCCTGGGTGTGGTCTCTTGTCCTTTTTTGTTTCTAATTTGCTGGGTAACTTTGGGAAATGGACTTGACCTCTCTGATTTTAACTATCTAGTCCACAAAGTGAGGATGATGATTCCTGCTTTGATCTATTTGTAGAGTAGTTATAAAGGTCAAAAAGATGATGCTAGTGAAAGTGCTTTGGAAGGTATGCTGAATGACACAGGTGCAGGGAATTATCGTTATTGGCCTCCAGCAGGAAGGTTGTTCTAGTTGTCCTGGTTGGCCTCCCCTCCCCAAGCAGCAAGGGACAGTCTCTCTCAAGACCTCAGAGAAAGAGGCTACATTTCTTCCAGGCAAAAGTGACAGCAAATTATAGCTTTTAATTCGTACTGATGTCTAACTGAAGTTCCTCCTTTTGGCTTTTGAGAAGACGCATGTCCTCTTGCTCTGCCCTTGGGAGAGATAGTGACAAGCCAACATTCAGCATTTGGGTGGGAGTTTCTCATGGTCTAGAACAGTTTAATTTCCAATAAGACATGGCTGGTAAGTGGTCATACAGTACATGGCCCCACGTGGCGCGTGCCGAGTACGACTCACCATTGCCACCCGCCATACGGGTCTCTACCCCCTGCAGTGAGAGGTGTCCACTGACTGTATCAATGTCAAGTTGCTATCAAGCTGCTTCCTCTTAATTTCTGTTCGAGACCAGACAGTGTGTAGGCTGGCATCACTCCACGGAGCATACTTTAAGTGGCTGGAAGACAGTGGGAGCTGAGGAACCAGATGGGGTTCTCTGCCCTGCTCCTGTTTTGTTTGCAAAGATCGGCACCTTCTCAAGGAATGCCATGTCTCCTTCTCACCTTCTTGCCCTCTCCTTGCCCACTTCCTCTGCCTTTGCTTTTTCTAACTACTTCCTATGGGTTCCCATACTGCTCCCACCTGAAAACTCACAGAAAAGTCCCACTCCAGGAGCCACTCTTGCCACGGCAGGCATAATGGGGATACTCTTTCTGACCTTGGATTCGGGATGGATGGTGGCTGGGTCAGAGCTGCAAGGTCCCCGGATTGTCCCCTAAGCCTCTTCGGCTGCCAATGAGACTTGACAGTGAACCTCAGTCATCTCAGCTGTCCCAAAGTCCCAGTCTAACTCTGTCCTCCCCAACCCCCTGCCTCCCATGGCGTAGGCCTTAACAATCTGGCTTCTTCCCTGGTCCCTGCTCCAAAATTCTGACTTATTGGCCCTCTCCAATGGCCACCTTACATGGTGGTCTAGCCCAGGGTTCTTGCCAGCCTCCATCCAAGGACGGAAGCCTCACCCTTCATGGATCATTCATGCAACACAGAACCACTTGGAAAGTGTCAGACATTAGGCAAGGACCTGCATCCATAACATGTCAAGTCAGATGCTAATGGGAGAGAGAGAACAATCTGTAACTGCGCGTCCAGTACCTGTGAGAAGACCAACACCAAGGCCATTGTCAAGGATCTGGGGAGAGGCACAAATGCGGAAACCTGAAGGAGGCCGAGGAGTTAGCCGGGTAAGGCAGGTGTGCTCCAGGCAGAGGGAGGAAGAGGAAGTAAAACTGGCTTGTTCTGGCAGGAGCAGAGTTTGAGGCAGTGGGGGCGCAGGCTGAGCTGGCAAAGGGTCAGCCCCAGAACACAACTGGCCTTTGACTTTGTCCCAAGATAAATGGGCAACCATTGGAAGGTTTTAAGTAGGTATCTATTTGGCCAGTGTTGTATTTTCTTCCCTTTCTTTCTTTCTTTCTTTCTTTCTTTCTTTCCTTCCTTCCTTCCTTCCTTCCTTCTCTTAAAGATTTTATTTATTTGACAGAGAGAGAGAGGACAAGCAGGGGGAGCAGCAGGCAGAGGGAGAAGAAGAAACAGGCTCCCCACTGAGCAGGGAACCCGATGCAGGGCTCAATCCCATCCCAGGATCCTGGGATCATGATCTGAGCTGAAGACAGATGCTTAACTGACTGAGCCACCTAGGTGCCCTGGCCAGGGTTGTACTTTCAAAAGACCCTTTTCTGATTAAAAAAAAAAAAAAAAGTAGAAGTGAATGTTCATTAATAGGGAAATAAAAATTTTCAATGATGGATGGGTATCCACACCATGGAATATTTGGCAGCCATTGAAAGGAATGAATGAGGGCAACACTGGTTGAGTTGGAAGGATTGTCAGGGGGTAGTGGGAAGGGAAAAAGTCAGAGGCTAGAGAGCATCGTCCTGCTTTCTAAAGCAAACAATCGCATGTGCACACGCATACCTGTCTGTACACGTTAGAGTTACATGACATGGAAGAACACAGAACGGGTTGTGGAGAGGGATTCCTGAGAGCACAAGGGGTAAGGGCATTGATGCAGGGTAAAAGGGAGGAGGGAGGCAAGTTAAAGGAAAAAAAAATTAAGAATGAGCTAAAAATTTAAGAACGAGCTAAATAAATATGATATGATCACATTTATGTGAAATTATTTATGTGGAGACCTTCAGGTCTCAGCTTATCTGCCCCTTCCTCTGACCAGTGCTCCTTCTCAGGCTCCCTTGGCCCCAGGATGTAAAAAGAAAAGTAAGCAATTTCCCACTGGCTGAGACACAGAGAGAAGGGATCCAATGGGCTGGGGCTGGGCAGGCAGAATGGTGCTGGTGGGGCAGGGTAAGGCTGCTACAGTGTGCCTGGGGCACAATGTCCCTCTCTGGTCCAATCTCCAGATAGCACTAGCTGCCTCCATGCCCACCCCAGGGCTGGCAGCCCTTCAGCCAGTGTCCCCAAACCCATTTCCCCCCAGCAGCCCTGCAGTCTCTCCACACCTGTGCTGTCCCAGCTGTTCCTGAGCGTGGGACTGGAGGGTGGAGGGGGAGTGGGCAGGGCTGGGGCCAGGCCCCTGGTCACCTTCCCTCCCCATGGCAGGGCATCCCACGATCTCCCAACCCCTGCTAGAGCAAGGCTGCCTGAGGCAGGAACCATCTCTCGAATGTCCCACTCCCTAAGGGCACTCAACAAATAATGGCTGGTTCCTGGACATGGCTCCTCCATGAGGAGCGGGAAGCCCTTGGTCAAGTCATCTCCCTACCCGGGGCCTCAGTCCCCAGAGCTGTAAGGAGAGGTGGAAAAGACCAGGCAAGAGGAGGAAAGGCAGATGCCTAGGACAGAATGAAGCTGAGGGTCCGTGCCCTCCAGCACTAGCTCTCGGCCTCTGCTTCCCCATCTGTAAAGTGGGAGTATTAACAGGACCTACTTCAACAGGTCTCTGTGAGGCCTCAGGGAGTCAGGACAGCCTGGGGAGGAGTTGTTTTTAACTGTTATTAGTGGTGGCGACCGTGGGTCTCTTCAGGCTAAGTCTAACTTCCCACCCCTGTCCCCACCCCCAGGCACCCCGGTGCGCCGACAGAGCACACCTCCCGTCAGCACCACTCGGAGCGCAGCCCCCTGGGGTCCAGACAAAACACTGAGTGGGAAGCCGACTGTCACACAATTACAAAGGTTAATTGCAGGATTCAGCAGCAAGAGGGAGGGAGCTTGGCCCCCTCATAAATACAGCTGATTAAAAAACAAGCATCGTTTTGTAATTATGCCACTGATAGAAATCCACCAGCCCACTTAGCAGTTTGAGAGCAGGCGGAGAGGTTCACCCAAGACACACCTGCTAAAGCCCCGCCCCCAGGGGCCTCCCGGGCCCCACCAGGCCCCAGAGCCTCACCCAGGGCTGCACGCTCTTCAAAAGCAGCAAGTGGCCTTGGGCCTAGAAGAACACCCATCCCTCCGCTCCCTTGAAGCAGGGCCTGCTGGAGCCCCCAAGAAGTCAATTAACAGCATCTGGCTAATTAAAGCGAGATGTTACATTTCACTCATTGACTCAGTCGGAGCTGCACTGGGAGTCTGGGAGAAGCAGCCCCCACGTCCCAACCAGCCCCCCGTTTCATGTGGCTCTGGGGACGCAGAGCTTCTCTGATCCCTTTGAAAGCTGTGGTCCCACCAGCCCCAGAGCAGGGGGCCGGGCCACCCAGGGGAGGACAGCAGTTCAAAGCCAGCCCGGCAGGCATGGTGGGTCCAGTTGGGATGGGGAATAATTAGGGCATTTCAGACCATAAGAATCAATACCATAATTAACAAATATTGCGCTATTCCTCAGAATCTTGCTACGAATTATGCCGGCTTTGATCATACAATGTTCTCTGACTGTTAATGACATGTAACGTTAATTACCGGAGAAAGGGAACGACTCAGAATGAAGACTTCCTTGGAGAATAATTAATATTCTTTGAGGAGTCACAGAGCCTGGGAGGGGGGCTTTTTCCCCCAGTTTGGTGACTTAGGAACCTCAGGAAGCCCACCCTCCTTGCGCATGGGTGGGCAGATACTATCCCTCAGGAAGACAGTGACCACACATAGTAGGCATGCTATTAAGACTTGTTAGCTGAGTGCAGAATGGATCAGTGGATGACGAGTCTCCCCCGGAAATCAATCTGCCAGGATCTTACAGTACAGGGGCAAGAACACTTTGAATCATAATCTAGGCACCCTTTGTTCAAATGGGACCCTTGTCAGCGATGCAGTGGGATGAAAACTCAGGTGTCACTTGATCGGTGCCATCGGCTTTCCACCACCATCACCCTGCTCAATTTTGGTGGAAGTTAGGAAAGATTCGAGAGACAAGGAAGGAGTGTCTTGGGGTCTGGGGAGGTACTCTTTTTGTCTTGAAACGCGTTGGGAATATTTCAGGAGCGTCCAGCCTCCCACCTTCGACTTACTTGGAATTCCATGCACGGGAATGAAATGTCCCAATCAGCTGAGCCATGCTGGGAAGCCACAGAACCCCGACCAAAGTCCCCGGAGAAAGGTCCCCTGCCCCTCAGACTCCTCCACATCCGGAAGGACAGAAGGGAGGAGCCAGCACCTCCCTCCTGCTTGGCACCCGCAAACCATCACTGCCTCCTCTCTGCACTGGGGCTGAGCCCTCAGGAAGAACCAAGGTCTCACTATCCAGACTGAGCTCTACTAGAGGGAAGGCAGGACGCGGGGCAGCGAGCCCGGGACCAGCCATCAGGATACTGGCTTCAGGTCCTGCTGGGCCACCGGTCATGGGCGGAGAAGTCCCCTCCCTGGGTCTGGGTTTCTTAATCTGTCACAAGACCTCACCACCCCAAGATCATCAGTTCCCTACCAGGCTGATATCCCCGGATTCTAAAACAATGGGAGAAATCTCAACTTCCTCGTCTTCTGAGGGGCTCTCAGTTTCCCTCCCTCTTCCCCCAGGAGTTCCTTACTTCCTACAGCCAAGGCCTCTCACAAAGAGAATGGGTCATTAGGTCTGGTGTAGCCCCCGCCCCCGCCCCGTTTTCAGCAGAGAACAGCTCCTAGCAGCTATGGGAGAGTCATCCCAGCCCAGGGAGCCCCAGTTGCTTTTCCCCTTCTTCCTGGGGGCCAGGGGAACAGCTCTGAGCTCCATTCACAGTAGGATAGACAGCAGGCTCTGGGAGGGTAGGACAAGAGGTGGGGCTCCCTCCCCACCCCATTGCTGCCCAGATGCTCTTCAGTGCCTGGCTCCCATCCCACAATGACCTATGCAGGGTGGGGGTGAGGGGAGTGCAGGCAGATGCCGCTACAGGAAACCCCTTGCCCTCCCACCTGCCTGCTCCAGGTTCCAAGGCCCAGCCTTGGCAGCCCCCTGCCTTGCCTGGATCTTTGCTCCAAGAGGCCCAGCTCTGCGGCCCCACCTTACCCACCCGCTCCTCCAGCTCCAAGCCCAGCTTGGGCACCGCTGGACCCCCAGGAAACATGGGCCTATCGCCAGGGATGCTGAGGCAGTGCCTGGTGAGCACGCTTCTATGTCTCAGAGTCCCCACTTGTTCAATAAAAAGCCACTTTGGTTTCAAGTCACACCCCTCCCTTCAATGCATCTTTAGTGCTCTCATGGGGGTAGAAAGGGCATGAAAGCGGGTTCCTATTTTTCAGAGACAAAATAAAGACACAAAAAGCAGGGACAGCTCACTGCAGGAGCTAGGACTGGAGCCCGGACCTCCCCCTCCTTTGCCTCCTCCCCACCTCCACCAGATTCTGGACTTGTCTTTGCTGTGTAAATTACCTCCCCGTACCATGTTCCAAGGCGGAGAAAATCGAAATTATTCTGCAGTTGGTTACCCAGGAGCCTGGGCTGACCTCTGACACCTGAGGGGCCCTGCCTAGAATGCTCTGAGGACATGGCAGGGCTCATCCTCCCCAAATCCTTGCTCCTCAGTCCAGAGGGGGGCCTGATTGTGCCTCTCTCCAGACCATCCTGTGTTTGAAGTTTCAAGTCTCCACTGGTTTCCGGAAATCTCCCCTCTCTTGACAGGAGAATGCAGAGACCACGGGAGCACATTTCTGTCATTAGCGGCAGCTGTGACCCAGAGCCCAGGGCATGTGTCCCTCAGGACCAGGCTGTGGCAGGAGGCCCAGGCCTTAGAGGAAGCCACTGCCCCCAGTTCAAGCTCCCACCTGCTCACAGGCACGTCATCTTAGAAAGTACGCCCACCGCCCACAACAATCTCCTGCCCAGATCACGCTCCCACCTTTCCCCTCCTTCCCGTCTCCTCCTGGATGCCCTCTCTGGCCCTCAGTCCCCTTCACGCCCCCCTCCTCAGTCCTCTGATGGAGAGCCTCTACCACGCCAGATCGTCCTTTCACATTCAGTCCTTGTCACTTCCCGCCCAGGCTCTCCACTCTTCAGGGGAACAGGCCCAGGTTTACGTGGCTTCCACATCCCCCACAGCATTGACGTCTTACTTGGAGCTGAACAGGTGATCGATAAAAGCTCTTCAGTGGATGGGCTGACGGGCAGAGTAAGGCAGGTTCTGCTCGGCATGATGAAATGCTCATGAAAGAAACCAGCTCCAACTCTCGGCACGATTCGAAGAAGCACTTCCTGCCCCTGTTGGCCATGGAACCCGACTCCCGGGCTCTCCCAGGTACAGAGGAGCCACCACACACCTGGTTCTGCAGGAAGCGCCCGGAAAATGAAGGCTCTGGGGCTTTGGGATCAGGAGATTGGGCTCAAACTCTGGCTCCATTTTCCTCTTGTGCTCCCTGAGCAATCAGCAGCTTCTCTCCAAGCCTCGGTCCCCTCACCTGGCAGGGTGGCAGAGAGGGTCACAGGAGCGCATGCATATTCAGCACCTGGCACAGGGCCTGGCCCATGAAGGTGCTCCCTAAATGCCAGCTCCCCATGTCCTCCCACTGTGTGGCTCTGGGTTCCAATCCAGACCCCAGTGGCAGGTATCAGCAGCTCAGGGGAGCGATGCACGGGGTCCTGGCAACCCCAAGGATGGCCCCCCACCTGTTGCCCCCCCCCCCCCCGGGCTGGACTGCCTACCAACTCCCGGGTGGCCTGCTTCTCCCAAGGCAGGTGAAAACCCTTGCGTACTCTGACACCGGCAATGAGCAGCTTTGCATAAGTCAGGCAGCCCCGCAGCGCCAGCAGGCGTGGCTGACGTAAATGATGGAGTAACCCTTGCTACCCGAAACAACAACATCATAACCGTCAGAGCAATTTTCCACCTCAGTAGTTTAACACCTGAGCTGTTGCTGCGCTCCCTTCTCCCGCCTCTCGCGCAGGCTGGTGCGCGCTCCTCCTCTCCCACCGAAGTCAGCCCCATCAGGAGCCAGCCCTTCCAGAAGCCGCGGCAAACAGCACTTGGCCCCAAGAGCCAAGGGGCTGCAGAACGAATCAGAGTCTTCTCGGAGTCTTCAAGAAGAGAGGAAAGGAAAAGCCCACAAGCTCAAATACCCGATCCAACATCTGTCACCATCTGGGTTATAAGTAACCCAGGGATTTAACAGGGGTCCCAGCATGAGACTGTTTCTGACTCCCTGTCATAAAGATGCAGTTATTAATGCGTATTTACTGGGACCATACTATTTTCTTAGAATCAGAAGCGAAGCGTGGGGGCTAGGTAAGAGCAGAGGTCCCTCTAAGATGCTGCCTGTCTACTGGGGACCTGCCAGAGAACAATACACTCACACTGGGGATGACAGTCAAAATCTGTAACAACTGGCAGGGCAGAGGGGCTGCTGGACCAGCAGGCACTCCTTTAAGTTGATGGTGGGTCTTGGTGTGGTCTCGGTGGGAGCGGATCCCAGGAGAGTGGCTGGGGTCAGAGAGGCCGCCCTCAGGCGACCTGGGGAAGCAGCTCAGCTATTTACCAACCAGTAGGGAAGTAGTTCAACATGTTAACAACCATTACACACACACACACTCACACTCACACACTCTCACACTCACACACTCACTCTCTCACACACTCACACTCACTCACTCACACACTCACACTCACGCTCACTCACACACTCACACTCACACTCACACTTTCCTTCCCTGGTGACGCTAGCCGAAACTCCCTGTCTTTCCCCAGGGAAGCGTCAAGTTCTCTGACAGGCAGCAAGATCCCCTTCAGGGAAACCAAGGGCCAAATTAGAATCACAGAGTCAGGATGTTCGATCTGGAAAGGGTCCCTGAGATGATCTTGTCCAAACCTTGGGTTGGCAGATGTGTATACTGAGGCCCCTCATGTCACCAGAGCCGAGCCCCAGGCCCGCAGGTCACGGTGCTGGGCAGTAACCAGGCAGGCGGAGCACGTGCTGTGATGCCCCCTCCTGGGTCAGGGCTCGGACACGGGACCACGGAGGGAGAGCCCCTCGCTGAAGAATGTGCCCATAACTGCCTTGGGGTGAGCACAGGGGGAGTGGGCAGGAGAGAGGCTGGCAGATCCTAAGACCCAGGGCTTTGTGAGCCTGGAAGAAAGAACCCCCCCCCCCCGCCCCCGAATTCAGGATGTGATGCAAACACAGGTAAGGGCCGGGAGTCAGACGGTCACACCCTGGCTGATCTCCTCTGGTCTCGTGGCCTCAAGGAACGTCTATTAGACACAGATCACTCCTAAATTTCTAATTTTAGCCTGGGCTGTGCCCATGAACTCCAGGCGTGTTTCCACCTTCCTACCCAATCTCCCTATGTGGGTGTCTAGTAGAGATCTCAAATTGACATGAGCAAAACTGACCTCCCCCCGGAAGCCTGCCGTTCCTACTCAGGAGTCACCCTTGGGTCTTCTCATCACCTCTCACCCGGCACAGCCTCCTCACGGTCCTCCTGCTTCCACTCTTGCCCTTGACTCCATGACTTGCTTCATGGTGAATGTAGCTCTTCCAAGCAAGTGGTGGGAAAGGGTGATGGGGCCCCAGGGCGGCCCCCAACAACCGAGCCAGGACCTGCTTTTTCCCACCTGGGGGAAGCCGCTGGGGCGGTGGTCAGGGAAGGAAGTGCTGACACATCAAGGAGTCTCAGTGCCTGTGTCTGCATTTGGGTCATATCTGGTCCCTCGGCAAACGTGGCCTGGACTCCCAGAGTCTCCTGGTGGGAAGGGCGCTCAGAGGCCCTGAGCCAACTCTCTGCCCAGCATGCGGACCTTGTCACGGCAGCCCTGGAAGGACCCTGCAGCCTTGATTCAGCACCTCCACTGCCAGAATCTCCCATGCCCTTGCTAGTTCCGGCTGCTCCCAGCACTTTCCCACACGGCGGTTCCACGGAACCCCACAGAATGCTGTGGCTGCTCCCAGCACCTTCCCACACACACGCTGGTTCCACGGAACCCCATGGAATACTCTGGCTGCTCCCAGCACCTTCTCAGACACACACTGGTTCCACAGGACCCCGCAGAATACTCTGGCTGCTCTCAGCACCTTCCCACACTCTGGTTCCACAGAACTCCACGGAATGCTCTGACAGCTCCCAGCACCTTCCCACACTCTGGTTCCACAGAACTCCACGGAATACTCTGGCTGCTCCCAACAACTTCCCACACTCTGGTTCCACAGAACTCCACGGAATGCTCTGACAGCTCCCAGCACCTTCTCACACTCTGGTTCCACAGAACTCCACGGAATGCTCTGGCTGCTCCCAACAACTTCCCAGGCGCTGGTTCAACAGTACCTCATGGAACGTTCATGACAAACATCAGCCTCTTTCTCAGCAGCATAGCCTCGGTATAAGGCTTCAAGTCACAGGATTAGAGCGGCCATAGCCTCTCCTCAGCAGTTCGTAAATCATTGGTTCCTCTCGCCCCCTTCAGGGAGCCTCCCCCTGCATGTCCCAGGTCCCTGGCAGAGACAGACATGGTTGGAGCCTGGTCCCCGAGGGGAGGAAGATGGTTTCCTGCATCAAGGCTCCTGCTAGCCCCTCTGTTTGGGAGTCCTTGGGCCTCTATGGCTGTGCACCCCATCCCCATCCCCTTCTCATTCCCTCTGCCTTTATTAACCCTTGCTATTGAATAAGACAGGAAATTCAAGTCTTCCCTGGTCCAAGGAACACACCCTGGGCCATCACTGCCTCCAGTGGAGGGGAGGGACTTTCTACACACAGGCTTTGTGCCCTGTATTCTCTCTAGCCCCAGCAGGATCGCCAGCCCCCGCCCTCCCACAGCCCTGGGCCCAGAATCTCCTCATCTTTGCTCCCATCGGCCGCACTAATGTCACTCAGGGAGGACATTGTTGGAAGCACTTAGGCAGGACTCCCAGCCCCCAGCACCTGTCTTGCAGACGCCTGACAGAGCAAGATAAATATATTTATAATACACAGCAAAGTGAGTAACAAAGAATTTATATAGTTGTCTCTGACAAAGCTGACAAGCCCGGGCTGGAGGCTTTAATCAGTTCCCAGCGGAGCCCAGGAAATGGACAGGAGCACAGCTCTGACCTTTTGGACCGATTTCTAAAGGGAAGGTTAAAGTTTTGCTGCACAGTATGGGGCTTTTTTTTCTATTATTTTAAAGGAAAGAGGGGTGTGAGGTTGTATATGCACGCCAAGCTCCGAGGTGGTGATGGGAACACGGGAATAGGATTTGATTTTAAATGAACCCTGGATGCCCCTCCCGCAGCGGCCCCTCTGAAATGTTCTGCTCTCTGGGTGAGGCGCGACGGTTCCCGTTCTCCTGAGGACGCGCTCGCTGTTGTGAACCACTTGCAACTGGAAGTGCATGTCGCTGCAGATTCTCAAGATTCATTCTTGATAAATACATGGCCAGAAAATGGACTAAATATTCAGAATGTCTCTTTTAGGCCCTGCCTTGTGTTTGGCTCCCAAAACCAGAAGGACTATCGGGGACACCCACAGTCTGGGGTGGGGGTCACCCATGCGTGTTCCTCTGTAGCGCCAGTAGTCCGAAGCCTCGGGTGGAAACTAAGGAGATTTGGCTGAACTGCGGCCAAGCATTTCAGCTTCCCCCCCTCCAAAGGCAGGCTTCACACAAACACAGTCCCCTCTACTGGGCAGAGGGGACCATCTGGACCCAGCCCCACAGCAGCCTCCTCACTTTTGCCCACTTTGCCCCTTGGGCTGAGAACAGGACTTGGGGGTGCCTGGTTCCAGCAAGAGCCGCTTGCCTGGGGCACAAGCAGCCCTTGGCACCCCCACCTCTGGGTCAGGGTCCCAAACCTGGTCGCACATCAGAGTCACCTGGGGTAGCTTATGCAGGTTCCTGGGCCCCCACTGGGCCCCACTGAAAGGAATCTCAGGAATCTCTAAGGGAGCAGCAGCCCAGGAAGCCAGATTGTTTGTTTTTAGGTCTCTCCGGGGTCCTAATGAGCCGCCAGGCTCGGGAAGTGTGGGCCGCATCAGCTCTGATAAGGTGAACAGCGGAAGGTCACTGCTCCTTAAATATTTCCGTCACCTTGGGTGCCTGAAACTGCCCTTTCAGGGACAGACCCATTTCTATAGCGCTCCCCACTCAGGCATAAACCCACATTTTAAAACGGGCCAGACAACCAGCTCCAGGTTCAACTTCAATATTTCTAAGTCCTCCACCCCATGGCTTCTGAACTCTGTGTTTTCAGACAAGCCTAGACGGCACCTCTCTTAACAGAATGGGAGAAAACAAGTGCAAACTATGTATTTGATAAGGGGTTAATATCCAAAATAGATAAGGAACTCCTACAACACAACAGCAAAAGAACAAATAATCCAATTTTAAAATGGGCAAAGGACCAGCACGGCCCTTTTACAAAGAAGACATCCAGATGGCCAACGGGGACACGAAAAGACGCTCCACATCACTGGGGACCAGGGCAGTGCCGAGCCAGACCACACAGCTATCACCTCGCACCTGTCAGAGTGGCTACCATCAAAAAGACGAGAGCTCACAAGTGCTGGCGAGGCTGTGGAGAAGGGGGAGCCCTCCCGCACGCTGGTGGGAATGTATATTGCAGCCACTGTGGGACACAGTAGGGAGGTGCCTCAAAAAATTAAAAACAGAACTACCGTATGGTCTATTTATTTATCCAAAGAAAATAAAACCACTCTCGTGAAGCGATATCTGCACCCCACGTCCATTGCAGCATCATTTACAATAGCCGACACACGGGAACGCCCCGCGTGTCCGCTGACGGATGAATGCATGTATACCTATGGCAGGGAGCCTGGGAGAGCATCAGCAGGGAGGCGGCAGTAAAGGGGACAGCAGGGAGCTGGTGAATCAGGGACTCATACAAAGCCCAGTGGGTCCTGTCTTCCACCTGATGGCCGATGCCAGGCTGCACCGGCATTCGTGGTGCCCATCCTGAAATACTTTTCTTCCCACCCTCCCCCCAGAACTGTGCCCAGGAGCCCCAGAGCCCAGAGAAAGACCAAGAACCCCCAGGAATGAAATGATTGATCTCAGTCCTAAGGTCTGGGGACCCATGTAAGTGCTTGGAACCCATTATTTGGAGTTTGCCGTGGTTTTTTGTTTGTTTTTTTTTTTAAGATTCTATTTTTTTTATGTGTCAGAGCGAGGGAGAGAGAGAGAGAGTGCAAGCAGGAGGAGAGGCAGGTAGAGGGAGAAGCAGGCTCCCACTGAACAAGGAGACTGATGCGGGGCTCGATCCCAGGACCCTGAGATCATGACCTGAGCCAAAGGCAGACGCTTAACCGACTGAGCCACCCAGGCGTCCCATTACTTGGGAGTTTGGGGGGGAAATCCTTCCAGGTTATTCAGCACCCTGACTTGGCCCTCAGCTGTAGTCATTCTAGATACACCTTCGATACAACCCAGCCACCATCCCCCACCACAGATGGACCCTCAGTGACTTACAGCACACGGGAGGATGAAGGGCAAGATTCAGGCCCGAGCCCTGGCTGCCAGTGGGGACGCAATGACACTCTCACCAGATCACAAGGACGGACCTTGGGACACGGGTCTTGGTGTGATCATATCCATTGGGACCCTTTGGGGGAAGCGAGGTTCTGAGAAGATGGGGAGAGCTTTGGTGGGAAGGATTACCAGAATCTCAGCTGGGTTGGGTTCCAGACGGTTAGTCCAGGGAGGCCAGAGAGGCTCTAGGAGAGGACATAGTGGGCACCACGGCCTGACGCCAGCTCCTGCGGGTAAGGCGGGTCAGACTAACCCCAATTCTTCTGGATTAGGAAAAGGCAAATCAGCGCAACAAACCTGAAAGATGTTCAGTCTCTCTCGTGATATAGTCATTCCCTCTCCCCTTTCTTCTTTTCTAATTAAACTCCAATTTGCCTGTATGATGGATGGAGACCTTTACACTTCAGGGGGAGGCCTAGCCCCAAAGGATGAGTTAAGATTGGTGATCTCACCCCCCTCTGCTAGTGACTGGTATAAGGGTAGGCACATGTCACTGTTCTGGTAATAAAATGCATCGAGAAGTCAGCTAGGAGAACTTTCTGTTCTAAAAAAGGGACAAAGCCTCCTGAGGAAAAGCCTTCCCTCTCCCCCACTTCCCGACTGGAACACGGATAGGATGCCTGAGGGCGCAGCAGCCACTTTGTAGCCATGAGGCAACACACCAACATGCAAAGGAGGGTAGTCAAAGGGGATAAAGCCTAGCTCTTCCCTGTGGACCCACTTTGCCAGCAGCGATACTGAACCTCCAGAAAACTTGCTATGTGAGAAATAAATACCTCTATTTATTTAAAATACTCTAATTGGTGGGTATAATTACTGATGCCAGTCATTCATTCATTTGTTCAACAAGTATTTGTTGAGTGCCTACTACGTACCAGGTACTGTCCCAAGCACTAAAAGGACACACACACACACACACACACACACACACTCCTGCCCTAGAGGCACCAGTACTAGTGGGGAGAGGGAGAGGATGAAGAAAATAAATAATATATATGTTGTGTGGCGGTAAGCACTACGGCAAAAACTAAAGCAAGGAAGGGGAAATGGAATGTCAGGGCTGGGAGACAGGTTGCACTTGAAACAGAGTGTTCTGGAAGACCTCACTGAACAGGTGATATTTGAGCACCGGCTTGGAGGAGACAAGGGGGCCAGCTATGCAGGTATTAGAGGAGGAATGTTCTAGGCAGAGGGGGGAGCAGCCTAATGCTTGCGGACCAGGACAGCACTTCCCTCCTGAAGGCAGGCTCGCAGCACGAGGTCAGAGGGCTAGGCTCTCCACCGTACCCCCGCATGACTTGAACAAACGCCTAGAGCCCAGGCTCACGAGATCCTTGAATCGTATGAAAGCTGACGGAACAGGATGAGAATCTCAAAAGCTCTTGACAGGCTGGAGCAATGAACGGGAAGGGAGAAGATGAAACCTAACAGGGATAAATATAAGGGGCTTCACTTTCGATCTAAAACATTGACAGCACAGCCCTAGATGGGGAAACCCATGGCAGTCACAAAGGAAGCCCAGGAGTGTTCCGTGGTGGGAAATTCAACAGAAGGATGTGTTCGCTTGAAAAGCTAGTAACACACAGGGTTCCCCGGGTGGCTCAGTCATTAAGCGTCTGCCTTCGGCTTAGGGCGTGATCCCAGAGTCCTAGGATCGAGCCTCGCATCGGGCTCCTCCACTGGGAGCCTGCTTCTTCTTCTCCCACTCCCCCTGCTTCTGTTCCCTCTCTCTCTGTCAAGTAAATAAATAAAATCTTAAAAAAAAAAAAAAAAGAAAGAAAAGCTAATAACACAATCTCCAAGTATTTCTTAATGAACATATTTGTTTGTTTTTAAGATTTTATTTACCAGAGAAAGAGTGAGTGAGAGAGCACAAGGGTGGGGGAGGGTCAGAGGGAGAAGCAGACTCCCGCCGAGGCTCGATCCCGGGACTCCAGGATCGTGACCCAAGCCAAAGGCAGACGCCCAACCAACTAAGCCACCCAGGCACCCCTTCATGGACATGTTTTAAACGGGCGTGCCAGCCCCCCTCTCCCTGCATCAGACCAGACGCCGCTGGAGGCCAGAGTCCGAGCCAAAGAGACACAGACAAACTGGAAGCTGCTCCGGGGTGTGAAGCCAGGCCACGGAGCCCTGAGATGCCCTCTCTGCAGGAAGACCTCGGGAGCCAGAGGAGTGCACACCCAGACGGACACGCATCCCTTCTCTTACAGACATTCGGTGAGCACCTGTCACAGGCGATCACTACTGCTGGTTGTGGGAACACAGCAGTGCCTCACAGCCCACCAAACCTGCAGCTTCCACACTTCAGAAAACAACCCACAAAAAGAAGTCTACCTGACACCATGAACCACTGGACACAAATACATATACGCATATATGTGTAAAATAAAATCTCCACACGGCTAATTTCACCTTTACCACCCATGGGGTGATCGAATATTTTCTATTTCCCTATTTTTATTTTTTTTAAGATTTTATTTATTTTTTATTTTAGAGAGAGAGCGCTTGAGCAAGAGAGTACAGGCAGGGGGAGGGGCAGAGGCAGAGGGTGAAGCAGGCTCCCCGCTGAGCAGGAAGCCTGATGCGGGACTTGATCCCCAGACCCTGAGATCATGACCTGAGCTGAAGGCAGCCGCTTCACCGACTGAGCCACCCAGGTGCCCTTCTGTTTTTGTATTTTTAAAAGGTGAGCTGGCATCCACTGAATTGATTCAATGACCCACTCCTGGCTGGCCACCAGCAAGGTGCAAAACACAGCCCCACACCATGATGAGTGTGGAACAAACAGGGTGCTGGGGGAGCAAAGACCAGGAGTCAGGATGGACCGTGCTGAGAAGTAAGGTTGGGGACCAGAGGAGGGACCAGAAGATAACCAGTTTGCAAAAAGAGAACCCCCTACCAGTGGTGATGGTTGTACAAGGTCAGTGTACTTCCTGCCACTGAATTGTACAGTTATTAATGGAAAATAGTAAATTTTGCGTAATGCCTAGTTTACTACAACAAAAAAATTATTTAGACTTTAAAAAGGAAGGATGAGGGGTGCCTGGGTGGCTCAGTCAGTAAAGCGTCTGCCTTCGGCTCAGCTCATAGTCCCAGGGTCCTGGGATTGAGCCCCGAGTTGGGCTCCCTCTTCCCCAGGGAGTCTGCTTCTCCCTCTGCCCCTCACCCCACTTGTGCTCGCTCTCTCTCAAATATATAAATAAAATATTTTAAAAAAGGAGAATGGCCCATAATGACTGTCTTTAAATAACATTGAGCGGTAGCTTCAGGAATACGACATGACACTGTACAAAGAACTACAGCCCTGCACGCAATGCAGTGCTTCGCAGAGCCCAAGAAGCAGACACAGAGCGCTTCCCACATGACTCCACTTATACGAGGTTCGAGAAGAGGCGATGACCGTCCCCGCCAGGAGGGGAGACAGCGTGGACTGGGAAGGGGCATAAGGGACCATGCACGGTGAGCAAAGTGTTGGGTCCATTTGTAAAAATGCACTGAGCTGTGTGCTTAAGATTTATACACTCCACTGCTTGTAAGCTCTACCTCGGTGGGAAAGGAAATAAAGGAAAAAAAATGTTTAAAGGAAAAGAAATGGAAAAACAAGAAAGAAACATGATCGAGTCACTTTTTGGGTGGGGGTTAAGCTAAAAAATCATCATGTAAGGGAAACATTGCATATAGCCAAAAATGCCGCTGCAAATCTCTCAAACCCCCCGTGGAGCGGGGTACAGAACACACCACTGGCACCTGATGCTTACACGTTCTAAAGCTGGGAAAACACTAGGCTGGACAAAGGCTAGAATGGAGGGAATGTTGAGGCACGGGCGCCACAGCCCGCAGCCATCCATCTTTGCAGTGACTGTTGCATCGTGTTGGGGAGCAGGGGAAAGAAGGCAAAAGAGAGGGCTCTGCCCACCCATCCAGGCTTGCTCCTCTCTGCTTTAATATTAAGCAACTGTAACATGTTTTGTTATAAAAAACTGATTTGTTTGTTGCAGTGAGAATTGAACGGACTGGGTTCTGAAGCCAGCAGAGAAGTTCAACACGGCCATCACTCCACCTTCAGATTCCTTCTGTTTGGCCCCACGGAAGAGCAAGAAGCCAGAAACCCCAGGAAGACGGATTCCCACTGAAGAGAAGCTCATGAACTGTAATGGAGCGGTTCTCCAAAGATGGATGGGCTGGTAGGTAGTGAGTTCCCCGTCAGCAGGGGGAACGCAAAGGTTGAACACTTACACCAGGTGACCTTCGGAGCTGGCCGGATCTCCTGGCTCCCTGTCCTGGGCACGTCCCCTCCGCTCACAACTGCTCTGACAGATGTGTTGCTGGCTAGAGGGACTTGCCAGGAACTCCAGGTGGCTGTCCTAATAGAGGATTGCTCTGCCGCCCCTAAGGATTTACAGCCTCCCTCCTGAGTTATGGGAAGGCGGGCGGAGCCCATAAAAAGGAGCCGTCCAGGCAGTGCGGTACACGGAGCATCAATCAGCGACAGCCTGACCACTGGAGCAGAGTGAAGATCAGTCTGCCGCGTTCTCACCTATAAATTCTCCCCCCACCCAACCCCGGCACAGGAGGAACAGATGTGTCATGTTTAAGAAGAGCTCGTGCCACAGTTTTAATTCCGGGGTTGAGTGTGGGGGGTGGGGGAGCGTAAAGAGAAAGCAGCCCTAAATATGGCCTTCAGCTGGACTCATCCCCCACCCAGAGTCCCCAAACCCACCTCCCCCCAGTCCCACCCCATGCAGATGGTGCTGCATGAGCCGATGAGAAAGGACCATACACCTAGGAGCAGGGCTGTTAGACTGGGGTAGGGGGCCCAGTGTGGCCTGAACAAGGCTAGAAACACCACGGTGGAGCCTAATTCTGAATGTACACCCTTCTTATGTCTTCTATTGTCGTGCCAGGAAGGACAGAAAGTGGAAGTGCAATGGACAGACAGAGAAGAGCTCGGCTGCCCTGGACCCAGAATTGCTGCACCACACAGGCACCTTTCATATCACTGCCAACGTGAATGGAATTATGCAGTGCACAGCTTGGGTGGCTGTACATGGCAGTCCTACTGGATCTACATGAGAGGTCTTTCTTCTTGAGGATGGGGTGGTAGAGAGAACACTAAACCAAGAGTTAGGGGATCTGGGTTCAAGTTCTAGCTTCATCCCAGACTTGCCAAGGGCCCTGGGCAAGTACAGCTTTTCTCTGAGCCATATTTTCCACACTTGTAAGATGGGGACAATAATTTCTGACCCACCGGATCTTTCTCACCAGGTCTGACACGTTTTCTGTGGGCTTTGTGCAGTTTTGGACAGAGGGCAATTTCTGTAGACAGCCTTTCCAGAGTCCATTCAGACCCCAATCCCAGTTCTCAACCAGCCTTTACAAATTACCATCCTGCCTGGGGCGCCTGGGTGGCTCAGTCAGTTAAGCGTCTGACTCTTGATTTCACCTCAGGTCAGGATGTCAGGGTTGTGAGATCCAGCCCTCCACGCTGGACATGGAGCCTGCTTAAGATTGTTTCTTTCCCTCTCCCAAGAGGCCTTGGCCAGTTCCCTCCCACCTAAAAAAATAATATAAAATAAAATAAAATTGGTATCCTGCCTTTCTAGTGCCTTTCTAGGGGCCACACCTTTCTGGGACAGAACCTACGAGAGCTGACAGGATTTATAGCCATGCATAAGTTGCTCCATAATTTCTGAACTAAAAAGCACTACATTTGTCTGACAACCAGAGAGAACATTTGGAACTGGAGCTGCCCCAGAAACCCAGGGCCATCTGTTTGCCGATCCCAGGCAGGTAACGGCAGCTGCCAACAGCTGGCACCCCCCGGGGCGGCGGGGGGGGAGCGGGGCAGAAGGTACAGCTGAGCACCAGCGAGATTCCCGCCTTCCCGCCAGAACTCGGGCTCCAACTGGCCGGGGCGCTCGGGAGAGCCCACCTTCTCGGAGCGTGTGTGGACTCATCCTCTCAGACGAGGGTAACACCTCTGGCCTTCCCCCCACAGCGCTCTAGAAACAATATTTTTTAAAGTCATAATTTTCCAAGCACTTGGCTTCGGTGCAGAGAGAAATAAACGCACAGTGGGGGGCGACGGCTCCGGGCCTGACTTAGCTCTCTGGCAGAACCCCACCCCACCGCCCAGAATCCCCAGGGGCTTGAGCAGATTCGGTAAAGCTCCTGGTCTTCTGGTCTGAGGGTAGTGTGAGGGGGAGAGAGTAGGTCAAGTGCCTGGCAGGAGGTGGGTGTCCACAGGGCAGCTGACCTTGTCTAAAAGCTTCAGACCACTTTACTTCGGAGATTAGGGATGGTGTTTACTTCCCAGGTAGGAAGAGGGAACGAGTCACCAACACCAGCACCAGAGAGAGAGGAACATTGTTTTTTTCCAAACCCTCTCTTTCTGTCCTTCCTTCGCCTTCCCTGTCCTATGACCCCTGGCCTCCCCAGCTCTCTCCAGTTGGGCCTGGGCCCCTCCTGGTCCCTTGGCAGCCCTGCTGGGGCTTCCTCCTGCCCTTCTGTCTCTGCTTCTCTGTGCCCCTTCCTTGTGCCTCTCTCTGTGTCCCCTAGCTCCCAGGCTGAGCAGAGGGGGACTTATAGGGAAAGGCAGGAAGAAAAGCTCCCAGCTCCCCTCTGGATGCTGCAAGAATCCCAGAGTGTTGGGAAGGACTCAGAAGCCCAGAGGAGTGGTGTCTCTCTCTCTCCCTACACCCTCCACATCCTGCCAGGCCAGAGACACCTTGCCCAGGCTCAGCTCTGCCCAGGAATGGCCACAGACTCCCGCAGCCAGGGTAGAGGCGTGGCTGGGACCCAGGACAGCGCCCTTGGAGAAACCGCTTCATGTGTGAGCGGTGGCCCTGCCTGGCAGAGCAAGAGAATGCCACAAAGTCCGTGCATCTACCTGTATCCACTCCCTGGGTGATCCGGTCCGTCGCAGGCATTATGCGCTGTCAGGACAGTGACAACACCCAGATTTATAGCAGCAGGGCCCCAGGTTCCAGATCCGTAGCCACCAGCCGCCTGCTGGACACCTTCCCCTGGATGCCTAACAGGCTTCTCAAACTCACCATGCACAACAGGGAACTCGGTTCTCCCTTGCCCTCCCCACCCCCTCGTTTGCCACCCTGAGGAGGTCACCACCCTACATACGGCGAAAGCTCCTCACTGGCCTCCTGCTTGCCCACCCAGCAGCCAGACAGAGCTTTAAAATATAAACCAGATCGCCCTGTTCTGCTGTTTATAATCCTCCAGTGTCCTCCATTCATGATCGGACTAAAATCCAAATCCCTTCCCAGGTCTAGGAGGCTCCCCATGACCCGGGCCCTGCTCACCTCTCTGGGCTCACCTCACACCACCCCTCCTTGTTTCCTTTGCTCCATCCTGATGCACTTTCTGCCTGTTCCTCCAGCAAGGCAGACTCATTCCCACCTCAGGGCCTTTGCATGGGCAGTCCTTTCTGCCTGGAAAGCTCTTTCCCCCCGATGTCCCCACATCTGCCTCCTGTTCATCATTCAGATCGTGTCCCCCAGGACGCTCTCCCTGACCCTATCCACACTCACCCCGCATCTCCAGCACCTGGCACGCTGCACGGCACAGAGCAACCCTGGGTACGTATCTGCTGAGGGCATGTGGAAGCGAGAGAAGGTGAGGACTCTTACAGCTGCAGGGTGGAGAACACGGCGTGTGGCTCTCTGGTTCCCTGACAGCCCATCCTCCCTCCCCTGGGCACCATGAACTTGGTCATGGCCGCTGTGGCTGCAGCCAGTGCCGAGCTCCACGGGGCGTCCTCTCTCCTCACAGACCCTGTCTCACAGTCCCAGCCCTGCCTGTCATGGCCACGTGGCTTCAGGGGCCAGAGTCACAGCGGAGCTGGTCATCTTGACAGGGGTGAAGAGCTCCAGGGTGACGGACCCCACCATCCCACTCCTTGGAGCAGAGAAAGAAACCTTCCAAATCCAGGGCCCACCAGAACAAAGGAGGTAGTGCCCAAGACAACCCAGAGGGGAACCCCAGCCTGCTGTCATGAGGCTTTAGACCCCTAGTCCATCCACACACCATCCCCCCCCCTTCATTTTTCCAGCTGAAGAACGCCTCTGGAGGGGGAGAGACTTGTCCAAGGTCGCACAGCCAGGAAGTGGGGCTGAGATACCCATCAAGAGCCCTAACTTCAGGCAGGGCAAATTGCACTGACCTACTCCAAATATGGGTTCGTTCTCCCTGCATTGGTGCTTCTCAGCCTGGTTTCCGGGGTGGGGGAAGGGCAGGCAGCAGCTCCAGCAAGGCCCTGGCGGAACTGGACTCTGGGAAATGCAGCCTCTCCTCCTCTGGAGCAGCCCCCCAGCAGGCAGCTGCCTGATGGACCCCCTGCTTTGCCCCTGAGCCAGAGTCCTCACAGCAGCCAGAACGGGCTTCAGAAAGCAGACCTCATCCGATCGCTCCTGCATCCACCTCCTCCCCAGCTCCCTTCTGATAGCAAGACCCCAATCTCCAAGCCACCTGCAAGGCCAAGCAAGCTCCTGCCTCCGCCCCAGCAGCCTCGCCTCCACTATGCTTCCCCTTGCTCACCCTTTCTGGCTACACGGCCTTCTCGATTCCTTCAACTCCCGCCCCATGGTCTCTGCTCATGTAGTTCCCTCTACCTGGAATGCTTTTCCCTCAAGCCCCTGGCCTTGGTATCTGCTGCCCGTCCTCCAGACTGCATCTCCGACCCTTCCAGCCCCTTCCAGCTATGAGGCCTCCCTGCTCGACACTCTGTAAAACCTCTCCTTGGCAGCACTCTCTACACTGTGTGTGTGTGTGTGTGTGTGTGTGTACACAAGATTAGTGGTGATCTCATCCTGCATTGTCCAATACAGTAGCCACTGGCCAGGTGGCCTATTGAGCGTTTGAGACGTGACTAATATGAATTCAGATGTGCTGTAAGTATAAAATACGTCCTTAATAATTTTTATATTGATTCCATGTTGAAATGACAATAATTTGGATATACTGGGTTAAATAAGATATATTATTAAAATTAATGTCACTTGTTCTTTTTACCTTTTCCAATGAGACTACCAGAAAATTTAAAATTACATACGTAGCTGGCATTTCTGGCTGGCACTGTGGATCTATTTGACTGCAGTGAGCTTGTCAATGCTTGCCTCCCTCACTCCGTGCCTCTCCCGCTCACCGCCCCGCAGACTCATGGAGATGCCCAGGCCCAGTGCCTTTGAGGTCTTGCCCAGCACAGGCACTCAAAGCACATGGGCTGAATGATCAAATGCCAGGTCGCCCATCCCAATTTCAGGAGGGGGAAGCAATGCAAAGAAGGCGCCTGATCTCGCTGGCTCTACCCACCCCACACACCCCCCACACACACCCTCCACCCAACAAAGACCCAGGCCCAGATGTCTGGACTCTAGAGGCTTGGCCAGGACCAGCAGAGCCAAATGTGCGAGGAAAGGAGGTCTGGCACTCAATGAGGGCACGCAATGCCTCTCTTTCTCTCCCCCCCAGCCCCCTCTCTCTCAAATATCATTGCTCACAGTTTGGAATGAAAGCCATTATTCCCAATTAACCTGCTGTGGACCCACAGTACTTGCTGGCTTGTCCATAATTATTCATCCATAGTAATAGCTAAAGTAAATTCTGGCCGTCTCAGCTAACACTGACAGCTCCTTTGGGAAAACTTTCAAAGATGCCGTGTCCTTGGTCCCTTATCTAAAGCTTCCCTGCCCTGTTTTGTTTCCTTTTATTTTTTATGGTTAATGTTTGAAAAGAAGGGATCCCAGACCAGAATATCTCCATCCCGATGCCAGGTCGTCGGATGAGACTCTGGCTGTGCTGTCCAGTACCCCCCGACCCAGGAGAACAGGAGCCAGACAAACAGCATCCAGACCATCCGGGTAAGTCACACACAGCTAATTTTTGCAATTAGCCAGTCGTTCCAGAGGTTCCCTTCGCCCTGCCATCTCAGGAGCTAGGCTTCGCAAGTCCACAGAAAGCATAAATCTTCCGCACAATTTATTTTAGGTTGTCAGGTGTAATTTACTAAGAGACCATCTTCCCCCCAAAATCCAGAAGGAAACCTAACTTGTCGTTTTAAATTAAGTATGGCTCCTTTCGGTGATCTTTCTATCTAAAAGGCTGCACCAAAGATGCGGGGGCCTCTCCCCTAGGATCACAATAATAATAACAGTGAGTCAAGAACTGGGGTGGGCAAGGAGGAGATGGGACAGGTGCAGGGAAAGTCGGAGAGAGCAACGGCGCCACAACGATGCTTCTTCCGGATGTCTCTCAACCTACAGGGGTCTTGTCCAGAGAGGAAAGCTCTCTGATTCCCAACTTTTGCAGAGGAGATGGCTAAGAAGGCAGTGAGTAAGCGGGGGAAGTATGTGCAAGACGCTAATAACGTGCTCTACTGAGGATCATTTCTTCCTCCCACTCAGAGAGCAGTGCCTCCAATGGGGAAAGCTGTGATGGCAGACAGTCGGAACTGGATCAACACAGTGACCCCAGTGGTTCGGGTCCCAGCCTCCTCACCTACTAGATCTCTGGGCATGCATTTGGCTTCCCGTCTACAGAGTGGAGATCAAAACTTCCTTGCAAAGTGAGTTAAGCTGCAAGGATAAAATGAGATAATTTTTTTGCAAGTGTCTAGTAGCTTGTGAATGCTATATAATGGATTCAAATTATTATCATCCCTTATACAAGGGGGTGGCCACAGGGTCTCTGAAAAGCCCTTGCGGTGAACACTCTGGTGCCCTTGCCCCGAATGCTGTGGGGGTGGGCTGCTGAAGGCCCATCACCCTCATGCCCACCTCCCACCGCCCCCCCCCCAAAGAACTGTCCTCAGCTGACTGGAACCCCCTGTCCAGGAGCTTATAAATTCCCCTTCCTGATAGCTCTTAGTCAATGACTGACCAGTATAAAAGGCTGGCCCCCTCCCACCAGGGGATCACTCTGAGCTCTGGTTCAGACTCCAGAACCTTCCCCAGTGGGAAAGGTCACATCCAGGCCTTACCTGAGGCCACATCCTTGCTCAGCTCCTTCCCCTCCCCTCCCCTGTTTCCTTGCCTCCCTCTCAGGTTTCTTTCCCATGGATAAATCACATGTTCTGAATCCTTGTCTCAGGCTCTGCTTTCTGAGGAAGCCACTGAAGGAGGCTCCTTCAAAGCGAAGGTGCCCCTCCTCCTTCAAAGCCTCTGGTGCTGCTGTGGCTGCCAGTAGAGTCTGGGTGACCACAGTGCAGAGGCAGGACGCCCTGGCAGAGGCTCAGCGGGGAAGGGCAACAACCGGGGTTCCTGCCGGACATCTCAGGCCAGGCTGCACAGGTACCCATCAGTCAGAGAAGAGAGCAAAATGACGAGAGGAGCAGAAAAGCCAGGGTTGGAAAGAGGACTGAGCTCCCCACCATATGGGGGGGCAAGGCCTTCACCTCTGGGACCCTGGTCCTGCTCTTGTACCACCAGGGCTGACGGAGGACGGTGAGAAAGCCCTTGCCACAAAGTCCCCTGAGATTCTGAGGACGGAGAGGACTGCGGCTCCCTCATCCAAAGTGAGGCTGGGCTCTGTCCAGAATGCAGGGACCCTAAGCTTTGCACCGCCCAGTGCTCTGCACTTGGGGCTGTCCAGAGAAGGGCATGGAGACATGGGAGGAGCGGAGGGCCACCCTCTCCAGGTCTCTCTTTCTAACCCAGTAAGAAGACCCCACGGAAACTTCCTCCTCTGGGGCGGAGAGCACCCCCACGCTGACCCACCCTCCACTCCAGGAGGGTCACGCCCTGCAGAATCGCTGCCACTGGTGCTTTCTTCCAGCCCCCACCGCCAGCCACCCACTCCCACCTTCACACCCTTGTCAAGAGCTCCTTTCACAAGGTCGTCATTACCCACTAATTGTCCCAAATCTCATTCCCTCATCCTTCTTGGTTAAGGATTGATTTAAGGAATGAGTTCAATATTCCTGCCGTCTCCAAGTGCTTATTAATTCCTGGAGCCTCCAGCTCCCTGTGCAGAGCCCCCCTCACCTCGCACTGCTTCCCCCCTCGCTGATTGGTAAAGCCCCGGCTTTTAGGCCTGCAGGATGGGAGGCCTAATGTGCACTAATCTATCATTACTTCACGCGGCTGGCAGAGTGACGGATGGCGGCGCTGGACGGCGCGGCGAGGGAGATGGCCCTCCGCCTCCTCCAGGTCCAGGCCGGAGCTGGAAGTTTGCTCCACAGGAGAATGACGGCCACCTTCCTGTGAGTCGGCAGGGAAGCCACTGCCTTGCAAGAGCGGAGACCCAGGACATCAGCTGGAACCAACACATGCCTGGCCCTGGCCCTGCCTGCCTCCCTCTCCGTCTGGCCCGGGGCTGGAAGGCCACCCTGTCCGTCCCTCACAGGCCAGATGTTGCCCGTCCTACACCCCCCCACACACACACACCCATGCACTCTCCAGCCCGCTCTGTGGCCTAGGGGGCAGACCTGCGTGGACAGCATCAACGGGCAACTTTGCCCCCTGCCTCTGCTAGCGTTCAGGCAATGGGGAGTCCCAGCAGCAGACGGGAGGGAAGAGAAGAGGCCAGGCTTGTCATCGGACTGGAGCCCCTGCAGGGCTCCTCAGGCTGCCTGTGCTCCAAAGGTCCCAGCTCCTTCAGGTGACCCTCTCGCCCCCACACACCGTTTCTCTCTGTCCACTGGCCCTGCCTTGCCGCTTTGGATCTAGGGCTGCAAACAGCCCACAGCCCCTCAGCTCAGGGCGCTACACCCCCCCGTGCCTCCCCTCTGCTCGGCCCACAACTTTGTAAGCGGTCCTTCCTTCAAGTCTCCTCAAGTGACCTGGCTTGAGCATGCCACCTGCTCCCCACTGGAACCCTATTAGAACCCTGCCCAATATACCTCATCTTACCAGTGAGGAAACTGAGGCCCCAGGAGGCCCAGGGCTTGTCCTAGCTCCCACGAGTTGATGGCAGGGCTGGCTCCAGAACTCGGGGCTTCTGACTGTCTAATAAGATTCTGCCCTCCTGACGGCTCTGCATTCCTTCTCTGCCCCTGCCTCACCACAGTTCACGCCTCTTTTGATTCGGGCCGCACCAGGAGAAACATGGCACCAGGTACCATTGGGGCTCTTAGAACCTGTCCCTGCCGGAGACACAACATCAGCTCAGTGCAGACGCTCCCATCCTCGGCCCCTTCCAGATGTTGGGGCATCCGCTCCAGGTTGCTCTGTGGCCTGGGACATTTTTCCTACAGTTTTTACATTTGCCTTCTCGGGCAACTCCTATGGAAAAGGCCGTGCCCTGGGACACATCAAACCCCCACCCAATCAAGAGATGGGGAGACCCAACTTTCTACCAAAGGCCTCTCTCTTTTTACCCAAGTCCTTCATTACAGAAGGTAAGTATGGAGACAACGAATTTCTATTCTAGCTTCTTGAGAGGCCAAGGGACGAGGCTAGGCCCTGGAGTTAGTCTAGTGGGGGATGGAAATAGCCAACTCCGGCTAACAGAATGAGGTAGGATCTACAAACCTGAGGCTGAATGATTGACTCCTCCCCTCCTTGTCCCACGGGGAGGAGACCAATGAGGTCTAGAGGGACAACCCCAAGCCCTGGGAGTTCTTGGGCAGTGCCAAGCCCCGCCATCCCACTGAGACCCACGGGAGCCCTCCCACTGCAGGGGGAGACCCTGGCCACCTGCTCCCTGCATTGTCTGTAAACACTTTGCCACAATTAACAGCCCGTCCCGGCAAGTGAGGTCAGTATTCCCTTTGATTGCCAGGGGCCTCTCCTCCAGAACAGTCCTCCACAGGGCTGGCATGTCCTCTCCGAGGCCGAAGACACATGGGCACATGCGCACTCTCTCCCTGAGCTAGGGTCGTCCCCCTGGGCACTTGTCACAGGTCTCCCACTCGGGACCTTGTGGTCTATTCTTGGCACCTCCTTCTGGCTTGGTGTCAATTATTCCACAGGGATTGGGAACCCAAAGAAACTGCCAAGTTCACATTACCTGGTCCAAATCCAAAAGTCATCAGCAAATCTTATGGCACTTCCACCTTCAGATAGAATTGGCAATCACCCAAAAAGGCTCCCCACAGGTCACAATGAGGGCAGAGACTGGAAAGGGGCTGAAGCGAGAGGAATAGGACCGCTCTATGATGGACCTCTGGGAACTGCCCCATCCCACCCCTTCTAAGAGGGGAACGAAGCATGTGTCCAGGGTTTAATCGAGAGAAAACTGGCCCCAGTGAATTGTGGCAGGTATATGAGAAAGCCTCTGGGCTGGAGACCCAGAGACCTGGATCTGTAGCCAAACCTGGCACTGAGGCCTTCCCCATCCTGGCCTCTTCTGGCAAAGGGCGGTGTGGATCAACTCAGCCTTATTGCTGTAGGTGATATGACTCCGCATTTTTCCAGAGGGAAGGAAGAGTGGTGGCCTAAGCCCAGGCGCCACACTCCGGACAACCAGAATTCCATAATGCCCTTCTGGAAAGAGAGCCCCCGGTTCAATCCGGTAGCCATGTGTGGCTATTTAAACCTAAGTTCATCAAACTCAAGTAAAATTTGGAATTCAGATCCTCCATCACACGAGTCACAATTTCAAGTGCTCAATGGCCACACATGGCCGGCGGCTACCGTAATGCACGGTGCGGATCCAGAACATTCCGTAATGCATGGTGCGGATCCAGAACATTCCGTAATGCACGGTGCGGATCCAGAACATTCCGTAATGCACGGTGCGGATCCAGAACATTCCGTAATGCACGGTGTGGATCCAGAACATTCTGTAATGCACGGTGCGGATCCAGAACATTCCATAATGCACGGTGCAGATCCAGAACATTCCGTAACGCAGAGTGCAGATCCAGAACATTTCTGTCATCATAGAAAGTTCCTTTGGACATCTCTGATTGAAAAGTTAACCTTTGTTTCTACAAAGTGCTTCCTCCAGTGTCCCTAAGGCCTTCCTGCTACAGAGTCGGCCCACTTTCTCCGGTCACTCCTCTGGGGAGGATCCTAGGTGGTTCTGAAGGGGGATTCACCACAAGTGACCATGGGGTAGGGTCTCCTGTCTGCCTGGCCCTGGACACTGCAGTCACCCACCAGAATCAGAAGGACACAGTCAGGCTAACCATCACCCGGCACCTGAGGCAGGTTACAGACATTAAGCTTCAAACAGTGACAACGGTCACTGACCTCCCCTTAGCCAGCCATCTCCCCCCTCCCCATTCGATCTGTCCCTTACTCATTCCCACTGTTCAAGGATGCCACAGCTTGCGAGGGGGGCAGAGGAGAAAGAGCCAGAGAACATTTCAAGATTCAGGAGATTTCTACGGACGTGATTCAAGGGAGCTCAGCCAACGCCAGGGATCATTTTGGGGTCATCTTCCCAGAAATTATTCAGATACAGGGCTGGGGAAATCCCCACAAGGGGTTAAAAGCCAAGAAAAGACCTTCCCTGACAGCACAGAAGCCTAGCAGGGGTGGGGGCGGGGTAGAGGGAACCAGACAGCTGAACGGCTTATCCAGAAATTACAAGAGGCTTTTAAAAGTAGAAAACTTACCATATGTCAAGCTTATAATGTATAGACAATAATTATTTTCCACTGCATTTTTTTGTCTTTAATTTCGTGGCGACTATCCCCTCTTACATCAAGTATTCAGGCATCACTCTTCTCTTCACTTAATATGCAACGGTAATCTTTCTGCTCCTGTGTCACATAGTCAATAATTCCTGTCCTCCCATTCCAGGGCGGGGGCGGGGGGCGCTGAAGGGAATGTCACATTTTAAATTAGTAACAGCTGGGGCGCCTGGGTGGCACAGTGGTTAAGCGCCTGCCTTCGGCTCAGGGCGTGATCCCGGCGTTATGGGATCGAGCCCCACATCGGGCTCCTCCGCTATGAGCCTGCTTCTTCCTCTCCCGCTCCCCCCTGCTTGTGTTCCCTCTCTCGCTGGCTGTCTCTATCTCTGTCGAATAAATAAATAAAATCTTTAAAAAAAAAAAAAAAAAAAAAATTAAAAAAAAAATTAAAAAAATAAATTAGTAACAGCTGTGTTTTTGTTGTTTTTCAACTTCACCTCCACTGATGCCCTGTAAATATCATGAGCTCCAAAAAGCAACACGGGGCGCCCTGTCTGCCCTGGCCCCCAACTCAATGGCCTTTTTGAGGGCTTTTCTCTGAGGACAGGATGTGCCTCAGACAGGCCAGGAAGGGAGCCCAGAGCCACTGTCCAGTCCCCTCCTCATCCACGGAGGACACGGGGGTCTCCACATGAAAATCTATCCTTCCCACTAGCATCTCTTTGGGGTGGGGTCCCCCTGGACCATTTAGATCAGCACCCATTCTCGACGCTGCCTTTGCTTCTGCCGCAGATGTGAAGGAGCGGACAACAGTCAGGAAAGCGAGGCACCAAAGGAAGAAAAATTTAAGGTGGCGCTGGCTCTCGGGTGCCAACCCCGTGCTGGCAGACCCTGAGAGCCAGCGACCCCTTCACTGGTTCGGCCCTAGGCGCTTTGACGGCCTCAGCCGAGCCCTGGCCCTCCACAAGGACCAACCCCTTGTAGGTCTGGGAATCAGAGCCAGGAAGGAGAGATGGGAGGTTTGGGGGGGGGGGGTGGAGATTCCACACCAAGAAGAAAGAGTTCATTAAAATGCTTCAAGGGACTCCAAACTGTGAGGATGTTGTGTGTGTGTTTTGAAGACAGGAATTTAGCAAGAAATCAATCAACACACATGCTGATAACTTATTCCATGACAAAAAGGAAACAAAAACCCCATAAATTTCCACAGCCTTTGGGTAGCCAGTGTCTACTGCCACTAATTAATTTTCTAGAACTTTCGCTCTCCACATATCTCAGAACATGGTCAATCTGTCAGCCCCAGGAGACATTGCCAGCACCCGCTGTAGGGGCTTGGTGATTCTGGGTCCTCTGCCACACAGCAGAGGAGGGGAGGAGAGGAGCCCACAGCAAGCTTAGGCTCCCCCATTCTGACCTGTTCTCCTACCATATCCCTGCACCTGTTCCAGCCAAGCGAAACAGCATGTTAAAATGCAGAATAGAGTGTGCAAGAGGGAAAAACCGTCTCCCTGCCTCAGTTTCCCCAAATGTAAAATAAGAAGATTGTGTACTCAATCTGGTTTCAGATTACTGGATTCATGTTACCCTGCCAAGCATTAAAGCCATGAGGGTATTTTTCTAATCCGTAAACTCCTGGAGGGCAAGAATTAAGTCTTACTCATTTCTGTCCCCTGTCCCACCCCCTCCCCCCAATGCACAGTGCCTAACGCTGTCGAACACACAAAAATGCCCAATAAAGTTCTCCCTGATTGCATTGTAGCCTTCTACTCTCCCAGTTGCAACCTGTCTGCCATCACCAGACCAGGAAAAGGTTTCCAAACCCTAACTGGTGGGAGGCCTCTGACCCAAGAACCTCACTCCTGAGACCCCCTTCTTCCTGCCAACTGTCCAAGCTCCTTGGTATCTCCCCAAAGGAGCCAAAAAAAAAAAGGCACTTGATCTTGTGAAGTTCGCCCCCAGACAGTCTGTGGGGCAGGCATCGTCCCCAGTCTGAGCCCTGAAGGGACAAGTAAGTCAGTGTGAACTAGGACCCTCCGCTGACTATTCTGACAGGTGTAAAGGAGCTAGAACATTCTCGCAAGATTCCAGAGGGAATCAGCAGGCAGTGAGGCTCCTGGCAGCAGCACCCTCAGTTGGGACCTGACATTTGGCCCACCTTCCTGTGTGGCCTCCCTGGGAAAGTGGCCTGATGGAAAGCAGACTCTCCATGTCCCTTCCCAGAGCACCTGAACCGCCCCTCCCCGAGCCGCTCCCCAAGCCTCACTCAGTGGGATGGGGATGCTTCTCTCCACAGGCGCCCAGGAGCCCTCACTCACCTCACAGGCAGGAGGACACGGTCTCCTCTTCCTCTTCAGTATGGCTTGTAATTCCCTTTTTTACTCATTTATGCTTTTTTATTTTCTATTTCCTCAAATAGCGTGTGCCTAGAATGAATACCAGGCTCTCTCCGGCAGGAAAAAAGGAGCACGGAGGGGAAATGTGAGAGCAGTAATCCATTGTAACACTTTAGGGGAAACTGCAAGCAATTTCCATTCTATTGATCCTCCCTGGGCACCAAAGCCGCACTCAGTTTATTGGGAAAATTAAATTCTGGAGCGTGTAGCATGAGGGGGCTCTAGTTAAGTTGTCTTCTCTGCGACCACAATTTAATTACGATCTCACACTGACTCTCCATTTAAATACAGTAGAGGAACAGAGCCCTCGGGAGGCTCCCCGGTCCCAGCCGCTGTCCCAGGGGGTCTGGCCATAGTGACCCACCCCCACAGCAGCAGAAGAACCCTGTGCATCTGAGTTACTCTCAGCTGACCACTCATCAGCACTCAGGCTGCTACTCATTTACATTTTTACTTATGCCAGTTTTAACGGAATAGTCATTAAAACGTTAATGATTGCTAAATCAACCTAATTTGTGCGGTGTCCTCCTCTTGCAAAGGTAAGATTTTGATCTTAGCAAACGTTGTTATTATTAGAAACAAAGTAATATTACTTAGGCACAAATTGGATACAATGTGTTAAGATATTCATTTAGGGGAGAAGCTAAGAATCAAAGCACAGTGTGCCTGATTCCAGAGTTGAGTGTGGTGTTCAGACTTCGGAAGTTCACAGACAAGTAAAATTTATGCACAGTTTCCTGCACAAGCGCGCCCGCTCACCCATGCACGCGCGCGCACACACACACACACACACACACACACACACACGAGAGGCCCTGGCAGATCTGACAACTTTTAGCCCCATAAGGACTTTGCAGTCATCTTCTATTCTCTTCTACTATCATCCCAATTTCATGAACACCAGGGATATCGATGACAGTCTTACAATATAGTCCTTAATAGACAATACATTCAGCTTCATGAAGAACTCACTACATTGTTTCATTTTCCTAATCTCATCTGTGAAAACTTGGTCACAGTCAAGCACAGGTCCACAGACCACCCATGGCCACCCCACATAGACTGGTTTTTCTTGACTACGTTTTCTTTTCTTCTCTTTTTTCTTTTCTTTTCTTTTCTTTTCTTTTCTTTTCTTTTCTTTTCTTTTCTTTTCTTTTCTTTTCTTTTCTAAGTAGGCTCCACACCCAGCATGGAGCCCAACACAGGGCTTGAACTCACAACCCTGGGATCAAGACCCTGAGATCAAGACCTGAGCTGCAATCAAGAGTCCGACACTGAACCGACTCAGCCACCCAGGCTGCCCTCTTAACCACATTTTTGTTCAGGCGTGATGGCAGAGGGGTGCTGTCTCAGCTTCCTGCTCATCGGCCCAGCTCACTGAGTGCAGAGCTCACTCACAACGGTCCAGAGGAACTGACCTCTTGGGTTCCTCCACTGCTGACCAATTTGCCCCCAAACGAGATGGAGTGGCACTGACGTCTTCCCAGAGGAACATCCTCTGGGGCAACCAGCCGAGCCTACTAGCCTGAGCCCCATGAAATCAGCACAGGCCCTGGCACATGGCAGAGTCTCACTTAAGACTGGCTGGATTCCGGTGAAAAGTCAATTTATGGCCCCCTCATCCACAGAGGAGCACCCCACCCCATACTCTCAGCCTGTTCTTCTGCAAGGAACCCCTCTCAAGCCAACCAGCACCTACAACAGGGAGGGAAGCAAGCACGCCTTCCAATGCCCTCAGATGAAGGCAAATTGAGTCTTCCATTCCTCATACTCCCCACACTCTCACTGGTCCTGAGATTCTTTTGAAAGAAGTGACTTTCTTCACCCGTTGCAGGTGACAAGGGTGAGAAGAAATGGCAGATAGAGACACGGCGCTTGATCTCCCAGGGAACATCAGCAGTATTTGACAAGCTGACCAGCTCTCCGGAGAACAGAACTGTCATTAAGCCAGGAGGGAAATCATTACCTGATCTATAAATGATTACACAGGAGTAGGAACTGTCTGTCCATTCTGAGGAGTTTGCAGAATCGGGATTTCAACAGTGCTGCAAACTGGTGCGGTACTCAGCTCCCTGGAGCAGCTGGTGTATTATTCACAGGGAAAAAAAAAAAATCAGAAGTTAAGGCACTTCATGCGCTCAGGGGGAAAAGAAAAGGTCTCCAGGACTCTGGCTAGCAAAGGATTTCAGAGCATGCACAGTGTCAGCCAAAAACTTAATTCAAAGGAAAACATAACTATTCAGATCTGCTGCTTGACAGTTGGGCAGCCTGCAACTTGCTGAGGTCTTTCCACAGGGAAAATAAGCGACCAGAGTCAGAACAGCAGGTAACTTGGGTCATTTAGCCGAAGACACTGCCTTCGCAAAGATGGGGGCGAGGTTCAGCGTACGAGGATGAAGCTATGGGGAGTAGTGGGGGACCGGGACACGTCCTTAGCTGTCCCTCGCCCTTCCCTGGGAGAACGGATGAGAAACAGGTCGCAGAAACATGCTAGAGAGAACCTGGCATCTGACTCTTCCGACAGCAAGAGGGTGGGTCCCAAACCGTGGTGTTGAGCGAGCGAAGCTGGGAATGGAAGGTGTGTAGCCAACTAAATGTGTGGGACTTTAACACACGTGCTCGCAGAGACTGACGCTGGTTTACAATGACGCACGCGTATGTAGAACATATCCCGAACACATTAGAGGGGGTGACTGCGGAGGGAGGGTAATGAGCCTGGAGGACAGAGAAGGCACACGATGGATGCCATGAAATGAAAGAAAGGCCGCACAGAGGCTGATGTTGACCGTGAGCTCCCGGGCGGAATTAGCTCAAGTCCCGGCCCCTGCAGTCCACAAACAAGGAAAGAAACAAACCGAGGTCCAGAGAGCTAGAGACAGAGCTCCTCAAACACCAACGTGCCAACAAATGTCCTGAGGATCTGGTTAAAATGCAGCTTCTGAGCCCTGGGGCGGCCAGGGGGCTGATGCAGCATCACTCTCGCGAGCTCCCGGGTGACGGAGAGGCCACTGGCCGCAGACCTCGCTGTGGGCAGCAAAGGCTTAAGAGATTTGCCCAATATAAAAAAAATGGGTAGCAAAGTCCAAGTCAAAGACTACATGTACAATATGGATACATTTCAAAATAATTGTGCTGCCAGCAAGAAGACAGACACACAAGAGTACATTATCAGAATGTATGCTTCCATTTGCATAAGCTTCTAGAACACGCATACTAATCCTCGATGACAAAAGGCACCTCAGTGGTTGCCTGGACATGGGGCTGGGGGGGGATGGATGGATTACAAAGGAAACTTTTGGGAATAATGGATATATTCGCTATCTTGAGTACGGTGATGGGTTTTCCAGGCGTATACATGTGTCACCACTCATCGAGTGTACACTTCAAACACGTGTGGTTTCCTGGGCCTCAGTTACCGCTCCACAAAGCTGAAAACAAACAGAAAAGGATCTGCGTCCCTCCTCCCCACCCCTACCACACTGAAGACGCCCCGTTTGCATTTCAAGCTGAGAGGAACAGCTGTCTAGCTAGCCCCCACTCCCAGCGGCTGGAACCCATCCCTCCGTCTCCTCCACCCCTCCCACCTCAGGCCCACCACCCTCTCACCCCTGCCTGCTGGGGAATCCATGCCGACTCCACCCTGTCCTCTCCTCACCCATCCCACCTCTGCCTCCCACCTGCCTCCCCCAACCCCTCTTGCACCCTGTCCTCTCTCCATCCTGCCACGCTTCCTTTTACTCCTCCCAAAACACCGCCTTTCCACCCACTCTGGATCTCCATCTACAATGCTCACCCAACCCACCTCCTCCCCACCGCTCTTGCCTAGTGAACTCCTACACACCCTCCAGTCCCCGCTCAGGTGTCCTTCCCCCAAGAGACCAGCCCCAGCCCAGCCTCCTTTGCTCTATACCTTCCTAGAACCATGTTCCTTGCCTTCCAAGCACATACACCAGTCTTTCGCCATGACTCGTGCTTGCCTCTCCCCTTGCACTGTGAGCCCCGGGAGGGGGCGCCATGTCTCTTTTGCTCACCTCTGTGCCCAGCATCTGACACAAGGCCGAACGCGTAGGATGTGCTCTGTAAATCCTCGTTTGTTGTGAGAGTAGTGAACCTCCCAAAAGGCCTTTGGCCATGGCCAAGCAAAGACACTTCCAGATTTGGGGGCAGCAGCTCACTTACCCCCCTCCCGGCACCCCGCACTGCCCTCTGCCAGCCCCTGCTGCTGGGAGTTCCGCAGAGAAGATGCACCCAGAATGCAGGCTGATCTGAAAGTTCTCCCTCACGTCCAACCTGATCCTTAACCGTCCTTCCAAAGCACACTTTGCATAAAGTAAACAGCACACTGGCTTTGTAGGCTTTTTTCTTTTCACAATTTCAACACCACTGTGTTTGGATGTAATTATTTCCTTTCTGGGCTTGTATCCCAAACTCTGGCCGCGCCGGTGAGAGTGGGAAGAGAAGTTTCAGAGGACGATCTGGACCCAAACAGAAGTCCCCTTGGGCGAGGCAGCCAAGCCTTGGGACCCGCTGCCAGCCCCGGGGCGGCCCAGGGCAGACTCAGGAGACCAGAGGAGGCCACCCCAAAGAGAGGGTGCTGGTAGGAAGGGGTCAGACAGTAGAGAGGCCAGGAGAGAAATGGGTGCCTCACAGGCAAAGGTCAGGGGCAGTGGGTCGGATGCCCAGTCGGCAGCCAGGCAGCGGTTAGAGCGGCTCATTGGAGGCAGAACCAGGCAACAGGGCTTTCCAGAGAGCCCTAGGAATTACAGAGGCAGGGCTTAAAGGGTTGGCCAGCCAGGCATCAGAGTTCCAGAGGGCTCGACTAGCCCCTATCAGCCCCCCAGCAGCCACCACTCCTGCCCTTCTCTTTGCCACAGAACTATCCCCTCCCCATCTGCCGGCCTGGTCATTTCGCCCTCGGCAGCTCCTGTGGGGGGAGGCAGCCCTCTGGACCCTTCCTCATAAGTTCAGTTCTGCCCAGCCAGAGGGGGTGTGGAAACAAGTGAGGTGCACAGGAGCCCCAGACCCAGGGTGTCCCTGACAAGCCCCCATAATTCTCAGGCTTCTCCATCACTTGAGACGGTAACGGGGAGGGAAGGCATGGCACACACAGAGCCCCTGGGAGGCAGGGAGAGGGATTCGTAGTGAGCTGCCCCTGAGGCCCATGGTGTGGCCCAGAGCCCAGAGTTTTTGGAGGAGAAGCAGCCCACACCTGGGCAGTCTGCAATGGCTTCTATCCTAAGCCCCAAAGGGTGGTGAAGCTGTAGGCATCCCTTCCCTGCCCCGGTGCTGAAGGAGCTGGCATCATTCTCTGACGGCACAGAGGTCACTGAAGGTGGCTTCCAGAAAGGGGCATGGGGGAAAGGGAGCAGACCAGGTAGCCGTACACAAGGGGAGTTCACCCTGGAGAAAAGGCATGGAGCTCCTGACATGTATCTAGTCATGGGTGTACTCTCTGTCTCCATCGCTAGGGGACCCTGCCCGCCAATGACTGGTCCTCACCCTGCAGAGCCAATTCCCTTGATGCACCCTCACCCATCCACACAATGGGTGCACAGGGAATGAAGCCCAAAGGGGATTCCTCTCACGCTAATAACAAAATGCTAACTGATGGACAGTTTACAAAGCACTTTCTCTCTGTCCTATTTGGCAGCTAGGACAGACATGATTATCACCCTTCTCCTGATGAGGAAACTGGGGCTCAGAGAGGTTAAGAAACTTACCCAAGGTCACAGAGCTAATGATGGCTGAGCCAGGGCTTGAACCAGAGGCAACACCAGCTTTGAAGTAAATCCCACCTACACCTTCATCCTAGTTCTGCCATTTATCAGCTATGTAACCTTGGGTGAGTTAGTCAACCTCTCTGAACCCAGTTTCATTTCTTTTCTTTTTTCTTTTTTTTCTCTCTCTCTCTCTCTCTTTTTGTTTTGTTTTGGTTTTTTTTTTGTTTTTGTTTTTTTTTTTTTTTTGGAGAGAGGGAGAGAAGCGGTGCGGGGTAAGGGGCAGAGGGTGAGGGAGAGAGAATCCCAAGCAAGCTCCATGCCTAGCACAGAGCCCAATGTGAGGCTCGATCTCACAACCCTGAGATCCTGACCTGAGCAGAAATCAAGAGTCCGACGCTGAACCGACTGAGCCACCCGGGGCGCCCCACCCAGTTTCCTTTCCTAACAAATGTATTAATTACTATCTATCTCACAAGATAGGAGGGAGAATGAAAAGAGGTGAAATATATGAAAGTGACAGTACATAGAAAGCAGTTAATAAATGTTTGTTTCTTCTCACCAATTCCAAATTTTAACACATTGTTTTGGGACAATTCCAACACGACGGTTACAAAGGACTTTTCGGAGAAAAATGAAGCACGTTCTTGCTCCCGAGAGAAAGTAGAATCTAGCAACATGTGTGGCCAAGCATTTCTCACGGCAGGCATCTCCTTCCTTCCCCTCCCTACCCTCTGCCCTCTGCACAGCAGGGCAGACAGAGCAGCACCCCCAGGTCAGAGTCACCTCCTGCCAGCTCACTGCCACTGGGACACATCCGCCTGTGTCCAGGGGCCGGGCTCAGGTGTGCCCCTGAAGCTGGAAGTTCTTCAACAACCCCAAGCCTGGTCACAGCCGGAGTTTCACAACCAGGGACCAGCTGCAAGGGGAGAGGGTGCCTCACACCCGATCTCTGATCGGGGCAGGAGGGCTCCAAGTGGAGTCAGCGACAGGAAAGCCCTCTCTGGGACTCGCATGCAAAGCCCTTCCTCTCCCACCTATTACTCATGTCACCTCACCCACAGCCCTGGGAGGCGGGCAGCAGAACCTCTGTTAGTCCCCGTTTGCGGGAGGAAAATCACCAAAGATTGTCAAGGGTAGCGTGGCTTGGCCTCAGCACACCGGAGCCCAGGCTGCTGTCACTTCAATGTCCGATCCCAGGGCCCTTTACACTGAGCCCCACATGCTCCCCGAGGACTCCCACCAACATCAAACCTCAGCATCCCGGTATCAATGTCAATTCCGTGAGATTTTGATAACGGGGCTGTGGTTATGTCAGAGAATGCCCTTGCCTTTAGAAAATACACATTGAAATGTTTAGGGACAAAGGAGCGTCACGTCTACAACTATTAACAGTTTGGATACTCACACACACGCCCTGCAGGGTTTCTCAACTTGGGCACTGTGGACATTTCGGGCCAGATCATTCTGTGCTGGGGTGGGGGATGGGGGAAGGGGTTTCTGGGAGCCCTAAGATGTTAAGCAGCAACCCTGGCCTCTACCTTCTGGGTCCTGGTATCACCCATCCCCCCACTCAGGTGTGACAACAAAGCTCTCTCCAGGCATTGTCAAATGGGGGCAAAATCCCTTCCTATTAAGAAGGAAAGAGCCAGGGGCGCCTGGGTGGCGCAGCGGTTAAGCGTCTGCCTTCGGCTCAGGGCTCGATCCCGGCGTTATGGGATCGAGCCCCACATCAGGCTCCTCCGCTGGGAGCCTGCTTCTTTCTCTCCCACTCCCCCTGCTTGTGTTCCCTCTCTCGCTGGCTGTCTCTATCTCTGTCGAATAAATAAATAAAATCTTTAAAAAAAAAAAAAAAAAAAGAAGAAGGAAAGAGCCAGAAAGCGTGGTAACATGTTAACCTCGATTTTTTGTAACATTCTTATAAACATGAAATAATTTCTATATAAAAAGTTCAAAATAAATAAAATTCTATGAGCACTTACAGTCTAAATAAAAGGCAGAAAGAAAAGACCTTGCCAGGTTACCAGCTCTCTGTCTCCACCCCAACAGCCCTAATTCCCTTTGCTCCCTGGTCCTGGATCCCCCAAGCCAGCATTCACTGTGTGTCAGAGTCTACTCGACCGTCCAAGCAAACGTACGCTCCTAGAAGCCTCACGCCCTGAGGAAGGGGCTGGTGAGCCCACTCCACAGATGGGGAGCCCAAGGCGGGGAGGGAGGGGGTCCCCAGGCGCTGCAGCTCCAATGGGGGTGCGGGGGGGGGGCCTGAGCCCAGAGCGCAGCCTCCTCCGCCCACCGGCCCCTTTGCTACCCGCCCCCACCCCAAGCCGGCACATCTATGCCATGGGCTTCTCCCAGCCTCCACCCAGCACCGCGAGGACCCCTTGCAGAATATTGAGGTTAACCACCAGCGCTTCTTTTCTTTATCCTCCTTTCCCAAGGGGGGTTGGGCAAAGTTGCCTTTCAGACGTTTCCAAGTCAGCAGATTTTGCCTCCTGCCTTCGCCTTACAATCTGTGGTTATTCTGAATCAACCTGGCTAGCTGCCATTCAGAGCAAATTAGTTATCCGGGGGGGAAAAATACCCCAAACTTTTAAATAAATAAATAAGTGAACCAACAAACAAATAAACCAAGGAAGCCGGTGATGAAGGAGGAGTGGGGGAGGGAAGAAAAGCACATTGCACAAATGCAAATTGGAATTATTTAAAAATTGAAAGTTACTTTAAATTATTTAACCTAATTACCACCCGCCTCTCCCAGGGAGACAGCCGCTTGTGTTCTGTCGAGCGGAGAGGATAAAGCAGAATCTTCTGGCAGGAGAAAGGGGAGGCCGAGTGAGTCAAGTGTACAAAACACCTGTGTGTCTATGGTGCTGAGCGGGAGGGAGGCAGCGGTAACCCCCTGGCAGTGAGGAGGGGAAGTTCGAGAAACATAATTAATGCGGGCATCACATTTCATGGTTTACAAAGCACGGCCTCCTTTTTTTTATCTAATCCTCACACCCACCCCAGGGCTCCGCACTGCAATCCCGTGGTAGCCCCAGAGTGGCTAAGACCAGGAAGGGCTCAGCCCAAGGCCACAAAGCTAGGGAACGGTAAGCCCAGACCCGGGCCTGGAGCCCTGCGCTCCTGCACAAAGACACGCCGAGGCCCTTTCCCTATCTGCTCTGCTGGGCCAACTTCCAGGAGGACCACGGGAGGCGACAGCCGGAGCAGGGGGCCTCTGGTCGGACAGACCCCAGTGCGGATCCCGCCTCTGCTGCTTCTGCCCTGAGTGATTCTGGGACAGAAACATCACCTCCCTGAGCCTACTTCCTCACGGGGAGAGGAGGATAACCCTCCCCTGGCAAGACCCTTGAGGGCGCTGCAAGAGACAATGCATCTAAGACACCGGGCACTCACTGGGTGCTCAGTGACTGGGGTCCTTAAGGGCTCCAAGGAGCCACTAGGGGAGTCAGGGTCATTAAATGTCCATCCTACCGGTGAACTGCTAGGCCGGTGATTCTCAATGAGGCCACACTTTGGAATCATCACAAAGCTTTGAAAATTCCCAAAGCCCATGTGGGTCCCCAGAGCAATCAAACTGGAATCTCAGCATGTCTAAGGCTCTCTGGGTGATTGCAGTGTGAAGCCATGGTCAAGGGCCTTTATGATACTGTCTCCGTGTGGGATATAAACAGGAAGGTACACATCACTCTGTAGCTGGTAGGATTCAGGGTAGACACTAAGTGGAGCTTTTCTAAAGGGTTCTAGAAAGCAGATGCAAGGAGTAATGTAGAATGTCCCTCTGTGGGGATTGGCAAGAGCAGCCCTTTGTGACTGAGGAAGAGCTAGGGGTTGGGGAGAACCTTCCAGAGGCCTTCCTCCAACAGGTATGCAACCGAACTGAGCAAGGTCCCAGGTAGGTAGGATGGGCAAGGAGTGAGGGAAAGTGAGTACATAGCACCGTTCAAAATGCCAGACAGCAACATGTCAGAAACCCTTGCCCACCTGAGACCCCCAGAGAGACACTCCAAATGATCTGACCGTTCCCGCCCAACTGGGGATCTCAGGACATGCACCCCATCCCCAGAGTGACTCCATGCCCCCACCCCATGTGGCACACTGAGACTCACAATACACCCTACACAGGCCCTGGGCAAGACCCAGAACTTCAATTTCCTTTCTATTAATCCAGGAAGGGTCTAATTTGCATGTGATTTGCATAAATTTGCTTGTTTCCATTTAAGAAATACCCCAACTCCAAGCAGGTGAGATAAAATAAATTGGCTTATTTATTGTCCCTCCTGCTGCAATTGTATTCCAACCCAACATCCTGGAGTGTTCACAGGGGAGATTGTAACACCGCAGCCTGGAGAGGACCTGCCGAGGGGGTGAAGACGAGGGGGTGAAGACGGCCTGGCTGGACTTCCTGGGAGAGAGGAGTCATTTCCTCCCCCAGATCAGGCCGGGGCTGAGGACCTCAGAGCACTTTCACACTTTTAACTGTAGCCCCCCAAAATAGCGAACCCTATTTTGTTGTCCTGTCTTGCAGCGGGGATCATATTTCCTGTCCGAGCCCAGGCTGGAGGAAAGCCTGCTCTTCCAAACGGTCATTTTCTTTATTGTAGACACCCCGTCAAGGCCAAAGCACAAAGCATTCAGCTGACTTGTAAGGTCCCTCCTGACTCTAAGCGCTTACACAGGGGTTTCAATGGATGCTTTGCGTCACATAGTTGAGTGGAAAAATCCATTATGTGAACAGCTGGCACCAGAATTCCTGAGGGAGGGAACTGTCTCTAGGGGGAGAAAAGCCTTTGATACACCACTCGTGGGACCTGGACACTGAGGGTCTGAGACCACCGAAGTCAGCAAGCCAACCACAGAGGGGTGCCATGGGGACGAGGCCGTGGAGCAGGGGCCACAGAAAGGGCACCATGCGAAGACCATGGTCTGCTTTACTCCTTCTAGAATGGAGAAAGCCTATATGGGATGAGGCCTAGGAGTGATGGGGGGCAAGAGGGGTGGGGAGAGGCCCTGACGTCAAGATGGCTTCAGACCGAGCCGTCACCCAGTCCAGGTGAACCCTATACTGCTGTCAGGTGGCAGAAATCTTGAGGAGAGCGTGGGAGTGCCATTGGAGCATCTCTTCCCTAGATCACGAGGATCTGGGAGACTCCGGGTGATGCCTGGGTTACACTCTTAACAAGGAATCCTACTGAACAGTAGCTCAACAAATGTTGGGGGGCTTACTCTGGAAAAGGCGTTCTCTAAAATCTTCATAGCAATCCTAGGATACGGGCATTTTAACTGTCCCAGTCTATAGAGGAGAAGATTGAGGCTCCAAAAGGCTGCATGATTTGCCCAAGGTGACATGACTAGAAGGTACCAGAGCTAGGATTTGCCCTCCACCTGTAAGGCTCTGAACGACCACTTTATAGCAGATAAGCCTCTCAGCTATCCTGTGAAGCAAGGAAGACCAGCATGGTTCGAGACGAGTTTCAGGGACCCTACGTGACTCACCTAAGATCACTGGCTGGCAGGTGAAGTCTTCTGATCTCAGCATGGGCCCTTTTCACTGTACTACCCTCTGCCCCTTTACAAATTGCAAATATCAAATGAACCTATGATTTAGGACTAGCTGCTCGTTTGGCAAAATGGCATTTGGGCGCGGCATGATGGAGAAAGGGCTTTGGTTCAAGAAGACCTGTGTTCTGATCCCTGCTCTGTCAGTCTCTAGCTGAGTGTGACACTCGACAAGTTATTTCATCTCCCTGACCCCCAGTTTCCTCATCTGCAAGACAGGGGGAGACCTCTTGCCCACAGACCTCAGAGGGTAATGAATGTAAAGGATTTTGAGGTCCAAGGCAGAGGCCTGAGGCCCCAGGGGAGAAACGAATTTAGACAGGGAGAGAGAGAGAAGGGAAAGACTCGGTGTCATCCCTCACCTACCCACCAGGCTCATCGGAACATTTCTAGCTCTCTCAGTGGGCACCCCAACCCCCGTGCCAGGGCAGCAGTGCTCCTCGTCAGAAGGCCATTTTCCACTCCTCCAAGTGACCTCGATCCGAATCTCTCTCCCCCGGTGCTACGGCCCAGTGCATCTCTGCCAGTGCAGAGCCCGGGCCCCGACCCTGCACCAGCTCCCTGCACGCTATGGCCACAGCCCATTCATAGCCCCCTGTCTCCAAAGGAGGAATGGCTGTTTGTTTTCTCCTCTGCTTCTTGATCCAAAGAAAGACCCAGAGGCTAAGGAATGGTGCTTCCAGAAACAATTAAATGGCTCACAGCTTCCCTCACCCAGAAGAAAAGAGTTGGCTTTGGAAATGAACACCCAGGCTTTTCATATCCTGATGGAAGGACAGGGCACAAATCAGTCACCACCAATAACTACTAGTTCCGCTTCACAGAGGAGACAGCTGCGCCCCCAGAGATGCCAGTCTGATGGGTAATACAGACTCTGCCTCCAGGAGCTCCCTGTCTGATGGGGAAGACATGGCCGCTACCCCCAGGGAGCTCCCTGTCTGATGGGGGAGACATGGCCCCTTCCCCGCAGGGAGTTCCCTGTCTGATAAAGGAAACACAACCTCTGTTCCAGGAAGCTCCCTGTCTGATGGGGGAGACACAGCCCCTGCCCCCAGGGAGCTCCCTGTCTGATGGGGGAGACACAGCGCCTGCCCCAAGGAGCCTCCTGTCTGATGGGGAAACACGGCCCTTGCCCCCAGGGAGCTCCCTGTCTGATGGGGGAGACACAGCCCCTGCTCTCAGGGAGCTCCCTGTCTGATGGGGGAGACACAGCGCCTGCCCCCAGGGAGCTCCCTGTCTGACTCAGGACAGGCATCTACTGCCCTAGGAAAGCCCAATGCCAGACGGGAAGACCCAGCGCTTGCCCTCGGAGAACGATCAACCTGAGCAGGGAACTTCAATGTGGACCTCCCCTTTGGAGGTAACCGCAGTCTGAGGGGGGTTTCTAACCCCAAAGATAATATAATCCAGGGATCACTGTAAGGCATTGGCCAAGCCAGAAATATACAGCAAGGGTGCTGGGTCTTTTAGAAAGTAGAAAGATGGAGAATGAAAGAGAGACAGGAAGATAAGCCAACTCCTCACTAAATCGTAACTCAGCTTTCCAGAGGCCAACATGGCCCACGGCCTCCTTCTCTGCTGCTCCTGTTCTGTCCTTCAAACTGGCCCATGGACCCGTCATCCCACCAAATGAGCTGGTTCAGCAGGAAACACACCGGCGTTTGAGTGGACAAGCGCCAGTGTTCATCTGAAGGAGAAAACAGTGCTGGGGGGCTAGCCGGCACGGTCACCACGGTCACCACACACACACACACACACACCCCCCAGCCCTGCCGGGGACCCCCTGGAAGCTGAGGGGGTTGGGATGCTTGAGAGCCCAGGCACACGTGGGAGGGGCACAGAGTACCAGTGCTCTTCGTCTCCTCAAATTTCACATCAACCGAGGTGCTCCCGTGAGGACCTCATCTGGGCCCACCCGCCATTTTCCCGACCCCTTTAAAATCACAGGTGTTTCCTTCCCAGACCGCTGGAGTCCCTTTGACTGTTGGAGGTGCCCATCCCCCGCTGCCTGGGTGATGGGAGCTCCTGTAGGGGAGACTCTCGAGCCCGCCCCGCCCCACCCCGTCACGGCGCGCCAGCAACTGAGTAGGACCCTGACCCGTAAGCCCAGCGCCCTCGCTTCGAGGATGGAGACCCTGCAGTGCGATGCCCATTGCAGAGCTCCTCTCACGGTTCGACTGAATTAGACTCCGCGTGAAACCACCTGCCAGCGCTCCCAGCGTGAGTGCCAAGAAGCGCTTTCCAAGCAGACACAATGTGCAAAGGCCCTGAGGCCGGAGGGAACGTACAGCATTCGGAACACTAAAAGGCCAGTGTAGCTGGAGCTCAGGGGGAGAACCAGTGGTGGGAGAGGAGGCTGGGGAGGCAGGCAGGTGCCAGACCATTTTGGCCCATATTAAGGATTTAAGAAATTATCCCCAGAGATGGGAGCTACTGAAGGGTTTTAAGCAGGTGTAGAGAGAGGCTCATTAAGAAATTTGTTTAGGGGGGGCACCTGGGTGGCACAGCGGTTAAGCGTCTGCCTTCGGCTCAGGGCGTGATCCCGGCGTTGTGGGATCGAGCCCCACATCAGGCTCCTCCACTATGAGCCTGCTTCTTCCTCTCCCACTCCCCCTGCTTGTGTTCTCTCTCTCGCTGGCTGTCTCTGTCTCTGTCAAATAAATAAATAAAATCTTTAAAAAAAAAAAAAGAAATTTGTTTAGGGGCACCTGGGTGGCTCAGTCGGTTAAGCATCCGACTCTTGATTCCGGCGCAGGTCATGATCTCAGGGTTCAGAGGCTGAGCCCCATGTTGGTGAGAAAGGACTTGAAAAGCTGCCTCAGTGGTCCCAGACTCCTCCCTGCTTCACCTGTCCGCTCTGTGCTCTTGACATTATTCGTAAACCTTGATCCTGGGTAAGGTCCCTGAGTCATGAAAGTCTGACCTGACCATTCAGTTTTTGTGTCCTCTCAGCAGGAAACTATACACAGTCTTACCTCCAGGTTCATTAAATACAAATTTTCTCTGCCTTTCAGGCCATTGTCTCTCACAGCGCTTATGTTTTTACGTTCCAACTACATCTGTGAAGTCTCCAAAATTCCTTTGTCCTTGACCGAGCCCTAACGGGTAGCTCAGAGACCCACATCTTATCAGCCCAGCAGGAGTTCAACATCTCCTCTGGTGAGAACGCCTTTTATTAATTCTCCCTGGGCCCCTCCCCTAGACAAGGCCTCCAGGTTTTTAGAAATCTTGCCCATGGAATGAGTTACATCTACCGAGAAATAATTAAAATAGTTTTCCAACTTAAAAATTAATCAAAGACATTCAAAACTAAGCTTCTGACCAGCGTGAAGCTTCCTACCATGCGAACTTCACAGCATTTCAGAGGAAAGCAGAGAAAAATGGTCTCAAAATGGATAAATGTTGAGCGGGAGTGGGAGGAGGATTCTTTTTGAAATTCTGGAAATCCTTCTTAAAGGGACCCCAGGTTGGAAACCACTGCTATATATACTCCTTTATTCTCATTCACTTTGGTCCTCACCTACCATTCCTGTGACCCTTCAGAAAGCTCTTCGATTTTCCCCAGTTTATTTGCTCCCACCTTAGTACCTCCCCACCCACGTGATCAATGTCAGCAGCAAGCCTGAGGCTCACCATGAATATTGATTTTCAAATCCCATGTAAAAATGCAAATAACCATCTCAGGGGTAACCCACTGGGTTACCCCACCGGCCCTTTTCTCTCCACCTGGATGCGCTCATAGCTTTGGGCCCCACCACCCCTCTGCATGGACCCGGGCTCAGCTTCCCACCCTCTCGAGTGGGCATTCCCCAAAGGGAGGTGAACAAATAGAATCCATGGTAAGCGAGGAGAAAAAAATTAAATCCCCTATTTATATTACTTTATCAGAAAGGAGAAAAACAATTTTTATTAAATACTTAGTGTTCATTGATAAGGAGTACATGTATATACTTTATTAACAAATTTACACATATTGGAATGGAACTCAAAACTCCTCTTATGAAGAGCAGTGGGCAATCCAGAAAATGTAGATGTCACTGCTGAAAATACTCTGCCCATCCCTCCCCTCTTCCCCATCCCTCCTATCCTCCCATCCCGTCTTACTGCCCTGGGTATTTTTCTACCTGTCACCTCCCTCAAATCTCCACTCTGACTATCGGCTTCAGACCTCTGGCTTGCTCTCCACCCACTCTTCTGGACTCCTTGCATACTCACTGGCCATTAGCTGGGCCTGCACACTGCTCCCCCAGTGAGTCCCAGAGGCTCCCGTGCCCAGACCTGCTTCCTGAGCCCTCAGCCCAGCTCAGAGCCCCGGGTCTCTACTTACATGGACAAATGTGAAGTCGGGACAAATCCACAATATAATATCACTTGAAATGTTACATAATGTAATCCAAACTAGAAACAGTCTAAATACCTACCAGGAGGATTTTGGAGAAAAAAAATCATGGTATATCTACAAAATGGTCTACTATGCAGCCATTAAAAATATACTGACTGGAGATTTCTAACAACATGGGGAAATTCTCAAGCTACACACTCAAGCGCAAAAGCAGGCCTCGAAATCTATATAAAGTGTAATCTCTCCAAAGGAAACATACAAATGGCCAACAGATACATGAAACGGTGCTCAACATCAGTAATCACTGGGAAATGCAAATCAAAACCACGATGAGATACCACTTCGTATCTGTCGGGATGGCTAGCGTCGAGAAGAGAAGAAATAGCGGGGACGTGGAGAAAATGGAGCACCGTTGGCAGGAATGCAAACTGGTGCAGCCACCGTGGGAAACAGTATGAAGGTTCCTGGAAAATTTAAAAATAGAACTACCCTATGACCCAGAAATTCCATCACTTCTGGGTATTTATCCAAAAGAAATGAAAACACTCACTTGAAAAGATAGCTGCACCCCCATGTCCAAGCAACACTGTTTACAACAGCCAAGACACGCAAACAACCTACCCTCCCATAGACGGATGAACGGATAAAGACGTGTGATGAAGGTACACACACGCACACACACACACGCACACACACGCACACAGAGGAATATTATTCAGCCATAAAAAAAGAAGGAAATCCTGCCATTTGCTACAATGTGGATGGACCTTGGGGGCATTATGCTAAGTGAGATAAGTCAGAGAAAGACAAATACTGTATGATATCTCTTACATGTGGGATCAAAAAAAAAGAATTCATAGATGCAGAGAACAGATCTGCAGTTACTAGAGACGGGGTGGGGGTGGGCAAAATGAGTGAAGTGGTCAAAAGGCACAGATTTCCAATCTTAAAATAAGTAAGTTCTGGGATTGTAATGTACAGCATGCGGACTATAGTCAACAGTGCTATAGTGTGTCTTTGCAAGTTCAAAACACGATATTATGTACTTGAAAGTTGCTAAGAGAGTAGCCCATCAAAGCACTCATCACAAGAAAAAAAACTGCCACTATGAGAAGTGACGGATGCTAACTAAATTTCTTGTGGTTATCATTTTGCAAGAAATACATCTATCAAATCATTATGTTGTACCCCTAAAACCAATACAATGTTACATGTCAATCATATCTAATTAAAAAAATAAAGAAAACCAGATCAGAAGGCATTCTTCAGCTAGGATATAAGAAACATGCAAACTCTGATTACCAGATGAGTTTTTCTTTTTCTTTCTTTTTTTTTTTTTTAGCAGACCGAGTTTTTCAAAACAATCTTAATCTCCAGGCATATTGAGTCAATGGCAAAAAAAAAAAATCATGATTTTCCAGAATGTAGATTCGCTTCTCTGTTCACTGGGCTTGAGAGTATAAATTTTGTTAGTAGCAGCACCTGCCGTGGGTCATGCTCTAAGAGACATATTATAGTTTACACACTTCCTGAAAAAAAAAAAAGTATATTCTCCACTCTCAATATGCAAACATGCATAAGAAAAGAAGCCTGGAAGGAAATATACCAAAATGTTGCTAGGGGCTTCCTCTGCCGTCATTCACCGATTCGGCTAATTGTCCGCTGGTGCTCCTTACGTGTTCTGGCATTGAGCTGGTTCCTGACTTATGGAATCATGGCTGCTTTTGGTTTTCTACTTTATACATTTCTGGGTTTTTCTAGTTTTCTATAAAGAGCGAGTTTCATTTTTACAAAAAAATAAAACAGAACCAAACAATATTTTTCTTATGAAAGCTTATACCATGAATCTAAAGACTGTTTTGAGTACCGGAATTGTATGTACTGATTCCTGTTTGCTTACGCTATTTTTACCCCTTGTAAAAACCTCTAGGGGGTAACTGGGTATTATTTCTTCTAGAGAAATAGTGCTACTTTTCCTGGGTAGTTCCTCTCTCTAGGAATTTAGGGATCTTACTTCTTATCATCAGTTACACTCCCCTCCTCTTAGTTCTAGAGCCCCCAGAACACTAGTGACTGAGCTCAAATTAGCCAGCAAAGGGGCTGTGACACAGCATCCAATCCCCATCTCTACTGGCATCCAGACAGAGAAAGACATTAGAACTCCAACGGGAAGGATTGAGGTTAGACATAGGCAGAAGTTTCCTCTTGGCATGGTGGTTAAACCACAAAGCGGGGAGACTCCTTTCTCCAGGGAAGTCAGGCGTGGACAGGGTAAGAGCAGGCCTCCTTGGGTCCTCCTTGCAGCCAAAGGACCCCAGTGTACCTCCTCAGAGTCCCGGGTAGGGTCTGGTCCCCAGGGATTACTGCCTCTGCGATCAAAGCATCCCTCAACCTCCCCACTGCCAAACAGAAGAGTTTAGACACAAACCCGAGGCCAGCGGGCTGGGCTGACCCTGCATGCACCCCTCATCTGGGAGGGGGCTGTGGTCAGGACCAAATGGCCTCCATGCCACTCGGGATCAGAAGGGTTTCTGAAGGGGCAGAACGTGCTGCCCAACGACAGGCCTGGAACAGAAGCTCTCATGCCTCAGGGAAAGCCCAGTGAGGTCCACACTTCCACCCCGACCCCAGTCCCTCCAAACTGCCGCCCCGCTTCCTCCATTCCATCCCCCCTGTTCCCCACTCTGCCTCCAGGCTGCATGTGGGGCTGGGGAGGCCAAGGAGGGCGCCCCAGCCTGCAGCTGCTCTCAGAGCCGCAGAGGGTAGGAGGCAACAGGAAAAGGGCAGGTGAAGGCGCACAGGTGCACAGGGCTGTTTATAGGATGTGAGGGTGCCGTGGGAGCTGTGAACACCACAGACGGGCGGTGGGGGGGGGTTCCCACAGAAGAAGTCACGTTCCCCTGCAATGTATGCGAACACTCCCGCCCAAACGCTGGGTTTCCAGAAGGCGACTTTAACACCCTAAGATGTTTCCTACAGTTAAAAACCTGCATCCAGGGGCGCCTGGGAGGCGCAGTCATTAAGCGTCTGCCTTTGGCTCAGGGAGTGATCCCGGCATTCCGGGATCGAGCCCCACATCAGGCTCCTCCGCTGGGAGCCTGCTTCTTCCTCTCCCACTCCCCCTGCTTGTGTTCTCTCTCACTGGCTGTCTGTCTCTGTCAAATAAATAAATAAAATCTTTAAAAAAAAAAACCTGCATCCAGACCTGGTTATCATCCCAGTGTGGGGAGAGGGGGGCTTTCCCCAGTGTCCAGAAAGAGGGATGACAGATAGGGGCCAAAGCCATGGTAAGTGCTGAGACCCTAATATACACACAGGCACCCGTATGCATACACACATCATAGACACACCGCACAAATATGCACGAGTGCACACACACACACACTCACCACACATCCGTACACAGATACCACACAGGTGCACACACGACACGAGCACACACACCGCACACATACACGGCCATCGGCCATTAGAGCCATCAACACCCAGTTGGCTTGGCGGCCCACTTGGACCCCTGTGTTTTTACAATGAAATATTTCTTAGCAATGAAGAGCAATCATGTCCGCGGCGAGCGGACCCTACGGCACTTGTCGCTAAGGTCGAGTTCCATTCTCCTCAGTAGTAGCCACTCAGCCAGAGTGCGCAACGGGGGCAGCGCTCCGGCCCCTGCAGCTGGCCTGGCAGACTGCTCCCCACCTCCCACCACTCTCCAGGCCCGGCTCTCCCTAGGCCCCGCCGCACCTGCCTCTGGCCTCCCCCACGCCCTGCCCGCCGCAGCCTCTCTCTGGCCTCCGTGGCCCTGAGCAGCAAGACCTCGGTCCCCATCAGCAGCCCAACACCGAATTCTGAGGAAGTCCTTTCCTTTCTGGAAGCTGCCCTTGGTGCCTGTGGCTGAGTTGCCTTCAGGACTGACTGCCTGGCAGGGCTGTGCCCCCCTCCCCTGGTACTCTGGTCCCCAGTGGGAGGTGAGCATCCTGTCAGAGGGACACGGCCAGGCCCCGCTGGCACCGAAGCAGACATCTGAAGAACACGTGTGAACAGTAAGGACACCGTTCTCTCAGCCTCATTGACCTGGCCCTTCCCTCCTCAAGGACTTAATGGAACTCACCAGAGGCATCTGGCCACGTGAAACAGCGCTATTCCCCAGCCCTACCCAGGCAGCAGCTCTCCTGGCTGGAGAGGGCCCTGTCCTCAGTTCACACCTCAGGGAGAGGGGCTCCTGGAGCCTCAGCCCCCAAACGTCAGCACCAGGCCGCTGCCTCTCTGCCTATGCCAGCAACCCCACGGCACCTCTGCTTTGCTCCTTTGCCTTCTGCAAAGCTCGCACCTGCGTGAGCCCGTGCGCCCTGCCACTCTCTGGGGGGGGGGGGGGCATAGCAGAGATCGGGGCAGAGCATGGACCCGCTGGTTCCGAGGGCCTGCCTTCCCTGCAGGCCACCGCACCACATTCATAGAATACGATCAACCCTCCGCCGCAGAGGGGGAAAATCACTTCGAATTGCACCTACCACTCTCTGCTTGCTCAAGAGGCCGCAGGAGTCCACTTTTTGTTCTTTCATTTGCAACCGGCGAATAGGGAGGAAGCAGGGCATCCAGCCCAGACTCAGGGGTCCCAGCCGAGGAGCTAGAGCAGAAGGCCCCAGTGGTCCTCAACGCAGACTATGAGTACAGGCAGGGTGACCACTCGGGTCCCCTCCTGTGCCACAACTCGGTCTGCTTACAAGAAAGAGATGATCCCAAGGAGCATTCGGACCCCAGAGGGAAACTGAGTCAGGCAGTGCCAGTGAAGACCCAAGCACGTCTGCAACTTCCTCCTCGCCCCGCCGAAATTAACCTAAAGGAGACTCTACAGAGCTTAGAAACAACCACCCAAATCAAATAGGACAAAGAGACCTCACTAGCAACACAGTGATGCGTGATTCTAAACTGGAGCTCGGTTTGCGGGGAAAACGGCTATTAGAGACATTTGGGGAACAGAGAAAGCTTTCATATGGACTGGGTATTAAAAGAGGTTAGTAAATTACTGGGGCGCCTGAGTGGCTCCGTCGGTGAAGCGTCTGCCTTCAGCTCAGGTCATGATCTCAGGGTCCTGGGATCGAGCCCCGTGTCCCACTCTGCACTCGGCAGGGAGTCTGTTTCTCCCTCTCTCTTGGCCCCTCTCCCCTCTTGTGCTTTCTCTTTCTCTCAGATAAATAGGTAAAATCCTGAGGGGAAAAAAAAAAGGATGTTTGGAAATTACTAATTTTGCCAGTTGTGATAATGTTCTTGTGATTATGCAGGAAAATGCGCTTATTTGGGGGATGTATGCTGACGTGATGAGGAATGAATATCATGATATTGTAATTTACTTTAAAATGATTCTGCAAAAAAAAGATCATAGATGAAGTAAATATACAAAAACATTAACGATTGTTGAACATTGGTTATGGTATATGGATTTTTAATTGTACTATTCTTTCCACTTTTCTATGCCTCTGAAGATTTTCATAATAAAAAGTTAAAACCAATCAAAAAACAAACACCTCTTTAAAAAAGGAAGAGTCACAAAGAATGTTTCCCAGCCTTGCGGTGCCAGGGGCAAACTCAGATTCTAGCTGCCGAGGGAGTTCTAGCAGAAAGGGCGCATGCACTGAAATCAGAGAGCCTCAGGTCAAGGCCAGCACGGCCCCTCCTAGCTGCATGAACAGATCTTCTTCAAGCCTCAGGTTTTTGTTTTGTTTTGTTTTTTTAGAGAGACAGAGAGAGTATAGGCAATCACGTGCTTGCACACGAGGTGGGGGGGTGGGGGGAGGAATACAAGGAGAGAAAGAATCTTAAGCAGAGAATCCACGCCCAGCATGGAGCCCGACAAAGGGCTCGATCTCACCACCCGGAGATCATGACCTGAGCCAAAATCAAGAGTCAGATGCTTAACCAACTGAGCCACCCAGGCGCCCCTAGCTTTAGCTTTTTCTTATTTATAAAGCAGAAATAATAAAATTATCCTCACCAGGTTCTCCAAACTCAATGAACTTTCACATGTGGAAGTATATAATACCCAGTGGGTCTTCAATAAAGATTCATTCTTGTCCTTTCTCTGCATCTCCCCTACTTGGTAAGAGAATCAGTCTAGCATGAGGCAACAGGATGCAAAATTTAAGGATTTCTACTTCCCAAAAGATAATGAAAATGCACTGTCCCCTCTTCCTCCTGCTGGGTACAACGAAAAACTCTGGACATTACATGTAACACAATCATTAGAAGACTGGGAATGCTGGAAGGAGGAAGCAGGCCAACTGGGGACCTCAAGCTCTCACATGATGGTGACTTCCCTGGGTTTTTAAAAGACAGTTTAAATCTATTTTTGTTTGCAACTTCTGAATCAAGCAAGAATTATAAATCTGGGGGCGCCTGGGTGGCTCAGTCATTAGGTGTCTGCCTTCGGTTCAGGGCGTGATACCAGGGTCCTGGGATTGAGCCCCGAATCGGGCTCTCTGCTCTGCTGGGAGCTTGCTTCTTCCTCTCCCACTCCCCCTGCTTGTGTTCCCTCTCTCGCTGGCTGTCTCTCTGTCAAATAAATAAATAAAATCTTAAAAAAAAAAAAGAATTATAAATCCGTGTTGATGGGCACACTGTATAAAGATGTAATTTGTATGACAAATAACAGCACTAAAGAGAGAGAGGGAATGGAGTTATATAGAAATAAAGCTTTGTATACCATTGAAATGAAGTTGATATGAAACACTATATTACGAAAAAGAAGATTATAGGGATGAAAAGGACACAAGGTTTCTATACTTCACTCAAACTGGTACAATGACACCAGTTTTAACTGTCCTAAGCTATGTCTGCATAAGGAAATACCTTGAGCAATTCCTAAATATGGCCATACAAAGATACACACACAAAAACACCACAGATAAATCAAAACGGATTTCTAAAAAGTGTTGGCGTCACCCTCAGAAGGCAGGAAAGACAAAACAGAGGAATAAGAAACAGAAACAAACAAAAAGCAAAAATTAAATGGTAGACTTAAGATCTAAGAAATCAATAATTATATTAAATGCAAATGGCCTAAATACACCAATTTAAAAAGACTGGAGGGAAAAAAGGTGGCAGGGAGCTTGAGATTGCCAAAGTGGTTTAAAACACACGCCCCTACTAGATACAAGCAGCATCTTGCTGAGTGTGCCACCCGGCCCCGTGTCACAGGAGAAAGAGCAAAGCTGAGATGTGTTCCAGGACCGGCTATCAGCAGTTTACACTTGCCCAGACTCGAGAGCTGTGTTAAGGTCAGCATCGTACTAGACTCTGCCAGGAGCCTGTTTCCAGCGCTCAATGCCCCGTTCTGATTGGTGGGTTCTATGATGTACTAATTGTCAAATATTTTGGCTACGACGCTGGCTAAGACACTCTCCTGACTGACATGGTACGCGAGGGGGCCTCTTAGAAGCAGCTCCTCGCCTTCCTCTGTCTATATTCAAAATGCCAGGATATGTTCCCTTCCCTACGTAACTCCTCTTGCCAGAGAAGTCAGAGAAAAACACCCTGATTTGTGGTCCTAAGGATCCAGATCACTACTACAGACCCACCGCACAGACCTAATGAAACAAAACCAGACATCCTAAGATATATACAGACTCAGAGACCATCAGAATTCCACTCAAAGGCGTTGGACTGAGCAGTTTACTGAAGGGGACTATCTGCAGAGGCATGAGTAGGATTAAGGGAATCCACAAAGAATGTTAAAATACTCCGGGATTTGCGATGGTGGGAAGACATTACCACCCCGAGTCCTGAGCAAGCACAGTGAAGAGTACGGGTGGCAGGAGCCCAATGAGAGCCAAAGCTGAGGAGGAGGGGCACCTTAGTTGTGGGGGTGCAGCCCCTGCCAGAGCCCCACACAGGGAGGGAGTAGAGAAGAAATCCCCCAGCCTCTCTCCTCCCGCCCTCCAGTTCCACATGGGCCTCGCATTGGCCAAACCCAACCAGGAGGCAGAAAGCAGGGGCGCCTGCAAACGTGAGCTCCTCCGTGGCACAGAGGGCAGAGATGGGTGTTGGGGGGGTACAGAGAGGCAATCGGAGGCCCAGGGACACCTATCCCACATGGTCCCTTGTGCACCAAGGCCCAGAACCACACACCAGGCACAGAGCAGCAGGACTCAGCACCCACCCACCACCTCACAGCTGTCCTGGGATTCTCCTGTCCCCATCAGCACCGGCCTGGTGTGTCCCGGGGGGCCCGACTGCAAAGAGGAAGCCAGGGTGTCCTCCTTGCCCCTGACCTTGCCCTAGGTCCCCAGGAAAGGGAGAGGACAAAGGAGGGCTTCTCCGCCACCGCCACAGGGCCCCAGAGCCAGGCAGGGCTGGCCCTTCATTCCGCCTAGAGCCCGGTACGGAAGGTAATCACATTTCTTTTCCTCCTCTTGGCACGCTGCCCCGCAACAACACAGGGATGCCCTTCCCCCCACCCCGCAGCCGGCTCGGAGCCTCGTCTCCACCTGCACCCGCAGCGGCATCCCCACCGCAGAGCCAGCCCCCAGACGCTTGCTGGCAGATTTCTGAGGCAGCGGCCAGCGCGGGGAGCACCAACGGGGAGCACCAGCGGGCAGGACTGCACTGAGGCCGGGCAAGCTCCCTCAGACCGCGGGACGCAGGTGTCCGCAGGGAGAAAGAGCTGCAGGCTCTGGACAGCGGGAGGGAGGGCAGAGCTCTGGGAGTGGGGTGAGCCCTCCTATGCCCTTGCTGGCTTCCCGGCTTTGCAGACCTGCCTGGGGTTTAAGGCAGAGCTGGGGAGGGCCACGAGGCTGTTCGGTGGTATCAGGATTGTAGCACACGGAAGGGCAGGAAGGACCTTGCAAATCCCTACACTGGGGGGCTGCTGGTGAGCTGCAGCTAACTCAGGCCGGAAATGAAAAATCAGCCTTGCCCCTTTGTCCTCTCCTGCTCTCTCTGACCCCTCCTTGTGCATAAAATAAATGAAATAAGCCCACTAGATACTTCTGGTCGTAGCTTCTTAAAGCTGAAAGGGATCTCATAGATGACGCCAATCTTTTGACTGATGGATGAAGAGACCCAGAGAGGTGAAGCAACATGTCCAAGGTCACACAGCAAGATGGTGGCAATACCAGGGCAGGAGCTCCTCAAGTCTTCAAAATGTTAAGAACCTGCTGTGCACTGGGGACTGACTCTTCTAGACGGTGTGGATGGAACAGTGAACAAAACAGAGGTTAACGATGTAGAGCTCTGCCGCCCAATGGAACTTTCTGCAGTGACGAAATGTATGCAATACAGTGGCCAGTAGCCACGTGCGGCTTTTGAGCATTTGAAATGTAGTCATTGTGAGCAAAGAACAAAGTGTCTGCTCCATGTATTTTGCAGTATGCTGTTTGGCGCCTACTACTTAGGACTGCTACTTCTTCATGAAGGACCGACCTTTATATCGTTATGTAAGGTCCCCTCTCCATCCCTGGTAATTTTCTTTGCCCTAAAGTGGACTTTGTCTGATATTAATACAGCCACTCATGCTTTCTGCAGATCGATGGTATATCTTTTTCCATCCAGGAACTGAATTTTTAATTGTATTTGTTTTTAATTAATTTAAATAACCCCATGTGGCTAATAGCGACAGTTTCGGACGATGCCATTTTAGAGAAGTAAGCTCTGTCTCCATGCGGCCAATAGCTAAGCAGACCGGCTTCCCCACCCAGGGGAACACTACCAGTGTCCCATGGAATTCAGAGGCCCCCGGGTAGCTCCCCAGCTGGGAGAGTGATCCTCGTCACTGTCCAAGATGGAGAATGTCCAAGATGTCCCAGCCCCACCCCCTTCCCGAGCCCCGCCCCCTTCCCGAGCCCCGCCCCCACCCCTTCCAGAGCCCCGCCCCGCCCCACCCCCTTCCCGAGACTCAGAAGCAGGTGGATCTATCCAGGGGCCAGACACCAAGTCTGAGTTGGCCACTTCTGAAGCAAAACCTTGTCTCTGTCCTTGCTTCAGGCAAGTTCTCCCCCAGACCAGGGTGGCCTGACCCCTCCCGGTCCTGGCCCTCACCCTGCAGGGGGCAAACATTCTGGTCATGTATTCTGGGGGGTTCCTGTGCCGGGAGGAGGCCCTCACTTTCCTGGGTTGGCTGAGGGGGCCGGTCAACAGCAGCTGGAAATGACACAGCGGAAGGAAAAGGGACAGAACTCGGAGGGGAGAAACGGCAGCTTGGCTCACTGAAATTCCTCGTGTGCAGAGCTGGCCAGGTAGAGCCCATTGCTGCCAAGGACTCTGAGGGCCGGCTGAGCTCCTCTCTCCTGCAGGCTGCCACACGCCCTCCTCCTCACTGCACTGTCGCGTCTGCTTACTTGCCATGTCACCCCCAAGCCCGGCATCTCCTCCAAGGAGCCACGATACTGGGGCACCCTCCCCACATCTAGGCGCGTGCAGAGGCTGCCCTTCCCTCCCCCAGCACCGAGCCCCAGGCCCGCTCAGAGCCGGAGCATTGTAAGTGCGCACCGAAGGACGATGGGAAGGGCAGGGGAGGGAAAGAGAAGGAAAAAGAAAAGGATCGCTACCCTGACTCAGCAAGGATCCTGCCTGTCAAGGGCTGAGGAGCAGCGGGGAGGCGGACGCACAGGGAATCCAGGGAAAGGGTCCTGATGTCCTATCTGCCATTAACCTCCAGTGTGTAGCTCTAATGTCTCTCTCTCCTCTCTCTCTCTCTCTCTCTCTTCTCTCCTCTCTTTCTCTCTCTCCTCTCTCTTCTCTTTCCCTCTCTCTCCTCTCTCTCTTTTCTCTCTCTCTCCTCTTCTCTCTCTTCCCCCCCCAGCCCTCTGCATTAAGACTACAGGGCTAAGCCTGAGTTCCAGTCTTAGTGCATTTAGACTTATTCTCCACTTGTCTTGACATATCCCAACATCCTGACCTCCCCCTCCATCACTTTGTGCCCTTGCCTCAGTTTCTCTTCTGTGCTGAGAGGGCAGGAGAGCTGGGAGCCCAAGGCAGGCAGAAGGGGAGGCTGGAAACAAGCCAACAGGGGCACCTGAGCCCCTGGAATCTCCACATCACACCGAGCACACCCCCACTTCAATTTACACATCTTATTTCATTTTTTCACCAAATAAACTGTCACAATAATACAGGAGCTGATTCAATTCAGGCAGAGCTGTGCAGATCACATCAGAAAATGACTGATAGTCTTGATGTGGAAATTGCATTTATCATACAGGCAAATAAAGTGTGAAGACATACACTCGGGATAAAGGTTTTGTCGGCATGGGAGTGCACAATTGACCTGGAGGCCCCCCAACAAATGAGACATCAGCACAGGTTCAAAATTAGATGGAAACGGGGGGCAGGAGGGTCTGTGGGGCCAGGGCCCTGTGGAGGCCAGGGGTTGGGGTGCACGGGGTCCAGGCAGCATAGGGAAGAGGTGCCCTCCAGACACACTGAAGCACAATCCCTGCCTCTGCCCGGGGAGGCTGGGGAAGAAACAAGGGGGGGAGGGCTAGCGCCCCCGAGAAGTCCCAGGAATTCCTCCACATTGGGAATTCATGGCAAATTGCTCCTATAATTTCCTGGTCCAGCTGGAGAGATGCATCTTTGAACTCCAGCAAAAGACTTTGAAAATCACTCTCAAACCTGGTCCCTGAAGCCCTGTCAGAGATGAATTAAAGGGAATTATGCACATAAACCCCCCAGATCAAGGGGACACCCACTCTCCTTCAACTGCCGGCAGACTGATTAGACAGAGTTCACAGCAGAACAGGCACCCAGGCTGGAAAAAAAAAATAAAATAAATTTGAAATGCAGAGATTGATGGCTCCTGCCACAAAGTCTCTCCAAAACCACGGTCCGTAAATCGGAATTTCCATTGATGCTAAGATAAGAGTGATAGCTCGGTGGCAGCCATTGGCCCGGTGGGGTCTTTGGGGAAGGACTCCAGATTCCCCTTAAAATTCACACACTGTCCAGTGTAGGGGGATCCATAGCCAGGAGGATGGCTTTGGTCCTAAGAGACACCCCCAACACCCCAAGAAGGAGACACTGGGGCACAGAAAAGTCAGGTCACACTCAGACCCCTTGCACCTGCCACACTAACACGGAGCCCAGTGCCTGGTACCTAGCTGGTTCAGCAAGACCAGACAAGATGCTGCCTATCTTCTCAGGCCCCGCTGAGCAAACTCACCCCAGCCTCATCCTCCCCAGGCACAGCTCAGGTGAGCCATGGAGGGGAAGCAGGGGACAGGGACCTAGAACTCTATTCTGCTCAGACCCTGGTCCCGGCTGGAGTCGGCTGACAGTCAGGAGTGCTGAAATTGAGGTTGGTTTTCTACCCCAAAGCCTGATGTATCTCAGGCCAGGGTTCCCGGAGAGGGAGGCCCGAGGGGGGTGTGTTGAAGACTCTGATGGGCCACCCGATCCCCCCTTCAGGACGGAGACATTCATTCCCAAGTCCCTCTCTTGGAATTACCCTCAGCCCCAGAAAGCCACCTGGGTCAAGGTCACACCCCAAACCTAGGGGCAGCTGCATCCAATGACTGGTGTGTTGGCTGTAGGGAGAGTGGCTAGCAAGGCTTGGCCCCTTGCCTCTTGGCAGGACAGCTCTGCTGCAGAGCTCCCCGCAGAGGGGAGGCCTTCGGTGTGACCGCTTCGCCATCCAGCTCCTCCCTCCGCCCCACTGCAACACCCCACTCCCCAAAGGTGTCAATACCAGGGCACGAGGAAGACAAGCCCTGGTGTGGCAGGTGCCACGAGATCCCTTGTCTAGCCTAGTCCTTCATGGCAGGGCCAAAGGGAGCCAGAGAGGAAAAGAGACTTGCCTCTGGGCATGCGGCCAGTCCTGGTAGAGCTGCCCCTAGAACTCGGGCCTTCTGATGCCACGCTCCCCCAGGAACCCTCCAGAAAGGCAAGGCCCTCGATGAGTAATTGAGAAAGATCATTTCCCGGTCCCTACTGGCCCCAGCTTTCACTCTGTCATTCCATGGGCCCTTACGCCAAAAACACGCTCCATGGGCTCTCAGCATCTCTCAGTGAATCTTGCCAGCATCCTTCTCAGAATGGGGCATAAGTGTTGCCTTTTGCGAGATTTATTGAGAGCCTCACTCAACTAAGGAAAGATACTTTCATCGTTCTCAGCCGGGTTATTACAGTTGATAATCACCTGTCTCTCCATCCCCCAAATTTTTAAATGGAGGGGGGAAAAAAAGAAAACCAGAATCACCCAGCATTTACATTGATTTGGTTAATCCCTAGAGGAAAATACAATTAAACGAAAGGAAAAAAATGAAAGCTGACTGATGAGTTGCCATTTTAAGACACTTGGTTCAATTAAGCTAAAAGCCTGCTCTCAGGGCCACAACAACCGTTCCCAGACACTGCCAGCCTGCCAGCACTCTGAGTCGGGGCTCTCGAAGCCAAAGAGGAGGGAATCCCTGGAATCTGCACCTGAGCCTGCCTGTCCCATTTAGGACCAGCTTCTCAGATCCCTGCTGACAGCCAATCACCCCTCCCTGCCGGATAAATCTCAGCAGGGGATGGGGTGTAGGACAGGGAACACAAGTTCTATTTCTAAAGCATTGAACTTGTCTTCTATCCTGTAGCCTTGCTTGTCTGCCTGCTTTATAAAAGATGGCCCCTGGTGGGAAGCCAGGGCCTGTTCTGCCACTAACTAGTCTCAGTTTTCACATCTTTAAAATGGGGATGATCGTAGACCGTAGAAACCCGGATGTCAGCTCCCACTCTGTTGAGAACGTGCAGCCTAACTTCAAACCAGTCCTTCATCCTCTCTGGAACGCAGCTTCCTCAGCAGCAAAAGTGTTTGTTTATTCCACCACAATGAAGCTTGCAAGTACTGGGAAAGAAAGGATAGCCTTTTCAACATATGGTTTCAGAACGATGTCATATCCACAGGCAAAAAAAAGTTAAAAATAGGTAAATGCTTGAACCTGAAATACTTCACCAAAGAGGATATACAGATGGCAAATAAGCAGGTGAGAAGATGATCAACATCACGAGGCATTAGGGAAGGAAAATTAAAGCCACAACGTAATGGCATTCAGAATGGCTAAAATAAAAATCAGTGATAACACCAAATTCTGGCGAGGTTGTAGAGATAACTGGGTCACTCATGCATTGCCATAGGAATTTATAATGATACAGCTACTCTGGAAAATAGTTTGGCAGGTGTTTTTTTTTTTTTTAAACTAAACATGCAATTACCATATGACCCAGCAATTGCACTCTCGGGCACTTATCCCAGAGAAATAAAAACTTACGTTCACACAAAAACCTACACGAGAATGTTTATAGCAGCTTTATTTGTAACAGTTCAAACCTGGAAACAGCCGAAACATCCTCAATGGGCAAATGATAATATACACACACTACACCCATACCACGTATACTAAGGTTGAATGATGTCCCCCAAAATGCACGTCCACTCAGAACCTCAGGATATGACCTTATTTGGAAACCAGGTCTTTGCAGATACAATTAGTTAAGATGAGGTGAGCCCTAAGGGTGCCTGGATGGCTGTCGGTTATGTATCTGCCTTCAGCCCAGGTCATGATCCCAGGGTTGTGGGATCGAGTCCCCCATCGGGCTCCCTGCTCAGAGGGGAGGCTGCTTCTCCCTCTGCCCCCTCCCCCCACCCTCCCACCATTCATTCTCTCTCTTAAATGAATAAAATCTTTTTTTTTTTTAAGTTGAGCCCTAAATCCAGTGACAAGTGTCCTCATGGGAAGGCCGCATGGCCACAGAGGCAGAGACAAGAGCAACGCGCCTGGCAAGCCAGGAGTCTAGGGGTTGGCGGCAGCCGGCAGAATCTAGGAAGAAGCAAGGAAAGATGCTTCCCTAGAGCGTTTCGAGGGAGCACGGCCGTGCTGCCACCTTGATTTCAGACTGCTGGCCTCCCAAACTGCGAGAGCATCAATTTCTGTTGTTTTAAACCAGCCGGCTGGTGGGATTTGTCACCGCCGCCCCAGGACGCTAACACACCACGGGTACTACTCGGCAATAAAAAGGAACAAATTGATACACACAACGGCCTGGATGAATCTCGGGAGAATTATGCGGAATGAAAAAAGCCAACGTCAAGAGGTTACATACTCTGTGATTCCGTTTATATGACATTCTCAAAATGACAAAATTAGAGTGATGGCGACCAGATCGGCGGTCACCAGGGGCGTCGGGAAGGGAGGCTGGACTGTACAGGGGTAGCACGAGGGCGTTTTTGGGGGGCCATCCAACAGCTCTGTGTCCTGACTGCGGTGGTGGTTCCATGAATCCGAACGTAGGACAAAATTCACGGAGATACACACACCAAGTGAGTTCATGTAGACACTGGTGAAATGCCGGCCGGGTCTGCAGCCGAGTCAACAGGTGGTGCCCCCACCCATGCCTGGGGTTTCTATTTATGTCACGTGAGCAAGTTACCTCCCTTCTCCAAGCCTCAGGCTCCTCGCGTGCAAATTCTCATGTGGGAATAATGACACGCGGCGTTCATATCCCACCTGAGATGATGAGTGTCAAAGCAACTGGGTCCATAACTAGAATGTGGATGGGGTTCCCATCTCATCCCCACCAGTGCGACTCCTCCCACTTGTTTTCTCGACCTGCCATTGCATTTGATTCCACCCTTCAAGGTCAAAGGGGGTTCTCCTGGGAACCCAGGTTCCTCTAGAGCACAGCCCTTCCAGATCTCCCTACCTGGGCCCACCTAAGGGCTGGGCTACCCCTGAAGCTCAGCCCTCCTGGGAAAGAAACACCCCCTCTGGGAGCCCCAGCCAGGTCTGCAAAGCCCCCCGCCATTCAGTCCTCAGTGTTAATAGGGCGCAGCAAAATTCTCTCCTCTCTCCTGCTCTGAGACCCCATGTACTATCCCTCCCCGCCTTTCCCCTCCTCATTACCCCAGGTACTATTCCAAACGGCCTTGCAAATACAAACTAAATGGTTGCAAAATACCGCTTACGAAGTACTTTTCATACATGCATTATACCTCCTTAGCGCCCCAAGACCCCAGCTGGAGGCAGAGCAGGTAAGAACCCCAACTTCCCAGTCGAGGAGGTGGGTGAGGAATAGGAAGGAGAGAAGGGAACCAACCTAAAGTGCCGAGCACTTTCTTCTCTTTCATCTGATTATTCTAGCAAGATTATGACATCAGTAGTACTAAATCTCCATTTTTCAGATGAAAAACCCTCCTCCTCAGTTCAGAGAGGTAAGTAACACACCCAATGACACACGGCCACTGAGGGCGGAACGGGGATCCGACCCCAGCCCTCCTGACTCCAATCCAGATTCTTCCTTTCCACCAGGCACGAAGCCCATCACGCTCTCATCCATCCATCATCCATCCATCATCCATCCATCCATCATCCATCCATCCATCATCCATCCATCCATCATCCATCCATCCATCCATCCATCATCCATCCATCCATCATCCATCCATCCATCCATCATCCATCCATCATCCATCCATCCATCATCCATCCATCCATCCATCCATCCATCCATCCATCCATCCATCCATCCATTTTAACAAGAAGCAATTGGAAATCCTTTCTCTCCATGGGGCTTCCCCGACCCATGAGGGCTCTGGCCCCACACCTGCGAGGATCTTCAGATGTTCTCCTTTACTCTGCATCCCCAAAGCCTCCACCTTTCCATACTGTGTCATGTGTCCGCCCCGGGAGCTTACTAGAGCATCTTCTGCCTACGTGAGGCGATAACATCAACATTCCTTCTCAACCTCACCCTCTTGGTCCCTCCCACAGCTCCCCATCTCAATAGAGAGCCAGAGTCTTGTCCATAGCCCACAGTGCCAAGGCTGGAAGGACCGTTAGAGAGCACTCAAGAGGACACTGGGATCCACAGTGAGGAGGCGCTTGCCTCGAGTCCCACAGTGAGGCAGAGGCAGGGGCAGGACTAGCCTCCAGGCCTCCCAGTTCCTATCAGGCCATCTCTGCGTGGGTCCCAGCACAGCAGAGCTGGGCTCCTTCACTGCTGATAGCTGTGCCTGCCTTCCTCCTGCGGAGAAGGCTGTCTGGGTCAGGGGCCCACAGGGTTTCCAGCACTCTCTCTTCCCTTCTACATTCCTAAATCCTGCCCATCCTCCCAGCCCCAGCTCAACCCTGCTTTTCTCTTGAAAGCTCTCCAGATTATTCTAGCCCACAAAGGTCTCTCCTTCCATCTGAGTCTATCCCCATTCCCCCTGCTACCGCCAGATGTCATCTGATTTCACAACCATCCCGAGCCTTAGTTCAACCTTCCCAGGTCAGACTTCTGCCCTCCTCACAGCAGTTGGCATAGCTGAGTGACTATAAAGCAAAAAAGGGGGAAGGGATAGAACACCCCTTATTGGAGTGTTTGTCCATACTATGAGTCTGATTTGGAGGGCTCTCTCTTCTCTTTTCCCAAACTTATGGGGATTTGGCATTGTCCCCCCAAAGAACAATCTGGAATACCTCTCCACCCCTTATAGCATTGCCTAATAAACTACTCAGAATTAAACTTTAGGGTAAAATTCCACTTTTAAGTTGAGACTTCCTCCCCTCGTGACTAATGGAGATGCCAGGATCAAACTAAGTCTTCTATCCCATTAAATAAAGTCACATAAAAGACGTTCCAGCAAACAGCACTTTCCTGATTTCCTCAAGCTGGCCTGCAATAAGTATTCCTAATTGTGCTTGTTAAAAAGTGGATTTATGAATCCCAATTAGGCCACTCGCACTTACATGGCAGCAGTTTTCAATACCACCAAACCTTCCTTCTTCCCGGGATGAAATTATTTTCGGTGGGTGACAGGATAATTACTGAAACATAAAAGGACCCACTCGGTACCAGAGGCGCCGCTTCAGCAATTCTGGGAGGAAGGCTTGAGGACAAGCCGGGTTTTGATGGCAAATTTAAACCCACGTCGAGCTGCTGTCACTCGAGACCCCTCAGCCACGCAGGCACCTCTCTGCGTCCTTTCTCCTTGGCTCCAAAACCAGCCTCCGAATGCCAGTGCCCCCAGCCTTGCTCTTTACTTCCTGGCAGCTACCCCAGTGCCTCCCCATCCCAGAGCAAGTTCTTCCACCCGCATGGCCTTTCCTCAGCCCCGCACTTCCCCGGCTCCCTTAAAGATCCAGCTCAAACGGCTCCTCCTCAAGGAAGCCTTCCTTGCTTGACCCAGCCTCTTGTGCTTACTGCTATTCAGGCACTTCTCCAGCTCTGTGCCATGAGCTCTCCGAGAGCAAGGACTGGTCCTATTCACCTTGGTACCCCCAGTGCCTGACATGTGGTAAGCTGGCTGGCTCCCTCCCTCCCTCCCTCCTTCACTCTTTCCTTCAACAAACTTGTTGGAATCCAATTTTAAAACGGGCAAAGGATCTGAACGGGCTTCTCCAGAGGAGATAAACCAATGGCTAATAGGTACATGAAAAGAGGCTCAACGTCACGAATCATTAGGGAAACCCAAATCAAGACCACGATGTAACAGCACCTCGCACCCATCAAGATGGCCGCTACCAAAAGAACAGAAAAAAATCAGCATTGATGAGGCTGTGTAGGAACTGGAACCCTCATACACTGCTGGTAGGGATGCAGAATGGTGCGGCCACTTTGGAAAAGAGTCTGGCAGTTCCTCAAACGTTAACCACAAAGCTACCATATGACCCAGCAGCTCCACCGCGACATACCGTATCCAACATAAATAGAAACATACATCCGTGCAAAAACTTGCACACGACTTCCTAGCAGCATTACTCACAGCAGCCCAAAAGTAGCGACAGCCCAAACATCCACCAACTGATGGACAGATTAAAAAGTGTGGCGCGTCCATACAGCAGACTGCTACTCAGCAAGAAAAAGGGACCAAGTACTCGTTCGTGCTACAACATGGACGAACCTTGAAAATGCGCTAAGCGAAAGACGCCGGTCACAAAAGACCACGTTATATGAATCCGTTCATGTGAAACGTCCAGAACAGGCAAATCCACATAGAGACAGAAAGTAGATGAGTGGCCACGAGGGGCAGGGGGAGGAAGAATGAGGATAACTACGGATGGGTCTCGGGTTCCTTTCTGGGGTGATTGTGGTGACGGCTGCACAACTCTGTGAATATACTAAATACCACTAAGTTATAATAATCCACTAAAGACCACTGAACTGTTCACTTAAATAGTGAATTGTATGGTATGTATTATATTTGGGATCTGAAAGAAGGAATCTACTTATATCACGTATAAAGATGTTACCAAAAGTATTTTCATTTTAAAGACCACTCGTTGGGCACTTACTATGTGGGGGAGGGGCAGGACAAAAAGGGCCGAGCCCCAGTAGCCTGAGACCCTGGACACCCGTCTACTGAGGCTCGTTTTTATTCTGCAATTACAAACTCCCTCAAGATGTCAGCTCCCTGCTTGGCCCAAGAAACGCTGACCATGACCTCTTCCCTTGAATCAGTCGGCATGGAGTAAATCTAGTCAACAACAGGATAACTTTCTACGTAGAGATACCGTATAGCATTAAGCGCAGTCTCTAGAACAACACCACTTAGTATCAAATCCCAGCTCTGCCACCCAGCAGCTGGGTGACCTTGGACAACTTACTCCACCTCTCTGAGCCTTGGTTTTGTCATCTGTAAAAGGAAGGGCTACCAACATTTTCTCCCGCACCAGGCTGTTGAGTAGATGAGGTGAATTAATACATATAAAGTACCTGTCATAGTGGAAACTCTATTCAAGGATTAGCTAGAATATTCACTTCCCAAGACCGGGGAGTGACTCTCCTGAATAGATTTAGCGATGGGCAAGTCTCAAAGTTCACCTTCACCTCAGTCAACTGCTCCAAGCGCCCATTTCTCCTTGACTTACAGAACTCTTCCCCAGCCCTCTCTCCCTTCAGCCGGAACATGTCAACCCCTCTGCTCCCTCACGGAACACGGTCTTTGCTCATTTGAGAGCTAGAGGACGTGGGCACAAGAAAGAACATGGCCGCATGCTCTGGCTGTCCTCGGGCCGTGACACGGGGAGGCAGGTGTGCGGCAGGGAGAGGCCCCGGATGGTGGAGCAGCCGGCCAGAAGGGCCCAGCCCTGCCATCTGCTCTCCCGGTCGCAGTGAGTGGCCTGGCGTGGATTCACACTTGGTCGTGGCCCGGCACCTCTACCAGGTGCCCATTAGGGGCCAGCTCCGAGGCCCAGCCTGTAGGAGCCATTTCCTGTCACAGGGGAGAGGCGAGCAGCCCTGCCCCAAAGAGAGAGGCGTCCGCAGTGCACTTGCCCAACGGACATACTCCATTTTGCCTAAGAAAGGCCATAAAAACCAGCTCCGTCCCCAGGAAAGTGGTGGCTGAGGGACCCGTTCGGTAGGCAACATGGCTTGTACAAGGCCCAGTGAGGAGGTGGGAGACCCCGCACCCCACCAGCCTCCTCCACTGGGTCTGGATAATTAAAATGCTTCCTTAATGACGGCCCTTTGGAAGCAGGGACCCAGTGGGCTTGACCTATGTGGTCACACCTCGAGTACACAGACTCATCCACAGGCATAGAGTGTGCAAGCGTCCACTCACAAATGGTCACACACACACTCCCATAAGCAGCTCACGCGCCTACACACAGTCACCCAACACGCTCTCAGACACACAAGAACACAGCACACAGATACGCTCACACACATGGGCACTCATGTGTGAACACACTCGCACATGCACACGCACCTACATGCTGCCACACGTCTACAGCCCCGTGCACACACCCACAGCCACACATCTGCACAAACACGCTCGCGTCCGCACATCCACTCCCACGCACGTTCCTACCGACACCCACCCTCATGCTTCCTGAAACACACACGCGCACCCTCCCACGGGCATGCACGCACACACGCACACTCACCCCATGCCCACTCTTGCACGTACCGAGAGGCTGTCCCTCAGCCTGCCAGCGCTCCAGGCTCGGCGGACGGCACAGGGCGCAGGGGGCCAACGGTTAAGTCAGAAGATTGTTTTCCCATTTGCCAGGCTCCTTTCCTCCTTCAGAAAATTATTACCTGGGCAGGATTCCCAGGGAGGTGGCGTGAAAAGTGGGAAGCACACGGGTCTACAGAGAGCTCTGAAAACCCCCATTCTGGAAGAAGGTTCCAAGGACATCCATAGCCCGCGGGGAGTAAACGTTGACAGCGGTGGGTCATCAGAAAACAGGCCAGGGTTTTGCGGGGTATAGAGAATGTCTTCCTACGCCACCTCATCCCACCCCTTTCGCCTCCGCTAGCCCCCCAAAGCATCTCGAGCCTCAGTTTCCCCACAGTCTCTGTGAGGATTAAATGAGATAATGCATGGAGATTGCTGAGCCCAGTGCCGGCCACATAGTAAGCCTCGATAAATGATAGCTTTTATCCTTGGCATTATTAAGATTGGATATTAATATCCATAAATCCTACGGCAATCCTGTGAGGTATAATTTTCTTCATTTGGTACAAATGAAAACAAAAGCCCAGCACTTCAGATGACTCATGCCCAAGATCACATCTCCAAGTGGCAGAGTTGGCCTCAGGCCTTCCACCTCCCAGGGATTCCTTCTGGTCCCCCACGGCCAGCGCTCACCTGGGACCTGTTAGACCCAGCCTGGCCCCGTGACTGGAGCTTCTCGCCACTCCTCAACATCTCCCTGCAGAAAGGGCGGGGGCAGACAGCGTCCTCCGTCCCTCCCCAGTTCATGCCATGGACATGGTCTGGGTCCTGCTGTTTGTGACATGCTCTAAATGACCCTTCTGTCCCTTCACCCCCATTCCGCCTGAGGCCCCCAGCGAAGGGCTAACCCTGGGGCCGGTAGCAAACGCTTTTACGCTCCAGATCCCCCCTTCCTAAGAGCACCAGGGCCAGCCTCTGGGACTGGCCCTGCCTTCCCGTCAGACTCTACCCCCGAAACACCGGCCAGGGTAGTTGGGGCATGGAGACACAACACCCCCAGCCAGGGGCTAGTCCAGCTTCCTCTTCCGGCTCTAGCCCCGAATCACCCTGTGATCTTGGGCCAGTCGCTTCCTCTCTCTCTGGGCCTCAGTTTGCTCACTGCCAAATGAGGGGACAGGACGGTCCTTCAAGCTATCACATTCTCTGAGGCTGGGGAGCTGCATAAAATCTCAAAATCCAAGTGGGGAAAATAATCTGGGGTGAAGGAGCCTTTCACATCATACCACAGCAGGACGCTTTTGAGAAGATGCTGTGGACAAAGGATGTTCAAATAATAGCCAATAAAGGGACATTGCTCTGCCCTCAGGCTTACTGCAAGGCTGTCCCCATGGGAGCCCTCACAGACAGACAGACCTGCCCCTCTTACTATCCTAGGTTTCCTTTCAGAGCTACTTCTGGAAGCCTATAGAGCTCTAGAGAAAGGGGTAGCCTGGTGGCGGGCAGACACACGCTGGAGAGGAGCCAGACACAACAGGACGAGAAACCAGGCCAGGCAGGCCTGCAGGGGAGGAGCCCCTCCGCCCCCTGAAATAATAGCTCCCCTCGCCATAACGGGGACTGCTCCCCACTATCCGGCCAGCTTCCCCACACAGACTGAACCATCCCCTAGCACAGCCAGCTGAGGGAACAGGATTTGTCAACGTCATAGAACGTTGTCTGTGCTGGATATTTTCCATTTGTTCCTGCAGATTTTTCTTCCACACTTCTCCCCTCTCTCGGGGCCCCTCCTGGGATAGATGGCCCTAGAGTTCCCATGATCTCTGGCTTCCAGGTGGGATTGGCCAATGGGGCTGCCCAAAGGGAAACGCAGAGCAGGAGGAGAGGGAGCATGATCACTGCAATTTGGCCGCATCCCTTCTGGAAAGCCACATTCCTGTCAGGCAGCCCTCTCTATACAGTACTCCCCCCAACCCAGAGCCCGTGGCCCAGGAATGCTAACTGCTCCCCAGGCTTGCCAGCCTCGGGGTGCTGCACTACCCTTTGTTGCTTTTCCTAATCTCTGCCCACACCCGAAACAAACCCTTTATTAAGCACTCATCAAATTCCCCAGCTCGAGTGTGCCACCCGCTTCCTGCCAGGACCCCAAGACATCACGGAAGGAGAATGCTCTCGGTCAAACAACGATGACAAGAGGGTCAGGACCAGAAACAACAAAGTCAGGCAGAAACAGCCTTGGGGTCATCTGGCCTTGTGGCTTCTCAGTACAGCGGAGTGCTCAGCAGTGAGGTCCCCGACCCAAACGACCCCCCAGGACCCAGCCAGGAATGTGAGGGAGTCCAAGATGCCCAGGGGCCATGGCAACCCAGACAGCACGTGACCAGCAGAATAGCAGGCCGCCACGCGGCTCCCTCCATGGTTGCCAGGCAGGAACGCAGGCCTGGAGCCACCAGTCTTCTAAGTATGCAAAGGAAATCGGAAATGCACGTTTTTATGTGAAATCTTCTCCTGTTTCACATGTTTTAAAAGCAAAATGTCAGCCAAACGCAGCTACAGCCAACAGAGAGTCGTTTGTTCCCCCACCAGTTAGGCTCTAAGGCTGAAATTTCATCTTCGACGTAGATAGTTCAGAGGGATGACAGCTTTGGTGGCCCGGCCAAGGCGGCACACTCTGGATCTCTGGGTCTCCGCCCTGGGGAAGGAAGAGCGCCGGCAAGAGTCCTCCGGGGAAGAGGGAGGCAGCAGGCAGCAGTGAGGTCAAGGGCCCCAGGTCAGGGGCAGGAAGCTGGCCACGATGGGGGACCAGACTGAGGTGATTAGAAGTGGGGGACGCACTGGCCAACGAGCTGACCTCTAACAGTTTGGGGTTATTTGGGGTTGGTTGGTTACCAAGCTCTGGTTTTTGAGTCTGCACAAAGTTCTGTCTGTGGCAGTGGTCCACACCCCCATCCTGGTGGCGGAGGTGATGGCAGCCTCTTTAGCTCCTGGGAGAGAGGGAATTGGTGTTCTCACAAAGGCGCGGCGTCTGCCCTCCTTCAGGGCCATCCAACCACTGGGTGCTTAGGTGGCTATGTCCCAGAAAGGGCACCTTGTCCTTCCACCTGCCTCCAGGACCAGCTAAGCCCCCACACTTGCTGGGGAGAGGAAAATCTCTCCAAAGAGCAAAAGCCTCCGGCATGACATTCCTCAGCTTTCTGCCTCTTTCCTTCCCTGAATTGTTCCAGAATTGTCTTTTCCCTCATCTGGCACTGCCCAGGCTACCAGTATTTTGAGCCTGTGTTTTGGAGGGCGGGCAGTCTTCCATCTCAGCACCCCACTGGATTGCAAGCCCCCTGGCAGCGGGCTGGGTGTTAAGGGTTACACCCCCTCAGGGCTTGGTCTAGCTTCTTACGAACGGAGTTCCGTCAGGATCCACACGACTGGCCATTTTTGGTGATGTAACTGGATAGTAATAAGAAATTATAAGTATAATACTAATGATGACAGATGTCTTACATTTACAAAGCCCTTTGAACTTGAGGAAGGAGAAATAATAAACCTAACAATAGTCATGATAGATGTCTTACATTTGCAGAGCACTTTGAAGTTTGCAAAGCACTTTCACAGACTTAATTTTCTATCATCTTCAAAATCCTCCTTATAGAAAGGGGGGCCGGGGCGATAGATGAAACAAGACAGGTGAAGTGCCAGCTACCGACGAGGCAGGATGGGGGCACATGGGGGCGCATTATGTGGCTCTACTTGGGGATCTGTTTGAAATGTTCTGTTATAAAGAGTTTTTTAAAAACACTCTAGTATGTCAGTAAAACAAGACGCATTATCATCACCAGGATTTTATTTATGATACAGGAAGTGAAGCTCAGTCCCTCAGTTTGTTGGACCCACAGCTGGAAGCCTAGACAAGGAGCAACCCCACCCCCTGTCGAGGACTCGCCTTCCTACGTCACTGCTGCCCAAAGTGGGTCCAACAAACACCATTTCCTCGGAATGTTAAAAGAGTTCTACAGAGACCAAGATCCCATGGCTAACTAAGTTTAACAAAGGGTTACACAGAGCAATCCAGTCCATTTCCTGCAGGACTCGTCAGAGCCTTTACAGGGCATTCTGTAGAACCAGGGAGCCCTAGGACACGGTTGAGAGATGTCAAGGTACATTAGACCCACAGGCACAGAGGAGCCCTATTCGCGCATCACTGGTCCCCGGAGCAGGGCTTTCTAGAGCTCGAAACCCACATGAGAGGATGTACTGAGATGAGCCCAGCTGGGTGTGTGCGAGGCGCTGGGTGATAGAAGGAGATCAAACAGAATCTGCCGAGGGAGCTGGGGGCAATTATTGGGGGGGTGGGGGGTTTGAGGTCTCTGGACAATGACGGGGTCAGAACAGGAGTTGTCAACAACGCCAAGAGACACGTGGGGCCCTCCCTGGACCTGGCCCCTCTAGGCTCCCAAATTATGCCAGAGCCCCCATGAAACTCGATTTTGGAGGGGGGAGGGGGCTTGCTTTTCCTGCACAGGCGGCCCCTGAGCCCTCTACAAGAACAGATGCTCCAGCCTTCTCCTGAGCCAGGAACTGAGCTGCTGACTCAAGCTCTCTCTCTCCCCCTTTCTTGTGGGTCCTCCACCCCTGGACCCTTCTGTGCTCACACCAGCTTCTCTGGCAGCTTCACAGGCCCTGTGGGTGGCTACACAGACGCTTAATCACTAATGAAGCTTGGGTTTTTCCATCTTCCTTGCCACCCTCTCCCACTCAGTAGTTAGGTTTTGGGCCACAGAAAAGCAAGTAAGTGAAAATATGACTTGCTTTGTGAAAGCTGGAAATGTGTCTGTTTATAATCCTCGGGGAGCACTTATTGTGAGCCAAGCCCCGTGCTGGGGAGTTACCCACATACCGGCTCCACAACAACCCCGAGACGTAGGGTCTGTTTTACATCCCATTTTGCAGATGGGCAAACTGAGGCACACAGAGGGGAAGGGATTTGGCCCGCATCACCTAAATGATGAGTGATACTGAGCTTTGAACCCAGGCAGGGGGATTCTGGAGACCCCCAGAGCAGTTCCTGGTCAGAAGCCTGCAGAGCTGAACCTCCCCCAGCAGGCAAGTCTGGAGAGGCAAGGACGGCCCCAGGGGCAGCAGCCAGGACACACCAAGGCCCCTACGCTGTAGAAACCATCCCTAGCGACCCCAGCAATTCCCCAGAGCCCCTGCCTAACCATTTGCCTTTGTGCCCCGCCCCTTCCACCCCCAGTCCTGGTCACTGGGGAGTGGATTCCAACCCTTCCACCTCCAGTCTCCGGGGAAGGACAGGGAGTTTTATTAAGGGGGTTGTTGGCCAGGCCCTGTGCCAACTAGGCGCCATACTTCCTGCCTGATTGACTTCACCACCCAACAGCCCTACCAGGTGAGCGACAGGATCACCATTTTACAGATGAGGAAACTGAGGTTCAGAAAGTTCAACTTCACAGAGCTGCACTACAGATAACTTGAAGCAACCAGGCTGCCTCGAAGGCTCACGCTGCTGATGAGGATGCCCCAGTGTTCCCACCATAGTCACCACCTCTAGCATCAACAAAGGCAGGTGTGACCCTGGGAGAGAGAATCCCACCTCCATTCTACACGGTGCTGACACCCAAACAGGGTAGACACTCCACTGTTACTAACACGAACACCAGCTTTGCACGGATTCTGCGCCAGGCCCCTTGCTAAGCACTCAGCATGCATTATCACATTCCATCCTCACGGCACTGGAAGAGAAGCGCCATTATTACCGCTGAATAGATGGGGAGCTAAAAGCAATTACCCAAAATCACTGCAGTAAATGCCTGCCCAGTAGCCATACCTCCCGTCTTCATTCTCAGAGTGCCCCACGTTCGTTGAGGGGTCCACTCCTCTCCAAAACTGAACCTGAGTGAATTGTCATTACTTGAGCCAATCCTGGCAATCCGTTTCATCATGCCAGTCATTGGTTCAGGAAGGAGCACGTGACCCACAAAGAAAGCCCGCCGGAGGGCTTCTGGGGAAAGCTACCTTGCTCTTAACAGGAGATGCACAGTAAGAGATGGACACCCCCTTCTTCCACCGGATATTGTCATTTCTGAATGTGATGCCTGGAACCACAGCAGCCAACTCACCACCATGAGGCACTAGCACGACGATGAGCCCACACGCTGAGGAGAAGCAGCCAGAGAGGTAGAAAGGACCTGGCTGCTTCTCGTTTAAGCCCTTGACGTCATGCTTTTCTGTTACTCGCAGCCGAACAGAGAGAGGTGAACTTCCATCGCTCTGGTTCTAGACTCAAAACTAGATTGAGTCCAAGCCCATCCATAACTTGTATCTGTATGCTACTCTGAAGATTGGACATCAGAAAATAAATTAAAAATAAATTTAAATATATATATAAACGAATAAAGATTAGATATCAGACCGTCAACCAAGACACCCAGCACGGTTCCGTCCCCTTGACCCTGGGACTGCCTGATCCAATCCCAGGGGGGAAAAAAACACAAACCAGGACCCAGGCCCAGCCTGGCCACCCAACCATGACTCCAAGCCCCGAAGAACGAGGCCCTGAGCCGGGGTACTCAGCGGACGCCTTGTAATGGTGGAAAGATCCTGGAGCCAGCCCCTGTCCCTTGGGAACCAAGTCTCGTTTCCTTCTCCACTCCTCCCGCCTTCCTCCACCGCTGCCCCATAAATCTCCAGGTTATTAATCCTTTACATGAAGCAGTTGGTGCCGGATCCTGATTTACTCCCTGTTCATAAAACTCAGAGGTATTAAAGGTGGAAATTACCCAGAAGGACACAGAGCCGCCACTGGGGAGCCCCAGAGCCGTTCCTGGCCCCGAACCAGGCCCTCTCTGCCCTTCCCACCTTCAGAGCTCAGGATCGGGTGATGTCATTGCACTACTCCCCCTCCCCACCGCCCCGTCCCCGTCAAGACATAAGGGGCTCCTCTCTGTCCTCACACACCTCTCAACCCCTACTCCGCACACAGCAGGACAGGAGGCACCACTATCTCCATTAAAACCCATTTCAGAGTCTCCTACTTTTTGAAGATTTTCCTCTCCTCAAATCCCTTTCGCTTATTCATGTGAGAAGAGGGGGATCAAGCCAGGGCAAAAAGTAGGGAGCTGATTACAACAATTCAAATGCCAAAATATGTAACAAATCCAGAGACAGGACCAGGAGAGAAAATGGACACTTGGTATTAAATGACTTTACCCATCCAGGGGCCTCAAGTACCAGGAATCATCCTCATTCCTCAAGCCTCTGAGGCCCTTCACCCCAACACTCCCCAAGCCCTGCGGGGACTCAGAACACTGATGGTCTCTAAAATCCAGCAGAGCCAGGATCCCCCTAACAAAACCCTGGTTGGGTCTCCAGGCGGCCTGCCGAGACCCCCACACCGCACAGTCCAGCCCAAAACTGGCTGCCAAATCCCACCTCTTCCCTGCAGGTCAGAGAGAGCCACAGGCAGTCCTCAGGGTCTCATATCCAGGGCAAGGCCTCCTCCAGTTCAGTAGAACAACGTATCTTTAGCCCAACAACATGCCAGGAATGGCAGTGGGTCCTGGGTCCTTGCCTGACCAGGCCCCTACTCCTGAGGCTCTCACCATTGTCTTGAAGTTGTAAGACTGTCATAAGCAGAGTGTGGGGAAGCAGAAACACAGGTCACTTAGCCAGAAGGGGGGAGAGGAATTCAGGGAAGGCTTCCCGGAGGAGGCAGTGTCTGGGCTGAATTGTGAAGGATGAGTGAGAGTCATAGGGAAGGGCACTGCGTCAGAAAACAGCACGAGCCAAGGCGTGGAACTGTGGAGCAGCGTTGCGTGTTCTGGGGCAGAGGAGGGCTGGAAGCGGGTCGGTGCTACCAAAGCAGAGAGTACAGCGGGGATTACAGAGCGCAGGTCCAGGGAGGCAGTGGGGCCTTGACTGCGGTGCTAATGAGTTTTGACTTTATCCCAAGGGCAATGAGGAACCATTAAAGGGTTTCCGACAGGACAGGGCCATGGTCCAGTCCGCACGTTAGATAGATCCCTCTGCCTGCCGTGGGGAGGATGGACCAGGGAGGGACCAAAAGGGAGGAGGGAGGCCATCACAGGCAAAAGATGGAGAAGGTTCGAGGCAAGGCAGAGGGCTCCTGAGGGAGGGGCAGCGAAGCCACTTACCCCAGTTACACAGCTCACAGTTCAAGGCTGGAACTCCAAGCTCGCCTGCAAAGGGCACCCCCGTGCAGAGAGACCCAGGTGTGGCTCTGAGTCACATCACCTCTCTGGCCTCAGCCTCCTCATCTGGACAGTGGGATAACAGGAGGACCTCCCTCACAGGGTGGTTTGTGAGAACGGAGTGAGACAATCCCTAAGGGGGCCGGCACATAATACCCTGCCGCGCACTGCCGCCAGCCTGCATGGCTCAACGCTGTCTGGAGGACAGGCTGCCCGCCCGGAGCTTCCTGCCTCCGGCGACTTTGTGGCCCCTGCCCAGGGACGGCAGGGAGAGGCACACTCCTGAATGATAAGTGAACCAATGAACCAATCTTTTTGTCTGGGTGGGTATGAATTATAGCAGGAAGCTTCCTGGGTAGGTGTCTTCTGTGGCATTAAGACGTATCATTAATTATGTATTAAGTGTTTGAAAGGAAAAGACACCAGTAGCCTATAGGATGCATTTGCATGGTAATAGAGGATTGATTAGATGCAATATCTACACTGAGGGCTATTGGGATTTAGGTCCCGGGGCTTCACGGTGGTGGTAAATTACAGCCACGAAGATCTCTGCAATAGTAAATAATGGTGTCCCCACTGCTGGTGGGACTCCCGGTGCCTGCTGATGAGAGCTGCACAGCCACGCGGCAAGGAAGGGGGAAGCAGGGCAGGACCCAGGTCCCACTGGCTGTGGGGCTGGTTGTCCAGGCGGGTGACCCCCTGCCGCCTCAGCCTAGCCCTGCGCCAGGCTAGAAACACCTGCCCGGTCTGCAGATCCTCCGGAGAAAGGCTCGAAGCTTGCTTCCCAAACCTGGATTTTGCTAAGGGCTCTTCTGCAATCCCCTCTGGGAGTTAGATGCTCGAGTAGAAAGGAAATGCATGTGTTGCTTCTCAAACCGCAGGCTGTGGGTCCCCTTTTAATGAGGAGATAGGGAGAGTTGGAGGAGAGCCGCTCCCACCCCTGGAGAGATGAAGGCCACCCACACCCCTGTAGTCTGGTGCCCAGGCGTGCCTCCCAGAGGCAGCAGGGACAGGCTCCCACCTGAGCAGCAGTGACGGTCAGAACAGGCAGCAGCGAGAGCTTACGCTGTGCCAGGTCAAAGCCCACCACACGGATTAACTCGATTCGGCTTCAAAGCGGCCATGGGCATTGGGTCCTATCGTAACCCACTGTACAGGTGAGTAAACTGAGGCACGGAGACAGTTCCCCTAGATACCAGCATCGCTCCCTCCCTCACCTCCTTCAGGCTGTCACTTAAATGTCACCTCTTTACTGGGACCCTCCGTAATCTCTCTATTGTAAACTGCCCCCCACCCACCCCATCCCTTCACCTTTCCTGCATTTCTCCACATCACTTGTCACCATCAAATATGCTGTCACCTACTAACTGAGTTTGATTTTAGCCTGGCTCCCTCCACCCGAACGTCAGCTTCACAAGGGACAGAGTTCAGTCTGCCTGTCTTGTATTGTTTCCTGCTACATCCCCACCAGCGAAAATGCGCCAGGCACATATCAAGGGTTCAATAAACATTTCATCACCTGCCCAAGGTCACCCAGCTTTTAAATGGCAGAGCTGGGGTTCAAACCCCAGGCACCCTGGGCCCTGAGCAGGTCGGTGCTCTGAATCACCATGCCTCACCCAGAAAGAACATTCTCCTCTCTGATTAAGACATGTGTGGGTGTTATAGGGGGACCCAGCCTCACCACCACTGAATGAAACTCTCTCGTGATCTCTGTTCCCTACTCTGAGTTGGGAAAGCCAGGACTGCTGGGAACAGCTCACGCCTGACTCCACGCAATGACAAGTAGACATGAAAACAGACCTTCTCCAAATAACCCGTGTACGGACTGAGTGCGTCCCCCCAAATTTCACATGTTGAAGCCATAACCCCCACTGTGGCTGTATTTGGAGTAAGAAAGCGGCAAAGGTCAAATGAGGTCATAGGGTGAGGCGTTGATCTGAAAGGATTAGCATCCTTGTAAGAGACACTAGCACGAGCTTCTGAGCTGTGAGTCCTCCTCTCTCTCCCTCTCTCTCTCTCTCTCTCTCTGCATCTCCCTCCATCCCTGAGAGCGAGCACACACCCAGGGAATGCCATGTGAGCACACAGCGAGAAGGTAGCCATCTGCTAGCCAGGAAGAGAGCTCCAGAAACCAAAAGGGTCAGCATCTTGATCTTGGACTTTCAGCCTCCAGAACTGAGACGAAATGAGTCTGTGCTGTTCCAGCCAGCCGAGCTATGGTATTCTGTTATGGCAGCCGAAGCGGACTGATATACCCTGTCCTGCACCTGCTCGAGAAAGCCAGCGGCTCCCCACTGCCTGCAGGGAAAGGTCCAGACTCCAGCACCTGGCCCTCACAGTAGACCAATTAATTGGCTAACGGTGGCTGGATCGGACCCCGTGTAGGTGCCTTCCCAGATCCGCGCTGTCGCACCTGCCTCCTGGACCGTCGATCTTCTCCACGGCGAGCCGGGCCACCGCTACCGCGATGCCTGGTCTCACCGATGACCACGGGCTATCTCGGCCTCCCCTGGGCTGAAGCCTGGGCCCACCCACCCCAGGAGCCAGAGCAGCTCCAGGGCCCGGGTTTGACCGTCCGGACGCACAGAGGGGCTGGCTGTTCTCACCAAGTCCGGACTCAGCCGAGTGTCCTGCCGCAGGGCATGGGGCTGGCTTCTCCAGTGGCCACCCTCAGGGGACGACCCAGAAGTGCAAGAAGGGTAAGGCCCTGCAGGGAAAACCAAGAAGCTGGCAGATAAACTCTCCTTCCCACCCTCAAACTCTCCTGAGTCACCGTGGCTCCACTCGGGCTCCACACACACCCCTCCTGTCCCAGCAACCAGCTTTCTTTCCTCACGGAGCTGTAGCCGGCTGACATTTGCTTTTCCTCCTTCCCTGTCTCTCTGCCCCTTTCCCCGCACTCTCCTCGCCCCGAGACTGCCTCCGTACCTACCCATCCCCGGCCCCCCTGTAAAGCACTGGCGCCCAGTTTTTGCCTCAAACTTGGTTTTCTGGGGAACCCCAGATCTGCTCAGCCGCAGATGGTCCCTGATGTCCCATTAGAGTAAAGACATACAAGAGAAGATGAATGACTTGACTTTGAGAAGAAAATCAGATACTGCTGCCCCTTCAATCGGGAACAGTGGGGACCTGGATCCTTGGAGGCACGGACAAGGAATCTCCCGCTTCCATGCCACCTCTGCAAATGTTTTCACCCACGTGTCCTGAGGACTTGACTTCCTAAAAGGCACTGAAGGGATTCAAGGCTGCCTCCTGTCGCCTGTGGCTAAAGAGCAGCCGATGAGCAATTTATACTAGAGTGTAAAAGACATTCTCTAGAACCTCTGTTTTCTAATGGAGCCCATGGGGACTGGAGATGCTAACTCTCACTGAGTCTATTACGTTCGAAACACTAAGCTAAGCCCTTTACCTGCATTGTTCATTTAATCTTCACAACAACCCCAGTACTATTACTACCATTAACTTCTAGTAGTATTATTCTCCCTTTTACAGATGAGAGAATGGGCTCTCAGACAACGTATACCTTATAGGTAAGTTGCAGCCAGGACTCAAACCCACATCGAAAGGAGGGAATGTCGAGTATAGTGATGGCCCATAAGAAAGACACATTAGGGGCACAGCCCCGCTGGGGAAGCTTTTTGGGGTTGGGAGTTTCTGCAGCTAGAGTCATCATTAATTGCGCATTAGGTATCTGAAAAGAAAAGACATCTTTTGCTCCTTGGTCTCCCACCCAGCCCATCCCCAGGCAGGAATGCGTTATAGGGGTACTGAAAACCCAAGCTGTCCCTTTCCATCCTCCCCAAGGGTAAGTCGGTGGGAGCCCAAGAAGCAGGCACGAGGGCACAAGTCAGACAAGTCTGTCCCTGGTATGATATGACAGAGCTGACGCTGGTCAGAAGCAACTACCCATGGAATAAGAAAGTCTTCTCCCCGGAAATGCACCTCGCAGGGTCCCAGGGCCTGTACCCACTGATCCGGTCCCCCTTGCAGATGGAGGGAAAAACAGGTTTCTGGGGTTTCCATCCTCCGCCCCAGGGCCCCCAATTCTGAGAGGGAGTATGGATCAGAAAGAATAAGAGAAAAAGCCGCAATTCTTAACATAATGACCTTCAAGAAGAGCAAGTACATTTTACCTTGAAAACTGCAGAATGGAGAGCGGAGTCTACGTAGACAATGCAAATGATATGCATGTGATATGCAAACACGAATGCAAATGAGACCGAGAGCGGGAGGGTGGAGGCGCCAGGGTGCCTCTAGAGGGAGGTAGAGGGAAGCTTGCGGAGGGCAGTTGGAAGGGGCCGGGGGCTGAAGTCAGGGAGCGCAGGAGTGCTTGGGTGGGAGGGCTCCGTGGGGTACACAGAGCCCCTCCTGTCCCACCAGCCCTGTACTACATACACACCCGTGCCCACCCTCACACACACAACCACACAGGCACACAGCTCACAGCACAACACACACACTCAGAGAAACACACACAGCCACAGAAACACACCAACACAGACACAGAGCCCCCCCCCCCCCAAAGCACAGATGCGCACATACCCATCCTGACCCCGTGCAGCCAGGCAGACAAATCTGGGAAAGAAAGAAATCTAGGTGTACTGAATCCCTACTTTGGGCCTGGCATGCGGAGGGAACTTTCAATCCTTATTTAATCTTTACAAAGCAATATTAAGAAGTGGGGGTGGGGGCACCTGGGTGGCTCGGTTGAGCGTCAGACTCTTGATTTCGACTCAGATCATGATCTCAGGGTCATGAGATCGAGCCCCCCATCGGGCTCCGTGCTGAGTGTGGAGCTTGCTTCGAATTCTCTCTCCCTCTCCCTCTGCCTCTCCCCTCGTGCTCTCTCGCTCAAAAAAAAAAAAAAGTGGGGGTGATGATTTCAATATTTACTGACAGGGAAAAAGAGGCCCAAAGGTGAACTGACGGGCCCAGTAAACAGCAGGACCCAGCTTCCTGTACCACCATGATGCTGCGGCATTCTCCCCCTCCCTCCCACCCAGTAGAGCCTCCCCTGGACAGCGGGACACAGAAACTACTGTCAGTTCCACCCCCTCCAGCTCTCGGTCCCCCCCAGCCAGTCCGGCCCCCACGTGCTCCCTCAGAGACACTCCCGCCCTTCCATCACTTCGGCGGGGATATGCTCCACGATGCAACCTCACATCATTCCGGAACTCTGCTGGGGGTGGGAGGAAATCATTTCTTTCAACCCAAATGGGATCCAAGACTGGATTTTCAGTGGCTGCCTGCCTCTGAGAGAACGTTCACACTAGAAGAATGACTCTCTTCTCCAAAGTATACAAACTCTAAATACCGCCCTGCCCACCCCTTCCTACAAACACACACTCAAAAAGAAATGTGCTTTTCAGGGCAAGAATGAGTAAGATTTCTTGCTTCCTGCCATTAAGTCACTGTGTCACCTTGGGCAAGCCACCCCCCTCCCCCATCCCAGGGTCTGTTTCCTGATTTGCCTGTGAGAGGAAGGACAAGTGGATTCCCAAGCCCCTCCCATCTCCCGGACAGCACAAGAGCCTGAGGCTGACAGTTGTCCCACAGCGCTCCCCAGCACTGTCCTCTGGCCTTGGGGACTCACTGCTAGTGCCTGGACCTCCACCAGGGAAGGACAGGGTCAGACACAGCTCCAGGGTCAGGATTCACCCATCACCCCCAGGCCTCTGGCCTGCCAACCAGAGATACTCCACATCCCCCTGATAACCTCAAGAGTCTCAGATGGGAGCAGGGGAACCTTAAAATATAATAAGGCCATGATTATCGGAGCGAGCAGGGAGGAGTCACAAAATGCCACATTGTTGGTTTTCGGTGTATTTAGGGCCTCAGACTCTCTTTCCAAATTAATATTCATGGAGGCTGGCATGCCATTTATTTGCATATGTAGATTGTTGCTCATCTCCTGCAGGATAAAAAAGTTTTGGGGTGTTTTTAATTATTGTACATATTCTAAGCTTGTTTGATAAACCAGGCAGGTCAGGCAGGGGAAGGCATCTCCCAAGGGCAGAAGTGGGTTTTAAACAGTTTTTGCTCTGGGGCGCCCGGTGGCTCAGTAGGTTAAGTGTCTGACTTCAGCTCAGGTCATGATCTCAGGGTCCTGGGATGGGGCTCCCCACTCGGCGGGGAGTCTGCTTCTCCCTCTGCCCCTCCCCCTGCACATGCATGCGCACACACTCTCAAATAAATAAATAAAATCTTTAAAAAATAAGAAGAATTTTTGCTCTGAGGAAAGGTGGGTCCTAGATATACAGGAGTAAGTCGCCCTCCCCTGACCCACAGAATCGATTCTAGAACGGCACTCTGGGGTCATCCCATCAAGCCCCTACCTCGGGATGCCTGACCACCTCACATGTCCCCACACAAGCCTCTGGGAAACCAAGCCTGCCACTGTCACTCAAAGTGCCTGCTGTGAGGCAGGCACCAGGTTTAGGGTATGACTTTGGGCAAGTCGCTCGAACTCTCTGGGCCCCTAGTTCTGACAACAATAACCCGCTTTGAAGAGTTGCTGTCAAACACAAGCTAGATAACTGTGGAGATGGATGGTAGCACTGGCCACAGTATTACGAGTGTATTTAATTCTATGGAACTGTACATTTAAGAATGGTTAAGATGGTAAATTGTATGTTATGTGTATTTACCCCAATAAAAATAATTTTTTAAACCCCCCCCACCAACTTGAAAATAAATGCACCAAAAAACTGCTTGCTCAAATGGGAAGTCCTAAAAAAGGTAAGCATCGTTAATGTGCCTCTCCCGCAGTAACCAGCATGTGCTCCTCCCAGGGGCATTCACGGAAGGTTCTGTCCCCTGGCACTGCCAGCCAAAGTCTCCTGAGGATCTGAGGGCCATTGATAAGTGCTATCCCGCTCTTTACTGGCTTCACTCCTCCTTTTTGCACAAATAACATGTCCTAACCGCTCCACCAAAAAGCTCTGAGTCCACTGTGAGAATCCAGAGGTTCCTGATTATTCCAAAGTCCTTGCGCACTGATCGCTCAACGCGTGTGAAGCCCGGGGAGGGTCTGTAGATGGGAAGGCAGTGCAGCCTGGTGGGAAGCTCATGGGTTTTGAGTCATGCAGACTTGGGTGGAACCAGATGCTGCCAGTGATCAATGGGACCCTGACTGGTCAATCTCTCTGAGCCTCAACCTTCTCATCTGTACAAGGAGGATAATACCTACCTCTAGTCTACGCACCTCCTGAAATAATAGTGCATAACAAAGGTTCGAGAACATGATTTCTATTATTACGACTGCAGAAAAATGAGCAGCTGCCCTAGCATGAACCTTTCAGACCACTGGGGGCGCTCTTCAGAGGGCTCCGCAGTCCTTCTCAAGCAGGGGTTCTTCTTTTTTTTTTTTTTTAACAATTTTATTTTTTTTTTAAGATTTTATTTATTTATTTGACAGAGAGAGAGAGAGAGAGAGAGAGAGAGATTGAGAGAGAGTACAAGCAGGGGGAGCGGCAGGCAGAGGGAGAAGGGACTCAATCCCAGGACCCTTGGGATCATGACCTGAGCCAAAGGCAGACGCTCAGCGGACTGAGCCACCCAGGCGCCCAAGCCAGGGTTCTCGAGGCACCGTGAAGAATCAGGGTTGTGTTTTTTATTTCAAAGACCAAGCAGCGACACTGAGTCTCAATGCCCGGCTTTGTACCAAGGTCCGCTTTTGCACTAGAATTAAACAGAGCCCCTTCAACTGTGCGGGCTAATGAGCAAAAGGCAGCATCCTAACGCACAAATGTTTTTGTGCCAAGGGCCAGCCAAATGACCCCCTGGCAGGTTGTAGGGACAAAGGTTTCACAGTCATTCCAGTTGAGAAATGTAATAGGACAGGTGAGTCACCACAGGGCACGTGGCGGAGGAAGCAGCCAAAATGCTCGATGCAGCCAAAACCACAATCTGTAGCAAGGGGTGATTTAATCTTAATGGAAAAACAGCATCTATCACGTCAAATTAATATTGTTAATCTGAATATTATTGGCTTTGTAGTTTGCATTTTAATTTATAAACTTGTTTGGAGTTTAATATTGTGTAAGAGTTATAAGCACACGGTATTTATGCCCAGTTTTGTATTTATATATATTTAAATATTATTTTATTAATAATTTAAGACAAGATTAGAGGTCTGTGGGAAGCTTTCTCCCCATTTAAAGTGGAACCATCTGTACATTTCTCAAGTTTTAAAACCACTGGCCTGAAAATTAATGGAGAAACAAATCTGGGGAGGGGCGCCTGGGTGGCTCAGTCACTTGAGCATCTGGTTTTGGCTGGGGTCATGATCTCATGGGTTGTGTGATCGAGTCCCTCCGAGCCCCTCCGTAAGGTGCTTTCTTGAAGATTCTCACCCTCTGCCCCTCTCCCCCCATCCCTGCTCACACACAGGTGAATGCACACACACACGCACACACTCTCTCTCTTGAAAGAAAGAAAGAAAGAAAGAAAGAAAGAAAGAAAGAAAGAAAGAAAGAAAGAAACCTAGGGAATAGTTAAGGTCCTTAAAAAGTCAGGTTTATTGGGGGGCGCCTGGGTGGCTCAGTCAGTTAAGCATCTGCCTTCGGCTCAGGTCATGATCCCAGGGTCCTGGGATCAAGCCCCGCATTGGGCTCCCTGCTGAGCCTCTCCCCCTCTCCCCTGTACCCTGCTCGTTCCCTCTCTGTCTCTCTCTCTCTCTCTCTGAAATACAATCTTTTTTTAAAATCAGGTTTATTGGTCATTTCCTTCGACAATGGATGGGGAGATGGGTGGCTTGGCTGAGAAGAAACTGCAGCAGAACAGGCGAAGTTTACATGATTGGCCCAAGGTCACTCACAAGGCACCCATCGCACACAGAATTCCTGCCCTGCAGGGCAGGGAGGTTCCCCGAACCCTGGGTGAATGAATTCCTCCCTCACCTGCTCCTGAAACACCTTACTCCTCACTAAGCGAGCAGTAAAGGCTGATAAAGAAGCAGGCTTCCTCCGCATCCCAGCTCCTCTCCCTCCCCCACTCAGAGCCAAGCTGCATCCAAGTCCTGGGAAAAGCCGATCCCGCCTCCCCGCTCCCAGCAGCAGGAGAGGCTCCCAGCTCAAAGTGCTCCAAGAATGCCTGGAATAAAAGATTTCCTGTCTATGAAGGGACACTGGGCTCAGTGTGAGGAAGCCCTCACCTCCTTCCCACTTCTGACACCAGTATCACCGATAGGTGGACACTGAGCCCCACTCTGGGCTGGCTTCTGGGCAGGGGAAATAAACCAGTTTCAATGGGCTGGTTCATTAGCGAGGTGTGACCAACACACCCAGGGGAAGGGGCCCGGCCATGCAATCGAAGGCTCAGTTGTGCAGTGAAGAGGCGAGAGTTCTAGAAACTCAGAGCAGAGGTGGACCAACAAGAGACAGCAGAGATGGCAGCCCCCTCTAGGGTGGGGGCCACAGCGGAGCTGAGCCAGTCGAGTGGGACCTGGCTGAGTGGTCATTCCAGCCAGTGGCAACGGCTCTGAGAAGGATGACGTGTTTCTGAGGCCGTGGAGAGGCTGAAGAGGAGTCTCGCCTCCTCCCAAGGAGATCCCATCTGGTCTCCATTGCCACCTTCTTGCTGATCCTCAGACTCACCAGGCAACTTCTCACCTCAGGGCCTTTGCACTTGCTCTCCGCTCTGCTCAGTGCCTTCTGCCCCTGATATCCACATGGCATCCTTCCTCTCAGTCTCTGCTCCAATGTCACCATCAGAGAGGCCTTCCCTGACTGCACTGTGTAAAATAGCAGCATCCCACTGCCACATATACCCCTTTCCCTTGCTGTCTTTCTTCATTATAACCACACACAGTATATTATATAATGTGTTTGCTTTTTACCATCTGTCTCCCCTCACTTCAATACAAGCTCCACAAAGACAAAGACTTTGTTTCATTTCCTGCTATATTGAACATGTGGTCAGTGTTCAGTATTTACAGAATGAACGAATGAATGAACCAGAGGACAGAAAAAGGCCTGCCATAACTCCCAGAGTTGGCAGCCTCTTCCAACAGACTACGCTCCTGCTGACAAATCAGCAGTGTCTTCCTGCCCCAGGTCACACCCGAGACTCAGAACAGGCGTGGTGGCAGGTGAGAGTGGATGGATACAAAGTGTGGGATGGGGGAGAGGAAGGGCGGGTGGAGGAGTTCAGAAGACCTGGCTCAGGCCCGGCTTGATTCCACTAGCAGAATGTTTTATGCTCTAAAGGGATCTCTAGGCCAGGTTTTCAGGCGGCAGGAAAGACAATCAAGGTGAGAAAGGCTTGTGATCAATATGAACCATAACCTAACAGAACGAGCAGGTCGTCAGGACGGAGTCACGGGAAACGTCGGAGTCCTCAAAGCCCCCAAACACACCCTCCGGACAAAACAGGGTCTGAGTCTCATCAGAGACAGGCGACAGAAGGAGGCAGGGGGACATACCAAATAGGGAAAGTCTGGGAGAACAGAGCACCACAGGGTCCGGAGAACCTCACGAAGACCTATGAAGCACACAGAGGAAAGAGCTTGAGCTTGACCCTCACTCTGCCTCCCGCTGGCTGAGCAAGCAAGGCAAGCCACTTCCCGTCTCCAGCCTCCATCTCCTCATCAGTAAAACGACAGCAATAACCCCAACTTCCCAGGGGTGTTTCAAGGCTGACTTGAAACAGGTTCTGAAAAATCACCTGAAGTAGCATCCAGCATACGGCAGACATTCATCAGATTTAGTCTCTGCCCGAAACTGAAGTAAAGGGAAAAAATAAATAAAGATTAACTGACTTTTCAGGTGAATAATCTTATTTCCCCTATTTCTGTGATTTATTAATTCAATGAATTTATTAATTCAATTAATTCAATAAATTAATTCAATTTATTGAATTCAATTAATTCAATAAATCTGGACGTGCCAGATGCTCGGCGGCCACAATGCTGGATGCGAAGAAGGATCCACCCCTCCCCCCATCTCGGACCTTGATGGTCTTATATCCAATTGGGAAGATGAGGAACATTCCAACCAAAGGCAGAGCAGTGACACCGGCATATTATTAAGTACAGAACTGGCAGCACAGCATTAATTACTACACAAGTTCAGGAGAAGGAAAGATCGATGTTTCGAGATCACCGTGGGCTCCGGTGGTCAGGGGAGGTCAAAAGAGGCTACGGCTCTGACACTGGCCTTGAAGGAAAGAGTGGCTCGGCGTGAACACGGAGAAGGGCAGAACTTGAAGCAGGCTTGAAGGCGGCAGGGGTGGTGGGTCCTAGCAGGGAAGGACGGCGAGTGGGCGAGGCAGGATGCAGAGGGTTGTGGAGGCTTTCTAATGTCTCTTTGAGGAGTGTGGGCTTCATCCACGGAAGACTACAGAAAAAAATGTAAGGTGACAAGTGGAGAATAAACAAGGTCTTAGAACGACTTGAAGGAGAGAGAGAGGCGAGGCTGGGAAATGGCCCCCAAACGACATGATGTGTCTGCGGCCCCACATTGCAGACTCATTGCCACCTTTGCCCTCGAATTACAAACTGTACCCTTTGCGAAGCCCCACAGACTGCTGCTTGAGACATATGTCCCTGTGCACTCCCATCCCCTGTGCCCAGAGGACAGGAGACCGGAGCGGGAGACCAGGGCCACTGCCCAGCGTGAGGTAGAAAGAACCTGAACGAAGGGGATGTCTCACGCCGTAAAGGCGGACTTATATCCAAGAAACGTAAGAAAGAAAGTTGGTGCCTGAATAATGGAATTAGAGGAAAGGGGTGGGCATCAATAGTGTTGCAGAGGTTTTGAGCCCAAGCAGCTGGGAAGGTGGTAGTGCCAACAGCGAACATGAAGGATCCAGAAGAGCAGATGGCTTGAGACATGGGAAGACATCAAATTTCAATTTAGGCAGATAAATTTTACAAGGCAGCCGGATATCCAAGTAATAATAGTGATAATAATAATATCTCATTGGCAACTGAAATGTAGCATGAAAGGTGGAGACTGGTGGGTCAGCAGAAACCAGGAATCCAAGACTGGCAAGGAAGCCACTGTGACCTGCCTGTAGGCTGGCTATGTTTGGACTGTCAAAGACACTGTAACTGTAGCGATAAGATCTCATCTTGGCCTAATGGCCCCATTTGGCCACAGAGAAAAGCAGGAGGAAGCAAGCTGAGCAGAAGGAGCTAACAACCCATTCATACTTAAATGTTGGAATGCACTATGCACCACCTCCTCCAGGAAGCCTTCCCTAACTGCTGTGGCTCCCACTGATGTCATGCTCCTCCTGCCATGGTTGGTCTGCAAGTCGTAATTATTTACCTACTCTCTGGTTGTTCTCTGATTATTTGATAGCCTGGTCATCTCATGCCTCCTGAACTAGATTATAATTCTTTGATGTCAGAGATCAAATCTTCAAATAATCTCCTCCTTGTATACCAATCAGCTGTAATTACTGAGTTAATTTGGATTTATCTTCCCAATAAATCCCCATTACACAGATGAGTAAACTGAGGCACAAAGAAGTAAAAGACTTTGCCTAAGGTCACAAGGCTAAAAAGCAGGCAGACAATTCAAACCCAGGTCTTAAACTCTATAACAGGTGCTGTTGGTTGCTTCTTTCCAAAAGCATTCCTCTCTGAGGGCCAACACAAATGAAGATTGTTCTAGGCCAGTGATGGTGGCCTTCCTCCCTGGCCTGCGGTTGGTGTACATGGTCACGTGATTTGCATTTCTAGCCAATGAAACCTGAGGGAAAGTCTGCTGAGGGGCTTTTGGGAAAGATTCCCCTCCATCTTTTCTGCCTCTGCTTCTTCTTGTAAGGGTGTAATAGCCGGAACTGTTGCAACCATCTTGTGACCTTATGAACAAGGAAAGAGGAAAAGAATCTAGATCTTGATGATGATGCCGGTGAACCGAAGAACCAAGCTCTGGGCCGACACAGCCCACGCCTCTTACAATGGGAGATACTAAGTTCCTTACTGCTCCAGCCACTTGAGTCCAAGAGTTTTCTGCTATTTACAATCCTGACTGATACCCACTCCAATAGAGGGCTCTTGTCCCTAAAGATACCTAAGCCAAGCATTATGGGAGATATATAACAAGTAAAAGTCCTGGTCCCTGCCTTCATTGTGCCTGTCCCAAGACTGGACAATCGGTAAATGTTTGATCTATATTCGATTGATTCTCCCTTCGCTCACCGGTTCAAGGGGATATATATTCCCTGAAAGCACCTTTCTCCCCTTTACTAAACCTCCCTGATTATCTCTCGGTTTCAGCCTCACGATTTGACTCTGGCCTCAACATTACTGACCAGGTCCTTCCCCGGAGCATCCCCCCACCTCTGAGGATCGAGCTAAAAGCGAGGTACTTGCACTTGGCCCAGAGAGACCATCAGCGAAACTCCGCATTCCTAAATATTTGTTCTTTGAAATGTCTTTCTCAATTAGATCTCACCCAAATGTTTGAGAGTCAGGCTGAATTCCAACTTCCTGCTCCAGAACAGACATGTGGAGCCTGCATAATTACTGCAGCCAGCTTTATTTGTTATAAAAACATGGATTTTTTGCTCCTTCTCAACTGTAAAATAATCAATAAATAGGATCCAGATGAAAAATGCCAGCATTTAGGAAAACAACCTTTTTATGGTTCTTTTCTTTGGGGTCTAATTAACACATTGGGGATGAAATGTGCTGTTACATTTGCCCAACCAGTTAAGTTGAAACACAAACTCTCCTTTCCTCCTGCTGAGATACGGCTCCACATCAGAAATATAGGTGAAACTGACAGTATCAAAACATTCCAAGATGTTCAACAAACAGATCCGTAAACCTGTGCTGTGGACTTCCTCCAACCCCTCTCTGTTCACACAGGCTGTTCAATTTTTTTCTCTCTCCTCTAAGAACACATTGCATACTTACTGTCGAATGAAACACAGATCGTCCCATTAGCAGGAGAAGCAATCTGACTTTCTTTCTTCTAAATGAAGAAGACATGCCTTTTTGGACGCTGACCACCCAGGCCATGAAAGTTTCATGAGGGGTTCTCGAAGCAGGTGACACCTTTTCAATTATAACTACTGCTATAATAACCCCCCACGGAGCCACAGGGCATGGAGTCTACACCCAACACATGACACCTATTTATTCCCTAATTATATTGCAATATATTCTCGCTCTGTGTGTGCTGATGAAGATAAAATATTCTTTTAATTCTGTGGCTTCCTGGAGGGGGCGAGGGGGAGGGGATTATACACAGGCAGATTCTGGGAGTTCCTAGCGCTAAATCAAGCCTTTGTCCCAGGCTCGACTGCACGCATAATCTCAAGAAAATCTCTCACTTTTCCTTGTTCTACCACAGTGGTTCTCAAAGTGTGGTCCCGGACCAAGAGCATCAGGATCGCCTAGGAACTCGGTACAGATTCAGATTACAGGACCCACTCTGGACCCACTAAATCAGAAGCTTTGGGAGCGGAGCCCAGCAATCTGTGTTTAAATAAGCCTTCCAGGTGAAGTCTAACAGCCACTGGTCTACAAAATAGAAAGGAAAGAGCATTATTTTAAATTAAATCAGAGATCAGGAATACCTGGACTCTATAGTGCTGGGCTCCTTGCTGCACAGCTGTCCCCATCTGCAGAGCCAGAGCTCCATTTACCCATCTGTACAATGGGGCTACAGAGTTCAAGCAGCGGCAGATGCTGAAATTTAAGAGGTACATGGTTACCTGGCACCAGTCTCTATGGATACCCAGCAAGATCATCACAGTAGCCAACACTCACCAGCTCTCTCCCCTGTGCTCTGACTGGCAGAAGCTCTGCGGAGCTGTTCCCCAGTGCCATATCTAAGGTCTTCAATGCAGCTGCCTCTGGGTTACCCTTGGCAACCAGGAGCTGGGGTCATGGAAAACCACAGAAGCTCCAAATCTCATAGCCAACAGCTCCAAGCCTTTCACCTCAGAGCCTTGAACCACAAGACGGGACACTCAGGATTCTCTGTTATATTGTCCTATTTCTTCAGATATCTTTTGTGTGTTTGCCTCCTTTCCACGTCTAGACTTCACCTTACCGAGAACAGGAGCCTAGAATGTCAGCATCAGGAGGTATGGGACTCTCTCTGCGTGTCTGGTTCATCGGTGTATTCCCAAGGCTTAGATCAGTGCCTGGCAAAAAGTATGAGCTCCGAAACTATCTGTTGACGAAATAGTCCTAGCACGGTAAACGCCCTGCCCATAGTAGGTCCAATAGTATGCTCAAAGCCTCAAGTATCTAAATTCTAAAAGTTATGGCTGGGAAGGGGCAAAGAAACGACCTGAAAACCCAGGGAACAAGGAGAAAAGGGTAAAGGAGAAGCAAAAGGCTGACTAGGACCCTTGCTGACTCCCCAGCTGATTGCTCACCCTAGTGCTAGAAGACTCCGGGGACACATTCTGAGTTTGCTTTCTGAGGAGCTCGCTCTTCCAACCGCCCTAGTGCTTCTCTCTCAAAAGCCAAATTCTCCTCCCTGACTCTGCTGTCCTTTGAACAAGTCCTGAGCTTTCCTGCCCCTCTCTTTGTGCTCAAGCCTTGTGCCCCACAATCCTCCTCCCCCAACTAGAAATCTACCCAAGGCTCAATTCCAAATCCTCCCTCCTCCAGACTACCCATCACTCTGCCGCCTCCAAAACCGATTTCACCTGAGGAGGTCTAGCTTCCGTGGCTGCTTTCCCTGTGGGTTGCACTTAATGGGAGTGGGCCCCGGTCTAAGGGCTCCCTTTACCCGCAGACTTCAGTGCTGGCACAGGACAGATATGCAACAAACCGTTCATCACCTCAGTGATTTATCTTGGGCGGTGATCCCAGCACAGCGACTAACAAGGGAATCCAGAGACCAGTCCTCTGCCTCTAAACTCCTTGTACAACCAGTCCTCGAGGCCTGCCAAGGGCACATTGTGGCCTGACTGGAAACACCTGCCCCAAGCTAAGAAAGTGATGATGAGCGTACTAGGAGAAAAAAAAAAAAAACAAAACCCTGAACTAGGACTCAGGAGACCTGGTTTACATTCCCTTCCACCCCTTAACCAGCTCTAAGCAAATCCTTTCACTTCTCTGGGCCTCAGTTTGCGGATCTGTGAGATGGCAGGAAGAGATGGAGATCGAGGAGATCTTGAAATTTGAGGGGCTTAAACAACCTAGGAGCGACCGAGACAGATGGTGTGTGCCGTGCACCAGGGAAAACCCGCCAAACGAACTGAGGACGGATTATTCCTGGGTGGTCGGTTCGACGCCCTCCCAGGACCCCGCCCAACCTACGCGGAGTCCGGGGACTACTGCCGGCGGGGAGGAACCCTTTCCTCAAAGCCCCCACCTCTCGGTCCCACTGAACCCGCTCCAAACCCTTCAAGAGAACCTCTCCAACGGCACTCCAAGGCTGCGAGTCAGGGGCCGCTAGCTCCGAGGAAGCCGCAAGCGCGCCGAATCCGGTCTCCGGGACTCCGGAAGCCAGCGGACCCACGCCCCCCGCAGGCTCCGAGAGCCACGGCCAGCCTCCGCTCGGAGCCACCTGGCCCGGGAATTAACCCCTGCTTCCCCGGCAGAGCGCGGACAGGGGTGGGGGAGGGACACTGATGCCCAGGCACGAATACCCTGGCCAGAGCGAGCCGAGATGGCCGGGATCCCAAACCACCCAAAGGCCTCCCACCTGCCAGAGGCCCTGCTTCATCCGCGCCTGGGCAGACGGAGTGGGAGATCCTGAAGCGGAGCCACTTCGAAATATTTCTCTAGAGAACCTGACCACGCGGGAAGGACGCAGCCCAGGCTCGCAGCGCGGGCTCGGAGGAACGGATCCCGAGAGCTGCTACCGGAGGACGGAGCCGGGGAGTCCGGGGCCGGGAGAAAGCCGCCGGGGTTGGGGACTCCGGAAATTGTCGAGCCCGGGCTCTGCACTCCCAGGTCCCCGACGGGTCACGGCTCCGTCTCACTCACGGACCTTGACGCCCACGGGGAACAATTTTGCACCTTTTTAAGTCGTATTTTTTCTAACAAATTAGGAAGAATAAACCAAGTCCAGGAGGAAGGCGGCTGCGCTCTGTAGCTCCAAGGGGCCACAACCACCACCATTTCCCCACCTCCAACACTACCGCCCGAGGCTGGGCGAGAAGTTGGGAACTTCGGGACCGCGCTCCAGGCGCGCACTGGGAGTGTCTCGCTTCTCTTTCAACTTCGGGAGCCGGGGTCGCCGCGGAGGGCGGGAGGGATGTCCGGGAAGTCGACCCACAGAGCTGTTCGCGTCCCGGACTTCCCCGAAGAGAATCGGGGCGACCGGGTGAGAAAGAATGAAAGGAGCAGACGTTCCGTTTCGCGCCTCCAAAAAGCAAAAGCGCGCAAGGCTCGGGCCGGGGCTTGGCAGAGAGGCGGAGAGGCGCTCCGCTGGCCCCGGCGGGGAACCTGGCCGCGCCCCTCGGGCTCCGCGCCGCGACCCCGGCAGGAAGGGCGCCCGAGGCTCTGCGCGCAGTCGGCGCGCCCCGGGCGGCTCGGGGCGGGTCGGGGGTGGGAGTCCCCAGACTCCGGTGGGCGAGCGGGCGCCCTCCCCGGACCGCAGCGCCGCTGCGCTCGGGTCTTCCCCGCCGCGGGCGCTGCGTCCCGACTGCGGCCCGAGGGCCCGCGCCTGCCCACGCCGGGAGCCCCGCGTCCTGCCGGGACCCCCCGGCGTTATCCCACGCCCCGGCATTCTCCTCCTCCCCGCGCCAAACTCGGCTCCCGGAGCCCTCACCGAGCAGGACAGCGGAGATCCGCGGAACCGGTGGAAAGTTAGTCGCGGGGTAGGCAAAGCCCCCTCCCCGGGACCGCAGCCCCCCACCGCCGTCTCCCTGTGCCCCCCGCGCGTCCAGGCTCCGCGTCCTCGCAGTCCCCGCTACGCCACCTACCTGCTTCGGCGGCCGCCCCGGGCTGGGCCGGCCAGTCGCGCGGTCCTGTCCTCCCGAGCGCGAGCCGCGCCAGAGCGCCGGGCCGGGAGCCGGAGCTGCGGGCAGCCCAAAGCCGGGCGGAGGGCGGCGGGCTCCGCGCTCCGCGAGCGAGCGAGCGAGTGAGCGAGCCAGCGAGCGGCTGGAGCCGCGGCTGCTGCTGCCGAGCCAGCCCCCACCCCCCGCGTCCCTCGGTCCCTCCCTCCTCTTCCCTCCCAGCTCCCTCCTCCCTGCTCGTGGCTCCCTCCTCCCTGCTCGTGGCTCCCTCCCTGCCCCCCCTTCCCCTCCCTCTCCCCCTTCGGTCCTTTCAGACCCTGCTCTCCTTTCCTCTCTCACTTGCTTTTTCCTATCTTTCAGTCCCCCTCCAGCTTTCCTTTAGGTTCTGTTTTCTCTGATTCTGGATTTTCCAGCATCCCTTCTCACCACCCTACCCTCCACTCCGCCTTTTCGCCCTTCTGCTGGGGTTCTCTCCCATCCCTCTTTCGTCTCTCTATCCCTTCTCTGTGTCTCTTCGCTTTTTTCTCTTCTTTTAACCTTTTCCCGTGTCTCCTGTCGTTTATCCTCTCTTCTTCCTCCTCTCTCCGGGTGGGTCAGAACGGTCTGCAGACTGCCTCGGGATAGGAGATCTCCCTGGGGGTGTCGAGGGAGGCCGGGGGAGCCCCCAGGCCTGCTGGTACCAGGCTACGGATAGAGAGGGCCCGGCCAGGGCTGGGGACTGGAACTCCAGAAAGGGGCTTGAGAAATTTCTGGGCGACGGGGCATAAAGTGAGAAAGCACAACCGTAGAATGTCAAACCCTAAGCAAGCTGGGTTAAGCCAAGCCTGGTAAGAGGAGGAAACTGAGGCCCAGAGAGAAGAGAGCAAGGACTTACCTCGCTGAGGTCTGCTCCAGATGCGGGGCCTAGACCACCGCTGCATCTCTGCCTTCGAGGTAAATGGGAGGGTGCCAGAAGATGGTCCTCCCAGCCTCTCTGCCTATCCCAAGCCCCAAGCCCCCAGGGCCACTAGAAGAAAGCCGTCTCCCACCTTGGGCCACCTGGCTAGCCCCACAGCACTCTTAGGTGCTGAGACCCCACGGAAGACTTGGCCCAGATGGAGAGAGTGGAACCCCTTCTCCCCAGCCCCACTCCTCTCTGAGTAATGGGGGACTTAACAACATACTTCTGCTTATTAGGGATAAAGCAGCAATGGGTGCTTTGCTTGTGTGATGTGTCTCCTTTTCTCCTCGAACTAGAAGAGCAGGAAGGCTCAGACTGGGGGAAAGGCGCTATATACACCCCTCTCCCAGGAATTTCTTACAAATAAAGCGAACAGGCTGTCTGAAGCTTGGAGAAATGTGTCTGTAATTGTGTCTGGGCACCTAGCCCTCAAAGGTCAACCGCTGATAATCATCTTCATTCTGGGTCTGATTGGGGCAAGAAGTTGTTCTTGGCATTTCTACATTTCAGCCCAGTGGGATCCAGAGGAGAGCGGCAGGGTCCTGCTCCCCACTGACCCCATTCTGCAGCCCTGCCTCACCAAGACAGGATCATCATTCTCCTAGTTTCACCTCTAATTGCTAGGGCCAGAGTTTGCCCCTTTTAATCCTGTTCCTTCCATGGTACCAACCAGAAGCAGACCCTCCATCCAGCCCTGGGTAGAAACCTGCCTTGGGATATGGGCAAAAACCCACACAAATACCCCATCAAGTCCCCTGCCTTGGGACATCAAATCCAATAAATAAACCCATGCTGGGGCCTCTGTTGTTCACACCACAAAACCAGAAGAAGGGGCGCCTGGGTGGCTCAGTCCTTAAGCGTCTGCCTTCGGCTCAGGGTGTGATCCCAGCGTTCTGGGATCGAGCCCCGCATCAGGCTCCTCCGCTGGGAGCCTGCTTCTTCCTCTCCTGTTCCCCTGCTTGTGTTCCCTCTCTCTCTCTGGCTGTCTCTCTGTGTCAAATAAATAAACAAAATCTTTAAACAAAACAAAACAAAACCAGAAGAAGCATCTGGTCAGGGCTGGGATTCGGGTAAGCAAGTGAGGCACCTGGGGCACGTTTAAAGAGGCGCTCACTCTCGGTGTCATGCATGTGCAGAGTCAGCATCTGGGAGGGAGCCCCTCCTTAGATTCGGCATCCGGGGAGCCTTCCTGCTTCCCCCTACTCCTGGTCAAATTTTAGGGCTGTCACTAACCAGCTATGTCACCTTCATCCATCGCTATGGTCTCTCTGACCTTCAGTTTCCCCACCCGCCTATGAAGGGGCTGAAAGAGATACTCTGCAAGGCTTTCTCCAGCTCCGAGGTGCTGCGGTTTGTGGGTATCAGAGATGCCAAAGGCTAAGAGAACGGGGCCGGACTTGCTGGGTTTGTACTTCTGCTCCAGCACTTAGTAACTGGGACACTGGGCAGCCACTTCGCTTCCCTAACCTCAGTTACCCTGTGAGTAAGATGGGAATGATAAGAGTACTGTGGGCACTTTGAGATTAACCCAAATACCGCCCGTAGGAGCGCTGGACAACTGCTAGCAATGATAGGATACAAGGGAGGCATTCGCGTAGTTTTTCTTCATCTTCGTATTGCCTTTTGGAGCATACGTTCCACTTCCCACCATGCCTCTCAGCTTCACCTCTAGGTGGTAGACAGCCATTTGTAATTCTCGAAGCCAAGTTCTGCTTGGTACAGGGAGGTGGGCAGGTCTTCCCGGATAACCCTTCCCCCCATCTCAAGGAGCAAATGCACAGGAAGCAACCCGCCCCCCCCATCCCGCCCCGCCTCTCTGGCGCCCACTCCCTCACTGTGACACTGTCAGGCGTGAATTGCGCAGCTGGGGGGTGCTGGCCCCCTCTGTGCTGGGCTGGGGATTGCCTGGTTTTCTGCCATCCTCTAAAAAGCCACACGGATCTATAAAGCTGCACCTTCTCCACCCAGATGGCAGGCCTCCAAGGACACAGGTCCCAACACAGCCAGGAACACTTTTAGCAAACATCTCTGAGGGTCGGCTCGGGGTCACGTTGGAGCCCATGATCCATCGTTCATTTGCCAGTCCCTGAGCGCCTGCTTATGGGAGCACCGCTTTGCACACCGCACTGCTGTGGACACGTTCGACCCAGCTGCAAGTTTATCTTGCAAATCATGATAACATCTAAGACCAGGCTACTCCTCGAAACGCCTAATCTGAGACAAAAGTCCACTATTCTGACCTATCAGCCCTGCTCTCAAAAAGCTTGCACTCTAATTAGGGCAAGAAGACAGCAGAGCACAGAGTGGAGTGAGGTGATTGAGAGCAGACGCCCCCAAAACAGATGCCTGAGTTCAAGTCCTGACTCCATCATTTATGAGCTGTGTGACGGCGAGTGAATGACCCAACTCATCTGCAAAATGGGAATGATGAGGACATAAACACTGCTATCATCCGCATGTCACGGAGGAGGAAACCAAGGCTCAGAGAGAAGACTCACCTGCCTCAAGGTCACACAGAAAATAAAGAGAGCCCAAGCAGAATGGACTTCATCGCCTTTGCTCCCACCCACTCCCTTCCCCCTTGGCTTCTCCTATCCTTCTTTCTAGAGGGCTCCCAAGTGTCTCTTCTCCCGTGAAATGGCATGTGACACCCAGCTCACTTCCACCTCTAAACACTTCAGCCTGGATGGGGATGGAAGGTGAGGAGGCCAAAACCCTGGTGACCAAGGTGGGAGGGCCTTCTCATTTTTAGAAATAAATTACCAGAAGGCTAGGACAAATGACGAATGTCCAGGACCCCGGCCGTGATGCTCCCCACCCTCCCTCCTCTCAGACGTTCTCCTTCCCTCTCCCTCTTCTCCTTGCTGAGGGATCACCTTTTCCCCTCTCACTTTCTGCAGAGCCCTGGCTTAAAGCCCCAGGGAGGAACAGAGCAGGGAGCCTGATGCGGGACTCGATCCCAGAACCCCGGGATCATGACCTGAACTGAAGGCAGACGCTCAACCGACTGAGCCACCCCGGTGTCCCCATGCCTACAGTTTATTACTAAGGTATACGTAGGGACTCATTTAACTCTCCCAGCAATAGTCTACAGCAGGCAGTATCATCCCCCTTTCACAGAAGGGGAAACTGAGGGTCCAAGACAAAGTGACAGAACCCACATTGGAATTGAAGCCTGCTCAAAGCTCTTCCGTCCACACAGCGGAGTCTTGCACTTTAGGGCTGGCACTAGGGTAAGGCGAGCAAGGAGCCTTGAGCCAAAACCCAAGGAGGCACTTACTCTCAGGTGCCAAGTTTCACTTACACAACCCTGAGAAAAAGCAAATTTTGGATACCCTCCAAAGAATTACAGGGACCGTGGGGATCCCTGTGTCCAAGCCATTGACGAGGTGCAGAGAAGAAACCACAACGAGCCAGCATCCAAGGGAACCCGCCAGCGTTACCTGTGCTCACATAACACACACTGACAGTACGCCGGACACATCCTCCGACACACTCGGCAATCCTGCCCCGCACACAGGTCACCAAGAGGCAACAACCCAGCGCACCTCCGTCCCCGTCGACACAACTCAAAACGCCTGCACACGCATGTAACACAATTCCTGCCCTCCCTCCAAAACAGGGGAGGGAGGTGGGGGATCCGAATAAAACCCAAATGAAATCTTTCTTCACAAGCTTTTTATGAACCCGCAGCCACCAAAGTCTTGATTAACTTGGTCGTATTTATTAGATTGTGTTCAATATTTAATAACTTTGAATATGGATGGAATATTTGATGAGATTGGTAGAGATCTATTTACATATAACTGTCAGAAGGGCCAATCGCCTTGAACTGGGAATTGAATGGAATTTGAATTCCCAGAAACCAGAGCTGGAAATGTCTCCGTTGTACATTTTCATGGATTTATTTCAATTATAGGTTATTGTCATGACATTATTACACTATTATTTGTTTCGATGCTCTTCTATTATAACCGATTCTTACACGGTCCCAGGAAACGTGGCATTGAGACTCTGAATTTTCTTGCATCCAGGCAAACTTGGATCGGGTCTCTTGTTCTCTTTCCTCCATGTTTACCAGGAAAAGGGACCAAATGTGATGCCGTGAAATGTATTGCGTCTTAAGCCCTTAGTCCTCCCACAGGCACAAGATGATCTGGAAGCCATCTATGGGGTATACATTGTCCGAGACCAATTTGTCAAGAGAAGGAACTCAGAGGACTGCAGACGAGCAACGTGAATTTCTGAATCTTTTTTTACAGAAACGAGAGAATCAGAGGCCAGACGCGGCTTTCAGAGGCTTCGTGGAGGTTCCTGAAAGTCCTTGGAGGATTTGAGATTCTGAAAGGTAATGAATGAACTTAGCATATCCACATATGCAGATTTTATGTAAGTTACCGTTATATTAATGGTGCCGTCCAGGTAAGAGGTGATTATAGAATGTGGCTTGTTAGGGGCCAGAGTGAAATCACTGGAGATGGTCCTTACGCCACAGCTGTCTGCAGCCCGGCGGGATGTAAACTGCTCACTCACAAAAGAGAGAAAATGCATCCTCCCTCAAATGCCTCATCTCACCGACACACCTTTGTCATATTCTGATTTGCTTTGATTTGGGGTCCAGAGCACATGTAAATGAACGCTGTCCAAAGAATAGTAATGATAATAAAACCATTAGGTGGTGAGTAAGCCTCTGACTCAAATCTGTAATCATGCTTCTTGGATACTATTTTCATTGTATTTGCAGCAGATAATCGGGGAAAGTATACCTCTAAACAGCTCCCCCTCTCCTCACCTTCAACAACTGGCCAACGTCTTACATCCTACCTGATAGCCACGCCAGTTTATCTGAACGTCCTGAATTCGACAGAGCGTTCTGCCCTCCCCCTGCCCCCAACTTTATTTCTGCTGTTCTCAGAACCTGAACACCCTTCCCATCCTTTTCAAGCTTGGCAAACTCCATTCTTTTCCTTTAAAACTCTGCTCATTGACAAGGCCTTTCTTGGCCCCTCTACCCTATCTGTTTACCCACCTCGATTAGTACTCTTCTCAATGTCACATGGTTATCTGCTCACACGCCTACCTGCCCCCGTTGGACAGTGAATTCCACAGAGGCATTTCAATATCTCCAAGGTTTCAGACAGTGCCTGGCCTCATGTTGGATGGATGGAGGGTTGGACTTGGACATAAAGGCACATGGGGTTTTGGTTTGGCTGGAGTGGAGCGAGGTGTTGCGGTAGGAGCCATCTTGCTTTCCAGGAAGCTCGTAAAGCTCCTCATTCGTAGACTCAAATCAAGACTCAAAGGGATCGGTTATTCCTTTGCTTTACAGATAAAGTCATCCTCCTCGTGTTTTCATTCAACCAGCATTTTTATAAAGCTCTTACCAGGTGCTAGGCTCTCACTGCCTTGAGTCACCACCCAAATTACGAAGTCAACCCAAGGGGATTGCTCGAGTGCACAGGGCCCGGGGGCAGCCTCTTTTCTCCAGCACTGTTAGCAGTTCCCTCTAGTGACCAAGAGACTTCGGGGGGAGCAGAGGGATCGCCACCTCAGGAGGGGCTCTGGGACTCCTGCCCAGTGGTAGCTTGATTTGGCAAATCCTTGGCTTTTTTATAAATGCTTCAAACGCCTTGTGGAAGAAGGTAGGCTATGGCCACCCTGCCCTTCAGCTTCCTCTGCCCACACTCCCCGCTCTGCTCTTGGTCCTCCAGCAATGCGGAAAGCTTGCGGGCCCTGTGTCTCCTGGACAACAAGCTACATGACGAAAGGGACTTTGGTGGGTCTGCTGCCATGCATCTAACACCGAGGACAACATCTGGAACATCGTAGGCCATCAGGAATGTTTCTTAGATGAATAAGCGAATGACAGGTCATCTCTTTGTCTTTGCTAGTGACGTGTCCTCTGTTTGGAATGCCCTTCCACCTCTCTTCAACCTAACTCTTACTCATCCAGTGAGACAGCTCAGGCATATTGTCCCGTAGCAAATTTTCCTTGAGGCCCCTGGGCTGCACTAAATACCCGTCCTCCGGGTTTCCTGAAACCCTGTCCCCAGGCCTCTCTGACCACTAACCACAGGGTGCTGCATTCATGTTGCGCGTCTGCTCCCCACACTGGACGTTGAGATTGTGAAGACAGGAACCACACGCTATTCATCTTCATACCTCACCTCCTTGGCAAGGTATCCAGAACACAGAAACCACTCTATAATCATTTGTCGAGTTGAACTAAACAACCCCAAGCGGATGCAGATTGGGTCACACCAAATGTGATGGCTGATGCAGTTGGTCGTTTGGCAAATATTGATTGAGTGCCTGTGATGTGCCAAGCACTGTTCTAGGTACTGGGGCACCGGCACCCGGCCACACGGACAAAAATAATGATAATGCTAATACTCGTCAGTGAGACATGACCCAGATGCTTTACGAGGCTAGTTAAGTGGTGTATAGAGTCAATATGAAAACTTCTTCAAACTTCAGCTTTAACCATAGTATGATGTAAGTACGGCAAGAAATTCAGGGTCTCAATAACTCCACAGTCTCTCTTTTCCAAGCTTCAGTATCCCCACCTATATAACGGAGAGATGCTATAATTTCCCAAGACATATGTTAATATATGTTTATACAGGGTCCTCTGAAATTCCTTGCACATTTTTAAATCGCCATAATTTGCCTGGAAATACTTTGCAAATAGTGTTAAGTATCCCAAGGCTTAGAACACATTTCACAGTTGCACAGAGTACGATCTAAATCCCATGATAAATAAAAAATTAAAGCCCAATCGGCTTGCAATTCAGTTGAAATTCAATTTGCCCTTAAATGTCATTTATGGATTTCTTTGATCCTACCCACCTACCTACGTTACCTTGAACAAAATTTATTGAGCCTTTCTGTGGTGCCAGGCACTGTAGCAGGCATGAAGGAGAACCAAGATGAATACAACATGACCTTAACGTTTAAGGAGCTCCCAGCTTGGTGGGAGGGACGCAGACACACCTTACCTACTGTAACACGTGAGACTGGGAAATGCCGCCACCCAGGTATACACAAGACGCCATGGGAGCACAAAGGACAAGCACATTCCTGCTGCCGGCGGTGGTAGCAGGAAGGCTTGACCCGAGTGCTGGTGCCTGAGCCACACCTGAATCCACGAGTACAGTTTGGCAAACAGTGAAAGGAGAGGAAAGGACGTGGGGCGCCTGGGTGGCTCAGTTGGTTAAGCGGCTGACTCTTGATTTCGGCTCAGGTCATGACCTCAGGGTCCTGGGATTGATCCCGGGGCTCAAGGGGGAAGTCGGCTTGAGATTCTCTCCCTCTGCCCCTCCCCCCTCTTGTGTGCACGTGCCCGTGCTTGCTCTCTCTCTCTCAAATAAATAAACCTTTAAAAAAAGAAGAGGAAGGGAAAGGACGGGTTAGAAAGAGAAGGGACGTGGGCACCGTGACAGGAGGGTCACGGCAACACTCAAGAAGCATACACATCACAGCAGTTGGAGCAAACGGAATGGAGAGAAGGTCGGAAAACTGAGCTGGGCTCCGATGGCGAAGGTATTGGCTGATAAGCTAGAATGTTATTCTGGAGGTAATGGAGAACGTTATCAAAGCTTAAAGGTTTTAAAGTTATATGATGTCTTTATGTATAATTTATACGATATAAGGACATACGTTCTAATATTCTGCCGCAAAAAATGCATAAGGACCAATACTCTTGGCCTCGTATGGAGTGTTTACCGCATGTCGAGAGGGCTGTGCTAAGCACCTGATAGGCGCTGTCTCATTTTATCTTCACAACAACCCCGAGCTGCAGGTGCGGTGATGCCCATTTTACAGATGTGGCCACGGAGGATCCAAGCGGTTAAGTCTCCCAGCTGGTCGGTAGCAGACCTGGAACTTGACCGCAGACGGATCTCACTCCAAAGCCCACGCTGTTAACCTCTGGGCTGTGGCAGCAGCTTGTGCAAGCAATTAATAAACTCGTGAATGAGGGGTTTCCACGGAATTCTCTTTTCAGCCTTAGTATGTAGCAAAAGTTTTAAAATATTCACTCTCTTTAACCCAGGAATGAGACTTCTTGGGAATAAATCTTAAAGAAATAATCAGAAATTCACCCAAAGATGAACGCACAAAGATGATTATTGCAATGTTATTTATGCTAGAGAAAAGTTGTGAAGCAATCTAAGCGCCAGCATTAGGGAAAGGGTTCATTATAAAATGATGGAGTATTACATAAGCATCAAAATTATGATTGCGTGGGCTAGAAAACTGTACATACATAAAAACACGCAACCAAAACAAAAAGAAAAAAAAATGCAAAAGACACATGTCAAAATGTAATTGGTGACCTCCTCGAGGGGACCAGGCTTTTGCCCTCTTACACATTCCAGATATTCTACATTTGAGCAACTCATTCTTTTTTTTTTTTTTTTAAGATTTTACTTTTAAGTAAACTCTATACCACCCAGCTTGGGGCTCAAACTTACAAAACCCTGAGATCAAGAGTTGCACGCCCCACTGACCGAGCCAGCCGGGCGCCCCTTGAGCCCCTCGTTCTTGAGATCAGGAAAAAAAAATTAAATCCATCCTGTGTGTTTTTTAAACTAATCTCAGCTGGGTCAGCCTGGGCAGTCAGAGAAATGAGAGATGTCACGGCCAAAGCCCCTCCCTGCCGCTTGAGCCTAGGATGTCTTTGGATTAAAACCTTGACTAAGCTGGGGTCCTGACCAGGACAAGCAAGGGTCCGAATTCAAATCATTCCATTTGAATTCAAACCATTCCATTTACTCGTAGGTACTCGAATTTTCAAAGTATGCAGAACCATTCATCTTACAATCAAAAATGTAAATAGCAACATTCTTACAATTTGTTTAATTCACACTTCCGTTAAATACTATCATGTTGGTGCCTTAGGCCTGACCGTGTGACACCTTGGGGGGGGGGGGAGAAGAAAGAACAAAGCCAGAACTTTGGGGCCCAGCCTGGGAAACCAACTGTCTGGGTAAGTGCTGAAACTTACTCTAAGATTGGTGGGCGCTCTCAGAGGAATTAGAGTTAAAGCTAATAACCCAATTTGGAATAATTTAAAGCTCTTTTTAGGGAAGTTTTTTACTCAATTGGGCTCATTATGCATGGGTTTAATGTGTAACAATTTGTTCTTGAAAGCTAACATTATTGTTGGCAATAAAGATAGGAAGTGAAAATAAGTTTCCAATATGTAAAGCAGATTTATTTCTCGTTTCGTATGGACTTGTTCCGGGTCTCTGCTTATGAATCACACCACGCTCCTTGCAAAAAGATGCTGTCCGTGCAGTTGGTTATGATAAATGGCTGGTAATTGTGAATCTGATATTGGTTTTCAATATTGAATTTATCATTCTGTCCTCTTAACAGATATTAAATACTTTTAAGAATTTATCCATTTGCCTGATCCATCTGTGATTTTTCAATATGTAAAATTCATTAGTTTCCTAGTTTTTTGAGATTTTAACAGTCGACAACATCATTAATAATGCTGAGTAATGGAGCTGACCTCTTTTAAACCTCGTTCCCTTCCGCTAATCCCGAACATCCAAACTGAATCAAAATGTGTTCGGTTTAGGGGCCTGGAAAGAAAACGGCAGGAGGCAGGGTGCGTGGTCTGCAAGGCGGCTCTCCCAGGCTGGGCATCCGTTCACCTCTTCCCCTCTGAGCGGGTGTGCGCAGGGAGCCCGGCCCAGGCTGCGTGCACCTTCCCCACCGCCTCCTCCTCCTCCTCTTCCTTCTCCTCCTCCCGTGAATGAGCCAGCTCAGCCGCCCTCTCTCCCTTAGCTGCCTCAGTTTCTTCAGCGCGGGGTGATTGATGATAATAATAATGCTGCTTGTCTGGCTCCCTCTTGGAGAGCGCTTTGTGAATTAATAGAAGCGTGTGGGCTGTGCGCTGGGAGAGCCCCCTTCCACGATGACTCCACTGCGGCCCCCGACCGCTCCTCAAGCTTGGCTGGGAAGGATTCCTGCCCTTCACCGCTGGAAGGGCAGGAAGAGTGCCAAAGAAAGAAAGAAATCCGGCTGGGTGAAAGAGAAACAAGGCTGTGGGAAACGCTAACAAAGCGAAACTTACCCTGTCCCCTGGTTCTGTGCATTTAGGGCCACCCCAGTGCGCTGCCCCCAGAACAGTCCTGAAACGAGCTCAGGGTCAGAGTTCGGGGCTGGGTTTTTGCTGGGCTTCGTGATCGTTGGCTGTGGTGGCCTTCTGGGCTACATCTCACAGTTCCTAGAGCGCCCTCTGTGTTGAGTGGACACCCGGAGGCACAAAGGCTTACAGAACTGAGCTCCCAAGGTCAGGGAACAAGTTGGCCACCAGCTGCTGGGGTCCTTCATGCAGGGTCCCATAAGGGGATGACGCCAGTACTGTGCACACAGGTAGAAGGACAATGAGCCTCGTGACAGGCCAGGGGATAGACAGAGAGCAGCCTGCAGAGGGGTCCAGCTGAGTGTCCTGGTCACACTTAGGGAACACAGAGGGTTGCATTCCAAGGTGACCATTCCAAGAAGAGCAGCACCACGACTACCTCTGACCTGTGGATAATTGAAAAATAACTGCCTTGCGTTCCCTGGAGGTCTAATTTCATATTCTTGCAGCGGCCCAATTGACTTTCAATCCAATGCCAATCGGCCTCCTTGGAAGTTTTGTCTATTTAAGGATTATGGGCCAAGATCAAACTATCAGAAGAAATTGGGAGCTATCAATAGGGTCAGTGAGAGGTGACAAGTTTCCAAAGGGCTCCTAAGTCAAGAAGAAACTTGCTTTTTTTACCAAAAGCCAGAGGGCCACCTGGTTCCAGACCTGGCCTTATGAGGCCATAGCAGATCGGCTGTCCCAGCTGAGACCAGAAGCCAAGCCTCCAGACTCCCTCTGTGATGCTCTTTCTGCCCTCCCAGGGCACAGTCTACAAACTGCCCTAAAGGAAGCTATGTCTTCCCCAAATCCCAGGCATTTTAGAACCATCTGCCTGTTTTGCGTTTACTCCTTTGTCTCTGGCTGCACTTCTCCTATCAACGGCTAAGCATCCTTCAAAGCCATCCCTCAAACAAAAGGTAATTTTAACCTGACAAATGTTCCACTGAGTACCTGAGCGTCCGGCCGCTTCGCACTTAAACCGCTATGGAGACACGAAGAACATATAAAATACAGTCTCCACCCTCAGGAAGGACCAATAAAGGCACTTCGCTTAATAATCAATTATTAAACATTTACTGCATGCCCGGCACGTGCCGGATGCTGCAAAGCCTCAGGAAAAAGGGTCATGCTTTGTCCCTTTCCAAGGAACTTGGACTAGAGAGAAGGTTTTAACATACAAACCTTGATGGTTTATCATGGACCGTTAAGCTCTGCGGTTGAAGCAATAGGCACAAAAGGGCTGGGCAGGATGGATGCAGACGGAAGCAATCAGAGTAAACTTTATGAAGGAGGAGGCAGGTAAGAAGGGCGTGAGAAAAGGATGGGCCAGGCAGAGAGGACAAGAGAGACGTTCTGTGTGTGTGGGTGTGTTTGTGTGTCGTCAGGAATTCCTGTCTTTATGAGGCAGCCCTTCAGATATCTGCCCACCCTTCCAGGTGCTCCCCCGTACCCACCTGACAAAGGAAAGGGACAAGAAAAGGTGTCGAGGGCACCTAGCTCGTGCCAGGAGGCATTCTTCCTTAGCATTCATTGTCACAGGCATCCTTCCCAACCACCCTGCCAAGCAGATATCGTGATCCCCCTTTTTCTGGCACAGGACCCCAGAGCTCAACAGGGAAATCATTTGCCCAAGACGACATGACCAGTATCGGCCAGGCTGGGATTTGAACCTTGGCCTTGGTCTCCCAGTGCTCGTCATCTCTTACCACTGAATCATGTGGACTCTGGGGAGCAGAGAACGGCAGTGCTCCAAGGCTGTGCTAGACCGGGATCTAGAAGGAAGAGGAGGAGGAAGAGAAATGGCACGATGACTGCCCTTCTAAGCTGAAACAGGCTGAGTGCTGGGGAGGGCAGGGAAGAGTACCCGCAGATCAGTCCCCTGTTTAGAGCCTGCCACCACTGCGTTCCCTGGAGCATTTCCTGGGGCTGACATCCCAACTCTGACTTTTCATCAAGATTGCTGCTCCTTGTGGTAAAACGCCAGTCACCTGAAGACACAAGGGCCCCCTGCAACAGCTAGAGTCCCCACCGGGGGCCTTGTCCTTCATCCAGGGCAAGGCCAGCTTAGCGAGATTTGGTGCTCAGAGAGTTCTGTCTCAACGATGCCCTCCTCTAAGAGGCATGGAGGAAAAAACTCACTGAACCAGAAAATACATATCTTCTCAGCACTTAAATGGGTCCTGTTTTAAGCTGAGATCAGTGTAATTAAAATTATAAGAAAATAAGGATACCCCCCACCGTCCTTAATTAGGAGCGAGATGAGAAGGAAGAAACTCTGGTGTAACTTATTTAAAGGCATCATCTTGAAGTGGAACCAAGAAAGAGAATAATTAAAATGAAGGTATCATGACTGTTTTAGTAGAGGGTCTCTGGGGACAGAGGGGTCCAATTGGCAGGCAAGACACATGAGCTGCTTTGGCTCGTTCTCGGAGTGACTGCTCTGAAGACAAACCTGCTAGAAGCACTAGCCTCTGGGAGCTCCTCGCTACCTCCCCAGAGTCTTTCCAAATAGATGGGAGAACAGGACAAATACCAGGGGGCCAGGATCCTGGGTCCTCTGACGTCAATCACGAGAAATAGTTAAATCTCTTAAACTCCTTTGGAATGCAGGAGGTGGGGTGACCACGCTGTACTGTCATCATCATTACGGCTGCTGTAGTTAACATTTATCCGGTACCAACATCGTACTTCGCACAGCACAGAGCATAAAGGAAGACGCAGCTCCTGCTTTGAAAATAAACATCTAGGCTCCGCTACCAGAGTATGCCCCAGCAGGGGAACCAGACTTCGGCAGTCCTGGAACACTCCATCCTGCACTCCCCTGATACTGTTTCTTCATTTCCCTTGAGCAACTTCGGATCTTCTGGAATCTGCCCAATGTTCTGAGGCCCTGTCTGGGTTGCTTGGCCCTCAACCGGCCTCTTTGGCCAAAGTCAGGGCTCAGAGAAGAGGGCCGAAGGTGGAAGCAAGCATGGGCAGGCCGATCTGAGAGCGAGCTAAAGCAGGCAGGGAGTGTGGAGGAAAGAAAGCACAGTATTTTCTCACGACTGGCATGAGAGTCAAATTAAATACTGCACCTAACGTCACCCCCCTGCTGTTCCAGGGTCCTTGCGCCTCTCATGCTTCATTCTGCAATCCTGCGTTTTATAAATCCACGCATACACTTTAAAAATCAAGACCCACACCATAGCAAATGTTATCCGTATGAGTCTTTGGAACACGAAAGCCTTGACAAGTATCCACGGCCATCTAAGAAATGTATAAATATTATCTATACACATTAGTTCCTCAAGCAAAGTCCCACATCCCACTGCCAAATGTTATTTTTATAGCAGCTCTGCAAGATGAGTGAAGGCGTATATTTTACCAGTAAGCCACTTTTTATAGCATGGGGGAAAAAAAGCCCCCAACACTTTTATTGCATTTTAGCCAACAGGATATCTGAATGCAAATGAATGAATCACCTTTGCGATGATTGGCCGCCTGAGTTTCCTTGTCACACACAGGGCAGGCTCAGTGGATGTGACTTGTATCCTCATGAGTCCGGGGAAAGATAAAAGACTGGCACCGCCTCCAGTGAATTATGAGATTTGTCTTTATCAGTGAAAATAAGGTCATAACTGAGCCCAGCCACCACCTATTATAAGTGTGTTCCATCTACTTCCCCGTATAATGTGAGCCAGTGCGCCGGGGTGAGCCGGAATAGCCCAGTGTATAAATTAGCCATTTTAAAAAGCTGCATTAAGTCTTCAAGGCCACCAGGGTACCTTTTAATGCATTGATGCCACTCTTCAATAAACGCTGGTCTTCTTTACTTCTGACCTACATTTCGATGACAATCTGATGGAAAAGGTACTGGAAGGACTCCGAATGTATCTGAAACTAGAGAGAAAAAAGAATGTGTTGAAGCACAAGTGGACCCCAGGTGAAAGCTAACCAGTTGTGGAACTGAGTCCCCGGTGGCTGTTTCTAAAGAGAGCAAGGCCTGCCTTCATTCGGCTTCTGTTTACAGAGCAGTTTCTCTGTGCGAAGCACCAGGAAGACCTCTGAGGTCCCGGGTCTTCCAAGAGCCGAGGAGAGGAGGTGTGTTTCACGTGACGGAAGTTTTTTAGGAGGAGGACAAAGGAAATCACGAGTAGCTTCTAAAACCCTGTTTTAGAAGCTCGTTTCGGAGTCGAAGACAAACTGACACTAAATCCTATAAACAGTGATGTTTTTGGTGGGAAGGATCGAAGGAAAGAAAAGAAAAAAAATCCTGGAATTGGTATGCCCTCCACCTAGTCTTTGGCCTGGAATTTGCACACTGGTCCCCTCGTAGCTACTTGTCGAAAACAGGTGGGCCTACTACGTGCTGCCACGACACCGTAGGCTAGGTCCACTCAGCAAATTCTTCTCTTCCAGAACAGCCGCCAAGATGGGGCAGCCCCGCAGCGGGCCCAGGGCTGGGAGGGATAGCAAGATAAAACAGACACCAGGCTCTAATCCTCAAAACCTCACAACTCATGTACTGACTGCGTGATTATTGAGCTCCTACTGTATGTATCCGCTCTACTTGGTAAGTCGTACTTTCCAGATACAACCAGATTCACGGGGCAAAACAACATTCTTGCATATACTTTAAACATCAGATCCAGACCACCATAAAATTCTATCCACACGGGTCTTTGGATCACGAAGGCACTGACAAGGGTTGATGGCCGCCTAATACGAAGAACCCATTCATTCATTCATTCATTCATTCAATGCATTTTTCATTAAAAACCTAATACGTGCCAGACATTGTTCTAAGCCTTGGAGAACAGTGAACAAAACAAAGTTCCTGTCCTTGTGGAGCTTACGCTGATGGGAGAGACAGACGGTAAACAAACACATACATGATGCACACGTATTCTGCACATATCCATTTATTGTTTTTAAAGATTTATTTATTTATTTGAGAGAGGTGGGGAGGGGCAGAAGGAGAGAGAGTCTTAAGCAGACTCCCCGATGAGTGCAGAGCGAACATGGGGCTCCATCTCACGACCCTGAGATCACGACCGGAGCCAAAACCAAGAGTTGGACCCTTAACCCACACTGCCACCCAGGCGTCCCTACACATATCCATTTATAATGAGGTGAGTAGAACAGAGTGGATTCTGGGTCCCAACTGCCTTGGTTCGATCCCATCTCTGTCAATTACTAGCTGTAGAAACTTAGGGAAGTTACTGAACATCTGGTGTCTCAGTGTTCTCATCTGTAAGATGGAGATAAGAGTAGTAGTAGTAATAATAATAATAATAATAATAATAATAATAATTCCTAATTCATAAGATTGCTGTTAAAATCAGTATATCAATATATGCAAAGTGTTCGGAACAGTACAAGGCATGTAGTTAGTATTATACGTGAGTGCCAATAATATAAATTCCCTGCTTATCAAATAGAGATCAATTGACGAATTAAAAATATAGATATAGGGCGCCTGGGTGGCTCAGTCAGTTAAGCGTCTGCCTTCGACTCAGATCATGATCCCTGAGTCCTGGGATCGAGTCCCGCATTGGACTCCCTGCTCAGTAGGGAGCCTGCTTCTCCCTCTCCCCACTCCCTCCTTTGCTCGTACTCTCTCTTGCTATCTCTCTCTTTCTCAAATAAATAAATAAAATCGTTAAAAAAAGAAAAGAAAAGAAAGTGGAATGGTGGTTGCCAAGGGAGGGGGAACAGGGTTATTGTTTAATGGATACGGAGCTTTGGTTTTCCAAGATGAAAAGTTCTGGAGATAGATTGCACAACAATGTCACTTAACTACTGAACTGTATACTTAAAAATGGTTAGGACAGTGAATTTTTTTTTTTTAAGTAGGCTACACGCCCAGTGTGGAGTCCACTGTGGGGCTTGAACTCACAAGCCTGAGATCAAGAGTCAGACGCTTAACCAACTGAGGCACCCAGGCGCCCCTCAGAGGGTGAGATTTATGGTCTGTATATTTTACCACAATTTTAAAAGAAATCTTCTTTGTAGCAAATATCTGGTGGCAAGAAGAAGTCAAAGCAGGGAGACCCTTTAGATACGCAGTTATCTGCCTCATAACAAACCAAACCAAAACTTAGTGCCTTAGCACAACTGTGTCATCGTCTCTTATGGTTCTGTCGGTCAGATGGGTTCAGCCGGCTGGCTCTTCCGCTCCCAGTGACGTGAACTGGGCTCCTGTCATAGGACGGTACAACCACCCGACATGTCCCTGACACGTCCCTGACACTCACTCATATTTCTGGCAGCTTTGTGGGGGACAGTGAAAAGGCCGGGCTCATCCGGGACCCTGACTGTGGGCCCTTCTTCCACTCCTTGAAGTCTCGGGGCCTCTCCCCTTCACGTGACCTCTTCACGGGGCCTCATCACTGAGTCTCTCCAGCAGAGTAGCTGGATTTCGCACAGGTGGCTCGGGCTCTCAGAAGTGCCGATGCCTTCTTGATGCTTCGGCCAGAAACGCATCAAATCACTTGTCCCACATCCTATCGATTAAGATGAGTCACAGGCCAGCCAGGAGTCAGTGTCATAGATCCAGACAGGCGGGCCTCCCGGGAGGCCTGGTTCACCGGGGACCATCTCTGTAGACTCACTAAGCGGTTGCGGCAATTCAGGTGCGAAAAAACAAAGGCTTAGCTCAGAACAATAACAGCGGGGGTGGTGAGAAATGGTTGATTTGGGGTCTATTTCTAAGGTAGAATCAGTAAGATGTGCTAATGGCTCAGATATGGGCTGAAAGGAAAGAATGAGTCTAAGTTCTTGGCCAAGGCCCCTGAATGAGTCGTGATGTCATTGATCAGTCAGCAAAGTATCCCCAAGAGCAGTGGGCTCGTAGCCTTGGGCTCCCATCCTGCCTCTTTTGTTTATCACCATCTCACCTTGGGCATTCACCCTGAGTTTCTGCTTTCCGATCTGGAAGATGGGGGTCCTAATACCTGCTCCCCCTTTGTTGTACGATCATCTTGGGATCAAACAAAATCTTGTATGGGACCAATTGCCTTGAGCTTGTTACAAATGCAGTGGAAGACCACGCACCCTGAAATCGGGAAATCTAGTTTCAGCCCCAGGTCCATCTTAGGCTGGCTGTAAGAACTTGGGCAAGTCATTGAACCTCACTTTGTCCGTTTCCTCATACAATCAGGCCACGGCGCGTGCACTGCCCGTGCCAAAAGCATTCTTATGAGATTCGGCACAAAAACATGTAAAGCCTTTTTGAAAAGGCATAAAATGGCAAATGGAAGGTATTATTATCACATCACTAATTAACAGATCCAATATCTAGGCTTAGGGTAAAAAAACCAACAACGATGAAGGTAGGGTGGAGTCCACAAAATCCACCCTTTCTCAGGGGACCTGGGGGGTTCCAGACTTGGCTTAAGGAACAGCCAGGGGAGGATACCATTCAGAGCCACTGTAAAACACAACCCATAATTGCAAGTCAATCATACACAGGGCATGAGAGTCGGTGAGTTATTCATCATAATGGAATACAGAAACAAGCTTGTATTTGTAGCACTGTGACTCTGAGGGAAACTGTTTTGTTACTCTTTTTTAATACCCTGGAAAACTAAGCAGTGTAAGCAGCAGGTCCCATCACACGAGCAAAGAAACAACAGGAGGTGAGGGAAGAAAGACCCAGATACACATCTCTCTTCAAAGGCAAGTGTGCGACATCTGGGGCCACACCAAGGTTCTGGAACCCAAGGTAAGGATGGGCAGACGGGTACTCCAATGTCCCCAGGGGCCACAGAAAGCCTTTGTGATTTAAGGACTCCTCTGAAAGACACCCACACGCTCAATAGACTGGTATTCAATTTATTCTCTGCAGAAGAATAAAAGATTGGGTCTATGCAGCAAGCATATGAACCCGGGCTCTGGGGGAGTCAGGTGCGGACGGTTTAAACACGGAACCAGCCCCTTCAGGCAGGAGGGCACACATATACTAAAGGACATGGAAAGCAGTCATCGCCTTTTAAAAGGAATGTTTCTGTTTTCATTATCATTTAAGGCTGTAGTCGGTGTTGAACGATAATAAGAAACTGGCATGGGAAAAAAAATGCGCCCAAATCACAGGCGTACACAATAAAAATGCTATTATAGACTTTTGTGAATATAAATAGTTTTTAAAATGAGGCTGCTAAGACTGGCATCTCAGATGCTACCTGAAAAAGAGTCATGTTTATATATTCCAACAGTTGCGCCGGTCACCAGTCTCGGCTTTCCACCACAAAATGGGCTGGGTAATTCTTCTGGAATGAATATCAATACAGACTGGTTGTGGGGCAAAGAGGGGAGACACGGATCGAAGCGGAGGGGGCACAGAGGGCAGAGAAAAAGGACTTGATGCCTGACAGGGGGAAATTGAAGAGGACAAAGGACTAGGAAGAGGAAAAAGGAATGAGGACTGCTTTACTCTGAATCCTGCGGAACAATGCATCCTCGGTCGTACTCAAGTACGGGCATGGCTTGGTGATGTTGTCTTTGCATCTAGCAACAATCCCAAACAATCAGGGTGCCATTTCTTTGCTTTTCCCCCATTCTGGTGAAGGCTTTGCAGTAATTAATGAGTATTCAGCAGAAACATAATAATGTCACTGCTGGGGGCGCCTGGGTGGCGCAGTCGTTAAGCGTCTGCCTTCGGCTCAGGGCGTGATCCCTGCGTTCTGGGATCGAGCCCCGCATCAGACTCCTCCACTAGGAGCCTGCTTCTTCCTCTCCCACTCCCCCTGCTTGTGTTCCCTCTCTCGCTGACTGTCTCTCTCTGTGTCAAATAAATAAATAAAATCTTAAAAAAAAATAATGTCACTGCTGGTATTTCCTTTAACTGACCTACCCCACGCCCCATCTACACATGAGCTCATAGACTTCAAGAGGGCCTGGTTGAAAGGGGTGGGGACACATCGGAACTCCATTGCGAAGGTCAAAGCTGCATGTGAGCAATGGAAAGGAAGCCTAAGAGAGAACTTCCTGACAGTGGGGAGGGGTGAACCTGGGAAACATAGTCAAAAGAGCTTGTTGAATTTCAGAGGTGTGGGTCTTCCCAAAGGTGGAGACATGGGCTGGAATAAACACTGTCTTTCAAATCGTTCAGATACAAAACACTCACTCAACCAGGCAAGGCAACATGGTGCGTGGTCTGCTGCATCAGAGACTACTGGCCGCCAGCTGGAGGAGGCATGAGGGGCTCGGAGGTCTACCGCGTGCTCCAGCACCCACAATAGGTCCTATGCGATTGCTGGCGTTGAGTCTGTTGAGCGTGAGTGAAGACATGCACGCATGCAGGTGGAAACCACCAGCGAGCAGCTGAGAATGTGGGACCCGAGCTGGATCATCGCATCTGGAGGCCCCAACAGGGCCTCCATACAGGACTCAATCTGCTCCTCTTGCCGTTTTCCAGCAGACCTCCCACCACATGTGGCTCTTTCAGCCCACGGCACCCCATCCACCCTGGTTTCCCGCTCCAAACCTACAGCCATCCCTCCACTTCCTCCTCCTCCTCTCCCCCGTTCATTGCAATCTGTCTGCCACCAAGTCCTTTCAGACTCTCCCCATCTAACCCTTCTTTTCAAGCCCCTCTGGCCTATCCAAGGCTCAGCCATTTCTCCTCCACAGGAGGTTCCCTTCTGGCCTCGCTCCCGCTCTCATCTCCTCCTCCCTCCAAGCCATCCTGACATCACCTCCAGGTTGATCTTCTAAAGTACTACTTGGATCATACCACTCCTCTCTTCAAAAACTTTCTGGGATCCCCAGTGTCTATACAACAAAGCCCAGGATGGAGGATCCTGTCATTCAAGTCCCTCTCCAGTGCTACTGTCTCACCCTCTCTGACCTAACTCTCTACGGCCCAAGCCACCTTCCATTTGCCACGGAAATTGGTGTTTCGCCTTCCGCTCTGCTTAGACTTGGCTCAGTCACCACCTCCCCTGCTTGGCCATCACCTGGCCCAGAACAATACTCCTCTTTCCTGAAGGTATGTACAATTCCCCCAGAGTCTGCACCATCCACATGGCAATTTATGGGTCATTACCTGCGGCTTCCCTTCTGTTTCACACGACACTGTGTTTTACCGTAATGTTTTCCTTCTTTGTGTCTCCACTTCCTGATCAGGTTAAAAGCTCTTTGGTCTGCAAGCTCTGTTCAGGTCCCCACTCTCTTGCTGTCCTAGGCTAGTGTCCTGAACAGAGTAGGTGCCCACCGAGTAATTACCAATTTGAGAGTGGAAAGCCTGACGAACATTTTCTCCAGGAAGGTCTTGAAAGTTAGCAGTCTGTTCTGGAAATTACAAAAAAAAAAAAGGGACTGCATCCCAAAAGACTCCTGCCCTGGATGAGGCAACACTCCCTCCAACCCACTTCCTCTCACCTCAATGGCTCAACTCGAATTAAAAATTCAGGAGCTTGGGGCGCCTGGGTGGCTCAATCATTAAGTGTCTGCCTTCGGCTCAGGTCATGATCCCAGGGTCCTGGGATCGAGCCCCGCATCGGGCTCCCTGCTCAGCGGGAAGCCTGCTTCTCCCTCTCCCACTACCCCTGCTGGTGTTCCCTCTCGAGCTGCGTCTCTCTCTGTCCAATAAATAAATAAAATCTTAAAAAAAAAAATTCAGGAGCTTCACTGGAAACACCTGCCATAAGTCAACGCAGATCCCAGCAAGGAGATCCTATGGAGATCCTGGCTTCTGACCCAATAATGACGAGGCTGGTTTGAGCTCATGACTTAGTCATCCCCGAGGTTGGGGTTAGGACAGGCTCTGGCCAAGTGGAGGGAAAGCACGTGCGTGCTCCCACGGTCACACACACAACACGCCCGTACGCACACTCAGACAACATAATCATTCTCAGCAGAATTTTGAAACTTCGCTCCCAAAGAACCCATGGAATTGAATTTCTGATATCTGAGTGCATATATGGATATGCATTTTCCATTACTTGTTTAGGCAGACTATAAAACATCGCTGTAGAGGAGTCGCCAATTTCGGAACAGGCTGCGTGCTTCAAGTCCATTTGTTGGCTATTTGGAACTTAGAACACGTTTTTCCCTCGAAGCAAGAGGGCACACGGGCCCGCTTAACCCATCATGTACTGCACTGTAATACCACAAAGCAATTTTTTACGCTATTCCTCAGGGGTGTGCAAACTCAAATGCCTGCAGTGGACAATGGAACCGAAGAGTCAGGTCAGGAAGATACAGACTGGTAGAGACTGTATTGCTCATGTCCCACCTAAAGGGAACGCCCTCCCCCCCCTCTGGCGGATGGTTGCTATGGAAGAACACGCGCTCCATACAGCAGGTCAGGAGAAGCCAAAAACCAACATTTTACGTGAAAATAGTTGGCGACTAACTTGAAAAAATTTTATACACAACGCAGATGAAACAAGTCATATTAGTGGGCTGAAACTGGCCCAAATAACCTCCACTCAATGTTTCTTCTTTGGGAAAAAAAAAATTAATTTCTACAAGCCAACACCAGGAAAGTATTTCCCCTCTTCTGGTGACGTGGGTGATGGCTCCTCCAGGGCCCTGGTCCCAGGTTTAGTCTCTACCTTGCATGAGAGAAAGTTAATGGCTCTGGGGTTCTAAGAACCCACGGCTGATGTAGGGCCCCTGGCCCTACATCTAAGCTCCCCCACTTGGCTCCATCACTGAGTTTAAGGATAGGACCTTCCTACTACTTTCTGATGTGTCAGGGTCATTCGTCAATAGGGTCATTTGTCATTTGTCTATGCAAGTGGGACCTGCCACGTTTTGCTTTTGCTGTTTGCTTGTTGGTTGTTTAATTGCTCTATCATTTTGACTGTTTTCTGACTTTAAATGTGATATAAGTTCACCATAGAACATTTGGAAATCTCTCCCTCTAGAAGTAATCACTGTTCATAATGGTTTCTTTTCTTCAATCTTTCCTCTGAATTTTTTTCACATTATACATGCAGAGTGGACTGAGTGATGCTCTCCCCCTTCCCCCAAAAGACTATGTCCCCGTCCTAGTCTCTGGAACCGGGGCATGTGACCTTATTTGGAAAAAGAGTCTTAAGGATCTTGAGATGAGATCATTCTGGGCAGGTGGCTCTTCAATCCAGTGACAAACGTCCTTATGAGAGACGCACAGAGGAGACACACAGAAGAGGAGGAAGCAATGAGATCGTGGAGGCAGCGATTGGAGCGACGTGGCCACAAGTCAAGGAATGCCAATAGCCACCAGCAGCTGGAAGAGGCGAGGAACGGATCCTGCCGAGGGCCTTCAGAGGGAGTATGGTTTTGACAGATTTCGGACTGCTGGCCTCCAGGCTTGTGAAAGAGTACATTTCTGTTTTGCCAAGTGTGTGGTAATTTGTTAAGACAGCCCTAGGAAACTAATACAACAAGTAATACATGAATAAATGGATGTAATTAATTCAGACAATGCAGGATTATGTAAAGTGAAAAGGGCGATAGTCTCCGACACGCCACACAAATCCCTCTATATTCCCCGTGAATAGTAACTGTTTGGGAACAACCCTTCTAGGTCTTTTCTATGCACTTAACACACATACACACGCACACACAAGCACACACACACAAACATTTATATATTTCTGTGTCTTTTAAAATAAATGAGATCGTGGTATTTGGCTACTTGCTCTTTTTCAAGTTCAGTACTTCTTGGGGATATTTTCCTGTCTGCGCATAAAGATCTGACTTACCCTTCTCAGGGACGGCAATATATTCTATGAACATCACCTATGTCATGGGTTTCACTGATTCCAAACTTATTGATGTACCAATATTACAGTGATAAATCCAAGGGGACCCTCCTCACTTGGCTATCTTAGAATTTATTTCCCTCCTTCACAATCTTCACCTTAAAAAGTGTATATGCGCGTGTCTGTCTGTCTGTCATTCGTTCCATTCTGGCTCTCTATCTCTTGCCATTGGAATCGAGTACGACCAAGTGACTTGTGTGGGCTAGTGATACGTTAGCAGAAGTGACTTGCATCGTTTTCAACCGGAAACTTGAAGACCGAGCACACAATGTGTCGGATTCCTTTTCCCCTGCCAAGCGACTGCAGAAGCACTACAGGGAACCTCCATCAGCCTAGGTCTCTTGGTAAGGACAACGCAGAGCAGAGGGGCATACGGTGTGAACAAGAAATAAACCCTTGTCATTCTAAACCACTGAGATTGGAGGGTATTTGTTACCGCAGCGAACCCAGACTATCATAACTGATTTTATATACCTGTGATGTCAGGTCGCGTATGTGATGTATGTATCTCTCCTATCCTTCTAAAATTGAAGAAAGCTTAAAACAAGTAGCCTGAAAGAGGAAAGTGTGGTTTGTAACAGTCTGCTCAGTCGTAATCAACAATATGACTAATAATACGCTTCTACCTCCTGTTTAGTTATTTATCCCTGTTACATTTTCACTAAGATGATGAATTGAATGCCAGTGGAAATGAGACATCATGTTTTCAATATCACAAATATCACACTAGCCATAAACCAACAAATATGTTTGGTGGATAGGGGGGTCCACGGCCTTGCATTTAAGTCTAAAAATGCCACTACGCTCTGCATCTATTAATGAGGCAATGGGTTTTAGGTTATTTTCTATGGTTTCATGTACATTTGAAATAACAGTGCTCTGTGGGCTCAAAGAACAGCCCCTCTCTCTTGCCTCTGGATGGGGGGATTGGCAGGTGCTGCTTGCTTCAGGGAGGGAGGAAGTGCTTTTCTCTGATCAACAGTGATGCCTCAAGCTGATTAAAGAACATTGTAGAACTGGAAGAGGATCAAAACGTCTTCAGTTCTCCAAGCCAGAAAAGATAAGGCCTTGAAGGCTAAAATGGTAAACGGAACAAGAGCCTTATAGTTCCAGTGAAAGATATTGAAGATCCAAGCCTTTTCTCTCCTGGGCAGAGAATATTTTTTAATGATATCTCTTAAAATGCCATATTTAACAGAAAAAAAAAGGAAAAGAAAAGAAAACCCTCCTGCTTTCCCCTATCCAAACACTGCGATCAGAGAAGCTTCCTTAATCACAGCTCTGACCCCATCACATTTCTACACGGAAGCAAGGCGGCAAATACTGCCGCCTCCACCCTCCCGGGTTTGAGGACGGCAGCTAGCCGCACAATGAAGGATGCCCATGATGATGACATTTTCATTTAAAATTCAAATCTTCAAAAAAATGCCAGAGCCTCTACCACTTGTCACAGTGGAGTTTTAAGAGAGGATCTTCATCTGGGGGGGTACACATCACTCCTCTTAGGTAGGAGCAAAGGGGGACATCAAAGAAGATGGTTCTTAGCCACACAGCCCCTCAGACGCACCGCCCTCTCCAAGTGGACCCTGTGTTAGCAGAAGGGGCTGGACTCCACCTCCTTGCGGTGATTCCCGAGTGAATTCTGGGCCCAGGGTAAATAAGGGCTACTTAAGACTGATAGAATGTGGGTTTGTATTGGTGCAGTTTTTCCCACCTTAGCTCGAACTAACCAAGGCATTGCATTATCTCATGATCTCGTTAATTTTTGTATAGCTTCTGGACAACAGTCTTGGTTCTCTTACTTCTTTTTTAAGAATATCATCTATGCTGCTCTCAAATACTTAATACCATAGTTTAAAATAAAATCTATTGTGTTCGAATGTTTATAATAAATCATTACAGTAATGCTAAGGTCTGAATGTTTGTGGCCTTCCAAAACTCATATGTCGAAATCCTGATCCCCAAGGGTGATGGTCTTGGTGGTAGGGGATGCTTTGGCAGGTGCTCAAACCATGAGGGTAGGGCCCTCATGAATGGGGTGAAGGCCTTAGAAAAGAGGTCCCAGAGCGCTCACTACCCCCTTCCTCCCTATGAGGCTACAAGGAGAAGTCTGCAACCCAGAAGAGGGGCCTCAGCGGATCATGCTGGCTCCCTGATCTCAGACTTCCAGCCTCCAGAACTGTCAGAAAGAAATTTCTATTTTTTTATAAGTCACTGGGTCTGTAGTGTTTCGCTGTAGCAGCCTGACGGACTAAGTCGGACAGGCAGCATTCCAAGATGCCCCCCCAGGCTGCTGTGCCCTGGTGCACATGCACCTTCCCCACGTTAGTCAAACAGGAATCTAGATGCTGCTGTGAAGGGGTTTTGCAGAGGCAATTAAGTTCCCGAATCGGCTGACCTTAAAGTAAAAGATTATCCTCAGGTTGGACCTAACAGAACAGGTGAGCCCTTAAAGGGACTGAGTCCTTCCGGTGAGAAGATTGAAAGTGTGAGAGGGAATATGCAGAGGCCACGTGGCCAGGAGCTGCACGGGCCTCTGGGAGCTCAGAGCAGCCCCAGCCCTCCAACTGTAGGCACCTGAATTCTGCCAAGGACCCCGTGAGCTTGAACGAAGACCACTCCCCCCCCACCCCCACGCCCAGCTCCAGAAAGGAATCGGCCCAGCTGGCACCTTGAGGTCAGTCTTGTGAGACCCTGAGCAGAGAACCTAATTCAGCCAAGCCCAGGCTTCTGACCTGCAGAAACTGCGAGATAATAAATGAGTGGTTTTTTTTTCAGTTGCCAAGTTTGTGGTTAATTTGTTAGATGGCAATGGAAATCGAACACAAGCAGCTAGAGCGAGCTTGCTCTGGTCTAAAATGTAAAGGAACTTAAGCATAAATGCAATTTTAACTTATAGCCCTCATGCTTCTTCCTTTAGAACCAGATGCAAACATGTAGTTTCCTATGCTTTTTCTTTATTAAATAATAAAGGTTAAATTGAAAGATTTAACACTTTGTTTATACTTATCCCAAACCTGGAAGGCTTCCTGGAGGCTAGGGTCATTGCTAAGTACTTCTTATTCTCTTTTCCATTTTTCCACAACCTTCCTATTGTAATGAGAAGGCTTTAGAATTCAAAGTCCATCCTTGCAAGGATCAAAGACAAATTCAAACATATGCAGGAACAAAACAGTAAAATAAACAGAAGTCCTTGTAGTACATTCATCCAATGAAATAACTATATACCATGACTGGTATTCCACTGGCAAGAATAATCCTACAAGATGGATGAAAATTTAATTTCATCAAATAGCATTAATTCAAAACAGAAATAAATGACAAATGGTAATGTTTCTATTTTTGAATTACAAACGGCTATCCATATAACCGAATTTTTTTTCTAGTCCGCTTCAAGACATAATGGATTTTCTTTTTCTTTTCTGTATTAATCAATGAAGCTTAGTTTCTAATTAATTTTCGGAGCATCGGGACCTTTGAGCTCCTTGAATAAAGGTATTGTTTAATACTAAGGTTTCTTGTTTGTTTATTTTTTGTCTCGAATAATTGGATGCATTTTAATGGTAATGCGTGAAAGGCCAAATTTCAATTACTCAGATACCAACACAGAAGGGACTTTAGCTGGAGCACCATCCACTCCAGGCCCCAACACCAAAAAAAAAAAAAAAAAAAAAAAAAAATCAATGAAACAGCGCCCCTTAGTGGTAGAAGAACAAAATTGTCGGTAAGTTAACAGCACAGTAAAAATCTTGCTGAGATACAAATTGGTAAGTACAAAATAATTTTCTCTTTAAAAAATTAGAAAGAGTAAAGCAGAACACTTTAGAGCAATTATTGCAAAGTGGATTATGGGGAGTCACAGGGTGTTCTGAAAGCCAAAAGGGAGCCATTGTATCTGCTGGGAAAAGTGAAAATCAAAGATTAACAGCCTTTAACATACAGAGAATTGGATTATCCCTAATACAAGCAGCAGAGTCATCTCCGCAGCCGTTCGTCCTCCAACGACTCTTCTGCTGAGTTGGAGCACAAATGAAAGTAAGCTGATTCTTCAGATAAATGGGATAATTTTAGACACTTCCATGACCCTCTAGAATCGTCGACTCATTAATACCAATACCCAGAAACATCTGTCCTGCTAGCCATATTTTATAGCTGAAATCGCTAAGGCTCCAGGAAGATAGGAAAGCAGTAGGGTCAATATTTGCATGTCCCTGTTTTCAATTCCCTAAACCTAAAATAATTGGGTTCATCCATGGTCCACTATATGGAATGTACCGCATTCTGTAACTCTCCCCATTTCCTAGCTGAAAAGTGGCATGGCTGAGTTATTACTGCTTGGGCCATGTAGCCCAACCACTTGGGTTCCAAGTCCGCCTTTACCATTTATTGAGTGTGCAGCCTGGGGCAATTACTCAACTCTCCTGTACTTCAGGGTCCTCCCTTATAACACGCAGCTGATAACAGGATCACAGTCAAGGCCTTCCCCCCCTCCCCCACCCGATTAAATGAAGGAACAGGAAAAGTGCCTTGAGAGGAGCCTGGCACCCAGGAAAAGTCTGAGAAACATTAGCTGTAATTAGCTGATATTGCATAGATTGACAGCTCTTCAAGAAGTTGCAAAGGTTGGGTTATATTTAAAGACTTCTAGAGGCGCCTGCCTGGCTCAGTGGGTAGAGCATGTGACTCTTGATCTCGAGGTTGCTAGTTTGAGCCCCACGTTGGGTATAGAGATTACTTAAATAAATAGGGGCGCCTGGGTGGCGCATTCGGTTAAGCATCCAACTCTGGGTTTTGGCTCAGGTCATGATCTCAGGGTTGTGACATAGATGGAGCACTGCCCCCTGCCCACCGTGTTGGGCTCCATGCTAGGCACGGAGCCTGCTTAAGATTCATTTCTCGGGGCCCCTGGGTGGCTCAGTTGGTTAAGCAGCTGCCTTAGGCTCGGGTCATGATCCCAGGGTCCTGGGATTGAGTCCCACATCATGCTCCCTGCTCCGGCGGGGAGTCTGCTTCTCCCTCTCCTTCTGCCCCTCCCCTCCTCGTGCTCTGTCTCCCTCTCAAATAAATAAATAAATAAATAAAACTTAAAAAAAAAAAGATTCACTTTCTCCCTCTCCCCCTCCTCCCTAAAATAAATAAATAAATCTCATAAATAAATAAATAAACAAACAAACATTTCCAGGATGCATACCAACTACCAACAGTGGCATATTACTTGGGAGGAGTAGACTTCGAATGCAAACGGACCTTCCCTGTTTTCACTTGGCATACTTCAGAACTGGTGGACTGTTGCAACAAGCATGTTCTGCTATTTTAATTTTAAATAAATAAAGACAGAATATTTCAAAGCCTATTTCGGGAATCCACTGAGCTTTGGAGGTCACCTTCCAGAATTTCTTTTATACATTTAACCTCCCTATTCCCTTAGCCCTTTGTAAAGATGCCCCACCCTCTCCAGGCTAACCTTTTGATGAGCCCTTTTGATTATAATCCAGTGGTTGCTGAGGTCTGCACTCCCGGAGCGCATCTGCAAAAAGGCCTGCAAATACTGCCAGCGCCTGCAGTGTTAGCACGCTGGGCTCAGCTTGAAGAAGACCGCAGTCATGCGCCAGGGAAACCGAGCCACAAGCAGAGATTTCCATCAGCGACAGAGCGCTGAAAGCTGTACAGTGTTCTGCTATCTGGGCACCAGGCTGTCCATCAGCACTTGGATTGACAAGGAAAGGGAAAACAGAAGAGAGAAGCAAGCGCCGAGCATCCTTCCCGGGGTGGCACGGCTGTGGCACCGTAGCCCAGACCCAGCCAGAGCCCCAAAGACCACTGCTGCTCTCACACCTCCTACAGGAGTGTATAATTCATAACTGCAGTGGAATCCTCGAGCAGCTTCACCAGGGTGTTTAATGTCCACTGGGAGGTTTTTTTAAACAAATAGGCAGCTCTTCGGCACGTCTCTTAATCTCCTTGGTAAGGTTGGAGGGTGTGAGGGTAATGCTAGCCGCAATAATGGAAGTTCATTGCTCCCTTACCAGAGTGCCCTGCGGATGTGCCTGCATTGGAGAGGCAGGGCTCTGCTCCGTACAGTCCGTACAGGATCCAAGCTGGTGGGATAGGAGCCATCTTCTGTCTTCAGGGCTGGCTCCCAAGCTCTCCCGGGCTTTGGCATCGGGCTGGTGGGACAGGAGAGAGGAGTGTTCAGGGGGTTTTTATGGGCTAGGCCTGGAAATGGTGCCGTTACACTCTGTGGTCATACCTATCTATTTGCGAAGGAGGCTGGGAAATGTGGTTCATCTGTGTGCCCGGAGGAAAAGAGGATATGGATTTGGTGAACAGAGAGCCAGTCTCTCTATAAGAAATGACATATTTACCTTGAAGGGCTGTGATAAGGATTAAAGATGACGTGGGGAGGTGAGCTTGGCTCATTGGCTACTGGGAAGGAAAGTAAGGATGTAAGAAAGAGGTAAGTGGTAGAATGCCCAAGCCGGGACTGGTGTGGGAGGAGCTGGAGGAGTCACTGGCACAGGGTGAAGGTGATGGCAGAGCAGGCTGAATTAGGCCCAAGCGGTCCGAATTGGGGGCACTCAGGTAGTCACTGATGCTGCCCAACAAAGGGTTTCAGTGCTCTGCCTTCAAGCTACCAGGTAGGAATGCACTCCCCCCACCCTGTCACCCCCTCCAATCCCCTACCTCTCCACCCTGCATCCCTCACTCCCACGGCCTCCACCCACATTGTTGAGGATGTGGTCATGTGACTAGGTCCGGCCAACAGGCAGAAAGGACATGCATCACTTCTGGACTGAGTTTTTAATTGCTCGTGTAGGGCTGTCTAGAGGGCTCTTTTCTCTTTGCCAATGAACAGCAAACAATATTCTGGAGAGGACTGGTGTCATCAGCCTGGGGCCAGGAGGGCAACAGAGTGGAGCCTCTTGGCACTCATGTAATATCTTGGGTTGTTTTAAATCATTGGGAATTGTGAAGTTGGTATATTACTACAGCATAACATATTTATTCCGACTGATATAGAAATCTTTTTTCAGGCAAGAGGCATCGGATGGTCTGTGAACAAATCAACAAAAAGTCATTCTTGTCCATTTTAGATCAGTTCTAAGAATAAAGGGACCATGCTTTTAAGAACACAATTTGTATATTATTGCCTCAATGCAAGCAAAGGAAGTGCTTTATGGGCCTTGCATTATTTTAAATATTGATAAAATCAACTTTCAAGAGTGCCCCAGATACACTCTCTTCCTTAAAAGATCACTAGTCCCAATTTAGAGGAAGTTTATTTTTTTCAAATATTTTATTTATTTGTTTGTCAGAGAGAGAGAGAGAGCACAAGCAGGGGGAGCGGCAGGCAGAGGGAGAAGCAGGCTCCCCACTGAGCAAGGAGCCCAATGTGGGACTTGATCCCAGGACCCTGGGATCATGACCAAAGCCAAAGGCAGACACTTAATCGACTAAGCCACCCAGGAGTCCCTAGAGGAAGTTAAGGCAACAAAATGCTAAAGAGAGATGTTAAGGACATAGAATCAGAAGTAGGGAGAACTTTGGAGGGAACTGTGGGCAGCTGTCTGAAGCATGTGTATGTTGGGCACAAATGTGGCTGCTTGCCCGTCCTCTGGGATGTCTAGAACTGACCTCCTGAATTACAGAGGCGCCCCTCCACTACTGGCTGCCTGTGAGCCCTCCTGGTGCTCTGGCCTGTGGACCAGCCCTGTAATGTCTTCCTAAATCATGCAGTGCCATTTTGATCTTACATCATCCCACACTGCAGATAACTTGACATAAAAATATGATGAGTGACTTGTTTTGATATATTCTCTAGAGTAAACTCAGCAATCCAACAAGACGCCCTAGCTCAGCTCACTTCAGCATAATAGCGTTAAAACCAACCAACCAACCAACCACAGGCCCAACATGGAGTCACTTGCCCCCGTGACAGCAAATCAAGATCCAACTACAGTCTCAGCCTGTCCCGGGAACGTGACCTGTAACCAGTCAATCTGGAGTCACCTGATCAGCACTAGTGAGGCGGTCTGCATGAGACACCCCTGCTCTTCTCCCAAAGGAAGGTAACCTTGCCTGAGACAGTCTACTCTCTGTTAGAAACTTCCATCTTCCACCCTTTTCTGCCTAAAAAGCCCCTCCATTTTATACTTCTCAGAGTCTTTCTTTCTTTCTTTCTTTCTTTCTTTCTTTCTTTCTTTCTTTCTTTCTTTCTTTCTTTCTTTCTGATTTTATTTGTTCATTTGACAGAGAGAGAGAGCACAAGCAGGGGGAGCACAAGAGGGAGAAGGAGAAGCAGGCTCTCTGCTGAGCAGGGAGCCCAACGCAGGGCTCAATCCTGGGACTCTGAAATCATGACCTGAGCCAAAAGCAGATGCTTAACCAACTGAGCCACCCAGGCGCCCCTCAGAGCTCGTTTCTATTTGCTCTGTGGGATGCTGCCCAATTCATAAGTCATTGAATAAAGCTAATTTGATAATTTACTCAGTCAAATTTCATTTTTTAATAGATTTGGTGGCATCAGTGGGATCAAAAGAGACTTTGAACGACTTTGGGGACAAAGAAACACAAGCATGATACCCACAAACCCTTTTGAGTTCTCTTTCTCGCTGTTCTTAAGGGCTGTGGGTAAGTTCCTTTCAGTTCTGAGCTCCACTGTCTTTGCATGGAGCTCCCAACCTTATTGGCTTTCCAGTCTGCGATTCCCCTTTTTGGAAACCCAGTCCAGTCCGCAGTCCTCATTTTTTTTGGGGGGGGGGTTGCTGTTTTAGTGCTTTTAGTCCTTTCCCCAGTATCCAGTTACAGGTTGGTAATTACTCTGTTGGTAAGTCCACAGTAACACCTCTTGGGTAGTGCTGGTGTGTTTCAGTGCACACGTTTGTCTAAATAAAGGTTATTGCTAACAGGGACCTCAGAAACCAAAAAGCCATAAATGTGGTGGGCATGGGTTGAGCACTTAAAAGTTATTAGAGCGCTTGCCAGCTAACCCAAAGACTCTTGTGTTAGGATAAGTTGGTCGTGGAATGAGTTATATTGACACTAGATTACCCACCAACCTCAAGAAAATCTCTATGCAAGGAAGGTACGCCGTATAACACTGCACAACTTCCCACCCAGCAGCACATCCCTCTTAGGTACTGGCTTGGTTCCTAGAGACCTAAAACTTAGCAAAAGGAAGGTGGAAGAGGACGAGGAGAAGAAGAAGAAGGGGAGGAGGAAGAGGAGGAAGGAGGAGGAGGAGGAAGAAAGAGGAGGAAGAGGAGGAAGGAAGAGGAGGAAGAGGAGAAAGAAAGAGGAGGAAGAAAGAGGAGGAGGAGAAGGAGAAGAATGGGTCTTTAAATTCCAGGAAGTTGAAGTACACCCACCTTCCAGCACACCTATTTATTTTACATCTAAGAACTATATTCATGGAAGCCGTGGATATCTACAAAAATGGCAAAATCTCACTAAAAACAAACTAGAATTACATGGCCATTATGGGGACTGTTCCAATTAGACAAGATCCTTCATCTAAGAAGTGCACTTGAAAGCCGGGGTTCCTGAATTAAACAAACAGAACGGGATACCTATTTTAACTGGTATGTAGAAGCTTTCAAAAGTCCTCAAGATTTCGCCTTACATCGAAAACCGGGGATGTACTGTATGGTGACTAACATAATATAATAAAAAATCATTATTAAAAAAAAAAAAGTCCTCAAGATTTCAAAATTGCTTCATTAAAAAATTCATCGGAAAAGGCGAATGAAAAATTAAAGACACAAGAGGTACCTTAAAAAATAAGACAGACGTGACTCCTACTGCCCCCTTCTACTCTCATTTAGCTGAGCACTCGTGTTCTACTAATTCTAACTGAATTGCCTTTCCGCTCTGAAGAGACTATTAAACAATTCCCCTTTAAGATAAAGCCAACCTAGACTGCCGGCAACCCTCCTTAGGTATCTCTCACTCCTTGGTCAAAGGCCCAACTAAGAGCCATAGTTAAAGAAATTTCCTAACCCTAGGGAGGATCCCCAAATGGTTTTTGAAAAATTTAGTCATTCTTGGGGCCTATGACCCAGGTGGCCACATCTTTATGAGCCCGTATGCATGTTGGTAGGACCCGAGGAAACCCAAAAATGGATTCAGGAAGCAAAATGGCGAAACCCCAAGGATGATATTCGAGATCCTCAGTCTTCAATATGTTCCCCTCATGGACCAGAAAAAGCTTGCAATGCTTGCGACGTAGCAGCCGATCTTTTAAAAGCCATTCCTAGGGGTGCCTGGGTGGCTCAGGTGGGAGCACGAGATTCTTGATCTCAGGCTTGTAAGTTGGAGTCCCACGTTGGGTGTAGAGATTACTTAAAAACAATAAAAAGTAGAAAAAAATAATAAAAAACCTAGGGGTGCCTGGGTGGCTCAGATGGTTGAGTGTCCAACTCGATTTCAACTCGGGTTGTGATCTCAGGGTCCTGAGACCAGGCCAGCATCAGGCTCTGCGCTGGGCGTGGAGCCGGCTTGGGAGTCTCCCTCTGCCCCTCCCCCATCTCTCTCTCTCAAAATAATAATAATAATAATAATAATAATAATAATAATAATAATCATAATACATCCTAAAAAAAAAAAAGCCATTCCTAGAGTCTTCCCTGGCCACATCGATCGGTTTATTATTCAAACATGCAAACAAAAGAAAAATGAACCTGTGACAGACTTTAAAACCCACTGTGGACACTCTCTTCCTATGGCCTCCAGGCTCCATACGGTAAACTAGGTCACCGACCTGCTCCAGCTGCCCTGTTTATAAATGGATTATCTCTTGAGATTAGTGGATTGATAAAAAGGCAGAAAACAGGATGGGACGCCACCAGTTGGACTGATGTCATGACCACAGCTGAGCACTTTGAAAGGACTTTGAAGCAAGACCATAAAAAGTTCACGGAACTACTGGCCTTACAGCTACAACAGTTCCAAGGCCAGAGGCTTAAGACGATACCTGGGCCTCCAGCATTACACCTTCCTGGGGGTCCACTGTCAAAACACTAGCCCAGAAATCAATGTCTCAGTTGTAATCAAGTGGGACCCTGGGAAAGAGATTGTCCTCCAAGGCCCAGTACAAATTCTTCCACATCAACTCAAATGCCTTCATATCTGTCCCCGAAGGAGGCCCCCATATGATCCCTGCCCAGAATAGATGGGACTCCGAGGGACCCTCCAGTAAACTGTGACCGGTAACCCCCTTAAACAGCCTATGGGAAACTAAAATTAAAATTAATGGGAAATCTTGCCAAATTCTGGTAGCTTCTGGAGCTCCACTTTCTGTTTTAACCTCCACTCTCACAGGACAACAAATCCCTCAGAGTGAAAAGAAGGTTTCCATGGGAAGGTTATCTCATAAAATTCAGAGAGAGTTTCTATCTCAAGCAGTACAAATGACTCTGTGACCTTTCACTGAAAAACATCCCTTTTTGCTGTGTGATACAGCCCCAGCTAACCTATTAGGTAGAGATCTCCTTTCTAAATTAAAAGGGATAATACATTTTGCCTCCAACGGAGACCTCACCTTAGAATTTCCTGACCAACCTGAACCTGATCTTTTCTGTTCCCTACAATGTCCGTGACATAGAAGAGGAAGAATTTCAACAAAGTCCCCTGGTCTAATCAAGGTGCCCAAAAATCTGTGGGCTACTTTTTTTTTTTAAGATTTTATTTATTTTAGAGACAGAGAGAGAGAGAGTATGAGTGGGGGGAGGGACAGAGGGAATCTCAAGCCGACTCCACACTGAGCACGGGGCCCAATGTGGGGCTCAGTCTCACGACCCCAAGATCATGACCTGAACCGAAATCATGGCTCGGATGATTAACCGACTGAGCCACCCAGGCGCCCCGTCTGTGGACTACTTCTAGTATTGACATTGGGAGAACAAAAATTCAGAGCCTATAACAATTCAGATAGACATAACTAAACGTCTTCCCAAATGGCCTCACTCTCCATTAAAGTTTGAGGCCATACAAAGCCTCACACCAACAGAAGGCCTAATCATTCCTTGTCCCGGCCCCTATAATATACCCATCTTGCCGGTCCAGAAACCTAATGAGGAGGACGGCGATCTGTCCAGGACTTGAGAGCTATTAACAAGGTAGCTATTCAGGGCCCATGGCTGGTTCCATCAGGAGAGCATATGACTCTTGATCTCGGGGTTGTGAGTTCAAGCCCCATATTGGGTGCAGAGATGACTTAAAAATAAAATCTTAAACACACACATAGGACAGTAATTCCCTGTTTCTCAGTTTTTCCAAGCCCGAACACCCTTTTGTAGCAAGCTCTACCTGACTTGGGGTGACTCGCTGTTGTAAACCTTTGCTCAACTCTGAAGTCCCTAACAGCCATTCGCCTTTACTCGTACTCTTTAAGGTGAATGTATTTCTAGGCGTGGTTGGCTATTGCAGACTACGGATTCCTAATTTTTCTCTATTGCCTTCCCCACTCTATGAACATACTAAAATTTCAGTCCCTGAATGCCCGCCTTGGGAGGATAAACATGAGAAAGGTCTTTTTCTAAGATGAAAACAAGCGCTGCGAGAACTGCGTGTCTTCGAGCCACCTAACTATTCAAAACCTTTCCCCTTAAGAGTGCACGATAGAGAAACACAAGCCCGGGAAATGCTTGTGCAAGAACATGGCAATGAACACAGACCTACTGCCTCAGATTACATACAGCTTGACTCAGTTTCCCCTGCCTATCCCAACCACCTTAAGCCTACAGCCCCAGCTACAAAGTTGGTAGAAGCCTTAGGAAATGACATTTATTTATACACTTGACATGCGGCCCTAAGCCTTCTTAACTCTGAATTGACTCAGTATTTCTCTGCAGCTCCTCCTCGGAGATCCTTCTGCTTTCGCCACCTAATTTACATCTTAAATGCTGCAACGTCCTTAATCCCTCCACTTCTCCAACCCCTGCCTGATGAAGGTGAGCCCCACGACTGCGAGGTAATAATGTCCCCTTTCGTGACACTGCATCCCGATTTACAAGACACCACTTTGACTAATCCTGATCTAATTTTGTGTGCTGAGTCACACTACAAAAATGAGAAAGGGATTTTCCAAGCTGGTTATGCTGTTACTATCCAATAGGAGTTACTTGAAAGAGAGAACCTCCCACGAGCTAAGTCCATGTGGCAGAGCTCCATGCCCTTACTGGAGGATGCCAGCTATCATCAAAAGGACGAGTTGTTAATATTTATGCTAATAACCGGTATGCCTTGGGGGTCAGCTGTGATTTGGAGACGTTATGGAAACAAAGGGATTTTCTCACATCCTCTGGGACCCCAGTCAAAAGTGCACAACAAATAAATGACTTCTTACTGCTATTCTCTCATCTTCTGAAACTGCTGTCATCAAAACTGAGGCTCACGCCGAAGAGACAGAAGCCAAGCATCAGGGAAACGCCCCGGCTCCCTCTCACGCGAAGGCAGGAGCGACAGATGTGGATGAAGTCCGTTCTGCCCCTGACCTCTCCTTGCCCGACTTTTGCCATCTTGATGTCCTCCTTGTAACGTGGCAACCGTCTGCTCCTGTATCAGAGACCACACTGGGTAAACAAGCACCCAAGAGAGCCGTTCGGTTCTCCCCCACTCCCTGACATAGCCCATTCCCTGTTTCTGCACTCCTTTACCCGCCATGGGGCAATTAAGGTGATTCATATTATAAATAAATAATTCTGGAGAGACTTCTACAAAATGGCAAAAAACATTTACCACCAATGCCTGACCTGTCAGGCTGATAATCCTGGAAAAACTATGTTTATTCCCAGAGGCGTCAAAATTCCCTGGGGACCCCTTGATCACCCACAGCTGGACCTCATTCAACTGCCACCTAGTATGGGTTACCGATATGTCCTTGTTATTGTCTGTATGTTTTCCAGATGGGATGGAGCCTCTCCCTGCCACAGGGCCGATGCCCTCACAGAGGCAAAGAAATTGCTGGAAAACATGTTTCACACCTGGGGTACACCTTCCATAATCTCCAGTGATCAAGGCGCCCACTTCAGCGGGCAAATCTACAAGCTTTAACAAAAACTTTACAAACGTTTTGGAATTATCACTGTCCCTATCATCCTCAATCATCAGGCAAAGTCGAGAGAACGAATGGGATCCTCAAACTTAAAATCTCTAAACTTGGGGCACCCGGGTGGTACAGTCGTTTGTGTCCAATTCTTGGTTTCGGCTCAGGTTGTGATCTCAGGGTCGTGAGATCGAGCCCCCGCATCAGGCTCTGTACTGCTTAAGACTTTCTCTCTCTCTTCCTCTGCCCGTCCTCACCACTCTCTCTAAATAAATGAATCTTTTTAAAAAATCTTAACTTGCTGAAACTATTGGACTCTGTTGGCCTAAAGTATTGCCTCTGGTCCTGCAGACTATTTGCAGACCCTCTTTGGGAAACAAACTCACTCTGCATAAGACAGTCACCAGGCAACCAATGTCTATGGGTATACACCTGTCCGCTGATATCTTGTTTTCTCACGCTAGTATGACTAGTTACTGTAAATCTTTAATGTCTTATGCCAAAGCCTGTCATCAACAGGTTAAGCAAGCTTCCCAGATCCTAGTTCAAAGGGTCCTGTTGGTCACAGTCTGGAGCCTGCTGAGTGGGTATTCTGGAAATGACATCAGAAGAAGACAGCTCTTGAACCCGGTTGGAAGGGACCATACCAAGTGCTCCTGACACTGCTGTGAAACTAGAAGGCATTGAGCCTTGGTTGCACATCTCACAGGTAAAGAAGGCCCCACCTGACACCTGGTCCTATGCAGACGCTGGCAACCTCCAAATCAAATGGAGGGAGACAAGTTGGTAGACTGCTTCCACCCAAGATGCCAGATCAAGACTTCATACTTTTTTTTTTTAAGATTTATTTATTTATTTATTTATTTATTTATTTGAGAGAGAGTCAGATGGGGGCGGGGGTGGGGGTGGAGCAGCAGAGGGAGAGGGAGAAAGAGAATCTTAAACAGACTCCATGCTGAGCCGGGAGCATGATCCGGAGCTCGAGCTCACGACCCTAAGATCACGACCTGAGCCAAAATCAAGAGTCGGACAATTAACCAACTGTGCTACCCAGGTGCCCCAAGACTTCATACTTTAAATGTGAAATCCTTTCTTCTCTTTCTTTCCTTTACTCTGGCATTGGCCTGGAATGATAATCCCATCATCTGTATCCCAGACTATTGATAAGTCGGATAACCTTTCAAATCATTGAATTTGTCATCAAAAACTCCAAGGCTAGAAACCCCCTGGTCCTTGAGGCTAGAAACCCCCTGGTCGTTCCTGTGACCAAGTTCCCTTCTATTCCCAGTGCCACCACGATAGACACACCCCCTCCCTTAGAAGTCTCTTATTGAGTTCAACTCTTAATGGCCAGATCCAGTGCCTTGTTTTTACCTTTCTCTAATTATAACTGTTCCTACCGAAGTTGACACAAATACCTATGCAAATCTCCGTACATTGGCACCCCAACATTCTCATAATTATTTAACTCAGATCTGCCCCCAATCACAAAAAGAACTCACGAGCAGCACCCATCTTTGCAAGGTAATTAGAACAACAACTATGAGCTGCTGGATTTACTGCCCAAATACACTGAGAATCCACCCGAGTCCTGGCTTGAACGGCAAACACAACAACCTCTGTGTGTGAATCCATTGATGGTACCTCTGAAACCAGAATGGTCTGGTGTATCTTTGTCTGTGGTGGTTCTCATTCTCCTTGGGTCTCTAAACGTCTGGATGGCTGACACACAGCTGGGCAATACCCCTGAGGTTCCCTAACTGTGCCCCTAAGTGTTCCCAAACAAAGCCACCTCACTAGTCGGCCCCCCTGAATTTACACTGGCACGTTAGAAAGGACCCTCCAAGAAACTTTCGGGATTCAGGATTTGCTTCCTTGCCCAGGGCCCTACTTCTTCGGCTAGGAATAAATATATATTGTTTTAATATATATTTATTAATCAGGAACCTATCTTTAACTCTTGAAATTTAACTCCTGATTGTATTAATCAGGAACCTGCCTTTAACTCTTGAAAATACTGCAGAATCTGCTAAGACAACGGCTGCCCAACAAAAATCCTCAGACTCTGTGGCCAAAGTTGTTCTGGAGAATAAGATAGCCCTCAATTATCTTTCGGCTGAGCAAGGACGTGTCTGTGCTGTGGTCACCACCACCTACTGTACTGGATTAATACTTCCGGAGAAGTCTGAACAATTGCATAATACGACCACTGTATGTGCCACTTGGCTTACACAGATGACTGCTTCAGTGGGAGTCTTTCTTTGACTTACCTGATTTTGATTGGGTTGGGTCTTGGGGACCATGGCTCCAAAGTGCACTCCAAACACTGAGAATTATTCTGCTTTTAATCATCACAGTGGTCTCCATGGCACACTATATTCCCTCAAAAGCTTTAAACACAGGGCGCCTGGGTGGCTCAGTCGGTTAAGCCTCTGCCTTCGGCTCAGGTCATGATCCCAGGACCCGAGCCCCGCATCAGGCTCCTGCTTGGCGGGGAGTGAGATTCTCGCTCTGCTCCTCTCCCCTGTTCCTGCGCTCGCTCTCTGTCTCTTAAATAAATAAAATCTTAAAAAAAAAAAAAAAAAAAAAAAGCTTTAAACACAGGTGTGTAGCCATGAACCACCAAGCAAATCATCTCCCTAAGACTGGAAAGCCAAAAAAAGAATGAAGAAAATGACCACCTAGAAAATGGTGAACCGGGAGTCCTGACAGGCAAATACCACAGAGATTCAGCCAAAAACATCCTGACCTGTGAAAATCACACAGAGGATTAGTAAAAGCTGTGAGAACTCCCGGAGCCGTAGCTGAGAGGTACAGCTAATGCCTTCAATTTTGATCACATGGTTCAGTTGAGAGGAGGGAGAGGAAAAAAGAAAGGAACAATAGGCCTCAAATCGCCCCCATGACAGCAAACCAAGACTTGACTGCAGTTTCAGCCTCTCCCGGGAATGGGACCTTAGCCAGCCTATCTGGAATTATCTGATCAGCACTAGCGAGGTATTTCGCATGACTGACCCCAACTCTTCCCCCAAAGGAAGGTAACCTTGTCTGAAACAATCCGCTCTGTTAAAAACTTCCTTTCCCACTTCCCTTCTGCCTAAAAAGCCCTACCACTTTGCACAGCTCTTCGGTGCTCCTTTTCTGTTTGCTAGACGCGATGCTGTATGATTCATAAATCCTTAAATAAAGCCAATTTGATCTTTAAACTTACTTGAATTTTTTTTTTTTTTAACAAAGAGAAAGCTCTGATGTTCCCAGCCAGCTGGTTGAGCTGCCTCAACGAGAGCTCAACGAGTGGACTATAAAGTCCTTAGATGCCAGAGCAATATTTTATTCATCTGTGAATAACACAGTAATTAGGTAAGAGCCTGCTTTGAATTCAGCCAGATTCTGGCTTGAATATTGATTCTACCACTTAATAACTGGGTAACCTTGGCCACTTAACCTCCCTAATCCTGTTTCATCGCCTGTAAAATGGGGATAATAATGCTTGACTCCATTGACTTGTGGAAATTAAATGTGACACTTGTATGTAATGCTTCTGGTACAGCTCACAAGACGAATGCTTGCTGAATGCTTGGAAGAGCGGCGGCTTCTCTCCAACGAAGCGTGTGTGATCAGAAGAGACCGTGCCTGAGTCTCCAAGTTTAAAGGAAAGTTCCTTTGCCAGAGGCCGCCAATGCCATAGAGTTGAGATTGAACAGATAGTGTTTACCTCAAGGAAATGGATTGGTTTTCATTTTATCTGCATTGTTTGAATTTTTATATGGATTAAAAATACATGAAATTAAAAATAAACACGACTTTTTAAAGGAGAAAGAAATGCTGGCCTGGCAGGGTTTCAGGCTTATTCGCTGAATCTTTTAGCTCTTTTAGGAAAGCCAGAGCGAGGAACAGAAAACACTAAAAATTACCCACTCGGCGGCCCCCATGCCCATAAGGACCCGGGGGGGGGGGAGGAACAAAATCTAATAATCCTGCAGAGTTGGCCTCCTCTTTCTTTACCAGACTTCTGCTTCCACAGACCGCACACATCCTGATCTCCCCACGACGCTTGGGCGGTTTCCACCTCCCCCTGCCCCCAGGCCATGGTGGGCCGGGGAGAGACCAGGCGGGGCTGGAGCACCCCTCCCGCGGTCGCCTCCGGCTCTCAGCCGCCGTTGGGGCGGTGCCGGTGCCCCTCGGGGCGCTCTGGCGGCTGCCGGGGGCGCCCAGGAGCGCGCGGAGACCAGGCCGCCCGGCCGAGGGGGCGGGCCCGGAGCCGCGGCCTCGCTTCCGCCCGCGCCGCGCCGCGCCCGCCACCTCCCGGCCGCTCGCTGGGGCGGGCCTGGCCGGGGCCCGGAGCCGGGAGCCGCCGAGCGCCGCCGGCATGCTGCAGAAGCGGGAGAAGGTGCTGCTCCTGAGGACCTTCCAGGGCCGGACGCTGCGGATCGTGCGGGAGCACTACCTGCGGCCCAGCGTGCCGTGCAACAGCCCGCTCTGCCCGCAGCCCGCCGCCTGCCGCAACGGTCAGGGCCGGGCCGCAGCGCGGAGAGCCGGGCGCGGCGGGAGCGAGGGCGGCGGGGCCGGGCCGGGCGTCCGCCGGGAGGCGCCAGGGCGCTGCTGGAGGCGGAGCGCGGGGTCGCGCCGAGGCCGAGGCCGAGGCCGCGGGGCCTCCGCCCGTCCGGGCAGGAGCTCGGGCCGGCTGCGGGGCTGCGGGCGCGGAGCGAGAGGCCCGCGGCCCCAGAGGCGCCCCGACGGCCGTGGCGCGCGGCTTCCCGGGGCTGTCCACACCCGCCCTCCCGACGGCCCCCCTCTCAAACGGAAGGGCCCGGAGAGCGGGGCTTTGCGAGGGGCCCGCGGGCGCAGGAACCTGCCTCTCCTGCACCCTGGCGGGATCGTGTGGTGGTGAAATGGGGGGTGCTGAGCTGCGGGCCCCACTGCGAGAAGTGGGGAGCCATCCCGCGCGGCGGGGAGCTCCTGCTGCTGCTCGTTTGACACTTCTAACTTCCCACATGTGGTTTCACTGCCAGCCCAGATGCCTCAGACTTTTGGCCGGTAGAGAGCCGTGTGCCCTAAAATTTGTGAATTGTCTGGGCCCTCGTTGCACAGGAAGGTCACGGGGAAGTTGGATTTGGAGCTGCTGTGCGCTGGACCTTCCCCCACTTGGTTTCTCAGCTGCAAGGGTGGCCGATTTAATGAGGAAGATGACTGGGTGTCTTCCCTCTGGTGGGAGAGGAGCCCGGGGGTCCTTGATATCTGGAATCCTCAGTTTATGGTTGACGAGAGCATTTCGGTCACAGCTTGGCCAAGCAGCTCCCTGAGATGCGGGCTGGGTGGAAGGCCTAACCACTGCCCTCGCTTGCGCTCAGCATCTTTTCCAGTCGATTCCGCCTTTCCGGACCCTGGAGACTTCTGAGCGTGAACACAAGCTTGACTCAGAACCCGCTTGAAATTGCTAGGTATAAACAAGGGGGTAACATGTATATTTCCGGGGACCCCACCTGAATGTGAGTGTAGGCCAGTGAGTTAACAGAAATAAATATTTAGGTTGTGCCGAAGATTTGCTCGTTTTTAAAAAATCAGCCATCATCTGCACCGCTAGCAACACCATAAACCGCATTGAGCTTTGACTTCGCACAATTGGTATATGAAAACAAATGAAGATGCTGAATTTACCTGAACTTGGGGCCTCTACGGAAGTAGATTTGTTGTGTCCTTTCAAAACTTCAGGGTGTAGTTAAGACTGGAAGTTCTTCTGCAGCGTGGAGCCCCTTGACATTGACGTAGTAACCAACCAGGTTCGCATTGTTGTCTAATGGCTTACATTTTCAATTGTGTTTTAGATGGGAAACTCTTGTCTGGTGATGTGACTCATTACGTGGTCCCAGACTGGAAAGTTGTTCAAGATTACCTGGAGATCCTTGAGTTCCCAGAGTTGAAGGGCATTCTTTTCATGCAGACGGCTTGTCAGACTCTGCAGCATCAAAGAGGCCGCAGGTAAGTGGTGTGCATTATTTATTTATTTCTGTATGGCACATTTGTCTTTTCCCCTTTAGAAAAGGTCCCTTGTTGGAAGGGATGGGGAGGAATTCATTATGTTGTCAGAAAGGACTTTTTGAACTAATTTGCTATTCTCTTCACTGGTGAGGAATGCAGGGACATTATTTTATATTTCTGCTTCAACACCTGGCCAAGAGATCTGACTGCAGATCAGTAAACTGCAGTGTCCCCAGTATGTGGGTATTTAAGATTCTTGGCTTTGGGTTTGCTTATTATTATTTTTTTTAGATATATTGTTTTAAAAGCCTACACTTTTTTGGGAGTGGGAAGTATTTTATTTTTAAATTTTAAACTGTTTATTATGGGTGCAAATTGTACTTGTAGTGATTTATTTCATGAAAGCAGAAATAACTTGTTTTATTTTTACATTACTAGAATAACTACCAGCCATACTCATTGTATTTGCCAAAGGATTTCTGATTGAAATCAGTCTAAAATGCTTGCCTTATACCTAAACGAAGAACAGTTGTTCACCTTTTGAACAAATATCTAAAAACCGGTTTTGCTTCATTTAACACTGGGAAAGGATTTATGATTTGAACATGAAGACTGAATAAAAACAGCATATTAGAATTATACATCCAACCTCTTAACACCCCTAGTTATTTAAAAAGCAGAAACTATGTGTTTATTCTTTTTTAAATGTCGTGGTTTCTTCAGACTTTGGTGGTAAAAGATGAAGTATGTTTATTTGTATATGAAAATGATGAGTTGTCCTTATTATATGCTCAGTTCAAGAAAAAGGGCATTAACTAGATTGCGGATTTTCCAGATAGAATATTTTTCAATGAGTTTGAAGTTGATTTTGCTCAGACACAAAGATATAGATGTTTATACACATCCAGGTTTGAACGCTGCTCCAGGGGTCATATTTCAATTTCTGCTACTAAAATCAATTTGTTGCTGTCATTTGGATTGCAAGCACTGTGCCGGGCCTTTTCAACTTCTGTTTTCTGAAATATTTTTAATATTAAGGGTTGTTTTAAAAACCAATTCCTGGGACATTCAAAAGCAAAGAATTGGAATTTAAATGCCTTTTCTCCTGAACATTTCAAAAGTAGTTAACTTGATGAAAAACTTGGTTTTCCACCACTTTACGGTGTCTCTAAATATGGTAAATGTGAGAACAAAGGATGAGCAGTTGTGAAATAGGCCGATATGATATCATCCTGGTTTGCCCATCTGGTAAGCACATTTTGAGCTCATAGTTCCAGGCCTTATGGAGTAGAAAAAGAAGTACAGTTGAGCCTTGAACAGTGTGGGGGATTAGGGGCTCAGACCCCTGCACAGGCAAAAATCCATGTGTAACTTTCAGTTCTCTCAAAACTTAATTAATAGTCTACTGTTGACCAGAATCCTTATTGATAACATAGTCGATTAACATATACTTCATATATTATGTATATTATACATTGTATACTGTATTCTTGCCATAAAGTAAGCTAGAAAAAAAGAAAACATTATTAAGAAAACCATAATGAAGGGGCATCTGAGTGGCTCATTCAGTTAAGCATCTGCCTTCGGCTCAGGTCGTGATCTCGGGGTCCTGGGATGAAGCCCTGCATTGGGCTCCCTGCTCATTGGGGAGCCTGCTTCTCCCTCTGCCTGCCAGTCCCCCTGCTTGTTTTCTTTCTCTCTCTCTCTCTGTCTCTGACAAATAAACAAATAAAATCTTTAAAAAAAAAAAAAAGAGAGAGATTGGTCTTAGAGCAGAGGTACTGAACATAATTGATTCAGAGAAAGAAGAGGCAGGTACAGGAATCAGCACGTTTGGGATTTGGTGCTTTGTGCATCTGGTAAGCAACAGCAGTTGTATTCAGAATCAGCTAAATGACCAAAATTACCGAAGTCCTAACAAGTGTCCTATATCGAAAGCTAACGTTATCATTGACCACAGCCCCTGAATGTAGAAGATCCAGGGGCATTTGCTTTATTTGTTTGGACTTCAGTAAGTGTTAAGTGTAAGACAATGGACTTTTTGTATTTAGCCATAAGTGGCCTAGCAGAGGCACTCTGGTGTTTTGCTTCATTTAATGTTGGAAAACGTTTTCTTGTATTTTTCCGTTCTTCCTTGGAGATTTTTGAGATGCTAGTAAATAATTCATTCTATTCTATATGCTTTGAGGAACATTTTTGCTTAAAAAAGCCTTGTGGGTTAAAATACCTGGCTGGTCTCGTGGCTGGTGTAAGGGTGCCTTGCCTTGCGTTCTGCTTTTGCCCCTCGTGGATTCCTTTTTGTAGCTTTAGAGTCTCAACAGCTCACACCTCTGTTTCTCAGTATATAACCTAAGATGGGAGTCAGAGAATATAACAGTTGGCGAGGATCCAAGAAGTCAGAGAAACCAACTCACCACCCAATAGATGAGCGTTACTCAGTCCTTGTTTCCAAGACTTTTTATGGACTTTTTTTCCCCGGACAACCCGTCTTAATTTGCTTTAATGTTACTTAAACATGTTTAACCTAAATCTAGATGTAAAGTCTCATGCCTGTACTTACTGCAACCCGAAACCCAGATCGGACCCTCACATTAAATACACAAAGCTTACAAAATAAGAAGACTGCAAATGAACATTAATGTAACGTGACAGATGACGTCCTACTGAAATGAAGTCACCAGAGTTGGGTGTCCCAGTAGAAAGACACAGCCTCCACTCTAGTTCTGTATTTAATATGATTTTTATATTTCGATTTCGATACAATCAATGCAGAAGTGCCTGTTCTCCTAAGTATATTACAGAAAATGTTATGAAAGAAGTCACAGTTTTGATTGTTTGGGGTCATGGCATGCTCTGCCGATATGCCGATCCGCACACGGGTGTTCGTGAGGGATCGTTTGAGGACTGTGTGAGGCTGTCTTGGCCATGGCCTTTCTTCCTGCACACAGGTGTTCATCTGTTTATTTAACAAACATGTGCGCAGAGACTGCGCGGGGGAACCTGCGCTCGCACCGAGGCTGCCGTGGGGAACAGAGGCAGACGCGGTGTCACGGGGAGAGACGGTGGTACTCAGATAACCACACAAACACATGGAGAACTGCCACGGTGCCACGGGCCCTGAGGGATAGGGGCTTGCTTCCAGGAGAGTCCGTGTGCGTCAGGGAGGCCAAAAAGGCTTTCCCAAGGGAGATGCCTTCACTGGGCTCTCCAAGGTGGGTAGGAGTAAACCACAGAGAAAGGAGAAAAGCATTTCAGGTCAGGGGGCTGCTGTGCAGGGTCGTGGAGAGGGAGATTTGCTCCGTTCAAGGAACTAAAAGAAGGCCCTGGCGTGGATGAGGGGTCTCAGGGATGTTAGTGAAGGGTCGTAAGCTGGGCGGGATAATATATATAATCAGATTCCTATTTTGAAAAGATGACTAGGCGGCGGAGAAGAGGCTACGTGAGAGGTGTTGGTAGCTTAGAGATGGAAAGAAATAGGTATTTCCAACAGCATCTTAAAGGTAAAAGTCTATAGAACTGGGGCGCCTGGGTGGCACAGCAGTTAAGCCTCTGCCTTCGGCTCAGGGCGTGATCCCGGCGTTCTGGGATCGAGCCCCACATCAGGCTCTTCTGCTATGAGCCTGCTTCTTCCTCTCCCACTCCCCCTGCTTGTGTTCCCTCTCTTGCTGGCTCTCTGTCTCTCTGTCAAATAAATAAATAAAATCTTAAAAAAAAAAAAAGTCTGTAGAACTTTCTCAGTCTTTAACCCAGGGAATTGAAAACATGCCCATGCAGAATTTGTACAGGAATGTTCATAACAACTGTATTCCTGATAGCTCCAAAAATGGAAACGACCCAAATGTCCATCACCTGATAATGGTTACACAAAATATGCTTTATCCATATAATGGAATACTATTCAGCCATAGAAGGGTTGAAGCACTGACATATGCTAGAACATGAAAATATTATGCTGAGTGAAAGACGCCAGCCACACAAAAAAGTCATTTTTGTGTGATTCCATATGCCTGGAGGGGTTAAGCGTCTGCCTTCAGCTCAGGTCATGATCCCGGGGGTCCTGGGATTGAGTCCCACGTCAGACTCCTTGCTCAGGGGGGAGCCTGCTTCTGCCTCTGCCTGCCACTCCCCCTGCTTGTGCTCTCTCTCTCTCTCACTCTTTCTCTTAAATAAAGAAATAACAAAATCTTATAAAAAAAAAAGAAAATGAAATGCCTGGAATAGGTAAATCCAAGAGACAGAAAATAGACTAGTGATTGCCAGGGGAATGCAAAATGATTGCTTAATGCATCTAAGTTTCTTTTTGGGGTGGTAAAATGTCTGGACTTAGTGGTAATGGTTGCATAACTCTGTACAAAACGCCATCGAATTGTATGTTTTAAAAGGGTAATTTTATGGTATATGAGTTCTATCTCAGTTAAGCTGTTCTTTTAAAAAATAAAACCTATGAAACTTAGTAATGGAGTTAGATATGTAAGGGGAGGGAGAAGGTGGTGTTAAGGCTAACACCAAGGTTTCTGGTTTATGTAACTAGATAGAAAGCGCACGCTGGAGGAGGTCCAGAGGGGTGGAGATAGAGGTCATGAGTTTGAGGTTGTCTTTGAGGCTTCCAAATGGCAGTGCAGTTAGAGGGCTTTCCGATGGTCCAAAATATACTCCATTAAAAATGTTTTTAAGAGTTCCACATAGGGGCATCTGACTGGGTTCATCAGTAGAGCATGTGACTCTGATCTCCAGGTGGTGAGTTCAAGCCTCTAGAGCTTACTTCAAAAGGAAGGAAGGAAGGAAGGAAGGAAGGAAGGAAGGAAAGAAAGAAGGAAAGAAGGAAGGAAAAAAAGAATACACCTAATATAAAGGAAAACACAAACTTTTAAAATTCTTACGGAAAAGTCAAGGACCTCTGAAAGTAAGTCTACCAAAGACACCCTCGCGGGGTTCTGCAAAAACGGGTTGAAGGAAACACAATATTGTACGTCCACTGACGTTGTAGATGCGGTTGTGGGCTGCCTGCTTCTGATCCCCAGAGAATACAGTCAGCAGGGAGAGGGGTTGTTGCTGCCTCTGTAGGTAAGCTCACCATCGAGTGAAAACAGTGCAAAAATCAATCTAAGGAAGGTAAGCGTAGCCATACCCCTAAGAAATTCTTTGAACTGTTTAAATAAGAGAGATCTGGGGAATGCTTAAACCAGTCCAGGGAAACGAGGGCTCTTCTGTAAGACTGGAAGTTTTAAAACTTCAGATCATTTTATTTACGTGACTTTCTGAAACTGCTATTCACCTGTCATCCAGGCCAAACTTTCTGAAGGCACCGTGATGCTCTTTGCCAGCTCCGGGCAGGATACTCATATATCTAACCCCATCGTATGCACCACCAGCCCTGACTAGCAAAAAATATGACTATATTGTATGTGTGCCCTATTAAATTACAACCATAAGCCCACATGCCTACAAGAAAACCCGACTGTCACACTCCGAGTGATTCACTCCTTCCTGCTTTCCCCATTAATATTCTTGTGCCATTTGTTCATTCGTCTTATCCGGCTGATAGGTAGCTGACAAATGGAAGCATGCATGACAAGTCTACAGAAAATATATGGGAGTGAAACTTTAAATCGAGAACATTCTTTTTTGATAAGTTGCATATTTTGCTGTGTCATCCCTCTGATTTGGTGGTAAGCGCCCTGGGTCTGGCTTGTGGAACATCAGTACCTGGGGGAGGACGGGGCTGGAGAATCCCAGGGTCCAGAGTGCGGGTGTCATCACAAATCCAGAGATGCGTGCGGAGCCTGGCAGAACAGTCACAGGTTCTGATAATGTCAGGTGGGTCCTGACACACTGCTGTCTTGTATTTGGGTCACGGTTGTCACAAAGAGTTACGAGTTCACTTATGCGTTTGGGAAACATTTATCGGGCACGTGAACCACACTGTCCGCTCTCCTGAACTTTCTGTCCCCTCTCCGCTCCTTTGGGCGCTTTGTCTCAATGACTGTCATTCATCCCTGTCTCAGGTGTCACCTCTTCCCAGGGGCCTCCCCCAGCCCTCCCATGTTCTTGTCACACTCTGCACTTTTCCCCTTCATGGCGCTTCTCCCAGTGAAATGGATGGTGGTTCTCGGTTTTTTGTTTTGTTTTGTCTCGCCACTTAATCTAGCTGTTTTTTTTAAATTATGGTGAGGGTATACAGCATAAGATTCACCATTTTAACCATGTTTAAGTGTCTAGCTCAGTGGCATTGAGTATATTCTCATTTCGTGCGGCCAACACCACCACCTTCTCCAGAACTTTTCTCCATCTCCCTCAACTGAACCTCTGAACCCGTAAAACTCTTCACCTGCTTCCCCCTCCCCCAAGCCCCTGGCAACAACCATTCTACTCTCTGTCTCTGAATTTGACTGAATACCTCATCTAAGTGGAATCATACAGTGTTTGTCCTTTTCGTTGGGTGGAAGGTCATACAGGAAAGCAGGGGCAGGCCGTTGCAGTTGAGGAGTGAGAAGCCTCTATCAGGATTGTCTGCATAGCCAAGAACCAGCAGTGCAGTGTTCCCCAACTCACACTCGGAATGTGGACATTGGAAGAAGGAATTTCTGTGGCTTCGTCACAGGGATGAGAGCAGGTTACCAAAAAGGCAACATAAAATCTCTTTAGATGGGGGACGCCTGGGTAGCGCAGTCGTTAGGCGTCTGCCTTCGGCTCAGGGCGTGATCCCGGCGTTCCAGGATCGAGTCCCACATCGGGCCCCTCCGCTGGGAGCCTGCTTCTTCCTCTCCCACTCCCCCTGCTTGTGTTCCCTCTCTCGCTGGCTGTCTCTCTGTCACATAAATAAATAAATAATTAAAAAAAAAAATCTCTTTAGGCTTGGTTTACTTTTTGTTAAAGATAGTTCAGAGAGAGTGTGAGAGCTCAAGCATGAGTGGGGGAAGGGGCAGAGGGAGAAGCAGACTCCCCGCTGAGCAGGGAGCCCCATGTGGGACTCGATCCCAGGACCCTGGGATCATAACCAGAGCCGAAGGCAGACACTTCACCGACGGAGCCTCCCAGGCGCCCCAAGTTCTATCCATGTTGTAGCATGTGTCAGAACTTCCTTTTTTAAGACTGAGTAGTACTCCCTTGTATGTATACCCCACATTTTGTTTATCCATTCATCTGTCGCTGGACACTTAGGTTGCTTTTGTTGGCTATTGTGAAGAGGCTGCCATGAACATTGGTAGAAGAACATCTCTGAGACCCTGTCTTCAGTTCTTTGGGGTATATGCCCACAAGCGCGGTTGCTGGGTCACATGGTAGTTCTTGTTTTAATTTTTTTGAGGAATGGGTGATTCTGTCGTGTTCACCATGAGCAGGGTGCTATGGTTGGAGGACAGGAAGGAGATGTCTAGATGGTGTCCCCTGAGGGCATTCAGTGGAGCGAAGGACCGGGCACATAGAAGGAATGTAGCAAATATTTGCTAAATGAAGGATGCTTAATACGGAAGCAAACTAGCAAACAAATTAGTGTACTAAGTTCGGGTGCTTTTCTAGGGGTCTAGAAAATGTGATGGTGGATAAAGGGAGCAAAAATTATGGAGGATAAGATCAGGAAAAATAGGCAGTATTTTTTCAGTATTTTCTCTGAAATAATTGGAATTGATTATGAAGTCTCTCCTAAAATCCTTTATTGCTTAAGAAATAAGTGCTCATTTTTAAAAATTCATGCATTATAGAAATGTGTAAAGCAGAAAGTGGAAGTCTTCAGCGTACCCTGTGCAGGGACGGTCGCTGTAAGCAGGGTGGTGTAAACTCTACTATATGCATATTCTAAGAGGTTTTCTTTTTTTTAAAGGTTTTCTTTATTTATTTGAGAGAGAGAGAGAGAGAGAGAGCATGAGCAGGGGGAGAGGGGAGAATCAGGCTCCCCGCTGAGCAAGGAGCCTGATGCGGGACTTGATCCCAGGACTCTGGGATTATGACCTGAACCAAAGGCAGACGCTTAACTGACTGAGCCACCCAGGCGCCCCCCTAAGAGGTTTTAAAACCAACTTTAAATCTATCCTTGTGAAGGTGGGAAAATTACCAATTATATGTTCTAAGCATTTCTGAGTGGGGGGGGCGGGGCAGCTTTTGTTTGTACAAGTGGGTTGCTGTTAAGGAAAGCTGCCATTCACAGATATGAAACTAAATCCTTCTGTTTATTATGAAATTGTGGAAGTGTTATTACTTGATGATTCTTTTTAAAATAGCTCAGAATTAGAATTACTAAGAAAATAAAATCAGTGTTTCTTGTTTTCTGATTAAGTGTTAAGACGACGCAGATATTGGTGATTAGCATTTATTTAAAGAAGAGAAGTTTGACAGTTCTGCCTTTGCTTTAATGAAAAGACTCATTTTTTTTTTTTTAAATCCACGGCAGCAGGCTGGAGGTGGGAATGGAAGGGCACAAGTTTTATTATATTAAAACACATGTTAAATGCCAATCATCTACCTTGGATAATTTATATGTTAATTTAACATCTGGTTTAATATCAATCCATTTTTAAATAAACAATTGGCTTCCTTCAAGATAACTGTGAACATTTTCCATATTTCATATTACCTAGACTATTGAAAGGCACATTAAAAAAAAAAGAAAAGAAAATCATTGTCTTAGAAACTGGCCCATATGCGGCTGCATATTTGATGTGAGATTCGGCTAGCATTATTGGAAGGATCTCCTGATGGGCGAAACCTTAAAACTTCGTTAGCTGTCTGACAGAGGAAGCTAGCCCTCATCCGTGTAAACGAGGGGGCTGCATAAATAAAACTCAGAGCTAAACCCCCAAACTTATTTCCTTTACGTGTCCTAAATGTACTCGTGCCTAATGCCATTTATAGAACTAAGTGCGGTACATGAAGAAAGTGCTAAGCTCTGCTTGCCTCAGTCCTGCGGGAGCCTTCGAAGAGGGCGCTGTGTGGGGCAGGGTCATCTAATTCCGAAATAAATGGCCAGAAGTCTAGAAGGGGAAAGGGTGGGGGTGCTTGATCCACAGGCTAATTAATGAGGTGCTGCCCGAGCGCATTGTAGCGGACCAAATGGAGAAACAACAGCCCAGGAGTACTCCGCGCACGAAGGCCAATATAGGTTAGTGTTCCTTGAGTTTTAAATAATCTTTGGTCCTAAAGTGCCTCATCTTCCTTGATCCTTAGCAAGAGCTGGCAGTAGATGAGTGCCTGCTATGTCCGATTTATTTTTCTCCTCTGTGTCCCAGACAGTATAACAAATTGCGGAATCTCCTGAAGGATACACGTCATGACTGCATTCTCTTTGCTAACGAATTCCAGCAGCACTGCTATCTCCCTCGGGAAAGAGGAGAATCCATGGAAAAGTGGCAGACCAGGTATGGCTCTGAGTGGGCATGGCTGTCTTTACTGGGTTTATCACTGGTTATCCGGGAGTTGATGGAAGTAGGATGCTGGAATAAACCAGCGGTTCTTCTGGAACCATGATTAATACCGAAATGCTTAATGTGTCACTATTTTAGATATATCATCTGAATACATACATGTTTTAGAAATTGTCATAAGGGAGCCACAGATTCTGAGTGAGTTTGCCCCAGATCTTAACAGCTGGCATTGTAACTTCAATGCCCGTGTGTGTGTGTGTGTGTGTGTGTGTGTGTGTGTGTGTGTATGAGGGGGGAAGAGGTCCACTTTTAAGCTAGGATCATCCCAGTTTTTCTGGTACAGGCTGCTGTAATATCCCAACTAGTCTTATTAAACTGAAACTGGTAGGTTAATTCTGGTAACGCTGTTTTAGGAAGTACGGTGCCACCGTTTCGATCCGCCTAAAAGCAGAGCCTGAAGCAAGGAGTTGAGTGTGGGTTGTTGCTGTCGGGGGCATTTCCCTGAAACAGGAGTGAGGAAGTGCTGAGCGTGAGATAGAAGGAGGGAAAGCAGGCAAGGATGTGTTACTGCTGCGGGAAACTGACGCTCAGTCCTACCGGGAACCTCAGAGAAGCTGCACAGTGTCTGCCTCCGAAGTCGTCTGGAAGGGCAGAGGCGAGGCTGGCAAAGAGACATCCGCCTTGAGCTGAGGGTCATTCTGCAGGACCGTTGACTCCACTCAGTGGGCCCGGGGTGGGATGGGAGTGCCGCCCTCTGCAGCTAATGTCAGAGGTGGGCCTGGGGCACAGGGGCTGGGCTCCCATAGCCTCCGCTCTGGCTCCTCTGCGGAGAGCCAAGCAGATCTTACGCTCTCAAATGTCTTATCCATACAAAACATTTAAATCGTCTTTTTCCTTGTAATTCGTTCTGTATAGGCATTAAATATTTAAATTCTCTAAAGTAAAATAAGCACCGATGCATACTGAGTCCTTAATTATAGTCCTAAGTTCCCACAGGGCTTGGTACCAGAAAGAGAAAGCAAATCTTTCTCTAGATTAGGTCACATGTGAGTACTTAGAATGATCATACTTCTTTTTTTTTTTTTTAAAGATTTTATTTATTTATTTGACACAAAGAGAGACAGCCAGCAAGAGAGAGAACACAAGCAGGGAGAGCAGGAGAGGAAGAAGCAGGCTTCCAGCGGAGGAGCCCGATGCGGGGCTCGATCCCAGAATGCCGGGATCACGCCCTGAGCCGAAGGCAGACGCTTAACAACTGCGCCACCCAGGCGCCCCAGAATGATCATACTTCTAACTACACAGGCTCATACAATACATGTTCGCTGAATTTTTTTTTTTTAAGATTTTATTTATTTGTCAGAGAGAGCACAAGTGGGGGGAGTGGCAGGCAGAGGGAGAAGCAGACTCCCTGCTGAGCAAGGAGCCTGACGCGGGACTCGATCCCAGGACCCCGGGATCATGCGCTGAGCCGAAGGCAGACGCTTAACCGACTGAGCCACCCAGGCGCCCCTGGCTGAAATTTGTTTGGACCTAAAACTAAAGGAACCTTACCTAGCATCTTACTTTGCAGAAAGGGAAACAGATGCCTACAGAAACCAGCTGTCCGAGTTTATACACATCATTGAAAACACAACCCAGTCTCGAACACATGTCTTCAGACTTAGGCTGTATTTTCCAATTCCGGTTCTTTTCAGGGTGATTTTCGGACATTTCATGTGATTTCATAGCGGACCTTATTAGATCATGATCTCCAGCTATTTGCAGCCTAGTTTTGCTCCTAGCCAGACTTGTTTCTTCATCTTTTAAACCTCGCATAGCTTAGCGCGTCACCTGTGCGGTGCTGTCGCAGCATGCCAACTAACAGCTCTGAAAAGATGGCAGAGCCTCATGGTTTCTAGGCCATATCAAGAAATGAAAGAGGTTGCTGTGGCGGTTGGAGGTCTTCAGGAAGAAGAGATGTCAGGTGCTCTCCCAATTTATCTTTGTATCCCCCGGAGTACCGAACCCAGGCCATATTTATAATAGGTGGTCGGGAATTAGTTACTGAATGAACGAATGGTTGTCTGCGTAGACTGAAGGGGAGCAGGTTAAAAGCCAGGACTGAAGCTTTGAACAGCAGCTTGTCTGGGGAGGGCTCACATGCCCTTTGCTTTTCCAGGAGCATATACAATGCAGCTGTGTGGTACTATCACCATTGCCAGGATAGGATGCCGATCGTTATGGTGACGGAAGACGAGGAGGCAATTCAGCAGTATGGAAGTGAAACAGAAGGAGTGTTTGTGATCTCTTTCAAGGTACTTCCATCTGGTGTGTCCGTAAGTGTGTCTGTATGTGTTCATTTGCTCAGTGGTGCCCATAATACTCTCGGTCCCGGTGGTGGTAGAGAAAAGGGAAAATAAAGAGTGGAGGAAGACTTCAACCAGTGAGTTCCAAGTCTTTGTTTCTCTCCAACTAAGCAATCTTGACTTTAGCAAATTTGGGCAAACTCCCTGTGACTGGAGAGACATCAGCCCAGTAAGCCCCTGTTGACCGTGAACTCGTGTGTAGTTCTAACAATAACAATATTAGGAGTGATGATGATAATAGGTTGGATCCTGTAAAATTGCCAATATTCTCTTGTTTTTGACCTACAAAATGGCACTTTTACGTGGTTCCACCTAATAGTAGTAGCCAACATTCATCTATGCCAGGCACTGTTCAAGGATATTGTTTCATTTAATTCTTGCAACAGCCCCATCAGGTAGATGTGATTGTCCATATTTTATTGATGAGGAAACTAAAGCACAGAAAGGCTAAGCAACTTGCACAAAGTCACACAGCTAGCAAGTGGCGGGACCAGGATTAGAACCCTGGCACTCTGACTCCAAAGCTGTCACCCACCCGGCCTTGCTGCCTCTCAAATTATTTTTCTGAGTATACACGCAACATAGTTCTGAAGGCCAGCCTTGTTTTTCTGCTGTTCCTCGCTCTTGCCCACGTGTGAACGTGCATGGGGGTTCGTAGGGATAGAGGAGGGGGTGAGAAGTGCTGTAGGAAGGCTGTCGCATCAGCTTGGTGTCCAGATCACAGACAAGAGCAGGGTTATCGGTGACCATTTCTTGGGCTGTGTTAGCAACACAGTTCTCCTGGTTTGGGGGGACCCTTTGGGAAAGTGGGATGGCTGTTAATCTCCCAAGAGATTACTGGTCTCATGTGTCTGCCCAGTTGGCCAATCAAGTTCCCGTGGTCGGTATTGATGTTTGATTCAGAACCTCGAATGAGGCCCTCCATTACCCCTGTCAGTTTACAGAAAGTCAAGTTGGATTTTGAATTGTAGATTCTGTAAGAGTTCCCAGGTGCATGTACTGCTAAAGATTTGCCAATAGAATTTTCTTGGCCCTGCTCTAAAGAAGTGTTCTGGCATGCCAGAGAATTCTGGGGGCGCTGGATATTAATGGCAGTGTCACTTGTTTTTTCTGTTGCAATACATCATGTCTTATTCCTGCAGAGGACAGTTGACTAAAATTACATTTTTCTACTTTTTGTTAAAATTACTTTTCTTTGTAGTCCGGTCCTAGAGTACAGTTTTATTGTGTATAGCGCCTGCTAAGCAAACTGTGTGACCGAGGGCTTCGTAGAGGCGAGTGTGGGCAGGAAAACAAGAGATACTTGTGGAGTTCAGATGAGAAGGAAGGCCGGAATTTCCTGTGGGGAGCTTGAAGTTAGCTGGGAAGAGTGGAGACAATAAATCCTCGCGAAGAGGCGGTTCGTAGTGGCAAAAGCTTGGTGGTGGTAAGCGACCATGGAATCGGGGTACTGAGTTAGCACAGACGGAACTTCTCGAAGGATGTGGGAAAGAAAGGAAGTGATTCGAACAGGTCCCTGAAGTCAGTGGGAGGCATGCTGGAGCTGACAAGAAGGATAATGTGTTTTCTTTTTAATTTGAGGAGAGAATGTGCTAGACTCTGCCTTAGACTTAAAGTTGAGTTAAAAACACCTGTAAAACTGATGTTATTTAGTGAGAGCCAACCGTTTGAGGGGCTGTACTCGGGCCATAGCACAGCCGGCCTCAGCACTCCGTCCTCGCGGGTGGTGCTGGGTGTTTGGTCTCGGGTGTCTCTGACAGAGTCACACCAAGAGCTGCAGTAACACTCAGTAAGTCTGCACGGAGGGGACCCTGACCACTTGTTTCAAAGTTACGTTTGTACCAGGTTGTCACGCTAATAGCCACGTCTATGTGAGGAGCGTTACCATAGCTGTGGACGGTCACCAAGACTGGGGCGTAGGAGGGGGAGGCCTCAGGAGAATAGAAAACCTTTACTTGGCCCCTCTCTGCTTATTTGCCACAGCCGTGGGGCGGGGGGAGAGGAGACATTTTCACAGGCACTTCCCTCCTTGCCATTTTTACCTGTTCACTTAAGTTTCTTAGAAATTTCAAATGTTTCAAGATGAAAAAAACCAAAACCAAAAACAAGACGAGAATGCACACAGAAGAGCTTTCCTCTGCATTCCCTGCAGGCCATTGTCTGCATTGAGATGCATGTGAAGACAGGCAGGACGGGGCCTGCGTGCGTGTATGCATGCAGAGAGAGAGAGAGAGAGAGAGAGAGAGGAGGGGATTCGAAAGTGCAAAGTAAGCATTCCACGGTAGCAAGGGCCACCCTAGGGTAATTTGGCAAGGCTTCAGGGACGAGTGAGGTGGTAGAAAACTAGCCAGTCATGTGAGGCTCGGGGAGGTAATGCTCACTGAACACCTCCTCCAAACCACATGCCCCCAGCTCCCGAGCAGGGCTTCTTGTGATGCTACCAGAAAGAAGCTCCGTTATCTTCTGACCATGCTTCTCCTGTGCCTTTCTTAAATGCAGAATTACCTGGACAATTTTTGGCCTGACTTAAAGGCCGCCCACGAGCTGTGTGACTCTATCCTTCAGTCTCGACGGGAGAGAGAGAATGAGAGTCAGGAGAGCCACGGGAAGGAGTACGCAGAACATCTCCCCCTGGAAGTGTTAGAAGCCGGCATTAAATCTGGCCGCTATATCCAGGTGAGGGTGGTCATGGGGCTTCGGCGCTGGCACCAGCCGCCATGTTTTCTTCTCTGCTTTACTGGCCTGTCACAGGCCTTTAATTTCAAAGACCGTAAATAAAATGGGCATGAGTAAGCCAGGGCTGTCCGTGTTTAAGAGGATTTGAGAGTCGTTCTTCTGTGGACACCTTGCTGTCTGGTGTGGTGCTCCTCTGTCATCTTCTTGGTCGGGTTACGTACTGAGTAGCACATAAGTAGCCTCATAAATGCCTCCACGTCTCTGGGAAAGCAAAGATACTTTTGAATCAAGGCATGGAGATTTGACAAAATTGTGAAATTGGGGGAATTTGGCTTCTTCGCTCCTTTGCAATTTTCCTGCCCCTTTCACGGGGTCTTTTGTGGTCCTCCAGGACCCAGAACCCAGAAGCTGTCAAACTGTCTTGAGAAGGAATCAGGTAAAATTATTATTCCGATTTCAGCAGTTTGACGTGTGTCTGTGTGCGCACGAAGTTTTATCACATCTGTAGATTTGTGTATCTACCCCCACTATCAAGATACGGAACCGTTCCATCATGAATTTGACATTTTCGACAAGCAGCTCAGACAGTTTTTATGCAGGCCAAAGTTTGAGAAGACCACGCTGAAGTCCCTCCCTAAAGCGTGGGTATTTTAATAATTATTATTATTATTATTATTATTATTATTATTATTATTATTAAGAGAGAATGAGGGTGGGGCAGGGGCAGGCAGAGGGAGGGGGTAAGAGAGAATGGTAAGCAGGCTCCACACCCAACGGGAAATCAAGAGTCGGACGCTTAACCAACTGAGCCACCCCCTAAATTGTGGGTATTGTAAATGAGTATGCCTAGAGCGGCCAATGCTTCCAACTTGGTAGTAAAGTTTACAGCATTCCCGGGAGGCTATTTTGAGGAAGAAGAGTTTTCAAAGAGCACTCATCACTTAGGTAAGATAGACCCCGGCACTTTAAACACCTGGTGTAGCCAAGAATAATTCAAATTGATGGTATGTTCTCTGAAGAAAAGAAACCTGGGTGATGAATATTTCTCCTAAAGGAAGGGATCCCAGACCTTGAAAGAATATTTGGGGGATATTTTCATATACTTTTCACAAACTGTGCCTTTGGAGGCAAAGTGGGCAGAAAAGAAATTTTTCAGTTGGTTTTTATTCTGATTTTAGGGAATCCTGAATGTCAACAAACACAGGGCCCAGATAGAAGCTTTCGTTCGACTGCAAGGAGCCAGCTGTAAAGATTCAGGTTCAGTATAAGCCTTACCTAAACTTCCCTACTACATCTTAATTCTGACATTACACAGCGAAGAAAGCAAAGCCGAAACTGTCACGTCGAATCTGCCGGTCGGATTACCCCCCACTTTGGCTTTGCGGGGCCCCGGATTGGTGATTTTCCCCCTCGCATTTTATCTGTAGTTTCTGATTTTATTGCAATCGATTTTTAAAGAGGAGAATAGCTAACTTTTATTGAGAACCCAGTCTACATCAGGCACTGTCCTAAGCGCTGAACACAGCAGCATCGTTTTGCCCCTTTTCTTTGTGAGGATACACAAGGTGGCACGTGAGGAAAGTGTAACACAGGGAAGCAGAGTAGCTCGCCCGAGCACACCTGGCGAGCGCTGGGGCTGACTGTGCTGCAGGGACGGTTGGGCCGCGATGTCAAGCCGCTGCCCTGTGTGGCCTTACTGGCATAATTTTAAAAGTGACAAGAACAAAGATGTGTAAATCAGCTGTATCGTAATAGAGCATAGCTCTTGGGTCTTCAGTGGCAGGGTGCAGAGCAGCCTGAAAGTCAAGGGAACGTGGCAGGATGGAAGGAGAAGGAGCACTGCTCCCTCTGGCCGCTGCTTGGGAGTCGGGCGGGATCCGTGGTTCGTGGGCCTGCTGACCACTCCCTGGCTGCGTGGCCCCTGAAGTAGAGTGACACAATTCCAGCGTGGGCTTACGGAGGCTGGTGCAGGGAACGGTCACCTACCATAAAGATGGGCAGAGTAGGCCCTTATAAATGCCGTGATAGGGCGCGGTGGCCGTGTTTCTTCATTCCTGGCCTGTGGAACACAGGTTGACCTCCCTGTTGAAGGAGGAAGCTCTTCCCTGCAGGGCCGCTCATCAGACGTCAGATGCATCACGGGGTCTTCCCCCGCGGCTTTATGGGGTTTCCGTGTGCTCGCCCAAACACAGGTTTAGTCAGTGACATCCTCATCCACGGGATGAAGGCTCGAAACCGCTCGATTCATGGAGACGTGGTAGTCGTGGAGCTGCTCTCTAAAAATGAGTGGAAAGGAAGAACAGCCGCCCTGTGTGAGAACGACAGTGATGACAAGGCCTTAGGAGACCCCCCGAGTGAGCCCATGCCCACAGGTGAGCCCTCTGGCAGGCCTCCCAGCTTCTGGTTTTCCCGTGGGATGTTTATTTGTCCTCTCTGTACCGATCCAGAAATACTATAGTTATTAAGGTTCGGTATTGTTTCTTTGCCCCCATCACCAGTTTCCCCCTCTCTGCAGATTGATGGTATTCTCCTCAGCATCCAAATATGGCGTCATATCTCCCATCCTAGAACAGAACAAAACCCCAAATCCTCTCAAGTCCCACATATCCTCCAGCTCCTACCCTTTTCTCTGCTTCAGTCTGTGGCAAGACTCAGTGTAACCCCTAACCCCGCGTTCTGCTTCCTCTCTACCCATGGTCTCCCGAAGCCGCTACATTCAGGCGCCCCCATCACCCAGAAACCCTTGACCTTTTGTCAAGGCCACTTGTGACCTCATGGCCAACAGCCCTGGGCACCCGTAACGCTCGGCAGCATTTGGCCCACAGATCGCTGCCTCATCTTTGGCTTCTGGGTGCTTCGCCTCCCCTGCTGGGCGCTCCTTCTCTGTCCCTTTGCTAGAGCTTCTCCATCTGAGGACCTCGGGGCTGTGCCTGGGCTCCTTGCTGAATGTCCTTCATCCTCTCGCTCTGTTTCTCCAGCCCAGACCCCCTGCTCCGCCTCCAGTGTTGTCTCCTCAGTTGTCCGTTTGGCATCTTCCCCTGAATGCCCGAAGAGCACCTCCCACTTACCATGCCTAAGCACAAATTCCTGATTTCTGCCCCCAGACCTCCCTGAGTGTTCCCCCTCTCAATAAATGGCAGGTTCGTTCTATGCTTGGTCAACCCAAGCGCCTGGGATTACCCTCCACTTTTTCTCTCACTCATCAGCAAGGCCTGGCAGCTCTGCCTTCCCGTGTGGCCTGAGGCGGCGGCTCCCGCGCTCTGCGCTTCTCTCCTGACGGGGTCTTCTAGAACCCCTTGACGTGGTTTCCCAGCCGCCTCCTCACTGGTCTCCCTGCTCCCACCCTTGCTCCCAAATGGTCTTTTCTCCACACAGGAACCAGCCACAGGGGTCCTTTTAAAGGTCTTTGGGTCCTGTTGTATCTCTGCTCAAAGCTCTCCAGTGGCTGCTTCCTCTTTCTCTCAGAATAAAATCCAGAGTCTTCACCATGGCCTACAGGGTCCCGCCAGCTTGGGTTGCCTTCTGTCACTGTCCTCATCATCACTGTGCTCCTACCACTTTGCCCAGCTTGTCCTCTGCACCACTGAACAAGAGCTTTCTCCAGCCCTCCTCACACCAACCTCCCACACTTCAGGTCTCTGCTCAGATGGTCACTTCATTTAAAATAACTGCCATTGCTGACCGTGTGTCACTCTTGGTCACCGTACCCTATTTTGTAACTTCCTTGGCAAACATCACTCCTTCGTGTATTTACTTTGTGTTGTCTGTTTCCCACCCATATGGACACCCAGACTAGAACGTCCACTCCAGAAAATCAAGGACTTTGTCTATTCTGATACTGCGACATTCCCTACACCTAGAACAGGGCCTCATACCTGGTAGGGGCTCAGTCAATCAATAGTTACAAGATAGCACTTTTAACTATTAAAGTTTCTTTTTTCTTGGGGCGCCTGGGTGGCACAGCGGTTGGGCGTCTGCCTTCGGCTCGGGGCGTGATCCCGGCATTCTGGGATCGAGTCCCACATCAGGCTCCTCTGCTATGAGCCTGCTTCTTCCTCTCCCGCTCCCCCTGCTTGTGTTCCCTCTCTCGCTGGCTGTCTCTATCTCTGTCAAATAAATAAATTAATTAAAAAAATAAATAAATAAAGTTTCTTTTTTCTTGACCTCAGTCAGTGATGCTGGAAAGTGCTGTATATCAGACTTAACGATTCGCATACGTCACTGTTTTCAGCGTTGGCCCAAATTACCTTGACTGGTGGGAAAATGCAAGAAAGACAGTGAATGAGTTAAAAAAAGCAAAAACATCACTGGCTTTTCCTGACACCCTCAACCTGAGATTGATAAGGGAAGGGCAGAAGAGAAAGTGGAAAGTGGGACTAATGGATGCTAAGTGTTGTCACATGAGACCCCACAGCAGAAAGGGCAAAGTGATGACATTATAAAAAAAAATTATCTTTCAAAAAATGAGCCATCTTAATAGTAAAATATGAGGAAGGCGAATGTTTAAGCATCTCTCGACTTGCGTGGATGTGCTTGATACAAATGGGACGTTGTGTTTCCTGTTTTTGCTTCCTCGCTGCTGAACGAGTCAGCGTCTGGAGAGTTAACATCTCACCATTTAAGGCCTTTGTTTTGTTTTGTTTTGTTTTCCTAAAGGCAGAGTGGTGGGCATCCTTCAGAAGAACTGGCGGGATTATGTGGTGACATTTCCGTCCAAAGAAGAGGTCCAGTCTCAGGGCAAAAACGCCCAGAAAATCCTCGTTACACCTTGGGATCACAGAGTTCCCAAAATCCGCATTAGCACCCAGCAAGCGGAGGCACTGCAGGTAGCCGGCGTTGTACTCCTCCTCCTGTCTTTGCCAGCCTTCGCGCTCTACCAGGAAACGCCGTTAATGCCTTTGCATAAGAAGGGATGCATTATTGATGGCATCTGGCATTTCGAGGTCCTGTTTTTTACAAATTCTAAATATATAGAACCATCTGTTACGTAGTCCTTGGTTAATAAACGAAGGCCAGAGAGAAACCGTCCTAGAAAGCGCTGTGTAGGACAACACGGAGTGCATACATTATCCGGCGTCCAACAGAGAAACTTTCAATAGATATGCTTTGCCAACACTAACGAGCTTTCTTCCAGCCAGTGATCTAGAAATACGATCCCCCTGCCCTGTAGGGATGATGTAGTGGTATTTCACCTAATCGATTCTCCATAAAGGAGAGAAGACATAAACAAGGAAGTTAGAAATTAACCTCTACTGTGGCGAAGAGTACGGGCATGGCCCAGTTTCCTTTCCCTGATGTTTTGCAATTTGTAAATGAGACCTCGTAGCAGGACATCCCAAGCCAATAACCGGGTCTTTGTGTCCCCTTTACATCCTTGGAGGCCTTCTGCGGGCTCTCTGAGACCAGTTGCAACCATCGCTTTCCAAACCTGTGCTTTGCTGGAATTTGGGGGCAGTGGGGTTCCGTTCGTACTGACCCCTGCTTCCCCACCCAAAGCTGTCCTTAAAACTTAGAAAGTAACGTCAAAGAAAGTAGAAAGTAACTCGCACGCTGGCAACATTGAGATTTTTGTTTTGAAATGGAATTTGGGCTGTGCACAATGGGGTTTTCGTTGGTGTTGCAAATGTTAGCTAGAAGTGTCACAGCTGGCTTTCATCAACAGACTGAAATTTGCAGCCTACTTATTTGATGCAGAGAGGTATTGCTTCCTCCCCAAGCACTGGGCTGAGCACTTACATAAGCATCTGGCAATTCAGTAAAACAGCAAGAACCAGAACAGAAAGTAAAACCCACTGTTGAATCGGCCACTCTTCAGAGCTAGATGCCGTGTCTCTCGTTTGGTACTTCTGATTGACCCACGTAACTCCTGGTGCTGGGCTGGTGGGGTTTTTTTTTTTTCTCTTTTTGTGCAGGACTTCAGGGTGGTTGTACGCATCGATTCCTGGGAGTCGACCTCCGTGTATCCAAATGGACATTTTGTGCGTGTTTTAGGAAGAATCGGGGATCTGGAAGGGGAAATCGCGACCATCTTGGTGGAAAACAGCATTTTGGTTGTGCCTTTCTCCGAAGCTCAGGTCCAGTTTCCCAGAGTCCTTTGCTCTCGTGAAAGACATTCTGCCCAGTTTGTTTTTGCATTTGTTTGTTTGTTTCATCGTTAAGGAGAAAAATCCCCGAGCTGTGTAACCACTCCCAAAAGCCACAGATAATGGAAGAATCGCACTCCTCTCTATTCTGTGTGGAGCAGCCTGAAGTCGGCTTCGAGGGCGTAGTTTCCCAGTGCCTTAGAGCTCTCACCCTTTTACATTTTCCAACTGTGCTTAAAAATGGTATGTCAGGGGCTTACTGTCAGTGTACATCCCTCGCCAGCCGCAAGTGTGCCTAGCCCCTACTGGGCTCCACTCCCTGTCCTCACCACTCACCCAGAGGCCTGCACAGAGCCCCGGGGGGCAGCTTCTAGGGTTCCATACATCTCTGACCCGCGGGTCAAAAAATCATGCTCATGAAACAGTTTTTGTAACCTTTGCAGAAAACACAAACTCAATAAACCTAAAACATCAGCTATTGCCATCACTTTATGATCTTTTAAAATCCTCACAAATCTTGCTTATTATTCTTGCATAACTAGATGCATAGTGTGCCCGTGCTAGTTTCTGTCGGCTTCTTTCACTCAACATTATTCCCATGGATTGACAGACCTACTTCTTCTTAGTTATGGCAAATTATTGCGTATCGATGTGCTCTGCTTGGCTTCAGTCTTCCTCAGGTGTTGCGCATTGGGCTGGTTAATTTTCCAGTAGTAGAAGAAATGCTACTTCAAACATTTTTATAAACATTGCTTTTTTTTCTTCTTTTGCATCATTTTTCTTGGGATGTAATCCTTAAAGTAAGATTACCAAGTCAAAGGGCATAAAAAATTTAAGTGGCTTTTATTTGTATCAGCAGATTGTTCTCCAGAAAAATTGGACCAGCTTGCATTGCCATCAAGAGCGTATGGGTGTTCTTATTTTCATTATAGTCTTTGACAGAACAGTAGCTATAATCGTAAAATATTTTAGACTATTTTACATTATTAAATTTTTATGCTTAACATTAGTTTCTGGAAATTATTTGTTGACTTGTTTTGACAGCTCTTAGTGAAAATGTTAGAATAAAATAAAGCTTGGGTTAGACTTCACAGGACTAGAATTGTCTCTTCCCGTTAGCCTATTTAGCTGCAAATTGATGGCCTAAATGGGTAATAATGGAGAGAAAGTGCCCTAGATTGGTCCTGCTTAAATTATCTTTAAGGAATAGGCTTTTAGTACTTGGGACATGTTGATTTTTTTTTTTTTCAGGGCTTGACTTGAATTTAAAGCTGAACTACACTTAAGCAAGTGGATCATTTGAAAATGGGGAAGAGGTTGTGCTCTTTATAAGCCACTGTTCATCCTTGATCTGGCCTTCGTAACTACAGAAGCTCCCGGAAACTGGCACATTTCCTGCCAGACTGTAAGGTCCTCAGGGACGGGAGACTGCGTCTTTCCTATTGGCTCTTGACCTCTCCAGAGCCTAGCACAGTTCCTGACACACACTGGGCACCTAATAAATAATTATTGATCAAAAGAAGCAAACACAGGTTAATTGCACAAGGGAACAGGGTAATGAGTGGGATTTCTATGAGGCGCAGAGAGAATGTTCCAGAGCAGAGTTTCATAGGAAGCTTGTGGTGTGAGAATTGCTGAATATCTGACTCTCGTCCTACAGATGTGTGAGATGCCAGTCAACACACCAGGAAATCCCTGGAAGGTGAGTCCTGAAGAGGAACGAGAACGGAAAGACTTGAGGGAAACCCATCTTGTGTTCAGCATTGACCCAAAAGGCTGTGAAGACGTGGACGACGCGCTCTCAGTCAGAACCTTAGCTAATGGCAGCTTGGAACTTGGGGTCCACATTGCAGACGTAACACACTTCGTGCCACCAAATTCTTACATCGACATTGAAGCTAGGACAAGGTAATGCCCTTTGACACCAGCAATGTGAGTAAGTATTTGTGATTCTAACCTATTCCATAACTCCCTAGTCTCAGACTCTCAAAACAAAGATTTCCCAGTTTTGCGCAATTCTGCAAATCCCTTCTAGGGAAAAAAAAACATGGAGGTCCACTTCCGCTGTCCCTTCGGAGAAATAGTTCCTTGATCAATTCACCTTTCCTTCTTTTAACAGGACCTTTCACCTACTTTCCTTCTAGATTGGGATGAGTTAAATTTTTCCAGCATGGACACTATTTTCTAAAAATACTGGCTCATTACACTCTAATTTTTCTTAGACAATAAGATTCATGTCACTTTTTCTTTCTTTTTTTATGTCCGAGGAAGAATATTCAGCCCAAGGCAGTCCCCCTTAGAAAAGCGGGAACGTGGGAATAGCTTGATTACCCAGTCGGCCGCACTTGATGAGAAAGCAGCGGCCTTGGGGGTTTGCACTGAGGACTCGGCCCTTTACGTCCCGCAGCCCCTGCGGTCAGCAGTCTGCTGCCAGCTGCCGCCGAGGGTCACGCCCCCGCGTATGTGTCGTTCACAGGGCCACCACGTACTATTTAGCAGACCGGCGCTATGACATGCTGCCCTCGGTCCTCAGCGCTGATTTGTGCTCCCTTCTGGGAGGCGTTGATAGGTGAGTTTGTTCATGTTTTTTTTTTTTTTTTAATCTTTTATCACCAGCGCTTGTCTTGGCTCTTCTGTGATACCGAGTGCACTCGCTTCTGGCCTCTTTCTCGGCTTCTTTTGAATTTGCTCTGCCCCCTGCTCCCCACCCGTTTTCCCCCTGTACCTCTGCGCCAGTATTTGTAGGCAGCTTTATTCCTCTAGCCTTCCCCTCGTCCTGTCTGTCTGTCTAGCTGTGAGGCTGCTTCTCCCTCTGTTGTGGGCTTTTGAAACTCAGCTGGAATCTGGGTATAAATGCATAGATTTTGTGCATATTTATTCCCTGGTTGAAACGGTTTTTCATGAGGATCGTGAACTTAGGGAGTTTTATTGTTTATTTGTTGTAGTTAACATTATATCTATCTTTGAATACGTAAATCCATATAGTCCTAAATGTGTAGGTTCCAAAAGATATTTAGTGAAAGGCTCCCCTCCTATCGCTCTCCCCCAGTTAACCAATTTCTTACGTATTTTTCTAGACAGAATGCATATACACACAAAGGTGACATGTGGTCTCTCTCTTATATACAAATGGTGACATTATATGTATTTATGCTGTTCAGCAACTTATTTTTTATTTCTCATAACAATGTACCTTACAGATCATTCCATATTAATAACAGTCGCTTATCTATGAAAATTTGGATTGTTTTCAGTCGTTTGCTATTAGAAACAAAACTGTACCGAATTACACGGAACAGAAGTCATTCCGCATTTTTAAAAGTACAGTATACCTGGAGGATAAATTCCTAGAAGTGGAATTTCTGTGTCAAAGGGTATATGCATTTGTGTTTGGATAGATGTAATGAAATTGCCCTCCATAAAGCTTACAGCATATTCTCACCATCAGTGTGTGAGAATGCTTGTTCCCCCAACAGCCTTGCCACACAGTATGTTGCATTTTTTTATCTTTGCCAATTTGAGATGAAAATGGTATCTTAGGTGGTTTTAATTTGTGTTTTTCCTATTATGAGTAAAGTTAAACATTTTTGTGTATGTTTAACACTCATTTATGTATGTATTCTTTTCTGTGAACTATTTCATGTTCCTTTCCCATTTTTTTTGGTTCTCCATCTCTTTGTAATTGATTTATAAGAACTCTTTACATATTAGGAAAATTGGCCCTTTGTTTTTTATGTGAGTTGTAAATGTTGCATATGTTTTTAAAAAGAGTGATTTGATGGTAAAGTGCTTCTTTACTAAATGAACTTTTTGCTAATTAATGTACCATAGAGAGTGATGCGATAGTTCACTGTTACTCTATAGGATTTGAAAGGCTTTCTTCTTCTTTACTGGGGAGCCCACCAGACCTGACTCTATCAGTGCTATGCTAGTCTAATCAAAATGGAGAACTGTAAGGTAGTGTTTGTAACATTACATGTGAACTCGTTTCAGATCTGCTCAGAGCTCAACAGAACCTAGTCTAACTTTGTTGTTTTAATTTTAAATAATTTTTGAGTTAATGGTGGAGTTTTTGAATTGAGACATCGGTCCAGAAACCTGTAGCTTTTTCGTTTCTTCTAAGTTACATTTAGGGTCTTGTTCTACTTGCTTCAAAAATGGAAGAATTGAATAATGATGTCGGCGTTACTGGTTTTTTAGGTATGCCGTAAGTGTCATATGGGAATTGGATAAAACTTCCTATGAAATTAAGAAAGTGTGGTATGGCAGAACCATTATTCGATCAGCATACAAATTGTTTTATGAAGCAGCCCAGGAACTGCTGGACGGAAACTTCCACGCTGTCAATGATATTCCAGAATTCAGAGGCTTGGATGAGAAGAGCAGACAAGCCAAGCTAGAGGAGTTGGTGTGGGCCATTGGAAAGTTGACTGACATAGCACGCCACATCCGAGCTAAGCGAGACCATTGTGGTGCCCTGGAACTGGAGGGGGTAGAGATTCTGGTTCAGCTGGATGAAAAAAAGAACATCCATGACCTCATCCCCAAGCAGCCCCTGGAGGTGCATGAGACGGTGGCTGAATGCATGATCCTGGCCAACCACTGGGTAGCCAAGAAGATCTGGGAGAGCTTCCCTCATCAGGCCTTGTTGCGCCAACACCCTCCTCCACACCAGGAGTTCTTTTCTGAACTGCGAGAATGTGCTAAAGCAAAAGGCTTCTTCATAGATACACGGTAACTCCTCTTTTGAGGGGGCAGAGGAATGGAGGGAGTGTTGTACGCTGATTTATCTTACAGTAGTTCCTAAAATGGGACAGCCAGATCTTTGACCAAAAATAGAAAACTTCTTGGCTCTCTTCAGTAACTATAATGTAGGTATAGAGATTAAAATTAAAATGAGTTTATTTTGGCATAATTTGATCCACTACAGTTTGTAATGCAGAAGTAAGGAACCTGTTACCTTTGGTTTAATTTCATAGACCCCTGAGGCAAATACCAAGAAGTAATCCTATTTATTTCAATACTTTGAGGCAATACCCTAAAACACCACACCGATGATAAATGTATACCATCCCTTCATAGAAGGAGACATCTTTATTCCCCCCTCCAGGGTAAAAGATTTCCCCTATTAAAAATGATGTACAGGGGCACCTGGCTGGCTCAGTCAGTAGAACATGTGACTCTTGATCTTGGGGTTGTGAGTTCAAGCCCCACAATGGGCTTACTTAAAAACAAAAAAATAAAATAACTGAAGGCTGTGTTTAAAAAATAATGTATAGAGGATTTTTTTTCAATATTTTGTTTCAAGTAACAGGTGCTGCTTAAAATATCTTTTATTTATTTATCAAAATACTTTTTTTTTTTTTTTTTGGCCTCTGTCTGCGATAGTATCTTTTGTTGGTTTGGTGGGCGGGCGCTGTGTGTGTGTGCCAGGCTCACTGGGTGAGGGCCTTCAGACATCTGGTATCGTTTGTATCTCACAGATGGGGAATCCCATCTGGAGAAGTTAAGTGACTTACTTGTAGTTCACCAGTGAGTCAGGCAGGGCAGAGGGTGGATTTGAATCCACGCATCCCATGTCTGTCACGCTGGAAAGCTCACATTAGCCCGCTTCTGATGCTCTGTTCATCATTTTCCATCTTTCCTTCCTTCCCTTTCTCTTAACGGGCTGCAGTACAGAACGGAATGACATGTTGACTTGCTAGTTTCATTTTTAATATAATTCTGTATTTCCTTGGTTTTAAAGATTATTTGAGTAAGTAAACAGAATATTTCCTGTCCCTTTCTCTTTAAAAAAAGGAAAATAATTTAAGTTTCTCTTAACTGTGTATCTCAGGTTTAGGTTAGTTTTGTTTTTCAAGTCCTTCTGGCTCAGTAATTCTTGATTTTCAAAAAGTCCATCCTTTGACCTGTAAGGGACGTTTAATATGAAGGGCGTTAGGAATTCAGTTCGACAAAAGTATCTGACCACCTACTATGTGCTGGGCATTAACCTAACCGCATAGATATCAGTACATTGCTCTTAACTACTTCAGAAATGTTATTTAAATTGATATACTTTTCTTGTTTAAACCTTGAAAGCCATAGGTTTCTATAGTTGGAAAGAGTTGCTTCTAAAACGTATCCAAAATAAAATTTCTTCAGAGTGAAAGATTGCCATCAGAGCATTGACTTGTACTTTGTTAGCCGGGGACTAAATAAAGGTCTTTCTACTTTTTTTGTCAGGTCCAATAAAACACTGGCTGATTCTCTGGATAATGCGAATGACCCCAATGATCCCATCGTAAACAGGTTGCTGCGCTCCATGGCCACTCAGGCCATGTCAAATGCACTGTATTTCTCCACTGGGTCGTGTGCGGAGGAAGAGTTCCATCATTACGGTGAGTGATAGCATTTCCTTTTGTGTGGCCATAACCTTGAGCAGGTCGTTTTAAAAAATATATATTTTTTTGATTTACATCTTTTGGTTTCTTTTTGAAGGCCTTGCATTAGATAAATATACTCACTTTACGTCTCCGATAAGAAGATACTCAGATATCGTAGTACACCGGTTGTTAATGGCAGCCATTTCAAAAGATAAGAAAATGGAAATTAAGGACAATTTATTCAGCAACAAAGATCTTGAGGAATTATGCAGACATATCAACAACAGAAACCGAGTAAGAGGGGATTTTAAATTCTCTTACTGATCATCTCTTTTCCTAAGAGAATATCAGCTTTATTGTGTGGTGGAATGAAGTGCCATATATTCTAGCAAATTAAATTCTAGCATTATTCTACCCAGTGAAATAACATAAAAATGGTAGGTTTCTTGTGTCTCTCTCCTTACATTTACAGATGTTATGAAGTCGCTTAATGTGGGTTTAGGAGATTTAACAATAGGTTAGATGTTTTTCCCAAAAAGTAGAAATGTGAAAGACCGTGTGTCATCTTACCACCCAGAGATAGCCATTATTCACTATTCCAGACAGTGCTCTTTATTTATGACAAATAGGGTACCATGCCTGCTCTCTGAAATCTTTTGCACTTGACACACCTGTTACTGACACCCCCACTTCAGAGTAATTACATCTTTCTTTTAGAAGCTGCTTTGTATTTTATTTCATAGTTGGCTCGTGACTACAATACTGTACAGCGTAGAATGAGAGCATTTGCTTGGTGATACAGAAAAATTGGAAACTACCTAAATGTTTAATATAATTTTTGTATCCTGTATTCTAGTTCACTGCTATGCAGTATTGTAGTCACTAGCCACGTGGGCTATTTAAATTCTTAAAAATTAAAAATTCCGTTCTTCCGTTGCACTGGCCACATTTCACATGTTTAGTAGACATGTGTGGCTAGTGGCTGCCTTTAGGGCAACACAGATGTATGGAACATTTCCATCACTGCAGAAAGTTCTGTTGGACAGTGCTGTCCTAGGCAACCCAGTTTACACCCATCCTTGTATAGACACTTTCACAGACTTCTCAGATTGTGGCCTGGATATATTCCTGGTGATAATGAACTGCTGACTCAGGAGGTGTGTACAAACAAAGCTTTGATACATATTACCAACTTGCCCTCCAGGGTGGCGGTACTAATTTATACTTGCACCTGCAGGATTGTGCTAGGACAGACTTCGTGAAAAGAAAGGCGAGGCATAGCTGTGGATACTTTCCTCTACCTGAATGAACTGTGAACAGATTCTAAATAATGAACAGGTTGTTTTCTTAAAAAATTAATTTCCTAAAAGACATTTTTGAGGGAATTATCGCTGGATGGTTAGGTTCCCACAAAACTGATTTCATTCATAGTAGAGAAGAATACATTTCCAGAGCCCAGCCTATTGGAAGACATTGTTTCTGCAGGAGTATGACTTCTGGGTTGCCCCAGGAATGTGAGCATGCTGTAACTGTTTCGGGTTGTGCTTCTTCTTACAGGCAGCCCAGCATTCTCAGAAGCAATCCACTGAGCTCTTCCAGTGCATGTATTTTAAAGACAAAGACCCAGAGAATGAGGAGCGTTGCATATCTGATGGAGTTATATATTCAATTAGAACAAATGGCGTGCTTGTATTTATACCAAGGTATGTCACATCTAACGTAACAGTTGTTAAGAAATCATAGTTACTAGGGGCGCCTGGGTGGCTCAGTCGGTTAAGTGTTTGCCTTCGGCTCAGATCACGATCTCAGGGTCCTGGGATCGAGCCCCGTGAGTTGGGCTTCCTGCTTAGCAGGGTGTCTCTCTGTCCCTGTCCCTCTCCCCCTCCCCCTTGCTGTACTCCTGCTCTCTCAAATAAATAAAATCTTAAAAAAAAAAAAAAAAAGAAATTATAGTTAAACTAAGTGTACAGCACAAATAGTATGTTAGATATAACTTGTTAAAATGTAACTATTTGTAAATACCAATGTACATAATGTAATAGAATAATACACTATGTAAGTATAAAAGGAGGGGCGCCTGGATGGCTCAGTCAGTTAAGCATCTGACTCTTCATCTCAGCTCAGGTTGTGATCTTAGGATCATGAGTTCAAGCCCCATGCTGGGCTCCTACTTAAAAAAAAAAAGTATAAAAGATTAGCGTCTAGTACATCTGTATTAGTGTTAAGATAGGACTTTACTTCCTTGTTTAGCAAAGTATTTTTCTATCTGCTCAGTGAAATATTTGGAGGTAAATGAGAGGAAAAGTTGTTTTTAATCTAGAATAAAAACTAGCATTCTAGATTAAGTGTATAAGATTTGTACACTAAGAATACGGTATCTCTGGATTTTTATTCTGGCAATGATTCAGGTTTGGGATTAAAGGTGCTGCTTATCTGAGAAATAAAGATGGTTTGGTGATCTCATGCGGCTCAGACAGCCATTCAGAATGGAAACCAGGATCCCTTCAACGATATCAAAACAAAATCACCTCTACCACAACAGGAGGAGAATCTGTTACGTTCCATTTGTTTGACCACGTGACAGTAAGTCCGTATTTACATTAAGCATTGATTTCAACATCAAGTATAAAGAGTGTGACTTGGTAACATGCATTTTCTCCTCTGTGATAGGTGAGGATATCCGTTCAGGCCTCCCGTTGCCATTCTGATACGATCAGGCTTGAAATAATAAGCAACAAACCGTACATGAGACCAGATACAGAACTTCTTCATCAGAGCTCCCTTTTGTTAAAGAGTGATTTAGTGAAAGAAGTAACTAGATCTGTGGAGGAAGCTCAGCTTGCCCAAGAAGTCAAAGTAAACGTCATTCAGGAAGATTATCAAAAATATTGCCAGACAAAGGGAAGCAGCCTGTACACACTCCTGGAGGAGATAAGGGACCTAGCTCTCCTGGATGTTTCCAACAGTTACGAAATGTGAAATACTCTTTTTACTTCATTAAAAGAGCTGTTTTGTGGATGCTTTCAACCTTCTTTTTAACATTAACATCTAATGTTCCATGTCACCTAATGTTCTAGTCGGTTGGGATTCAGTAGATAGTTCACCGATGCGCAAAACGTTTTCTCTTAACTAAAGCTGCATTAAAGAGCAGTTAGGTCCCTGTGGAAGCTGATTTTTCAGAAGTGGATAGATCTTGAATGGTGACTCTGCAAGTCAGATTGCCAGTCTCTTTTTAATAAATCCAGAATTGATTTTTGATTAGCATGTCTCAAATCCGTTCTTTCAAAATAAGTTCTGTTTTTTCTAGTGACTGCTACTGTGGGCCATTTGGGTCCTAGGCCCCTCTGACAGCTGTCAGCTTCACTTTTCTGTTGCCTTCAGGTAAGACTTAGTTCTGTCCACCTACCCACTTTAAAACTCCCATTTCATGTGTGACTCAACCTCCCCTGCTGTCCCCACACCAGTTGGGGATAAGGCACAGGGAGTGGGGTAGAGTGCACAGGTAAGGTCTGTTCTCTCGAACTTCCCTTTTCACCCTCTCATTTTGCTGAGTGCTCCTTGGATGGAGCTGCATTGGCCTTGCCCTTGTTGAAGACTTGTTAACTTTGCCAGTGTATCCCACCGCTGGAAAAGTAACTTTTTAGTCCTCCACTAGGCCAGTCCCCAGCCAGCCACAGAGGCCCCCTCACCCCAGCCCGTACGTTCTTGTGCTCAACTTCCTGCCTTTCAGCCAAACCGTCCTTGTCACTCTCCATCCCCAACAGAAGTCAGCAAACCTGATGGCATTAAGATGCTGCCTGTCCCAGCTTCACAAACAGAAGCCACTTTAGCACCATCACTGTGCCAGTCTCTCTCACAAAAAGCAGCCTTCCCGTGGCGCCTGGCTGGCTCGGTCGGTGGAGCATGCAACTCTTAGGGTTATAAGTTCGAGCCCCACATTGTGTGTATAGATTACTTAAAAAAATAAAATCTTAAAAAAAGAAAGCAAGTAAAAAACAACCTTCCCGTCTCCTAGTTTGTAAAACCTAGCTTTGCCTTTCCCTGTCGCCCATCGGGATCTGCCATGGACCAGACAGACCTTTAAACTTGGTTGTCAGCATGGCACTTCATCTGTAACTTCCTCCTCCACCAAGCTGATAAACTCAGGCAGGAAAAACTCCAATCAGATCTTCTCACCATCTGGCCTAACACTTCTAGCTTCATATTTGCCGTTCCCAAGTCTTTCGTATTTCCTAGATTTCCCCTTTCTGTATCATTATTGGACATGTCCTTCCCAATCCTTGGGCTCTCCTCCACAAACGCAAAGGTACCCTATGTGGATCCTCCTAGGTGCTCTGTGTTCACCATGATGCTTTGCAAGTTTCTCCCACTAGTAGGTAAGGTACCAAGGAGCACTTGAACTCCCCTGGAATGGACACAGGCCAGGCAATACAGCAGCCTTTCAGGTGACCCTTTAAGTATTAAAGTGACTCCTCAAAATACATGTAAACACATATAGAAACCTTAAAAATTTTACCATAAGTGTAAATTGCAGAACTAAATAGCAATAAGAAACTTTCAAAAAGCCTCTAGAGATAGTTTATAAGATTTTTATTTCTTTTTTAAAAATGGACATTAATATTCATTATAAATTTTCATCTAAAAACTCCCAATTTAGTGAAAACAAGACATTCAATGGCACACTAGCAGCAGAAGGGGCTTAACTACTAATCATTTTTATAAAGTCCTATCTGTATAAAAATAAACCCTAAAGAGAATAAAGGTAAACACTAAAGAGAATAAGCTCAACTAAAGTTAATAAGAAACAAGTATAAACATAAATAATACCATATCTTAAACAGGAATCTATGAAAGTCTTACTACATAAGGATTTTCACTCCAAGTAGACAAAATACATACTACTCTACAACTTAGAGGATAGCAAGTTAATAGATTTTCTCTTACTTGAAGCCTAACCAACCTCAGTGACATTTCTGGATAAAGCATAAAGTTAGTACTGTACATTTTAAAAGGAACGGTCCAGTTGTGTGTTCCCGGTGTTTAATTCCTCCTCTTCATTTACAGTACTGGCAGCAGCAACATGCCGTGGATTGTCTAGAATGTCTTTGTCAAATCTGTCTGCTGACTCCTCTTGATCCTCACCTGTATGAACCTCCTCAATGGTCTGTGCCCTGGGTGTGGTTGTTAACAAGTCTGAAAGAGAAATCATCATTATGACTCATTATAAGCACCTGACCCAATCTTACCTGATAAATACAAAGCTCTCCACAAGCTTTTATCAATGTAAAGCTGAAGATTAAGTTCATTTTAACTGGAAAGAATAACAATGTAGTCACACTAATTTTCACTTACGAATTATTATTATCTTGGGTGAAACCTGTTTTATAACACGGTACCTTCACTACTTAACCATAATTCTTATTTTCCCATTTCAAAAGGAAAACTACATTGGAAATTGAGAAAGTATGCAATCTCCTTCATTCAAAACCAATTTGCATTTTTTTAAATATAGTTTTAATAAACTTGGTTGTCTAGTTTCCAAACCCAGTCTGTTTTAAAAACAGCGAATTTTAAGACAGTTTTAAAAGAGAGAAGAGAATGCATCACATAAGCAAACTGACAGCTAAGTGACACAATGCGATAAAAAGTAATTAAGGACCTACTTAAGTCACAGCAAATGGCTCTAAAATCCTCAAAGGGTGCAGAAGGCATTTTATATGTCTAGAAAGTACCATAATAATTAATGTTCAAAATTACGATCCTAAAGATAAAATACAGGGCGCCTCAGCTGGTTAAGCGTCTGCCTTTGGCTTAGGTCATGATCCCAGGGTCCTGGGATATAACCCCACATTGGGCTCCCTGCTGAGCGGGGAGCCTGCTTTTCCTTCTGGCCCTCCCCCCTTGTGGTGTCTCTCTTTCTCTCTCAAATAAATAAATTTTTAAAATCTTTTAAAAAAAAAAGCAAGTCACATACTTAAGGAGTCAGGGAAGAATGTACTTTTGAAAGATTCAGAATCAAGTTGAAGTGATTAAAATAATTTTTTAAGAGGTACTCATCTATCCAGAAAACCATCTTGGACTCATTTATTCTTTGAGGATTCCAAATAGCTCACACACACACGCAGGCACGCTCACGCTCTTTCTCAGATATACATAATATATGAGATTTTTCTATTCCTAGAGGAATTTTATTTTACAGATTGTAGAGAAGTTAAAATTTCTAACATGCCCCTGATATATTAATGGTAGCACATAAAACCCAGCATAAAATGTACCATTTCCGAGGGACTGACTATTACTCAGGAGCTTTGCCTGCCTTCTCTCGAAGGCCAGTTGTTTATTTCTCTCAATTCTCTGTTGTTGTTCTTCTGTTAGGCTTCTACTTGACTCAGAAGCAAAATTCTCACTTTCCAGTGAGTTTGTCAAAAAGGGATCTAATTGGGTAGCAGTTACGTCATGGCCAAGATTTTCCCCTTCTTCATCTGCAGTAGAAATGAAAGTTAGTACATCTGTAGTTAGAAAAAGGGCTTAATGCAGCTTTTAGTTAAAAACCAGTTTAAAGTAACAAGGTATCAGAACTGAAGAAACTGTTTCTTCAAATTGCTCTGGGGTGTGATAATGTTCCAAATACCGATGACCCTTGAACAACAGAGGGGTTAGGGATGCTGAACCCCCAGCACAGTCAAAAATCCACGTAGAACTTTTGCCTCCCCCAAGGTTAACTACTAATAGCCGACTGTTGACCAGAATACAAATAACATAATCAATTAAGACATATTATCTATATTAAATGTATTATATACTGTACTTTTAAAGTAAGCTAGAGAAAAGAAAATGTTATTAAAGAAAAGCTTAAGGGGGAGAAAACACATTTACAGTACTGAACCGTAAGAAATCTGTTAAGTGGACCTGCTCAATTTCAAACCCGTGTTGTTCAAGGACACCTGTACGTGCTTGATTCAAACAAGTAAAAGGAATATTTATAAATCATTTTAAAGAGACATTTTAAATAGTCAAATGGAAATACTAGTTTAAAAATATGCATGAACAGAAAGCACAAGTTCTTAGATATGATTAGAAATTATCTTCTGCTTGGGCTAATGAACTTAAAAGAATTCAAACCATATTCTTGCTTTACATTGAACAAAAACATTTTAGTAGCTTGCTATAGTGTCCATATAAAACAGTAATAATTTTATATAAGCTATTAAACTCAGACACAAAATGAAAAAGGAGGGGTGCCTAACTGGCTCAGTCAGTGCATGTGACTCTTGATCCTGGGGTTGTGAATTTAAGACCCACACTGCATGTAGAGATTACTTAAAAATACCACCTTTCAAAAAAAAGTGAAAGAAAAATAAATTTAGAGATCTATAGGCCTATCTCCACGTTAATTTAAAGAACTGTGCTCCCTACATTAGTCCTATTACATTCTTAAAGCCTATATACCAGTTACCTCAAAGTAAGATGCTCCTAACATCCACAGAGGTACAGAAAGTAAATATTGCGTCTTCCATTTATATTTAAGAATTCAGAAAAATTGAGCTCACTTAAAGGACAGGCAGTGACAAACTATCATTTATCTATATGACAGTTACTGTGTGGCCTGGATGCAGACAGCTCCACACGCAGAAGGGCGGAAGAGCTGAGCCCTCAGTCATTTTTTGAATTTCAGCATACTGTGACATACAGCTGATTCTGATCGCCCAGTTAAGCAGACTGTCTAGTTTTAACACCAAAGCAACCCCAACAAAATGCACAAGTGGTAGCTTAAAATTTTTGCAAAATAACAATATATAGAAAAGAAGTTGGACAAAATAGAGACGCAAGGGAGAACTAAGAAAACAGCAAAGCTGACACTTCACCTTCTCCCTACATCATTCACATTAGAGGGTTAAAAAAAAAAAAAAAAGACACCATCTGATCTGACAAGTAGGCAAAAAAAAAAAAATCGTATCACCAAGACCACCATTTGAAATATGAATTTACACACACTAACCTTGTCCTATGTATATACTGTGCCTTGGGGTATTAGCTAATGTGTAGTAAAAACCATCACAACTAGCAAAACATTTAAACACAAGACAAACCTATAATTATTCCAGTGAGGTTTAAAAATCCTATGATATTTTATTTTACAACGAAATCCCTTTTGAGGTTTCTTCCTTAACAATGAGAGACAAAAAGCAATACACTTTTCCTTCCTGACATGGAAAAAAAAATGTAGCAAGAAACTAAGATGCATTCCTTTGTCAGGAAATATTGATGGAATACAGAGAGAAAACATCGCTAGAGAGGTTAAGAAACAAGTATTAGACCCAATTATGCAATTTTGGGGTTTTCTACTATGCTTCACCTTGCAGGGTGTACAGGATTCCGAATTACTAATAATGACATACATAAACAACTACTGTTTTTGTGAACCATGAAAGGAAAGATCTCTTCAATAGCATATGGTCTCTTTAATACAACGTTTTATGGAAAACCAATGTGAACATAACCACTGGTGGAGCTTTGACTGACAAAACTGGGATAAAAAAATGAGAACCACACATGAAATTCACTCATTGCCACATCAACAGGCAAGCGATTATGGCAAACGAGTTTAAGACAAATATTCAACGTGCTACAGGATGCCATCATCTTGGCACACACAAACTAACAGATAAGCAAATACACAATAATTTAAGGGAAATAAGTACTATGGGGGAAAAAAAGGACAGGGGAATCAGGACCGAGGGTGGGAGTATGGTTTTAATAGTGTGGTCAGGGAGACTTCACTGAGTTGATATTTGAGCACAGTTTGAAGGGGTAAGAGAGCCATGCAGACTTGAGGGCAGGAAGGAGGACAAAGGATGTGTTCAAGGCAGAGTATAAGAGTGCAAAAGCCTTAAGACAAAAATGTGCCTGGGAGAGTCAAAGAACAGCGAGGAGGCAAGTAGTCACTAAAGCAGTTTGAGTGGAGAACTGTAAAAGATACATTCAGAGGCAAGGGAGCTGGGGTAAGGAGGAGATACTGTAGGGCCAAGGACATAAGGATTTTGGCTTTTGCTTTGGGTGAAAGAAGGAGCCACTACAGGGCTCTGAGCAGAGGAGCTACAGGACTATGTATCTGTCAAATATTAAAATTTATTTTTTTTAAAGATTTTATTTATTTGAGGGAGAGAGTGAGCCAGAAAGAGAGAGCATGAGCAGGGGGAGGGGCAGAGGGAGAGGGAGAAACAGACTCCCCACTGAGCAGGGAGCCTGATGCGGGGCTTGATCCCTGGCCTCTGGCATCATGACCTGAGCTGAAGGAAGACACTTAACCAACTGAGCCACCCAGGTGCCCCCAAAATACTAAAATTTAACCCCTGATTAACTTTAAAGAAAAACAATTGATTGAAAAAAGGTAGATGATGGGGCGCCTGGGTGGCTCAGTCGTTAAGTGTCTGCCTTCAGTTCAGGGCGTGATCCCGGCGTTCTGGGATCGAGCCCCACATCAGGCTCCTCTGTTGGGAGCCTGCTTCTTCCTCTCCCACTACCCCTGCTTGTCTCTCCCTCACTGGCTGTCTCTGTGTCAAATAAATAAATAAAATCTTTAAAAAAAGAAAAAAGAAAAAAGGTAGATGATAATTTGCTTGTGAACTTCAACAAAAATCCTTGCATTAGTGAATGGGATGGGAAAATGAATACCAAATGTTACATGCAGTTAATGATACTCTACTTCTATTTGGATGAATCTGAGTAAGGTAAAACCAAGATTTGGGGCAGGGAACGACTATCTACAACTGCACCCTGAAATCACTGATCAGGTATCAACCCAAAATTTTGGAAGAAAGAACATATTCAGTAGACTATTAAGCCACATTGCTGTCACTTTAAAACCTCATGGTAATCTTCTAATGAGAATAAAAATGTACATTATTGTGGCTCAGTTGGTTAAGCGTCTGACTTCGGCTCAGGTCATGATCTCAGGGTCCTGGGATCAAGCCCTGGCATTGGGCTCCACATTCAGCAAGGCATCTGCTTCTCCCTCTCCCTGTGCCCCTCCCCTGGCTCATGCTCACGCTCATGCTCTCTCTCTCAAATAAATAAAATCTTTTTAAAAAATGTGTTATTTATCATATCAGTAGTACATGTATTATAAAAGTAAATTAATAAAATGCTCAAAACACCTTTACTGTTGTAGTGCCTTATCCAAAAGATCTAGAGACCATTCTCTTAGGATACAGAGAAGACAGATTCAACAACAAACAAGGCTGTGTGACAGAGGCCTCTTCTATGTACCCAGCATTTCAGGAAACCTGTAATCCCATCGACAGTCCTGTGTTAATTTATGCCTCTGCACAAATGAGTCCCTCTCCAAAATCACCTTTGCCTGAACTCTACTGCTTATCATTCAAAGTACTTGTGATTTGTCCTCTGCTTTCTTTCCCCTTCCCTTGGGTAAAAGCAACTATGCTCTCCTTTGCACCCTACCCTGTGCCCTGTATCTGTCTCCAATTTCAGCACCTATCAGAATAGAGGTGATGTTATGTCTCACTCATTCATTAGTCTGCTAGCCCATGAACCAAGGGGTCTGATCTTACTCATCTTTATCCTTGAAATTCTAACACACACTATGCAGCTCAAAAACTGCTACCAAATAAACTACCTAATCCAGTGGTATGTGCTGTGGAATTTACTGTAGTTATTGATCCCTTTCCATATACCAAATCCTATGCCATCGATACATACCATATCTTACCAAAATATTAAATCTTGGACTATTTAAATCACAATTCTTCACATTTTTAAAAGCAATTTATAAATAACTTGGGAGGATTCTACAGGGAGCCTGTATTTTCTACCACATGTATTGAAAGTTTAAAAAACAAAAATGAACAAACATGTATGGAGCCATCGCACAGAGAATCTGATAACTATACAGACCCTGTCGGCAGGAACCATATGTTTTGATGTGTGTGACTGCCTATGGTTGCACTGTACAACTAACAAATGCAATCAATACCAGGAACAGTCACAGGGGTCTTACTGAAGACCTACAGAGATCTTCCTCAACTAAAAATGGGGTTACATCCTGATAAGCCCATCATCAGTTGACAATATCTTAAGTTAAAAATGGATGTAGTATACCTCATCTACCTTAAATGTGTTCAGAACACGGACATTAGCCCAGTTAGGCAAAATCACGTAATACAAAGCCTATTTTAGAAGACAGTGTTGAATATCTCACGTAATGTACAGAATACTGTACGGAAAGTGGAAAACGGAACGGCTGTATGGGTACAAAACGGCTGTCAGTCTACGGGTCGTTTATCCTCACGATCACGCGGCTGGCTGGGCAGCGTGGCTGCTCCTGCCCAGCATCACGGCAGGGCATCATAGCACACACGCTAGCCTGGGGAAAAAGTCAAAATCTGAAATTCTAAGTATGGTTTCCACTGAATGCATAGCACTTCTGCACCATCGAATAATCGTAAGTCAAACCATTGTTAAGTTGGGGACTATCCATGTACAGGATCTGTACTCTTAAGAGAAATGTAAACTATTTCATCATCAAATTATTTTAATTCCCCAAAGCCACTTTTAATGGTGTGTATGTAGAAGACTACACCTTGTCATTTATTTTCATTAACCGAGCACTACAAAGGATCAATGGGTCATCAGTTCTCAAAGGCTCAACTTCTGTGACTAAATATATTTTTACAACATCTCTTAATGGCACTGCAGGCATGCCTTTAAGAAACAAGTGTCAAACATTCTAAATGTACCAAGGCATTTTAACTCATTCCTATTTACTGTAATTATGTTTACTCAGTTACCCAATATAGAAGAACCCAGTGCTTAATCTACCCCTGCCCCCAACTAGATCTATTTCTAAAAGCAAAAATATTATAAATAAACCTATAGGGGCGCCTGGGTGGCTCAGTCAGTTAAGCATCTGCTTTCGGCTCAGGTCATGATCCCAGGGTCCTGGGATCAAACCCCACGTCGGGCTTCCTGCTCAGTGGAGAGCCTGCTTCTCCCTCTCCCTCTGCCTGCTGCTCACCCTGCTGCTGCACTCTTTCTCTCTCTCTCTCTCAAATAAATAAAATCTTTAAACTAAGTAAATACATAAATAAACCTATATTCTTACCATTATTGCTAATAAAATCTTCATGTAAAATAGGCAGGTCAAGTCGAATTCGTTTTAAACAGGTCTGAAAATAAAGATATTTTTACATTTTCATCAGTAACATTTGGGGGAAAACGAGTATTCAATTCTTAGTTTCAAAAAAGTTGTTCTTCAAATAACTACTATCAATTTTTCTTCAACCACGACAGATTTCAAAATGAAAACGCCCAACAGTGACTTAGCTTCAACTAAAATCCATCTGTGGCACTATTTAACATTATGAATGATATTCATAATAATCTCAATACCTACCTGAACTTCCTTTTTACTTCCCAGGTATTCAACTCTGTCAATAAAATCCTCGAATTGCAGTTTAGGGAATAGCCTATGTGCCCAATGCTCCATGTGTCTGATTAGTGTTTTCAAGTCTTCAGCCTGGCACATAAAAATAAAAATGCTAAATAGAAGACTCATTCTCACAGCTGACCTTGTCAGCAGATTTTAGAATTGAATAGTAATGCCAAAGTCACTGGCGTCATTTTATATTTATAAGGTTAAGAAACTTCTGAAGAAACTTTAAGAAGAAAACTGTTTTTTGAGCTTAGAGGATTGCAGTCTAGAAGAGCACTGGATATAGACTTAAAAAAAAAAAAAAACCCAGTATGAAAATTAAATAAAAATTAAAAGATAATCATGTATCCTTTTTTTTTTTTTTAAGAATTTATTTATTTAGGGCACCTGGGTGGCTGAGTCAGTTAAGCGTCTGCCTTTGGCTCAGGTCATGATCCTGGGGTCCTGGGATCGAGCCACATGTCCAGGGGAGCCTGCTTCTCCCCCTCCCCTTGCTCATGCTCTCTCTCACTCACTCTCTCTCTCTCAAATAAATAATAAAATCTTTAAAAAAAAATTTTTTTTATTTATTTGAGAGAGCGCGCATGCGCAAGAGAGAGCACAAGCAAGTGGAGCAGCAGAGGGAGAGGGACAAGCAGGCTCCCTGCTGAGCAGGAAGCCCGATCTGAGCTGAAGGCAGATGGATAATCAAATATCTTTTCAGAACTGTAAAGTAGTATGTGAAAATAAGCTTTAATAAGATATGTCAAGATGCCTTTTAGGACTAACTAAACAAAATGACAGGCCCCTAAATCATATATAGAGAACAAAGCATTGAGAATTCAAAACTGGGAAAATATATTTAGAAATCCCCAGGGCAAAGTACAAAGACTAGCAACAACAGTTCAAACGTTCTCAGGGCACAATTCCTCTTTATATATGAAATTTCAATTTAATATTAAAATTTTTAAAAATGTAAATGAAAAAGTTTAATAAACTGGACTAATGAATAACAAAATTCCAAATTCCTGGTTTTAATGTAAAATATTTTATTCTTCTCTTAACAGTATTTTAAAGATTTATTTATTGTTGAGAAAGAATGTGTAAGGGACAGTGGGGAGGGCAGAGGGAGAGAAATCCCCAAGCAGACTCCCCACCGAGCGCGGAGCCGGACGTGGGGCTCTCTTGATCTCACAACCCTGAGATCATGACCCAAGTGGAAACCAAGAGTCAGACACTTAACTGAACCACCCAGGTGCCCCTTAACAGTATTTTAAAATAGAATAGTCAAGGGGCACCCGGTGGCTCAGTTGGTTAAGTGTCTACCTTGGGCTCAGGTCATGATCCCAGGATCCTGGGATCAAGTCCTGCATTGGAATCCCTGCTTAACAGGGAGTCTGCTTCTCAGATAAATAATAATAAAAAAAATAGAATAGTCAAAAGCACAGGCTCTGGATCCCACTATATAGAATCAAATCTCAATCCTGCTACATAATAGCTGTGTGACTTTAAGCAAATCACTTTGCTGCTGTGCCTTCTTTTTCACGTATAAAATGAGAATATTATACACACTTTGTAGGGTTATGAGAAATAAGTAAATACAAGTAAAGTGCCTGACACAAAGTATATACTCAAATACTGGCTATTACTGTTGTTACCCGTTCTTTCTAAGAAGCCAATGGTCAACCCTACCAGTAACTAAACATGTAATACTGAGACGCTGTGCTTGCTTCAGCAGCACATATATTATAGTAATACTAAAAGCAAGTGTTATCCTTCTCATTCTGATAATAAAGATAAGTTTGTTTGTTTTTAATTCAATCACCTAAGATTATTTTCCAATTGTTGGGGGTAGCTGGTCAGTCACCTCACAACATCATGTTAGACCTGAGGGTCACAAAAGAAACACCTAAATACACCTAAATATGTCCCAAGTCATACATGGAGAAAAAAGCAGTGAGGATTCAACATTATGACAAAACAGTAAGAATCTCCAAGGGCAAAGTACAGAAGACTAAATAGCATAAACTCACGGAGCCCACCCTCACCCAGTGAAGAAACACAAAATTTTTATCCTTCATATAAACTCATTTATTTTAATAAAGTACTTATTATGAAAACGATGAAGACTTCATTAAATTCAAAGCACCAATTTCATCATTACAACTTGAAAATTTCAACAAGGACAATGAATTAACTGAGATGGTCTGGGGTTTTTTTTTGTTTTTAAGTAAGCTCTACGCCCAACATGGGGCTTGAACTCACAACCCCAAGATCGAGTCCCATGCTCCACTAACTGAGCCAGCTAGGTGTCCCTTTTTTTTTTTTTTTTTTTTTGAGATGGGTATGCTTTTAAAACATCCTGATTTACATTTAGTTTTGTGGCAAAATAGGACACAGACTTCTATTCTCTTCCTATCCAGGGAAGCTGAGCAAAGGTACTACAACTTTTCAGTCTCCCAGCTTTGAGATCTTAGATTTTTTGTTTTTATTTATTTTTTTTTAGGTAAGCTCTACACCCAGGGTGGGGCTTGTATGCACAACCCCAAGATCAGGAGTCACATGCTCTACCAACTGAGCCAGCCGGGCCCCCCTCTTGGGATTATTTCTGACTTCTTATTACCTCCTTATATCCAATTGTCTACAAGTACTACATGTTGTTTATCTCTCTACTACTACCCTATCAGGCTACCTTCACCTTGTTCACCTTCAGCCTGGTAGTGTGACAGTATCTGAACCGCTGTCTGCTTCCAGCCTCTTCCCTCTTTCCCACTACGCTGCATACCACACTAAGATGGTGCCCACTGTTGTATTAACATTACTCTGGCTGGGCTATGAAAGGGGAAGTCTAAGCTCTGCCCTTAACTGTTGGCATTGGACACTTAAAACTCTAAAAATTCCCAGTGCCTGGGTGGCTCAGTCAGCTAAGCGCCTGCCTTCAGCTCAGGTCATGATCCCAGGGTCCTGGGATGGAGCCCTGCATCAGGCTCCCTGCTCAGTGGGGAGTCTGCTTCTGCCGTTCCCTCTGCTTGTGCTCACTCTCTGTCAAACAACTAAATAAAAGCTTTAAAAGAACTCTAAAATTCCATTTCCTTAACTAGATAATGGGATCAACACACCTACCCCACAGGTTTAAGAATTAAAGAATATATTTGAAAATACTTCATAAACTGCAAAGCTCTACAAAGATAACTGCAAAAAATTGTATCTACACTCTACTTTATTCAAAGAGACTTTTAGGGGTGTCTGGGTGGCTCAGTCAGTTAAGCATCTGACTCTTAATCTCAGCCCAGGTCTTGATCTCACGGTTATGAGTTCAAGTAAAGCATGGAGCCCACTTGAAAAAAAAAAAAGAGAGAGACTTTTAAAATATAGATTTAGACAGTGATCAACAGTTCTTAAATGTCTTCATTTTTCAACTTAAATGATGCCTATTACAAATCAGACACATGACATACTTTGGGGACACTTAAGTGATTGATACAGGTAAAGTCTTTGCTCTCTTGAAACCTAAAATCGCTCTTTAAGGTAGACTAAGTCAATTTTATTCCTAGAAGTTATAAAGTACAAACTGAGAGCTTACAAACTTAATTATGATTTTCCTAAAGCCACATAGTGGCAAAAATGAGACTATAAGACATGTTTTCTGATTCTTCAAGTAGTGCCCTTTCCACCACATCTTAGTTTCTCAAGAGATATAATGATAAATGATAGTATTTGTGAAACATTCTGAGATTCCTCAGAACATGATAACGGGCCCACAGTTCTACTGATATTTGAAAGAACAAAGAATAAAAAATCAGACATTTCTTACCTCATGACCTTTACCTTTAAATTTTGCCTTATCAAACACATGCCTCAATGCTGGAAGCCCTCTCTCTGAAATTAATCTGTGAAGAGAAATATGTTTTGAATTTCAGTTTTTCTAGAGCCATCAAGGCCAAAGCAAAATCATAAGCAGAAAAAATATTATCTGCTGAACTGAAAAAAAAAATGTGACTGGCTGGCTCAGTCAGTTCAGCATTCAACTCTTGATTTCGGCTCAGGTCATGATCTCAGGGTCCTGAGATCAAGCCCCACAGTGGGCTCCACACTCAGTGGGGAGTCTGCTCAAGATTCTCTCTTTCCCTCCTTCTGCACACCCACCACTCTCTCTCAAATAAATAAATAAATCTTTAAAAAAAAAAAAAAAGACAAATATCTGATCTCCAAATCATCCCAACTAAAAGTTTTTAATATAAGCAGGAAAAAATAACATAAAAAAAAGAATAAATGTTTAAGGAAATAGTAAATGTACCTCTGAGCATCCAGCTTGGGTATATTCCGTTTAACTGTTCTCTTTGGAGGTACAGGAACAGGTACTCCTCTCCCTGACTCTGGTGAAATAGACCAAGATTTAATATTACTTAAATAATTTAAGCCTCAGTTATAAAATATATCATTCCTATGCTAACAGATGGATAACTGAACACAGGCACTTTCTTCGAACTCTATACAGACCTTCATCAGCTTCAGCTCCTTCACCATCTTCTCTCTGTGGGGAGGCTGGAGGTGGAAAAGGAGGAAAAGTTTCATCTTCCACATGTTCATAATCTGGTAGGTCAATCAAGCCATTCTCCTGTGGCTCCAGCATCTTTTCCTCTACAAGAAAAAAATAAATAAACATGTTTATTCATCTAAGTAGTCTCCCTACCACACGGTTAAGTTCCACCTGCAGGAAAACGCATGTGTTTCCGTCAGTTAAACTGTATTTCAAACCCACGTCATGAAAAGAAGTGGAGGGACGCCTGGGTGGCACAGCGGTTAAGCGTCTGCCTTCGGCTCAGGGCGTGATCCTGGCGTTATGGGATCGAGTCCCACATCAGGCTCCTCTGCTGTGAGCCTGCTTCTTCCTCTCCCACTCCCCCTGCTTGTGTTCCCTCTCTCGCTGGCTGTCTCTATTTCTGTCAAATAAATAAATAAAATCTTTAAAAAAAAAAAAGAAAGAAAGAAAGAAATGGAGACTAGTTATGGGAAAAAACAACTGGGTTAGAAATCAGAAGAAGTGAGTTCTAACATACATCCTACCACCCAATAACTGCATGATTTTCAATAAATTATTTTACCTCAACTGTTGAGTCTCCCCTCAGAGGGTTTCAAACTATGGTCCAAATGGGTGTGAAATAGGCAGGGTTCAGGTACCTCACCCCCACTTTAACCAGAGCAGCTTTTAAAAAAAAATCTGTTTACATATTCATCTTCTAGTTAAGGTTTCCTTTCACGGAAGGGAAATAATCCTCAGGCTGATAACTTGAAAGAAGGCTTTTCAGTACCATTGAACTTGACCTCTTAGCAACATCTGAAGTATTTTTGTTCGCTTCTGAAACACAGTACTTGGTTTTCCTCCCTTTCTGGACACTCCTCCTGGATCTTCTGTGCAGATTCATCTTCTCCTAACCTGGTCAGTAAGCCTTCAAGACTCCATGCTAGGCCCTCTTCACTTCTTGATGCCCATGGTTTTAATAATCATTTATAGACGAATATTTATCTCTAATTTTTTATCTCTATCCTAGGCATCAAATCTGAGCTCCAGATCCCTACTTCTCACTTTACAGCTCTTCAATTTCACAAAGGCAACAGCAACTTCTCATGTACAAAACCAAATTTCTGAATTTTTCCAATTCAGTGAGTGACATCTATCCAGCCATGCAAGTAAGAAACCTGTAAGTCGGGATGCCTGGGTGGCTCAGTCGGTTAAGTATCTGCCTTCAGCTCAGGTCATGATCCCAGGGTCCTGGGATCAAGTCCCATATTGGGCTCCTTCTTCAGCAGGGAGTCTGCTTCTCCCTCTGCCTGCTCTGCGTGCCACTCCCCCTGCCTGTGCTCTTTCTCTCTCTGACAAATAAATAAATAAAATCTTAAAAAAGAAAGAAAGAAACAAAGAAACAAACAAACAAACAAACAAACCTGTAAGTCATCGTTGATACTTCCTTCCCCTATCCTACATATCCTGTCCATTTTACGTCCTACACATCGGTTAAGTCTTTCAGTTCTCCCTATCTCCACAATCACTTCCTAACATTTCTTCCTTTGGTTACTCCATTACTCATAACCACTTTTGCCTTTTTCAAACCATTCTCCATATAACAGCTAGACTGAAGCTCTGGAAATGTAAAGCCAATCACATTACCACTTAGCTTAAATATTTCAGTAGCTTCCTACTGCTCTTGGGCTAATGATAAAACTCCAAGGCTCTGCCTGGTTTGGCACCTTTCTACTTCTCCAGACTCACTTCACAAACTCTTCATGCGGTCTTCTTTCAGTTTCTTTAAAGAGCCATATCCCTCAGGCCTGAGTCCTTTACTGTTTCCTATCTTGAAGGCTCTTCCTAGACTCCCTATCTCTTTCAGATCTTGACTCTCACCTCCTCAGATAAGTCTACCCCAATTTCCCTGAATTAAATCCTCCTATAATAAACATTCAAAGTGTCAAGTATCAATTTCTTTTTTTTTTTTTAGATTTTATTTATTTATTCGACAGAGATAGAGACAGCCAGTGAGAGAGGGAACACAAGCAGGGGGAGTGAGAGAGGAAGAAGCAGGCTCATAGCGGAAGAGCCTGATGTGGGGCTCGATCCCATAACGCCGGGATCACGCCTTGAGCCGAAGGCAGACGCTTAACCGCTGTGTCACCCAGGCGCCCCTCAAGTATCAATTTCATAGCACTTACCCAGTTTCAATATTATGTTCCACTTCTGTGATTTGACTAATGTTTGTCTTCCATACTAAACTGCAGCTCTAAAAAGGCAAAGACCAGGTGAGTCTCTTTGTGCTCTACCACTGTATCCCCAAGCCTGGTTATACAGCAGGTGCTCCATAAATATTTGTTGAATGAAGGAATAAAAATTCCAAAGCTTCCCTCAAACTGTAAAACTAGTAGAGCTAGATGATCCCTAAAGTCTCTCCAATTCTAATTTGCATGACCACAGACACCTAAAAACAAAACAACGTATAAATTCCTGATGATGACCCACCTTATCTTCAAGTAAGGTTCAATTAACCACAGATTTTCAAAATTGGAAAGGCAGGACTAGAGGTCATATAATCTAAAGTAGTTTCCTATCTACAATAAGTATATTCAAGTTAAGTTTAATTCTAGTCAAGTTTCTTTGGGAAGAAATGGGGTTCACACTTTTGACAAGAGCCAGCTGTGAATTTGATGGCAGGGCACAAACTACTATTTGATGGCAGGGCACAACTACTATTATGTGTAGCAAGATGCAGTGTAAGGAACTGGCCAAGCACGGGGTGGGGTTTGTCAATACACTGGTGGTGAATAGGTAGCTCTCTATCTTTGACTTCTAGATGGTGGTTGCATACTGTTTTTAGACACTGAAATTCCCTTACCTTACCCCCTCTAGTCCTCAAACTCTCACAGGAGTGAAATAACAAGCTGAATATCCAAACTCCAATTCCTTCCCAGAACCTTAGGGGGTCCAATGTCCAACTTCATCCAAATTATCAAAACAGCAGCCCGAGTCGAAAGGGAAGTCCCGCCAGACTGACTCCATGTCTTCCTTTGCTAGCCACCCTAAAACCACTTTCCCACCCCATTCCCCCCCACCACCCTTCCCATCCCCGCCCCCCCTGGTCTCCCTTCAACTTCATTCATTCATTCATCCCACATTCACACGACGCTTTCTATGCCTAGACGCCCCGGTACAGAAAGTAGCCAGGGACGTAAAGGTGGACTGATGCACGTTCCCTCCCGCTAAAAGGCTGGGTTTGGCGAGAGGCGGACCCGAAAGAGAAACGACAGGTAAAAGTGCCCGCCCTCTTCCCCACAGGTCGGGGCCTCTCCGTACCGCTCTGCCCAGGCCCATCTCAGTCTTTTCCCCCAGCCTCCACACTCCCTCCCCGCGATCCCCCAGCACCCATGCTCTCCGCCCTCCACGCTCGACCGCCGCTCCCCTGCAAGCCCTCCACTCGCCCCGTGCCCGCTCTCACCTCACGCGCACTGCGCCGGCCACAGCGGGAGGCTAGGCGCCGCGGCCAAACCGCGTGGATCGCGAGACTCTGGAGAACCCGCCGCGAGAAGAGGCCTCGGCGTTTGGCGCCAAATCTGCGCAGGGCTTGGGCGGAGCCCGCGGGACCCGCCTCCCCACGGGTGCCGCCCACCCACGTCCGTCCCCGCCTTTCCGGGGTCCCGCCCGCCCACCGCGCCCCTCCCGCCGCTTCCGCCCTCCGGAATTCCTCAGAGGAGGTGAACTTTATTTGCTTAAAGCTTGTTTTTTGTTGAGCTCTAGGCGTTTTAGACTTTGGGGAATGGTCTGTTTTCTGGAAAACTGGCTTGTGGATGGAGCAGAAAGAATAGAGCCGAAAGAATTTGATAAGAAGCTACCGATTCTTCGGAGTTAATAACAATTCCTTGAACACTGAGTTTTATTGCTTATTGAATAATGAGCTGAGAAGAGAGGTGGTAAAGAGTTAGTGTTAGGAGTGTAGACACAAAAATGTAAAAAATACGTTACCTTTATTTTTTTATTTTTTTGAGTTCAGGGGCGCCTGACGACTGGCTCAGTCGATAGAGCGGGGGACTCTTGATCTCAGGGTAGTGAGTTCAAGCCCCACTTGGTAGAGTTTACTTAAAAAAAAAGTGAGTCCAAATATATTCGTATTTACTTATATGCCCGCACATACACGCAGGTGAGAAAAATAAATATATAACTAATACCTGTGGGGATGGGAACTGGGCATATGGGATGAGGTAGGTGGGGGACTTAACTCTGTACCTTTTTTTTAAAGTAAGCTTTACCCCAAAATGGGTTTTGAACTCATGACCCTGACATCAAGAATCACTCGCTCTACAACCTGAGCTACCCGGGCGCCCCTGCACCTTTTTTGAACATAGAAATACATTAACTATTCAAAAAGAAAAGTTACCTGCAGCAAATACAGCATCAAGATTTGACAAACCATGAAGATGAGTAGTGTTTGCAACATTATTCTCTCTACTTTTCTATAGCTTTATTTTATTGAAATTATAAAATAAATCAAATGTGTGAGGATAAGATAAAATAAATTGCAATATATTATCTAAAATTATGTATACAAATATGTACCTGTACATTTTCCTTAGTTTTATGATTTATTTCTATACATTTATTTATGTAGAAATATGTATAAAACTCATTTATTTATATCTATACATGCAAGATAATATATATTAATATTAAGCAATTAAGAAAATGAACACTGGAATGCCTGACTTGTTCAGTTGGGTAGAGCATGTGACTCTTGATCTCCAGGGTTGTAAGTTTGAGCTCCATGTTGGGTGTAGAGATTACTTAAAATCTTTAAAAAAAGAAAGAAAGAAAATTAACGTTAATTTGAAGGGGAACTATGTCAACTTCAAAAGTCTGAATAACTGAGACAAGAAACATTCTTCCAATTATCTAGATAATAGCCTATATTCCACACAAATAAATATAAAAGCACTTCAAGAAATTGAAAAGTTATACCTGTCCCCTCACCCACTCCCACACACAAAAGCCCAGAGCAAAAGCTCTGAGGGTTTGAACCTCAGTTTCAACATTTACTACTTAGTGACCTTGGCCTATGCTTCCATTTTCTCAGTATTAATAACAGAACCTACTGAATAGGGTTATGAGGAGGATGAAATTATTGTACTTAATGTTACTTTTTATTATCCATAAAATTTTTAGAATGTTTGATCCTTTGAGAAAATGTAAAGACCTTGGTAAGTAATTTGTGGGTCCATGTGACTATAAGTACCACTGACATATTATTGTCAAAGTCTAATTGTCTTTTTTTGTTCATATGTGAGGAATACTAGAAATATATTTTCCATAGCAGTTTTGCCAGAGATATAAAGATAGCTTTCCCACGGACCATGTCATTAGCATGCTTTTAAAATAGCTTAATGGTTTTTCGTTTCTTTGGTTTAAAGATTTTCCTTTAATCTCTACAACCAACGTGGGGCTGGAACTCACAACCCAGAGATCAAAAGTCACATACTCTACTGACTGAGCCAGCCAGGCACCCCAAGAGTTTAATGTTTTTAAAAGTGAGTAGTATTTTTTTTTAAGATTTTATTTATTCATTCGACAGAGAGAGAGACAGCCAGTGAGAGAGGGAACACAAGCAGGGGGAGTGGGTGAGGAAGAAGGAGGCTCCCAGCGGAAGAGCCTGACATGGGGCTTGATTCCAGAACGCCAGGATCACACCCTGAGCTGAAGACAGATGCCTAACGACTGAGCCACCCAGGCACCCCTAGAAGTGAGTAGTATTAAAGAAAAAGACTATTAAAGAGCAAAGGTTGAGTGTGGAGTGTAAAAGTTTTTCTGGCAAGCAGAGAACCCACCCAGTCCAGAGATGAGGTTTGAAAAAAGAGGAATGGAATACATCTTTTAAAACCAAAAGACTACGAACTATTTCTATCTCACATTAAAAAAGTGAAGTCTCAGATTCTTGTTGATTGGTTGGTGTTATCTGGGCTTAACACTTAGGTGAGTGCTGGGCTGGCTGGTGGTAGTGGTCTGCTGTGTATTTGGGGACTGTGTCTCAAGACGGTGGCATCTATTTGTCCCTGGCTTGTACATGACATGCCCAAGTTGGGATCATATCAACCAACCAGGTCTACATCAGCATTAGCAATTAAGATGGCCAAGGCCAGAAATAATAAATTCAGATCCGATTCAGCTACAAATAACAGAAAAAAAACTAAAATAAACTGAAATAGCAATAAACAAAATAGAAAGCTTATTTGTTTCTCATATATAAGAAATCTGAAGGGGGAAGCCTGGGTGGCTCAGTTGGTTAAGCACCTGCCTTTGGCTCTGGTCGTGATCCCAGGGTCCTGGAATCGAGTCCCACATCAGGTGCCCTGGTCAGCAGGGAGCCTGCTTCTCTCTCTGCCTGCCACTCGCCCCACTTGTTTTCTCTCTCTCTCTCCGACAAATAAATACATAAAATCTTAAAAAAAAAAAAATATCTGGAGGAAATGAGTCCACAGTTGGTAAGGGGTTCCATGGTGTTAGGAATCCAGGCCCCTGTCTTCTTGGGTTTACCACATAAGCATCTCATTCTCAAGTTCACCTCGTCGTCCGAGATGGCTTCTAGAGCTGTGAGATCAAGAGTCACATGCTCTACAAACTGAGCCAGCTGGGTGCTCCTAAGCTTAATCATTTTTTATGTTTCTATTATTTTCTACTATTTTTTTCTATTAATCTCTACAACCAACGTGGGGCTGGAACTCACAGTCAGCAGGAAAGAGGAAAAAACAGCACTTTTTAAGAACATTTCCCAGAAACTGCATACAATCCTGTTTACATCTCATTATGCAGAATGTAATCACATGGCCACACACAGCTGCAAAGGAGACCGGGAACATAATCTTTACTGCTAGTGGTCATGGCCCAGAAAAAATGTAGGGTTTCTGTTACTGTAGAAGGGGTAAAAAGATGTTGGGGGACATAGCCAACTGCCTCAAGTAACAAAATAGAAATAATAAAATGAATACATTTATTTTTCAAATCTACAATTTTGGAGTATTTCCAAAAATACTAAGAACATGAATAGCTGGTACTTTCACAATAATGCACACAAACAATCCTGAGCATAAGAGGACTATTACATCACTGTGCATTGTGTTACGCCTTTTGGAATCTTTCCTAGAATACATTCTTAAGCCACATTATTAGCTCTACTAAGAACTTAAAAGTCTGACGTGATCAAATCACTTTATTGCTCTGAGTCCGTTTGCCCCTTTGTAATACAAAAGGTGTGAATTAGATGATCCCCAAGGTACTATTTTAATGGAGGACACGGAATAGTAATAAACCAACAGGTACCTCTTGAGTACTCTTTTAGGTAATAAATCAAATGAGTTCATATAAATTTTGAATATGCTATGTTTGGGGACTCCCGTCATTTTATGAGTTTATCCCTAAGATGAAAGTTGAAAGCTTACCTCTGCAAGGTTCCTTACTGCTAGATATACACTGGTTGCCCCAGTTTCCGCAAATGAATGAGATTTTAGGTCAGAAAAGGGTGAAGTGAAGACAGAGGCACTGTTTACAATCTGTTCTGACCATCCCCCCCCCATAATAATAATAACCACGTTCCAAGGGCAGCAGGGCTAGAGGTGCTAGTGGTCATGCTCAGCATCTAGCATCAGTGGTGAGAGTGGAAGTCCACTTTTGCTCAGTGGTAGAGGCACTTGTACCTAACCGTGGACTTACTACCACCAGGCTTCTGGGGTCTCCAGTGGAGCAGCAGAATAACACAATTTTGGCATTAGTACTGTGTAGCTCCCAAGCCTAATATTTTCTGCCCACTCAGATTGTGGGAGCCATCTGTATCCTTTAACACATTTCTTTTCTATTTAAACTAGTAATGAGAGGAGACTGGATTCTGTTACTTGCAATGAAGAACCCCAGTTAACACACGTTGACTAATTATAAATGATAAAAGAAAAAAAAGACAATATACAATTAAATGCTGATTTACTTGGAACCCAAAAGTTGATAAGCGCTAGAAGAAAGATGAACAAGAGCTGGAGTAATCAGGAAACACTTCTGGAAAGATCCAGAGCTGGAGCAGAATCTTAGAATTTACTCTGATTTGGATATATGTATGGGAAATTGCCCTAAGATAAGGAAAATAATAGAAACATAAAAAATGATTAAGCTTAGGAGCACCCAGCTGGCTCAGTTTGTAGAGCATGTGACTCTTGATCTCACAGTCTTGAGTTCAAGCCCCATGGCGGGCATGGAGCCTACTTTAAAAAAAAAATGATTAAGCTTCAATAAAGAAACTGATCTACTCGACTCAGATTGTGTTGGTGGGAAGAATGAAACAACAAGATTAGGATAGCTGTTTTGAACAGAGGGTTCTCATTATAGATTCTGTTTTTTCATAGCCCCTGAAGATTTTAAATATTATTTGTATATAATTTTTGATACCTATAAAATTGTCATATTCATGTATGTTATAAAATATAACAGTAGCATACACACACCTGTCAACATGCCATCCAACCTAAGAACTATTCCTAGCTATATGTTTATCCCTTCTCCCATTCCCCTGACTCTCCCATCCCACTGAGACCACCACTATCCTGAATTTTGTATTTATCATTCCTTTAAAAACTAGTTTTAGTACGTATGTATGGGCCTAAAAATGTAAGCAATATGTTGTTTAATATTGCTTCTTTTTGAGCTTTATACAAATGATATCAAAATACGTAATCTGCTTAGTCTTGCTTTTCTCACTCCATATTTTGTTTTGTGATTGTTCCATGTTGTTTCAGACAATTGTAGTTTAGAAATTTGTCACTGCTATATATTATTCCATTATCGGATGTGCCATGATTTATTTAACCATTTTCTTGTTGATAAACATTTGGAATGGTTTGAGGGTTTTGCAACTATGAACAACAGTGCTGCTATTGAGCATTTATATATGTGTTTCACATATGCATTCTTAGATGTGTATTGTTACATGTGTATTGATTGTCATATGTATATTGATTTATATGTATGTAAATCAAAGAAGCAAAAACCTTGAAAAGACAGAGTGGGATCCAGGTCATAGAGGGAAGAGATAGGAGGAGACAGCATGTCTCTCCATTCTAATATGAAAGATGAAAAGCTTCGATGTAGGTATGTTATTAGGTTTGTGATAGGAAGTTAAGGATCAGAGAGGATGACTGGGTCACTCCATGGTCATAGTTTTCCCAGGTAAGGTAAATGCAATGGAAAGAAAAAGGGACAAGGGACTTGAAGTATTTGCAGGAGGTGATGGACATTGGAATCTGCTCTGAACAGAATAATGACAGGAGGAGACTGAGTGAAAACAGAGGCTTAAAGGAAGCTGAGCTCTGGATGCTGCCTCAGGTTGTTTCCGGGAGAGCTCTCGGCCAATTATGGTCAAAGGGTAGCGTGTTGAAATTGATGATATTGAAGGCTGTACCATGCAGAGGCCCAGAGTATCAACTGGGTCTCCCTACTCCTCAACAGTTAAGTACAACTGTCTCAAATCCCCATCACCTCCACTGCTTGTGGATGTTCAAGGCCCTCCCATGATTTTTGTAAATACCCAGTGAGCTCTAGGTCCTCAGGGTCATCTGGGCCTCCAAGAGCCTGAATCTCACATATTATTTCTGTTCTGAAACATTTCAGCTTAGGCCCTTTCTCCAGTTCCAACAATAAAAGTCACTCATTTAGTAGATGTAGACACTCTTGTAGGATTCCTGGAGAGAGGGTTACATTAAATCTAGCAAAACCCTCATCTCCATACCACCTTCCCCACTTTCCTCTCTCCTTCCCATCTCCTCTGTTGTAGATGCTGTCTGTGTTCTGCCTTCTGAAGCTTGAGACCAACTGACACCTTCAGGATAGGACTGGGAGGCAGTGTATGTGGGTGCTCACAAGTTCAAGCACTTATTAAAATACAGGATTTCCCACTGGACAGCAACATGCAAAAGAATGAAACTGGACCACTTTCTTATTCTATACACAAAGATAAATTCAAAATTGGTTAAAGGTCTGAATGTGAGACAGGAAACCATTAAAACCCTAGAAGAGAACACAGGCAGCAACCTCTTTGACATCGGCCAAGCAATTTCTTACTAGATACGTCTCCTGAGGCAAGGGAAACAAAAGCAAAAATAAACTATTGGGACTTCATCCAAATAAAATTTTCTGCACAGAGAAGGAAATAATCAACAAAACTAAAAGTCAACCTATGGAATGGGAGAAGATATTTACAAATGACATATAAAGGGCTGATAAAGGGCTAGTGATCCAAAATATGTAAAGATCTTATAAAATTCAAACTCAAACACCCAAAATGATGTTAACAAATAATGCAGTTAAAAAACTGGCAGAAGACATGAACCGACATTTTTCTGAAGAAAACATACAGATGGCCAACAGACACATGAAAAGATGCTCAACATTACTATCAGGGAAATGAAAAACTACAATGAGATATGGCCTCACACTAGTCAGAATGGCTAAAATTAACAACACAAGAAACAACAGGTGTTGGTGAGGATGCAGAGAAAAGGGAACCCTCGTGCTCTGTTGGTGGAAATGCAAACTGGTGCAGCTATTCTGGAAAACAGTATGCAGGTTCCTCAAAAGGTTAAAAATAGAACTACCCTACAACCCAGCAATTGCACTACTAGGTATTTACCCAAAGGATACAAAAACACTAATTCAAAGAGATACATGCACCTCCATGTTTATAGCAGCATTGTCAACAATAGCCCAATTATGGAAAGAGCCCAGATGTCCATCAACTGATGAATGAAGAAGGTGTAGTATCTGTATACAATGGGATATTGCCCAGCCATTAAAAAGAATGAAATCTTGCCATTTGCAATGATGTGGATAGAGCTACAGAGAATTATGCTATGTGAAATAAGTCTGTCAGAGAAAAACAAATACCATGTGACTTCACTCATATGTGGAATTTAAGAAACAAAACAAACAAACATAGAGGGGAGAAAGAGAGGCAAACCAAGAAACAGACTCTTTTTTTTTTTTTTAAGATTTTATTTATTTATTTGACAGAGATAGAGACAGCCAGCGAGAGAGGGAACACAAGCAGGGGGAGTGGGAGAGGAAGAAGCAGGCTCATAGCAGAAGAGCCTGATGTGGGGCTCGATCCCATAATGCCGGGATCACGCCCTGAGCCGAAGGCAGACGCTTAACTGCTGTGCCACGCAGGCGCCCCCAAGAAACAGACTCTTAACTCTAGAGAACAAACTGATGGTGACCAGAGGAGAGGTGGGTAGGGCGGTGGGTTAAATAGGTGATGGGGATTAATGAGTGCACTTGTAATGAGCACCGGGTGTTGTATATAAGTATTGAAGGACTAAATTCTACACCTGAAACTAATATTACACTGTATCTTAACTAACTGGAATTTAAATAAAAACTTGGAGGAAAAAAAATACAGGATTTCACAACAAGAAAACTTCTCTCCCTAAGAGGACATTAGAGCTATCAATTAAGGTAGTAAAATGTTATTCTCCTTCATCCAAATAGAATTTAATGGAAATGAAGAGGGATTAGAAAGTATTCCCAAAGTGGGGTGGAGTGGAAGCAAGCCCTCAGCTATCAGACACACAGAGACTATTTGGTTTTCATGTCTCATGTTTCCAGTTATTTCTTCTATGTTCCCAATAGTAAGATATTTTGTGATTCATTTTTTTTTTAAGATTTTATTTATTTATTTGACAGAGACAGACAGCCAGCGAGAGAGGGAACACAAGCAGGGGGAGTGGGAGAGGAAGAAGCAGGCTCCCAGCGGGGGAGCCTGATGTGGGCCTCATTCCCAGAACACTGGGATCATGCCCTGAGCCGAAGGCAGACGCTTAACGACTGCGCCACCCAGGCGCCCCAAGATATTTTGTGATTCTGAAAAATATTTGAAAAAAGAAAAACACTTGGGTTTATTTGACTCTTTCATAATTTTAAAACATTTTATGATCAAATGCCTCATAGAAGCACTCTCACCAGGTGAGGGAGCTGAGGAGCTGTTCCTTAAACGTTTTCATGAGTAGGAGTGTGTTTCAAACATTCAAGGTTGAAGAAGTGTTATTCAAAACATGGAAAAAAATTTCCCTGAGTGCATTCAAATAGCAAAAGTGTCTTAGAACACAAATAACATGAACTACAAAAAGAAAGATCAATAAATTTGACTTCATCAGAACAAAACATTTGTTCTTCAAAGAAAGTTAAAAGACAACCCACAGGCAGGTAGAAAATGGCTACAAAACATACATTTGACCACAGACTTGTATGCCGTATAGCATATATAAAGAACTCTTACAAGTCAACAATAAGACCAACAACCCAGTTCAAAATGGGCAAAAGATTTAAACATTCACTTCCCCAAAGAAGATACGTGGATGTTAAATAATCAGGTAAATAAGATGCTCAGTATCCCTAGTCGGCAGGGAAATGCCATTAAAACCACAACGAGAGGGGCGCCAGGTGGCTCAGTTGGTTGAACGTCCGACTCTTGATTTCAGCTCAGGTCATGACCTCCAGCTTGTGAGATTCAGCCCCACGTTGGGCTTGGCCCTGGGTGTGGTGCCTACTTGAGATTCTCCCCCCTCCCCGCCCCTCCTCTTCTAGAAAACAGAACAAAACAAAACAAACACCCCCCACACAATAAGGCTATGCATCCACTCGAATGGCTAAAACTTGAAAAGACCAATCATACACATACTGACAAAGATGTGCAACAACCGGAACTCTCCTCCGATACTGGTGAGAACTGGAAAATAGTTTAAATACTTTGGAAAATAGTTTGAAATTTTTTAAAAAGTTAAACGTACACCTACTGTATGACCCAGCCATTTTACTCTTAGGTATCTACCCAAGAGAATGAAAACATATCCATGTAAAGACTTGTACATAGATGTTCCTTTATTAATAAGAGCTAAAAAACTTGAAACAACACAAATGTCCATCAAAAGGTGAATAGAGGGGCGCCTGACTAGCTCAGTCCATGGAGCATATGACTCTTGATCTTGGGGTTGTGAGTTCGAGCCCCACGTTAGGTAGAGATTACTAAAAAAAAATAAATAAACTTAAAAAAAAAAGAAAATAAATTGTGGTACATCCATAAAATGACACACTACTCAGCAATCAGTGAACTATTGACAAACACAACAGGAGTGAACCTCAGCAATTATGCTGAGTGAAAGAATCCAGACATATAATTCAATTTATATAAACGTCTAGAAAATTCAAACTATACCAGGGCAGTGGGGAGATGAGGAAAGGATTCTAAAGGGGCATGAGGCAGGATGCCTGGGTGGCTCAGTTGGTTAAGTGTCTGCCTTCAGATCAGGTCATGATCCCAGGGTCCTAGGATTGAGTCTCACGTGGGGCTCCCTGCTCAGTGGGAAGCCTGCTTCTCCCGCTGCCTGCTGCTCCCCCTGCTTGTGCACTCTCTCTCTCTGACAAGTAAGTAAAACTTTCATTTTTTTTTTTAAGATTTTATTTATTCATTCGAGACAGAGAGGTACAGAGAGAAAGAGCAGGAGCAGGGGGAGAGGCAGGGAGAGGGAGAAGTGGACTCCCTGCTGAGCCGGGAGCCAGATGCCACTGATCCCAGGACCCTGAGATCATGACCTGAGCCAGAGGCAGACGCTTAACTATCTGAGCTACCCAGACACTCAAAAATAAAATCTTTAAAGGAGCATGAGGCAACTATTGGGGTATGATGTTGCCTTGAGTATTGATGGTTTCTCCACATATAACAAAAGTATTCAAATTTTATACTTTCTCTTTTTAAAAAAGATTTATTTATTTATTTGAGAGAGAGCATGAGCAGAAGGGAAGGGCGGGGGGCAGGGAGAGAGAGAGAGAAGCAGACACTCCACTGAGCATGGAGCCCCATGCAGGGCTCGATGTAACAACCCTGAGATCATGACCTGAGCCAAAAGCAACAGCTGGGCACTTAACAGACTGAGCCACCCAGGTGCCCCCAAATTTTCTACTTTCAATGCATGCCATGTATTTTATGTGATCATGTCCCAATAGATTCAAAGTATATAAGAGATGTTTTTAAAATCTAGAAGAAAATACCCTCAATAGTATTTAAACTAATTTCATTATACTCACCGAGTTCCTGGTTTTCAAGGGTATATAGCACTGAATTCCTCTTACGGGAATTGAATGAGTAATTATTTTTTTTCTCATTGTTACTTTTAATTTTTTGTATGAAAAAACAAACAAACAGAAACAGTGAATGGAAGTACCGCAATTGTTAGGAGGGAAATTAAAAGAGCCACATGAATTAGCTGATTATTTCATTTTGTAATTGTTCTCTCCAGTGGTTTTATTTAACCCTTCAAGGTGAGAATGCTTCTATTTATGTTTACCTTGCAAACTGGTTAAGTGGCTTGAAATGAAACAAAATAATTTCATGTGGAAAGAAACCATACAGTTTTTATTGCCGACAAGGGCAGAAAAGTTAACGACAAAAAGTTTTGAGTAAAAGCCTCGGAATGTTCATTTTTTTATGAGAGGGCACTGCAGCACATTACAGATCGAGTTTTTTTAGAAACTTGCTAAGGATTTTTCCTTCTCTAAAATAGTACGATTTCGTGGTTATTTTTACAAAGACTATAGGAAGACATATGAGGATAGATTCTTCGGTTTCAGTGAGCTCTCAGGTAGGTACCTCATTGCTACGGAAAGAGCCTGGGGCTGTTGAAACAGTAGACCTGGATCCTGACCAATATTTGATACTAATTTATAGTGTAACCCAAACTTTTCTGGTTACCAGTCTCTTCTATAAAACAGAGATCACACTGGATCATACTACTTCATCTATGTGCTTCAAGAGATTCTTTACAGGACCTGGTCAGAAAGAAAAGGGAGCGATCTCATCATTCAACAAATATTTATGGATTGACTGTATGCCAGGTATGGTTCTCGGAGCCAGTGATGAGATGGTGAACAAGACAGGTGTCCCTCTCCTCCAGCAGGGAACCAGAAAGTAAGTTTAAAACAAAACAAAACAAAACAAGTAAGATATTAAGAAGAAAATAAAATGGTAATGTGACAGAGAGTGACTGGAAGGATAGTGTAGTAAGGATGCGGAAGTGACATTTGGCTGGATCTTATGGCAAGAAGTACCCAATCAAGCAAAGCGCTAAGGGAAGATGGCTCCATGCTGAGTGAACAGGAAGTCCAGAGGCCCCAAGGCAGGAACAAGCAGGTGTGTTCAGAAGGAGGAAAGGTCACAGTGGCCAGAGTTAGTGACTAAGGGGGAAAGTAGGATGAGGTGAGGTGTGGAAGCAGCGGATCTGGAAAGTTCTGATAAGCATTTTGGAGTTGGATCCATTGGTGGGCCGTAAGCAGTAAACTAATTTTCGTTTGTTTATTTTTTAAGCTCCTCTAGTTGTTCTATGAAAAATGGGCTATCAGGATGTCAGAGGGAAAGTGGAGGGCCAGTTAGGATTCTTACACGTTTGGGAGATAGAACTTACAGGCAGGCCCACCCCTGATGTTTGTAGGGCCCAGGGCAAGAGAATAAATGGAGGCCTAATACCAAATGATCACATATGTAAAGGTTACGAATCCCAGGGGAGATCATTAGATAAAATATGTTATCTTATCTTGAAAAATATACTTTCATAACAAGGTGGAAGGCCAAGTTAGGATTCAGATTTCTCAGATTCCTTGGAATGCCATAATGAAATACAGGGATTGCTGGCCGCTAGCCTTCCTTCCTCTGTCTGCTCTGCCTTCTCTTCCCACCTCCAGTTGCACCCCACATTTCAAAGACCCTCACCCAGAGGTACGTGGACATCTAACCCCCCAACCAAACTCTATCCCTTCTCCAAATAGGTTCTTGGCCACCTGCTGGATCTGGGGGAGTCTGTGCCTGGGTGGCACCACTCTGTTCTTAGGAGGATGGACAGAAGAGAGGCCCCTGCAGGCTCTGGGAGTAAGCTGTGCACTGTTCGGACATGGAATTCTGGAGTCTTGGGTGACTAGAGAATGGTCTAGAAAGTGGGGGGGCACAGGCCCTATGGAGGCATGACCCCGTGGCCCTGTGGACTCCTTACAGTGTAAGAAAGGGTGTGGCCAGACAAGGGCCAGAGTGGGGCCTCTGAAGCTCAGGGCCAGAGCAGGGCTACTTAGTTTTGTGGGTGGTACTGGAAAGAGAGGAATCAAGATGGTTACAGTGGGGCGGGGGAGTGGAATCAAGTGCTTCAGTTCAAATGTTTTCAGTTAGAGGGGCGCCTGGGTGGCTCAGTCAATTGAGCATCCAACTCTTGATTTCAGCTCAGGTCAACATCTGCTATTTGACAAGATACCAAGACTTTTAAAACATCATTAAACTGGAAATCAGGAGACATGTCCCTGTTCTACCCCTAACTAGACATATGACCTTAAAGCATACCACTGAACACTCTGAGGCTGTGTTCCCATTTATAAAAGGGATAAAATGGGGTGATTGGATACCGTGACTTTTATGGTCCAGCTAAAATTCTAAAAGGAACTCAGTATCCCATTCTCCATATGCAGAAGTCACATATCAGATGCCAGTCTAGGATCCAGTTATAAAGATCTATCTATTCAGAGAAAGCACACACAGGGCAAAGATAATCAGCCATTTGGTTTAGTAGTAATTATAATGATACTACGATGCTATCATTATAATAAAAATTACAATACTTTATATTTTATGAGGCTGTACAGAAAACAATCTGGCGTACTGCAGAGATTCTTTGCTCCTTGGGAATACATACAACTGCAAAAGACATTGATGTATCAATAATTATAGCTCAAAATCTCATAAAATATATATAACCCCTGGACTACATGTCATGCACAGTTCCTTGTTGAAGATGAAACTCTTTTCAGGCAAATTCTCAGCTATCTGTAAGCTGACCTGGCATTTGAGCAAGAGTGTGAATTATAAAAAGATTGCCAGTCAGATGTTAGGATGATTCTGCCTGTGGAAGCCCTGTATACTCTCATCACAGCTCCCAGATCACTGTAGATCAAATGGTCTCTCTCGTTTTAAATTTCCTGCTTGTACTCTTTGCAAAGCACTTGGCAGGAAAAGGTGATGAAGGGGTTTTCTACTGAGTAGAAGAAAGCATGAAAAAAAAAGGGGGGGGGAGGCCAATGATGACAAGCATTCAAATGAATGTCCTAGGAAAGAGATTTGTTTAATCTCAGACCAGATTTGAGAAAAAGAATATCCGGGATCCTGGACTGTGATTCCAAAGGAAGTCAAGACTTCCGTTTCCACAGCTGCCCTGTAGGAAGCTGGTATGTCCCCAGTATATCTTCTTTCACTGTGCTACCCAAGGGTGAAAAGCAAAGTAGCACATCTCTCAGATGCCAAGCCAGGGTAAGGTCCCTGCCCCCACTCCCCTCCAAAAAAAGGTGCCGGATCTGACATCCTGTCTGGTTGAAGCCACATCCTTAGAGAGCAATTACATTGCGTCATTCCTCACCTTGTTGAGGCCTCTTTTCCTTTAAATGAAGGGCAAGTGACCATTAAAAGTGGTTCCCAAAATAACCCAGTGGTTTCATTGCATTCGGAATGTCCGCCATCCAGAACTGAGGAAGCGGATGTACCTCTGAAGGGGGAGGGGAGGGTAGCATTACCCTCGGCGCTGTGACCCTTCGCTCTGTTACTCAGTAGCAACAGCTGCCAAACTCACAGGAGCTGAAAAATCTAGACAATGGATTACATTTCTTAGCTATTTATTTAAACCATTTAAAAATCAGCCCCACCCTGAACAAATGAATTATAGGCAAACAAAGTTAATGTTAGTGAAATTAGCGTTTGATAAAGGATCAGAGTTCACTTTTGACTAAAGAGTAGGAAACTGTAGTATTAAAACGAGAAAAAAGTGGAAGGTTGAATTTTTTCATATAGAATAACTTCTATTTGCAATACCTTGGCATTTAATTTTTTTTTTTTTTTGAGAAAGAGAGCATGGGGGGTAGGTAGAGGGAGAGAGAGAGAGAGGGAACGGTTTTCTTTCTTTGTTTCTTTCTTCCTTTCTTTTTAAAAAAAGATTTATATTAGAGGGAGAGAGAGAGCATGCGCGTGTGAGCTGGGGTAGGAGTTGAGGGAGAGGAGAGAGGGAACCCCAAGCCGACCACCCACTGAGCACAGAGCCCAACCCAGGGCTCGATCTCACAACGCTGAGATAATGATCTGAGGCAAAATCAAGAGTCGGACACTTAGCTGACTGAGCCTCCCAGGTGCCCCAATACCTTGGCATTTTTTATTTTGACTCTCCCAACTGAATTTTGCATAAGAGAATAAAAAAAGCTTAATTTGTAAGGAACAAATACGCACTTGCCTCTAAAATAAAGCTCATAAATTGATAAAGTTCATTGATCCTATAACACCAAGCCCATGTGAGTATGGCTAAGCTAAACAGGAGACTCCATAATGTAAACAGAAGTTATCATTCAGCAGTGTATCATGAATGGTTTTGAACTTCCTTTTTATACTTTTCTAGTTTCCCCCACACACAATACACTGGAATTCGTTATATAATTTTTTAAAAACCCACACAGTTTGAAACAAGAAACACAGGATGTTCAGAAGAGGTAATATTTTAATACGATGAAAGACCTTATTACTCTTTCAATCACAAAAGGAAAGCAAAACAAAACAAAACACATTTTGACCTATTTTCGGGGAGAAAAAAGTTTTATCTCGTGATTTCTTTTTTTAATCCCAGCTTTATTGAGATATAATTAACATGTGACATTCTGTGAGTTTAGAGTGTACAGTTGCTGATTTGATACATTTGTATATTGCAAAATGCTTACCACCATGGCGTTAGCTAACACCTTCATTCTGTCACATAATTACCATTTCTTTTTGTTATGAGACTATTTAAGATTTACTCTCTTAGCAATATTCAAGTATATAATATAGTATTACTAGCTGCAACCGCCATGCTGTACATTACACCCCCAGAACTTGTTAGTCTTGTAACTGGTAGTTTGTACCGTTCGATCAATATCTCCCTATTTCCCCCTCATCCCCATCTCTAGTAACCACCACTTTATTCTCTGTTTCTTTGAGTTTGGCTTTTTTAGATTCCACCCAGGAGATATCACACAGTATTTGTCTTTCTCTGTCTAACTTATCTCACTTAGCGTAATGCCCTCCTGGCCCATCTGTGCTGTTGTAAATGTCAAGATTTCTTTTTTCTTGTGACTGAATAATATTCCACTGTGTATATATTCTTTATGTATTCATCCATTGACAAACACTTAGGTTGTTCCCATATCTTGGCTATTGTGAATAATACTGCAATGAACATGGGAGCGCAGCTATCTCCTTGAAATCCTGATGTCAATTCCTTTGGATAAATACCCAGAAGTGGGATTGCTGGGACATATGGTAGTTTTATTTTTATTTTTACTTACTTAATTTATTTTTGAGGAACCTCCATACTGTTTTCCATACTGGCTGTATCAATTTGCATTGCCAAAAACAATATCCAAGGGTTCTCTTTTCTCCACACCATGCCAATGCTTATGGCTTGTTTTTTCGATGATAGCCATTCTAACAATATCTCATTGTAGTTTTGATTTGCATTTCCCTGATGATCAATAATGTTGAGGAAATTTCTTTTTCTTTTCTCTTCTAATTGTTTTATCGAAGGGTAACATACATCCAAAAAGTATGTAAATCATAAATGGAATACACTTGTATAACCTAGACCCAGATCAAGAAAGCAAACATTACCAGCACCCAAAAAGCTCCCTTTAGGGCCGCCTGGGTGGCACAGCGGTTAAGCGTCTGCCTTTGGCTCAGGGCGTGATCCCGGTGTTATGGGATCGAGCCCCACATCAGGCTCCTCCACTATGAGCTTGCTTCTTCCTCTCCCACTGCCCCTGCTTGTGTTCCCTCTCTCGCTGGCTGTCTCTCTCTGTCAAATAAATAAATAAAATCTTAAAAAAAAAAAATCTCCCTTTAACTCACCTGCCTGTTACTCTGCTCCTCAAGGATAGCCACTATCCCAACTTCTAATGCCATAGATTAGGTTTGCCCACTTTGTACCATACATATTTAAGTTATATATTAGTATTAATTTTTTGTGTCTTTGTGTCTAGTTTCTGCTCAACAGGATGTTTGTGAGACTCGTTCGTATTGTTGCAAGTAGTCGTAGTCTATTTTCACACAGCTATAGAATATTTCATTGTAGGAATTTACTGCAATTTATCCATTTATGGCTGATGGACATTTGAGTTATTTCTCTGATTACTATTACAGATAGTGTTACTATGAACATTCTTGTACATGTTTTCCAATGAATATATATATTGATTTTTCTAGGTGTATGCCTAGGAGTAGAATCTCTGAGTCATGGGGTAGAAGTAAGTTCAACCTTGGTAGATATGGTCAAACAGTTTTCCAACTGGTTTCACACATTATTACTCCCACTATTGGGGTGAAAGTCCTCTCCTAGTTGCTCTATATCTTACAACATTTGATATTATTTATCCTTTTCGATTTAGCCAGAATAGTGGGTGTAGTATCATAGTGATTTTTTTCATTGTGATAAAATATACATAAAATTTTACCATTTTGACCTTTTTTAAAAAAAGCTTTATTTATTTTTAAATAGAGAGCATGTGTGTGTGTGTGCGCGCACATGGTGTAGGGGAGGAGCAGAGGGAGAGGGAAAGAGAGTCTAAAGCAGACTCTGTGCTGAGCGCAGAACCTGACACTGGGCTCAATCTCAGGACACCGCGATCACAACCTGAGCTGAAACCAAGAGTCAGATGCTTAACCAACTGTGCCACCGAGGCATCCCACCATTCTGACCAATTTAAAGTGTACAATTTAGTGGAATTAAGTACTCACATTGTGATTTTAATTTGTAGTTCCCTCATAACTAAGGAAGTTCAGCATCTTTTCATGACTATTGACCATTTGGGTATCTTCTTTTATTATGTGCCTGTTCAAGTCTTTTACCCATTTTTCTATTGGATTGTTGGTCTTTTTCTTGTTCACGTGTAGGAGTTATTTATTTACTTATTTATTTGACAGATTGAGAGAGAGAGCTCACAAGCAAGGGGAGTGGCAGGCTGAGAGAGAGGGAGAAGCAGGCTCCCCACTGAGCAGGGAGCCCAATGTGGGACCTGATCCCAGGACCCTGGGATTATGACTTGAGCTGAAGGCAGATGCTTAACCTACTGAGCCACCCAGGTGCCCCTATGTGTAGGAGTTTTTGTGTATTTTAGACATGAGGTTCCCCCCTCCAACATATGAATTGTAAATGTCTTCTCTATTTTTACCCTTTTTTGAAGGTCAGAAGTAATTGACATTAATAGAGTCCAATTTATTGTATTTTTCCTTTATGATATTTTTGTGTGTGTGTGTCTCATTTAAGAAATCTTTGCTGAGGTACACTTGGCTGGCTCATTCATTAGAACATGTGACTCTTGATCTCAAGGTTGTGAGTTCAAGCCCGAGGCTGGGTGTAGAGCTTACTTAAAACCAAAAAAACAAACCTAAAACAAACAAAAAACTCCCCAAAAAAATCCTCCCCCAAAAACCTTTGCCTACCCAAATGTCATGAAGATATTCTCCAATATTTTCTTCTAAAAGCCTCATTTAGTTCTATAATCCATCCAGAGTTGATTTGTTATGTATGGTGTGATATAGGCGTCAAGACTTACTTTTTCTCATATGGAGAGTCAATTGACCCAGCACCATTTATTTAAAAGATCATCGTTTCCCCCACTGTATTGTGTTGTCATCTTTGTCAAAAATCAGGTGATCAAATATGGGTTTGTTTTCAGACTGTTTATTCTACCCCATTGGTCTACTTGTCTGTCCTTATGCTAGTGCCATACTGTCTTAAGTACTCAAACTTAGATGGATCTCAATATCTGGTAGTATAGATCTTCCAGCTTTGTTCTTCAAGACTGTCTTGGCTATTCTTGTCTCTTTCCCCTGAATTTCTTTGTTGATGTTGTTGCTTTAATAACAGCTTTATTGGGAGACAATACATACATACCATATAATTCACTCATTTAAAGTGTATAATCCAATGGTTTTAATAAATTCACAGAGATGAGCAACCATCACCACAGTCAGTTTTAGGACATTTTCATCACCTTAGAAAGAAACCTTATGCCCTTTAGCTATCATTCTACACTCCCCAGTTCATCGGCCCCACCAAGCCCTAAGCAACCACTAATCTACTCTCTGTCTCTGTAGATTTGCCTATTCTGGACATTTCACACAAATGGGATCATACAATATGTGGCATTTTGTGGTTGACTGCTTTCACTTAGCATCATGTTTTCAAAGTCATTCATGCTGTAGCATGAATCAGCATTTCCTTCCTCTTCATGGCTGAGTAATATTCCATTGTATGATTATGTCACGTTTTATTTATCCATTTGTGAGTTGATAGAAATTTGGGTTGCTTCCACTCTTTGGCTATTATGAATAATGCTTCCACAGATGCTTACATCTGTGTGTAAGTTTTTGTATGGATATACCTTTTTCATTTCTCTTGAGTATATAGTTAGGGGTAGAATTTTTGGGTCATATGGTAACTATATTTAACTGGGGGAATTCTCAGACTGTTTCCCAAAGTGTCTACACTAGTTTACATTCCCATATTGTTAAAAAATTTTTTTTAATGTTTTTAATTAAATTATATGCATAATAAAAAATTCAAACAGTACCAAGGGCTACAAAATGAAGAGGAAACCTTGCTCTCTTTATATACTGTGAACACCTGGGTGGCTGATACCCTGCTCTGGGCCACCAGGTACGGGCGCTTACTTTGCTCTGCCTGCTTGATACCTTTAGGACTGAATAGGAAGGGGGAAGAGAAGGACTGAATAGTTATTTATTTATTTATTTGAGTGGGGAGAGAGAGAGAGGGAGGGAGGGGCAGAGGGAGAGGGAGAATCTCAAGCAGGCTGCACACCCAATGTGGAGTCCCACGCTGGGAATCCCATGGCCCCATGACCGCAAGATCACGCCCTGAGCCAAAATCAAGAGTCTCATGCTTAACCAATTGAGCCACCCATGTGTCCCTGAATCTACATTTTAAAAAATATGTATGGTGCCTCCTTTACTTTATTGAGCTCTTTATTCTATCTTATTTCTTCAAGTTTCATATAACTGGAATCATTGGTTTAAAGTTTTTTTTTTTTTTTTAAAGGGGGGTTTCAAGGCTTTAAAAATATTATCTATCTACTCTCAAAAAAGGTTGCTCCAATTACAATCTCATCAGCATCGAGTACCCATCTCCCTGTACCCTCATCAGATCAAAAGTGTGTATTACAGTTTTATATAAATCTACGTATTTATTTGCCAGTTGGTTAGGCGCAAGGAGTCTCTTGACAAGTTTTCTATTTCCTCACGCTCCCTCTCCTCTAGAAATGAGAAGAGGTCTTTTTCCTTATTCATTTTATTATTTCATCTCCTTCAACGTGACTCGGCCCCAGGAGGACGCTCCAGTCACCGCAGAAGAGGAGACCGCCGGGCACCGGGCCACGTGAAGCCCACCTCTCGGCTAGCTCTGGGAACCAGGATGCAAGACCTCCTTTCCCGGTGGGTCTACCTGAGTGCCGCGTGGCAGCAGAGGGCGCTATAGAGCCAGCGCCGGACCACGCCCCCAGGACAGCGTGCCGCGCCCCCGTGACGTATTTCCGCGTCATCTGCCGCCGAGGCGTGTTCCCATTGGCTATCGGCGAGGCAATAGGGGCGGAGCCCAGTGGGTGTGTGGAAAGCGCAGCAGCCCCGGTGGAGGGGCGAGGCTTCCCTTTTCCCCGCCCCTCCTCCGCCCTCCATTCCCTCCCTGGGACGGCTGCGCGGAGCGGCTGGAGCGCGCTGCCTGCGATGGCTGTACTTTCCGGGCTGAAGCAGGAGTAGGGCTGTGGCAGTGTCGATCGAGCCTGAGGGACCGGTTGACTGAGGGAGAGAGGGAGGGAATCCCGGCTGCCGCGCTGCGCCGGCGGGGAAGCCCTTCGATTCCCTGCGCGCCAAGGCGAGCCCCGGGCAAGTGGAGCGGGGGTCCCCCGAGACCGCCAGCGGCCCCTCGGCGCTGACGGGAGTACGCGGGGCTCGCCCCTCGAAGGCAGCCCCGGGGCCCGCGGCCCCTACTTGGCCGTGCGCGGCGGGCGTGGGGCAGCTCAGAGTGAGGAAGCAAAAGAGGGGCCGCCCTCCCCTCGGAGTTAGAAGCGCCTTCCCGGGTCCAAAATGCCCAAGAAGAAGCCGACGCCCATCCAGCTGAACCCGGCCCCCGACGGCTCCGCGGTTAACGGGACCAGCTCGGCGGAGTAAGTCTGGGGTGGGCGGCGAGCGCCGGGCCGGGCTGCGGAGGCCCTTGCTGGGGTGTAGGAGCCGAGTCGGGTGTGCGCTGCGCGCGGGGCTCCGCTTGGGTTCGTCACGTACGTCTCAGGCTGGCAGGGGCGAGGAACTCCCGGCCGCCAAGGTATCGGTGACTAAGCACAGATTGTGTTCCTGACTCAGACCAGTCAGTGGACCCACCGGGTCCCGATTTTCCCCCTCTGCCGACCCCTTGCAGTCATCCTTGGCCACTGGCCATTCACTTTCTCCCCCTCAAAGATGAAAACTGGTTCATCCCCCGCCCCTCCCCAGCTGTTTTTCCCAGATCGTCTGGGATCCTGGCCTGTGAAAGGGAGAAGGGAGCAAATGTCTTGGAAGGAATTAAAATCGCATCTGCGTCTCTGAGGCCGGCTCAGGGTGTGGAGTGTGGAGTTGGGAAGAGCAAGCCGCGTCCTCACCTTTGTGCTTGACACCTGTGGGCCGGGAATGCCTCGTTGCGGCCACTGGCTGGCTGGCAGGGGCGTGTGTACACCGATATCCCCGTGGCTTTTCCCTTGTCGACTTCGGGGGCTCCAGGTCCTTGGCCTTCTTCCTGGAAACTATCTTGTCTCCAAGGGAGCTGCTTTCCTCTTCATCTGACCCTTCATTCATTAACAAATCGCTCCTCCCAGTGACTCTCCTGGCTCTCCGTAGTTTACCAGGAGCCCTAAACTGACCTGAGACATGAACACCCATAGCCCTGAAAACCACGCGCACGGGTGCTCCATCTCTGCAGCTTCCAGTGTTGCTCACAAACCAGCACTTTATCTCATGAAACAGTGATGAGGCTGTTTTGTGGGGTATTTCCGAACTCCCACAACTCTTTTTGCATCCTGAGTAAGGGACAAGACTGTGAGGGAGAGAGACCCAGCTAGCCGGAGAATTAACCAGAAAAGATTTGGTTCTTAATCTTTATCTGCACACTGGAGATGTATGAAAGCTAGCTCATGAAATGAATGGAGTAGGCCTGAACCGTCTGCCCTTTGGTGATTTCTATAACCTTCCTTTCTCTCTTTAGATTTTGATAGCCTGGGGACCTACTGGCTTGGTGACTCTGCCCATCCTTGTAATGATCACGAGGCCAATGGTGGGCCTGTGGTGTGAACTCAGCTAGTTTCCTCAGACCTGCTCCCAACAGATGCCCTTCAATACTATAATGTCTCTTTTGTATGATATTGACTTGTACAGGTCCGATTCTATGCAGACTGTCGTTCAGACTTACTGTAGAGAATTTTACCTTTAAAACAAATTGACATCCCCCCAGCACAGGGCAGGACAAGTTTTGACCAGAGTGGCTGGTTGAATGTCATGGCCTGACCATCGTGCTTCTGTTTGATTTGGAGGTAGGTACTGAGTAGAAGTACCTGTTGTCATTCTCTTGTTAATTGTGGCACCGCAGCTGTATTCTTGCAAATGCGAGGAATCTGGGGCGCTCGGGTGGCGCCATTGGTTAAATGTACTACTCTTGGTTTCAGCTTGGGTCATGATCTTGGGGTCCTGGGATCAGGCCCGAGTCAAGCTCAATGAGGAGTCTGCTTGAGGATTTTTCTCTCTCTGCTCCTCCTGCTCGTGTTCTCTCTCTAAAATAAATAAATCTTAAAAAAAAAAAAAAACAGGAAAAGAATAAACTCCTCTGGAGTTGGTGGCAGAAAAGTTTGGTGGGGGGGGCGCCTGGGTGGCACAGCGGTTAAGCGTCTGCCTTCGGCTCAGGGCGTGATCCCAGCGTTATGGGATCGAGCCCCACATCAGGCTCCTCCGCTATGAGCCTGCTTCTTCATCTCCCACTCCCCCTGCTTGTGTTCCTTTTCTCGCTGGCTGTCTCTATCTCTGTTGAATAAATAAATAAAATCTTTAAGAAAAGAAAAGAAAAGAAAAAAGTTTGGTGGGACTGGGAGATTCTCAGCAAGTGGTTAGAAGGTTGGACTCTGGAGTCAGGCTAAGTTTGAAGCCTGGCTCTGTTACTTGGTGGCTTTGTGACCTGGGACAAGTCTCAGGCTTATCTTAGAGATAAGACTTAGTTAAGGCTTAGTTAGGTTTAGTTTTATCATCTGCAAAAATGGAGCTACTGATAGAACCTACTTACGGTAGTTTGAAGGTTAAATGAGCTAATACATGGTAACCCTTCCGTAAATGTTAGCTGCTAGTGCCTTTGTTACTGGGTGAATGTTGAGAAAGCTGAAGGAAGCTGGAAGGTGATTTCTGTGCATGGTGGTGGATATGTATGTTAAGGTGCCTTTGCTTCTGGATAAGCGAATCGCCGTGATCGCTTAGTTTTTGTGCCGTCTGCATCTACCTCCATGACTCATTGCTGTGTTACAATAGGAGGCATCTTTGTGTAGGCTGCCTGAGACAAACAGGGACTGTTCCCCTACATTTCCTGGCACTAAAGGGAGGAAAGCTGTACACATCTTCATCTTTCATCTTCGAAGTGTTTCTCAAGTAAGGCTGCTGTTCTCGTGATTTCTGTGATTAGACCAGGGCACAGTTGTGAACATTATCATGTAATGTAAACTAAAGAAAAAAAAAATCCATTGACATTAAGGATCTCTTGGTACTCACTTGGCAAGGATACTTCTCTTCTGTGGCTCCTTGACACTTTGGGATTTACCTCTAACTTAGCACTTAACGCATTCAGATGGAGCTGGGTTACATGGGACCTGAAGTTTATGCAAGTTGCTGGGATCCTTGAAGAAAAAAGAGTGTAAAAATACCTCTTTTGCAAATTTTGTAAAAATGTATGAGCATATTGCAAGGGTGCTAAGTGTTAGCATGAAATAAATTGGAAATAAGATCATATCATTCCTGTTTCAAATGTTTTCATGGTTCCATTGCAGTTTGAATAAAATCCAGAATCCTGTTGGGCTGTGAGACCCAGAGATCTGCTCCCCCATGGCCCTCCTACCCCCATCTCTTTAACCACATTTCCTGCTGCTCCTTTCTTCCACCATACTAGTCCTCTTTCACTTCCTTCTTGGGATGGTCTGTATTCCCTCCAGGCCCTTGCACATGCTGTTCCCTTTGCCTAGAATGAATCATCCCTTCCTCTTCCCAAGCTGGGAAGGAAGTTATCATCATCTCTACCTAAATGTCATTTCCTCCGAGGTGTTCACAGACCACCTAATCTCTGAAGGAGGTCGCTTTCCCATGTCATCTGAATTTTTTTTTTTTTTTAAGTAGGCTCCACCCTCATTGTGGGGCCAAACTCATGACCTTGTGATCAAGAGAGTTGCATGCTCTACCGACTGAGCCAGCTAGGTGCCCATCACCTGATTTTTTTTTTATGACACTCATTCACTGTCTATAATTTTTTACTAGGATATTTTAAATATCTCCCTTTTCTGTATACAATAAACTGTGAGGTTAGGGCTGCCTTTTTCTGATTCATTGCTCTTTAAGTAGTTCCCGGAATACAGTAGCTGGTGCATAATAAGTGCAAAAATGTTTGAGTAAATCAGTGAGTGACTTAAATTTTGAATATTTGCACAATGTGTTTAACAAATCTTTTTGTGCTTTTTCATTTTTTTCTTTTATTTTCCCCTTTGCTGTCATTTCTCCCTCCCCATTTCCTTTTCTTTCACAGGCACTCACCCACTCTAGGATATTTAATATATGGTCTTATGGTTCCACTCATTTGTTGGGTATGTATACCTTTGGGAGGAAGATGGTACTGTTTTGTGTGTTTCTGTGCTGAGAGTGCTGAGTGCAATTGTGCTGTTATTTTGCCTTGAGAAAGGAGATCCTGCCATTTGTGACAAATGGATGAACCTGGAAGACTTTATGTGAAATGAAATAAACCAGACACAGAAGAAAAAATATACTCCATGATCTCACTTACATGTGGAATCTAAAAAAAGGGGGGGAATAAATAGAAGCAGAGAGTAGAAAGGTGGTTACCAGGGGTGGGGAGGGGGGTGTTGAGGATACAAAGTTGCTGTAGGATGAATCATCCTAGAGATCTAATGTACGACATGGTGACTGTAGTTAATAATACTGTATTGAATACTGGAGATTTGCTAAGACAGTAGATTTCAGGAGCTCGCATACACAAGAAAATGGTAACTGTAAGGACATAGATATGTTTGTTAATTAGCTTGACTGTAGTAATCTGTATGTGTATCAAATCTCATGTTGTACACCCTAAATATATTCAGATTTTATAAAAATTACTGTTGTGCTATAAATATGCCTCAGCTGGGATAGATTAGGTTGTGTTGAGGTTATAACCAACCAAAAAATCAGTAGTTCAACACACTTGCAGGTCAGTGGGAGTCTGTTCATTGGATTCCATTAGGGATCCAGGCTTACGGAGGTTCTATCTCTGAAATATGCTCACGTGAGAAGGGCATCTTGTGAACCACGTTCTGGCTCCTGATGTTTTTGTCCAGAAGTGACACAGGTCACTTTTGCTCTCATTTCATTGGCCGGAGCAAATCACATGGCCATGCTGACCTTCAAAGGAGGGGTGTTCTTGGAAGGAGGAGAACCAGGAATATTTGAACAAAAGCAATGACCGTCCCCCAATTTTTTTGCAGTTTGTCTTTACTTTTTTTTTTTTAACATAATACCATGTTTCTGAGCTATTCATGATGCTACATGATGCTATTCATTATTTCTCTTGGTTGCAGAGCAGTCATGTGCATGTACCCCATTTTGCTTATTATCCTATGTCAGTTCCCTTAGAATGAGACAACTGTTTTCAACCGTTTTCTGCATCAAACAGTACAGTCCTTGTGCACGGCTCCTTTTGGACCCTTGTGAGAGTTTCCTGTGGAATGTTCTCAAGTGGGATTGCTTGGTGTACCTTATGTCTCCTTCCACGATGAGGCACATATTTAATCTCTTTGTTTCTGAAAGAACACTTTTTTTTTTTTTAAAGATTTTATTTATTTAACAGAGATAGAGACAGCCAGCGAGAGAGGGAACACAAGCAGGGGGAGTGGGAGAGGAAGAAGCAGGCTCACAGCAGAGGAGCCTGATGTGGGGCTCGAACCCAGAATGCTGGGATCACGCCCTGAGCCGAAGGCAGACGCTTAACCGCTGTGCCACCCAGGCGCCCCCACTTTTTTTTTTTTTTTAAGATTTTATTAACATAAAACACGAGGCTTGAACTCACAACCCTAGTATCAAGAGTTTCATGCTCTACTGACTGAGCCAGCCAGGCACCCCTTAAAGAACACTTTTAATCTCCATGAGGAGAAGCTTGAACCCTGAGAAGAAATCCCAGCATTTCCTGAAACCTCACTTTTTCGTTGACTTTAGGCAAGTCCTTTGTACTTCCTGACTTTTTGTTTGTTTATCTGTTCAGTGCAAGGGGGGCTTACAGAATCTTGACCTTCATGGCCTACAAGGTCCCACCCCAACAGGTCCTTTGTTTTCTTCCACTGCCCCCCTTACATCTGCACTCCAGCCCCCTTGTGCTCTGGTGTTGGTCTGCAGTGAGTGGGGCACATTCCCGTCTCCGAGCTTTTGCATTTGCCATTCCATCTTCCTGGAAGCTCTTCTAAAAAACGTGCTTCCTCATTTCCTTCAGACCTCTGCACAAATGTCTCTTCACGGAGGTCATCCTTGACCACTCTGTCTAATCTGTAACATAGGTTTCTCCCTGCCTCTGCCCCTTCATTGTGCCCAGTCTTTCCTGTGTATAAGTGTTGGTCTGCTGCCCCTGCCTCGCTCATGTGTAAGCTTCACGAAGGTGGGGGCTTGGCTTTGTTCCTTGGTCAGTGAGTAGAACAGTGTCTGCTTCTCAGTAGACACCTGCTGATGAAATGAAGCATTCCTACCCTGAAAGAGTATCGTGAAGATTAAACGAGGTAACTCCTATAAAAGTGCTTTGAAGGCCATAAAGTGCTGAATAGACAGGAGGGTGTGTTGCTTTGCCTTAGTGGCATCCACAGATTTTGGCTTTTGAACTGTTTCACCATAACCCTGAAACGCTCAGACTGACTTAATAGTTGCGTTCAGAGCATAGTTCCTATACAGAAAAGTTAAGACAGATTGATATGCTTTTCAGGGGTCTCTGATGGCCTTTTCTGGGTTGTGTACCATGATAAGTAGGGAGCCTTTAACATGGTTTTAACTCATTCTGTAGTCGTGAACTTGGACGTTTCTGCGTCTTTGTTGCTGTAATAATACTGGTGCTGTCATTTGAGAACAGCTTCAGGTGAATAGTCAGGCCAGCTGAAGCCTGTGTTCTCGGGAAGAATGCCCCTTCTGTTGTTGCAGCAGGTACAGAAGGGGAAAAAGAGTCCTACAGATGACTTCGCCCGTGGCAAGGAGATGTGGGGGACCCTCGTTTGAACATAAACTCTTAGAATATTCTACTTTCACTTACTTGCGCATCTTTGAAAGAAAGGGAGAGGATACTTTAGTAGAGTAGCTATCGGCCCTGCCTTACCCATCTAGTTTGATTTTTCTCTCTCCCAGTTCACCTGTTGTGATCCGCACTGACCCCTTTACTGTCCTCCCTTCACCCCAGCATACTGCTTCCCACCTCTGTCTGATCTTGCTCACATGGTTTCTTTTGTCTGGAGTGCCCTCCTCCACTTTCCTGTGTGATTGTATTTTTGTTTTGTATTTGTCAGCACACTTTAGCTTCTGTGAGGGCAGGGACCATGACTGTCTTGTGTACTGAACTTTCCCCAGCATCTAGCAGAGTGTTTGAAATGAGTGAATGCTGCCCATCTTTCAAGACCTAGCATAAATCTCATCTCCCATGTATACATGTACATAATTTTGAGATTATGTGGTATTTTCTGAGTAACTCCATGCTATTCTAGGACCTGTCTTCAAGACTTATACTACTACTTTTTTTTTTTTTTTTAGATTTTATTTATTTATTTGACAGAGATAGAGACAGCCAGCGAGAGAGGGAACACAAGCAGGGGGAGTGGGAGGGGAAGCAGCAGGCTCATAGCGGAGGAGCCTGATGTGGGGCTCGATCCCATAACGCCGGGATCACGCCCTGAGCTGAAGGCAGATGCTTAACCGCTGTGCCACCCAGGCGCCCCAAGACTTATACTACTTCTTAGTTGTTGATCTTGGCTATGTCATTTAACTTCACTGAGCCTCGGTTTTCCTTATTAGTAAAGCAAGGATGATAATGTAACAAACCTATGAGGAGGGCAGGCAGATGAGCATCATCCAAAATAATGTATATGAAAGCACTTTATGATTACTGGAATGCTGTTCAAAAGGGAAATGTTGTTAATGATGCCACTTTGATTTCTTCCTTCTCAGAAAGCTGTTAATCTTTTGTTCTCAATACCAAACCACAAATGTTGATAAATCATGTTAATTTGGACATTTTATATGCTGCCTCTCTTTTAAAATCTAAGCCAAATCTGTATCTAATCAAGCCTTGAGACCTAACTTCCTGTTTACAACAAATGTAGGGACAGAGGAACAAGTTAAATGACACCAGGAGGAAACCATCAGACAAATCCAGGATGTGGAACATTCTCTGTGACAACTGACCTAGTCTTTTTAGAAAGTCACTGTCATGGACAAAAGTGGGGGGAGTGGTGTGGTTCTAGAAATAATGGACTGAAGAGACATGCCAACTAAATATAACGCATGAACCTCAGGTGGATACTGAATCAGAAATGAAATAGACCAAATGCATTCTTGGGACAATTTGGGAAATTTGAATAGAAAATTATTAATTTTTTAGATGTAATGTATTATTATGTAGGAGAATGTTCTTCATAGGTGATGCGTGAGACTCACTTTGAAATGGTTCAAGAAAAAAACGCACATATACGCATTGTAGATAAAGCAAATGAGGCAAAATGTTCACAGTTGTTTAGTTGGTTAGTTTGTGAGTTTCATTGTTTTATTCTTTCCATTTTGCTGTCTGTTTGGAAAAATTCATAATAAATATTTAAGGAGTACCCAGAGAACCCAAAATTCCTCCTGAGTCTTATGCCTTTTTTTTTTTTTTTTAAGATTTTATTTATTTATTTGACGGAAAGAGAGACAGTCAGCGAGAGAGGGAACACAGCAGGGGAGTGGGAGAGGAAGAAGCAGGCTCCCAGCGGAGGAGCCTGATGTGGGGCTCGATCCCAGAACGCCGGGATCACGCCCTGAGCCGAAGGCAGACGCTTAACTCACATTTTCTCTTTCCCCTTTTGTACTTCTGGTCTATGTTGTGTAATGAACATCACATTAAATGCGGTATCATTTTAAAATCATAATGCTTTCTTATTCACTACATGTTCCTTATATGTCTTTTTTCCCTTAACTTGATTAGGGGCCATACCTTTTTGGACCCCTGGGTTTATAACACTGCTGATACAGTTAATCATTATTGGTAGATTGGATAAAACCAAAGAAATGTTTGTTTATTCATTTTTTAAAAAGATTAATTATTTTCGAGGGTGGGGAGCAGGAGAGAGGGTCTTAAGCATATTCCACACTGAGCACAGAGCCTGTCGTGGGGCTGCATCCCACACCCTGGAGATTAAGACCCCAGCTGAAATCAAGAGCTATCAGGTATCTGACTGATTGTGCCACCGAGGCACCCCAGAATAATGTTTAAACAAAGAAACTGGGGTGTCGGGGTGGCTCAGTTGGTTGAGCGTCAGACTCTTGGTTTTGGCTTAGGTCATGATCTCAGGGTCCTGGGATCGGGCCCCATGTGGGGCTCAGCACAGAGTCGGCCTGAGATTCTTTGCCCCTCCCTCTCTCGCTCCTTCTGCTCCTCCCTCCCCTCAAATAAATAAATAAAATCTTAAAAATACAAAGCAAATCAAAAACAAACTGACAACAAAAAACCTCTTTGCTAGCTTTCCTCGGTAGAGTTGGTAGTATTTCCACCACCTCCCCAGGAGGCACAGGTCAAGCAATGGTGCATGTTTCTGACGTGGAGAAAACAAACCCAGAGAACACACAGGCTGGGCAGAAAATGAGGTTGAGCCTGAGAAGAAAGCGTAAGGTCCCAGTTTTGTTTCTGTTTTCTTCCAGAAGCTGCCAGTTCTCAAAAATCATCTTACTGTCTTACTGCCGCTTGATTGTGTTTTTACTTCATGTCCTGTGTCCTGGTTCTGTTGCCCGAAAGCCTGTGAGAGCTGTTTGGAGGCTCCTGTGCTTGTTTGCTGAGTTAACTCCTCCCAGGATGAATGGTGTTTTGTTTTTTAAAGCAGCAGGTGTTCTCTGGCTCCTGGTGCAGGACAGACTGAAAGAGCTGATCCTGCCTTGGATTTCTCAGTGTAGTTCCCAGGGGAGTCCTGCTTTGATGTCAGCAAGGGAGTCAGATTAAGAAGAGGTTCCAAGGGGGTTAAGAAAAAGTGCAGAAGGGTAATGTGACCTCTTTTCCCCTCACCCCTTCTTTGAATATTTGCCTGCTTAAGCACAACTCTAAAAAATTTGAGTATGTTAACACCTTTTAAAGAAGGAAACTACAGGCATTAAACTTTTAAGTTTAACTTTTTTTGGGGCATTCCATTATATACATGGCTGTGATAAGTTGATGAAGTCCCCCTCCAACCCCCCCTCCCCATTTTTACACATGGACATAATCCTCATGCTTGTCATTTATTTTTGTCCAAAGAGTAGAATTTGATAGAGTCTGGCTTTATAAATGATACTTTGTTGATTAGGTGGCTTACAGATTTTTGTTTTTTGAAGATTTTATTTATTTGAGAGAGAGAGAACGCGTGGGGGCGGAGGGCAGGAGCAGAGGAAGAGAGAATCTTAAGCAGATGCCCCCTGAGTGGGGAGCCTGACTCGGGGTTCGATCTCACGACCCTGAGATCCTGAGATCATGACCTGAACCGAAACCAAGAGTTGGGCACTTAACCGACTGCTCCATGCCGGTGGCCCCCTGATTTTTATTATGTACCGATAGTCTGGTAAATGTTTTGAACCATTTTGTTCTGCTTTTAGATTAATTCATACACCAAATCAGAGGCAATGAACCATGTTGCCGCTGTTGTTACGTATTAACAGAATATGTTCCAAAAAAAGATGGAACCAGTTATATTTCAACTGTTTCCTCAAGCCACAGAAAGGGTTTTTTTTCTCCTTTTTTTTTCTTTTTTTTTTTTTAAGCTCCGTGATTTTTGATAGTTTAATAGGTGGAAAGGGCTCCTTTGAAGGTCCATCTGCTTTACTTCAGGTGTTAGCCAGGCTGTATTTTTGAAATGGGATTATTTTCTGTATTTCATCAATTCCATTTGAACTAATATTTATTGAATGCTTAATGTAATTGGCTCTACTAGAAGCTGTAGGCAGTCGAGTAAGATTGTCTTTGCCTCCAGGGATTTTAAAATCTCATAGGAGGACAGGGAGAGGTCGCAGGGGCACAGGAAGGAAACAAACGGCTGCAGAGTAAGAAAAGTGCCCTGATGTACAAAGAAAGTACTGTCCGAGCTCGTTGAGAGGAGGAAGAAGACACATCCAGTGGGGGAGATGAGGAGAGCCTTCACGGAAGAGATGACATTTGAGCTGGGTCTTGAAGGATGGCTAGGATTTCCATGGGGGGGGGCAGGGCAGGGCAGGAAGAGAGCGCAGGTCGAGCCACTTGACATAAGTGGGAAAGCCTGGGATGCGTGGAGGAGCCGGCAAGCAGTTGAGTGCACCGATGCCTGGGAGCGGGTCGGAGGAGATGAAGGGGGAGAGGTAGGTGGGCCGGTTTTGTGGTACCCGCTAGCCATTTCGAAAAGTCACATGCAAACTTTTCTTCTCTGGTGATTTTTTAATAGGTATGTCTAGATAGTTTTTATGTGCTTTGTATTTTATTTGTTTATTCATGTCTTTTATTAATCCCTACGCAGTCAGTTGTCTTGTGGTTTGTTGAGGTCAATGTGCTTTGTATTTTAAAATGTTATCAATTATGTGGCTACTGCGTTGTCCCGTTGGCAAGGTTTTCCTTTTATGTTGTGTTAAAAACATCCTTATTTATTGTCTTTAAAAGCATATCTTTTGTATGGGATAGCCCTAGTTTTCTTTAGTATTTAGACCTGTCTCTTCACAACTTCGTATAAGTATGTGGGTTCTTTTTCTTATAGCCATTTCTCTCTTATATGGCTAGTTCTGTCCCATCTGGAACTTATTAATGTGTTTTGTGTGAGGAACAGGTCTAGTTCTCCACAGTGAGTTCTAGTATTGTATAGGTAGATAAATTATATTTAAGAAACTATGTTGTATTTTCAGGTTTACTTTTAGTTGGTCTTTAAGGTATTTTGATGTATTTCTAAAATTGCCTTTTAACTCTTATGTAGTTCTGATAGGTTTTTTTTTAATTTGTTAGGGTTAATGAACACTTTATTAAAAAAAATTTTTTTTTTAGGATTTTGGTTTTTTTAGTAATCTCTATAGCTAGCTTGGGGCTCGAACTCATGACCCTGAGATCAAGCATGGCATGCTCTACCAACTGTGCTGGCCAGGTGCCCCTAATGAAAACATTAACAACTTTCCTGGTGTACCTTTCCATTTATTAAGGTCTCTTTTCTCTCGTGTTATAGTTTCTTCTGAATAATTCTTCTGTGTCCTGAATTAATATTTCAAAGGCTTAACATTTTGATGTCATTTTTTTAATGCCATTGTGATTGAACAGTTTTTAATTTGTATTTTCCGTCTTGACCGTGGTTTGATTTGTATGAACTGTTTATATCCTGCAGCTTTGTTAAATTCACTCATTATAAATTTTTTAGTTGAATGTATATGCATTTCTAGATTTACTAATGTCATCTTTAAAACATAACTTATTTTTTCCTCTGAACAACTTTATATTTTATAGCCATTTTGCATTGCTCTCAATAGCAGTCCTTGTGTCCCAGGGGAACACTATTAAGTATAATGATGCTTCCCAAGGACCTTCTGGGCAGGGAACGTTTCTGCTTTTTCCAAAGAGCCATGAAAATAGGAAGCAGCTGCCTAGCTTAATAGAAGCAGAGCCTGTTTGGGCTGGATGGGACCTTACAGATCCTTTAGCCCCCTCCCTGCATTTGCGAAATGAAACCAGACCCAGAGAGGAGAAGGAACCTGGTGGGAGCTCACACAGCTGGAACGGAGGAGTTGGTTTTCAGGCTTGGATTTTCTTGTTGGTGTATGTATTATATGTTTTCATTTGGGATACTCGGAAAGTTTTCCAACCAAGTTTACCCGACACCAAATTTTGGAAACTTTATCCAGTATCGTAAAAAAATTTTTTAAACTAATAATCTGAATTTTTTCAAGGAATAATCAGAATTTTTTTCGAGTAATAATCTGAAGCGCTTGAGAAGGCACCCCTCTATATCACCATTCTCTTAGGTGTTTGAGTGAAAAGGGAATAAGGAAATGAGGGGAAGAAAGGGTATTTTAGTCCAGGATCCTTAGTAGGAGGGCCTATTTTTAAGCTTCATAATGTCAGTTTTAAAAGCAGCGGTTTTCAAAATAACCACAGACAAAAGTCCCCTTGAAATGAATGCCTTTCTGGAATTGACCTATTTTGAGTTTAACTGTTACCAAGAAAGGTTCAGAATCCTGAATGCTCTTATGTGCATTTACTTTTCAGACAAAGTAGAACAATAAGTTGAGTGAATGATCTACGTGGGTTCCAGGTTCAGGTTAAATCTGGGAATATGGGAAGTTGTAAGAAGACATGACTAGCCAATCATATTGTACTTACAGGCTTGTCTGGATCCAGGATAATTATAAGCCCTTCTTTATTGAGTTGTAACTTACATTTCCAGGTTAGTTTTAAAAAATTACACCTTCACCACATTTGAGAGTCCAGAGTCAAAGTTATTTGCCCAATTTGATTTCGTACCATCCATCAGTAAACGGTCCTTCCAGAATGGCCTGTCGGGGGAGGCCTCAGAGGTTAGCAAGAATTCCAAACCAACTGTAAACCTTTTGTCTGGTGGCTTACTGGAATCCAGATTGAAATCCTACCAAAATGCCAGCCTGTATTTCAGCTTCTTCCCCCCAGCCCCCAACAGGAAGAAGGCAGCGGCTTAACATTCCAATAATTATTAATAGAAAATTAATCCTGCTGCTTTTAGGCATTCATTTATATCCACTATAAAACTTGGTCACTGGCGCCGTGGAAAGGTTCCATTCACTAGAGGACGGGCCTGTGGAACACTTGGACCAAGCTTTTTTTTTTTTTTTTTTCTAAGATTTTATTTATTTATTCGACAGAGATAGAGACAGCCAGCGAGAGAGGGAACACAAGCAGGGGGAGTGGGAGAGGAAGAAGCAGGCTCCTAGCGGAGGAGCCTGATGTGGGGCTCGATCCCATAACGCCGGGATCACGCCCTGAGCCGAAGGCAGACGCTTAACCGCTGTGCCACCCAGGCGCCCCTGGACCAGGCTTTTAACACATACTAATTTAGGTAGAGACTGGGGCACCTGGCTGGCTCAGTCAGTAGAGCATGTGACTCTTGATCTCGAGGTTGTAGGTTTGAGCCCCATGTTGGGTATAGAGATTACTTAAAAATAAAATCTTAAAAAAAAAAATTTAGATAGGGACTGCAACATTTTTAAAATTTTATTGGAACACTCCCTTCTAAAACATAGTCTCTTTGCCTTGTTTTATTTTGGTAACTAAACTAATGCTGGGTTAGCCATAAATGTAGCTTGTTGCATTTCTATTTCTGAGTATTCTGAATCACCGAGCAATTACAAAATGAAAGGTTATCCTAAAGCGTTTCCAAATAAAGAAACCATAAAATATTAGGGGAAGTCAAGGGGAGAGTTACAGAGGGAAGTACCAGAACCACCAACAGGTGTTCTGGTTGCATAGAACAAAGCGTCAGTGTGGTATGCCATCATGGGGAAGAGTTTTGTGAATTCCTGAATGCTGGTGTGATGTGGCGGGGACACAGGGTGAGCGGAAGTTAGCAGTTCCGGAGGTGCAGAGGACTTGGCTTACTGGCTGGCCTACAGCTGAGGACCTGAATCAATTCCTGAGCAAGTTGCATTCTTGAAAGACAAGGGCTGCATCTGTAGGAGCACAGCTGTTAATCTGTGGGGTAATAATTAAGTACAGGTCCTAGATCAGGAAGGAACAGTAGGATGAAGTCCAAAGACATGAAACTTGTATCCCCGAAGGACACCATAACTGGAAAAAGAACTAACATTTATTGAGATCCTGTCTGTTCTATTTGCATGCATTATCTTGAGTTTGCACTACAATTCTGCAAGAAAGGTCCTAATATTCTATTGTATGAATAAGGAAAATAAAGTACATGGGAGTTAAGTAATTTGTGGAAGTTGGCACAGCTAGAAAGTGGTGGGACTAAGTTTAGAACCCAGGTCTGGCCTACTCAAACATCCAGGTTTTTCTCACATGGCTGTCCAAAGATTATGTAAAATGGTAGAGGTCTTTAAAAAACAAAATTTTTTAAGTAAGCCCTACACCCAGTGTGGGGCTTGAACTCACAACACTGAGATCAAGAGTTGCACACACTACCGACTGAGCCAGCCAGGCACCCCTCTAGAGGTCTTTTTAGAGTTGTACTCTCCAGAGCTGGAGCCACTACCATCTGTAGCTATTGAAATTTCAGTGTACTAAAATTCAGTGAAATTTAAAAATGAAAATCACTTCCTAAGTCGCACATGGGAAGAGTTTCAAGGGCCTGAGGCTGCATGTGACTAGTGGCTACTGTATCAGAGAGCACAGATTAGAACATTCCCGTCGTTACAGAAAATTAGTGCCTAGTGGTCATCCAGTTTTATTTTTGCCTCTTTTTTTTTTTAAGATTTTATTTATTTATTCGACAGAGATAGAGACAGCCAGCGAGAGAGGGAACACAAGCAGGGGGAGTGGGAGAGGAAGAAGCAGGCTCCTAGCGGAGGAGCCTGATGTGGGGCTCGATCCCAGAATGCCGGGATCACGCCCTGAGCCAAAGGCAGACGCTTAACGACTGTGCCACCCAGGCGCCCCTATTTTTGCCTCTTATTTTGTGGAGGAGAAAATGAGGGACAAAGGAGGGACGTAACGTGTTCTGTGTCCTATGTCTGGTTAATCTGGGCCTTTGGACTGATTGCCTGGTGGCTTTCCCATGGTTCACACTCTTCCTTTAAAAACGATTAACAGATCAGAAGTGTGCAAGAGGAGTGACTGCCCCGCTCTCCCAGCCTTGCCTGGCCTTCAAACTAGATTGTTTCTCCCAGACTGCAGCCCTGTGTTTTCCTAAGTTCAAAGGGCATGTCCGGATTAGTTGCCTCTAGGAAAATGAGAGATGTTTGTTGGAAAGGAATTCCATGCTTAATGTATGAAACAGCACTTTGATTCCCCCTGGTTCGTGCTCTGCCTTCCTACCAAGCACTTTGTAACTGAACTTGCAGCTGCCAGCCATTTGTCTTCCAATCAAGGCCAACTTCAAAACAGTTCAGATGGCAGAGGTAGGTATACTTTGAATAGAAGCAGCTGCTTGTTGATTCGAATGGCTTTTGTGTGAGGGTCAAATAGATTTAGATTATGACTAAAATTACAACAATAGGTTTCAAACTTCTGTGTTAAGATTCAGATGTATTAACATTCATTTAACTGATACTTATTACGTACCTAATATAGACCAGGCACTGAGCTGAGAAATGGATGAAATGGACTTCTGCTGAAGATGGAAAAAGATGCCCGTGTTCTGGGCCAGTCTAATGCATTTTAAAATCTTGCCTGAATTTTATGGTCGGCATTTATCATTCATGTATTTACCTATTTAGTCCTGAAATGCATTGAAAACTCCAGTTTGGATCATTGCTTTGAAGTAAACTGAAGAGTCATGTGCAAATGTCCTTTTAGTAGATGCTGTTAAAGACATTTAAATTATACACGCCAGTGTCTAAATGACAGCCTAAAGTGTTATGTGTGTGCGTGTGGGGGGGATGGGTACGTGGGAACAAAAGGGAGGCATTGTACTGGGGTAATATTTTTAGGAAGCCTTAAATGTGATATTTGATTTCAGTATATCACACTCATTGGTTTAGAAAGTTGTGTTTTAGAAACAAATTAAAGTTTGGGTTTTTTCCCTAAAGAAATGTTAAAGTCACATGCATGAGTATGGTCAGAGATTAAAAACAAGTTGAAGTGATGGCCAGGTATCCAGGAAAGTGCCTGTCTTTTCGGAGAGTACAAAGGCAGAGGTGGAGAGGACATTAAAGATGGCAGGCACAGCTGGAAGGGGTCCCAGGGAGCCCTGATGTCTGGTCTTTCTCTAACTGCCTGAGGTGGTGTGGTGGTGATGTTGGGGGGAGGGTGTGGGCAGAGCACCCAGCCGACTCCTTGTATAGTTTTATAGAGTAGGGTCTCATTTCTAGAAGGTTGGGAATGGGCTTATGAGAGTTTTGGAGTCAACAGGCCCAAAGGGAGGGTGGTCTGAAGAGGACATACTATTCCCGTCTCATAGTTTGGGATGCTAGCAGTGCAGCGAAGATCCCAGCTTCCCAATCAGGTTTTAAATAATTGTTTCTGGGGCGCCTGGGTAGCGCAGTCGTTAAAGCGTCTGCCTTCGGCTCAGGGCGTGATCCTGGTGATCCGGGATCGAGTCCCACATCAGGCTCTTCCGCTATGAGCCTGCTTCTTCCTCTCCCACTCCCCCTGCTGTGTTCCCTCTCTCGCTGGCTGTCTCTCTGTCACATAAATAAATAAAATCTTTAAAAAATAAATAAATAAATAAATAATTGTTTCTACCTCTCCAGGTGTTTCATTGAATCCAGAAATTAACCCTTCTTCCAGAGGGCTCTGGAAGTCTGCAGGCTTGAGAATTGTCAGGCTGCGGTGCTTTTGAATAACAGTGCCTTGTGTAGAGAGAAAGTGAGATCTCAGCTCCTTCCCTGGGAGAGCTGTTAACTTGCCATGTGACCACCCTGTGCCTGCTTCTCTGCGAAGTGGGCTGATGGGAATGCCTTCCTATCTTTCAGGGTTTATGTAATGAGTCCACATGACCACACAGGTCACCACTGAGCACATTTTCAAGCTCACAGTGGATATCAAGTAGATTAAATTTTATTAAACGAATCTTGAAGGTCCCTCTTAGCAGTCCTCTCTTTGCAGATAAAGAATCCAGCTGCAAAGAAGGGCTAAAGGGAGTTGGCCTGGTCACACAGTAGGTTCTACTGTGAATGGGACTTTTGAGTAAGCATGGCCTGGAGACTGCGTGACACAAGAAAAAGGCTTTGGAACCGGCAGACGTCAGTTTGAATCCTGACCCTGCCTCTTACTCTCTTGAGTGATCTTGTGCAAGTTCTTTCACATCCTTGAGTCTGTTTGCATATCTGTAAAATGGGCATAATGACACCTACCCAGCAGAAAGATTTGTAGACACTCCATGTATGTAAACTGGTTTTTGTGATTCACAGGACTAATGATAAGGACTAGGACTACATTCCTTACCAGGGTGTCTTATTCTCTATCAGGTGAGAAGGAGAGAAAATTCTCACCTTCCAAAGCACTTCCAGCAATGGGGCTCTGCAGCTGTTCTTTATCTAGACAGAATAGAGACCATGGTGGGCATACTTGGAATTTTGGGGGAGGAAGCAAAATAATTATTTTCAGGGAAACGGGAGCCTGCAAAAGGTGCCCAGGAAACAACTGCCACACAGCACATCCCAGTACAGACTCCTCCTGGCTTCTCCAGGACCACTGTCTGCCTGGTAAGAAGAAGCTCCGCTTTCTTCTCCAAGAGATTAAAGAGGATTTCCTGGTGTGTGTGTGTGTGTGTGTGTGTGTTGTGTGCGTGTGTGCACACGTATGCGCGCACATGTGCAGGAATAGGGAGGGGTAGACACATAAAGGGAAGGTAACACTCATGTGGTTCAAGCCAGACGTTGGGGGGTCTGGTCTAAGTGGCTCTTGGGTTCTACTTTTTCATGGTTCCTCCAGACGTCTTCCCCAGTGGGTCCTGGCCTCTGCTCAGACTGTCTTCTGGGGTTTCCCTTCTCTACCTTTCAGTCCATGTTGCAATCCTAATCTTATGTCAAAGCTCACTTTGTAGGTTGCCTTTTCTTTTTTATTTTTTATATTTTTATTTTTTTTTAAGATTTGTTTATTTAGAGAGCGAGTGTGAGTTGGGACAGGGACAGAGGGAGAACCTCAAGTAGACTCCCTGCTGAGCCCAGCGTGGGGCTTGACCCCACAACCCATGAGATCAGGACCTGAGCCAAAACCAAGATGCTTAACTGACTGAGCCACCCAGGCACACCTCTAGGTCACCTTTTGTGTAAATCTGTCACAGACCTGTCCTCCACCCGACTCCAGGGAGTGGTCATTTTTCCACACTCTAGGGCACTCTGTGCATATCCCATCACGCTGCAGTTGTTCGTGGAACTCCGGTCCAGTTGGACTGAAATTGGGGAAGCCTGGGATTGTGTCTTATTCATTTCTATCTCCAGTGCATGGCATGTTCCCTGCCGTCTGGTATGGTGAAATTTTGCTGAGTGACTAACTCCTGACATGGCAGGAAGGGCAGGGGGCAGAAGACACTCCTCTCCAGAGGTCAAGGATCTGCTAAGAATCCCTGCAAAGTCTGACTTTGACTTATTTTGATTATTTTCAGTTTAATATTTTGGCACAAGAAGGTCACAGTGTTGGTAGTAATCATAGCATTTGTTCTGTGAGGCTTTGTATACTCTTCATTTTTTTTTTTTAAATAAAGTTATCTCTGTGTCCAACATGGGGCTGGAACTCATGACCCCAAGATCAAGTGTCCCATGTTCTACCACGTGAGCCAGCCAGGCGCCCCTACTCCTCATCGTTTTTACATCCCTTTGTTTCCTCATTCAACCACATGAGGCATGCGAAATACATGTTATCTTTACTCAACAGATAGGAAACTGATTCTGGTTCAGGGTCTTGTCTGTGTCACACGGCAGCTAAGAGTGCTTGCAGTCCTCTGTACTGCCTTTTCAGCCAACAGCCCCTTCCTTGCCCAGAGGGGAAACATTTGAGAAGCATATAGTAGCGGTGGCCTCTTCCCTATTCTATGGTGTTCCCTCAGCCCCCTGCCTGGCGCAAAGGAAGGCTCAGGGAATGTTTGGAGCTGGATGCATCAGCGAGCCTCTTTTGCATGCTGAGCTGAACATAACTTATCCCCAGCAAATGTTGGGCTCCTTGATGGATATGTGACATTGGTGGCTGAATATACATGGCACCTGTGGCTTTTCACACTCTCCCCCCACGCCTCTCCAGGGACTGGGATAGGACAGATGGTCATGGACACAGGATTCTCAGCTCTGCATCCTCTCTGCAAATCACATTTGGGGAAAAGTTAAGTTTGTGCAATAATACAATTTCGGTAACACGGTTTCATACAGCCGGTGAGTTGTTTAACACTCTCTGGATAAATCACACTTGAGCAGAACCCATTTGGGAACAGAGTTTAATTTCACTGTGGGTGGCTGTGATTCCCACCCACCAGCCCTCCCACCCCCCTAATAAATCTAGGCTGATAAGGTGAATGCAGCTCTAAGCCAGGCTATTTCTGGGCCCGGGATAGCATTACATTGTATTAATCATCCTTTTCACCACCAACATCTTTCATTCCTTCTCCCCCTGAGGATCGCTGCTTATCTGTCCTTAAATGTTATAGATGGAGAAGACCTTTATAATTCATCCTCCTGGATGTGTGATGAAGGGTTTGAGGCCCAGAGAAGCCAGGCAGCTTATGGCTAGTGAGCGACAGCCTGAATGGAGATCCAGGACCCCCGACTTTTCTCTAGTGTGGGGCTCCTGTTTTTTGCCCCGCCCCACCGCCCACCCTTTCATTCTGTTTTACAGCCAGGGGAGAGTCTGTGTGTTCAGTTTAGAATGAATAAAGGTGCCGGGTTCACTGTTAAATGCCCCCAGCATGGAGTGAATTCATTTCCTCTTAACCCTTACCGGCCCCTCTTGACATATCTTTGGTAAGGGCCATTAAAGTCTTGACCGATTTCTGTACGGTCAAGGGCAGCCTAAGGGTAACCCTGTGTGGGTTTGACTGATAGGATTTAACTTTTTTTTTTTTTTTAAAGATTTTTATTTATTTATTTGACAGAGACAGCCAGTGAAAGAGGGAACACAAGCAGGGGGAGTGGGAGAGAAAGAAGCAGGCTCCCAGCAGAAGAGCCTGATGTGGGGCTCGATCCCAGAACGCTGGGATCACGCCCTGAGCCGAAGGCAGATGCTTAACGACTGTGCCACCCAGGCGCCCCAGGATTTAACTTTTAGGGGAAAAAAAAAAAGGGAGGGATGATAAGAGAATGTAGAGAGAGAGAAAAAAATACTGTTAAATTCTCTCTTAATAGTGTACCTTTTGGGGGTGCCTGGGTGGCTCAGTGGTTAAGCGTCTGTCTTCAGCTCAGGGCGTGATCCCGGCATTCTGGGATCGAGCCCCACATCAGGCTCCTCTGCTAGGAGCCTGCTTCTTCCTCTCCCACTCCCCCTGCTTGTGTTCCCTCTCTCGCTGGCTGTCTCTATCTCTGTTAAATGAATAAATAAAATCTTTAAAAAAAAATAGTATACCTTTTGGCTCGTTGGCTCTAAAAATCACCATGTTTTCATGTTTCATATATGGCAGATAAGACATATAACCCAAGAACTGTTGAAGATTATTAAAACGTACAAAAGGTCCAAGCCTGGAGCTTGAAAAATAATACTTCTGATTTGTCATAGAAGCTTCATTGTTCTATGTTCTCCTGTTAATGGAGCTGGGGTGTCTTGGGAGCTCAGCAACTGGTGTGCCATTGAGTGCTCTCTGGTCCTCCCCTGTCTGGGGGGCATACTCTTTGTCTAAGTGGGAACTTTTGGGAGGGACACATATGCCTGGCCAGCCAGGGGGGCCCAGTCGACCTGTACGGGGGTGATGTATGGAAGCCAGTTGTAACACAGCAGAAGATAATTTTCGTCTGTACAGGATCTTACATGTAGTAGGTAGGTAGTGTTTATTGATTTCTTGATTTAAAAAATATATATACTTTTTTTTAAGATTTTGTGTGAGAGAGAGTGAGTGAGAGAGCACGAGAAAGAAGGCAGAGGGCCAGAGGGAGAAGCAGATTCCCCACTGAACTGGGAGCCTGACATGGGGCTCGATCCCCGGACTCTGGGATCATGACCTGAGCTGAAGGCAGATGCTTAATAACTGACTGAGCCACCCAGGCGCCCCTATCTTTTTCTTTCTCGACTACACAGATCTCAAGTCTCTTTAAGGGGAAAAGAGGAGCTTAATTATGCCCTGCTCCCCTTCTAATACTGTAACCAGCTTCCCCACAGTTACAGACTCTGTTCTGGAACTTAGTGGGCACTCTTGCTTTGTGTTGTAGGAGTGATCCCTAGAGGCAGACCGCTGAGGTTGGAGTCCTCCACCCCTGAACAATTATGTCAATTGGGCTTCTTAAGGTCTGTCATCTCTAGCTTCCTCATGAGTAAGGGTGGGGGTGGTAATAATACCTAACTTGTAGGGTTGTTTTGAGGGTTAAGTGTGAAGTCTTTAGCATAATACCTAAATCATAGTAAGCACTCAATAAAATGTTACCCATGACTTTGTACATTTCCTTTGGGGTTTCTCTGTCAAGTTTATTGCCAGTGTTTGGGAGTCTACCCTCTCCTTTAAGGTTGAAGTCCAATATTATCTTGTCCATGAGACTTTGCCTGGTCTCCCTTAGAAAACTTCCTGTGGGGCTGTCCATGAACTACTTGGGAGACAAACCACTTTGTGTGTGGGTGTGGGTGTGTGTTTGGGTGTGAGAGAGAGAGATCTTCATGTATATATATATCTGTTGTTTCATTATCTACATTGTGAGCTTTTGGAGACTTACAGTTTTGTCTTGATGGCCCATCTCTAGCCCAGGTCTGGTGTGTAGTAAGTGGTCAGTAAATGTGCAGTGAATGACTGTTGGTACTAGCTTACAGAGCTCATGTGGGACAGGAGATTTGCTTCATTGGGTTTTCCCCGATACCAAATACAATATTATGTGCATTGAGTTTCTCTATAGCTCTTCTTGAATCATTTCTCCTTTTTAAAAAGATTTTCATTTATTTTAGAGAGAACGCGCGGGCGCGCGCGTACACACACACACACACACACACACACACACACACACGTGAGTCGGGGGAGGGGCAGAGGGAGAGGGAATCCTCAGACAGACTCTCTGCTAAGTGCGGAGCCTGATGCAGGGCTCCATCCCAGGACCCTGAAATCATGACTTGAACTGAAATCAAGAGTCAGTTGATTTCTTCTTTTTGTCTTTTTTTTTTTTTAAAGATTTTTATTTATTTATTTGACAGAGATAGAGACAGCCAGCGAGAGAGGGAACACAAGCAGAGGGAGTGGGAGAGGAAGAAGCAGGCTCCCAGTGGAGGAGCCTGATGTGGGGCTCGATCCCATAACGCCGGGACCACGCCCTAAGCCGAAGGCAGACGCTTAACTGCTGTGCCACCCAGGCGCCCCATGTCTTTTTTGACTGATTAAGCAAAGCTGGACCATTTGGAGCCCCCAGGTGGGACCAAGGGATGTGGCTCCTGCCAGTATGTCAAATGCTTAAATTCAGTGCATGGGATGAAGGAAGTTGGGAGTCTTATCTGATCGTATGGATGCTAGTTACTAGACTGTAAATGACCGTGGTGGGTGAGGATGTCATAAATATACTAGTGGTTTGGGGGCCTGAAGGAGTTAAACTCCTCTCAGAATAGCCCAAGCAGCTCCTAGGAAGTAGCTTCCGAGGCAGGATGTGGCAAACCAGTGTGTAAATGAGCCCGTTCTCCTTTGGAAGAAAAGGAAGTGGGTGGGGAGAAGTGAAGAGGAAGAGCTTGGTGGACAAATCTTTTTATCTGTTGCTGTAAGAACAAGCTTCTCTTTTGAATGCCAGCCAGAGCCTGTAGAATTTTAACCCCACGGGGCCAAGGTCCAAAGAATGCTTAATGATGCTGGTCTTGCAGTGTTCTTGTTTTTCTCCACAATACCTCAAATTTAATATGCAGTGGAGTGTTGTCTTGGTAGGTTTTGTTTTCTAATCTTGATTACTGGTTATTATTTAATGCTGTTTGAGGATTCACAGTTAATGTGAAGTGTCATCACAGTCACACTCTTCAAACCAAGAATCAATTTATTTATTTATTTATTGGCTTTTATTTTCAAGTAATCTCTACACCCAGCGTGGGGCTCAAACTCACGACCCTGAGATCGAGAGTTGTACGTTCCACCAACTGAGCCAGCCCACCACCCCTAACCAAGAGTAATTTAGAAGAAGGTTTTTTGGCTCTTTGATGTGTTTACTTATTTATCTGTTTCAGAACAGGTTCTCACCACAGCCCCTTGTGATACAGGACCAGAGTGTGCTCTCATTTCAAGTTTCAGGGTTAGATGGCCTGGTACCGGCTCTGGACCTCCTGACTTCAAGTTCAGGGTTGTTTCCATAACCTTGGTACCTTTTGTTAAAAGCGTGGTTTATACATTGGAGGAAAATTATTCACGGTGCAATGTGGTGACTAAAAAGAGCCCTCTGGGATTCAGTAAGGTACTAGGAAATGCAATAGGTGAACTGAATTGGTGAGCTTCAGGCATCACCGGAAAAGCAGCCACCACTTGTATATGGATTGAATAGACAGCAGTATTGCAGGTCCGTGCTGGGTTTGGGACTGGGATCCGGGACTATGGATTGGTGTGTGAGAAATACTGTCAGAGGCTTTTTTGAGTCTGTCTTTGGGCAAGGTAATGAGAGTTTAATTATCTGGAAGAGAAGTCTCCTGTGGGCTTCCAAGGATTTGGAAAGCTGAGCTCAGCAGCTTTTAAACTTCAGATTTCTACATCCTGTTTGTCTCAAGGAAGCTAGTATGTCTCCTGAGATGTGCGCAGCTCTTGACTCCACTTCTGTGAAGGTTCCAAACTAGAATTTTTGCACTTATCCGTATGTCTGTTTTGCACAAGCACATTGTAGGGGATTTGACTCCAAAACCACACACTTAAATTGCATCCTGGTCAAATTGTGATGTATCTTAGATTTTTAAATATAAAAAAAGTGTTCTTATGGCATTTGAAATTTTTTAAAATTAAATTAACAAAAATTAAAAAATTAAAAAAAAAATCTTGTGGCATTTTTAGAAGCTAAGCTTGTCAGGCTGCTCTTTCCTGAGCCCTGAACACCCTGAGGCATTCTGGGCTGGTGTGCTGGGACTTTTTTTGTCGTTGTTGTTAACTTAAGATTTTTATTTATTTGTCTTTTTGAGGTGTAATTGACATATAGGTGTGCTGATTGATACACTTATGTGTTGCAATTATGATTACCACCATAGCCTTAGCGAACATCTCTATCATATCACATAATTATCATTTCTTTTTTGTGGTGAGAACATTTAAGATCTTAGCAGTTCGGCTGTGCATTAGGTCTCTAGGACCTATTCATCTTCCACTGCAGGTTTGTACCCTTTGACCAACATCTCCCCGATGTCCCTTGCTTTTCCTCAGACCTCATTCTTCAGCATGGTGTACTGTGCCCTTGGTGGTCTAGCCCCCGCTTACCCTCCGGCCTCATCTGTACCCCCTCCTGGATGGATGCACCTGCTGTCTGGCCACTTGGAACGGTTTGTAACTTTCAGCACCTTTTTATTTGTGCTGATGCCCAAGGCTGGAGTGCTTTTTCCCCCTGCTGCAAAAACTTGGATTATCTTTCAGGACTAAACTTGGATGTTTCATTTTTTCCTTCTCTTTCCCTTCCTCATCTTAGATGGAATGGGGCATCTTATCTCTGTTCTCACAGGCCCCTGTGCCGCTTCACTTTCGGCATTATGATCTGCCTTACCCTGTAGTCCTTTCTGTACTTGTTGGTATCCTTCCCTGTGTTTTGCTTGCACTGTGATACCTGTTTCTTTCATCTCTACATCTTTTTTTTTAAGATCTTATTTATTCTTTGACAGAGAGCACAAGCAGGAGGAGCGGTAGGCAGAGGGAGAGGGAGAAGTAGGCCCTCTGCTGAGCAGGGAGCCTGATGCTGGGCTTGATCCCAGGACCCTGAGATTATGACCTGAGCCGAATGCAAACTCCTTGCGCCCCCCTCCCCCACACCCCCAATGCCTGGTGAGGGCAGGGGCCTAAGTCTTCGTCATAGGCACCTTCCTAGCCTCTAGCACAGATAGTGCCTGTCACACGGTGGGTGCTCTGTGATAAATCTGTATTGCGTTTTCACAGCTGTGGGCGTAAATGGGTATAAGGCAGATGTCTGCTCAACTTCCTTATCTCCTGCCCTCCTCTAGATGGAAACAGTCCTGCAGATTTACATTCTCATGGTCACTTTTGCCTCTGTAGGACCCATGGTTCCCTTTCTGTTTTTTTTTTTTTTTTTCCCCTCTTCTTTTTACTCTGTGTTGAATCAGCTTGTATTCTGGCCCTTTTTCCCTGGTTTCCACCAAACAACAATAAGAATAAAATATACACAAAGCTATTTTCATGCACGCAGATTGGACTGAAGGTCTGGGGTAGGGAGGGTGTATTGCATTATAGCAATAAACACAGCTTAACATCTAGTGGTGTTAACTATCTTTGGTCTTAAATGACCTTTGCCCCTTTGCCGTGGTGCCTCCTTTCCTCTTGTGCCACTTTATAGCCACTCTCTAAACAGGCTTCTCCTATCTTATTCTGTAGCATAAATCGTTTCTCCAGCTCCACCCTGCGTGGTAGTCAGGCCTCCTTCTGCCTGTGCCATGGCTGAGGATCAGGCCCTTTTCACTTTGGGCAAGCCTTCTGGTCCTCTGGTAGACTCTGCTGTGAGCACAAACATTTACCTCTCCCCTTCTTTCAGAAGGCAGAAGCCAGCACGGTTAGTTTTGATTTTAATTTTTGTTCTCTCTGGTCGGTGATGTTACTTCTGCCAGGTAGGTTTTGAGCCTACCAGGCCAACTGCTATTAATTTGAGGGCCTGACTAGTCGTTTTCTACAGAGTGAGCACTCGTATGGACTTCTAGTCATGGTCCTGAGAGCAGGTTCTGTGCGCATTGCCTGACAGTCCTGTAGGGAGTGGGATTTTTTTCCCAGAGATGATGTGTGCTCACAGGTGAGGTTTGCTGACCCCTCTTGTGGGTACTTTGATTAAGAAGGGCCAAGCTGTCATAAACATGTGTTCGTGTATTTGAGGAAGGAACGGGTCTGGAGAACTGATGATTTCTCCGTGTGGACTAGAATTGGAGACCCATTTTGAATCTGTGTTTCTTCCGACTGTATCTTCCTGCCTTAGCTGTGCTTCTGAGCTTTGGCTCTTTCCCTTGTTGCCCGGGGGACTTGACTGTCCTCATGGTTTGGGGTTATGAGGTCTGAGATGATGGTCACATTGGGTCCTGTACCTTTTTCTCATCGAAGAGCAGCTTGCACTGCTGATGCCCAGAGCAGCATGGGCTGTTACTACATAGGCAGTCTCTTCCTTCCTTTCTCTTTTTTTAAGTAGGCTCCATGCCCAACATGGGGTTTGAACTCACAACCCTGAGATCGAGTCGCACGCTCTACTGGCTGAGCCAGCCAGGCGCCCCTACATAGGCAGTTTCTAAAAGGTCTTTGTCTATGTCAGCTTCTTAAGAACAGGGAATGGGTGGGGTCAAATACATGATCTTTCTAAGGCTACAGTCAACCAGCTTGTCCTTTCAGGAACACACCCATTGTGTGGCCACCACCAGACCCAGGGATCCCTTTCTTCCTCGGATGGTGACTACATATTTATTGGACGTTCCACTTGGGTTATCCATGGTATTTTCTCCCTTCCAGTACTCCCTGCCGCCTCCTCTCCACCCTGGCTCCCTCAGTACCTTGGTTGTCTTCTGGCTATGTGAATTTTTACTGCTTCTACCGTGTGCTGGGCAGTGGCCTTTCTCTTCCCTTCCCGTCCCACTTAAAATGACTCAGCCTTGCATGTTCCTCTGAAAGGAATTCCGCTCTGGGTAGATTTCATTTGTTGCCTTTCCAGGAACCTTTTAGTAGAGTAGAGCACCGTTCTTTGCCTCAAAGGAGTAAGTCGCTAACAGGTAAATTTACCTGTGTGATCGCTGATCGGGTGGGGGATTTGTTTGAAGGACATGAGCTCTTTGGCTCATGGTGTGGAGAAAAGATAACTTTTGGAGTTCCAGCCCTACCTAGTCTTAACTGCTCCTGGCCTCCATTTCCATTTCTGTAAAATGGGAACATACGTAATTTTTAATGTTATGAGGATGAAGTGAGTTAATGGGAATAACATGGCTAGCGTTTAAGAATCTCAGGTCTTACCTTCATCTAAATTTCATTCTTTATCAGACAATTATTGTGTCCCTCTTTTGTCCTCACCAAGTAAAGGCGTTATTCCTTTTTGTCCTCCATCTTCTGATCTCCCCCGCCCCCCACCGGTCCCCAAATTTCATCACTTTTTTTTCTTTTTTTTTGGTACTTCTTCAGAAGACTGAGCCTTTAGAAATTAATTCATATGTGGCTAATATGAAACAAATTTTGTCCATCGGAGCAGAAGAAACCATAGTCTGTCAGTTCTTTCAAGCAACAATATGACACCCCCTCTCCGATTCAGGATGTTGTTCAATATTTAAGAAGAGTCTGTGTGAGTGGGTGGTCCTGTCACTCCAGAGGTTCCTCTGTGTGGGTGTGTGCGTGTGTTTTTCAGCGTGACTCTCTGCAGAAACACGCATGGGAAGGCAGTTTGTATCATTTCAGAAGCCTGTCTGATTTCAGGGAGTAAGTATTTTCGGGTTTTGTTTGCTTTTGTTTTGTTTATCAAGGGTAGGAATATGTGATTATTTATCCTTTTTTTTTCTTTTTTTAAGTAGGCTCCATGCCCAGTGTGGGGCTTGAACTCATGACCATGAGATCAAGAGTTGCACATACTACCAGCTGAGCCAGCCAGGCACCCCTGTTTATCTTTTTTTAATTAAACCTGTTTTCTTGACTTTGAAAGACACTTGTTGATTGGCCTGGAAGCTGCTTGACTGAAATTGAGATTAAAAAGAAACACTTGTCCTGACCCTCATTTTCTTTTTTTCTTTTAAGTTATGTTCCTCTAACACTTTTTGCGTATCACAGCCTTAATCTCCATTTTTTACAGGGCAGACCACACTAGAATGCCCTTTCTCCTTCTTTGCTGTCTAAATTTTATTTATCCTTATAGACCCATTCGGGTCTCCTCTCCCTATAAAACTTCCACTGTTACGCCAGGATCTCCTGAACTATAGGGCTGTGTCACAGGCCTCTTGAGAAAATTAGGGGAACTGCAAGGCAGTCTTTGCCCCACAGTCTTTTTTGGGCGTGGTAGTGAGACCAATGGAAAGGAATAAGGGCAGTATTTTTTTTTTTTTTTTTTAAGTAGGCTCCACGCTGGGCTCGAACTCACAGGAGATCAAAGAGTCAGAGAGTCCGACTCTCAACCGATGGAGCCACTCCAGCGCCCCAAGGCAGTATTTAACTACATTGTACATTTTTGCCAGATTATTTATTACATGAAAACATGAAGGTGCAGGAATTTCATCAGTAGAGTGGGGCTGACAGTGGTGATCACATCATGGTGTTAGATTAAAGGGGCTCGTCTACCTTTAGCAGAATGCCTGTCGCGCAGTACTCAGTAAATCAGTAGGGAGGACTATCAAATTAAATGTTACCCTTACTAACCAATGCTGTTAAATACTTGTTTAGCACCTTAGATGATTTCAGCATTTTTTACATTCCACTCTTCAGTGATCTCTGCAACAGCCGTTTTTTGTATTTATTTTTTAAGTAAGCTCTACACCCATTGTGGGGCTTGAACTCACGACCCCTAGACAAGATCAGGAGTCGCATGCTCTACCAACTGAGCCAGCCGGGCATCCCATCCACAACAGCCCTTTATTTCTCATCGCATTATTGGCTTAAAGTGCCCTTAGCTGCCTGTATTCCTCTCCCTGCTTCACGAAGAGCCTTCAGGTGCCGAAATGCCTGCATTCTCAGAGAAGGCCTGCGGAGATAAAACTGTCCATAAGAGTCTCAAAGGAAAAGGCAGTGAGGATGGGCATACGGTCAGTGGGGTGCACGTGTGGAAAAGCTGCAAAGTTGTGTCCTTGGAAAATTGCAGGACGAATCTGGTATTAGGATGAGAACTTTAGCATTGAAAGGGACGGCGTTCTGGGATCGAGGCCTGCATCAGACTCCTCCGCTGGGATCCTGCTTCTTCCTCTCCCACTCCCCCTGCTTGTGTTCCCTCTCTCGCTGGCTGTCTCTCTGTCAAATAAATAAATAAAATCTTAAAAAAAAAAAATGAAAGGGACTTTAAAGGCCACGTAGTTTAACTAGCCTGTTTTACCTGTGAGAACAATTGAGGGGAAAGTAACATGAATAGTTCACAGACTGAGTGCTTTCCGAGTTGAACCCAAGTCTTCTGACTCCCAAAGCCTTATTTCTTAAGCAAAGAGTATACGGCAGCCACTTGTGTGTGTTTTTTTTTCCCCTAGTAGTTTTATATCCCGTTATGAAAGACCAGCTCTGTGCTGACCCAGAAGCAGCTGATTTCCTACATATGTCACTGGCCCCGGAAGTAGATCTGGGGGCTGCTTTCAAGAACGACTGTGAGACTTTGCTCACCTCTACGTCTGTCAGCAAGCAGAGGAGAGTAGGCGGCCAAGATACGATTTACATTAGCAGCCAGCATCAAGGAAAAGGGAAAAAATACTTCTGCTAAATTCAGTGAAGCACATTATGAACCAGGCAAGGGAGCGGCTGTACTGAAGCATGTCTTCCCACAGCTGCTTAAGAGTCTAAGCCCAAAGCTGGGTTCAGCACCAAGACAAAGCAGAGGTCTATTGCTGGAAGAGGAGTAGGAAGCTTTCTCCTGCCCAAGAATTGCCACGGATGCAAGGTCGTTTTGGTTGCCATGGAGAGGAGGGGAAGTCCATGTTCACAGGGCCTATTTAAGACGAGGCTGGCCCAGGACTGGAGAGAACTTCCCTGTCGCTACCATAGGCACAATGGCTGGCTTCCCGTGCTGTGTAGTTTGAGGCCCATGGTCATTACTTCTTGTCCACATGTGCACCCCACTGACTGTTTTCCCATCCTCACTGCTTTTTCCTTTGAGACTCTATGGACGGTTTTATCTCTGCAGGCCTTCTCTGAGAATGCAGGCATTTTGGCACCAGAAGGCCCTTTGTGAAGCAGGGAGAGCAATACAGGCAGCTAGGGGCACTTTAAGCCAATGATGTGATGAGAAATAAGAGGTGGTCACAGATGATGTGAGAGTGTTATGTAAAAGTCATTGCCCTCAAGCCCTGGAGAAGGGGCACAGGCATGGAGAAAGATCCCACTCTGTGGCCAGGTGTCACGGGACAGTTTAAAGCTGAGGGAGGGGTAGGAACACTGAGACAAAAAAAAAAAAAAAAAAAAAATCTCTGCAGCCCAGGTTCTGCTCTGAGCACAAGATAAAACCCATTGCTGGAGAAATTGGCAGCCTGTGGTGCATGGAAATTACCAGTGTTCACCAGAAAACCCAAACCTAGCTTAACTCCCAGCGAATACACACTAACAGCATGACGGAAGAATACGCCCATTTCTAAGCCTAAAGGTGATGTGCCTCAGTCCTTATTCTTCTCTTACAATGTGTACTACTCAGTGCAATATTGAAAGACACCAAATCAAGAGAGAAACAAACCTGCAAGAGATGAGGCCGTCAGTAGAACTAGACTCGGAGATGACCCAGACGTTGGAATTAACGGGCAGGGGCTTTAAAATAACCTGTGATTGTGGACAACATGTGTGACCAAATGAGGAATTTCAAAAGAGATGGAAACAGGGGCGCCTGGGTGGCACAACGGTTGGGCGTCTGCCTTCGGCTCAGGGCGTGATCCCGGCGTTATGGGATCGAGCCCCACATCAGGCTCCTCCACTGTGAGCCTGCCTCTTCCTCTCCCACTCTCCCTGCTGTGTTCCCTCTCTCGCTGGCTGTCTCTATCTCTGTTAAATAAATAAATAAAATCTTTAAAAAAAAAAAAAAAGAGATGGAAACTAAAGATAGATTAAGTGAAAATGCTAGAAAATTTTAAAAACAGACATCAGAGGTCAACGGGTCTATCAGCAGAGTGACTGGAGGGAACTGAGGGAAGAATCAGTGACCCTGAAGATAGGTTAGTAGATATTACCTAAATTGAGATAAGAAGTATCCAGACTGAGACACAAGGAGGAAAGGAAGAAAAAGAAATCAGATCACAGCATCCAAGATAAATGTATGTAGAGAGAAGAAGAGATAGACATTGAGAGACAGAGGAGACAGACACTGACCTGACTGGAACTTTTTCAGGAATTGGCTTATGTGACTATGGGAGCCTGGGAAGTCCACAGTCTGCACGGTGGCCTGGCAGGCTGGAGACCCATGGCAGATTCGAAGTCCAAAGGCAGCCTGCTTGATAGACTGCCTTCTTTGGGGAGGTCAGTCTTTGTTCTGTTGAGGCCTTAAACTGACTTGGGTGAGTCCCACTTACATTACGGAGAGTAATCTGCTTTACTCAAAGTTCACCAATTTAAATGTTATTCTTATCCCCCCCCCCCCCCCCGCCACAAACCTCGCTTGCTTAGAAACATTCTGAATAGAGTTTGACCAAATATCTTAGCATTGTGGCCCTGCCAAGCTGACACATAAAATTAACCATCACATGTCGCCTTCTGGTTACTGCCCCCACCCAAGAGCATGTTCACTTTTCTACTTTATAATTGCATAGGTTAGTTTTGCCTTTTTTTGAATTTGACATAGATGCAGAAGAACACATACTTTGTTGTTCCATCTGGCCTCTTTCTTATGTAATCCTAGAATTTTATTGCCTAGTCAGTTGAGCAGACCTTCCCAGACTGGCCTGCAGGGTTGAGGGGTAAGGGTATAGAGCCCCTTCTCCACCGTGCCGTTTGGGGCTGGCCTAAACTGCACTCCCTAACACTGATGGGCTAGCCTCGGGTGGAGTCTGGGATTGGTTAGCTGTGCCTTTGGCCCTCTCTGCCTTCCCCCTTCAGGCCCATTCTTCTTCCCTCCCTTATACTCTTTGTTGTTTTGTTTTGTTTTTTTTAAAGATTTTATTTACTTAAATTAGAGAGGGAGAACATGAGCAGGGGAGGGCAGAGGCAGAGGGAGAAGCAGACTCCCCGCGGAGCAGGGAACCCAATGCAGGACTCGGTCCCAGGACTCTGGGATCATGGCCTGAGCAGAAGGCAGACGCTTAACTGAGTGAGCCACCCAGGTGCCCCCTTCTCTTATACCCTCTGTAACCCCCACATACCCCTGTCCATGGTTTGACTGTAGAGAACCCTAAAGCCAATTCTTCTCTTTTCCCCCCTCACATTTCCCTTCTTTTGAGGATCTTCAGCTTTTCAACCTGAGCACACACTCAGTCTTACTCTGTACTTCCTCAGCTGCTTGTCACATTGACAGGCTTGGATCTCAGAGACACGTAGACGGCTCTCCCCTCCCTTCTCCTCCTCCCCATGTACTTTTTTTTTTTAAGGGTGTGGAAACTCGAGTACCAGAAAGGGTGGTAGCTTTCCCAAATCTCACAGGTGGGGGTGATAGAGGGTGAGGATGAAGGGGCTGCAGTCAGTCTCTTGATGCTGTTTGCCCTTGGCTTGGTTCTTCTGCCTGCCTTCTTCCTTGACGTGCCCCGAGAGCATTCCTACCTGCCAGACGTCACGGGGGAGAGAGAACTTCCCAACTCCCTGAGCTCTCTGGGGACACCTGCCTGCCTGCTCGGGGACCCTTTCTCTGCTCCAGCTCGGTGATTCATTGTCATCCTCTGCTCTTCCCTCTCTGCTCCTTCCTGGCAGGGCCTGCCACCCAGACTAGAGCAAGGCTCAGGCTGGTGACAGACCACTGGCTGGTGTTTGTGTGCTGCTGTGGCCCATTTCTGTCTGGGGTGTGGCGGTTTGAAGACCCCTTTCCTTTGCCTAGATGTCCCCTCCCTCCCCCTTAAACCATTCCTTTAGGTCAGCTTCCCATTTCAGTGACCATCAGGGTTGGAGATGACAGTGTTGCTCTGTTCTAGGAGCTGGGAGACCTGCCTGCCGTGAGTAAGCTGTGTGACTTTGTCCTCCCTGGACTTCCGTTTCCTCACCTGTATAATAGTTCTGATCAGGTGGTCTTGAAGGTCCCTCCCTGTGCTCCGTTTTTCTGCTGCTTCCTGATGTAAACCCCCGAGCCACAAATGCAGGGTTCCAGTTGTGGCAGCACGGTTAGGCTTAGCAGATGGGTGGGATGAGGGAGAGGGAAGGAGCCTTCTTGCCCATGGGATCATCCTTTCTCCACCCACTTCATTGTGCCTCCCTGGTGTTTTCAGAACACAAATGACAACCCTTGTTTTTCTCCACATTCCTTGCTCTTCTCTGCATTCCCATTTCAAACCTGTAATCTTCTTGCATCCTGATGAACTTGTGTTTACTGTAAGACAGCCAGGGTGCAGAATTCATGTTGCCGTGAGTTATTTTGCCTCTGCTCTGGTGCATGGGATGATGGGAGACAAACATCACAGCTGGTCCCCGGAGAGGGCTGTGTGTGTGTCAGATATGTATTGTTCTGGGCCCCAGTGTCCTTTCCCGATCCATAGTCCTAGTTTTACTGATTTCAGTTAAAACCAAAGATTGTGCAGGAGACAGGTCCTGGTCCTCTGAGATTTGGAGACGTGTGGTGTGGTTGAGGGGTGACAGGCCCCTCTCTTCCTATTTCCTTTGCTGGAAGCATTTCAGCTTGGGGTGGGGCAGGGCAGGAAGGAGCCTTGTTGAACATCACTGACTCCCCGTACAGGAGGAGCGGTACTGAACACTGCTGCGGTTTTGATTGATTTCCTTTTAATGAGTACTGAAAGCCGTTTAGATGCCAGGATTTTCCTTTCGCCTTCAGATAAAATCCTTTGTCTCACATTCTCTGCAACTGTTCTTAAGACACTTTTCAAGGGTTTTAAGAATTGTGACAGGGAAAGGCAGTAACTTCTGGATTCCACTGTTGCTGCCTGGGCAGCTCCTCCTCGTCCTCCAGCCTACTGCACTTGCCCTAACACTAGTTTAGAAGCGGGTCAAAATTCCCTTGTTCCTCCCCGTTAGTTTTCCGTTCTGGTCCTCCCCTGGCGAAAGAAGCATGGAGTTGTGACTCCATTTGACAGAAGAGAAAACAGATATGTATCAGAGTTAAATGAGTAGTCCATGGTCGCACCGTTGACTACTTTGGGGTAAGAATCTGGGGTTCCTGCTTACTGATGACTTTCGGCTTGGCAGCACTGTTCCACCCCCAGTCATCAGAAGAGCCAGGGCACCACAGGTCAGAGTCTTTGCTGTGTCCCTCTGTGGCTCAGCCTTCTGAAAGCACAAATCAGGAGCCAGCTCCTTAGCTGGTGGGTAGGCGGTTAGAAGGTCGAGCATAGAAGGTCGAAGAAGGAGGAATCCCAGATTGAGTTTTTCTTCCTGAAGGTGGGAGAATTACTTATTTCTACAGAGAGTCAGGAAAATGAGCCGACTCAGCATTTCTTCTTTTCCTTTGCCAGTTGGATGGGGTTTCTTATGGCCGGTCTTACTTGTAAGACAACGTTGGCTTGATGTGCAGGGCAGGCAGGACTGCATCTGGTGCAGAAGGCTCTTTGTGGAGGTGCGCCATCTTCCTGTATGGTCGAGCCCTGCTGTGGCAGATGCCCCACGCTAGGATCTTACCTGGGTCTGCAAGTTTCCTCCCTTGAAAGCACTGAACTTTTTGAACAAGTAGTATAGCATTATGGTTGAAATTAGAGATGCTCTCTGCCCAGGTTTCCATCCTTGCTCTGTTGCTAACTAGCCGTGTGACCTTGGACAAGTCACTGTACCCCTCTGTGCTTGAGTTTGCTCTCTGTCGTGGAATCAGCGCAGTAGCACGTGTAAAACAGTACGCAGTGCTGTGAGGAGAGTGATTTCCTTCTATTCAGTCCTCCCCCCTCCCTCCTGCCTGCTCAGCATGCATGCGTGTTTGACAGAAGCCCTTGGAGTGGACGGCCGAGCCCTACAGGCAGCTGGAACCTCATTGAGGTTTGAGCTGTGGGGTCTGTCTGCATTTGACAGGAGTCTCCGGAGTTGTCATTGATGGGTTCCTCAGAGTCTGGAAACCTGAAGGTGTGCACGGTGCCCTCCCAGCCATGCTTGTTCCGGGTCCCTACCCCTGAGAGACCGGGGCAGCTGTGAGATGTAGCTGAGTCTTCCAGCAGGTGTGTTCGGGCCGCGTAACAAAATGTCATAGACTGGTTGGCTTAACAGAAAGTTGTTTTCTCAAGGTCCTGGAGGCTTGCAGCCCAAGATGAAGGCGCGGGCGTGGTTGGGTTCTGGAGAGGCGTCTCCTCCTGGCCTGCAGACAGCCGCCTTCTCTTGGTGTCCTCCCTCGGCCTTCTTTGGCGTATGCCCAGAGGCAGGGAGGCCACCTCTCTTCTTATGGCCCCCGATCCTATCTGATGAAGACTTTACCCATATGACCTTATTTAACTTTAATTACCCCTTCAACGTCCTGTCTCTAAACATAGTTTCACCGGGGGTTCGGCCTTCAGCATAGGCATTTGAGGGAGGCAGTTCAGTGCATAGCACCAGCCTGCCTTCCCCAAGAGCTACCCGGTGAAGACACTTGGTGAAAACAGCCTGGGGTCCTCTGTAGCCCCGACATGGTTCTTTCTAAGGCATGTTGGATCTTCCCCTAGACCAGGGAGGCAGGGAATGTGGATCTCCCTGCCTTCTTGCGAGTTGGAATAGAGGGTGAATGGAGAGTGGAAGATTATGCTTACTCCTACCCTTCGAGCTCAGCGATGGCGTGTATGTTGGGGGGTGGGCACCAGCCTTCGGATGTGTGATGATGCTCTGTCTCGTCGCCCGAGTCGTTTGTTTAGACTGGGACTAAAATCACATGAAAAAACACAGTGGAAGCTGTCTTTACCACCGTCCCCTTACCGAACTCCCAGGAATAATGACACTTTTCCTTTCTCTGTAAAACACTCAGCACTGCCCACAAGCGTGCTGAATGCACAGCTCGCAGGCTGCTCTCTGCCCTGCCCACTCGGCTCGGCACCCACGGGCTGAATTATGTGCTTACCAAGAGCCGGTTTGTTCCCAGAGTCATTCGTACGGTTGTGGCTGGTATTGTAATTAAGTAACGTACTTAAATATCAGATAAACTGGTGAAATATGCCTGCTAATGAAGTGGTTTTCCCCCCTTTTGAATGCTAATTAAAAGCTGTGGAAACTCAGTAAGCCCAACTCACTTAAAACATGACTATAAAATTAGGTGAGCATTAAGATTTGGGGAAATCCTAAAACTCTTTCAATTTTATGTTGATATGCTGTGTCTGCATTTTTACTGCACTTTAAAGAATCAGGCATTGGGAATGATAGACAATATATCATGTTCTGGTTCACGTAAGGAGGATGGTGTGGGGCTCTTACCAGTGGAATTTTACTCAGAGAGGGCCTTGCCCTACCTACGTTAGAAGATGGCTGAATAAATGGACATTTATATATATTATGCAAAAATAAAAATTTTGGGTATATATTTTTAGGATTTCTTTCTTTGATTAACCTGGTTCCTGCCCCGATCACATTAGAGAGAATTTCTGCTGTTGCCATTCAGTTTAGAGCCTGTTTTGATGGTTTGGTTTGATTTCAATGTAGTGGTTTTAGGAAGTAGATTTTATTTTGTGTACGGTGCTAACTTAATAAATTCAGTACTCGTAGGGCTTTTGGAACTGGGTTTTTAAAGCATATGAAGGTGGCTCGTTCTGGATTTTAGCAGATTCTGTGGTTCCTTCTGTAGACTTGCAGCATAGTGCGAGAGACCTAATTTCCTCATTTGACAAATAAGGAAACCGAGGCCTCGAGAGGAGAAGGGTGTCAGTGAGGCGGGGCGTCCGGTGGCAAATAGTGAAGCCCGCAGAGCCACCAATGCATGGAACCTTCCCCTGGGACCCCTGCGTCTGTTCTCCAGTCTGGCCTGGAAGCTGGAAGTGCCCACCACACAGATACTCCTCTGGGGGGACCCCTCTGATGCCGGTTCTGACTCGTGCTCCCCCTTTGTGACAGGACCAACCTGGAGGCCTTGCAGAAGAAGCTGGAGGAGCTGGAGCTCGATGAGCAGCAGCGGAAGCGCCTGGAGGCCTTCCTCACCCAGAAGCAGAAGGTCGGGGAATTGAAGGATGACGACTTTGAGAAGATCAGTGAGCTGGGCGCTGGCAACGGTGGTGTGGTGTTCAAGGTCTCCCACAAGCCCTCCGGCCTGGTCATGGCCAGAAAGGTGAGGCCACTCAAAATAAAAGAAAAAAAAAAAAAAGGACTGAATCAGGTCGGCCTTGGTGAATAGGTGATTGGATTATCTCTTAGAAGATCTGGGGCCAGTGGGAGGAAGACTGACTTTTCACTCAGTACCTTTTTGTGCTGTTTGAATTTGGAGCTCCTGTTATCTGTCAGATTATAGGATAAACACCCCGATGATGTGTTAGTGTATTTATCCTACCCCCAGACTGGAAAAGAACAGCCAGTGACCTTCCTTTCCGTAGCTTTCTGCGTGCTCTGGAAATAATGCAAGGGTGCCTCTTTGCCATTATCCTGTGCAGGAGAAGCTGCTTTCATTTAGCCAGCCCCGGTGATGTGCCAAACACTGATTTCAAGTTGTTTGCCCTTGCTCCAGCCCTGCGGGTGCTTCCCCCGCATCTCGCTGCAGTGTGACGTCTCTGCTCCCCGCCGTGGCCGGTGGTGTTGAAGCTGGACGTCCCGTCCACTCGTGGGCCTCCTCTTTCGAACACGGCCCCTGCTGTGGCTAGGCCGGGCTCTTCCAGGCTCTTCTGTGTTTCCCGGCACACCATCTTTAATCCCCTCCGCATACGTTTGCTCAGGCCGCACCTTCCCTCTTCTGCAACAGTGCTCTCTTCACGGCCGCCTCCTGTCTAGCTTTCACTAGCTGGTCCAGCCCACACCGAGAACCACTGCTCCCATGTCCTCTGGCACTCCTTGTCTCTGACCCTGGCCTGCAGCTTAGTCTTACTCAGTAACCATTTCCTATGGCGGCTGTGTCTGTCCCCTGTCTCCCTGGATAATACCAGGGATGACATGAGGGGCACATAAGGTGGCACTTGAGGCCCTGGCTGACTGTCCACCACCTCAGGCTCCAGAGGTCAAGGGCAATCTCCTGGGCAGCCTAGGTCCGCATACCCAGTTCCCTGTACCCTTCCACTCCCATGGCCCTCAGGTGTCAGGTCCTCAAGGCTGCTTTTCCCTCCTCTTCACAGGTTCTTTTGGAGGAAGCCCTCCATTCAGCTTTGTTCTTGGGAGGGGTGAGCCCCCCCCCCCCCACTGTTGGCTCTTGGAGCCGAGGCACGGCCGCCCTCCCCTGGTTACCGCTCCTCCAGTACCAGTCCCTGCCCGGATAGGTTGGCACCGAGTACTTCGGTCAGACAGAAACTTGTTAGTTAAAACTTGCCTGTTTCTTCTCTTCCAACCTTTAAGAGCGTAACCAGTGAAGAACATTTCCATCTGCCCATCCGTCCATGCATCCATATATTTTTCAAGCCTCTCTTCCTCCCATCTTTCTTTCTGCAGCTAATTCACCTGGAGATCAAACCTGCAATCCGGAATCAGATCATAAGAGAGCTGCAGGTTCTGCACGAGTGCAACTCGCCTTACATCGTGGGCTTCTATGGTGCGTTCTACAGCGATGGCGAGATCAGTATCTGCATGGAACATATGGTATGTGGCCACCTCTCAGCCTCTGGGGCGACAGCCTGGGCGTTGGATGGCTCTGGGCTCGTCTTTGGTTTGGGAGGCACCCAGCTGCTTCCCTGTTCCTATCTGAATCCACATCCCTGTCTTAGGCATCTGGGAAGCCTGACTGTAGAACTTGGAATAACCAAAGACCACAGGCCTCTTTCCACGGCCCCCTCCTCTCTGCAAAGAGAGGTGGCAGCAGTCAGATATCCCTGGTGGCTATGTCCAGAGCACATCTCCCAGTTTTCTTGTCCCCACGATTTTAATAGAGGTAAAACCTGGTTAGTATGCTTTAAATCCATTTATGATGTGCAGTGTTGTGTGCTGGGTACCCAGTTCTGGGGTTGTGGAGATGAGACATCCCTGTCCTCAGAGTCTGTAATCTGCTTTAAAGACAGTCTGGAGGGGTTCTTCGGGCATGCGGGGAACCAATACCACCTGATGCGCATCAGAGAGGGCAAGTGAGGGGGCACTTACGGGCTAATTGTGTGGGTGTGAGCTGCCAGTCTTTATACCGTTAGCTGCCTGGAGTCCCTTCCTCCTCTTCCCGGTGCCTAACAGTAGCAGTGACGGCATCCATGACAATAATAATGCTGGCAATACGGATTAATGTGTTGGGTGCATATCATATCATGTACTATCCAACGCAGATTAATTTTTTATTGTATTTACTCCACAACCTCATTGGATGGGTAGATCATCTGCATTTTACAAATGAGGAGACTGAGGCTCGGAGAAATGAATGACTTGCCCAAGGTCATGCAGCTAGTTAGCGGAATTAGTAGAATTTAAACCGAGGCTGTTGGACCCCAGTGCCCGTACTTTGTTGAATGCACTGGATAGCGACTGGGGCTCTGTTTCCATCCTTGGTGCCAGAATTTCAGAGAGAGAGGCTAGCTTCGTGATCGCTATTTTTTCCTGTCCCCATGAGGCAACAGGGGACTTTGGAATCCGAGATGTTTATTCATATCTCCCTTCTCCACAAAAATCCAAGTAGACACTGTCTCGTTTGCCACTGTGTCTCCAAAGCCCAGAATAGCCCTGGCACACAGCAGGTGCTCAATAATGATTTTGTTTACAGACTGTCACCTTCTCACCAAGACCTCAGGCAAGTTTCTTTCTGATTCTCTGTTTCCTCGTTTTGTAAAATGGCCATTACTCTACCTACCTCGTTGTAGATTAATCTTCGAGGATTAGTGGAAATAACGGAGTCAGTCTGGGCCCACTGACTCCAGGCCTGTCTTCTGCGAACAGTAGTACTCGCTTCATTCTCGCTGGGGCTGACAGCTCGGAGACCAGGGCTGACGTGACCGAGTGTGCGCACTTCTGGCTGCTGTGCTCTCAGTCCTTGGGCTGGCAAAGTGACCCTCAGCAGCTCTGCTTCCTTCCTGACCCTGGATCTGCCCTGAGCTCTGGAAAGAGAGCCCCGGTGCCTGGTCTCAGTGAACTCCAGGAGCACCCTCCCCGGGAGCTTTGTTCCTTGCCGGTGCCCCATTATTTTGAACTTCTCTCCATGGTAACGATTGGGAAGTGCCGTGCACACTCTTGCAGGCGTCTGCTGACTGGTGTGGTGCCATGTGGAATGTAGACGCTGAAATGTCTTCTGCGTGCCTGGAAGTTACTGAGAAAGCTCGTTCCTCTTGCTTGAACGGGAGTGAAGCAGCCTCTGGGCAGCACGGGAACATTTCTGGTTTGGTCCTCACTCAGTCTTGGGGTGCTGGTATTTTCCCCTTGGGTCTTAGCCTCCCTTTGCTGGGGTGCAGCGCAGGGGGAGGGGGCTGTTCCTTACGCTTTGGGTTTCTTGGGCTCTTTGTGCTGATGATGGTTGGTTTTCTAGCTCTAGCCCCGAGTTTTGGATGAAGATGTGTAACTGGCAGTGGAGGTCCTTGAAAACTAGAAGGGGAAGAGGCTGCAGGTAATGGTGAGAAAGCAGTGACGGGAAAGGCCAGAGGAGCCTTTTTCCTCTTAGGTGTGGCCACAGTAATTGACGGCGGGTGGGGGCATGGCTAGACAGAATAGTAATTAGCTCTCCCATTTTCCACCACTTGGCGAGTCCTTTCCATGTTATGTAAATTGTTAATCACATCAGCCCTCTCCTGTGAGACACAGTGTGGAACAACTTCCCCACGGTGGTGGATGGAGGGAACTAGGCCTCGAGAGGCTTCGTTATTAGTCTACGTTCTGTAACCAGTAAATGTCAGCTTAATTCTAACTAGTGACTCTAACCAGGTCTGCTTTCTTTAAATTTCATGCTGTCTCAGGATTTTCTCATCTGTGCAGAGAAATGTTTGGACCAGCTCTTCTCTGGGGGCTCCCCCCGCCGCTAACCCCTCGAATCTCTGTGATTTGGGGCACTTGTGACCAGTCAGGGTCTACATTAGTTAGCGTGGGTTCGCCTTCACAAACATTTACTTGTAGTGCCTGTAATGTGCAGGGTGCCGCGGGGGCGGCTGGGGGGATGGAGACTCTGCTCCCCAGAGCTGTTCACAGGCTGGATGGCTGTGCTCTAGGGCCTTCTTAGGTGAGGAGTGTCAGTGTGGATGGAAGGGCTTCTGAGCACTGGCTCTGTGTCATCTCATGCCTGCTGTCTTCTGACCCATCAGGTAATTTCCTGAGTTACCTCCATGTTCTGTGTCACTCAGCATTCGCCCTTTGTTAGAGGAACCAGGATACTATTTATAGGGTGAGCATCGTTGAACTCCAGGGTGCTTACTTCAGAGGTTAGGATTAGGCCCCAAACATTGATAGCCAGTGGCCTTTTCCTTTATTCAGAACATGCTGGAACCTGTTCTTTTAGCTTTATGTCGCCTCTTGCCACATGGAGTTCAGTCTTTTTATTTGTCTTAAATGCACCCGTAGTGAGGCTTCCTCATTCTGGAATCCTTTATTCACTCTGGATTCATAGATACTGATCACAACTTGCGTGCCTCTTGCTCTGTCCTTCCCACCCAGCCTTTCCCTCCAGGAGGACAAGAGGACTCAGGACATGACAAGGGTTAGTTTCCCTTTCTCTCAGTCCCTTTCCAGCATCTGCAGGTCAGTTTTCCGCTCATGGATTTGGCTCTGTGGGCAGGGTGGGGTCTTCCCACATATGCAGATGTCTCTGGAGTTACCCCGGGGAGCCTGAGCCTGGAAAACTGGCCCTCAGAAGCTGGGAGGGTCAAAGCCTTTTGAAGACCAGGCACAGTGTCTGGCACCTGTTGGCTGAAATGTGTTGAGGGGCCGAGTGAAGGAGGCCCAGATGCGGAGGGCACGGTCAGGCCTGGGGCGCCGCAGGAAGAGTTAGGCCTCGGGTGTTCCGTTCCTGGGTATCCACAGGCCCAGCTGGACAGGTCTGCTGATGCTAGTGGAGAGGTCAGAACGCCAGAGACGGGGCCGTGCAGTGAAGCTGCTGCGGCCTGGAGTGCAAGCAGCCACGCTCCAGAGGAGCTTTCTGCTCTAGCCCTGGACGCTCTCACTGCCTCTGCGTGCCTGAGCGGGCCTTCCTGCAGGAGCGCTCCTGTCCTGGCCTCCCCTGACAGGAAAACTCTCTGACTCTGCCAGCAGCCACTTCTCTTCGGGGATTTCTGTTCTGTCTCAGCTTCCACATTTCAAAGGTGTTGTCACGTAGAGCTCTGTTCATGAGCCACCTCCCAACTTCGGAGGTTCTTGGCGTCTGTCTATGTCACTGTCTCTCTGTGTTCTTTGTCACTCACATTTTCCCCCAACACTTTATTGAGACAGTTGCAAACACAGCAAGGAGTAATGTACACTGTGAACCCCCCGTGCAGTTCTGCAGTCACCACTCTGCCGTATTTGCTTTACCACATATTGCCCACCTAATCCCTTGCTCGCATCATTTCTTAGATGCATTTTAAAATGAATTTGTGTCTCTGGCATCCATTGGGCCCCATCTTCTAAAGCACTCAGTCAGGGGCTGACCTTTGCTAGAAGGAAGCTGTGCTTGCACTGCCCAGTCTGAATTTTTGAGACCCGAGGGGTAAACGGATGCCCCTGATCAGGATAGGAATGCTCCTGCCTTGGGGGGAATAGATTCCTGCTCAGGGGGTAGCTGAGCAACCAGAGAACTCGGGGTTCAGGGTGGATGGTTCTCATGCAGGAGTAAAAGCTTTTGAGCTTTTTTTTTTTTTTTTCCCTCCATAAAGCATTTGTCTCTTCTATAGAAAACCTTCACAAAAGCACCATTGATTTACTTAATAATTAGCTTCTAAAAATAAGCACAATTTCATCAGCTTTAGTCAAGGAAGGCAAGTCCTTGGCAACAGTGAAGTGAAATTAAAAGGTTGTAAGGTGAGTTGCAGGCAGCTCTGGGTAATTGTGACTGTGGTTCATGCTTCCTAAATCTCGCTAATAATCACATTGTTCACACTGTAAGTCTGCTTATAGCTGGGAAGGAGGCGAAAGGAAAGAGAGCCAAGGTTTCTTCCTTTTTAATAGGAATATTCACCACAATCCCCAAGGAAGCTGTGAGCCAGGCTGCCCTCTGTCCTAGGCTGTGGAACCTGAGAACCGAGGGGTTAGCATTTCTACCTCATCTGAGTCAGATTTTTTTTTTTAATGTTTTCTCCTCAGTGCTGCTGCTGCTGCTGCTGCTGCTTCTTCTTCTTCTTCTTCTTCTTCTTCTTCTTCTTCTTCTTCTTCTTCTTCTTCTTTTTTTAAGATTTATTTATTTATTTGACAGAGACAGACAGCCAGTGAGAGAGGGAACACAAGCAGGGGGAGTGGGAGAGGAAGAAGCAGGCTCCCGTTGGAGGAGCCAGATGCGGGGCTCGATCCCAGAACGCTGGGATCACGCCCTGAGCCAAAGGCAGACGCTTAACGACTGAGCCACCCAGGCGTCCCCTGAGTCAGATTTTGACAGAGTTGCTTTGTTACCTAGTTTTAACTGCATGGTCCTCCCTGATAATTAGGCAAAGCCGATCAGACAAAGGATCTGAAACCACATCCAACTGGAAGCAAAAGAGAAATGGCTCAGGAACTTTCTGCACCGGAGTCCCTCTTCCCATTGGTAAAGGAAATTGAGAGGTGCTATCATGTTTCTAGAAGCCTGCTGACTTGGGTGTGGTTACCTGGGCTCTGATGTCCTGATTTGGCCACGAGGGGCCTATGGCATTGTGAAAGCAGCCAGGCTCACAGGGTGACTCAAAACTCAGCCCGGATCACAGCGTGGGTAGGGCTCTTCCAAGGACTCTTGGAAAATAAATGGGTTTGTAGGGGCGTTCTGTTTGGTTCTAGATTAATGATTCCGCTCATGTCTGTGTGGGAATTCTGGCACATAGGATATTTTAGGTTGAATTTCAGAATCTTCCATTGTGCTCTTTGGTTGATTGGCCCACCCACCATTAATTCTGATTAGAAGACAAACATGTTTGGGGGTACTAGTGTGCATTTGACAGGTCACACCTGCATTGCTTTCTTTTCCGTCAGCTTCTGTGATCCAGAGTTGACCGTGACAGAGAGTGATTGGTCCAAATGCTCCTTTCCATAAGCATAGGATTTTTAAGTGGATAATCTATTTTTAGCATTGTTTTAGGAGACATTTCTTGAGAGGTCTGTATCCCTGAATGAATCTTATTTTCTCAGCTCTTTTAGAAAGAAAGCAGTGTTGTATCTGTCTTAGCCTTTGCACAAACTGGACACTTGGTACTGTTAATTGATTTGTAGATTTAATTCTCCACTTTCATAAAGGAATTCAGTAATTTAAAGAGGAAAACATTTATTCATTGTGGAAAATTTAGAAATAAAAAAGCGCAAAGGGGGCGCCTGGGATGGCACAGTCGTTAAGCATCTGCCTTCGGCTCAGGGCGTGATCCCAGCGTTCTGGGATCGAGTCCCGCATCTGGCTCCTCTGCCGGGAGCCTGCTTCTTCCTCTCCCACTTGCCCTGCTTGTGTTCCCTCTCTCGATGGCTGTCTGTCTCTGTCAAATAAATAAATAAAATCTTTAAAAAAAAATAGCACAAAGAAGAAACTATCACACAACAAAAATCCCTCATCATCTTACTACCTAGACTAGAAATAACCATCGGTAATGTTTTGGATGTTCTGGTTTTGTGTGTGTACACGAACACTTGTTTATGTCTGTAAAAGTGGGAATATGGGGTGCCTGGCTGGCTTAGAAGGTTGGGCATGTGCTTTTGGCTCAGGTCATGATCCCAGGGTCCTGGGATCAAGCCCTGCGTAGGGCTCCTTGCTCAGTGGGGAGTCTCCTTCTCCCTCTGCCTGCTTTTCCCTGCCAGTTCTTTCCTTAGCTGCTTTGTCCAGGAATCACTCCTCCTCTGAGCATCTGTAGTGATGTCTGTTCTCCTCATTCAACTGTTTGTTCCCTGCCTTGTATGGTGCAATTGCTTGGTCATAGGGTGGCTCTATTTTTCACTTTTTTTTTTTTTAAAGATTTTATTTATTTATTTGACAAAGATAGAGACAGCCAGTGAGAGAGGGAACACAAGCAGGGGGAGTGGGAGAGGAAGAAGCAGGCTCATAGTGGAAGAGCCTGATGTGGGGCTCGATCCCATAACGCCAGGATCACGCCCCGAGCCGAAGGCAGACGCTTTAACTGCTGTGCCACCCGGGCGCCCCTCTATTTTTCAGTTTTTAAGGAACCTCTGTACTATTTTCCAGAGTGGCTGTACCAGTTTGTATTCCCACCAACAGTGTAAGGGGGTTCCCCTTTCTCTGCATCCTTGCCAACATCTGGTGTTTCCTGACTTGTTAATTTTAGCCAACAAATGCCATTTTCTAAAGTGAAGTCAGAATTACTCTCTTTTCTACATGTGTAACACTTTTCTTAATAATTTATTATTTTATTATATTAAGAATTATATATTTACCCTTCTAGTTTGTACATTTATTTTTTTTAAGGATTTTATTTATTTATTTGAGAGCGAGTGAGAGAGCATGAGCCGGGGAGGGACGGTAGGGAGAAGGGGCAGAGGAGCAGAGGGAGAGGGAGAAGCAGACTACCTGCTGAGCAGGGAGCCCGACATGGGACTCAATTCCAGGACCCCTGGGATCATGACCTGAGCCGAAAGCAGACACTTAACTCACTGAACTACCCAGACGCCCCTGTGCATTTATTGAGGATGGGAACTAGGTCTTTTTTTGTACCTCTGTCCTCCATAGAACCTATCACAGTTCATGACACTTGGTAGGGTTTATGGAATGAATTATTGCTTTCTGTGACATTTTTCTTTTGATTTTATTAACTATTATTTTTAAGGATAATACCAAATGCAAGTTGTGACTTACATGCTGGTGCTTAAATGGCTGACATTTATCGAGCATTTACTGTGGGCTAGATGACGTCCTGAGTGCTTTATACGTATTAGCTTGTTTAATAGCCCTATGATTATTCTAGTAGACTTAAAATATCACCCCCATTTTACAAGTTGAGTAACACGGTCAAAGTTCCCTTGATAGTAAGTGGCAGAGTTGTGGGATGTGAATTTAGACAGTTTGCCTCTAGAGCCTCTGGTCCTAACCGTATACTGTTCTGTCAGTTCAGTGCAAACCTTTTTTTTTTTTTTTTTTTTTAAGATTTTATTTTTAAGTAATCTCTGCACGCAGTGTGGGGTTTGAACTCAGAATTCCAAGATCAAGAGTCATGTGATCTACCCACTGAGTCAGCCAAGTGCCCCAACAAAGCTTATTTTGATCCCTGAATTGGTAGTTGTTTAACGATTTTTTGTACGATTTGAGTTTTTGGTTATTTGATCCCTCCCACAATGTTTTGCATTTCTGTCTTTGTGGTCTGGAACAAATCAAAGGGTACCCTTCCAGGGGGATTTGGCACGTGTGAGATACACTTCCCTGCTGAAGTTTAACACTTGAAAGAATAGTTAGAAACACTGTCACTAAATGGACTGGTGTTCTTTTTCTTAGGATGGGGGTTCCTTGGATCAAGTCCTGAAGAAAGCTGGAAGAATTCCTGAACAAATTTTAGGAAAAGTTAGCATTGCTGTGAGTATGTTGTGCGATTTTTTTCTTCCAAGCCCCTCTCGTTGAGAAGTTAATGAGTTGGCAGGAAATAGACAAGGGAGGAAGATAGTAAGTCAATCAAGGGAAAGTTTATAAGAATAGTGGGGTCTTCTTGCTAGAATTTTCCCTGTCTAGATTCTACATACAATATTCTCTCTCTCTTTCTCTCTCATCAGAACCAGAAAAGTGACTTTCTTTATATTAAAATCTGTGTCTGCAGAAATAGGACAGGGTGTCCAAAAGAATTCCCATTTGCAGCGTGAGAAAGCCTCTTTTTATATTGCAGCTTTAGAAAAAAACTGAATTCGAGCACAGGGGTTTTTCAAGTTGTCTAAACTTGCAATAATCAGTGTTGCTTAAAGTAACTATACCATGTAAAAAGGTGGTTTCTTGATAAGACAGGTTAAAAATCGAATAAAAAATAAGGGAAGAAGGCAAATTTGTGATGTTAGATGAAATATTTTCTAGATCATTTTAAAATACAGAGGCCGTCTAACCACCCCCATTTCAGTTTCCCATCTTGTGATATTGTCTTTCCTCTAGGTAATAAAAGGTCTGACTTACCTGAGGGAGAAGCACAAGATTATGCACAGAGGTAAGAAGTTACTTGCTAGTTATTATGTTTTGAATTTTAGCTGAAATCGAAAAGTTGTTGCATCCTCTTTTGTGTTTTGGTGTAAAAACCATTGAATAGTGTTTTTAATCTTTATGACAAGTCTTTGACTAGTTCGTTAGTTATTTAGTTTGAAGTAAGCTTTATGTCCAACATGGGGCTTGAACTCGTGACCCCGAGATCTAGAGTTGCATGCTCTCCTGACATGCAGTCTGTAGACATTCAAGAAGGTGTGGAGGGATATCTCACTGCGATCTGAATTTACGTCTCCCTAATGACTAATGATGTTTAATGTCTTTTCACGTGCTTATGTGCCCCCCATATATCTCATCAGTAGGGCATCCATTCAAAGGTTTCCTCTTTTCCAATGGGGTTATCTTTTTATTATTAAATTTTAAGAGTTCTTTGTATATTCTAAACAATGCTACTTGACAGATAAATGTTTTGCCAATATTTTCACTTAGTCTGCGACTTGCCTTTTCGCTTTTGTATCTTTTGAAAAGCAAATGTTTTTTATTGAGATGAAGTTCAATTTCTTGATTTTTCCTTTAGACTTTGTTGTGCCTTTTGTGACCTATTTAAAAACTCTTTGCTGAAACAGATGGCACTATGATAATGTATGTTTCTTTCAGAAGGTTTATGGCTGTAATAATATAGTTAGATCTGAGGCCCACCGAGAGTTGGATAAGAGCACGGGCTCATTTTTGTGCATATGGATATACAGCCGGTGGAGCGATATTTGATAAGATTATTCTTCCTCTATTGAAGTACCTCGGAATCTTTGTCAAAACTCAACTGACGGTACATGGACATGTCTATTTCTGAGTTATTCCTTCTGTTCCATTCAATCTGTTGTGGTTAGCTTCACACCACCACGCCACCACTGATTATCGCAGCTTTATAATAAATCTGGAAATCAGGTAGTCTCAGTGCCCCAACTTTGTTTTTCTTCTTCAAAGTTGTTTTGGCTGTTCTAGCTCCTTTGCATTTCCATTTCCATTTTAGATATAATTTGTCGAGTCTACAAAAAAAAGGTTATTGGGATTTTCAGTGGGATGGCCTTCAATCTACAAATCAGTTCAAGCAAAACCGACACCTGAACAACCCTGATGGTGGCGGGTGCATAACAGCATGAATGCATTTAGTGCCAGAACTCTATGCTTAAGAATGGTTAAAATGGTAACTTTTATGTCATGCATATTTTATAGTGTTTGAAAAAATACCAATTTTAGAACGTATCACCTAATCTACTTTGGCTCCTAAGCTGGCCGGTCGATTCCCTCAGCCCACCTGACTCCTCCGCGGCCCTCCCTCCTCGTACCTGTCCCCGCTAGCACACCTTGGCCGGACGCACGTGGTCCACAGCCCTATGGTCTCCATTTTTCTGTCCTCTGGCTACCTCAGCTTTTTAATTTTTTCCTAATAAACTTGACTGAGGTATAATTTATATACCATAAAATACAGCCACTTTAGCGGAAGGTCTGCTGTTCGGTAAAGCCGTGCATGCATCTACCACCACATTGAGATAGAACATTTGCACCACCCCAGAAGTACCCTTGTGCTTCTGTTCTTCATTTCTCCTTAGACCCTCGGGCAACCACTGGTGTGCTTTCTGTCACTATAGATTTGCTGTTGCTTTCTCTGTTTTACATAGATGGAAATAGTTTGTACTGTTTTTTTTTTTTTTTAAGACTTTATTTGAGAGAGAGAGAGGGAAGGAGGGAGTAGAAGGGGGGTAGGGGCAGAGGGACAAGCAGACTGCCTGCTGAGCAGGGAGTCCGATGTGAGGCTCGATCCCAGGACCCTGGGATCATGACCTGAGCTGAAGGCAGACGCTTCACCAACTGAGCCACCCAGGCGCCCCTGTATGATTCCATTTATATAATTCTAGAAATTACAAGCTGATCTGTAGTGATGAAATGTAAACCACTGGTTGCCTGGGGAGTGAAGGAAGGGGGGAAGGGAAGACCTAGAGGGGCACGAGGAAACTTTGGGGGGTAATATGTTTATAATCTTGATTGTGATGATGATCACATACATATATTCATCAAATGATACACTTTAAGTATATGGGGTTTATTGTATGAAAGTTACATACCAATAGGGGCGCCTGGGTGGCTCAGTTAAACATCTGATTCTTGCTTTCAGTTCAGGTCACGATCTCAGGGTCATTCGTGGGTGGGATCGAGCCCTGTTTCAAGCTCTGAGCTCAGTAGGGAGTCTGCTTGAGATTCTCTCTCTCCCTCTGCCCCTCCTGGGCTTGTTCTCTCTCTTTTTCTCTCTCAAGTAAATAAATAAATCTTTAAAAAAGAGAAAATTATATACTAGTAAAGCTGTGAAAAACCAAAAAAGAAAAAAAAAGTGAAGTTGCTGAAAACAGTGATAAAGCAAGTTTCTTAAAAGCAACCAAGAAAAGGGACAATCACTTTGAAAGAGGGTTTAGTAGTTTCTTTTAAAATTAAGCCATACAACCAATCCATCAACCCCACATCTCAGTATTGACTTAGAAATGAATACATTTGTCCACATAAAGACTTGTGCACAAATGTTCATAGCATCTTTATTCACAATAGCCCCAAACTAGAACAAACAAAATATTCATCACCAGATGAGTGAATAAACACATTTTGATATATTTAAACAACAGAATGCAACTCAACAATAAAAATGAACAAACTGTTGATACAACTTGAGTGACTCTCAAAAACATTACGCTGAGTAGAAGAAGCCCTAGACAAAGGAATACATACTGTATGATCCCACGTGTATGTCTATCTAGGACAAATGTAATTAATCCACAGTAACATAGTAAAAAGTAGATTACTGGTTGCCTGAGGGTGTTGGGGGCTGGAGTGGGGATCGCCTTCAAAGGAATATGAGGGAACTTTCTGGAGTAATCAAAATATTAAATCCTGATTTTGGTGACGGGTTCACAGGTGTATACTTTATACAGAACGCGTCAAACTATACAGTTAAAATGCAAAATTGTAGAACGCTTTCTACTTTCTAACTGCGCTAGCTACCATTTTGTCCTTTTTTGTAGTGACAAGAAAGGTATCAATAAGGAGGTACGGTATGACTTGTGTGGGGAGCAGTTTTCCAGCATTATATGGATCTTGATTTTGTTTTTTTTTAAGACCTCTGAATTCCAAGATAGAATATTCTAGTGTACTTGTTTCTAGGAAATAGGAGTAGCTGAAAGGAGAGGAGAAATTAACGTTTCTTGAGCATGGGGCTGTGTTCGAGGGCTGCAAATGACATAAATCTCACTTAGAGGGACCCAAGAGGGACCGTCAGTGTTGTTGAAGGGTTGGTGGAGGAAAGCCATTGTATCATCTATAAAATGGAATCCTCTTGGCTACTCCTAGGTTGCTGTGAGGATTCAGGAAATAACATTCAGAAAGCAGCTAACAAAATGGTTTGCATAGAGGGGTCTAACGTAAATTGCCTTCCTTCTGCCTTTATGTAGTTTGTGAAGAAATTGATACCCAATAAGACTGAATTCCTTTTATGAGCTGGACCTTTGTGTGCTCCTCGCTTTTGCTTATTACTGCCTTTCCTGGGAATGCTTACTCCCCCCCCCCCCATTCTCATACCTTTTCTAGGCTAAGTCTGCTGGTCTTTTCAGGTATAACCCTGAGGCTTGGGACTCTGCCAGTTAAAGTTCAAGTCTTAAGTCTCTTACATGTGGGTTATATAAACTCTGAGTTATTTATTCGTCCGTAAAATGAGGAGAGTTCATGGCAAAGGGCAGTAATTGCAAATTACACATGTATTTCGTATATTTGTGAGAATTAAAAGGGCTGCCTCACATAAATCATTAGTAAATAATGTTACTGTTTAGCTTAGTTATATTGTTACTATAGTAATAATGTCACTGTTTAGTTCAGACAGCTCTTCCAAGAAGCGTTCCCATGAACCAGCCCCTTCCCAAAGCAGATGAAGTGCTTTGCGTCTGTATTCCTTTGGCAAAGTGTCCGTCCCTTTCTTACTGTGATAAATAATGACTGTTTATCAAGGGCCTGTAATATACCAAGTGCTGTATTATGTGCGTTAGCTACTTTTCTCATTTATTGGTCACAGCGACCTCGGGATAGGTCTCTTTTGCCTGTATTGCACATGTGGAAACTACGGCTCAGAGTTTGTTATTCTCTCACTGGTCTGTGAGTGTCTTCAAGTCAGGGGCCGTGTCTCATTCATCTCTGTATCCCCAGCCCCTAGCATAACAGCAGAGAATGGCTCGCCCTGCAAGGGTTGTTGAACGGGTGGATGTGTGATTAACTTGTTCCAGAACACACAGGAGTCAACAGCGAAACTGGGCCAAGAAGCGTGTCTCCTGCTCCTAACACAGTCATTAATCCAGGCCTGTGTTTTTCTCTTCCCGCTGCCTTCCACGTCCCGTGCTCTGGGTGTTTGATGGAGAGCTCGAACGTTATTTCCAGAGAAAGGAAAGTTTCAGCTCCTTCCTGGAATAACCAACTTGCTTTTCCCTTTTGCCTGGTGCTGCCCCCACTTTCTCAGGAATTTCTTTTCTGGCTCCGCCAGTTACCGCTCTTTGGCATGGAGAGCTGCTCTGTGAGCCAGATGGGTCTCTGGACAGATCTCTCTGGTGGAGAGTTCGTTCCTTGCTCAGCCAAGAAGGGAAGTCACTGGGACTTCTGCTCCAATGTGCGGCGTGCGCAGACAGCTTGGCCTGGCTGTCCGCGTTTCAGACTCCCGCTGTCGTGCGTCTTCTCCAGAAGCCCTGAGAGAATTCACTGGGAGGCCCGGGCTGAGGAAGGGTATTCTTGCACAACGTGATTCCTGAGCAAGAAGAACAATGAGTCGATGATTCCTGGAAACCTGAGTTAGGGTGACAGTGGGACAATCAGTCTCCCTGCCTCTGTCTTTAGGCTTCCTTGGTGCCAGTAAGTTTTTCCTCTGGTCTAAATATATTCTTTTTCTCATGAAATCTAAACTCCGTTTCTTCTCATTATGCCCTTGAGGAGAAATGGGGAAGAATGAGGAGGCTTTTTCTCTGCCTCACATTTTTCTTTATTCCTACTTGTTGATATTGATTCACTGGTGATGTCTTACTGAGTATTTCAGTCAGCTTTTGCTGTGGAATAAACCAGCCCAACACTTAGTAGTTTATTTTTTTCTTTTCCTTTTTCATTTTTTTTATAAAGATTGTGTTTGTCAGAGAGAAAGAGTGAGAGCACAAGCAGGGGGAACAGCAGGCAGAGGGAGAAGCAGACTCCCCACCGAGCAGGGAGCACGATGTGGGGCTCCATCCCAGGACTCTGGTATCGTGACTTGAGCTGAAGGCACTTAACCGACTGAGCCACCCAGGCGTCCCAGCACTTAGTAGTTTAAAAATAGCAGTGTATAGAGGCGCCTGGGGTCTCAGTCTGTTGAGCATCCGGCTCTTGGTTTTGGTTCAGGTCATGATCTCATGGGTCGTGAGATCGAGTCCCATGTCAGGCCCCGTGCTCAGCTCGGAGTCTGCTCAAGATTCTCTGTCTCTCTGCCCCTCCCCCCTGCTCTCTCTCTCTCACTCAAATATCTTTAAAAAAAAAAATAGAGAAAAAACAGCAGTGTATTACTCTCTATAATTTTGTGGGTTGGTTGGGCCTCTTGCCTCATGTTTTCACTCATCCTCTGAAACACTAACGCCCTGGCTTCCTTCCACGATGGTCTTGGGGTTGAAACTAGTACTGAAGTAGTAGGAGGGGGTAACCCTAATCAAGCACCATTTAAACCTCTGCTTCCCTCAGGTTTGTGAATGGCCTGTTGGCTTAAAAAAAAAAAAAAAAAAGTCACGTGATCAAGTTAGGCCTGAAAATGTAGCGGGATAGCTTCTGTCTCCTTGGGAGCAGCTACAAAATATTATGGCCACAGTTTCTTCATTCTATCCTAGTGACAAAAGGTCAGTGTTTGAATTCTGCCTGTGCTACTTAATGTGAAACCTTGGGCAAGTTATTTAACGTCTCCACACCTCAGGGGAATGGAGGAAATCGTCTGCCTCCAGGGCTGTGAGGCTTGAGACAATGCCTGCAAAGCGCTTAAAATAGTGCTTGACTGACCTCGTCCACGTATATGTTAATTCGCAGATGAATTAGTAGGTTTTTATGGTTGCCAGACGCTTGTTTAAGCGCCTCAAGACGCGTAAAGGTTCAGAGAAGTTTTTGAGAAGCTGGACCCACACACTTGAGCGGGGCAGGGCCCAGGGCTCCTCTGGTCGGGAGGCTGGGCTGCGTGAGCAGAAAAGCCGCTGCGCTCAGCCCCCAACTAGCTTCCACGGGTTGCTGCTGCTGGGCCCGGTCGGCCTTCTTAGCCTCATGGCCAGTGTGGGACTAATGTCGGTGATAGAAAAGTAGGCACACCTGTGCTCACCAGTTGCTTTTTCGGTGAGAGGAAGAGCCATACTGGTAGTAGTTGGGGGAGACTGACTGTTTTCAGGTGCCATTGAGGTCCTGTTTTTCCAACTAGGCAGCGGTCTCTTGAAAGTTTTTCATTTATCTTTAGTCGACTGGGTGAGTTGAGGGCCCCTTGGTCCTAGTGAGATACCCTGCCCGGGGCGTGCATGTGGCTGGCTTTCCGACATTTCTGATGTGTCCATGCTGGTGCGAACCAGGTGGTCACCCTCGTTGCTGAGGTGATTTGTCTTTGCTGCCACAGAGCGGGACTTTGTGGGCAGGACCAGGAGAGCTGATGTTCCCAGTGTCTGAAGTGATGGCCAGCTGTTCTGGACTCTTCGTTTTCAGGGAACCGGTCCGCTGTGATCCTGTAGCCGGGGTGCAGGGGTGCAAGAGCACCGGGCTCTGGGGGTTCCAAACAGACCAGGTTTGGCCACCGGCTGCTGACAAAATCCAAAGACAGAGGAGGGACTGGTGGTGAAAAAAGAAAGGAATTTATTCCAGTGAGGCTGACACCAGGAAGATAGTGGGCTAGCGTCTCCAAAGTGCTGAAAATACTTTCAGGTGGGTTGTTTTTTTTTTTTTAAGATTTTATTAATTTATTTGAGAGAGAGAGTGAGCAAGCAGGGGGCCACAAGCCAGGGGGAGAGGCAGAGGGAGAAGCAGACTCCGCAGTGAGTGGGGAGCCCAATGCGGGACTTGATCCCAGGGTCCTGGGATCGTGACCTGAGCTGAAGGCAGATGGTTAACTGACCGAGCCACCCAGGGGCCCCACTTTCAGGTTTATATAAGGAAAATGTGGGACAAAGGTCGGTGGGTACATGCAGATGGGCAATAAAGGTCAGGTTGATCATTGTCTTGGGGTCAGTCACACGGGGTCTTGCTGGCGTCAGGGCAGTCCCTGTTGCTTGAGGGGGTAGTTCCCATCCTAGGATACTTTGCCCTGCAGGTCTTTTGCCTGAGTTAGAAGATGAGCTGGAAAGAAGAACTTCATCAGTGAGGAAGAACAGACTGAGGTCAAGGAAGTAGTTGAAGTCCTCTGTGGGACTGTCCTGGTGTTGTGTAGACATCGTATTCTCTTTCCCTTGGGGGTTCAAAGGGTGAAGCAGCCTGTGTGGCTCAGCCTGGAGTGTGTGGTTTGTGGGCTGTTGATCAGGGAGTGGGTGTTAGATCTCTGAGCCCCCCAGGAGTTAAGTTGTGTCTGGAATCTCTGAGTAACGTTCTGGTGTATAGTCATGGGTAGGTACATGCATATGTTCCTCCATGTTTATTTGCCCTTCTTCTGACTGTTGCTTCCCCCATCCAAGGAAAGCAATATTTGTATAATATTCATAGAATACCAAGTGCAAGGTATGAGTGAATCACTACAGAGGGCATAAAGATGGCTCAGAAATGAATTGTGTCCTCCAGGAGCTTGGAGTCTAGTAGGGGAAAAGGGATTCTAAATACATGGTGGAACACAGCCAGTGTCATTTTTTATGCATAAATCGCTACCCTGCCAACTTGCAAATAGAATTTGATGTGATATAATTAGTCAGGATTCTTTGGTTGTGTCAGAAATCCAATGCAAGATTACTTAATCAAAATAGGGAATGTATTGGCGTGGGTTACCTGTTGGAAGGCAGGGATGAATATGGGGTTGAAATGACAGTCTCAGGACCCTGTTACCTCTCGGCCTTACTCCTCTGGGTGTGGGCCTCCTTTACAGTCAGAGTCTTTTCACTGGGGGCGGCACGGACCGCACTAGCCCCAGGCCTTAATGCTCTGTTCCAGAGAAAGAGCTCTGCCCACTCTTCTGCAGGCTTGAATCACTGATTGGCTGTGCTTGGAGTGCCCGCCCACTTCGGGGCCAATCACCGTGTTCCAGGGCCTAGTTAGTCTGGCTGGCCATCTGGGATTCTAAACCCACACCCTGGCGGCATAGATGGGGCTTCTTGGTTGGCACCCTAGCAGAAACACTTGTTGGGAGGAGCATACCCCAAAAGAAAAGAGGGGTTTTATTACTAGAAGGTGGGGAGGAGGAACAGATGCTGAAAGCTAGCAAATTAGGAAGAAAAATTATTTTTCACTACAAATACGATTAAGCACTGGGTCAGAAAGACAAAAAACTGTTAACAGATCAAAACAATAATTAAACATTTAAGCAGAGGTGGGCGGACGGGTGGCCCACAGGCCACATATGGTCTACTGCCTATTTTTGTAGGGCCTGCAAGCCCAGAATTGTTTTTTAGAATTTTGTGACATGTGATAATTTTGTGAAATTCAAATTTCAGTGTCCATAATGAAGTTTGTTGGAACATAGCATGCTTATTTAAGTGTTTTCTGTGACCGTGTTTGTGCTATAATGGCAAAGGTGAGTGGTTGCTTGTGAAAGAGACCGTATGGCCCTCAGAGCCTAAAAATATTTGCTCTGTGGTCTTTTACAGAAAAAGCTTCCTGACTACTGAGTTTTAAGGGGGAGGTGAATTCCCTGACTGTGGAAACTTTAGAATTTAAGCACAAGACTCAGCCCTAAGGTTTTCAGCCCTGAGTTCTTGGTGAAAACATGATGGACGGCATAGGTAGGAGAGAGGGTTTTTCCCTGATCCTGAAGCTTGGAAAGGAATTAACCACAAAGGTTTCGAGGTGGTCTTCCCACTCCCTGTGGCAGGACCGCTTAGGTCTGGTGCACGAAAAGCTGACTCAGGTGGTTAGGCTGTGAGTTGCGGGGTGGGAGGTGGGGGTCCTAAGGATGCAGCCCTGCTTCCTGCCATAAGAGAAGTGATTCCCGTTGCCAGCCTGTCGTTCTTTTTATCCCACTCCACTAATCAAGGTCTTATCTTGAGCAAGACTCTGAAGAGACATTATGTAAGTTAAATTGATAGTTTATACAACCTGTCTGCCTTGCAGTTGCTGGCTGATGAAGATTAATAAATGCCAAGACTAGTTTTAAATGTTGCCTCAACTGGTGTTTCTTTTCCTCCGTCAGATGGGGCAGCGTGTGGCCTGCCCGATCGCTACGTGCCGTGTGGGATGAGTGGCCCGGGCCCGCAGCGCCCTGGCACGGCCGGCCTCGATCTCTGAGGGGCTGCACGGCCCATGGCTCTCTTCAGAGCTAGAGGAGCTTGTACCGGGGGCCATCCGGCCAGGAGGACGCTCGGCGAAGGTTCCTTCTTGCCCAGGGAGCTGTCAGGTCCGAATGAGAGTTCCGGCTTCTGCCGAAACTCTGAGAGTGTTTTTGGATCCCAGTCCTGGGGGCAGCTGGGGTCTCCAGAGCATGGCGTGGGTGCGCTGGCAGCAGCCTCCGGAGGAACCTGTCCTCAGCCAGGTCAGGGTTTAGACTCCTGACGTCTTCCTCTCGCTGTGGGTACCGATAGGCAAGATTGGGAGTGGCCCAAGTGTGTTTTCGTTCTGTTGTTGTTTTACAGGCTGTTTGTGGCGGACTCACCTGTGGTGCGTTTCTGAATGGCTTCTTCTGTCCTCCCTGCCGGGCCTTTTCTGGTGTCCTGCCAGGCTTCCCTGAGCAGAAGGGCACGGTGGCCCCTGAGGCTGCACAGGGGCTTCTGTCCTGACTGCAGTCCCTGTCTGGGTGGCAGGGGCGTGTCCCCTGCGCCTGCATCTGTAGGCTGCCCTGGGGCGTGCGGGAGGTGGCCGAGCTGCACTCCTGCTTCCTTTCCTCTAGTCTTACCCATCAGTCATGTGGTGACAGCCCCAGGGCGGCAGTGAATTTACAGGAAAAACCGACGCCTTTGAACTCTGTCTAGACTGCTCCACCTTACAGATGGAGAGAAAGTAACAGAGAGTGGCTAATTAGTAGCTAGGATCCAGCATGCTGGTGTCTTGGTGAGAAATGTGAGTCACGTTCTCTCTAGAATTATCTCAGCCGCTAGACCCACAGAGATGGATTATGGCTCCAGATGAGTGTCTCTTAGCTCTTCAAGCGAGGCAGATGGGCCGTTGGCGGAGGGCGAGTGCTTCCTCCGTCCCCCAGGGAAGCACGGTGGAGGGGGCGTGACATGCGCTGAGCTTTGCAGCGAAGGGAGACGTTACGCAGGTGGCCGTGTCAGGGGAAGGAATCCCAGGTAGAGGGGGACACAGGAATCGTGGCGCACTGGCAGAAAACACAGGAAATAGCGAGTCGTTCGGGTTGCGTAGGTTCCTGCCGGCGAGTGGTGGGAGTCCGGTGAGGAACGCTTGAAGCACTCGAGGGGGGTCTTTCCCAGTCCTGCTCAGGAGCTGGACATGATCATAGACGGTGGGGAACAAGGGAGGACTCCTAACAGGGAAGGAAGGGGAAGAAGAGGGCCCTGGTGCTGTGCCTAAGATGAGCCGGAGGGGGAGAGCGGTCAGTTAGGAGGCCGTGGCCGTGGTCCAGTGAGAGGGAAGGTGGGTCCGAGTCAGGAGAGTAGCTCGGTGTGGGGGGAGGGGAGCAGGTGGGAGAGAGGTGGTCAGGGTTTATTCCGGGAAGCCCCTGGGGAGCAAGGGCAGGTGCTGGTGCATTCAGGTGGGGAGGGGAAGGGAGTTACAAGGCTTGCTCCGTGACCCTTCCCAAGCCGCCTGTGGTGCAGGGGAGCGTGAGGCCCAAGCTCGGGCCGCAGGGCTGTACCTGGTCCCTTTAGGAAAGGCCTGTTGGCCCAGGCTGAGGTAATCCTGGGAGAGCTGTGTCCTGTTCCTTCTCACGTCACAAAGCCTCATTTCTAAGGGAAAGCCGGGGCTGGGACTGCCACTCTCCTCAGTTACAGGTAACTTCCTGAGGAGGACCATGGACCCAGGAGAGCGTGTCTGATTCAGCAGTCTGGTGACCAAGCAAGAGCAGATGTCATTAACCGTCACCCAAGATGGAGCCCAGCTTAGGATGCCCAGCACTGCAGAGTGACCGCGTAGCATGAGGCGGGCAACCAGCATGCGGCTTGATAGCACCAAATTAATGAGAAACAGATGTGGTGGGGTTTTCTGTTTCCATTTGGAAACAGCACATTTCCAGGTTTATCACTGGAGAGAAGTGTCTTCTGCCTGTGAAGTGTGTATGGTGCTGTCATTGGATTGTAGTGGCAGGCACTGAGTCCCTCTTTCTCCCTCATCCTGGCTGCCCACAGAACCTTATAGAAAGTTCCCTCCAGCTCAGTCATCGGCTCCCTGAGTGATCCTGCCGGAGTCATCATCTCTGAGCCTCACCTTCCCCCTTCATGTAGGGCTAATCTCTCCCTTCTCCATCTCCTGGAACTGTCCTCAGGATCAGATGAAACCCTAGGAGCACGTGTGTGTAACATTTGCCTCGAGGCTGTAGTGTTTAAAAGTCCATTGAACATCAATGCTGGCCTCCTAAGAAGCTTCTAGTCCTGACCTGGAGCTCGTGAGTGGTAGAGCCAGGATTCAAACCAGCTGTGCCAAACTCCAAAGTTGGCGGTGCCATTTCCACACCACACTATGTGCCCACTATTAATAATGTAATTTTTGACACCAGTTCATAAGGACCAGTGAATAGGAGGATTCTTGCTGGTTAGTGAACACTAATTAGCTCAGACAGTAATGGAAGCAAACCCCAGGGAGGATGAGAATGCAGCTGTCCTGAGGGATCATGGTGTCCAGGGCCTCAAATGTCATTAGCTGTTATATATGTGTAAAAGATGCCCTTAGCACTGTCATTGGTTTCTCTTCCGATGTTGACTTTATTCTGTCCTTTTGGCTGACTACTGTGTGGGAAGCATTGTCTCTGGCTTTTGTCTGATTATCAGGGAAGGAAGAGCCCCTCGCCTTCTGTGATAAAATCCTGAGGAAGGACTGATTGGCCTGCTGTGGGTCATGTGCCTGGACCTGCTGGGATCACCTTGGTGGGGGATGGGGGCAGTGAGTGACCTGCCCTGTGTCAGGGCCCGGGGTCAGTGTTTTCTGTGATGGCCACGTGGAGCCGTTGGCTGGCGAGAAGGAAGAACACTTCTCCCAAAGAAGAGTGTGTGGTGTGGGGAGGGCTCTGGTCAGGAGACTCCGCAAAGACCGTCCCGTCCATCTGGCTCACATTTGTCCTTAAATCAGCAAACACACTCTGCTAAGTGCCTTTTTATAGGGGCCTGTCCCAAGTTGAGCTAGAAATGACTGATGAGTGGCCTCTTGACCTTCTTTCCAGACTTCTCTGGAGCATGATGGGGACTTGTGACCCAGGCACAAATGGTCATGTGTTACTTTGGTGCAGTCTGGGCCACCATAAATACAGTGATGTTACTAGAAATTCTCTCTCACTTAGCATCTAAAATGAGCAGCTCTCTAGCTCTCTCTACCTTTCCTTTTTCCAGTGTCTTTTCTCCCCCTCTCCTGCTGCTGAGCAAACTTAGCTTTCAGCAGGTCAGAACAGGTTTTTTAGCTAATTTCCCTTTTTTGAATTGTGGAGAAGTATCCAAGTTAGTCAGCGTTGTTTTCCTGCCTGCAGGTGGGTGATTGGCTTTGTGATAGACCACCGATCTGCTGTCCTCTGAATTAGGCTGCAGCCTGCAAAGGGAAACGTGTGCTTGGAGGCAGTTTCTTTATTTCTGTCGTTTTAAAAAGATTTTCTGTATTTATTTATTGGAGAGAGAGAGAGAGAGAGAGAGCACGAGCCGTTTGAGGGGCAGAGGGAGAAGCAGGCTCCCCACTGAGCAGGGAGCCTGATGTGAGGCTCGATTCTGGGACTCCAGGATCATGACCTGAGCCGAAAGCAGATGCTGAGCCGACTGAGCCACCCAGGAGCCTGGAGTCAGTTTCTTTTAATGGAAAAGTTACGTTGGGATCTTTGGCAAGGGACATCTGTCTCCTTAAGCCTTGATTTCTGTATCTGTAAAATGGGACTGCTCTGTCAAATATTATTAGGGGGTGATTGAAAATGAGAGACCAAGAACCAGGACCCATAAGCTTTTCCCATGACTGCTCCTTTTTCTTTTCCTTTTGCTGTCTCTTCCCCACCCCCACCCCCGACTTTCTTGAGTATAACCCCTATACCTTTTGCTGTGGCTTTTGTGATATCCTGTTTTAAAAATGTTGACCATTTCTTAGAATGGCAAGTACTAATGAAAACCAAATTCTGAAAAAGAGAAATGGATTCTGAACGCTCCCAGTATTGTCTCATTTAATTGTTAGCATTTGCGTGCCTTTCGGGTCAGGAGACGAACATTGAATTTGCAGAAAGGGGTGCGTAAAGGTAGAAGATGAAAGCATTTCGTAGCTAAGGAATCTCGGGAGGGAAGAAGAGAAATTCAATTGCACTTGGACTTGGTGGCCTGGGTTGTAAGAAGTGGAGCGAGAAAAGTAGCTGCTTGTCAGGACCTGGCCCACGTGCTCCGAAAGTTCCCTGGTTGAACTCCGTTGTTAGGCAGCAGGAGGTGGGAAGCGGCCTCTGGTTCCGGTTCAGCAAGTTTCTGCATGCGGGACAGTGCCCCGGAGCGGAGGAGGACGCGCTCACTCACCCGGAGCAGAGAAGCCTTCTCTCTCCCAACCGGACATCAGGGATTTGTCAATCCCAAGTCGATCCTGTTCCCAGATAAAGCTTGTTACGTCTGTAATGTGAGTGACCCTCTTCCCCAGCCACGGCCTTAAAAATACCGAGAGGTGATCGGCCTGTAACACCGTTGGTTCCCGGCGTACAGCTTGCTGATCTGGTGGGTGTATCTGTTGGGAAACTATCACCGCAGTAAGTTGAGCTAATATTCATCGCCACGTGATTACATTTATTTTTCTTGTGATGAAAACTTTTAAGATGTCCTGGCAGGGGCGCCTGGCTGGCTCGGTCATGCAAGTCCTGATCCTGGGGTTGTGAGTTTGAGCCCCAGGTTGGGTGGAGAAGAGTTCTTTAAAAAAAAAAAAAAAGATGTAGTCTCTTAGCAACTTTCAAATGCACGATCCAGTATAGTCAACTACAGTCACCATGTTGTACGTTACATCCCAGGAGTATTTACCTTATAACTGACGTTTGTACCTTCTGACCACGATCACCGGCACCTGAATAATGGCCTTGCTGAAACTTTGGAGTACCGCTCACCATCTGCCCTGTCATCTAGGCTCTGAGAACACGAGCCCGAGCACTGCTGTAGCCTCTGCGGTTAGCTCCGTGCGTCATCTTGGCGGACGCGCCCCTGACTCGGGGCCTCTGCGCTTGTCATCTGTACACGGGGGTGGACGGTGCTTGCTTCTCGCCGTTGCTGAGGGTCAAGGAGGACTGTGCATTTAAAAGGCCCGGCATAGGAGGTCCTCGATGACCCAGAGCTGGTTGTGGCGTCGCCCCAGGCCCATCCCCCCACCCTAGCCTTGCAGCTGCTTCCCTTCTCCTTGGCTGGGGGAAGGCCGCGAGGGGGGAAGCTGTGCTCCTGGGGAAGGTTGGGTGGGCGAAGGAGGTTACAGTGCGTGGCTAATTGAAGGGTTTGGGCTTTTCTCTGAATGTTAATTATCTTTGCTGTTTAATTGGCTCCCTGAGGTCACTGCTGAGGTAACTGGAGGTGGCTCTGTGGAGACCATGATTTGACATACCCGGGTCGGCCACCTTCCCTTCTGTTTCTTCACCTTTAGAGAAGGGTTAAGAGGGATCTACCAGGGTTGCTCAGAAGAGGTCATTTGAGGCCTAAAGTTACCATTTAAAAATCTCATTTGCCTTTGTTTCTTTAACCTTTCACTCACTTATCCAGAGTCATCTCACTTTTGGATTTAGCCTTTGTCACACACCAGCCGGAGTCTGGCTTCCAGGTGTCACCCAGCTTGCTTCTCTGGGGCCCTCATTTCTTTTCTCCTCCTTCTGTTTCCCCTGTGCTGCTCATTCCCTCCCCTGCTCCCCTGACCCTCTCTCCTTCATGCCCCATCTCCTTCCATCTTGCGCCCCTGCCCCACCCCCATAGGGAATGCAACTTCCTGTGATATTCTTCTCTGTCAAAGAAAATGAGGTTACTCGAATATAGTACCCTTTGGGGGGCTGACGCTCACCTTGCTTCATCTGCCTGCGAAGGACCTTGCCCCCTAGTCAGGCTGACGTTGAGCCTGGCTGGTTGGAAGCATTCAGAGTTGGAAGCATTGCCCTTACCATTATACCCACATGCACTCGTTCTTGTCACTTTTCATGTTCTGTCTCCCCTGGTGATGATGGCCTTGAGGACATGGACAGGAACTGGGTCCTTTTTACTTGTCGCTCAGCTGTAAGTGTTTATAGAGTAAAAAAAATGATCCACCGAATTACTTAATCCAAACCCTTTGTTTTACAGGGGTAGAGAATGCCCAGAAATTAAGTTAAAATCATGTGCTTTTGGGGGAAGAATCAGAAGGCTTTGCACAGTGGTTATTACTGGGGCAGAAAAAAGGAGAGAAGAAAATGCTTCATCCACTTAGTTTTTTCATAAAACCTCCTTGTTTGTTTTTGGAGAAGGAGGGCTTACCCGTCCTCATTGTTGCAGGGGCTGAGCAGGGTTGGGGCCACAAACCTTCGCCTCTCAAAAGTTCCCTGGGGAAGCTTGTCAGTCAGCCTGGAGACCCCGTGGATGCTGGATGCTTCCTTCACAATGCAGCCTAGCCCACCAGGTTCTGGGGCTCCTCCCAGCCTCGCCCTCTTGATATTGGGGGGGTGAGAAAGGGAACCCAAGGCCTGGAAGAGGCCTCGGGAAGTAGAGGGGGCCTGGGCCTGTGATTTGAACAGTGGCTGAGGTTGCAGCTGGGAAAGCTGTGGGAGGGAGCCCGATGAAACCAGCCTCCCAGGGCTCTAGGAGGGTGAGTGGGAAAGGCGCACGTTTCACCTGCAGGGGTCAGCACAGTTAGAGGGGCAGCCTGAGCTCAGGGAGGTGGCCCCGGGGGGCCTGGTCGCAGCAGGAAGCTGGAGAGGTGAGGTGGGAGCAGTGGCAGGCTTGGAAAGGCAGGCCGAGAGGCAGGCGCTGTCCCACCTGAGGAGGAAGACAGCACAGGACAGAGGACGGAGGGCAGGGACTGTGGAGAGCAAAGGTGGGATGCCGAGAGGCGGAGAAAGCAATCTGTGTGGACTTGTGCGACATGGACCTCTTCTGCCCCCGGAGAAGAGCCTTGACTGGCCTGAGGCCGCTGGGGGAAGCGCGCCCAGCCTGGTGGCTCAGCGCCTTGCTCCGGAGTTGAGTGATCTAGAGGCCCAGGTCTGCAAGCAGCTTCTCGTCAGCCCTTCCAGGTCACCGGGTGTGGCCGTGTGCCGTGCGTGTGGCTCCCCGGGTGTGCCTCCCCCCAGTCTCTGCAGACTCCCAGGCGGTGTTGTTCCCCAGCGGTGGGGGAGGCCGGAGCTGACAGCCAGGGATGGAGGAAAGCGGTGTTATGTAAGTTTGGAGAAGAGGCTTGCTTGCTGTGTGAATGGAAGGATCCAAGCAGTGACAGAGGCCGGGCGGCCCCTCCCACGCAGCGGCTGCAGCCTGCAGACCAGCCTCCGAGCTGGCAGAGGAAGGAGCACCAGGTGCGGGGCGCCTGGGTGGCTCAGTCGGTTAAGCGTCTGCCTTCCTTCACTCCAGTCGTGGTCCTGGGGTCCTGGGATCCGGCTCCCTGCTCGGCGGGGAGCCTGCTTCTCCTTCTCCCTCTGCTGCTCCCCCTGCTTGTGCTCTCTGTCTCTCTCAAATAAATAAAATCTTAAAAAAAAAAAAAAAAAAAGAGAGAGAATGAAAACCCGGGTGGGAGTGGAGGGGTGGGGGCTGCTCTCTGTCGCGGAGGGAGGAAGCAGGGGTCTGGTGCTGTGAACGGCTCATCAGCTCATCGTGGGGGGCGGCCTGTGAAAGGATCCTTTGTCGCTGTGTGCCGTGTGCTGTGTAAATGCCCACCCCGCACCAGGTCGGTCCTGGGCACCATCGGGTGAGGTCACGAGCGCCAGGACTGCTACCGCCGCATCACGGACAGGTGGGCCGGCGCTAGGGCAGCAGAGGGACGGGCTCAAGGCTGCAGGTGGCCGGGCGGGGATCTGAACACAGGTCTCTTAGGCGGGGCTGCTCTTTTGTTTGAAAACAGGGCCTAACCTGCCTTGGGCACATTCGGGGGCTGAGAGAGCCCCCAGCTTGGTGGTCCAGGTGCAGGGGAGAAGGGCTGGAGCCTTCGGTGGCACGTGTGAAAAGTGGTTGGTGTTGGAGTGGCCCGCGTGTGCTCTCCCCACGGCACCTCCCTCGAGCAGCGTCTCACAGCCAGCTGTCACCAGCTCTGGCCTGCCGCCTGCTGTCCCCGGCTGCATCCTGAACACTAACCTCTGGGTTCAGGCGTCTGTCCTCTGTTTGAGGAGGGCCACAGCCCTGTGTGGATGGGGACCAGTCGCTCCTCAGCTGGAAGTATTTGTCGGAGCCTGTCCTAATTCTGGGTGTGGGGAAGAAACTGAAGACAAGTCAGTCCCCGACGACCTGAAGTTGACGATCTCCCCATGTGTCTGAAGTGAGTCCACACGAGGCTGCATGGCCGGAAGTGGCTGAGGGGAGCAGAGTTGGGTCATGTGGGAGGGGGGTGGGTGGGAAGAGGACAGGCCTAGGTATCAGAGAAGGTCTGACTTCTAGTTCCAGCTGCACCCAGTTTTTGCTGTGTGACCTGGGACAAGTTCCTAGCCCATTCTGGACCTGAGACTGAAGGGGAGGAACCAGATTCCCTCTCAGGTTACTTCTGATGTCTGTGTGTAGGAGACACAGGGAGGGCGCCAAGGGGTTGGGAAAGGTCTCGTGTCTGGTGCCATGATGAGGGATGGGTCTTGGGGAGACCACACCAGTGGCTCTGAGTGCGCGTGTGTGTACACGGTGAGCTCAGAGCCGTTCCTTCGCAAGGGTTTTGGAGCCCCTAGTGTGTGCCCGTTCCCGTCCTGGCTCCAGGCTTACAGTGGGGAGGCTGAGCAGGGTGCGTATGACTTGACCCAGCCTCGGGAATGAGGGCTGAGGAGGGCGGGGCAAGGGAAAGATTTATTAGGATACAAGAGGGTGGTTTTTTTTTTTCCTTTTTCCACTTTACCCTTGGAAAGATACTTACATAGACGTGTTAGAATCTCTTTAAGGATGAATACAAGCATATATCATTTTATTGTGCTTTGCAAATATTGCGTTTTTTACAAATTGACATTTGCATCGGTCCTTTGTCAAGCAAGTCTGTACCATTTTTCCAGCAGCATTTGCTCACTTCATGTCTCTGGGTCACATTTTGGTAATTCTTGAATTTTTCATTATCATATTTGTCATGGTCTGTGATCAGTGAATATGCCTTGCCGGAAGCTTAGGTAATAGTTAGCATTTTTTAGCAATAAAGTATTTTTAAACTCAGGTATGTACATCTTTTTTTTTAGACATAATGCTGCTGTATACTTAATGGACTACCGTCTAGTGTAAGCATAACTTAAAAAAAATATTTGAGAGAGAGAGTGAGTATGAGCAGAGGGGTGGGGAGCAGAAGGAGCGGGAGAAGCAGACTCCCTGCTGAGCAGGGATTTCCACCACCGCCCCCCCACCCCCGACTCGGGGCTCGATTCCAGGACCCTGTGATCATGACCTGAGCTGAAGTCAGCTGCTTAACCAACTGAGCCACCCAGGTGCCCCAACATAACTTTTATATGCACCAGGAAACCCCCCAAAATTCATTTGATTCTCTTTATTGTGATACTTTCTTACGGTGGTCTGGACCCGAACCTGCCAGATCTCTGAGGTGTGCCTGTAAACGCATTCATCTGAGAGTACTGAAAGGAAAAACGATAAAATGGGGGTATGATTCTAGTCATTTTGGCTTATGGGGATTTGGTTTTTTCCTCTAATTCTCTAGATATTCTATAATAGTGTCTCTCTTACTTCTGTCAAAGACTGCCTGTCTGGTTTATGCTTTGCCCCTGGGTATGGCCTGCTTATTTAGTGGGTCTCATTGCTGATGTCTGCCCACAAAACCCTGGCCTGGGAACTTTTACAAGTCCCAGCCTCATTTCCCCACCTGTAAATGAGAACAACTTGACCCTGCTTTGCTCCCTTTACAGGGGAAATGGGGAAGAAAAACATTTGGAAGTTCACCTCCCTCTGCAAAGGGAAGGGTCAGTGACCTGCTGGTGATGGGGGCACCCGGGTGGGAAGTAGGGAGGGTCTGAGTGCAGGGAAAGGGTCGGGGCTGGTTCTGGGGGCACTAACGCGCCTGGGCCCCACAGGGCAGCAAGGGGCTCTTCTGGACTGACAGCCGGCTGCCACTCAGGAGGCTGTTTGGGAAATGACTTCTGAGAAAGTCCATCATGAGGCAGCTCCCAGTCTCTGCCACACATACTCAGAAAACCCACATGCTCTGTGCTTGGTATCACAGTCAAGAATCGAAGTTCGTGCCCCCATCCCAGCTCTTTAGTCTTTGGTCTGTAGCCTCAGCAAGCATACAGGTCTTATTGTGTTTTTCTTCCTCCCTTATGATCCAACCATAGATACTCGGTCTTGCCAGTAAGGGTGACTGAAGCAACAGAGTTTGAAATCGATTATTTATGGTAACTGACCACCTCCTGTGGGTCATGTGTTCAAGTCTCAAGGAGTGGAAATCCACCGACTTTCTGTCCTGCTTGTACCACAGGTTGGCATTTCCTCTCCTGACCATCCTTTCCTGAACCCTGAACAAGGGGGAATAAGGGACCTTGGTGTCCAGTGTTTGCAAGCCAGGGGCTGGCTATGCGATGGCTCCAGGTCCTTGGACTCACGGTCAGGGCTGGTCTGTCTGGATGGTGTTGGCCCTTCCCCTGCCCCAGTCCACCTGTGTCAACTCCCACGTTTTCTGTGTTCTCTCCCCTGCAGATGTCAAGCCTTCCAACATCCTCGTGAACTCCCGTGGGGAGATCAAGCTCTGTGACTTTGGGGTCAGTGGGCAGCTCATCGACTCCATGGCCAACTCCTTCGTGGGCACAAGGTCCTACATGTCGGTATGAGCAGCGGGTTCCATTTCTCATGCATCTTGCCTGGTGGGTGGCTTCCCCCGTGGAGCCAGAACCTGAGCTGGGCGATGGGGTGGAGGAGGAAGAAATGAGGGAGGAGGCATCACCGTCCCTCCCTGAGAACGTGGCAGCATCAGCATGTTCTCCTCTCGCCCCCATGCCACGAGCTTCGCGGGGGCAGGCCACGGGTGGCGGTGGGGGGTCGTCTCAGTTGTCCCTTGGTGCCTGGCATCTGGTAGGTGCCCGGGGAGTGCTTGGTGAGTAGGCTGATGTTTGGTTGACCGAATGGGTGGGTGAATGGCTGGTGTGCTCCAGAGAAGGATTCAGAGAGGGGGAAATGGGACTCTGGGTGAGTGCCGGCGTAGAGGGGCGTTAGGGTGAGTGGGGACCTCCATGGAGGTGGCAGTGAGCGCAGGCACGGATCAATCCGAGGGGCAGATGCAGAGGCTGGGGCATCCCAGCTCCCAGGGTATTTTCTGCGTTCTCTTCCACATCCTTGAGTGATGGCATTTGTTCTCTGTGGGTGCCCCGGGAAGTGCGGGTGATTGCTCGCTCCCGTTCTAGAGATGAGGAAAGCCGGATGCAGAGCCTGGATTGAAAGCCAGGTCTCCTTGCCAATTAGTCCCCTTTGCTCAGCACGTCCTCACTTGCCTCTTGGGTCCAATTTGACAGCTCCTTCCGGCCTCCATGTGTGGAAGTTCATGCCCACATCCTCCTTCCTTCTTGCCCGCCCCCTGCCCCCACCTGGACAGCCACTGTCAGCGTGACTCGCCCAGTGCCGGCCCACATTTCCACCCCCTCCACTCCTGTGGCACACGGTCTTTAAGAAACATGAAACCGGTGGGCCCTTCAGCTTCTTCCCTAAGTGTCTGAGAGCCGAGCAGCTAGCATTCTGGGCCACTCACCTGCCCACAGCAAAGTTCACAATCAGTCAACAGGCCCTGGGACCTCTTGATCCAGGGTAAGTGGTTTGGGTTTTTGTGGTTATGTGGTCAGTTCCAAAATGGTCCAGTGTCGGAGTTAGTGAAAAATCCTATGGGAGATATTAATGATGTCCAAAAAAACCCGTACAGTGGTCAGAATGAAGATTTTTTTTGTAGAGTTCTTGAAATACATGTGCTATTTCAGTTAACGCTAGGTAAAAATAATGCTTTGTACTGTGTACTTTTCCCTGACTCTTCCTGCCAGTAACAGCCGTATTTGTGTAGCATGCTGCAACATCTAACGTACATTTCCATTCGGTGTCACCTCCTCAGTGACCCCCGTAAGGAGAGCAGCTGTTTTGTGACGTCCGTATTGTCGTCATCATCACCCTCATCAGCTTCACTTCGTAGGCTCGGGATCGTGTAGTTTACAAGTCGCAGAATTGGGACTTGAACTCAGGTCTCCTGACCCTGGATCCTTTGCCTTTTCTACTGTTCATGTTGTCCAAGGACAGTCAGTGAGTCCATGGGGGATGCTGGTCTTAGAGCTCACCTTTCCCGACTCTCAAGGCCGGTGCTCTTTGTACCCACTGCACACTTCATTCATGACCCACGTTCCAGGAACCGCGTGTTTCAGACCCAGATGACAGGGTGAGCCTCGCAGGCTGGGCTTTGAACCAGCTTCCCTGCTCGTGCAAGGCAGTGACAAGGCTGGGCAAAGCGGGGGGCAGAGCCGGAGCCACGGTTGAAGCGGCAGCCGCGGTGCAGGCGGGGCGGGGAGGGGCTGTTGGTTGAGGGCAGTGAGGAGGCGTAGGTCAGGGCCACAGGAGCCAGCTAGGATTTGGTGAGCACAGTAGTTGGAGGCAGGTCAGAAACCAAATTAAAGCAGTTAGCGCAGGTTCCAAAGCAGATGAAATGCATCAGCAGATCCAGAGCCAGGGCCAGGGCCAAGACCAAGCAGGGCAGCCCACTCCCTGCCGTGCAGACAAGCCTCAAAGGGGCAGGCAGTCCGGAGGCGTCCCCCGGAGCCTCCGTGGGGACTCGCCTCTCCCTCTGCTGCGTGGGCCCAGATTCGCTCACAGGTGACCAGAACTGCGTCTGTCTCTCCCGCAGCCAGAAAGACTCCAGGGGACTCATTACTCGGTGCAGTCGGACATCTGGAGCATGGGGCTCTCTCTGGTTGAGATGGCGGTGGGGAGGTATCCCATCCCTCCTCCAGATGCCAAGGAGCTGGAGCTGATGTTTGGGTGCCAAGTGGAGGGAGATGCGGCTGAGACGCCACCCAGACCAAGGACCCCCGGAAGGCCCCTCAGCTGTGAGTGGCCTGTGCTTGGACTGGGGGCAGGGGGGCGGGGTCCCTTACTCCTGTGGGTTTCTGGAGGGCTGTTTCTCTGCACATTGTCTCAAGACTGCCTGTCTCTGGATGCCAGGCTGGGGCCAGGGCGGGAAGCAGAGCAGGGGCCCCAGGTGGGTGTTACCTTACGTTACTGCCAGCATCTTCTCACCCTTCGTTGAGTGCTGGCTGCGTTCCTGGCGCGGCATTTGGTACTTTGTATGCAGTATCTGATTTTTAAAAATGATGACATCTTTTTTTTTTTTTTTTAGGTAGTTTTTTGTGTTTTTTTTTTTTTGTGAGGTAAACTTCCCACAACATAAGATGCACACTTTAAAGTGTACATTTCAGTGGATTTAGTATATTCTTCCATGTTGTGTGACCATCACCACTGTGTAATTCCAGAACATGTCCGTCACCCTAAAAGAAGCCCCACCTCCATGAGCAATCACTCCCATCTCCCCCCACCCCAGCCCCTGGCAGCTGCTAATCTACTTTGCGTCTCCACGGACTTGCCGAGTATTATCTGATTTTAATAGCGGTCGTGTGTGAGCACTGTTACAATCTCTGTGTTAGATGCGAGGACACGTGTCAGGACTGCACACCGTAAGTGGCCAAGTCTGAGTCCTGGGTACCGGGCGCTGTGCAGCACAGCCTGCCTCTCTGATCATGCGTACTGAGCCGTAAACCTGGTACTTGGAGGAAGATCCTGGCCCAGCCACCGTCTTCTGATGTACTTCCTGCCGGGACATGTGTGACCAGGAGGACCTGGTGTCTGTCCCTGGGAGGCCCTCATGGGAGAGGGCCTGTATGAAGGGAGACACAGCGGATGGTAGTGGGTCACTGGAGGGACTGTGGCTGTGGTCCCTGAGGCTGCCCTGGGACTCTGGAAGATAAAAGGAAGAAACCCAAGCTCAGGGAGATTTAAAACCGGGTCCTTGACTGACTTCGTTACTACCTCATTTACCCCCTCTCAGTGTAAGGAAGAGAAGGGCAGACATAACGATTACCCATCTCCACTGTACCAAATTCACTACTAAGCTGTCAGTGGGTTTGCCTGAGGTCGCAGGCCTTGGCGGCGGCAGAGCCCACACTCCTACCCTGGCTGCCCAACTCTGTGGCCTTGGCTGGTCCCCTCTGTGGTCAGCCTGATCTGTGGCTCTCGTGTCTCTGCTTATCATCCACGACCCTGTTCCGGTCCCCAGGACCCCTGCTCCAATCCCTAGTCTCACATTGGCCAATAACTTCCTGTTTTCTGAGATGTGTTTTTTCTTCATCTGTAGCTTACGGAATGGACAGCCGGCCTCCCATGGCGATTTTTGAGTTGCTGGATTACATAGTCAACGAGGTAAGTACTGCATGGCTTCCCTGACCTTGGAATGTGCTTCTATTAGGGAAAGTCAATTTGATTGGGATACCTGAGTTGGTTGCACAGTGGGGCTTTTGGGGCCCCGAGGGGATTCTTGTAGGGCGTCCTGCTGTTGGAATGGAGTGGTTGGCTGAGAGGCTCCAGGTGTCCCTTCCCCAGGGAACATCCTTGGGTGGCTCTGAGTTTCTCTCCCTTTCTCAGTCAGGAGCCTCCAGGGTGCCCATTCCATTCTTTCTGCTTCATTCACCAGGCCTTTCTTGTGCGCTTCCCGTGGGCTACGTGCGCACTGCTGGGGTCACCGTAGGGATGAGGTGGGGGCCACCGATGGAAAAACAGAAGTCCCTAGTAGTGAAGATCGTTAGCTTCATATGGGAGGCAAGGCAAATACATACATACCTGTAGGGTAGGGTTTTCCCTTGTAAGTGCCATTAAAAACCAGATGTTAAACAAAAAAAAAGTGTAGCAATAGTATGGAAAATATTCACTATAGACGTGTGAAAAACAGTACAAAGTACTATGTATACTGTGATTGATTCTTTAAAAAATCTTTATAAAATATGTGTGTGCATATAAAGTCTGAAAGTAGTATGAAACAGTGGTTCTCTCAGGGTGATGCAGTTTCTTTTGGCTCCTTGCTGCTGGCTGACTTTGATGCAAGGAACACGCATGATTTGTGTGACACATACACCAGTATGTTTAAACGAAGAGGATCGAGGAAGAGAGCGACCAGCCTTCCAGTCTGGGATCGAGGGGGTGGGAAGCGGCGGACTCCAGCAGTGCAGTGGCACAGAGGAGGGTGGGGCAGGGCTTCGGGATGGGACGTTCGGTGGCCGGGCCGGCACGGGTAGCAGGTGAGAAGGGACCGGCTCTGTGAGGTTGGGGACGCTGCTGGGGTACACGGTAAAAGGCGTGGCCCTGTGCTCTTCTTCCTCAAGAGACTGGCAGAATAACTTTTCCTACTTCGCTCTAAAATCAGACCTCAAAGGGTCCCCTTGTCCCTTACAAACTCAACAGGCACAATCCTGCTTCACCCCAGCAGTTAATACGTCACTGACCAGGGAGGTTAACGGACCTCTCCTTACCGTCCAGCTTTATGCTAAGCACCCTGGGACATGGAACAGAGGTTCAGGATGTGATCTCAGCTGCTGAAGGACTCAAGGAAGGCGGAGGGCCTTGCATCTGTGCTGGTCAGGACGGCCACCCTCTGCTGCTGGGGCCTGAGCTGGGTGGTGCTGGGGGTGGGGTGGGGAGGGAAACATGTCACGGGAGATGGCCTGGCTCAGTAAGCCGCTGCCGGTCCCCTGCTGTGCCCTGCTTGCCTCTGGGGGCCCAGCTGGCTTCGTTACCCCCCTCACAGGTGAGGAAGCTCAGGCTCCAGGTAGCTCAGGTCCTTCCCACCTAGTGCTCTTCCTTCTTTACCACCCACAGTGCCAGCCCCCAGCCCCCCAGAACGCTGAGCTGCGTGGTGGCAGGTGCGGGCACCTCGCAGGCCCCGCTTTGCCCGGCCCCCATCCTACTCAGGACTAGCGTGGCCTCGGGGGACCAAGCTGTCCGTCTCTACCCTTGAACGTTCCCTTTATTCCCCTCAGCAGCAGCGACGGCCTTCAGGGTGGGCCTGCGGGCTGGGTTTTAGTCCCTCAGGTCAGTTGGTCCTGCTGTTCTGCTAAGGCCTTCGGGGTGAGGGGGGAGGCAGTCTTGGATCACCTGTTGATCCGGGCTACCCATCAGCGCAGCGACATCCCGGGCACGGTCTGGGAGCCCGCACACGAGGAAGCTGCACTCAGCCCTGGCACAGGTCCCACGCACGCGGAGCGCACGAGCCAGGTGTTCCAGGGCCCTGTCCTGTGTAACCCTGCGTGACCGCCACTGCGTACCCTGGGGAAAGGAGAGCTGTTGCCCTTGCCCGTGTCCTCGCGCTGGTGCCTGCACATGGCTGTATTCCTGGGGTGAACGGCCAGACAAGACCCAGCCTTCTGTCACCTGTTTTATTAACCTTGCTCCACTTCTTCAGGGCTCAGACAAGGGTACATGTTTTATTACTATTTAGGTAGCTTGTGACATGCAAGGGCGCTGTGAGCCTGGGCTGTGCCTGGGGGTCTGCACAGCTCCCTAGCTGCTGCCGCTCGGAATCGCTGGGGAGTCCTCGCCACACTCCAAGGCTTACACAGTTGGAGTATCGGCGGGAAAGGGTCCCAGAGATCGTGCGGCCCTCCTCATCTCAGAGAAGGACAAACAGATTCACAGAGAAACAGTGATTTGTTTAGTCACTAGACGAGTGGGTGGTAGAACACTAACTGGGCCCCAGTTCTAAGTGTGCTTTGTGAGACCAGTGGTTCCAGCCGGAAGACCCCGCAGGCAGCCCCTGCCTCCCTGTACCTGGAGAAGGGCAGCGCTGCCCAGAGGCCTGCGGGGGAGGGAGTTTGTGGGGACTATGGGTGGAGAAGGAAGCCAGGCCTTTCTTATGTCTTGACATGTATTTGCAGCCTCCTCCAAAACTGCCCAGTGGAGTTTTCAGTCTGGAATTTCAAGATTTTGTGAATAAATGGTAAGTCCACTCCTTGCCCTCGGGAACAGTACGCTGGTTTTGTCAGCCTCCCCATCCAGTCTTGGGGAGCAGAGCTCTGCCCTTTTCCTCGCACTTCCAGAGTGCCATGACTTCGGGGACTGGTCGGACTACAGCTGTGGGTAAAAGTTGCTGCTTTTGGCACCTGCTCTGCAGGGACTGGCATGTTGCTTTCTGGACTTCGTTGAATTCGGCAAGCACTTGCTAAGCTGCAGGCGTGCCGGCGTGCTCGAACAGGAAGGCGGAGAAGGCGTGCGCACTGCTCAGAACCTGCGGGCTGTGGGGAGGGCGGGCACATGATCTGAGTGATTTGAGCGGGAGCCAGTGCCCGGCAGTCTCTCTCATATTTTCTTTCAGCTTAATAAAAAACCCCGCAGAGAGAGCAGATCTGAAGCAACTCATGGTAAGTCCACTGATGTCCAATTTGTACACGTCCTTCTGTGAGTCACCCGCCCAGGACTCCCTGAGCCCATCCCCTGCTCCGCCTTGACCCCTGTGCTCCCGCTGCCCCTGGGGCTGCAGGATCCCACACAGCAGCCTCCTGTGTCCACGCAGCAGTGTGAAGGCCGAGTGGAGGGCAGGACGTCCATCCGTTCCTTTGTTCCTCCTAGTGACGCCGTGAGGCACTGAGGGCAGAGCTCCCAGCCCCAGCCCCGGCGGAAGAGCGCAGGCTCAGGGCGGCCAGTGAGGAGCTGAGGCCTCACAGCTGGGGAAACGAGCAGAGCAGGCTTTCGTGGCGGCAGCTGGCCCCTTCCGTGCACCCCAACTGCTGCCCCGGCACACGCTCCAGGAGCTCCTTCCAAGCGAAGCTCTGACCCAGGATTCTTGACCTTTCCTTTTGGTTTTTAACACCGCTTACTCTCCGTTTCCCTGCACGCAGGTTCATGCCTTCATCAAGAGATCGGACGGGGAAGAAGTGGATTTTGCAGGTTGGCTCTGCTCCACCATCGGCCTTAACCAGCCCAGCACACCGACCCACGCAGCCGGCGTCTAAGTATGTGGGAAGCAGCGAAGCGCGAGTCCCCTGCCCAGTGGTGTGCCATGTCGCTTCCGGGCCTCTTGCCCGTGCCTGTCTCTCTTCAGACGTGCATCTCACCTGTGACAGAGGATGAAGAACACAGCATGTGCCAAAATTCTATTTGTGTCGTTTTTAATATCACTGTCTTTAATCTTCCTGTTCTCTCCCTAAGTGGATCGGCTTTGTGCTTGGGGCTCTTGGTGTACGTCGATCACCACACGTGCAGCGTTGAAGTACATGAAACCTGGGGGGCCGTGGGTAGTCATTCTTACTTACTGAAAATCGCACTGCTCTTCCCTCACCGTGACTGGCTAGCTGCCTGTATTTTCGGGGTTCTCTGACACTTGGTGGTACTGCATTCTTGCCAGGCGCACCTTCTGTTTGAGTGGGAAGGGGCCTTGGAAGATCTTGACAGGCAGTGCATGTGAAGCATGCTTTGCTGCTATGAAAAAGAACATCGGAAAGTATATATCATGTTATTTTATTATATATTTTTGCTTTTGGTGTAGAATGAAGCAATTTCTATCAAAATCCAGCCAGAGCCCTTCACTGCCATGATAGCCAGGGCTTCACCAGTTTGTCTACTGTGATGATCTGTAGACTTCTGGTTGTATTTCTATATTTATTTTTAAATATATTATGTGGGATATTTAGTGGTTTATGTCTCTTTAAGTTTGAATTAGTGTTTCTAAAATGGTGGTTACTCTGAATGTTACAAATGGATCAAGGCATTAAAATGTATGAGATTTATCTTTCCCCAAATCCAAGTACTGCTGTTATTGTAAACAAGTGTGTATAGTGCCTAAAAATTGTACGAAAATCCTTTTAACCATTTCAATCCAGATGTTTAACAAAGCTAATCTCTTATTCTAATAAATATACTATCAAGTTAAAAGGATGGAAAAAATGTGTCTCCTTTTGTGGTAGGATTTTCATGGTCTCTGGTACACATACACAAGGAAGTCCAGTGAGTTTGCCAAGCCTTACTGTGAGGGCACAGGCGGAGACGGGGAGGAGGCTGGAAGGCAGATGCCACACCGAGGACAAGCCCAGTGCTCTGGACTAATGGATCTTCCCATGATTCCAAGTTCTGGACTCTGTCCAACTCTTCTCTCCACTCGTGTGAATCTTCCAGCTACCTTTCCTGTGGACCTGTGACTAGATCCCATCTCTTCCTGCCATTTCTACCCAGGGAAAAAACAGGAGCCGAGGTGGGGTTGGGGCATCACCGGTGTGCTCCCAGGGGCACCTGACTGGTGTGGGAGCCTCCGCCCAGTCCCATGCTGCTTTGCTCAGCGGTCTCTTTCACCAGTGACTTCTTTCCACTTTTCTGGAGAGGAGTGGACCTGGTGCTGGCTTTGTCCTGCCTGTGAGGTAGCAGGGAAGTCACAGAAAACAGAGCCACATCCCAACTGACCACTGATGCCTTTTCTGACCAAGTCACTTTTGGAACTTCAGGGTACACCTGATGCAGCCCGGTTGGCACCTCTTCCCTCATTTTCTTCGAGAGGGCGAGTTATAGAAAACCAAAAAAAACCCATCTTTAGAAACAAAAGGCCTATTTTGTTTTCAAACTGAAAACGGCGCCTGGGTAAATCTCCTGAGGAGGGAGCCCCGCCCTGGACCTACCCCGCCCTGGACCTACGAGGGCTTGTGATACAGCCAGGATTTTAGATTTTAAAACCGCTGAGTGCTACATATACTGCTGCCTCAGCCAGTCCATTTTTTCTTGCCGGGAGGCTAACCTACACGTCTCAACATCCATTCAGATCGAGGTTTAAGACTCACACCCTGTGTCTTTTGCTAATGGAGAAGATATGACCGAGAAGTTCTCACTAAAATGCGCAAACCGCATCTTAGGAGGAAGGTGTAACCTAGAGTCTGATACCTGGATCTGAATGCTTTCATGTTCAGTGTCTCTTGAGGGGTGTTTTAAATTCTCTATTTACATCCAAAAGTGTGTTACATTTTGAGAGTCAAAAAGGTTTTTTCCTGGTAATTTTTACCAAGAATGATCTTGTTCTCAAGAATGATGTTACCTGCCTCGGTCTTGTTTTGAGTTCCTATGTCAAATCCCTTCTTAGACTTCCTCTTGCTGAGACACCACCACAAGCTGGATTTTTACAGGATACCCTGTAAGCACCCCACGACCACCTGTGAAAGTGCTGGGGCGGGTAGGAATACTGTCATCTTACCCACAGGACTGAGAGGTGCAAAGAGTTAAGGCAAGCAGCCAGTTAGTGGTAGAGCTAGACTTCAGAGCCAACTTTTCTAGCTCTCAAAAACCCACGCTCTTATTTTAAATAAAACCCCCAAGTGTATAGCTCGATTGCTTTTCATTGCAAAAGCAACTTTCTCACTGTTTTCCAAGAAGCATGCTCATTTAAACTGCTATTTCATTTAAGAGTAGCTCAAAATAACTTTAATGAAATTCTGATTAATAAATATACTCATGTTCTTTTCTGGAACAGTTACAGAAGAAGTTCTGCTTGAGGAGGGTCTTTGTGTTTGGTCTGGCTTTTCTGTTGCTTGGGTAGGGCAAATTACTTTTATAAAATTAAGCAACTACTTAACTGTATATTCACTGGAAGAGGACAGTACGCAGAAGTGAATCTCAATTCTAAGTACCAAGTTTTAACAACCGTTATTCTGTAACTGTCATTATTACAAAACCCCAATCTCCCAGGCACAGTGATTTAATGGCACCTTTCCTTTCTAAGTCCAGAAATGGGTTTTAAACCATCCTGCTGTATTTTTTGCTCCAGGGGACGAACTGACCGTTTTCTGTTACTATCTGGAGACCAGGAAGCTACACGACAGCTCTTACCTGCACCTTTTTCCTAAGTACATCGTACCACAGTGCTGTCTGAACCTCCGCGTGGGCGCAGCCCACCAGTATTCCCACCTGCTCCACCGAGAGGTGGCAGCAGCTTGTGCTCTCAGGTGGCCCTCCGTGCTCCTCACTTGTCATCTTTCTCTCCTAGACCATGGCCTTGCTCTGCTCACAACGGTTCAATGGCATGCAGATAGCCTTTAATTGGTGTTCTTAAAAGAGGCATTGTTGACTGGAAAGGCTGGCCTGTATTTAAACTCTGCTCTTTGTGCAAATGTCAGACTTTCTCAATAGCATTTTAGAGGAAATTTTCTGTTTCGAGTAAAACTACTAAATCTGAGCAGAATACAGTCACAGCACCACCCATATTGCCCAATGCTAAGACACTGCATCTCTGCTTTTCCATGTCACAAATTTTTGTTAAAGCGCTCTGAAACTTGAGTTCTTGACGGAACCATTTTCACAACTACACATCCTAAAGTTCTTGCTTCCTTCTAAAGCAGGCTGGGGGCCCATGGAAAGAAAATAGTTTTGAAGAGACGAATTTCCTGAGATGTAGAAGTAATTCCTATAACTAAGCTTGGCTCCTCCTTACCCCGCTTCAGGGGTCTGATTCTTCTTCTTCTTCCTCCTCCTCCTCTTCGGGCACACGGCTCCTCGTGCTCAACTCCAGTGCAGTCTGGTTGATCGACGCTTCGTTGTCGACATGCACCAACATCTGCTTTAGGCAAAGACATTCGGGATTAGTAGGAAAGACACTGGCCTCGAACCAAATTCTTAAATATGTTTTAAAATCAAATCTCAGTTGTATCTTCATCCCCAATATTTATCATCAGGAGGTAAGGCCACTTCCTGTTTCTCCAATTTCTACGCTGACCCCTTTACCCCCACCCTCCCATCGCCAAAACGGGAGGAGTGTAAATGCCCTAGATCTGACAGGACGTCACCTCACCTACAAACATGGCTCATACGTCAGAATTACGCCGGCCTAGATGTGCTACTTTCAGATGGTTTGAAGTGGCTTAAATACATCTGGGAGAAGAAGTGCTCACATACGGTGTATTTAGAAGAATATTGTACTAGTTTACTTAAGGGCATTAGTAGGAGAAGGAGCTGTTGAGGACTGGAACTCACTTTTCAGCACTAAGCTTTGCAGCTGAAGCTACACTCTGTTAAATCCCAGGCTTGCTTACTCATGAAGCAGTGGAAGTTTTGACAGATGCCTGCAAAGCTCTCCCGCGCTCCCTGGGTTCACTGGAGCAACTACAGAGGTCAGATGACTAGAATGGTGCAGGCAATACAACAGCATCTGACTGATAAAGTGGGACCAGCTGGTAGAAAGGTGGCTGCCCCCTGTCTAAAACCCTGATTTTGAAATAGCCAGTTTATTAAACTAGAACATTTTTTTTTTAAGATTTTATTTATTTGACAGAGAGACAGCCAGCGAGAGAGGGAACACAAGCAGGGGGAGTGGGAGAGGAAGAAGCAGGCTCCCAGCGGAGCAGGGAGCCCGATGCGGGGCTTGATCCCAGGACCCTGGGATCATGCTCTGAGCCAAAGGCAGACGCTTAACGACTGAGCCACCCAGGCGCCCCTATACTAGAATATTCTTACAACCAATTCCCTGAATCCTCTGGGCATGATAATGTAATTCACAAAAATTTTTGGCCTCCAGGAAGCATCAGAGCAGAATGCATTTTGCATTCTCTCCCTAGGCCCACATTTGATTCAACTTACATCATGTGACTGTTCAGGTGCAGGCTGAGAAGAGGGCATCTCATCCCCTCTCCTAGAACTAATCATTGATTGGAGGGCTAATTCCTCAACCTAGAAAAGAAGAGGTGAGGACACTTACTATTTCACTGGGCTACCGACACGGGTAAAATTGGCTGAGCATGCTGTCAAAGGCTGGCACCATGAGGAGAAGGGAAAACAGTGTCACCTCTGTGCAGCTCTAGAGGGAAGGGTGGGGCTCTTAATCTTTACCCACATTTTAAGGAAGGGAGCCAAGAAAACCTCCAGCCCCTTTCCCCTGGGTGTACAGGTGTCTCAGCTGAGCCAAGACTTTCATTCCCGTAGACACAGCAGATCTGGGTAGAAAAGCCAATTGTGCCCTTAAAGAAGCAAGGTGTCTTCTGATTCCACAGAGGGCCAATTCCCGAGACTACAGATTTCTACGCAGTAATGAGAAAGTGAAGGCAAGGAGAACGGAAAGTGGAAGTGTTTCCTGGAGCATAAAGGAACTGAGACTTTAGAGGTCGTTGTCGTCATCATACGCAACACACACCCACTGGGCACTCGTACAGGTACTGGGGATACAAGAACATGAATAAGTGCAGGCCATTACAACCGTCCTCAGGAAAATACTATTTTGATATGTCATAGCCGTACAGTGCTTTTCAGTTTACAAAAGGTCTTCATAACCTGCATCTCAACCTCATTTGCACTTAAAGATCCAGAAAAAGAGTTCTAAGTCGCCCTTATCAGGATCCTCTCACTGGGGCTAAAGAGAGTGGATTAGGGACAGGTATGGGAAAGGGCCCTGGTGCACCTAAATCTCGTCCAGGCCGCGGAGTCCGTGACAGCTGCCAGAAGAAAAGTTATTGGGAACCCTGCGACAAGCCTCTTTCCTCAGGGCCTCGCTTTCTTTCTTTGCACAACGGATCCACGAGTCTCTTCCGGCTTAGCAACACTGGAGCTGTTTCTAGCGCCGAAAGAAGCTAGTAAATGGTGGCTAGCACGTGCTGAAGGAGCCAGGGAGGAAGGGGCCCGGGCAGGGAGAGCCTAGCCAGCCTCAGGGAGGTCGCACCTGCTCAGCGCGTGGTGGGCGGGGCACCTGCATTTACGGGTGTTGGCCGTGTGGCGGTGGCCTTGCCCCACGTACAGATCGCTGGACCCCAGCCTAGCCCTGCAGGTTCAAGACTCTGAGAGAAGTGGGCCCGCAGAATCAAACACGCTCCCCAGGTGCTTGTCAACCACCAGGTGGACGCCGCCGACGCCTAAGGTTCGCGGGGCGGCGGAGTGGAGGGGCGGCGGAGGCGGGGGGGAAGCGGGGTCACCTTGAGCCGGTTCAGCTGGTCGTGCAAGGCCGCCTTCAACCGCAGCAGCGTCTCCTCCTCCTTTCGCAGCTCCTGAAGCCGGCTCAGCATGGCGCCTCCTCCTGCCCGCCGTCGCGCCGGGCGCTCGGTAATGACGTCACGAGCCCCGCGTTCCCGGAAACGGAGCCGCGGGCTGGGCGGGGCTGGCGCCACGTGGGCCACGGCGCTTCCGGCCGGCGTCGGCACTCTCGCTGGCCCCTTCGCGGTGGCCCTGCTTTACCCACCGCAGTCCCGGGTTTTTAACGAGAAAACCCGAGTCCCGTGATCATCAGGAATCTAAAGCACAGGGCGTGAAGCCATAAAGAACTTGGGGGGTAAAAATGGCCAAGTACCCAGTTTCAAACGCTTCTTTTGAGTACTCCCAAGCATCGAACTTTAAATTTTAGTTTTTGCAACAAGTGGCTCTTTTTAACTCCACAAAACCTGCAGATCCACGAGGGCAGAGACCCAACGCAGGAGCATCTAGCACAGAGGCGCACGAGGCCTGTTGATTTTTGCAGGCAAGGATTCCTGGTCACATGAAAGTGGTTCCCAAGCAGCTGTGCAAGTTACAGCAGGAAAAAAACGCAGTGCTAACAAATTCAATTGGGACGTGGTGCCTTTAAGTGCTAAGGGACAGAGATCTCTATCTGCAGATCAGAGCATACACCACCCGGATGTGGATAATATCAAAGGAAACAAACCAGATACGAAACAAACCCTGACAAGAGACAAAACATAGCCTGGGACAGGTCAACCCTTAAGGTGGTTAAGACATGCGGACAAAACAGGGTAGGAAAAACCCTGCATGTCCTTTTGGGTTCACTTCTCTGCAATATAGTGAACATATCCCTCCCTTTACTAAATCTGCGAAAACCCAAGTAGTTCTGAAAAATGCTTCTGACACTTCCATACTATGGGTCAAAATAACGAGGGTAGCATTTCCTCTAACTGTACTCTTATCACATTAAGTTCTAATAGGCACCTTTGTAGAGTAACCAGCAATTTATTGCAGTCCCTCAAAAATATAGATTCTGCCCTCTTGTGGTACTGGGAAAAAAAACCCTCTTATGTAATTTGCCTATTTTCCAAGGTGCATTTTTTGTCTTTGGAAGGAGGAGTGACGAGAGCGCGCTAGCCTGCAACAGAGTACAGGATGGAAGAGGGAAAGAATCCCAAGCAGACTCCCCACTTAACCTGGATACTGACATTGGGCTTGATCCTATGACCCATGAGCTCTTGACCTAACCCAAAACTAGGAGGATGCTCAACCCAGTGAGGCACCCAGGTACCCTGAGGAGTGCTAAATCTTCTAACAGCTTCTGCACATTTGAGAAGTCTTTTAACCACCAGGTTCTCAAAACGTTGTTATTTACAAATTGGATTTATATCTGGATTTATGCAACGTTCTTCTTCACATTCAACTGCATGGATTTACTATAAAGGCAAGGCCCTGCTTTACACCAGACTACAAAATGCAACCAGAAGGCTGGAATTATGGGAGAAAAACAAAACTATTCTAACCAAGATTCAAACACACTCAACAGGTCATGTTTCTGGCCTTCAACGTGGGATCTTTATTCAAAATTAGCCATCCAAAACGATTTGACTTTTATAGAATAAACGTAAGTTTTTAGGCAGCAGGCTTCTCCGCAGTGGGTTTCTTTTCTGCAGGCTTCTTGTCAGCAGCTGGTTTCTTGGTAGCTGCGGCCTTTTTCCCCAGCACAGGTTTCTTCTGCTTCTTCACACCAACAGCCTTCCTTCCTTTCTTCCCTACCACAGGCTTCTTGCTTGGAACCCCCTTCTCATCTGATTTGGCTTCTAAGGCTGCTGCTGCCTTATCCATACGGAGTTTGTGCTGCAACAAATTAAAGAGAAAAACCCAAGAATCACTTCTTTCTAAAATAAGTTAACCGACCACCAAAAACCAAATTAGCACTCACATTCTTGGCCTGGCGAAGAATGGTGTTCCGGCGCATGGTCTTTGCGTATGGGTTTAGCTTCAACATGATTCTCAGGTTCTTCAGTGGATTCTTCTTCAGGACCCTGCGATGAATCTTCTTGCTATAAAAAGGTACCATTATTAGTATTTTATTCACCTTATCTACATTTTTGAAATAACCAACAATATGAGGCTTTAGCTAGAGTAAGTATCACAACTTTACCGTGGTGCTCGGAGGGCTCTTTGAATCTCTGGACTTTTCAAGATTCTGCTAAGGTCTGTATTAAGCATCTTATGCATGGGAAGGCTGAAAAGAAAAAAATGTTGAATTTCACTACCACTGTTCAGAATACCTCACCATTTCACAACATTGAATCTGTACGTAAGGGGATATGGCCACATATCATCCATTATTTAGAAAACACGCACACCAATTCCGAATGTAAGTATCCACAGCATGAACATCTGTGTTCAATATATGAACACGAAGAACACTCACTTGTAGTTACTCTTGAGGGAGGCAGCCTTACGCCAAGTGCCATAGAGATCGTCTAACTTGCGGAAAGCACTTTCAGTCCAAATGCAGAAACGTCCCACATGCCCACCAGGAGCAAGTTTCAAAATGTTCAGTTTGCTTACATTAAGTAAAGTAATTCCTTTTGAAGGGAAAAGAGAATTAGGGAGCCTGTAGTTTACATACAAGAAACACAAATCACGTTTCTGACTTATGTGCATCAGGTACCCGAGAACCGTTACTAATCAGGCACGTTCGACCATCTCTGGTGCACTCATTCAGCTGAGAATCAGAAGTTCCACATAATCATGTGTTTCAGAAACACGGACCATAAAGTGGAATCTCATCATAATAAAAGCTGAGGAAGCTTGCATCATACGGGCAATTGAAGTAAGCAGTACAATTACCAGGGATGTTTCTGAAGGCCTTGATGATACCGTTGTCTTCATTGTAGATAATGCACGGTCCCCTGCGCTGGATACGGCGACGGTTTCTCATCTTGCCCTTGCCAGCTCTCATTCGCTGAGAGGCATAGACCTAAAAAGTGAGAACACTTCGTATTTTAAGATATGAACCCTGCAATTGATCTTCAAAGTTAAACTCCACTTTACAGATGATGAAAGGAAGCTACAACAAAGTGCTCAACATTAACGCATAGCCATAAATGGCAGTCAGGATTCAACCCAAGTCGTAAGGCTTCAGGGTGCTTGTTCTCGCACCCACTGAAGTTATACTTCCAGACATCTCTTGAAATTTAAAAATCTGACAAATTTGTGTTAAGGACCACCAAAATGGAAATTTGTTCATTAAGCCTACCTTTTTGATATCATTCCAGGCTTTAAGTTTCTTAAGAAGCAAAACAGCCTCCTTGGTCTTCTTGTAACCTTCAACTTTATCTTCAACCACCAAAGGAAGTTCAGGAACTTCTTCGATACGATGACCTGACAATGCCAATTAACACCAACAAATACCTGGTTACCCCGAACCTTTTGAAAAATCGAGAAACATTTCATAGAATCCACAAGAGCAAAATAGCATATGATGTGCCAAATCAGAATTTCCACAAATATCATGTGTTTCAGAAACACGGACCAATTAAGTGGAATCTCATCATTTTGAGTTAAAATAGAGTAGGCACATGAAGTTAGAGTGGGAAGTTTTCTAACACATGAAATCACCACATTGCACTTAGTTCACCAGTTATTACACAGTATTCACTATGACTTAACCATAGATCAACGTAGTCAGGATTATTATCTAATAGAAATTTAGTCAGGGACTCTGGGATGAACAGAATCTACGTATTAACATGAATATGAAATGGGTCAGGTGGGGAGAAGGGAAAAAAAAAAGGTATTTTATATCATTCCTGTAATACGAAATATACAAACCTTTAGACATGACCAGCGCTGGTAGGGCTGAGGCAGCCAGGGCAGAGCAGATGGCATATCGCTTCTGTGTTGTGTTCACTCGGCGATGCCAACGGCGCCAGGTTTTGGTTGGTGCAAACATGCGGCCTCCACGACACATCTATTATCCCAGTTAAGAATCATACTTCTTAAGAATTTTAGGAATTAAAGAAGGGTTATGTCTTGCTCAGTAAGTATTTTCGTCACCCTTCTGAACCAGCTTACTGACAGCAGGCAACTGTCGCTGAGAACAGAGTAAGACGCAAATTACGACATCATTGCAAGCAAAACTTCCTAATGCCAAGCTCCTATCTGACCAGAACAATGTTTATCCTGGACACTATTAATACGTTGTTCGAAACCGCTAACATGAATAAACCAGGTCCAGTCTGATAAATTCCACAAGAGCTGACCAATCCAGAGTGAAACAAAGGATACATTTCCAAAAGCACCCTGGCCAGAACGGTGAGTCCCACCGCCTCGAACTCTGGGAATTCGAGCCACAGCTCTGCCAGTACCCCAAGACTCAGCACTGGTTTGATGACCTGAAATTGGGAAGAAATACGTTTTAGCTGCTCAACCCTACCAATCCAGGAGTATCATGCATGGCAGCAACAGCATCAGAACATCCAGGAAAATCATGCTGATTCAGAAACACGGACCAATGGAGTGGAATCTCATCACTGCTGTTAAGGTCTTATAACATCAACCCTTGAAAAATCCATACCTGCTAATTCACTGACAGCATATGGCTGTCTGTTGTTTTTGCGCAAGTTGGTGTGAACAAAGTTCACGATATCAGGTCGAATGGGAGCCTTGAACACAGCAGGCAAAGTAACATTTTTGCCAGATGACTCCCCCTTTTCGGAGTACACAGATATCAATGGGCGAGCACACGCCTGGGGAAAAGAAAAAGGTAATTTATATTAACAGACGATAGCAGAAACACTATTCTCACGTGTTATCAACAGTACTTTTTAAAGACTGAATTACAGGAGATTCGAATTTGGGCAGGTAGACAACGCTTAGAACTGAAACAAAGGCTGTTCCCAACACATCGCGTTTCTGTTCCCCACACATCGTGTTTACTAACTTCAATAAATTCTTAAAGGACATTTAGAACCTCAAAATCTACCACAAAATTTATCATTCAACTTTCAACCTAGGCTGTACAAAAGAAAATGATCAAACCATACTGTAAGATTTAAAAATGCTATTTAACGCCACCATCTGAACTTTTACCAAGTGTCAGCAAATCTGGTCTACGACAGCTCTACTTCAAATTTCTGCCCTTGGCCCCCTTCATCCCAAAGAGATCTCACGAAACTTACCAGCAAAAATACTGGTCATGTTAATTTTGCTCAACCTTCTCCAAAGACGTACCACCTGAAAATAAACCTACTGAAGTTCTGAGGATGGCCTACATGATGTGCTGGACCTCATCTCCCTAATCTTTTCCAGACATCACTGTCCCTACACTCAGGGCCATACCCCTTCTGCCTCAGAAATAGCTGTCTTCATCTTCAACAGGCTCAGCATGCTTCCTCACGCTCCTTCAGGCCACCTTCTGGAAAGTTTCTCTGATCACTTTAAGGCCCAACTACTGCATCTACTCCCATTGCCCGTGTTCACAATTACTACCATTGAATATTTCTATGTTATTTTGTTCAAATCATGACACAAGCATCACAAACGTTTTCTGTTTTTTTTCACTGAACTCCCCAGGGCACAAAACACTACACAATACAAATAGCAAACGTTATTTGTGGAAATGCAGTGCATGTGACATTAGTCATGCTATGAGCTAAGAATTCAAAGGTTTAGGGGACACTAAGCAGAACAACTTTTAAAGACGTTTGGAAAGCTTTTGTAGAGGCTCTTCTTAGATAACACATGAAAATTCAGAAAAAAGTGGATATACAAGTCTTTCACAATGTCTCTCTTCAAAACACGGAAGTATTTCTTATTGAACAGCATGTGAAAATACAAGTCCCAAAACTGATTTTCACCCCGATTCAGCCTTAGGCCCCAAGAGTTTGCAAATTGTCAGCAGAACCCATGCCTTCTACGATACAAGGAAAACTAGAATCCCAAAGGTTCCTCTGCACCTGAGAACGATCTGCTGTCGCCCTGTGCTGGGACGCCCACGTTGCCTCTAAAATGGCTGCCGTAAAGCCGCACTACCCAGCTCCGAGCCTCGAACAGACGCCTCTGACACTCATCTCCTACTCCTCGCTTTCTCGCTTTAAGACTTTATGCCCCAAACGCCTAACCCATTCCTGCCAGAACCCGACAGCAGAGAAAAGCCCACCAGAGAGAGCTTCCACTCACCATCGCGGGGAGAGGAGAGGGCCACGCTCCTCTCAACCCGGCGGCTCCTTTAGGAAAAGGAAAGACCTAGCACTTCCGCTCTATATGTAACCTTCAACTCGTCCGCCAACCTGCCCCGCCTCAGAACCAATCCAGAGACACAAAATATCGCTCTACCTCTGTATAAAAATAATAAATAGCGTGTTATTTCTTTACATGCATCAAACTACGGTGTCTACTGACTTCCAAAGCCAACAAAAGCGCTTAGAAACAAGGGACTCCTTTTCGCGGAGTAATCCATAAGGAGGCGTGGCAACTCTCGCGAGACGAAGTGTCTTCCCCCCCCCCCCACTGCAATTTATTTTAACTTTTTCTTACGGGAATGGAAAACTGCTGGGACAGAAAAAAACCGCTGTGTGCTCTAAAACAAAAGATAACTTCGTGGGCTGACAGGGCCTGCCGGGAGTGGGTGGGGTGTAAACGTAGTCCCGGCGAGGGGGTCATGACCCTGGACGTCAGCGGCGGCGCGCAGTTCAGTTTGGCTGTCTCGGGTCCGCAGTCAAGCTGGGGCGTGATGTGGTCCCGAATGAACCGAGCTGCTGAGGAGTTTTACTCTCGTCTCTTGCAGTGAGTTGTAGCCGGTGCTGTTGCCTAGGGTGCGAGGGCAGCACTTCTCCCTGGGCGTATTGCTTGGTCCCTGCTACAAGCCTCTTGGCCCTGCCTTGCCAGTTCTCAATGGCGCGCAAGTTACAGACTGAGGCAGCTTTCCTGGGGTCTGGGAGTTAGGGAAAGTCTGGTTAGCTGCTCCAGTGTGGGGTTGGCCCTGTGGGGATTTGCTTATAGTCTCGTATAGGAGAAAATGACTGTACGTTTATCAATCGGGGTGGCAGGTGACAAGTTTTTCGATAGGCGCTTTATTCTATTCATGCCGTAAATGCACGGAACTTAGGATATGTTAGGGACACCTCTCAGGATAAAGAAACCTAGGTGTTGGCATCCTTCATCTGTTTAAAGCCTTTCTGGTGTGAAACGTATTGTCTCTTCAGAATAATTATTTGTGCTACAGTTGTAATAATAACGTAATAGTGTGTTGGGGTTTTTCAAGTACCTTTATTTCACTGTGCTCTAAGATTTAATTCTTAAAGTGAAGTGCTAGTACAAAAGGGGATTCCATCTAGTTCTGCATCCAACTTTAAAATCGAATCCAGCAGGTCTCAAATTTGAGGTTGCATCAATCACTTGGAGGGTTGTCAAAACACAAGATTGCTAGGCCCCCATCTCCAGGGGTTCTGATTTAGTAAGCCTGGGCGGGGCCAAAGAATTCTGACAAATTCCAGGTGAAACTGCTGCTGGCCTGACAGGACACTTTGAGAACCACTGATGTGATCTAACCCCTTATTTTCTAAATGCCATAATTTTTCATTATTTATCTTTATTGCTTTTTCCCTGCTTACAAAAGTAGTAATGTAGCACCTGGGTGGCTCAGTCAGTTAAGCCTCTGCCTTTGGCTCAGGTCATGATCCCAGGGTCCTGGGATAGAGCCCCTCGTTGGGCTTCTGGCTCTGCTGCCACTACCCCTGCTTATGCTCTCTCTCTGTCAGATAAATAAATAAAATCTAAAAAAAAAAAAAAAAAAAAAAAAAGTAATGCTTGCCAATTTTTGAACATTATAGACAGAGCACTAGGTTCTTTTTAACTAATAATGTCTTGGATGGCTTTCAGTATGACACCTTATCGATATATCTCATTGTTTTTAACTGCTGTGCAATATTCTCTGCCTGTCTTATGTTTATTTAACCACTTCCCCATTGATACAGTTTTGTTTAGACCCTTTATAGTTCCCAATTATTTCATGGAGCTTTGTCTTTTTCTCTACTTGTAACCACAAAAGTCTCTTTTACTTCTCTTGAGTCCTTTACATGCCTGTGCATCCAGTTGCCTACGGGAAATTTCTACGAGACCTCAAACTCATTATCTGCAAAACCGAATTCATCTTTCCCCAGCAACCTGACACTCTGCTCCTGAGTCCTTTCTCTGAATTAAGAGTTCCAAATCCAAGATTTCCACCTCCCCTCCCCCATTCCATCTAATCACTCACCTGGTGCACTTGTTTCCCCTCTATCTCTACTGCTTTTGTTCAGGACATTGTCACTTATTCACAGCGATTTTCCTAGCCTCCAAGTTTATGCCTTCCATCTCACAGTCAGAGAGCTATTTCCCATTTAAAATCTTTTAGTGGGGCACCTGGGTGGCTCAGTCCGTTTAGTGTCTGCCTTCAGCTCAGCTCATGATCCCAGGACCCTGGGGTCGAGCCAGAGTCGGACTCCCTCCTCAGCAGGGAGCATGCTTCTCCAGAGTCTCCCTCTGCATCTGCCGCTGCCCCTCCCCGCTGCTCATGCTCTCTCTTGTACTGTCTCTCTCTCTCAAATAAATAAAATCTTAAAAAAAAATCTTTTAGTGAGCTCCTCTCGGCTTTCAGGATAAAGTTGTAGTGATACAGCAACATGTCTCCCATTGTGCTGCCACGGCAGCCTGCCCTCACCTGTGTTGGAGCACCCTCACCCTGTAGTCTGTTGGCTTACTCTTTGGACTTCCGTCAGACTATGAACCAGGGACTATGTTTTCGTTGTATATCCTGGACATCTAGGAAGAGTGCCTGCCTGTAATATACATGATTGTTGAATAATTGATTAAATAACATCCCTCAGTTATACACAAAGGGCAAATATCTTTAAGAATAAATCACTGTCTTGTCCAAAATGGCAAATGTGAATCGTTCAAAGGCCTAGCTCTCCTGTTTTTATTTCAGTAAGTCAGAATAGATCAAATAATAAATGGTATCCTGAAACAATTTCATTGGGCTTAGTTAGGTCTCTAAAGATTGTGTCTCTTTCAGAGTGTAGGTCAGACTGATGTGCATTGTGGTATGTTTAATGGTTAATAGTTCACATGCTTTGGGATGACTATTTTTAGAACTTTCTTGAATGAAATGATAATTATTAAGTGATATCCGAGAGTTTTGTGCTTACATTTTTAAAAGGAACTTGTTTAACGTTAACAAATTTTCTCAGTTTTTAGTGACAGCTCATAAAAACAGAGGGAGGATAGATGTTTTTATTTTAGCCGTAGAAGTCTAGGACTAGGAACCTTAAATAACTTCTTTGGTTATCCACTGATTCAGTGGCAGATCAGAATCCAGTGATTTTTACTTCCCATAAGTTACATGGTAAATTACATTTTAATAATAATTGATGATGTATTTTAGAAGATGAGAGAGTAGAGGTAGGTAACCTGATTTCCTGCTGCCTCTGAGAAGCCTTTGTGCCCAGTTGTGGGCAGCAGTCTATTAATTTCTACCACATCTCTTTTTTCTCATTTTTTTTAAGGATTTCTATTTATTTATTTGTCGGAGAGAGAGAGCAAGCATAAGCAGGGGGAGTCACAGACAGAGGGAGAAGCAGGCTCCCTACTGAGCAAGGAGCCCTATGTGGGACTTGATCCCTGGACCCTGGGATCATGACCTGAGCTGAAGGCAGATGCTTAACCGACCGAGCCACCCACTAGTCCCTTCTCATATTCTTTTTCTGCTTTTTCCCCCTCTTCCCAACCATGCCTTAGGGCTGCTATGACTACTTTGCACTTTGCTTTTCTCACTGGTGTCATGCAGAGATAAAGTGATAACTACTGTATTTAAATGTCAGAATACTGTAGCTCTGTTTTTCACGTGTAGTTCTTCATTTCAGGGAGTTTGATGAAGAAAAGAAAGGAATCCATAAAGATCCATTTATCTATGAGGTATGAACAATTTATTTCGTTTTCAAATAAAACTCAGTAATCCTAACATTCTGCTTTTTTAAAAGTTGGGTTCACTGAAGTTATTTAGAGTAAATCCCCCCTTTAGCATACAATTCTATGAGTTTTTACAAATGTATTCCGTCATATAACCACCCCCGTGATCAAGATCTAGAACATTTCTGTCACCTCCAAAAAATCTCATGTCCCTTTATAATCAGCCCTTTGTCCCCAGCTTTTTCCAGAACGTCATATAAATAAAGTCACACAGTATGTAGTCTTCTGGGTCTGGCTTCTGTCAAGGAATGTAATGCATTTGAGATTCATCTATGTTTTGTGTGTCTCAATACTTCATTCCTATTTATGGTTGGATAGTATCCCATTTCATGGGTGTGCGACACTTACCCACCCACTTACCAGCTGATGGATACATGGATTGTTTCCAGTTTTTGATAGTTATGAATAAAACTGCTATAAATATTCATGGATTTATTAAGCATCTAATATATGCCAGGTGTTCCATAGCTCAAGTCCCCATAAGGTTTAATCTATAAAATAATTAGTGAACTAAAATTAATTATATTAATTACATGCTAAAAAACAAATAAGGTGGAGAGAAATATATATATAATACATAAAAAGTGCTTAAAAATCATTAGGAAAAATGACAACTGTAATAGAAGAATAGACAAAAAACATAAGTAAGCTCAGAAAGAAAATTACAAGTAGAGTTATTTCTTACTGTTTGAATTTTCACTAACCAAACTCAGGAATTAAGTATAGCTAGGTAAATGTATTAATCCCTCCCCATCAGAATTCTTGGTTGATATGTATATTAGTTTCCTAGGGCTGCTGTAACCACAAATTGGTTTGCTTAAAACATCAGAAATTTGGGGCGCCTGGGTGGCACAGCAGTTAAGCGTCTGCCTTCGGCTCAGGGCATGATCCTGGCGTTGCGGGATCGAGCCCCACATCAGGCTCCTCCGCTGGGAGTCTGCTTCTTCCTCTCCCACTCCCCCTGCTTGTGTTCCCTCTCTCGCTGGCTGTCTCTCTCTGTCAAATAAATAAAATCTTTAAAAAAAAAAAAAATCAAATTTATTCTGTTGCAGTTCTGGAGACTAGGACTCTGAAATGGAGGAGTCAGGAGGGCCACGCTCCTACTGAAGGCTCTAGGAAAGGATCCTTCCTTGGCTCTTCCTAGTTTCTGGTGGTTTCCAACAATCCTTGGAGTTTCTTGGCTTATAGACACATCACTGTAGTTTCTGCCACCGTTAATGCATACCATCCCTGTGTGTCTATGTCTCTAAATCCTTCCCTCCTTGTAAGTACATCAGTCATTGGATTTAGGCACCCCCCCCAATCCAAGTTAATTCTCAACTTGATTACGTTTGCTAAGACCCTTTTTCTAAAGAAGGTCACATTCAGAGGAACCAGGGGTTAGGACTTCACCATATCTTTTGGGGACATATTCAATCCACAACAGTACTTGAAACTCAAGAACCTGGTAGATTAGAATAACACAGCATCCTTTGCTTTCTGAACTTGGTATCTAAATGCTTTAGGATCCAAACTGAGAAATGAAATGAATTGAAGTAATGAGAGTTATTTGTCAATGACAAACCTTTGAAAGACTAGTCACCTTCATTAGTAATCAAATAAATGGAAAAAAAAAAAACAGTAACAAACAAGATACTCTTTTTTGCTGTGAGACGGTAAAAATAAATAGTGAAAATACTCAGTTGCCGTAAGTGATGGGGATGCAAATATGTGGGGGCACCATATTTGCAAGGCAATCTGACAAAGTATTCATCTTAAAGTAATTCAAGGATGTCTATTATTATTTGTTTATTAGAGCAGATAACTTTAAAGTGTCCAAATGTTGAACAAAATGGGATTAATTATATGATGGTAGAACCAAAGAACACTTAATGGATAGAAAGAGTTGTGTGATACAGAATATCGTATTTTTATTAAGCAAAATCCTATCTAGATATTTAAATACTGAACACATTTTTACTTAAGTAGATTTATTTCTGTGTCTGGAAGAAGATCTCACAAAGTAGATGCCAGCCATGCTAGTAACTAGTGATTATCCTGGCTGGTAGGGTTATATGTGAGTTTTAAAGAAATGGCTTAGGTATCTATTTTCAGACCTTTCTGCAATAAACGTGTTTGCAATTGAAATGAAAAAATACATAGTTCCTAGAGATTGATAAAAGTTCTAAATTCCATAGTACAATCAGAAGAAAAGGTCATATTTATAAAGTGCTGATTATATGGTATGTTATAGTAAATAAAGTGTGAGTCAAGGAAGAGGACGTCGGTGTGATCCTAATCAAAAGAAGGCTCCCCAAGGCAGGGCGCACTTGAGGGAGGCCTTGAAGCATGTGTAGAGGCGAATAGAGCTAGGTTTGTCCAAACATGAAAACCAACATGGCAAAGAATAAATGAAATCTTCTCTTTAGAACATTCTGTCTTGTTCACATTCTCTTTTTTAGCCACTTACGTAGAACTAGTCTTTCTGTGTTTAAATATTTGTACTACCGGGGATGTACTGTATGGTGACTAACATAATATAATAAAAAATCATTTAAAAAAATAAATAAATAAATATTTGTACTAATATGCATGTGTGTATGTAACATTGCTTGACATTATCTATTTTTAATAGGCTGATGTTCAAGTGCAGTTGATCAGCAAAGGCCAGCCGAACCCTTTGAAAAATATTCTACATGAAAATGATGTAGTATTCATCATGGAGAAATTGGTAAGGAGTGCTTGGGCTTTGCGCTCGTTTAATTCTTTTTTTTTTTTTTTTAAGATTTTATTTTTAAGTAATCTCTGTCCTCAACGTGGGGCTCTAACCTGGAGATCCAGAGTCGCGTGCTCCGCCAGCTGAGCCGGCCAGGCGCCCCTGTGTTTGTTGAATTCCCAGTAGCCAAAATCAGTTTATTGGGAATGATCTCAAATGTGCACACTTTTGTTTATCAGCACGTTAGTGAAAGTGAATTCTGATTCTTTTAGAAGTAGATACAGTGGTGTCCAATAGAAATATAATGATAACTGTGTAGGTAATTTAAAATTTTGTAGTATCCTGATTTTAAAAAAGTGAAATTAATTATCCTACGGTAAAATTGACTTTTTTTCTTTTGTTGGTCCACCACAATCAGGCACAAAACAGTTCCTTCACCCCAAACAACTCCCTCATGCTCTCCCTTGAAAATCCCCCTGGTAACCACTGATCTCTTCTCCCTTGGTGTAGTTTTATCTTTTTAAGAGTGTCGTGAATGGAATCATACAGTGTGTAACCTTTTGAGTCTGGCTTCTTTCACTCTGTATAATGCCCTTTGAGATTCATCCACGTTGTATGTGTATCAGTGGTTCATTTCTTGAAATTGCTGAGTAGATTCTGTGGTTTGAATGTACCACCGTTTATTTATCTAGTCACCCTTCAAATGACATTTGGGCTGTTTTCTGTCTCCGGTGATCATGAATAGAGCTGCTGTAATCATTTTTGTATAGATTTTTTGTGTGAGCATGTTTTTTCTTTACAGTAAATACCGAGGAGTGGGATTGTTTGAAATTAGGTTTAATAATGCTTTTTACTTAGTCTCGTATATCTGATAATACCATTTCAATGCATAGTTAATATAAAGATCATTAATGAGATATTTTAAGTTTTTTCCCCCCGTATTGCATCTTCAAAATCTGGTGTGTATTTACACTTTTCACTGGTCTGGCCCCATTTCCAGTACCCAGTAGCTGCGTGTGGCCAGCGGCTGCTGTACTGAACAGCACAGCATAAGGAGCTATGACTCATGAAGTTCTACTTTAATTTTTGTTTGTGGAATGTAACAGAAAACTTCTTATCTCTTGCATCACTTTATAATTCCAGCCTGAAGCCTTTGTGTTTTAATTATGGTGTTTTGGCAGAGCAATTATAGTGATTTTTACTGAGTGGTGGTAATGCTGTCAGGTTACACAGTTGTTTTGAGGCCAGAACGCATTCCTTTGACTACATTGTTTCCTGAAGTAGATTGGAACAGACTCTAATAGGGGAAAGTGGAGGTACTTTTAGAAGGAACTCTTCTGTTTGTTTTAGGACCCTCGTGCTATCTGGTGAAGGAACAGGGAGCTTTCATTTTAATGCATACAAAAGCTCTTTTTGAGGAAGGGGGGCAACTTTGTCTTTTATGTTAATGAAAGGGTGTTATTACAGTGCTTATCTATAGTGGACAGATGCTTGGGAAATGATGATAGGTGAGTTATGTGGTTGAATTTAGACTTCTGTTGTGGGGAGAAGGGAAAATGTATGTAGAGCAAAAGTCGAAAAAACGAAGATGTTCAGATGAAGATGAGTCACCTAGGAAAAGATAAGAATGACCCAAGGAGGGGCGCCTGGGTGGCTCAGTCGTTAAGCATCTGCCTTCGGCTCAGGTCATGATCCCAGGGTCCTGGGGTCGAGCCCCACATCGGGCTCCCTGCTCCACTGGGAGCCTGCTTCTTCCTCTCCCACTCCCCCTGCTTGTGTTCCCTCTCTCGCTGGCTGTCTCTCTGTCAAATAAATAAATAAAATCTTTAAAAAAAAAAAGAAAGAATGACCCAAGGGGGATGTGGGAATGTGGGTTGGCACCCTAGTGAGGACGCAGCTTGCCATTGTGGGAAGGTCCCTGGAATTGGGGCCCTGGCGTTTTTGGATAAGGAGCAGTCAAAATGGCTGTTGTATCTGCAAAGATCAGTAGAGCTTAAAGCATGAATTTTAGGTAGATGGCTATTAAACAGAAGGAAAAAATGACATTTTGGGTACCACCAGTTCTAGGAACTCTTTGAAAAGCCAGGCCTAGAAGGGACTGAGATCTGTGATCTGGCAAAAGAAATTCAAAGTTGAGGAAATATCTGGGTCTGAGACCTATTAAGCAGGCAGAGTATTTACTGCCCGAAGAGCTTAATGGAGAAGATCCCGAGTTTTGAAGTTAGACTGTCTAGATTCAAATCTTGCGGTCGCCACTCACCGGCTGTGATTCTGGACAAGTAAATAAAAAGCTGTTTGCTACCTTGGTTTTCCCATCTATAAAACAGAGCGAAAGGGGCACCTGGGTGTCTCAGTTGGTTAAGCATTTAACTCTTGGTTTTGGCTTGGGTCATGAGCTTGGGGTCGTGAGATCGAGCCCTCTGGGGCTCCATGCTCAGCACAAGTCTGCTTGAGATTCTCTCTCTCCCTCTCCCTGTGCCCCTCCTCCCATAAATAAATAAATAAATAAATAAATAAATAAATAAATAAAATCTTTTTAAAAAAGAGTTAATAATAGTATCTAATTCAGGGTTTTTATGAAAAGTAACAGAAAACTTAGAATAGTAGCTGTTACAAAGTAATGCTCAGGAAATGTTAACTCTTGTTGTTATTGGCAAGGCTGAACTATGTAACTATTTAAACATGGAGATATTAGAAACACAGATTTCAGAACCCTGTAATACCAATGAGAGCTGCTAGTCCTAAGAGGAGTAGATTTAAGCAGTAAGGGCTGTGGCCCTTTGAGTTTTGGGAGTGAAAAATCAGGAGTCTTCTATGGGTTTCTCTTGGTATTTTGTCCTTGGCTCATCATTGTATACATGTTGGAGCACTTCCTTTTCTAGTGGCATCAGATACTTCCTCTATCCATAGCAACTGAGATCGTCAGATTTTTATAGGACAGCAGAAATGCTTCTGATGGCAAGATTTGTTGGTACCAGACTGGTCTGTAGCTGTGATTCTTGCCATCGCCCAGTCATTTGTGCTTAAGGGTTTGGAAACCAGTACATTGTGTTCTAACATAGTGAAGAATTGACTGGTGAGTGTTCTTTTACCTGGCTAAATAATTAAAAAATATTTTTTAAGCCTTTGGACAAGGAAGAAACAAGTCATGTTGAAGAACCACAATGTGAAGAGACAGCTATTTCTGATTTCTCTACTGGGGAGAATGTTGGACCACTTGCTTTACCAGTTGGGAGAGCAAGGTAAGTTTTTCTTAGCATCGGGCTAGGAGTAGGGTTGGAGGCTAGGATTTAAATGAAAGTGTTCTTACAAACATTGGGGGGAAAATATGTATCTAGTCCAGGTCCTTCCCTCCCTTCTTCCCCCGCTCCCTAGACATGACACCCAAATCTCCAGGGGATAGCTTTACTTGAATATCCCATAGGTGTCCCAAGCATGACCAAGAAGACCATGTCAGGGTCCCTTTCTCCACTCCCCCATACTGTTCGTTCTTGCTTCTCAATTCTTCTCTTTGTATTTGGTTCCCCTCCAGTCTTTCATCCTTGCTGCTGCCAGCGATCTTCATAAATCACTGGAAGCCTGATCATGTTGCCTCCTTGCTTAAAAATCCTTCAGTGGTTTTTGTTGTGTCATGATACAATCCAAATTTCTTATGAATGACACATAGGAACCTTCACTGTCCAGTCCAGAGCTCTGCCACCAGGGGAGCCATTCCCAGCGGGCGTTTAGAAACATGCAGGGGTACTTTCTGGTTGTTACCGTGACTGAGGGGAGCGATTGGCCTGGGCTGTCCCGCACGAGGAGGAATTATCCCACCCCGATGCCAGCAGTGCCCCTGTTAGAAAGCCTGCTGCCCCCGTCTGCCTGGCCAGCTTCACTTCCTGCCTCCCCGCTGTGTAGCCACTGGCAGCTCTCCCCGGCTGGCCCGCTCACCTCCGCAACCAGAGTTTTTGCCATCAAGCAGTTCTGGAGGATATACTCGTATATAACATTGGACGATAAGGACTATAGTAATAATGTTCACAAAGTGACTTTCCTTCTTGATGGTTTTTGTTGGTTTTGCTAGGCAGAAGCTTTTAACATCTTAATGTAGTTAAATTAGTGTTTTATGGCTTCTTGATTTTAAGTCGTGTTTGGCCTTTTTTCTTTTCTCCCTGACAACTTAAACATTATTTATTGGTGGTGGTTTCTCCATCCAGTGTTTGTTAGGATTTATCCGTAGGCTTATCATTGCCTTGTTTTGCATCTGGAACCTTCCTTTTGGGATTACTGTATTTCCTTTCTGAAGTACAATCCCAGAAATCCTTTGTTGAACATCTGTTGGCAATAAATTAAGTTTTCATCTCTTTGAAAAATTTCAAGTTACATTTTTTGGTAACTTTTAATTTTGATACACTTTCAAATTTGCAGAAAAGTTGAAAGAATAACACAGGAACTTCTGTATACCCTTGACCCTGATTCACCAGTCGTTTACATGTTGCTGCGTCTGCTTTGTCAGTCTCCCTCTCCTTCCTCCTCCTCGTCCTCCCCACTCTGCCACTTTACATACTCCTATCACCCACACATGGTTTTTTAATGAAATCTTGAGAGAATGTTGGAGACGCTGTGCTCCTTTACCTCTACATACTTCACTGTGGATTTTCTGAGAACAAGTATATTCTCTTACATAACCGCAGAACAATGATCAAAGTCTGGAAATTTAACGGTTACAGTACTATTATCTCATTCACAGACTACTCAGTTTTCTCTAAGTATTCCAGTGACTAATGAGCTCAAGCATCTTTTCATGTGCTTATTGGCTCCTTTTTTTTTTTTTGCCCCAACTTTATTGAGGTATAATTAACATATCCTACCTCTTTCTTTTGCTTCATCTAGCAGCCTACTTTCCCTCCTGCTGACCCTCACCCCCACCCTATCGGACTCCCCGCTTGTGGATGGCTACATTCTTGTCACTTGCTGGGGCAGGCGTCTTCATCTGCCCGGTGTGCCCTTCTCCCACTTCTTCACTGGGTGAAATATTTATGTATTTTGCCGCTCAGTTTCCCGATTTTTGTTTCTGGGATACTGGGGTATTGGGATTTATAATTAGAAACATATTTGGTCTTTGTCTGCTGTTCCTGGCACAGAGTTCCTAAAACCCTTAGAATTTCCTCAGTGAGGAGAAAGAGAAAGGTGTCTTCTGTTATGTTAGTGAGGTGGCTTTTGGGGCGCCTGGGTGGCTCAGTCAGTTGAATGGCTGGCTCTTATTTTTGGTTCAGGTCATGGTCTCAGGGTCCTGGGATCCAGCCCTGCGTCAGGCTCTGTACTCAGCGGGGCCTCTTCTTGAGGATTCTTTCTCTGTCTCCCTCTCCCTTTGCCCCTCTCCCTGCTCACATGCTTTCTGTCTCTCTCTCTTAAATAAATAAATCTTTAAAAAAAAAAAATAAGGTGGCTTTTGGAAAGCCCCTAGGTAATGCGGGGCTTGGGGGGGTGGTTGGTAGGGTACTAACCCTGTGATTAGAGGGTTAGAACACTCAGCCCTACCCCTCCCTCCAGGGAGGGGAGAAGGGCTAGAGATTGAGTTCAGTCCCCAATGGCCAGTGATTAATCATTTCATGCCTATGTGACTAAGGCTTCATAGAAACCCAAAAGGAGAGTGTTTGGAGAGCCTCTGGGTTGGTGAACAGGTGGCGTTTTGGGGAGAGTGGCTCACTAAGAGAGGGCATGGGCACTCCGCGCCCTTTCCCCATACCTTGCTCTGTGCATCTCTTCATCTGGTTGTTCCGGAGTTACGTCCCTTTTATAATAAACCAGTGATCTAGTAAGTAAAGTGTTTTTCTGAGTTCTGAGTTGCTCTAGCAAATTAATCTACCCAAGGAGGAGGTTGTTGGAACCTCTGATCTCTAGCTGGTCAGTCAGAAGCACAGGTGGCAACCTGGACTTGCACTTGGAATCTAAAGGTGGACGGCAGGGGTGGGGGCAGGCTTGTAGGACTGAGCCATTAACCTGTGGCATCTGATGCTGTCTCTGGGTGGATAGTGTCGGAATTGAGTTGAATTGTAGGACACCCAGCTGGTGTCAGAAAATCACTTGGTATGAGGAAAATCCCCACACATTAGAGTTGGGTGCAGAATGTTAGTTGGTGACCAGAAGTAGGAGCAGTGTCAGAATCGTAGATACCCTTCATGATATCTTTGGAAAAGAAAACTTGATTGATGGACAGTTCCTACTTCACAATTTATTCTTCTTACTCTTGTTTTCAAGGCAGTTAATCGGACTTTACACCATGGCTCACAATCCTAATATGACCCACTTGAAGATTAATCATCCAGTTGTTGCCCTTCCTCCCCTGTGGGTAAGGTGTGACAGTTCAGATCCTGAAGGGACCTGTTGGCTGGGAGCTGAGCTTGTCACCACAAATAACAGCATTACAGGAATTGTCTTATATACAGTCAGTTGTAAAGGTGAGAGCTCATTCATCTTACTTTTATGGGGCGGGGTGTATTTATTTATTGGTGTTGTTACTGTGTTGTGGTTTTCACTGAAAACTATTGTGAAGAGGGAAGTGCGCACAGTGGAACATGTTAGCCACCAGGAACGTGTACGCTACCTTGCAGCGTACAGGAGGTATTCCAGAAACAGATCTCCAAAAGTCTGAACAGGAGTTTATGCCTTTGTTAGTTTTATTTGGGTTTCATTTGGTTTATATGTGCGTGTTTTTGGAAATTTTCATTGGAGGATAAAAAAGTAGAATATAATGACAATGTAATTCCAATCTCATAGTAGATGCTTAATTATATTTTTGTTAGTAGCGTTCTTATTAAATCCCAAAATCAGATTTGTGTCCAATGTGCAGGAAACCGAATCTCTGGGTCACTGGGTTTGAAGCAGAGAAAGTTGTATTATCAGAAATGCAGCGCATTGAGAGGGCAGGGAAGTATCCCCAAATCCGTCTTCCCGACTGAGGTTAGACCAAGTTTTTTATGATCAGAGGGGTTGAGATTGCATACATATTGATGAAAAGGGCGGGGGAAGCTTGCGACTGTGCTTTAGGAAAGATGGAGCATGCGCACTGAGCAAACATAGGTAACACCTATCCCGTGTTCACTCTGGGCTGGAGATTAACACCAGAACAAGGCATGATTCAGTGCCTGACACCATTTTAGGACAAGGAGAAGGAGCTATGGGCGTGCCCCACGAGCGTGTAGAAACTGGTTGACAGGGGTCTTGGGCTCATTCTCTCGGGTAAGGGATTCAGAGCCTTGCTTGTTCATAGGCTGGAGCCGTATCAGTTGACCTCGAGTCCAGGCTTCTGCAGAGACAGCTAGTGGATTTGTTGTGGTGCCCTCAGAATTTGAGGGGTTGTCATCTTCCAACTCTAACGGTGTAATTTTGAATTGTACCTTTAAAATTATTTTTTCTTTTATGTCTTATAGCTGATAAAAATTACTCTGTAAATCTTGAAGACCTGAAAAGTTCACATAAGAAAAGACACCACTTATCTACTGTAGGTATTTCTCTCTTCTGCTCACATTAGTTTCTTCAGACTGTTATGGACCTACCTCCCTAGTTTAGTGGTTTTTTTCACTACTAATGTGACTAGATGGGTTTTTTTGGTAGTATCAAAATCTTTGTGTTTATTTTCATTTCAGCTAATGACTAAAAATAGATGCTGCCTTGCCTTTTAGCCAGTCTTTGTGATGAGAAAATTATCTTATTTTTCCATTCGGGATAAAAGTGTGGCGCTTTTTCTTCTGCTGGGAAAAGAACCAAGGTAGCTTTGGTAATGGGCCTCTGGCTGTGTGCAGTGCAGCTAATGGTGGCCGGATGGGCTCTTTTCAGGTAACAGCCAGGGGCTTTGCCCAGTATGAGCTCTTTAAGTCCGCAGCCTTGGATGACACACTTCCTACATCACAAACTACAATCACTTTGGATATTTCCTGGACTCCTGTGGATGAGATTCTTCAAACCCCTCCACTTTCTTCAACTGCAGCTCTGGTAAGAGTGAACCCTATTTTGTGTTGAGTTTATTCAATGCGGATTTACTTTTAACTTGCTTGTTGCTGGTGCTTCATGCTTCCAGCCCCAGGCCCAGCCCTGCTGGACAGTTCTGAGAGGCCCAGCTTACCCCTGACATCTCACTGGGGCAGCCAGTGGAGGTTTGGCCGGGTGACCTCATCTGTCAGTTGCCCACAGTGGCAATTATGTAACTTAAGAATTTTCTAGTGCTTAATAAATTCTCTTGAGTTGGAACCCAAGTGAAATCAAAGACTTATCTCTGCTATTCTTAAAAGATTGCAGATATTGGCAACACATGAAGAGCCCATTACACTATTAAGGCTTTTCACCTTATATTTACATTTCTAGGACTCTGTCTTAAGTTTATCAGAATTGGTAGCAAAAATATCTGTGCGAAGATATTCCACACAGTGATAATAACTGTGTTTCCAAAATATTAAAAACAAACCTGAATGTTCAATAAGGAAGTGCTTAACATAGATTTTCCTATGAAATGCTATACATTCTTTAAATATCATGCTTTAAAGTGTCTTTAATGGTAAGAAATCCTTATTGTTAAGCAAATGAAAGGAAAATATACGAAATTGTTTATACAGTAGGATCTCAGCTATGTTTTTGAAAATTGTGTACACAGAGACCTGGATGGTGTTAATAGTGGTTCCCTCAGGGTGCTGGGATTCTGGATAATTACATTCTTAATGCTTTTCTTTTCCTGCAATAGGAATTTACATACAATGGCACTTACTTTTTTTTCCTTTTACCCCCCCTCCCACGCTTTTTTTTAAGGTTTTAGAAAATTCCTGAAACTTTGACCTCTGGCTAGGACAGCACATTGTTGGTTTAGCTAGGAGTCTACTGAGCATATTTATTAGGGGGTGGTTATTTTTGGTATGTGGTAATGCTGGGTTTGTCATTGGGCCTTAAGATGTATTTATTTACATTTCTCCCACTTTCTTTTGGAAATTCAGTAGGAAAGGGCAGGAGAGGGTATGGGAAGAGCAGTTGTTCCACATAGGCACAATCCGGTATAGAGAGAGGGGTTGGTGGCATGAGTTTAGGTTACTGTACTGGGAGGGACAGGATCTGCGGCGTCTCTGGGGGTGATGTTCTAAGTGCAGTATTACCCTACTTATTCAGTTCATTAGTGCCTTATGAAATACTTTTTTTAATGTGTGGGGAGTTTGAAATGCAAGTAACTGTGATCATTATGCAGAGAAGATGGGATTGCCAGTGAAAACTGACTTTGGGAACTTTTTAGAATATTAAAGTGGAATCGGGAGAGCCCAGAGGTCCTTTGAATCATCTTCAGAGAGAACTGAAATTTCTCCTTGTGAGTACCCTTCTGGAATTTGTGACTTGCATTAAATTTTATGTTTTCATAAAACTGTTTGCTAATATCATTGTTACTTGGTTTTGTGTTCAAAATTTGTTCCAATTGTTATGTATTCAGTAGATACTCTCGGCAATTTGGGCAATATGAGTTTACTGCGTGGTAGTATAATCTTATATCTTATAAGTTTATAAGATTATAAGTATGTAAGTATGTAAGATTATAAGTATATATGTATAATATATACTTATACTAAGATTGTAAGTATATAAGTTATAATCCCAGGGAGCATTAGTTAATTAAGAGCTACACTTCCACCTTTTTACTGAAATATTTGGTTTTTATTCATACAATGGATTCCCCTCTTTTTAGGTGGGTCAGCTGCCAATTTATTCCAAATGCATGTATAATCTGCTTATTAATAACTGGGATTTTGATTCATGCTTAAGATTAGTGACACATGTTTCAAGAATTTTATGTCTCAGTGAGTTTTACTCTGTTCTACAAATTGAATCCCGAGGGGGTGCCTCATTTTAATGCAGTAGAAATTTGCAGTGTCTTAGCCTGGTGTAGAGAGCCATTTACGTCCAGTCACCGCCCCGGATTGTTTGTTTTTAACAGCTTTATTGAGATATAAATTACATCCCATGAAATTCACCTGTTTCAAGTGCAAAATTCAGTGGTTTCTCATATACCCACAGAGTTGTACACCCGTGACCGTATATGATTTTAGAGCATCTCCATCAGAAGAAACCCCGTACCCATTAGCAGTCATCTCCCGCCCCACCAGCCCCGCAGCCACTACCCTACTTTTTGTAGTCCTTTTACCACGTTCGTTCATCCACTCATCAGCTGATGGACGTTTCTGTTGTTTCTACTTTTTGACTCTCATGAATAATGCTGCTGTGAGCAGTCTTGTGCGAGTTTTGTGGGACATACGTCTTCACATCTTTTGGATGGAGTTGCTGGGTCAGTGTGATAACTCTGCCTTTAAGCCTTTGAGGAGCTGCCAACCTGTAACTGTTTTCCAAAGCGGCTGTACGATTTTACATTCCTACAGCAGTGTGTTTCAGTTTCTCCATATCCTCGCCAACACTTGCTATTGTCTTTTTATTATGATTATTATTAATTATTTTCTCCATCCTAGTGGGGATGAAGTGGTATCTCATGGTTTTGATTTGCATTTCCCTGATGGCTTACTGACTTTGAACACCTTTTATTAGCTCCTGCTTATTTCTTTAACTCCATCTCACACCCTACTTCTGTTCCCACCGAACCCCTAACCCCGGCCTGCTTATCGTACCTCTGTCCTTTCACGCTGTCACTTTGTGGTGCGTGCGTCTTGGGCTGCCTCGTGTGCCCTTCTCCCCCCACCCCATGCTGGATGAGCTCTGTGACATCCTCACCTGGGATGACGGCACTGATCCCCCAGAATGGCTTCTGCTGCCTGTGCTCTGTGTGGTCGAACACAGTGATCGGTTTGCTTCTCTGTCTCCCCTCCTGGATTTGAGTGCCAGGTACTCTGTGTGCCCGCAGCCTCTAGACAGTACCAAGCGTTTCTAATACTTTCACCTCCGATTATTATTTCCCTGTTTGTATGAAACTTGTTTTCTTTTTTCTCTCTTTTCTTTCTGGAAAGCTCCTCTTTTAGGACCCTTCCTGGGGGCTTCCATCACACTTCTGTCCTCATGTCTCTGCCCTTCTCTCTCCACACCCTGGCAGAGAGAGCTTGTCGTTCAGTGATTTGTTTTTCTGAGGGAACTCCAGACTCTCTTCTTCAAGCTGATTCCATTTCCCTTCCTTCCTACTTCCACCAAATTATCTCCCGGTTGAGTAGAGGGCTGTTGCTTCAAACAGTATTTCCAAAATGAAACTTGAGATCTTCTCCAGACTAGATTCCTTACAAATTCATGAAATCTTAGATGTGCACATGGTTATAGTCTCTCCCAAGTTCAGTCCCCGGTATTTCTGTAAATAGCTACGATTTATTTTATTTTTTCCCTATCTCCCTTCCTCTCTCCTCTCTTTCTCTAATACACTCTTCTTTTTTTCCTTTAAGCTTTTTCTCACTGCCCATCTTAGTTAAAGCCCTTATCACCTGCCTCCTAGACCACTCTACTGGTCATTATTGCTTTTCAACAGGGACACTATGGGCATTTTAGGCAGAACCATTCTTTGTGCTTTGGGACCATTGTACACAGTGCACGATGCTTAGCATCCTTGGCCCCTACCAAACTAAATGCTCAAAGTGCCCTTGTACCCCAGTCATTGTGACACCAATAGCTATCTGCACATTTTTCCAAAGACCCCCCGGGGGTGAAATTGATATTACCTCTATTGAGAAACATTGTACTTTCTCTTTTCCTTAGAATCTATCCTAGGTATTTCTGACATGAATTCTTAACTACTTGATCATGTCCTTTTCCTGCCAAAAAATCGACACTGGCTGTTGTCTTTCATATGAAAAAATTTTTTTTCGGGTTTTAAATCTGTTTTTCTTTCTAGCCCCTGTTCCTTCTAATCTCATTTCCCACTGTTCCGTGGGTGATTTCTCCACCACGGCTGGACCTCGCCCAGCCCTCTTCATCTTACTCCCTGCTCCTTCCCTGCCCTGCAGCCCCTGGTTCCCACATTCGAGTGCAGCTGATGTTCCACATTGTTCCCCTGGCCATTCCAGTCTCCCTTTCCTTTGGTGTAGATGTTATATGTACAGGCATATGCATTTATATTATGTTTATATAAACTTCCACTCAGTTTCACGTTTTTTTGTTCCCTGATTATTGCACCTGGATTATCGGTCCCCTTTAACCAAAATTACAAGCATTTGCAGGGCAGGCTCGTTGGCCTGGAATCCTTGGTAGCACTGACACACATGGTGTCACCTTAGAACACCGTCTTTGGTACCAGACTGCTGGTGTGTGTCTTGGCACTATCAGTAGTGTGTGACCTTGAGCAAGTTACTTCACCTCTCTTGGCCTCAGTGAAATGGGGATGATGGTAATCTCTGCCTGATGGGGTTTTTGTGAGGATTTAATACCATACCACATATAAAACACTTAGAACTGCGCCTGCATGTGGTTAAACGTTCAAGAAATGTTATAATGACTAATATTATTATTAAATATATTCCTACTGATTAAGCTATGTTTTTTTTGCTAAAAAAATTTCGGATTTCTTTCTTTTTAATCTCTCTTAGGTTTTGGTTAATGGTTTGCGGACTGGTGTAACCGAGTGGCCCGAGCCTCTGGAAGTAAAATCTGCTGTTGAACTTGTGCAGGAATTTCTGAATGGTCCTTGTTTTCCTAACTCACTCTCTGTATATTGTTGATTTTTCTTAGTTGACAGTTTATACTTTCTTTCTTTTTTTTTTTTAAAGATTTTATTTATTTATTTGACAGAGACAGAGACAGCCAGCGAGAGAGGGAACACAAGCAGGGGGAGTGGGAGAGGAAGAAGCAGGCTCATAGCGGAGGAGCCTGATGTGGGGCTCGATCCCAGAACGCCGGGATCACGCCCTGAGCCGAAGGCAGGCGCTTAACCGCTGTGCCACCCAGGCGCCCCAACAGTTTATACTTTCTAAACCTAAAAATAAGTTGTCTTTTTAGGCTTGGTATTCTTTTTTGGCTGGGAAATTTATAAAGCTGTGAGATCTGTCATAGTCGGAGGGACAGATGAATTACTAACAGTAGAGGTCTAAGTAATTTTCATAATTAATACTGAATTTAGATTTTATATACCACAGCTGTCTATGAGATTGTAGGAAAAGAGGGATGGAACAGAAGCTTTGAGCACCTACCATGTGCCCAACGTTGTGTGTCAGGGGCTTTCAGTGTATCTCAGTTCATCCCCAACCCCTACCTACCTGCCGGGTGTGCATCATACCCCCAGTAGAGAATCAAGTAATTTGCTAAAATCCCTGGTGATACTTATGTCCTCATTTACCATTCAAAAGTAGGATTAGGATGGAAATAATTTAGAAAGCAGAAAAATAAAATCTAGAGTTAAGAAGCTTTTCCTCCTTTCTAGACTTAAATAAGCTGGATGGACTTGGTGATTCTACAAAAAAAGACACAGAGGTAAGCGATTCTTACCAGTTAGATATATGCACTGAAATAGCTTTTAAAATTTGGTTGTGCTGCTCTCTTTCACGACATACCATTCCAAGTGGATCTGGTGTAGCCAAGGCAGCGTTTTGAGGGTAGTTTTTTGTTGGTCTTTAATGTCAGCACTGGTGATCGTTTTTCTTAAGAACTAATATGTACGTATCACTAATTAATCAACTGCGGGGAAGCAGAAATGACTCTGTCAATATGCTATAAGATGGTATTATTATACTAATATACTATGAGATGGTATGTTAATGTGCCTTTCCTGGTATCATTAAATTAAGCTAAATAGGTTGTCATTTGATGAAATAGGAGAATGAAGACAAATGTCATTTAATTACTTTTGCATCGAAGGAAAGTTGAATGCTTGCTTTTAGGCATTATACTTTTACAATAATTTTAGGGGTCCCATTTTTCACTGTCACTTGATTTATATCTCCTCATGAATGAATGAAGGTGTAGAAAATTCATTCCCATCTGTGGATCCCCATTTTCTCAGAGCAGCATTTGAAAGCTCACTGGCCTTAAACTATTCCTTTTCTTTTGTAATAAACTGAGTATTCTCTGATGCTGCTTTTTCAGACAGTGAAGCATGACAGTGCTGCGGTTGACCGCTCCATCGAGTGTCTCTTCACAGTACGGGGGGATCTGGATTTTGCTGAGCAGCTGTGGTTCAAAATGAGTGGTAGTAGGTGTCTGTCATGATTATGAAATAAAATGTTTTCTATCGTTTGTTAGGTTTACTTTTAAGTCTTTGAAAATAATACAGGACTAGTGTACTACTAGTCTTGTGTGGAAGGCTGGTTCCTGTTTTTCTCAAATTCTTTTTTTTTTTTTAAGATTTATTTATTTTTTTGTCAGAGAGAGAGCGAGAGTGAGAGTGCAGCAGGCAGAGGGAGAAGCAGGCTCCCCTCTGAGCAAGGAGCCCAATGGCAGGACTCGATCCCAGACTCCTGGGATCATGACCTGAGCCGAAGGCAGACCCTTAACCGACTGAGCCAGCTAGGCGTCCCTTCTCAAATTTCCTTTTTTTTTTTTTTTAAATATTATTTATATATTTGACAGAGATAGACAGCCAGCGAGAGAGGGAACACAAGCAGGGGGAGTGGGAGAGGAAGAAGCAGGCTCCCAGCAGAGGAGCCTGATGTGGGGCTCGATCCCATAACACCAGGATCACGCCCTGAGCCGAAGGCAGACGCCCAACCGCTGTGCCACCCAGGCGCCCCCCTTCTCAAATTTCTAATAATGTATTGACACATACTACTCAAGAATTGTACTAAGATAAGGCAATTCATAGAGTCTGTTCTTTTCTCCTGCGTTGAGTATAAGATGTAGGTGGCTTTTATGTTACATTTATATGAATCAAAACTTCCACCTTAGTGGAATTATAATTATTAGAAAAAGGAAAAGATATTCCTTAATATTGCACTGTGTTATTTTGTGACAGTGAGTTTACTCTCTTACTTTAGAAATGTGTTAAATCTTTCTTTTTGCCTTTAATTTCTTGCCCTTCCCCCACCCATAAAGTATAGATACTTCTATTTATTTGTGTATCTTTAAGATTGATGATGTATTTGATCTGCAGAAGTACCATGAAAGTAATGTTGGACTGACTTGTTTTCCAAGGTGTGATTTCATATCAAGACTTGGTGAAGTGTTTCACGCTGATCATCCAAAGTCTACAACGTGGTGATATACAGCCATGGGTAGGTTTAGTGGTGTGTGTTAGAACACTTTTTCAGCTGCATAGCACGAAGGTTAAGGCATAAGCCTGGAGCAGACTGCCTGAGTTTGAATCCAGCCCTCCTTCTTTCTTAGCTGTGTAAACTTGGGCAGGTTTCTTTACGTCTCTGTGCTCCAGCTTTCTCATCCGCACAGTAGGGGTAGGTAAGTACCTATGTCACAGTGTTGTTTTAGGGTTAAATATATTAGTTCATGTAATGCACCTAGCCCCCAGCTCATAATTAAGTGTTCAGTATGTGTAAGATACTAGTACTGTCGTTCTCATATACTACTGATGAGAGCACAAATTGGGATATTCTCTATAAAGCAATTTTGGATAATGCATTGAGATCCTCAGAATGTATCATACATGCCCCTTGAATCATAAGTTTTTTTCTTAGGATCCACCCTAAGCTCATACATAGGAGAACATGTATCAAGATTTTATGTATTAGAAGAGTCACCACAGCCTCATTTATAGTAGCAAAAAGTTATGAATGATGTAAATTTCCCGTTAATGGACTACGTAAATAATAATGGAGCCACATAATGGCATATGTGATCATTGCTGAAATGATGCTGACCGATGATGTGGAGGAATGCTTACCGCCTGCTGTAAAACGAAAGGACTATACGCTATTGCATAAAGAAAGTAACTTTTGGAGTGAAAAACCTGGAAATAAATATACCAGAACGTTGTGGCAGTTGCCCCTGGCGCTGCGGTTACAAATGAGTTTTTCCAACTGCATTCTACATTTCTACACTTTATGGATTTTCCACCGTGAACTTGTGCTTTTACAATAAAAAAAAAAAAAAGCTAAGTAAAAAAAAACTAGAAACCAAAAGATTCCTCATTTCATAGGAATTCTTTGAAATAGGGTAGCTGCCAATTCATAACTCCAGAACTTGGAAACTTTCCTGGGTGTGCACCGAGCTCCATTGCAAAGCGAAGGCATGTGAGCGCTGCCTCTGACTGGGCTGTGGCGACTGGAGGCATTTTAACCTCTGCTGCTGAGGTTTTCTCACGTGACTTTCTGTGTTTGTGAGACGTTTGCGAGTATATCCCTGCCGTGTGCAATGAGCGCAAGCAACACGGAAATCATTCTTACTAAAGCAAGGAAAACGCCGAAGGTTATGCTGGAGATGAGAGGTAACAGACATTAGTGAGAAAATGTCCAGTATTTCAGGTATCTTTAAAATGAAGTGTTTAACATTGGTACACGTGTTCGATCTGTAAGTTCACAGCTCTTCTTGATTTGCAGATGAGCTAGCTAGTACGTTAGATATTGTAGCCAAGGAGCTCCTTCTGACACACCCAGAACAGCGAGGGTGGGAGTTGTCCCGAAGTAGCAGGCGTTCTGTGCAGAGGAAGATGTTCAGTGTTGGGAAAGATGCCCAATAGCACTTACTCAGCTGGGAGAAAAGAAGTCCTAGTTCCACAGCTTCAGTGGACCAACTGTGTCTTCTCTGTGGTGGAATTGTGTCTGGGGGGGTAAGCTGAACCTCTTCATAGTTGCTTGGGAGTAAAGCAAACCATATAGGAATGACACTTCAGGAATGGACGTGTTTGTAACTTAGGGCTTTTTATTCAAACAGTTGATGGTATCAGGAGACTAAAAATGCATGCTTATCATTTTTAGCTTGTAGTTAATACAGTTTGCTTCTCTTTTGTTTATTGGATTTGATTATGTTTTGATTTATGGCTTTATAATTTTTTTTTTTAATTTCTAGCTCCATAGTGGGAGTAACAGTTTACTAAGTAAGCTTATTCATCAGTCTTATCATGGAACCATGGACACAGTCGCTCTCAATGGGACTGTTCCAGTTAAGATGCTTTTGGAAATTGGTCTGGACAAACTAAAGAAAGACTATATCAGTTTTTTCATAGGTGAGTCCCTTTCCCAGCTCAAAAAATTAAAATGCACTTCACAGTCATCAGTCATAGGTATTCTCAGATGTTCTCTTTCTACTTGGCCCTAGTCATTTACAGCCCTGGCTTTGCCCCTGGTTCCCTGTGAGATCAGCACTTCTGTTCTCTGGCTCTTAGTTTCCTTCTTGATAATGATATTTGATTAAATAGAACTCTAGTTTTTGTTTGCTTGTGGTTTGAGTTCAAACATTTTGAGATCCTCCAAGGTTGGTGTAGTAAATAAAAAAACCTTTTTGTGGGGTGCTGTCTTAATACGCAGCACTTGGTTGTTTTTATTAGAGACAAGCTGTGATCGTTACAGAATAGTATTAATACATATTTATGGTGGAACGTGCCAGAAAATTGGGCCATTTCCGAGGAGCTCTTTAGCTTGACCATCCCTGTTATATGTGAGCTCTGAAAAATTTTACTTAGGTTCCTTAACAAGTAACGGACAATACCCAAAGCTTATTTGCATTTATGTATTTTTTCTTGTAGGTCAGGAACTTGCATCTTTGAATCATTTGGTGAGTTTGGTTTTTTTTTTTTTTTTTGGTTTTTCTTTTATTCATTCTGCCTGCAGATACTGAGTACCTCTTCTGTGCTAGCTAGCCTCTGTCCTAGGACCTAGGAAACATAGATAAGTAGACAAATAAGTAAATAACAGATATTCTTTATTTTCATGAATCCCCCCTAGTCATTTCATTTGCCTCTTTTTATTTTAATATGGTTTGACTCCAAACTTTTTTTTTTTTTTAAGATTTTATTTATTTATTCGACAGAGATAGAGACAGCCAGCGAGAGAGGGAACACAAGCAGAGGGAGTGGGAGAGGAAGAAGCAGGCTCATAGCAGAGGAGCCTGACGTGGGGCTCGATCCCGTAACGCCGGGATCACGCCCTGAGCCGAAGGCAGACGCTTAACCGCTGTGCCACCCAGGCGCCCCTGACTCCAAACTTTTGACACAATAGTCCTTAAACTTGGAGAAACTCCTTGAAGTCTTATTGAATTGCTAATTCCCGGGCCCCAGTGACTCCATAGGCGTGGGGCTCGAGAATATGTCTTTTAAAACAAGTCCTCTCCTATTTCAAATGATTCTGATGCTTTCCCCTTATTGTATTCATTCCCTGTTACTGCATGACAAATTACAGTAGTCCCCATCTATCCATGGGGGATTTCCACGGGCAGGACTGAATCCTGTGTATACTGTGTCTTTTCCTATACACGCTTACCTATCCTAAAGTGTAGGCACAATCGGAAATTCACAGCAATAACTAAAAATAGAACAATTATAATATACTGTAATAAAAGTTATGTGGTGTGGTCTCTGTCTTTCTCAAAATATCTTACTGTACTCACGGGTCTTGTGATGCGAGATGATAAAATGCCGATGAGCTCGAGTGAGGTGAATGATGTAGGCACTGTGACCTAGCATTAAACCACTATTGACCTTTCAGGGGGACCGAAACTGTGGAAAGTGAAACCTTAGATAAAGGGGGACTCCTGGAATACAAACTTAGAAGCATAAATGAACACAGATGTATTACATCACAATTTCCTGGGGTTGGGTATTGGGCACATTTTAGCTGGGTCCTCTGCTTAGGGTCTCACAAGGCTGAAATCAAGGTGTCAGCCATCTGCTTGACTAGGGAAAGATCTACTTCTGAGTTCCCTCATTTGTTGTTGGCCGAATTCATTTCCTTGTGGCCCGATGACCAAGATTCCCATTTCTTGGTCCAGAGCCAGTCTCAGGTCTCAGGGGTTGCTTGTGGGTCCTTGCCATGTGGCCTTCTCCACAACATGGTGGACAGTTTGTCTTCAGAGCCAACAGGAGAGCATCTCTAATGCTTCACCTTCTCTTAAAAGGCTCACCTGATTAGGTAGGTCATAATGATGACCAGGTGATAATCTCCCTTTTGATTAACTCAAAGTCACTCATTTAGTAACCTTATCATGGCAGTAACATCCCGTCATATTCACAAGTTCTAGCCTCACTGAAGGGGAAGGGATTATACAAGATGTGTACTTTAGGCAGTGGGAATCTTGGGGGCCATCGTAGAATTCCACCTGCCATATTTTCCATGCAGAATTTCCTTAGGATCTGTTCGCAGAAGTAGGATGGGGTCTGAGCATTTTATGAAGCTTGACATACATTGCCAAGTTTCTTTTTTAAAATGGTTGTACCAATTTAGCAATAATAGATGTGAGTGGAAGCTGATCAATACACTGGATTAACTTCTTGGTACTTGTTACCTATTTTTAGGGGTGGACACTTCCATCAGCCCGGCAAGGGTATTGAAGTTAAGAATTATCTTGTGGGTTTGCCAGTCATGCCATCTGGAGAGCTTGGTGGGTGGTATTAGTTACCCACTCAGGCCTCCTTGGTAAGGCAGTTCTCGGATTTGTTTTGACCAGAGAATGTAACGGTTCGCTGAGAACATTCTCAGTAACGACTTCACATGTAGTTTAGTCTACAGAATAATAATATTGAAAGGTGGTAAATTCTCTCTGGCTGCCTCCAGTTTTTTTCCCTGTTAATCAAGCATAGTTGAGGTTTAGCAAGCCTAGCACGCTTTGTAAGGATCGTTCTTGTTCTGTAACTCCTATTTTGCTTGCACTGTTTTTCATTCCAGGAGTACTTCATTACTCCATCGGTAGACGAACAAGAGCAGGTGTATCGTGTTCAAAAACTCCACCATATTCTAGAAATCTTAGTCAGTTGCATGCTTTTCATTAAGCCCCAACACGAGCTCCTCTTTGCTTTGACACAGTGAGTATTGCTGGCTTGTTCCCGTCACATAAACATGTATTCTCTTGTGAAATAGCTGGAGCCCCAGGGTGTGCGGTTTTTCTTATCAGTTAGGCTGGACTCTGTACAGCCTGTCTTCACGGTAGCAGAATGGTTTTCAGTCCCTGTCAGAGGAAGGGAAAGCCTTTGGATTCAGGGCTCAGGTTCGACACTTGGCTCTAGCACTTTCTGACTTCTGAGGGGGGAAGTGTGTTTGCTGCCTTGTGTGTTTGTTGTTGGGGTTCAATGATGGCATGTGTATAAAGTACCCAACACCTAGTAGGTGCTTCATGACTATTTTCTTCTCTTTTCTTTCTGTCCTTCTACGTTGGGGCCAAACAAATCATTGCTAGATCGTCATATGGTAATTGAATGAAAGCAACTGTTATTACCAGACCTCTGTCAACAGCACTGCTGTAATTTTAGAGGTTCTGCTGATCAGTTTGACTAGAAACAGTTTGGCACGATCCTCTTACGTGGGTTGCTGGTGTCTTAGGTGTATTTGAAGCTTCAAATTGGAAATCAGTGAACCATCCAATGGATGGGCTGGGTTTCTCCCCGTGGAAGGAAATGTACCACAGCCTTTCCCGAAATCAGAATTTGTCTCAGTTGTATGCGGAAGAGTTTGAAATTGTTGTTTACAGAATCTAAGATTTATTTTCATTAAAGATGAATAGATAAATGAGTTAACTCTTTAATTCCCCAGAGTCTGAAAACCATGGAGGCTATATCGTCTCTCTCTTGCTTCTGTTTTGATTTTCTTTTTCTGATACCTCTTTCTCTCCACTCATGCCTTTACTTTGGCTCAACTTAAATTATTTTATGTTTGTGAGAAATATGTCTTGTATTGATGTTCAAAAATTGGGGAAAAAATTGAATGAGATTTCCTCTCAGAGTCAAAAACGACCGAACTTTTTTGTCAGGGGGAGGGTGCGTTATTTTGTTTACTTTTGTGGCCCTGAAATTATTCTTTTGTTGTTGTTTTGGTTAGTGGTACTGAATGGAGAGTTCCCCTTATGAGCTTTAGATTACCAGAAAGCCTTTATCTCCAAGGGACATTTTTTTCCAAAAGAGGTTATTGTTGGTGTGTGTTTGTTTGTTTTAGATCCTGCATAAAATATTACAAACAAAATCCTCTTGATGAGCAACATGTTTTTCAGCTGCCCGTCAGACCAACTGCTGTAAAAAGCTTATATCAAAGGTCAGCAATTTAATAATTAAATTATACTTTAAGGAGGGGGTGCCTGGGTGGCCGTCTGCCTTTAGCTCGGGTCATGTTCTGAGGGTTCTGAGATCGAGCCCCATGTCTGGTTCCCCGTTCAGTGGGGAATCTGCTTCTCCCTCTCCCTCTTCTTCTGCCCCTCCCCCTACTTATGCACATGCACTCTTTCTCTCTGTCTCTCAAATAAATAAGTAAAATCTTTAAAAAAAAATTGTACTTTAAGCCTGGCTGTCATTCCTGGGCAGTTTCTGTGTCCTTTCACTGGGGATCTCATGACCAAGAGCTGCTCCACCTCTGAAACCTTAATCATCTCTGTCCTGCTCTTTGACTGTCATCTGATAGAAGTTGCCCCCTCTCCCAGACCTTTCTTTCGTCTTTTCTCTTTCTACCCGTAGGCCTCTAGTCTTTCATTTTTCTCTCAGTCTGTAATTCCTCCACAGTATAGGGCAGAAAATATACCAGAAGGGAAATGACAGATTGGGAAGGAAGTGATCAGGGTAATGAGGACAAAGTCAAGGGTATGGCTGTGGAAGTGAGAGGGTTTAGGACTGAGGAAGTGTGGGAACTGTGAGGCTCAGGTGATGGATTGGCCATCCACATGGACTCTGACGTTGCCTCAAATGATGGTCTGTTCTCCCTGGCTCTTCCGTCTGCATGCAATGTACTTGAAATTTCTCTTCTACTGAAGCCCCTCTGTTTATACCCTCCCTCAGTTTGGTTCCTTCTCAGCCAAACCCTGTCATTCCTTGAAACTGCTCTGGCAGAGGTCTCCAGTGACCTCCTAATTGCCAAGTCCAGTGGACAACTTTCTAGTAAAAGAGTGTATTTTAGTCCTTTGTGTCATTAGCTGGCCCACCAATTCTTTCTCCTTATAAGTCAGCACTCACAAGGCTGTTTGGCATTTAACACTATTCCTTTCTTGGACCTGTCCCCTTGCTTCATTTCTGTGACATAGCTTCTGTCTTAATTTTAATTTTTTCTTTCTGGCCCACCACCTCCAAGACCGAGAGTAGATCTCTCTTCAAGTTCTTCCTCTGCCTGCTTTTCATGGGGGTTTTCACCAGAACTCCACCTTCTGCCTCCTTTTCTTCCTACTTGCAGTCTTCCCTGGATGATTGTGTTCATACCGAAGGCCTCGCTTCCTCTGTGCTAATGATGATTTGTAACTCATATCTCTAGCTCCTCAGCTTTAGGCCATGTTTCTAGACGCCTGTTAGATGTGAATGCCCATTGTCAGTGTCTTGTAGGTAGTTCTGACCAAGACCCAAAATTTAGAATTGCTACCTGTCCGTCTCTTCTTCCCCTGTGCCTCTCACATTAGGACTTCGCTAATGAGTATGGAAGAAAGGAAGGGAGGCAGGGAGGGAGTGTGGGAAGGAGGAAGGATAGAAGGATGGATGGAAGGAAGGAAAGGAGGGAGGGAGGGAGGAAGGAAGGAAAAGAAAATAACTGGGGCTTTTTTTCCTCTTTGATGTGTTTTCTTTCCTTAGTGAGAAGCCACAGAAATGGAAAGTGGAAATTAGTGGCGGTCAAAAGAAGGTGAAAACAGTTTGGCAGCTGAGTGACAGCGCACCTGTAGACCATCTGAGTTTCCACAAATCTGGTAAAGATGGTTTGTCATCTATTCAGATAAATTCTTCCAATGGAAGAGAAACCGAATCTTTACTGGCACAGTATGAGAGCTCTCATGTTCAGTTTTAAGTAATTTTCCTGAACTCTAGGTGTACAACATATTTATTCTGGAAAAAAACCCCGGAAGAGTGCTTTTTCTCATTATCCTGGGTAGAGGAACTTTTGTTCAAAGAGATCAAGCAATAGGGATACAGGCGTAATAATAGATTATAAGGTTGGGATGCCAACTCATTCTTCTGTGTACTCTTTCAGTGATGAAATTTCTGCCCTAATGTCTTCTCCAGAGGGCTGGAAGAGGGTTGATACTTCTAATGTTCTATCAAAGATGGTCTGTGTCAGTCAGAGAATGTGTGTGGGCCCCGGGTGTGAGAAGTTGGCTCCAAGTATTTTCCTTCAGCAAGCACCTGCAAAACTATTATCTTCGTGTGTGAGGAGTGCATGATGCTGTCCTCTCGTTGTATAGATCTTAAGTGGCTGCATTTCAGATATTGCAATGGTTATCCAAAATCAAATCCGATAGTCTTAAGAGAGAATCTGAAAAGATTTCAAAAGCCTGTAGTCAGCCACTGCTGGATGTTGAACTGCAGAACTATACAAATAGTTCTATTTTAGAGATTGGTACCTTGCAAAATTATTTCCAGAAAATGTTTGTTCTTCTCCCTGAAATGTTTTTTGATTTCAAGCATAATGGAAACTTCTCTGTTCATATGGCTGAATGAGACCAAGTCCTAAAGAAACTGAAAAATTTTCCCGAGAACCATCAGTTAAAATCATGCTGTCTTTTGTAAGTGTGATATGAAACCCGAAAGATATAAAGCTTGAAAATCAACCATATAAAATTAGAAAAATTTCTGCATGACAAAAGGTACCAGGGGCAAAACAACAAGTAATAAACTAGGAAAATAAATTTGCAGCTCATGTTCAGAAAAGGGGCTATGTTGCCTAGTATAAAAAGAACTTTCAAATCAGTAAGAAAAATATATTAATAACCCAATAGAAAAATGGGCAAGTAACATGAACAGTTTACCAAAAAGGAAATTCAGATGTCATCTTCAAAACCAAAGGTGCTCAGCCCCACCTATAGTAAGAGAAATGCACTTTTATATTCCAGAGATACCATCCTTACCCTGTCAGATTAGCAAAGACCAAAAAGTTTGGTGTCCCAGTACCGGCAGGGATGTGAACCAGTGATCAGCCTCACACACTGCCTGTTGGGGTGTAAGACTGTACAGATCCTGTGGAGAGCGATACCCACCAAAGTTTAAAATACATTTTGTAGACCAGTAGTTTTATTTGTAGGGATTTATTCCATACATAAAGCCAGACATGTGGAAAAAGACCTATGAACGACTGTGATGTTGTTTACAGTAGCAAAAGCCTGGAAAAAATATGGAGAATGGAGCATGAGACAAGATCTGGAAGGATACGATGAACTTTTAACCTGGAGGTGTGGCATGATGGGGGCAGGGGTTGTTCTCAGCTTTGGGGGAACATTAAAATCATTGAGGGAGCTTTTAAAGTCTTCATACCAAGACCAAGTGAATCAGAACCTCTGGAGTTAGTAGTGCCTGGACATCAGTGATTTTCCGCATTGACCGGGTGATTCCGTTGTGCAGCTAGTTTGAGAACCACCAATTTAAGCATTTTGTTTCTCTACATATGTTGTTTCAGTTTGGTTTGGTTTTTTAAAAGACCTATATTTTATTATTAAAAATAAAGTTTTAAAGCTATGAACATATGTGATACATTTTTGGAAATGCCGTTTTAAAGTAAGTTTTATTCCATAAAGATTAAACCTGTTTTATGAGGAAATCCATGCAAGATTAAACACCTTTTTTCAATGATGCTGAGTAAGTGAAATAGATTAAACGTACCTTCTAGAGTCTTTGATGCAGATTACTTGAAGAGTGAAAGTTACTTTAGTTAGAGTTAAAACAATTTATTGATGCATTATTCCAATGACTCCGTCTATGAAAATAAGGAATTTTTTTTTTAGATAGGAATTCTTATGAAATCGTATATTTTTGCATGCTTGGAAAAGCACTCATACTCCATTTTTGCTAGAACTTTATAACCTCTTCTCCGCATCTTATGTTCTTGATGTGTTTATCTAGAAATTATTCAGTCACTTCCAACCCAAAGACCCACTGGTGAAGGAGGCCCTCACTTGTAAGCATCATGGGCTAGTCAAAGACCCAATTGTAGATACTAAAGCCCAGTTATGATTTATTTTTGCCAAACATCATGCGCATTTCAGAGGTTAGACTTCCTGCCTCATTGGACTGAGCACTTAGGTCACCTAAGAGCTTTTCAAGATGTCTCATGTTGTGATACTGTTGAGTAAAACATTGAGATCAAAGGCAGAAAGATTGAGAAGAAGTGTCATGGGAAAGAGAATAGTGATTTGGGGTGAAGGTAGAGAAGAACAGTGTCCGAGAGAGTGCTGCTTGCCCACTGGGCACTCCACAAATGATTGTTGAGAATGGTGAGAACGTGGAAACCAAAATGTTGGACCCATAAGAACGGGGACATAATTTCATCTAAATGTTAATGGTACCATTTATTTCTTAAATACAGCAGTCTTCAGAGGAAAAAATGCATATGTGTCTGGCCCTAAGATTAGAAATCCCAAGTAGAAATTGTTTTCTGAAACATATGTTAAGATTGGAAAAAGCGTTTAACCATAGTGGATGAGGCACAAAGATAAAGCAGTAGGTTCCCAATTTAAAAATATAGAATTTAAAAAGAATCTGCTTTGTATTTTCTTTAATCATGTTTTCAGTACATCAAAGGCTTTACTATTTAAAGGAATCATCCCTACTGGGTTTTGTCTCATAAATTCTCAGTAGAAGACACTTGTCGTTCAGATTCTCTCTTGATTACTATAAAATTCAGCAGTATATAGTAGAAAGTCTAGCAGACTGGTAAGCAGTTCTGGTCTCTGTCCGGTTACAGATGTTTCTGAATTAACACTGAACGGTAGCCTGGAAGAAAGGATGTCCTTCACTAACCTGGTTACCTGCAGCCAGGTGCACTTCAAGTGAAGTCTGCTGCTGGAGTCCTCTGCAAGGTAGTGTGTTCACTTTGTGTTCCCTCCGAATACTTTGTAATGTATTATCTTATGTTTCAGTTTTTTCTACAACAGAGTTGTTGATTTAATCCATTTGGAATATGGATTGTTTTTCAGTCATCATGCAAGAGGCTAACCAGATGTTCTTGAGCAGTGCAAGTCTTTAATTTCCTTTCTACCTTCTGTAGTCAACTTAATAGGTCAGGTTAATCCTCAAACCAGAAAAACAAAAACATTTTTTTGAGTGCTAATGTCTTTGCATTTTAAATCTGTATGTGTGGGTAGAGAGTTTGATTTCAAAACATTGATGGGAGAGAAAAACCCTAAACGAGCTTGTCGATTTGACATTGAAAGCAAAGTTCTGTTAAAAACAATTTTACCTCAGCACCCTAAGGTTTTATAGCAGCATTATCAACAATAGCCAAACTATGGAAAGAGCTCAAGCGTCCATCGACTGATGAATGAAGAAAGAAGAGGTGGTATCTATATACAATGGAATATTACGCAGCCATCAAAAAGTACGAAGTCTTGCCATTTGCAATGACATAGATGGAGCTAGAGTATATTATGCTAAGTGAAATATGTCAGTCAGAGAAAGACAAGTACCATGTGATTTCACTCCTGGAATTTAAGGAAAAAAACAACAACGGATGAGCACATGGGGTGGGGGAAAATGGAAGCAAACCATGAGAGACTCTTTTAACGTTAGAGAACAAACAGGTTTGTTGGAGGGAAGTGGGTGGGGGAAGGGCTAGATGGGTGATGGACATTAAGAACAGCACTTGTGTTGATCACAGGGTGTTATATCTAAGTGATCAGTCACTAAATTTTACTCCTGAAACCAATATTTTACTGTATGTTAATTAACTAGAATAAAATAAAAATTTAAAAAGAACAAAACGGTTTTACCCCAGCCCAATTGTAGCACTAAAGCCCCAGATGTAAATACCCTTTTTAAAATGTTTGAGATAGGGGCACCTGGGTGGCTCAGTCATTAAGCATCTGCCTTTGGCTCAGGGCGTGATCCCGGCGTTATGGGATCGAGCCCCACATCAGGCTCCTCCGCTATGAGCCTGCTTCTTCCTCTCCCACTCTCCCTGCTTGTGTTCCCTCTCTCGCTGGCTGTCTCTATCTCTGTCGAATAAATAAATAAAATCTTTAAAATAAAATAAAATAAAATGTTTGAGATAGTAGTAACCAAGAGAATTAATGCAACAGCATTTTCTACTGTCTTACTGTTTTTGTGTTTTAGAAACAGTAGAATCAGGTAATGAGTAAAATGCTTCATATCATTCTTTCTTAAGCCATGTTTTGTCCCCAAATAAATAGATGTCATTTAATTTTAGCATTTTAGCATCACTAAAGCATGAAGTGGACCTTTATTTTAAAAACCCTGAATATCTAGTTACAGAAGAGATATTACATATGTAATATTTCTTTGTGTATTTCACTGAGGTTGAGTTTAGCGCAAGAAAGTTTATGTGTATGTGCTCACTTACTTGGTACCCGCCTAATGTATTTTCCTAGTTGCTTGATAGAATTTAGAACCTGAAGGGATTGTTATCTGTAGATGATTGACTCTGTCCATTGTGCATAGGGCAGTGCTAGGATGACAATTATTTCCACATTAATGTTTCTGGATAGATTTTAATTTTTATTTCTTTGAAGATCTATTTATTCATTTAAGAGGAAAGCATGAGCAGGGGGATGGGCAGAGGGAGAGGGAGACAAGCAAACTCCATGCTGATTGGGGAGCCCCTGTTGTGGGCCTCGATCCCAGGACCCCGAGATCATGACCTGAGCCAAAATCAAGAGTTGGTTGCCTAATCGATTGAGCCACCCAGGCGCCCCTGGATAGATTTTTATAAGGAAAAAAAAATCGAGTATCAAAACACTTGGTGCACTATGATACTTTTTTTGCCAAGTGAAAATAGATGCATAACAGACAGCAAAATATTAACATTGACTTTGACAGGTGATTTTTATTTCATTTATGCTTATTTTTATTTTCTAATTTTTAAATCCCAGCACAAGACCAAAAAAAAATTTTTTTTATCACAGAGCCTGAAAACAGAAATATATATAAACCTTCAAAGCAGAGAAAGGAGGAAGAGCCTGAAGATTCTCGAGGAAAGATGAAGCTACAGTTGGGTAACCCTGTCTCAGCTCTGGCTCCGGACGAGGAGCATCAGGAGAACTGCAGAGATTAGTACACACAGGGTGCAGACTGTAGGTACCACGATCTCCGTCACCATTTGCATGTGGCTTAGCAGAGGCTCTGAAATGGAGAGAGAACACCACGAATGAGCAGGTCATCATTTCTGCGGATATAGGCTCATCCTGAAAGATTCAGCTGTATTGGGAAAAACTTGGCACATGGCGTCATCAGGCTCTGTAATCATTCTTGCTTGCTCTAAAAGAGAACATGGTGAATTCAATGTTTTTTAAAAAATTACTTGAGGGCTTTAAAAATTTTTCGCAAAGTATGGGGTAAAGAATGCCTACATTTAGTTCTTCTATAGATATTGGAATAAAGTCTAAGTGTATGTTATACTTACCATAAATTCATGTGAGGATATTAACAGGCGTGTTCCACGGTTGCTGTAGTTTTCACTGGGGGGTGTTTGTGAAAGAAAAATCCTTGGGAAGCATCTGTAACCTTTCAAAGATGTTATTGTGTGGCTTAAGAGGTGTGGGAGTTCCATACTGAAAGTTTCTGTGGCAGTTCTTGCGTAGTTAAGTAATAATCTTGAAGAGTTGAAAGATAAGCATGTTTCATGTACATGATTATAGTAGTGGACATTTATGTAATTCCCACTTTCAGGTTTTGTGCCTGGCACCCTGGCTACCACGATACATAAGGCGTGAGGCCCTGCTCCCACAGAATTCATAGGCTCAGCAGTACATTCTACATCATGTGTCTAGGTGATAAAATACCAGTTTATTTTGCTTTAAAGGAATATGCCTCCTTAATATTACCTGGTTATTTAGATGGGAGCAGGGCACAGTAGTGTATTGGCCTGTAAAAATAGCTGACTTAGGAAAAAAAAAAAAAACAGCTAGATTGGTAGGATTTGTTTCGTCTATTACTTTCCACCTCTGATACCACATTAAAGATGGATTCGTTAAGGGGCGCCTGGGTGGCACAGCGGTTAAGCGTCTGCCTTCGGCTCAGGGCGTGATCCCGGCATTATGGGATCGAGCCCCACATCAGGCTCCTCTGCTATGAGCCTGCTTCTTCCTCTCCCACTCCCCCTGCTTGTGTTCCCTCTCTCACTGGCTGTCTCTATCTCTGTCGAATAAATAAATAAAATCTTTAAAAATTAAAAAAATAAAAAATAAAGATGGATTCGTTAGAACAGGAAGTATATTTCTCTGACTGCCGTTAGGGAAAGACAGAATTCAAAGAAACACATGCTGCGTGCTGGCATTCGGTGATGTGTGGATGCGTCTCTGTTATTCTACGTCTCTGAGCCTCTTCATTCCCATTGCACGAGAACCCTTGCCTTCCGTGAGGTCGGGGACCTTGTCTGGTGTATTGCTGGGCTTAAAACACCCCCTAGTTAAGTGTGCTCAATAATTACTTGCTGAATGAGTAAATATATCTGGAGTGTGCTTTGCCTTTTTTTTTTTTTTTTACTTGAATATGGTTGCATTTTTCTGTCCTTCCACAAAGCCCACTACAACAAAAATAGGTTTATAACTGGCTGTATGATTCAGAAAGAATAAAATTAGGGTGGATAAAATATTTCTCTTTTGTGGTAGATTTTTAAAATGTTACTTGAAGTGCTTATAAAACAGAAATTTGACATTGTTTTAAAGTGAAGGAAAACATTCATTTTTAATTGTATGTTTCGGAGTGATTGACTTCAGCTAGATCCACGTTTTGAGGTTGTGCTTGTCATGTATAATTATGTGCCTTAATTATCAAAGGGAAAAATTAAAATATACTCACCTGCAGCAAGCATCTGGTTGTTGATAGAACAAGTTTCCAAGGCTTTGCGGTACCAACTTTCCACCTAATAAAAACCCACCAGATAAGTAATGTCATCTTAGGCTAATTTTTTGCTGTTCCAAATAGCTTTTGAAATAATGTGGGATTAAAAACATTCAAAGCTGCCTGGAGTTAAATTAGTTAATTAAATACGTATGTGCATCGTTGTGAGGGGGTCAAAACAATACAAACCAAGGGGCGCCGGGGTGGCGCAGCGGTTGAGCGTCTGCCTTCGGCTCAGGGCGTGATCCCGGCGTTATGGGATCGAGCCCCACATCAGGCTCCTCCGCTGGGAGCCTGCTTCTTCCTCTCCCACTCCCCCTGCTTGTGTTCCCTCTCTCACTGGCTGTCTCTATCTCTGTCGAATAAATAAATAAAATCTTTAAAAAAAAAAACAAAAAAAACCCCAAAACCGGTCTTTATTCTTGCGGAGCTTACAATCTAGGGCTTTTCTAGAAATGCCAAACTGGTGAATGCTTATGAGTCACTGTTTGTTCCTGGTGCCACTGGGCTCATCCTAAAAGCATGTTGGTAAACAAGTGAGATTTATTTTTAGAAATCGTCTTTATTGAGACATTCTAAATTATGATTTTTATTCCCTGCCATCAATAACAACATAGAGAACGGATAGAAAAATTTATAGGTAACTGAAAATGTTTGGTGTGTTTTAAAGGATTGCTAATATTAAGTTTGATTATTTTTAATCCCATTTTGGAACTCGTGGGAAAAGAAATGAAAGTTATGGTCATGATACACTTAATTTTCCTGTTTCCATATATGTTGAAGAGTTAAGTAGGCAGTATTTGTTTGCATTAAGACGTAACATTTAGAATAACATTTAACTAGAAGTGTCTACCGATGCTCATAACCTAAAACAAATAGGACTTCTGCATAACTCCAGTTTGCCCGTCGTGCTCTGCAAGTTAGGATTGAATTTAAAGTGAGGACTGAATTTTAAGGCGTGTTTACCCCATTCTAAGCAAATGAGCAAAGAGGTGGCACAAGTTAGGGTAAGAGTCAAAGGCCCATGTTTCCAGGGGCGCCTGGCTGGCTCAGAAGAGCACATGACTCTTGATCTTGGGGTTGTGAGTTTGAGCCCCGCATTTGGTGTAGAGATTTTTTTAAAAATCTAGAACAAGTAACATCAATAATTAGTCCTACCTCTCTTGAGTTGGGAAACCCATTGGCAGTGATAATCTTCTTGTAATATTGAACTGACGCCTTTGGGTAGCGTGGCTTATTTCTGTTGTTAAATTCCACGTAGTACAATCCGTATCTATCTGCGTATCCTTTCTCCCATTCAAACTTATCCAACAAAGACCAGGAAGTATACCCTTTTATATTAGCACCATCTTTGATAGCTGCAGAGACATTTTGTTCCGTTTTTAGTATATTTCACTTACTGGGAAAAATAACATTGTGAAGATAATTTTAAATGCATTCATTTATGAGATTCAGAAACAGAGCATTTGTTACCAAACAAGCTATTACCAAATTCTGTCCAAGTTAAGTAGAAAATATGTGAAGGCAGTCTTGGTTCGTAGCTCACCTTTTAGCATTTCATTTATGTAGCCCTTAAGGTACTGAATTCTCCACTCATCACATAATTGCGTACAGTGTAATATTTGAGACGCGCCGTTTTCTGTCACATAGATGGGGGGATTGCCGTATTGAGTCTGAAAGTGAGTCATAGGAATATCTTAAAAATTCTGACTTCCAAGTGGGTTTCTGCGTCTGAGGCTCATAGGGGAACGGCGGATTCAAGCCCGCCGTATTCGAATTGAGGGTATTTAGCGATTAGTAGGTGCCGGTTCACACGTTTGTTTGGAGGTGAATGTGGACAGGAGCAAGTTCATACGAAAGACTACATTTCTCAGTGAATCAGCATCATCGTAGAGAAAATGTACTTCAGGTCTTGTTCTTTCCCGCATAGTTCATTTCAAGTGAGAAGGGCCACCAGATAACTAAATGTGGGACGAGAATTTGTAGCTACAGTTCTATACGTTGGGACGGTTACTCATGGTGGGCATTAGTCTCTAAAGCCTATGTGTCTAGTAGCCTCTGAAGTAGAGGGGACCGAGTTTCACTTTAAAGCATATGCACCTAAGTGGAATTAAAAACTTCAGAAAATGTAGGCACCTGAGCTTAAGCTGTAAGATCATGAATTGAGGTCAGAAATGTTCATTAGAGGGGCACCTGGGTGGCTCAATCAGTTAAGCATCTGCCTTTGGCTCAGGTTATGATCTCAGGGTCGTGGGATCGAGCCCCACATCTGGCTCTCTGCTCAGCGGGGAGCCTGCTTCTCCTCTCCCTCTGCCTACCACTCTGCCTACTTAGGCTCGCTCGCTCTCTATCAAATAAAATCTTAAAGACAGTTTGGTGTATATATGTGGTTTTTTGGGGCGCCTGGGTGGCACAGCGGTTAAGCGTCTGCCTTCGGCTCAGGGCGTGATCCCGGCGTTATGGGATCGAGCCCCACATCAGGCTCCTCTGCTGTGAGCCTGCTTCTTCCTCTCCCACTCCCCCTGCTTGTGTTCCCTCTCTCGCTGGCTGTCTCTATCTCTGTTGAATAAATAAATAAAATCTTAAAAAAAAAAAAAAAGGTTCATTAGGGGCACCTGGGTGGCTCAGTCAGTTGGACTCTTGATTTCAGCGGGGGTCATGGTCTTCTTCAGGTCATGAGAGAGGGCCCGGAGTCGGCTCAGCAGGGAGTCTGCTTGTCCACCTCCCTCTCCTCCCCCAGCGCGTGCTTACTCACACACTCTCATTCTTTCTGTCTCAAATAGTCTTTAAAGAAAAAAAAAATTCATCAAATAGCTTAATGTGGTAATCACCTGAGCGAAGTGGAGAAGCCTTCTAAATCCCCATGGTACAGAATAGAGCCACTTAGACCCCAGATCAGGCCAGTTCGGGTCAACCAGTTCTACTAAGTCACGATCATTCTGGTAGCTGGGCCCCTGGCGGGAGGGGTAGTTCCTTTCTGTGATGTACCGAGTAGTAAAATGGCCTAATCCCAAGAAATCAGATGTGCCTTTAATGTAGCCCTTTTCCTGGAGTGAGAACACAGGTAACCTTGACATATCCAGGCCTTGCTCTGCACTCTTTTTCCCTATTGAGAGAGAAAAATCGAATTTAACAAAGTTTGGCTTTCTCACAATCCTTTTTTCTGTTAACGTACCATGACGACACTGGCATGTTGACATAAAAATTGTTAACCAGATCCTAGGCTTTGAGATTCGTTTGTATGGAAAACATAACCTTAGCCTTTTGAACTGGAATTTTGACATTTGAATACTACTCAAAATGTTAAAAGTTTATATTGCTTGAAAATTACATTTCCATAGATTACTCAGTGAATGGTATGCAGACAACTTTGTAGCTATATGGAAGAAAGTGCAGTTGGATTCCTGTATTATTTCTTACATCAAAAATTAGTAATTTTGGTTGTCCCTGGGAAGAGAAGTGGAAGGCCATTCATGGTGCGGATGGTGGTGTAGGGGGACATACAGTCATGTTCATGCACCGTTGTAGTGTAGGCTGGTACGACCTCTGGGTTGGGAAATTTTGTCCTAGTGTTTAAAATTGTAGGGGCGCCTGGGTGGCACAGCGGTTAAGCGCCTGCCTTCGGCTCAGGGCATGATCCCGGCGTTCTGGGATCGAGCCCCACATCAGGCTCCTCTGCTATGAGCCTGCTTCTTCCTCTCCCCTCCCCCTGCTTGTGTTCCCTCTCTCGCTGGCTGTCTCTATCTCTGTCAAATAAATAAATAAAATCTTTAAAAAAATAAATAAATAAAAACAAAATTGTAAAAGGGTGAGTCCTTTCACTGGCCAATTCCATATCTGTTTATCCTGTGTTTTACTCGCACGTGTAAAAGGATGCGTGTACGAGGATCTTCATTGTAGAGTAAGTAGCAAAAGATTGGAAACAAACTAAATGTCTTATCAGGAGAGACTGGTTAAATGATTGGATATCCATCCGTACGACAGCGTGTAGTCGTAGGAATGAATGAGCACTTTATATACCAACATGGAAAGAATGCCAAGATACGTGTTTACATGAAAGATGCAGAGTGCTGCGTAGAGCAAGTTCACACACGGGGCAGGAGTGTTTCTGCTCACACGTGCACAGCCCATCTCGGGAAGTGTGCTCTCTGCTGGGGAGGATGGGAGCAGCGGGGACAGGGAGGGAGGGAAGCTGGACTTCTCACCTTGTGCTCTCTTGTAATTTAAAAACTTTGAAACATGCATAAAACCTTCGTATAATCTATGCAAAAAAAAAAAAAGCTTTAAATGAGTAAAGAAAAGTAACATTTGTAGGAGTTGTTCTAACATATAACCATAAACATGTTTCCAAAGAGGCTATTGGTTCAGATTAACTGAGTGAAAAGCTTGTATTATTAAATACTTTAAGATCCTAGCATGTTATTACTTTCAGTGACATTCAGTAACTTGAAAACCACAAGCCATTGTCCCTGGACTGTCTAACACAGTGGCCACTGGCTACATGTGGCCATTAGATGACACATCTTTAATTCAATCACACCGAAGGACTGAATTTTAATTTTTAAAAATTTAGATAGACACAAACGACTACAGGCTATTGTATTGGACGGCGCAGATACAGAACATTCCATCATCACCGGAAGTTCTGTGGGACAGCACGGGTCTAGAATTACATTGGTTCGTGTATTGCGCTTTTGAGACGCCTGAAAGTAATTTGTACAAGCCCTCAGCAGAATGCTTTCAGTGAAGAAAGTATTAACTGCTCAAAGGATCCTTCTTTCCATGTCGTACCAGGAAAAATTCAGCCCCGTTTCCATTTGAATTACCACAAAATTGGAGTTGGTGGGGTCTGGAATTGGCCTGAAGCCCCAGAACTCTTCTATGACAAATAATCAATTTGGCTTCTTTAGTGCTGTCCTGATGTGGCTCCTGCCAAGGCCTCTGAGGGTCCTGGGAGGGCATGCCAGGTGAGTGATGGGCTGTGCCGGCAGGGCAGGGGCCGTGCCCTGAGGGCTTTTCCCCTGGGCATCTTGACATCATTCGCAGGATTTTGAACCTATGTGTATGGACATGTCACAGAACTGGTTATTGCCGAGAGATTTTTAGAGATTATTTGTCTAATCCTTCATTTTCAGATGACAAGAATGACACCGAAAGAGTTTGTAAAACGCCTTGCCCAGGGTCACTCACTGGTTAGAGCAGAGATGGAATTAGAACCTTCTGCACCTATTCCAGGAAGTCTGATAAATGGTGCTTTAGAAAGGGAATTTTTTGAAATATTGACAGTTCTTCGTCAAACATCCAAAATAGCGTTGCTGCGTGAGATTGTAACCTAGGTCAATGCCACCCGTTTCTCTCTTTATAGGGGAATGCAGACTGCTACCTCTAAGTAAACAGAGCGAATACTTTGATTCCTGTGGCCAGACACTGCTGGTTTCCCACCCAATCAACAGTCCCGTGGCTGTCTTCTTTCTTTCCCTCTTCCTCATCCTCTTTAAAGAGTTCTGGTTCCCCAAGCCTCTGAGGAAGCTCTAGTCCCAGTGGCCTAGGACATTCTAGGGCATGTGACAGTTCCGTCCCTTGAGGACTTCCCTTGAAGGGAAATCAGTTGTGGTTGGAGACTGTTTTCTGGGAAGATTTTCCTTGTTCTTAAAAATGGGTATGACCAGCTATTTCCGTTTTTCTGCCTCTGGGTGTTGATAAGATATGATGCCCGGGGGCGCCTGGGTGGCTCAGTCGTTGGGCGTCTGCCTTCGGCTCAGGGCGTGACCTCAGGGTCCTGGGATCGAGCCCCGCATCGGGCTCCCTGCTCCACTGGGAGCCTGCTTCTTCCTCTCCCACTCCCCCTGCTTGTGTTCCCTCTCTCGCTGGCTGTCTCTCTCTCTTAAATTAATACATAAAATCTTAAAAATAAATAAATAAATAAAAGATATGCCCGGAGCTGCTGCAGCCATCTTGTGGCCCTAGGGAGTAGCTGATGGGCTGGCTAAAGGTGCCAGAGTGAAAGATGGAATTGGCCTCAGTCCTTAAAGACATCCCTGAAGGCTGGTTTAACTGGCCCTGGATCGCCCTTTCCTGGACTCAGTATCTGAGATGATAAATTCCCTACTTTTCAAGCCATTTTAGTTGGCGTTTTCTGGTATGTGGCACTTAAAAGCACCCAAACTGATAGAGCCTCGTGAGCTCTATGCGTCTTTATCCTCTTCTGTGACATTGTGGAAACCCGAGCTTGGAAAGCATTTCTCAAGTGACAGAACCAGTGTGAGAGCTGGGACTGCCTGCGACTGTGCCTTTGCCTTCTCTCTCCTACTTCAAGTGAAAGGGAGTGGCATGGGACGAAGGAGACAGGAGAGCAGAACGGAGAATAGCTCTGTTTTCCGCTGGGTTCTGAAATTCTCAATCTCCATGTCTGGGGATTTGTCAGGGGCTCGTTCCTCCCCTCTCCCCAATTCAAATACACAGTTCTCAGTTCCTTGGGGGCTGGGTTCTCCCTCTCACCGGAGGCCTGTGTGTTCTTCCAACCCCCTGCCTCTCCATCACCTCACGTGGGCTCAATACTGTTGCTGTGGTGCCTGCACCTTAAAAATGTGACTTGGCTCACCGATCCGGTCCTTCATGACTTGAGGGTAGTCTCCGGCATAGATGGGGTTGGCAAACCAGCCCAGGCAGAACTGGAGGTACCTCTCGGCAGCTTCTATGTCTTTGGGGCTGTTGATGTCCATGGGTTCCCCCCAATCGCAGTTTAATGAGATCCCCACCAGACCTTAAAAGAAAAGACGGAGGTGGCAGGTGCAAATGGCACCCCCCCCCCCAGGGCTGTGTCCTGGCGCATGGGTGGTGGGGCTCACCTCGCTGTTTGCTGCGCCACGTGCTGTTGTAGGAGTGCCAGGCTTGGGCGTGGGCCTGAAAACAGAAGGGTGTGTCAGAGGTGCCTGGCTGGCACGTTTCTCTCCTGCCTTCTTTCCCTCTGTCCTGACAAGAGATCCCATCTGATGGAGGCCCATCTTTTCCCTGAGTCCAGCCTTGATGATCCCCATCCCATGTCTCCCTCCCTCTGGCCGCCAGAGGCACGTGTTTTCTTTGTTCTGTAGAGAAACTTGGTCTCTTTCTGGCACAAACACGTAAACTACCTCTTGGTGTGATTTCTTGTTCTGAAGACTTTTGCTAAAGTTTCTTGTTTTGTTCCTGCTCGTCTTCTCTAGTAACTGGGCGTAGGTGCTTAAGAAGTTTGGAAAATAGCAAGCATCTGGAATAGTCTTGAGAATGGAATTCAGAATGTGCCGACCTGCCTTCTCTCCATACTGTCAGTGACCCACTGAGGCCTTCAGAGATCTACCCTTTAAACAGTCAGAGTTTAAGGGGTGCCTGTGTGTGGGGCGCCTGGGTGGCACAGCGGTTAAGCGTCTGCCTTCGGCTCAGGGCGTGATCCCGGCGTTATGGGATCGAGCCCCACATCAGGCTCTTCTGCTATGAGCCTGCTTCTTCCTCTCCCACTCCCCCTGCTGTGTTCCCTCTCTTGCTGGCTGTCTCTATCTCTGTCGAATAAATAAATAAAATATTTTTAAAAAAAAAGGGGGGGTGCCTGTGTGGCTCAGTCAGTTGGGCATCTGACTCTTGATTTTGGCTCGGGTCGTGATCTCAGGGTCGTGGGATCAAGTCCCGCGTTGGGCTCCCGGCTCAGTGGGGAGTCTGCTTGAGATTCTCTCCCTCTGCTCCTCCCCCTGCTCGCTCACTCTCTCTCAAAGAAAGAAATAAATCTTAAAAATATATATGTTCACAGTTAAGAACTCATAAGCCCAATGGAGAAAGGATGAGAAAGTCCTCTCCCTGACAGGAATTTGAGAGTCTTGTGTGTCACTCACGGGCCCCCCGACTTCTGCTTGATCAGATTGTCCCCCTTCTGCTGAGAGTCCGCTGGGGCCGTGCTGTCATGCCTCATATCCCTGCTCCCCAGGCAGCCATGTCCTTGTCTGTGTCCTGCACTGTGACCCAATCCCCTCCCCCCACTCAAGCCTTCCCAGCAGCCTGGGAACTCACGGGTCACCCTGCAGCACCTCCTGTGTCCTTCCCTTCCGAGCCCTGACTGAGCTTGGCTGCCCCAAAGACCACCTGTGCTGCAGCTCTTTTTCCCTCACACCCCCATCCCTTGGGGTAGTGGGTCATGTCGGCCTTGCTCTTTATCACTGCTTGCAAACTATCGCTCCTTCCACAACCCCGGGTCCTTTGAAGTCCACACCGTGAGACAAACACTCCTAACCCCTTCGTACTGTTGTCCTTCACCAACCCCCAGTTACTACTGCTCATTGATTGAAGACTTCAGCCCCTAGTTCACGGCATCCTGCCCCTTGCTCTTGTCACCATTCCTCACAAGACTGCTTAGACCTGTAGGTGACAAGTGTTCACATGCATGCACTCCATCCCCTTGACTGGATTGTAAGCTCTAGAGAACAGCCACCGTATGGTCCTGGTGGCGGTGTCCAGCGCTGGATGACCGGGCAGCAGCTCTATAGATCCTCATGGAATGCGAGTGAACAGTGCAAAGGTGTGATGGAATATGCTGGAACCACACAGAACTGAGCTCAGGCTCAAACCCCCGGGGCAGGCCGAACTGACACTGAGGTCTGTCCCTCCACCCTGAACCCAGCCCTAACTCCCAGAAGGACCCACCTCACCTTAATGATGTGATGCGCTGCCCTGTACAGGCCCGTGCCGTGGAGCTGCAGGCCTGGAGCGTGGCGGCCCGTCTCGTAGCCTTTCTCTGCCATCGTCTACAGGGATGGCCCGTGGGGACCACAGCACCCGTGAGAAGGGGTAGGAGCGCTCTGGTCCGGAAGGGGGGTTTCCCGCCTGGACAGGGCCCTGCTTACCCGAGGATCACTGAAGGTGATCCAGTGCTTCACCCGGTCCCCGAAGGCCTCGAAGCACAGATCGGCGTAATCACCGAAGTAGCTGACCATGCTCACATTCTGCCAGCCGCCGTGCTTGACCTGGAGCAGCTGCGGACAGGGTGCAGAGAGAAGCAGCTGCCCCACGGGTCTGTCTCTAGCAAAGACCTTGGAGTCGATAGGCCCGGTGTGTGGGAGAAGTAGGGTGATGCCCGGCACAGAGGCTGTCGAGAGCAACGGAGAGCCAAGGAGCGGGTCTTGGGCGTGACAACCAGTGATGAACCAAGAAGTAACATCAGTGGGGACAAGCTATGTGGCATATACGATCAAGAGGGAGGGAACAGAGAAAGTTCGAGACTCCCATGCTTAAAAGGAAGGTGATAGATTGAATATTTAAGAACACTGGCCAAGGCAGAGAGGTCTGCTGTTGGGAGAAGACCCTCAACTATACATCCAGAAGGAGACATGCTGCGGGACACGGAAGCTCCGACTAGGGTTTTGAGGGCCGTGCAGATGGGAGAAACGTCAGACGCTCTCTTATGAGGGTGGGTTCTGCCTTCTTCAGTGGAGGACTGTCTGCCAAGCAAAGCCAGCTGCTCGTGAAGGATTTTCCCAAGATTCAGCCTTCCTTTGAGAACACCTACTGAGCTCTCCCTGGTGGGTTGGAGGGCATGCTAGAGGGCCCGGTGAGTGAAAGCAGTTAACCAGGGGAGAAGCTAGAATGTGGTCTCCAGTTTGTCTCCCTAAAGTCGGCTGTATACCCCCAACCCCAATTTAGAGGCTTCTGGTGGCTCACCCTCCAGAATGATCCCAGTCACCTTAGCTCGGCAGTCAAGGCCTTCCAGGCCTGACCCCAAGCCGCACCTCCCACCTCTACCCCTCTAACTCCTGCCTGCTCCCCAAACTCTTCACCCAATCACTTGCCATGCCCCTCTCTGCCCCTTTGCGTGCTCCCTCCAACCAGAACACCCCTTCCACTTCATGCACCCCAACCCTTCAAAGCACTGACAGGACCCCGTCCTCTCCCCAGAGAGTCACCTACACAGCCCCTCTCCCAGTAGGCCGTGATCTCCGTGGGGCCTTGCAGAGTGAAGGCCAGAGTTGCTTGACCAGTGATGTCCGACAATGACCTTGAGACTTAGCAGGAATTGCTGGGGGGCTGTGCTCAGATGATGCGGCTCGAACACGTTAATTATGCCATGTCATCACATCTTACTCAAAGGAGGTTTCTTTTTAGTTTGACTTGTTTTTAGGCCAAATATTTTGAGAAAACATCAAAATCCACACTTAGCACCTATTACGAACATCAGTGAAATCAGCACGACGTCCCTCCGTGCGTGAGTCAGAGTTCTTGGCTTGGCTCCCATCTCCCGGTCCAGACCCCAGCCTTTGCCCCACCTTGGCAAGCCCCGTCCCCTGCCAGGGGCCGTCTGCCGAGCTGAGCGCACCCCCAGCCTCACCTGCGGGAGGTCCCAGTGGTGCAAGGTCACGACGGGGGTGATGTTGCTCTTCAGAAGGGCGTCGATGAAGTCGCTGTAGAACTTGATTCCCCGCTTGTTCACCTTGTCAGCTGAAGGCGAGATAAAGGGGGCCATGGCCTTCTTTTTTTTTTTTTTTATTAATAATGATTTTTTATTATATTATGTTAGTCACCATACAGTACATCCCCGGTTTTCGATGTAAGGCTCGATGATTCATTAGGTGCGTATAACACCCAGTGCACCATGCAATACGTGCCCTCCTTACTACCCATCACCGGCCTATCCCATTCCCCCACCCCCCTCCCCTCTGTAGCCCTCAGTTTGTTTCTCATAGTCCATAGTCTCTCGTTTCATTCCCCCTTCTGATTACCCCCCCCTTTCTTTATCCCTTTCTTCCCCTACTGATCATTCTAGTTCTTATGTTCCATAGATGAGAGAAATCATATGATAGTTGTCTTTCTCTGCTTGACTTATTTCACTAAGCATTATCTCCTCCAGTGGGGCCATGGCCTTTTAAAGTGCAGTGGCCTCTCTGGGACCCGAAGGCGCCCCCAGCCCGCCCGGTCCCGGGTCTGAGGGAAGGCGTGGGTGCCCGGCTGCCTGCAGAACTGGGAGGGCTGCTGCCAGGGAAGCCATGTCCCAGGGCTGCTCTCCCTCCCCAGCACTCTGTGGTGTCCCCGCAAAGCCGACACAGCCAAAAGGGACCACGCTTGGGCTTGGGAAGGGCTGCCCCGTCTCACCTCGGACGCCGGTGGGTAGGAGCCGAGGCCAAGACAGGGAGAATCGGTAGTGGCTCACGTGCAGCTCCCTGAGCAGGACGATGTCCTCCTGTGCAGACAGGTGGGAGGCAGGGCAGGGTCACCTAGGGCTCTGCGGGGGGTGGGGGGGGTCCCGCTGGGGTCCCAGGCCACTGCTCACTCCTGTCCATAGCTCCTCATCTACACGATAGGTGTGAAAGCACCTGCCCCGCTTTCTCCGGCCAAGAATCAAATACATGCAGAATGGGGGGGTGCTTTGAGATCTCCATCGGGGTGTTCCTAGTAAAACTGGGGGATGAATCCTCCAAGAAGTCAGCCCAGAGAGGAAAGTGGGTCCCGAACAGAGGGACTTCCTCCACAGGGGCCAGTCACAAGCAGAGACCAAGGGCTCAGGCCCCATGACTTATAAACCCCGGGGTCATGGTATCAGCCGCTCAGCTGCCCGCCACTTGGATGAAGGCCCTGGGTCAGGTGCTTTCCTTTCCTCCAACATTCACTCTCCCGCCTCCTGCACATCCCCCGCCAGCCCACCAGTCCCCAGTCCCCAACGGCCCCCCTTTTTCCTGCAGTGGGATAAAGGGTGCTTAGCAGAGCACTAGATTGACACTGTCCCCCAGGCCCCCCTCATAAGTCACTGTCCACCTCAGCCAGGTGTGTCCTCACCCCCCCCCCCACACACACACCTGTCACTCACCTGCACCTTGTAGTACCCATCACAAGCCACGTCTGCTGTCTCGTCCCCAAGCACCCTTCCCTTCCCACTGTGAGTGAAGGCGTCCCAGATGCTGGGCCCTTTCCCGTCCTGGTCCCAGGCTCCCTCTGTCTGGAAGGCGGAACTGCCCACGCCCCAGGAGAAGCCTGCAAGTAGAGACCCCAAGCTGGGCCGCTGGCCTCCTCCCACTCCCCACCCAGCCCCTGGACTCTGCCTCCTGGGCCCCAGGGCAGGCCCCCTCCCCATGGTCTGCCTCTGTCTCCCTAGAAGTGGGACCCTGTGGGGCAGGGGGCGGGGAGGACCTAACACATTTAAAACAGTCATTTGCACGACTCCAGTTCTGATTAACATTCACTCTAGAGTAAGTTTTAAAAACATCTGTTAGGCGCATCTTCTATTTTCGAACAACCATGTGGAGTTATTTTTCCCATCCTACCTGTCAGGAAGCTAACACACCAAAGTCTTGGCAAGCCAGCCAAGGTGGGCAAACTGACAGACAGACGGACAGACCAACAAAGGAATGGACATACCAAGTGGGAAGGTTCCATAGTAGAAGGAGGCCTCTTCTGGGGATCCCTTCCTGGTGGCCCCCAGCCTGGACACCAGCAGTAGCACCCACCAAAGTGCGACAACCCGCACTGGCTTCATGGCACCCGGCCCTCCCCCATTCCTGAAAAAGCACACCTGACAGGTGGAGGCCCACGCAGCCAGGGCTGGGGGGTCGGATCCCAGCTCGGGGGCAAAGGCCAGGAGGGGAGGAGGAGGGGAGCAGGTGGGGGTGCTTTATTGAGAGCAGCGCTGGCTCACTTAGGGCAGCTGGTCCATTGCTCCGCTGGGAGCCACCAGCAGAGGCCGAGGCTGAGCACCAGGTATAGTTAAGGAGGAGAGGAACACGGGGCTTGGGGGGCTCCGGGTCCGATGCGCCAGGCTCCAGACCACCCTGCTCCCTGTCTGAGGGGGGATACCCGGCCCATACCCTGTGAGAGGCCCTGATCACATGGGGAAACCACTTCTGCCTTAGGGAAGCTCCAGTTGAAGGGGGGGGTGTCCAAGACAGCCCATAGACCCCCTGAAGCACCCCACCTATGCACTGTGGGAGAGGGTGTGGGGGGGACAGACCTCTCCCCAAGCCGGGGATCATGAGCAGGGTTGCCATCCCAGGGCCTCCGGTCCTGAGGGTTAGGGTGATGCCTCCCACTGGGATCCCCTCTGTGGTACAGCCAAGCCGGATTACCTGGGATCGTCCTGTGTCCCAGACACCCCCAGAGTAGCAGTGGCAGCCAGAGCGCTCTCACGCTGACCGCAGGCCTGTGCTGCCCCTGAGAGCAGAGTGCACAGCGCAGCGAAGGCTCTGGTTGGGGGTGTGGTCAGTGGCCTAACCTCCCCCTACAAAGAGCTTCAATAGCCCCATTCAGTGGGGAGGGCAGGAATGCTGAGCTGGCCAGTGGGGCCTGAGTCAGCTGCAGGGGCAGCTTGGCCCCGGGCCCTGGGGCATCCTGTCAGCCCCCTGTGAGGGCAGAGGGGCAGAGACCTGGGCCCCCCAGCCCCTTCTGGGCCTGATGTGCCCCGTTCTGCACACCTTAGCCTGGGAAGCTGGAGGTGGGGCTGGCCGGGTGGGGAGCAGCATTTGCAGACGCCTCTCCTCGTGTCCACCTGTCCGTCAGCCAGAGAAAACTCACAGCAGAAGGCGAAGTTGGTTTTTCCACCTTACCTTCTTTGTTTGGACCGTTCATTCATTCCTTTCCTCACTCACTCAACCGGGATTCCCTGCTGGAACACCCTCCCCGGAGGCTCAGCCCCTGTGGCTTCCCATCGTGGCTGCCCAGGTCCCCCGTGGGACTCCCTTCACCCCATTCACCTCCAGCTCCCCTGCCTATACGGAGCCTCACTGGGGCTCTCTCAGCTGGATGCCCCTTTGCCCTCAGTGGTTGATTAATCTCTTTCTGCCAGAGTGGAATGGGACTTGGTCTGTGCCCTCCAGGGGCTCGAGGTCTGGTGGGGGAGGAAGGCAGGGATTGGGGGGAGGGAAAGCGGTTCTAAACACTGTACGGCAGGGGTGGAGTGGGGTGCGGGGATCACGAACGACTCTACCGGAAGGATGGACGGGACACTCTAGAGGCTCAGGGAGGTGGGACTGGCTTCACGAGGGAGGGGACATTGGATATGACATGTGAAGGCCGCGGAGACGTTGGCTAGGTGGCGTGGAGCTGGGAAGGTGTGGGAACTGACAATGGAAACAGTCTGAGCAAAGGCCCTGAGATGTGTTTGGGGAACTGGGAGCTTAGTATCTTCTCTCTTGCATCTGTTGTGCGGTGCCTGGGCAGGCAGGGCTGAGTCCTCAGGTGAGCAGGCTGCTGGACAGCCACCCGAGTGTCCATCTCTCCTGCGGGTGGACTGCTGGGCGTCCAAGGCCAGGGCTGGTGCCTGCCTCACCAGGCTCTGGGCTCTGGGGACTCTGCTCTCTGGGCTGAGGTAGGCAGGATATATAAAACTTTAAGAGCTGATGTCATCTCTGAAAAATGCCCCCTTCCTGCAGAGCCAGGGGCCCAGTGTTTGTGTTGGAGGGGATGGTCAGCCTGGCATGGCCGGGGCTGCTTGGGGGCTGTCTGTCTCTACTGTCCTATTCCTGTTCTCTCTCCTTCCACCAGCTCTGAGCCTGGCTCTGGCTGGAAGGACCTGGGTCTCACAGCTGGCTGACTCTCTACCACCTCCCTCCCCGTCCAGTCCAGGGCTGCTTGGGTCCAGCCTGAGGCCTGCAGCAACCAGGGCAGGACCCTACCTTTGGGTCTGAGGTCCCTGGGGGCCAGGCCAGGCTGAAAAGCAGGTGTGCTGGAGGGCAGGTGGCCATTGGGCCCTTATAGCTCCTTCTTTCTCTCCCTGCAAGGGGCTGCAGAGCTGGGGGCCCTCTGCCAGCAGCCCCTGCAGGATCCAGCACGCAGCCCAAGTTCTGTGGCTTTAGGAAGGGACTTAGTAAAGGCTGGGCAGCACCGGTGGGTGCTGGGCACTCGGGTCTGCACGCGGGACAGGCCCAGCTCAGCCTGCTCTGTAGCTCAGGAGCCTTCAGAGCTAAGGGAGGGGCTGGAGTGGGAAAGACGCTGGGGATTTAGGAAAAGAGATTTCTGTCTCCATGTAGCCAAGAAGGAGCGGTGGGACCCAGTGATGGCGACTTTCTCTCTCTGGGACCGAGACTCCCTATCTAGAAAATGTGAGCAGCTCTCTCAGGGTCCCCTGGCTGGCACCGCAGGGCCTAGCAATGCTCTTCCCTGGCCATAGGAGCTAGTTTTCCTCTCTCCAGAGGGGCCTCTAGGCTCCATCCACCACCACCCCCAGCCCTGCAATGCAACTCAGCCCTGTCCAGCCCTGACCTGAGGGGACCAGTCCCAGGAGACAAGGTTCGGTCCTGGCGTGCTGTGTGACATTGGGCCACCCATTGGGTTTTTGTTTCCTCCCTCTCTGGGTTTTTGTTTCCTCCCCTGTAAAAACTAAGGAGGCTGGCTACTAGTTGTCTGGCCTTCCTTAGCTCTGAGGTTCTAGTAAAGAGGTGACAGGCCGTTTTTAGGTTGTCTTGGTCTGGGTTTTGTAGGAGGCAGGAAAGCTGGTCAGAACAGTGCTGACGATGCTGGGATGGAGGTGAGGGGTTTGCGGGGATGACGGGAGCACATCAGGAGGGTGTGTGTGTGTGTGTGTCCATCCAGGGAATGTTGGGGAAAATGGTATAGATCTATACCTCAGGGTATAGATCTGTCCAGGGGAGCAGGTGCATGGGGCCGGGAGTGGGGTGCTTGGCTTGTAAGGAGCACTCTGGGCCCGAGTCAGACTTTCCTCTGTGGCTGCAACAGGGGCAAGTTGTCTGTGACAGGCCTATGGGGCAGGGGGTGGGGAGGAGGGTAGAAGGGATGGGGTGAGCGGCTTGTGGAGCAGAAGAGGGCAGTGGTTCGGCTCGAAAACTCTGGAGTCAAACATAACTTGGCTTCCCAGCTCAGCATCTGGCAGCTGAACCTCTCTGAGCCATTTTTCATGTATAAATGGGGATGACGCTTCCTAGCGTCACTTAGACATTAAACGACACGAGAGATGTAGGTGCTTCCTGCGGGGCCTGGCAGAGAGAAAGGCCCCAGTAAATGATCCTGTCACCAACGCCACCACGCTCTCAAGGCTGAACCCCATGTACGGGGTGTTCTGGGTGAGGCACAGCGCCCGATGGTCTGACGAGGGGTCTCTGTGATCTGAGGGCCTCGTTTGTTTGGGAGCTGCCCCAATCCTGCCAAGCCGCGGGCTCTGCCGGAGCCAGGCCCCTCTGTCCCTGCGGAAGGGGAGCTCTGCATCCGAGAACCCTGATCGCTGCCCAGGGCAGTGCCCCGGGGTCTGCGGACTTGGAGGGCGGCTGCTAGCTTGGGCCGTGGGAACAAAACGTAGGGCCTTTTCCCTTCCGGGTATGGATGGTAGCTTCCAGAGTCTGCTTCACTTCTCAGAGTGCCCAAACTTTCATTATAAAAGTGTTCAAACACGCAGGAAAGTTGGGGAATTGCACATTTCACACCATGCGTCCGCCCAATGTCCACTGAGACTCTATTTTACTCTGCTTTGCTTTATCACGACCTCTCCTCCGCCTGCCCGCCAGCCACTTGGCTTCTCCCGTGCCTTTCCCAGTAAGGTACAGATGCTGGATCACCGCACCCCTAAACACTTCACAGGCGTCTCACCAATTGTATTTGTTTGGGGCTCTTTTCTCTTCGAGGCAAAATCTCCCAGTGAAATGCATGCATCTCACGTGCACTATGCAGTGAGTTTTGACAAAAGTGGTCACGTATCGCCAAACCACTGCGTCCGACTCTGAGTCACACTGCATCTTTCAGAGGACTTCTGGGGGAAATTCCTGCAGGTCTGAAGAGCAGGAATCCATGCCTTGCTTCCCTCTGCGCTCCGACCACCTGGAAACGCTGAGGTCCCTCTGGGGCCTGCCTCAGCCTGTGCCCAGACCCTGACTGATGCATTTCTGTGTCATCTCACTCTCCCTTCCCCCTCATCTCCCGGCCTGTAATTTTTAAATCCTGAGATATCTACAACTCTGCAAGCTGGTTCTCAAATCCTTTTTTTGGAACAAGACTGAAGGAGTGCTGCGCAAATAATCATGTTGGAATCTTCGGGAGATTTCAATGGTTTGTGGTATCCAAATATGTGAAACTGGGGCTCTTCCAGGACGTCTGGAATGAATTGACACTCTATCCACAGAGCATGGACCTGTGTGTATAGTGGGCATGTGCACACATGCAGACACGCACACATTCACACACATACCCATGCACGTGCACACACACACACGCGTGAATACTCTTCGTGGTCCAGACGTCGGCACTGGCTGTGAAACCGCCAATTCTAAATCAGAGGAGCCCACTCAGCAGTGGCCTTGCTGCCCAGGACCCTTGCAGGGCAGATGTTGGGGAGGGGCTGGCCTTGGATGGCTGGAGGCCATCCCCTGTGAACAAGGCTGATGATGGTGACTGTTCTGGAACCAGGCTGCCCCGTGGGCCCGCTTCCCCACCCGAGAGCTCTTTAGTCTGAGCTCATATGCTGATGGCTTCCCGGGTCCTGCCTGGCGTTTTCTCCCCTAGCTCCACTCCTGGGGGACCCCCCCGGGCCAGCTGCTGAAGACCCCAGCCAAGCGGGCTCCAGTTCGTGGAGGGTGGAGAAGGTGAGGACTGGAGCAGGGAGAAGTGGAGACTCTCAGCGAAAGTGGGAGAAAAACCTCCATCACTTTTCCTTCCTCAGAACCTTCTCGGGCTCTGTCTGCCAGAGCCTGCATCACAGACCTCATGTCATGTTTACTGAGAAGCCTGTTTGATCAGAGTCTCTCTTCACTAGACTCCCATTGTGTCTGCTTTCATTCGCGATCAAGTATTATTTGTTTAAGGAATGAGTGGATGAAGGTGTTTTGGGTTTTGCCTTCCTCCTTGCACAGAGGGCATGAGAACAAGCTCAAGGGAACATCCCTGGGCAGGAAGTAGGCCTGGGCGCAGGGCTGCTGTCCTCGAGGATGGGCCTCAGGGCTGCTTAGAGCACCTCATCCAGGAGGAGGTGCCAGCTTGGAAGAGGCTCCGATGATCTCAGAAAGTTCCTGAAACAGTAGCCAGGGAGCCAAAGTTTTAAAAACAGTGAAAGATTTTTTTAAAATTATTTATTTATCTATTAGAGAGAGAGCACCAGCAGGGGGAGTGGCAGGCAGAGGGAGAAGCAGACTCCCTGCTGAGCAGGGAGCCTGATGTGGGGCTTGACCCCAGGACCCCGGGATCTTGCTCTGAGCCGAAGGCAGACGCTTAACCGACTGAGCCACCCAGGCGCCCCAAGACAGTGGAAGAATCTAAGACTTATGTGTGTGTATGTGTGTGTATAGTATAAAAATAATGTATGTGTAAAAAAAAATGTAACTTTTAAGTTCAAAAAATTACACAGAAAATACACAAATAGATTCACATTACAAAGCAATGGCAACCATCCCTGAAATAAATGGGACAAAAATGGTTGAGGCCCCTTCTCCTAGTCCCCTTCTCCCACCTTTTCCCGGAGACGGCCATTTCCAACAAGTGGCCGCATCCCTCCCTGCGTTTCCTCTGTGTTTTCATACAAAATAGGCTCATATACGTATAGGCCCCTTTGATTATTTACACCAGTGGAGACAGGTAGGTTGAACTGTTTGGCAACTTGCATTTTTCCTTTTTATAGTGTATGCTGGTGATCTTTCTGGATCAGTGCACCCGGTGCCTTCTCATTTGTTTTAACGCCCTCACAGCGTTCCATCGGGTGGATGGTCCATAACTGATCTAGCCAGTCCCCTGTTAGGGGGGCTTTTTTTTTTTTTCCGGATGCTTCGCTCTCACCAAGAGCACTGCAGTGAATACGCCTGTACATGTAGTTTCATCCTTTCGTGGGCACACCTATTCCTAGAAGTGGAATTGCTGAGTTCGCTGTGACTTTGACGGATGTTGCCAGCGCATCCTTCATTAGAGGTAAACCTCATTCTTTTTAACCGAAGTGTATTCGGTGTCAACGTTTAAGCAACGTAGCTAGACAGAGATGAGAACGGAACCGCGGCTCGGTACGTGGGAGCCAGCGCAGCCTGTGGCTGGCGGCTGGGGAAGGGCTCGGCCCCGCCGGGAGCTCAGGGGCGAGAGGGAGGGACATTTGCTCCAGCTAATCCCTGAAGAGACCATCACTGGTCCAGAGCTTTACGGTGTACAGAGTGTATTTCTGTGTCTAGTCAATCTCGCGTAACCCTACTGAATGAGAAAGGGTGATAGCACCTATTTTCGTCCCATTCTGTGGATGAGTAAACTGAAGGTTGAAAGAGCCACAGTCAAGGGACCAGCACGCTCAGGCTCTGAGACTCCAACGCGCCAGCTGCTTTCCCCTTTCACTTCCCGGGTCTCTCCACTCCTGCCATGCCCTCTACACCAAATCCTCTCCAGATAATGCTGCTTTCAGGATGACCCCCCACCAAGCCACGTCCTCAGGCCCCAGCGAACCCAGGAGTATGTAATGAGATGAGAGGTGGTTAGGATTTGCCTGAAATACGCCCCTGAAACTGTCCCCAGGGTGAGAACGGATAGATTCTTATCTCTTGGACAGGCTCAAGGACAGATGGTAGGAACTGGGCTCCTTCTACCCAGCCCCTTCGCCCCCAGGGCCAGAAAATTAGTTACTTAAGTTTGAAGAATAAATAACTGGGGGGGGGGAAGATGCATAAACTAACACATGTATGGAAAAGAAAAAGACCTAAATTATAAAGGTACTTCCCCATTTGGTTTTTTGGTGTGTGCCGTTGACCCTTGAACAATGCGGGGGGCGGGGGGAGGGGCACTGACCCCCAAACAGTCGAATATCCATGGGTGGCTTTTGACTCATCAAAAACTTAATAGCCTACTGTTAACTGAGAGCCTTACCAGTAACATAGTCAATTACCCCATATCTTGCATGTTACCTGTATTATATACAGTATTCTTACAATACAGTAAGCTAGAGAAGAAAATGTTATTAGGAAAGTCATAAGGAAGAGAAAATACACTTACAGTGCTGTTCTTGTTTACTGATACTCTTTACAAGATGAATAATCTGTCCGTACCTACATCAATACTGTCTTACATGATGCAAAGTGCTGTAAATGTTTGACATACTGATAACACCAGGCATCAGAAATGAAAAGATAATGTCGGATCTGTGTTCGTGTGCATAAGGCTTGATAGATTTTAACTTCGTAATAGATTTGTATCTTAGGGTAGAGTGGTATCCACATCTATTTTATGCATTCATGACATTCCTTTTTCTTAATTTTTTTGATCTTTCTAGGCTATGTGATTCATCTGAGTTTTTTCAAATTGCCACAAACCTCCAAAAATTTTCCAATGTATTTCATTGAAAAAGAGCTGTGTATAGGTGGACCCATGCAGTTCAGAGCCATGTCGTTCAAGGGTCAGCCGTAAATGTGTTAACAAATTTCTTCCCCTCGTCTTCCCCTGTCGTATTCTCACTCAGCGGTGACCGCCCTGTGAACCCAGTTTTGAATCCTGTTGTCTTCATTTCAGTTAAGATCATCAACGTGTCACGTGTGCTTTACAGTAGGCAGCTTCTAAGATGGCGCCCAGCGATCTGGATGGGGTTCCAGACACACAACCCCAAAGTATGGCACCTTGGCATATTGAATAGCTGAAGCTGAAAGAGTCTGAGAAGACAGCAGAAGCAGGAAGGTCACCTTCCCTCTGTCCTCCTCCCCTGAAACAAGTCAGAAACCCTCCTGAGAGAGGTGCCCTCCCCGTAAGGGAAGAGAAGACCACCGTCATCTCCGAGGACAGAAACGCCACAAAGAATCTGAACACACAGGTCTTGCTAAGTTTCCCCCAGTTTACTACACTGGCCTCACCTTCTCTGACCCATCATACTTCCACACGACTGCCCACTCTTCATCACCCAGCACAGATATACTCAGATCTGGTTTTTCGGGTCTTCATTTCCTTAGGAAGGATCCTGTGTCATAGGACACTTATATTAAATACATTTGTATGCTCTTCTCCTGTTAATCCGTCCTTGTCAGTTTAATTCTCAGAGCCAGCCAAGAACCCCGAGGGTGGAGGAAAGCTTTTCGCTGGTGTTCACAGGCTAGTGTAACCCTCTCCCCTTGAAGCTGGGCTAGACCTAGTGACTCCGTTCTAATGAATAGAATACAGCAGAAATGAGGGGAGGTCACCGCCAAGATCAGGTTACAAAGGCCCGTGTGCCTTCCAGGTTGCTCACTTGCGCTGAGGGAAGCCAGCCGCCATGTTGTGGGCTGTCCTAGGGAGGGGCCCACAAGTTGAGGAACTGACTTCTCAAGAGCCAACAAGAACTGGCCAACAGCCACGTGAGTGACCTTGGAGATGGATCTTCTCCCAGTCAGGCTTTGAGGTGACGGCAGCCTTCTGAGGGACCCTGACCCAGAGGCTCCCAGCCGAGCCACAGGAACTCTGAGACAGAAAATGCCTGTTGAGCCACTAAGTTTGAGGGTAATTTGTTACTCAGAAATTGGTAGCTAGTCCACATTCTCTGGTCTACATTTTCCTATTGTGGATGTCTGGGCTGTGTTTCACTTCTCGTTAATACAAAATTCAGGACAGGAATATCTTCCTGTCCAATGAGACTTTTCCGAATGTAGCATGATTTCCAGAGGGTGACTCTATCGGGGAGATGATGGAGGTCAAAATTAAGACATGTATAATTTTTCGTCAACATCCCCAAATTGCTGTCCTCCAAGGAAGGGGTGACCAAGTGGGGTCATTAGGAGTGCCCAGGCCCCCATTTCCACACAGCCTTAGCCAGCACCTTTCTTAGTCTGCCTGACGATCAATGTTTCCAGCAGCAATCAGGTAATAATCAGATCTTCCCTGCCTGCCTCCCATGGTTATTGTCCAACCTGAAATCAAAATCATGTCAATCCAAAGTCCCCTGGATTCTGTACGGTGCTCTGTAAGGTTGAGAGAGGATATGGTTTTTGCTTAGAATCGTAGGACTTCTCAGAGCTCTGCTTATCCCAGCCTCCTCCATTTTATAGGAGAGGAAGCAGGGGGTCAGAGATGACCACGGATGTGCTCAGGATCACAGCTAATTCATGGCAGGGCAAGGACAAGATAACTCAGGTCCTTTGCCTCCTGCATCGAGCTCCTCCTTCGGACCCAACTTCCGCCCCCTCGCATCGCCTGAACCAGATCTTCAAGCGGATCTGTAGGTCTCTCCTGCGGCCCCTGGGGATCCAGAAAATCCCCACATTTCAGGAAAAGCTGGCTCCAAATCCTTCCTCCCTTTGCTGACCTGGCTATCCAACAACCCCCCTCATTTCACTCCCTGAGTCCAGTAAACTACCCCGTGTGGCTCTGCCCGGCTCACTCCTGCATCTCAAGGCCGGCTGGCCCCTCGGCTCCAGCCTCTTTCTCTCTCCAGGCCCCCTCTTAGGCTATGAACCCCGGCCCGGTTGTTTCCATCCCCCTGTCACCATGGCCAAGAAAACAGGAAGTGTCTGAATCACCCGTTGTCCCTTGGGCTTTGGCTGTCTGGGCCCGAGTTCTGGAGTCAGGGAAGGACAAGGAGGGAAGAGGTTGGCTTCACAGAAGCCTACTGTTTTGTGGAGCCCCCTTTTCCAGCACTGCCTTCCAGCTTGGGGGATCCCAAATAGCCTGTGGGCGAGGAACCTCCCCGGCTTTTCCTGGGATAAAAGCGAGAACACTACCTCAAGATTTGGAATTGAAGGGTTGGCTCTCTCCCCACTGGCTGCGGACCCTCGGGCTCGTCCGGTGGTTCTCAAGCTTGGTTGTTTATTAAAATCACCCGGAGTGCTTTAAAGAAGACCGACCCCTGGGCTCCAGCCCCAGAGATTCAGTTGAATTTTTAAAAGGTCCCCAGGTAGTTCCAAAGTGCAGCCAGGCTTGGGAACCACTCCCTGAGCCTCAGTTTCTCGCCTGTCAGGGCTCATGATGCCTACTTTCCACAGCTGCTGAGAAACAGGATATCCTGGGTGCGTTCAGGGGCCTTGAATGTAAACACTAGTGTGATAAGTCTTTATATGCCCACTTGTGGGAGGGCCTGAGCAGAGGTGGGGTACCCCGAGGGTTCCCTTGGTCTTGAGAACCCAGGTCAGGAAGACAGTGGCAGGACATTGATGAGCGTGCTAAAGAGCACGAGCCTGTCTCCTGTCCCCTGTGGTCGTGCTCCAAAGTGCCCAGCACCTGAGCAGAGGCGGGGGGGGGGGGGGAAACAGCAGGTGTCACTCGAGGCCCAGCCCCCAATGAACTGTTAGTCCAGTGGGGGGAGAAAAGCAGGCGTGCGATGGCTCAAAATACAAAGCAGAGGGATAAAAGTGTTCTAAGAGAGGAAGCCAAAAGCTGACAATGAGATGTGTTCTCGCTGGAGGGAGTAAGGAAGACTTCCTGTAGGAGATGGTGTCTATGCCAGGGGGCTCCTGCAGGGTCTGGGACCTCCAGACTGAGGGAAACGCAGGACCAAAGGCTGAAAGATAGGAAGGAAAGTACATTCAAGATTTCCCATGGCCACCCCAGGGCAGGACTGAGCATGGAGGGGGCAGGACAGGCAGGAGGCCAGTCACCTGGGCAGAGGCCAGCCTTCCCTTCCAGCCCTTTCCCCTTTGGGAACACAAGTATATACCATATGATTCCATTTATGAACCCCAACAAGCACATTTATTTTACCGTGTGATCTGATCACTCCATATTCCAAGTATCTGTTTTTGATATCGATGGTTTCAGTGGGCCCTTGGCTATGTTGTCTTATCACCTGTGAGCCTGGTTATCTTTTTTTTTTTTTTGAATTATTTATTTACAAATTTCTTTAAGTTTTTTTTAAAGACTTATTTCTTTATCTGAGAGAGAGAGAGAGAGATAGAGAGAGCATGAGCAGGGGGGAGGGGCAGAGGGAGAAGAGAGAATCTCCAGCAGATGCCCCGCTGAGCGCAGAGCCCCACGCGGGTCTTGATCTCATGACCCATGAGACCGTGACCTGAGCCGAAACCAAGAGTCAGATGCCACCCAGGTGCCCCATTGAATTTCTTTAAGTGTTTGTGCCTGGTTATCTTTGATTGTAGGTTGAACATTTGTTTGAAACATCACCCTTGGAAATTACTTGACACCTGAAATGATGCCATCATCCTTCCGTTAGGATTTCCGTTAGCTTCTGCCAGGCATCCGGGGCACTGGCCATCTCGGATTGCGGTAGTTCAGTTTTCAGGCTTAAGGACTTCGTGATTTCCCCCGGGGAGTTCAAAGCCGGAATATAGAACTTGCAAGGGCCAGTTTGCTTCTGGGTCACTTTGACTCAGAGAGAGTGCAAGCCTTCGGATTTCGCAGTCCTGAGTGGGGGCTAGTTCCCAGGTCTCTGCCCTGGCTTCTGTTCCTTGACACCCCCCACCCTGCTCTCGGCTCTGCCCAGCTTCCCGGCCACCTCCTCCTGATTGGCCGACTCCACGGTGGCAGAAGGGGCTCCTGATGCTGGGCGCACTGTCCAGGCATTTTCTTGATATTTTGCTGCCTCTTTGATGCTTTTAAGATTCTTTAAACTCTTGTGGCCAGTGTTTCTAAGTTGCTTTCGGTGGCATCGTTGGTCCAGACATCTAAATCTGTCTTGACTGAAAATAAAGGTCCTCTTCTAATTTGATTCTACCAGGATAGTGTTCCTACTTCATTTTTTAATCCCATAATTGTACCTTTTTTTCTTTTAAATCGAGAAGATAGTCAACTGCATATACTTATTTGCGTTTTCGGACAATACAAAACAATGTTCAAAACGATAATACCAAGATGAATTAAAAACACGCAGTGAGAGGCGTGCACCCTGCATCCAACCTATGTGCTTGTCCTGGGTCTATGCAGTTCTTTGGGACCTCACTGCCGTCTTTCCTCAGGCTGCTGGGACTGTGCCCCAGGTCCGCATCCTTCTTGTCTAGGCTGTTCCCTCCAGGGGAAATAAAACTGGGGGTACCCTTCGAGACTTTAAATTCGGTTTGCAAATCTGATTCTACTCATAAGCATCAAATTTTAACCATCTCCTTTGAGATATCTTTGAATAATGTTTGGTCCAGTTTATAAACTTAATCAAATATCTTAAAATATTTTATTTCTGATTTTTTTTTCTTTTTTTATGTAGGCTCCATGCCCAGTGTGGGGCTTGAATTCACAACCCCAAGATCAAGAGTTGCTTGCGCTAGCAACTGAACCAGCCAGGTGCCCCTTAAAATATTTTAACCTTTATTAAAAAATCAGACTTCTAATTTTAGTAGTTCAATTTCTGAGTGAACCAACAAGAGCTTTTCTCCTGAGTATTAAATAATCTTTATAGAACTAGAAGTTAAACTTATAAAAAAAGATCTAAATTAAATAATAATGAAAATTAAAATATGGTGAATTTAAAGTTCTCTTACATGTTCGACTATGCATAAACTCGGTAAGATTTCAACTTAAGATAGTTAAATTATTTGGTTATATACATTCAATTAATAATTATAAGGCTGTTGCTCTGAAAGATCACATTACCGGTTACATTACAAGCTTCATAGAGTAACAAATACACACTGATGACCTCAACATGAAAGTATCAATGTCATGGTCAAGTAGCCCACATCTTTGGAGCTAATGTTATACATGCTTCCCAGACCTTCTGGTGCAGTTTCCCCCCAGGCAGGCAGTCTGATTGGATTTTGTGTTTGACCCTTAAATTGGTGTGATTGGCAGAATAAGATCTTCCCTCCCTGAGATATCCACATCCTTATCCCCGGAACCTGTGAATATGTTACCTTACATGGCAAAAGGGACTTTGCAGGTGTAATTCAGTTAAGGATCTTGAGATGGGAAGAGTACCCTGCATTATCCGGGTGGGCCCAGTGCAATCACAAGGGTCCTTAAAAGGGTCGGGGAGCAGGAGAACCAGAGAGAGAGAGGTGATAACCAAAGCAGAGGTCGGAGTGATGTGATTTCGGCTGAATGGGAGCCAGGAGCCAAGAGATAAGAGCAACTTCTAGAAGCTGAAACAGGGAGGGGGCAGATTCCCCACCTAGAACGTCCAGCAGGAATGCAGTCCCGCCAACACCTGATTTCAGCCCCGGGAACCATGTGGGACTTCTGACGTCCAGAGCTGTAAGATAATACATTTGTGTTGTTTTAAACCGTTAAGTTCGTGCTTATCTGTTACAGCAGCAATAAGAAACTAATACGGTGTACAAATACGATTCACTTAACCCTAAGATTTCTGCATTCAATATGATCCCGAGATACATAAATATCCGTTCTACTGAATTTTAAGGACTTTTGAATGATGACAACAATAAAATTACATTATAAAGATAAATGGAAGCTCAAGTTTGTCTGCGCAGTTGTGTTTGCCCAGCACACTCTGTTCCTCACTATCCCTCATCCTGTGTGGCTGTGCAAGCACTTACTGAACGTGATTGTTCGGGTTTGTTTCTAATCAGGGTTCACATTCTGCAGCAGACAGTCTTAGGTTCTTGGAATGTGGTTTCTGCAGCTATTGGGGCTTCTTGATGATATTCAGAGACCCGAGGACTGTTGTAGATGTCACTTCTATCAGCGAGTATGTGAGCAAGGTCCCCAGAACACCTGTGGTGACAGCTGCAGAGAGTAATCGTGATGTGGTGTGGTAAGTGCAGGGACATCCAGTCGTGCAGAACATCTTCCAAAGTGGGGGGGGGGTGGTCAGGGCGACCAGAGACACATGGGCCAAGAAGGGACAGCACACGGACTGAAATTGCATGGCTGGGAAACATGAACGAAAGGTTGCCATGCCTGGGGGACTCTTGGTGGGGAAGTGAGGAGACCCAGGCTGGGCCTGGTGGGGATCCCTCTGGAGCCTCGCCCCTCCATCAGCTTGGATTCACGCAGGCTGGGTTTCAGTCCCAGGCTTGTCTTGTGCCTCGGTTTCTTCATCTGAACAGTGTTATTCATGCTAGAACCTTCCTCTCCACTGGGAGGCAGGAAGCCACTGGAAGGGTGGGGAGGACCACCTACGTCTAGGGAGGTAAGTCTGGCTCCAGCCGGTGTGGCCACTGGGGGGATCGGAGTCCACTCACCTTTGAGGACGTCCCTTGCCTGCTCCCCACTCCTCCAGGCCCAGACCCAGGCCTTCACTTGCACTGATGACAATACTGTCAGCTGACCCAGTGAGGGGTGTGTGAGACTCCAGACTAAACCGCATGGACCAGAATTCGGGGGTGTGGCCGCTCTGGGAATCTGATCACTAGGGGACCCTGGAGCCGCACTTGAGTTGAGAAATGCTGGGTCTATCCTCAGAACTCGAGTCTGGGTCCACGAGGATTGCTCCTGACCCAACTCCTTTCACAGACAGGCTCACGCCTCAGGCCTGGTGCTGGTTATAGTGACCTTCTCCAGGTCTGCCTTCCACACGGTGTCTTTGGGGCTTGTGCAGAATGCCCAGTTACATTTTAATTCCAGATGAGCAACATAGGCTTTTTTTAGTATTAAGTATGTTCCAAGATTTGCATGGGACGCATTTACACTGAAAATATTACTTGTTGTTTATCTGAAATCTAAGTGAACCAGGCATCCTATATTTTACCTGATAACCCTATTGCCCAGGCCTGAGGCATCTTTCCTAGTTGTTGAGACACACTCATGCCCCTGGTGGACACCCTGATGTCTTTGCCTCTGTCCTGGAGGTTTCCCGCCTGGGCCTGACATCACTGGCCGAAGTATCCAGGGAAATCTTGCAAGAGGTGGCTGCCTTGAAGAGTGAGTGGGAATGAAGCCTAGAAGATGTCCGCGTAAAGCGGGCCAGGCTGAGAGAGGCCTCCTTCTAGGCTCTGACCCCCTTAGTCTCCCATGGAAGGGGGAGAGGATAAACGCCATCCCCTGCCCTCCCCTGTCACCTGCCCACCCCTCCGCCCAGGGCTCCAGGATGGTGGGAGGGCTCAGAATTAGTGATGGTGAATCTGGAGGGAGTTCTGGAAACAGACATGGCAAGATAAGGATCCCTCCAGATGGATCTGCCTGACATCAAATCATCTAATCCAAGGCCTCCTTTGGGCCTGTTTCCTGGGAAGAGGGGCTGCTGGCCTGCAGAGGGCGCCCTCCCCCCACAGGCCAGGAGCCCACCTCCCCAATGGTGCTGGTGGTGGTGCTGAGTGATGAGTTTGGGCAACAGGTCAGGCCCAGGAGGAGAGCACTCACCCACGTCAAAGGCTCCTAAAATCAGACCCACCACCTCCTACTACAAAATATTGTGGATGCCCCTTTTACCATCCTGAAATGAAATTCATAGATATTACCAACCCAGAGGCATAAATAAAATGCAGATGTACGGCTTTAATTGGAATAGAAAGGAGAAATAAAGAGAAAGCAATTGAGAATAAAATAAAATGTATTTCAGTCTGTAAATGTTTAAGCATGGCTACACGAGGAAGGCCTCTGGCTTTTAGCTGTAAACGGAGCACTGAACGTGGCAGGTCAAACACAGGTGCGTACAGGGCAGTTGTTCAGGTGAGTCAAATACCTGCCAAGATTTTCTGGAAAAGGAATATTTCTTTCCTTTAAAAAAAAAAAGTTTATTTATTTTTAAGTAATCTCTATCCCCAACTTGGGGCTGCAACTCAAGACCCTGAGATTAAGAGTTGGTTGCTCTTCTGACCAAGCCAGCCAGGTACCCCTGAAAAACGAATATTTCTTGATAAAATTCCAAACTAAACAAAGTACAGATCTCCCCTGGATTTACTTAGTAGTTGTCCTCCTAGAAAATTCCGTGTATGCTTTTAGAGCCATACAACAAAATACTTTGTGTTGGTATGTAAAACCGAGTTAGGTTCTGGCCATGGAGATTTATCAATAGGTTTTTCACCCATATGAGTCCTGCAACAGTTCTTCCTTGCAGAACCATCCCCCTGCCCAGCAGTGGTACTCCCCACCACTGCTGCGACGACCAACCCAGGTACCCACAATTCTACAAGACGTGTCCTGGGGCCGAGGCCACACAGGGAACCAGGAACCGCCAGCTTCCAGCCTGGCCCCCTGCCCTGCAGCCTGGGCTCACTGTACCCCCAGTTCACAGACACTCTGAACTCCGCTAGCTCCTGGGGTCTAAGCCAAACAAGGTGGCCCACAAGTAGTTCGGGGTACGGGGGGGAGGCAAAGGATACAGGATGGACTGCCCTCTACATTCCCTTCTTTCCAGGGACTCCATCTGGAGCGGGTGGGGGAGGCGACAGCCACGTGTCCAGGGCTGGTGGACAGCGTGACGCGGCTCCGAGATACCCTCTCCCAAAAGGACTCGCTGCGCTGGCTGTTGGGAGTGCTGTCCGCCCTTCCGGGATGGCCCCGGCTGCTGAGCTGCTCCTCTAAGGTTACCCCTTCTTCCAGGCGGCCCCCATCCACGGACTTCCTAAGCAAGGAATCTAAAGGCCTGGCCATCTCGGCCCCCGCTTAGGACACCTCTGAAAGGCACAGGTGCTCCAGGGCTCCCCAGGGGTCGGACCCTTACCGCGGCTCTGCTTCTCCCTCCGCCCACTCCTACTCTAGCCTCTCGCTTCCACAGGTGTAGATCCCAAGGCCTCGTCAATCAACTCCGGGACCTTCAACTCCACCTGGGAGCCTTCTCGGAGAAGACAACCCGCGACACCTGGCCACGGGCCGCGCTGGGGGATTGTGGGAAGGGCGGGGCAGGAAAGGGCGGGGCAGGAAAGGGCGGGGCAGGAAAGGGCGGGACAGGAAAGGGCGGGGCAGGAAAGGGCGGGGCAGGAAAGGGCGGGGCAGGAAAGGGCGGGGCAGGAAAGGGCGGGGCAGGAAAGGGCGGGGCAGGAAAGGGCGGGGCAGGAAAGGGTGGGGTCATTCCTGCGGCCGGGTCCTCAGAGAAAAGGACCCGCTAGGATAAGTGCAGACGGAAAGGGAGTTAATAGAGGGACTGGCTCGCGCGCTTGTGGAGGCTGAGGCCTCCCACCGTCCGCACGGCAGCCGGTGGAGTTCCAAGTGCAAAGCTAAAAGTCTGAGAACCGGGGAGCCCACAGTGTAAGTCCCAGTCTGAGTTCGAAGGCCCAAGGAACAGAAGTGCTAATGTCTGAGGACAGAAGACGGGTGTCCCCACTCAAGGAGAATGCAAATTCACCTCTCGTCTGTGTTTTTGTTCCACTCAGACCCTCAGATTGGAGGATGATGGCCCCCCATACTGGTGAGGGTGGTCTTCTCTCCGTCTGCAGATCGCATGCCAAGTTCTTCTGGAAACGCCCCCATCGTCACACCCTGAAATAATGTTTTACCAGCTATCTGGACATCCCTTAGCCCAATCAAGTTGACGCATAAAATTAGCCATCTCAGCCCTTCCAGAGGAGGTGGGCTTTGGGCCATCTTGACGGACAGTTAGGACTTAAAGAATTTGGGATTTAGAGGGCAAGAAGGGCATCTCAGCTGATCACTACTACCATCCTTGCCGATGGTAAGTACTCATTTACACACCTCACGTGAGCGGGGAGGCCTCTGTGGGGGGAGTGGTGAGGCATGGGGCTCTGATGGAAGATGAGGCTGGACTGAGTGGGAACATGGGCTTTATTTGGAAGGCAATGGGGACCTTGAGAGCAGGGAGAGCTGTTGCAAGATAGCATTTTTAGAAAGGTCTTTGTGGAACAAATGCATGTTGCATTAGAGAAGTTTGAGGCTATTGCTGATGTCTGAGTGAGATCCCATGAGTTCTGCCCAGAGCCGTGGCCATGGGACACACGCAGCAGATGACTGGGTGAAGAGTGGGGGGAAGGGAAGGATGGCCCCTAGCCCAGAGCTGAACATGTGGAGGACAGTCACTGGGCAGGTGTGGATGGCTTCAGGGGATTCTGTAGTTTTTCCCAGTCAGGGGCAGGGGTGAAGTGAGCCTTTCCTTGTACAGGGTCTGCCTGGGGACCCATCAGATTCGAGGACCCCAGTCCCTGTCATGGTTGGCTTGAGGGGAGGGCCAGGAGAACAAGAGCTGGTATATCAAGGTAACGCTAGCTAATGTAACATAGAACACCCCTACCCCCAACACATGCACACTCATTTCAGTGCCTTAACCCAATACAATGTTCACCTGCGTACACCTGCAGGTGTTTCTGGTTGGCAGGTGGCTCATCTCCGTGGTGACCAAGGTTCCTCTAGTGTGTGGCTCTTTGAGCTCTCAGGTCCTCAGTGTTCCCTAAATTCAGTGGATAGATGGGGAAAAGGGGGGGCACACCCACCTCTTAAAGGCCTTGACCAAGAAGTGACGCGCATCACTTCTGCGCACATTCCACTGGTGAGAACCAATCATGGAGTCTCACTAGATGCAAAGGTGGCTGGGAAATGTAGTCCATGGTTGGGCAGCCACTTCCCAGTGACAACTGCACACGGAAGAAGGGAGCAAGAGTGTTGGGTCTACAGGTAGTCATCGTGGCCCCATCTGGCAGTGGGGCCAGAAGGAGGAAATGCCCCCAGTCTCCAGCAGGCTTCCAGGAACAGGTCTCCACAGTGAGTGCTGAGGGCACTTTGTGTACCTTGTGGGTAGGATCTGCCCACAATAGGCTGGGGGGTTGGCAGGGTGTGTGGAACGTGACCCTCATATGCTCCGTGTGTGATGTGGCAGTCGTGGGCTGTGTGTGTGTTGTGCACAAGGGCGGTATTAGTTTTCTAAGCAGCTTAAAGCAACGTGCGTTCATTAGCTCACAGTTCTGTAGGTTAGAAGTCAGGTGGGGATGGTTGGGGTCCTTGCTGAGAGTCTTACAAGGCCAAAATCAAGGTGTGTCTGGGCTGGGCTCTTCTCTGGAGGCTCCAGGGAAGATGTGCTTCTAGACTCACTCAGGTTGTTGGCAGAAGTCTGTTCCTTGTGATTGTAGGACTGCCCGCCTGTTTCCTTGCTGGCTGTCAGCTGGGGGTCGCTCTCAGCTCTAGAAGCCACTTTCTGGTCCTTGCTTGTGGCACCTCCACTTCCAAAGCCAGCAACCGTGTGTCAGATCCTTCTGGTGCTTCAGAGCTCTCTGATGCCCTCTTCTTTTTTAAAAAATATTTTATTTATTTATTTGAGAGCACGAGCTGGGGGAGAAGCAGGCTCCCCGTGGAGCAGGGAGTCCAATGTGGGGCGCAATCCCAAGACCCTGAGATCATGACCTGAGCCTAAGGCAGATGCTTCATGACCAAGCCACCCAGGCGTCCCGCTGATGTCCCCTTCTGCCACTACGGGAAGAAAATTTGCTTTTAAAATGCTCCAGTGATTAGATTAAGCCCGCCCAGATAATCTCTTTCGCCGAGTGCCATAATCACAGGAGAGATAGCTCATGTTCATAAATACCACCCACGCTCAGAGGGGAGGGGGTCTGACAAGGTCAAGGGTCAGTGGGGATCATTCTTAGAATTCTTCCTCCTACAAAGGCTGGGTCTGAATGCCTTTGATCCTAGTTTCCTCCTCTGCAAAGTGCAGGTAATTGTATCACATGAAGATATGGTGAGAATTAAATTCATTTATCCATATATATGAACAAACATTTGCCAAGCACCTTCTCTGTACTGGGGGCCGCTCTGGGCACTAGGGATCGGCTGCAAACATGACAGGCAAAGGTGACATGCAGGAACGGCCAGCAGCCCAACTTGGCCTGTGCTTGGGCAGCAGTCCCAGAGTCGCTGGCCTGGGGCTGACATTTCAGGCCGTCGCCACCCCTCTCCCCCTGCAGCCTGGCACAACCTGTTGCGCCCTCCCTGGGCCCAGGAGCAGACATCTCCCAGTTGTTGGGAGGATAAGCCACCTCTCCTGAGCTCAGGCATGCAAAGTGGTGGCAGCTGCAGCATGTCCCTCCATCAGCTCCATCCAGGGAGGGATTCAGAGAATTCATCCGCAGATGTCTCCTGGGACATTTAAAGCAATTAAGACAATCCCTACTGACTGCCCACTATGCTGTGCTTCCTCCAGGCCGCCCTCCCAGATTGCCTGCGGTGGGGCGCCATCCCTCTTGGGCGACCACAGTCCAGCCTGTTCCTCTCCTGCTGCACGGTGCCCCACCCTCCCTGTCCTACTCCACTGGGGGGCCATAGCTTACCTCCATTCCTGGTTTCTGGCTGGAGGGCTGCCTGGAAGAATTGCCTGAAGAGGCAACTGATTGAAGTCCTGTCGGTTACAGCCTTGGCCCCTGTACCCCCAGCTTGAGAGAAAACAGAGGCCAACATAGAGGCTCTTGCTTTCAAGTGGTGGCTCTAAAGGCCTAAGCTCTCACCTTCCTCTGCCTGCAAGTCCCACTTAAAGGGCTTCTTCCTGCACATCTGCCCCCCACCCCACCCCAGATCCCCTTCTTGCCTGAATCTTCAGTTCCAGTCCTATTTCACCGCTTGCTGTCACCCAAACTCGAAGACCCTCGCCATTTCCTCAGTCCTAAGAAATCCTCCCTCCGTCCGCCCCACAGATGTCTGAGGAGTGAATAATTGATGGTGGCTGATGAGCAGAGTGGGAAGAGGGCTGGTTTGAATCCTGGCTGTTCCTCAGGGACTCGATGGAGAAGGCTATGTTCACTGTAGTGGGGGCCCCCAGAGTCAGCTGGTGCCTCGTTGTGGTGTAGACACTCTGGAGTGGAGAGCTGGGGGCGGGGGTGGGGGGCCAGGGGCTGCTGGCATGGGCATCCGAGTACAGAGAAGGCTCCTGGACAGGAGTCAGGCTGAGGGACATGGCCCAGGACAAAGCTTGGCTCTCAGAGGGGAGGGTCATCTAGGCACAATGGAGGTCCTTGGGTTGTCACTGGAAAAGGAAACTTGTTGGTTCTGACCAAGAGGGGCCATGGAGGAAGAACATTTTTTAAAAGGTTGGAAAACTCATGTTTATTCACTGTTCTTTCCTGTGAGATCATGAGCTATGCTTTGGGAGCCTTAAAACCTAAGAGAACTTGGCAAGGGATCCTACAGGTGGCCTTGGCAGGTGGGGACCACAGCCTGGGAAACATGGATGGGTTGGTTATACACAGATCTGAGCTCTGAATGACATGATGTCACTGGGGGGGCCCTCCTCCCCCAAGAGCAGGGGCCTCTGCTAACCCTTAGCGGACACTCACAGTTATAGATAAAGGAGATGTATGTATGGCCATACCGCACGTGCGCGCTCATCTCCTTTCTGGGGACCGTCTGCCGCTTTGCCTTCGGCCCAGAGAGTAGAGAGCCGGCCCAGTAGAACGGATCATTGAGGATGTGCGGGTTCCTTGTGACAGCCCAGTGTGAGAGGCTGCTGACCTCAGGGAGCAGGAATGCAGGCTGTCTGAAATCATGGTGATGATGGACAGAAGGGAAAAGGCTGCATTCTTTCCTCGCAAAGAGCTGCCAGGCGTGAGCACACATGTGTGTATGTGTGTAGGTGTGTGCGTAGCAGGAACCCAAGAGAATGACATTTCAATGGCTGAGCTCCAAGTCCGCTCCCAAAAAAATGTAAAATTAATGTAAAATTTGGTCTTGCTTCCTGCTGTGTTCCCAGTGCCCTCAAGAATGACTAGCTGGCTGGAGCTCGGGGACTGATGCAAGTGGGCAGCGCCATTGGCGTGCTCAGCCAGGGCTCCTGCCCGGACTGTCCCCACCGGGTACCCTGCTGTCTGCCCAGAGGCCTCCTGAGGGTCCTTCTGGTTTGTGGCTCTGCCATCCTCGATGCCCAGACTCCATCCTGGGCTCTAAACTGAGTGTTGGCCATGTCCCAGTTGTGGGGAGGGTAGATGGAAGCGGAAGACATGCTCTTCTTCTCCAGGGCAGATGGAAGCCGGGCTGATCACCAGTGCTCATGCCCAGGAAGCCAGAGCGCAGTCCCGTGGCCCACCTAGCGACCAGGCAGGGGTTCTGTTATTACAGGAGGAAAGCGAGAGTGGATTTTGGATAATAGCATTTTGTCCACAAAGCAAGAGAGATGGAGGGTGGCTTGGAGGCTTGCATATGGAGGCAGGGAGGCCAGGTAAGAGGCTTTTGTCATAAAATCCAAGTGAGAAGTCACGGTGGCCTGGACCAGGAGGTCGTCTCTGGGGTGAGACCACAAATGGAAGGATTCAAGAAATATTTAGGAGGTAGAACCAACAGGATTTGGTATTATTATTATTATTTTTTAAAGACTTTATTTATTTATTTGACATACAGCCAGAGAGAGAGGGAACACAAGCAGGGGGAGTGGGAGAGGACGAAGCAGGCTCCCAGTGGAGGAGCCTAATGTGGGGCTCGATCCCAGAATGCCAGGATCACGCCCTGAGCCGAAGGCAGATGCTTAACGACTGAGCCACCCAGGCGCCCCAGGATTTGGTATTAGTTAGATATTGAGGGTGAAGGAGTAGAAGGGGTTGGGGGTGATTTCTGTATATCCAGCATGAAAATTGGGCACATTCATTCAGCAAACATTTATGGACTCGATCACACATGGCAGGGACCATGCCTGGACAAGTGTGGCACTATCTCTGTCCTCGTGGGGCATTGGGGGAGAAAGAGTCACCCCCAGGAAACACGGGGGGGGGCAGCAGTCAGATGCTTGGAAACCAGTTAGGGTGGACAGGATTTCAGGGGAAGCAGAATTTACCTTCGGGCATGGGGGTATTTGGTAGGGCTGAGCTCTCCTAGAGGAGGAGGCAGGCATTCCAGAAGTAAGCAGGAGGAGCCAAGACTTGGAGGGGGCCCAAATTATCAGGAAAAACTTCCTAGTGATGGTTGTGGGCACCGTGATATAGAGCAAACCCTTTGGAACCAGATGGACCTGAATTCAAATCCTGCCTCTGTGCTCACGTGTTCCTGGTGGAGTTATAAATTAGATCAGTCTCTATTGTAGGCTATTTGGCATTATCTGCGGAAGCCACAAACACACATATTCCTCAACCCAGCAGTCTGCTTCCAGGAAGGTATCCTACGGATGATACCCAGACATGTGGGGAGCAATACACAGACAAGGCTATTTATTGCAGCATTGCTTTTGGAATGGCAGTAAGATTAGAAATAACCCAAATGTCCATCCATATAGGATGGAGTAGAGAAATGATATGTTTATGCAGTGAAGAAGAATGAAGTTCCTTTCAGTGTACTAAGATGGAAAGCTCTCTAAGATCTATTGTAAGTGATAAAAGCAAGGCACAGATCAGTGTGTAGAGTTTACTTCTATTTCGGTGAAGAAAAAAGGTGGGGAGGGAAGGATATCAGTCTAAATATATCTGTATTGTTTTTATATTCGCTTGTATATGCACGAAATATCTGTGGAAGGGACACACAAGGTCAGTAGCTTCCAGGACAGAGAATTAAATGACTGGGAAGCATGGTTGGCTGGCAGACTTTTTCCTCACTCTTTTGTACATTTGGAATTTCAGATTATGTGAATGTATTTTTTTAAGATGTTATTTATTTGAGGTAGAGCACACACGCATGAGAGTGAGCGTGAGTGGGGGAGAGGGGCAGAGGCAAAGGGAGAAGCAGACTCCTGGCTGAGCAGGGAGCCCGACATGGGGCTCGATCCCAAGAAACTGGGATCATGACCTGAACCAGGGCAGACGCTTCACCGACTGAGCCACCCAGGCGGTGGGGCTGGATTCTAACCCAGGTCTGATCAGCACCTGGGACCCAGGTCTGCAGCAGGCCGTCAAAATCAGTAACTTTGGGCTTGGCAGATGCTTTCTGTAAAGGGCCAGAGAGTAAACATTTTAGGCTTTGCAGGCCACTCGGCATCTGTCCTGTCTGCCCCACTCTGCCGTTGTACTGTGAAAGCAGCCACAGGCAAGCTTAGACAAGTGCATAGCGTTACGTCCCAATAAAACTTTCTTTGGGGACACTGAAATCTGAATGTGATATAATTTTCTTGTGTTGTGACATTTTATTCCTCTTTTGATTGCCTCTCCCCGCAACCATTTAACAAATGTAAAACCGTGTGTAGCTGCTCTCTGATAGCCTGTACAAACACAGGTGGTATGGGCCCTGTCCGTAGCTGGCAGATACTCTGCCCAGCCTACCTCTCTAAATGATCTGATGACCAGAAAAGGCACCACTGGCACTAAGGCCTTCCTCGGGATGGGGTTCGTCCCCCACACACCAGCGGCCACAAGGCTAACACCTGCCCCTCACTGTCTGGATGCTTGTCTCCAGAATAGAGGGGGAAGGGGCAGGGCCTGGGCCCTTCCCTGATCAGTCCTGGCCCTTTGAAGACCTGGTTCATTTTTATTTTTATTTATTTTTTAAAGATTGATTTATTTATTTTAGAGAGCTGTGGGGCGCCTGGGTGTCTCAGTTGTTAAGTGTCTGCCTTCGGCTTAGGGTGTGATCCCAGGGTCCTGAGATGGAGCCCCGCATCAGGCTCCTCCACTAGGAGCCTGCTTCTTCCTCTCCCACTCCCCCTGCTTGTGTTCCCTCTCTCGCTGACTGTCTCTCTCTCTGTCAAATAAATAAAATACTAAAAAAAAAAAAAAAAAAGTGAGCTGCATGAGTAGGGGGAGGGGCAGAGGAAGAGGGTGAGAATCTGAAGCAGACTCCACGCTGAGCACTGAGCCCAACGCGGGCCTCAATCCCGGAACCCTGAGATCAAGACCTGAGCCGAAATCAAGCATTGGACGCTTAACCAACTGAGTCACCCAGGCGCCCCGACCCAGTTCATTTTTAATGAGGAACAGGCTGTGTGAAGGGCCTGACCTTTCCAAATCTGTCCAGAAACAGATCTCTCTTGAGGCCAGAAGTGGGGGCAAAGTTTGGCCCCCAACACTGTCCCTCTTATGCCCTGTTCTCTACCACTTCCAAACCTGCTTCTGCGCCAGTCCTGCCAGGGCCAGCTCAGGTGGTGGCTGGGGGGGTAGGGGGCAGGGGAGGAAGGGAGACCTGGCCAGGGCTGCTGGAGGAGGCCACAGTGTTATCCGGGGCCTGCCTTCCTCCGGGAGGCAGGGGGCAGGGAGATTTTATTTGAAAACCTGCCTCAGAGTGTGGAGGGGCTCAAATGAGCAGGAACGCACGGACTACTCCCTTCAAAGGAGCCTTTTTCAATGCTAGCTACTCTTTTCTCCACTCTGTTCTTTTTGGCTGGTCTCCTCTGCCCAGCCCTCTTTTCTTCCTCTTCTCTCTTGACCTCCATTTGTTTCCTTCTCCCTGGTCCTCTCCCAACATGGCCTGAGTGCCGCTGCTGAGCCTGTGCTCACACAGCTCCTTCCTCCAGGAAGCCTTGAGTCCCTTTCCCTGCCTGGACGTACTGTCCTTTCAGAGAGATGCCACCTGCTTCCTCTCCCGCTGCGGCTGGGGTCAAGTCTTCCTGGGGGATGGTCGGCCTTCTGAGAACCACGGCCCGGATTCGGTGCTCCCCAGTCTGGGACTCCAGACCCCACCCCCGTCCCCCAGCTTGGTGGTCAGAGCCTTTCGTGATCTGTCTCTGGCTTTGTTCCCTCCCCTGCAGCCCTTACAGCCTCGGAGGGGAGGGAGTATAACCCCCTGCTGTCCAACAGGAATATGACTCGAGCCACAAGTGTAATTTTAATTGTTTTAATAACCACATTAAAAAAGTAAGAAACAGGTGGAATTAATAATAGCTTAGCCCATCATATCCACAGTGTTATCATGTTATTGATTTAACAATGATTTAGATACTTAATATTCTTTGTTATCTACTGCGTCTCAGAGAGCACGTTACCTTACGCTCACAGTGCATCTCAGACAGGCCCCATTTCAGGTTCCCAGTGGCCACATGTGGTAGGTGGCCCCCATGTTGGACAGCTCAGGCCTAGCCTAGCCCTGACCCCTAATCCTTACCCCTCAAAACTGCATGAGTAACTAGCGGCTAAGTGTAATACAAGGCCCTGTTCGTGATGAAACTTGGGAGTTTTCTTTTTGCTTGGATTTCACAGGGAAGAGGCAAGTGGCGCCTTGGCAAAGGGGGTTCGTGCCTGTTGGAAGGTCCCTAGGGGACAAGCAAGTCTTGCCCAGGAAGGTGGGGAACAGGCTGCCCTCTGTGTGCGAGTCAAAGCCCAGACGCTGTGATATGGGTCCGCAGAGGAAACCAGGTGGCTGCCTGGGGTGGGAGGGCAGGTGCTGCAGGCATCTCGTACTCAGGCGGACAGGGCAGTGGGCTCTTGTCAATGCCAAGCTTTGAACCAAGCTCTCTGACCCTGGGGGTCCCGGCTAGGGGCAGCCATCTCCTGTTAGGGACCTCAGGGAATGTTGCTGGAAGAGGGGGCTGTGTCGGATCTGGGTCTCTCCTCCTCTCCTTTTGGCACTTCCATCCATCTTTTCCTGTCTTTGCCCCCGAGCTCATGAGCTGAATGTCCCCGGCTGAAAAGGCCTGTATCTGCCTCTTTCTCTCTTGAATACCCAGGCTCCAGTTGGCTCCAGAGGAGCATCCTGGGAGAGGTGGCCAGCAGAAGCCAGATACTGGCCACCTGGAGCCCCGAGTGCACCTGCGGGCGGCCCCTCCCCCACCCGGGCCCTGGGACCAGGCAGGCGGCCCAGCCCACCTGAATGTGGCTTCAAACACTAGCCCCTTCCACTCAGAGTCACTCACAAAATGTGTGTGAGTGTGCGAAGGGGACTGGGACTGAGGGTGGGGTAGGGCTGCCTGGGGCGCAGGGCTGATGGCTGGGGTCTCCAGGACTGGTCTGGTATAAAGGGACATTCATTCCTGACAGGTGTGTGCTGGGCCTAGGCCTGGCCAGGGCCAGACAGAGCTTTCGGCAGGATTTAATCAGGGCTGAGGTGGGCCCCTCCCTCCTGAGAGCTGGAGTTGTGCTCTGGCAGACATCACTGTGTCGTGCTGGAACCCGACGTGGGGAGGAGTAAGCCAGCCTGAGCCACCTGGCCACAGAGCCACATCACCTGGGTGACCAGCTGGTGCAGCCTCTCGTGGTCCAGATGGGCAAACTGAGGCCCCAGGTGGCACGAAGAAATGAAGGCTGATTCAGGGCCAGTCTATGAGAATTGGGGCACTGACGTGGCCTCATTACCCCTGTTTTACAGATGGAAGAATCAAGGTTCGAAGCTTTATGAGCTTGGCCGAGGCTCACAGCAGGTAGGTGGTGGAGCGGGCTTTTCCCACCCCAGGATGGGGACGCAGCTGTGCCTTTCGATGGGTTCCTCTTTCCCTCAGCTGCTCTACCCTCAGTCCCTGACTGAGTTTAGGGACAGGGAGGGGGGATTTCAGGGAGTGACCCGGGCAGTGTAACCAGTGTGTCTCGGGCTAACAGTTCAGGTGAGCAAGAAATTTATTTTTCTCTCGTTCTATTTACTGTCCATTGCAAGCCCTTTTTGGGGAGTGGGGGAAGCAGAAGGGGTCACGGTGCAAGTGTAACTTCAGACAGTGTGGGTTCTTCTCCTTTTCCCCAAGGGGTGGTTTCAACTTGATGGGCAGCTTTCTCCTCACTTCATTGCCGCTTTTGGGGACCCGGGGATCCTTCTGTGTTTCTAAAGACTTGCTGGGACCCAGAAATTTCTGAGACTTGCTTATAGAACTTTCTGTAGATGTCTAGACATCTCCCCCAGTCTAGACATGCTCCCTTAGAAACTACCCCTTCTAAGTGAGGCTCTCCTTCATGCCTGGGATCTCACATGCAGCGTGAGCTCAGAGTTTCCCAAAATGTCTCAGATTTCATCAATTGGTCCCATCATCCCTCTTTCCTGCAGCCCGGGGGCTTGGTGGGCAGTGAGGGATGTGGGGAGGTTGACCTCTGCACTGACCACCAGCGTGTGCTGCTCTGCTGATGGGGGCAAGGCTGCATGTTGTGAGGGTCCCTGAGGGTCGAGGTGGCCTTCCACTCTCTTTCTAGGGGAGCATGTCCCATCAACAGTCAGCTGTGAGTCCCCAGGGCCATGAGGGTTACCGTGGACCAGCTGGGTTCTGGAAGCCCTCTAGGCCTCTGGGTTCCCTGATCAAGCCTAGGCACAAGGGGCAGACTGGCTTCCCTGAAGGAGAGGGGACAGTCTTAGTTTGCCCAGAATTAGGGCGCTGGTTCTCAGGGCGAAGGACTTTCAGTACTAAAACTAGGATAGTCCTGGGTAAACTGAGATGAGTTGACACCCTGTCTTTTTCCCTCCCTCCCTCTCTCTCCTTCGGCCTGCTATAGCTGGACTGGGGAGGGGAGGAAGGATCAAAGGACCTTCATTTCTGTATTCTATGCTTGGGGTAAGGTTCCAGGCAGACCGGAGGGGGACAAGACTCCTTGGCGAGTCCAGCCCAGCCGTCCCCACCGTCTCCAGTCCCAGTAAAGGAGTAAGGTTTGTTTCTGGTGCTCCCTGTCTTCATGCTGGGCTGCTGCCAAGCCTGGCCTCCTGTTGAAGGCAGTCCTAGGGACTTATGGATCCACACGGCCAGGACACAAAGCCCCTGGGCCCATACTGCCTCACTCTGTGACCTTGGGCAGGTCACTCCTCTTCCTTCTCGCCCCAGTCTCCTTAGCTGTGAAATGGACGGTTGGATTTAGAAGGTCTGTTGAGGCCCCTTTAGTGTTTTGAGCCCACACTGATGAGAACCCTGACCCTGCTCCCCATATGTAGCCCTGGAAAGTCTAGCAGGAGGCCAGCAGCTTGAGCTATTAGGCTTTGGGAAGGGCAGGCCAAGGACAATGTCCTGCGGGTCTGGACCAAGGAAATAAACTAGTCCTGCACCAGGAGCGCATTGGTTAGAGCTAGGGGCCCCCTAGGACTTGGACTCATCCAGTAAGTCCAGACTTCCTCACTGCTAGAAGCAAACAGAAGTAAAGCGAATTGCCTAAAGTAACACAGCAAGTGGGTGATCCAGCAGGCGTTACAGGCCTGGTCTGCTGGCTTCTCCCCAGGGCTGTCTTGGCTCCTTCTTGGGACCACTAATATTACGAAGCCCTCCCCACATGGAATGTCGCCTCCTGCCCAGCACACCCGCTCCTCAGCTTCCTGAACCTGCAGCACTTAGACCCCCAGATCTGGAAGGACCCCACAAACATGGGGGTATGACGGGTGTGGCTCACCTCTGAGCAAGCTGCTGGAGATGCCCCCAATCATGGGGGAGGTGGGAGGCGGGGAGCAGCTGGGGGATTTAGGGGTGGGGTGCAGAGCCTGGGGCCCTGATGGCTGTGGGGTTTGAATCTGGGTCCTTCTGAGCGGGGGCTTGGCTTTTACAGAGGTTCTCAGACGTGAACGCCTAATACCTTCAGTAAATAGCAATGACAGAGGTGATAGTAATACAGGATTCCATTTATGGGGCGCTTACCCTGTTCCCGGCTCTGTTCTGAGTGCTTTGGTGCATTTGGTGCTCACGACAGCCCTACAGGACAGGGGGTCTTATTATGACCATTTTACAGCTAAGAAAACCAGGCAGATCGAGGTCAATACTATCACATGGTCACGTCACTGAAGACGGAGGGTGGGGGGAGCGAGTTCGAGGTCTTATTCCCAGGACGCTGAGTGGTGCGGAAGGTCTTGTTCTGAAATTTAGAGAAGAGTTTGCATTGTAACACCCAGCAGTGACAGTTTTAATTTGAAAATCGTGTTTTAAATGACAGCTGTTTTAGACCAAATCTTGGCATCAAATTAAAACTCTGGTGGGGGTTGGCTTTGTAATTCCTGGAACACTTGGCCAGGCTGCCCCCAGGGGGCACTCATGCCCCATCCAGGAGGCATGTCTGGCCAGAGATACTGCCCCCGACAGCATGCAGGGCCCCCAAGTCGAGATTCTTAGGAGGGGCAGGAGATACTCAGCGGAAGTACAGCACCAAACTTTCAACTCCGTAGTATGGCTTCTCCCCTCATGAGCAGAGGCTCCCCCCCAGAGTGGTGCGATGATGGGCTTCAGGGAATCTTTGTGCAAAATGATGTGAGGGGGACACATAGGGTATTTCTAGGGAGAGAGCCCCAGGCTTTCATGAAGTATCACAAAAAAGGCTGATATACCTTCATGGTTAGGAACTCTGCTCTGGGTTCCAGAATCCCAGGACAGGGGTGCTCCCTTCCCAACCATGGCTGGTCCCTTTGGCATCACCCCGGCAGGGCAGGCCATGCTGACATCTCTAAGCACCTTGAGAAAAAGCCAATAGAGCCTTCCATTCTCTTCCCCAAAAGTGGGAGATTTGCAGAAAACGCCCTACCCATCCTGCCCCGGCTTGAGCAGTGTCTGAGGGCGGGAGGAAGCCCAGTCCCCCTGCTGCTTACTTGACTCGTGAGTTCCCCTTCTGGGCCTTAGTTTCCTCACTTATAAAAGGGGGGATGTGAATATCTGCTTTGTAGGGTGTTCTCAGGATCAAAGCCAAGTCTCATAGGTGGGGGTCTGTTTCCCCTGCAGAGCTGGGTACCGGGGAACTTCTGGGCTGCTCTTGGCTGGTGCTCCTTTTCCAGAGTCCAGGCCCTCCACCTGCAGAGCAGAGACAGTGGCAGAGCAGAGCCAGGAGCAGAACATTATTTGCTGGCCAGGCCTTCCCGGCTGTAGCAGGACAGCCTTTGTCCCCCTCCAACAGGCTGCTGGTGTAATCAAGCTAGAATGTGAGCTCCCCCGGGGTAGGATCTTGTCTCTTCCGTTCTCTGCTGTGTGCCCAGGGCCTAGAACATTATGCCCCACACAGGAGGTGCTCAATGAGTATTTGTTGAGTAACAGATGGGGCCATGGGGAAGGGGTAGCCAGACAAAGCCGGGAAAGTGTGGGGGAGGGGCTGTGACATTTTTATACCCAAAGGCCCAAGTTCAGCTCTGTTACCAACTTTCTGGGGGACTGTGGGCACCTTTGTCCTCTCCAGGCCTGTTTTCCCATCTATAAAATGACGGGCTGTCCCAGAGGGCTCCAGGCTCCATCCAGGCCCTGTGCGTTGGTGGGAACCATGACCACACCGTCTTGAGAGCACGATTTGAGAGAGGGAAGCGGGGAAGGCATGAGCAACCCAGGAGTTCTGAGGGGTCAGGACAGGGGGGCACTCTGTGGTCAGACCTAGACCTGGACCTTGGCAGCTGGGGCCTGCGGGAAGCTTTCTGCTGCCTCCCACAGGACGTGCTCCCTCACTGGCCCCCAGTCCTTCACCTGCTCAGCTGTGGGAACACTTGTTCCGCTGTTTGCAAATGAAGCGACGCCAACACTGCCAACACTCTGGAAGCTCTGAGGAAAAGAGATCCTGTCTCTAGCTGGGACCCTGCTCCGCCCTTGGCCCTGGGTCGCAACGGCCTTCACAGTCCCCCAGACCCTGGGGAGACGGGGTTGATCCAGGGAAAGCCTTGGGTTAGCTTCGTGCTGGTTTGTAAGTCATTCAGTGCTAACCCCACCGCTGCTCTCCTTTCTCTGTCTTTTCTGAGTTACTTCTGGGACTATAGCCTGATATGAAAACCTACCTGGGATTATAATTAGACATATTTTACTATTTAATTTAAACAATGTATTTCATCAGCAATATAGCATGTATTTTAAAATACTGGTGACCGATGACTTTTAAAATGAGGCTTCCATCTGTCCTTCTGAGAAAGTTCTAGCATGTTGCTCACTCCCCACCCCAACCAGCACTGTCTCTAGCAACCACTGAAATAGTAGTAAATACAACCCGATTGCATTGCAAATTACTTCGAACAAAAGTAGGACGTGCTTTTGGGTGAACATTGCAGAACTAGATGAGATTTTTTTAAAGATGAAAACTCTCCTTTCCCCTCCATTTAATAGAAACAGTTTAGTGTATCATGCCAGATATTGCTGTGCACATATGAACTATGCACACATTTATATAATTTTTTGTACAAATAAAATAATAGTCTACATATCATTCTGCAATGTATATACCCTTCCAGTCAGAACATGCGAGTCCCCCCCTGTTGTTTGCATGGTCGCATTAATGGACATTTGGTTGGTTTCCAGTTTTCCATTATTGCAAAAAGTGCTGATATGACACTTTGTACTTAATCTTTGTGCACTTGTATGAATTTATCTGCAAGGCAACTTTCTAGAAGAGGAATTACTTAGTCCAAGGCTATATAAATTTAAAATATTCATAGAGGGGCGCCTGACTGGCTTAGTCGGTGGAGCATGTGACACTTGATCTTGGAGTTGTGAGTTCAAGCCCCACGTTGCGTGTGGAGACTACTTAACAAGAAAATCTTTGAAAAAAAAGAAATAAAATATTCGTAGATCTCACCAAACTGTCAAAATCACATTTTTGTCTATTTACATGTTCACATTGTACAATTGCTTAATTCAGCACCATGACTAGACCATCTTGCCAATCTTTATCTATCTGATAGGTGAGGGTTGTATCTCAGTGTTTTAATTTGCATTTCTTCAACTAGAAATGGAGCACCACTGCTTGTATTTATGAGCCTTTATACTTTCCCTGGAATCCATTGCCCCACTTTTAAGTTGTCTACTTCTTATTGATTATAAAAGTACTTTACATATGAAGGACATTGTCAAATTACTCTTTGGCTTGTTCTAATTACTGGCAAATATTTTTTTCTTAATTTGTGTTTTATTGATTTATGTTTTATTTCCAAAATCTGTGTAGTAACAGTTATCAGAATTTTCTTTATGGAGTCGTGGTTTCTTGCTGAGTTGCATTTTTAATACCACAACCTCAGTGACTGGGATGGTCTTCAATCCACACCCTGAGATTTAGGGGAGGAAGTGTTTTGTCATTTGCAGCTGAAAAGTGAGTGGTGCAGAGGGTCTACAGATATCCGGGGCAGCCAAGAGACCAGATGGTGTGATGGAAAAAAAGTGTGGACTTTAGTACTCCTCCTGGCTGCCCTGTCCTCCCTTTGTGTGGGTTTTTCCAAATGCACAATGAAAGAATTGAACTCCCAGGTCCCTTCCTCTTTTAACATTTGATGAGTCTGTTCACACGTGGTATGTCCTCAGGCAGGGTGCTGCCCCTTTTGGGAATTATTTCTTGGCCTCCTTAAAGGGGGAGGTAGAGCGGTGCCTGGATGCCTCAGTCAGTTAAGCAACTGCCTTCAGCTCAGGTCATGATCCCGGAGTCCTGGGATCCGAGTCCCTTGTCGGCCTCCCTGCTCAGCGGGGAGTCTGCTTCTCCCTCTCCTTTTGCCCCTCCCCACCCCCCACTCATGCTCTCTCTCCCTGTCTCTCATATAAATAAATAAAATCTTTATTTTATTTTTTAAAAAGAAGGGAAGGAACACAAGCAGAGGGAGAGGGAGAAGCAGGCTCTCCACTGAGCAGGAGCCTGATGTGGGGCTCGATCCCAGGACCCTGGGATCATGACCTGAGCCAAAGGCAGATGCTTAACGACTAAGCCACCCAGGAGTCCCTAAATAAAATCTTAAAAAAAAAAAAAAAAAAAAGTGGCGGTAGAACAGGATGAAGGGTCCCCTATAGCTCTGCTATGACTCTGCAGCTGAGTTTCCCAACATTCACCGCGCCTCAGAGGCACCTGGGGAGGAGTCAGGAATACCAACAGCCGGGCCCCCCATCGAGGACAATTAAACAGGAGCCTCTGGAGGTGGCGTCTCAATAGCTCCCAATGCTCCCAGCTGACTGATGCTCCGTGTGTCTGGGGTGAGCCTGAGATTGGGCATTTCCAGCAAGCTCCAGGCGAGGCTGAGGCTAAGGCTGCAGGTCCGGACCACACTCGCAGTAGGAGGCTGGCAGCACCAGCAACCCCAGGGAAGCTCCTTAGAAATGCAGTCATGGATTGATCCCCCAGTCTGGCTCCCACAGTGCTGCTGGGCTGCTTGGGTAAACACACTTATCTCCAAACGCAGGCCTGTGGAAGTTACACCATTGTATTTGCTTTCTGATCATTTATCAAGCTGTATACTTATGATCTTGCCAAGGAGAAAGGGACAGCTTATCCGAGACCCTAAAAAGGCTGGGGAACCCTGATACAGTCCAGGCCGTGCACAGACGGGCAGTATTTGGGAGTCAAGAGCGTGATGATGGTGCGTGCTTTTGCGCTCTAACACAGAAGGAAGAAGAGAGTGAAGGGGTCCAGCTCAGCTACCAAGGAGTTCCCTGGGCCCATGGATGTTTAAAGTGGATCTTGGGTGAGCCTCAGTCTTCTCATCTGTACAGTGGGGTTAGTGATGCCTCCTTCTCCAAGCTACTCAGTTTTGGGTCAAATAACCTTCAAGCAAAGCAGCTAACCTGGCACATAGTAGGTGCTCAAGTTGAGCCAATCCAGCCCTCCGTGGGCGCTTCCCATGAAAATAGGTTAGGGCCAGATCTTGGTGCTAGGGCCACACATCGTGCTTACTGAGGTCGGACAGACCTGGTTTGCCCCCACTAGCGCTCATTTCATCTCCGTGAACCTCAGTTTGCTTGTCCGTTCAATGCAGATAGTCAGACCACGTTGGCAGGGTTGTCGTAAGGATTAAATGGGGCCACGTGTGTGAAGTGTGGCGGCCAGGGTCAGGCCCAGAGCCAGCAGCTCTGTGTACCCTGGGGGGATTCCTGGCTTCAGAGAACAGAGTCCCCTTTGACTCTGCTGGCTACCGCGGTCATTACACACAATCACCGAGCGCTGGAGAGCAAACATCTTCGCCCCACCTTTTCCTTGGCTGCAGCCCCTCCGGCCCCGCCGGGTTTGGGTTGGCGGGCAGGGCGAGTGGCTCGGCTTTGATGTGAGTTGTGTTGAAGCTGGGAGATGGAGGTGTGGGGCTCCCAGCCGGGCCTTGGTGGCTCGGGGCCAGCTCCTACTCTTCACCCCCAGAGCCGGCAGGGCCCTGCTGCCTTGGGCCAGTGGAGGGAGGGGCTTGGCATCGGTAGCCCCTCACACCATCCCTAAGCCATGGGCATGCTTGTTATTCCCATTTTCTTGTTGGGGAGACTGGGAGAATTGCTCCCCAGCTCTGGGGATCACCAAGGTACACGGGAAGGCAGAAGCACCTCCTGATTTGCTGAGAGTCCGAAAGTCCAGTGCATTCTCTGGAAGGTGCTTCATCTACGAAAGACCCCCGGCTAGCCCATGCCCACACAGGTTTTCCTGGGCATCTGATTTGTGCCTGGTCCTGCGCCCCTGCCATGGGAGCAGGGAGGATGAACCAGACATAATTTCTGCACAGACATGGGTTCAAGTCCCAGCTCTGCCTCCGGCTGGCTATAGGGACAGTTCCTCTGGACCTCAGTTTCCTCATCTGTCAAATGGGGTGTTAAAGGGAAAGTTTAAAATATAGTATTGGGCGTGACAGTGATTTTTAAAGCTGTACTGGTTTATGCAAGTGAGGCATTATTAACACTCATGAGCTAAACTCCAAGTCTCCGCGACTGAAGCAGGAAAAGCACAGGAGGGGGCACGTGAGGGGCTCTGGCAGCGCTCAGGGGAGCAGGCGCGGGATGGGAGACGGAGGACGCGCTTGCAGTCGGAAGGCTGGAGGGGCGGAAGACTTGTCTTTCTGCTTGTCTCGCCTTTCCTGCTCATTTTTCAGAGGAGGAGAAAGTAGCCCAGAGCGGGGTTTTGCCCCAGGATTGGAGAGGCAGGAGCCTGTGCCAGCTCTGGGCAGGAGTTTCCAGTGTAGACTACTATGCAGTCCTGGGAAACTGCTTTAACCCCTCTGGGCCTCAGTTTCTCCCTCTGTCGGCCACACAGAGGGAGCTGCCAGAAGTGCCTTGCTTCTGAAGCATGAGTACCTCTCCTGGAATGACCCAAGGGTCCATCGAAGTGGTTCCTCCAGAACCAGGCTTAGGTTGGATCCGACTAACGTGGAAGGGGTCAAGTTGGGGAGCCCCTCCCAGCGGGGTCCCAGAAACCTGTAGGGGAGGAGGGGGCTTTGGAGGGGAGAGTGGCTTTGTCTCCAGGTGGTCCTGGGTCCTTAGGAGGTAGAGGAGGGAGGCGAGGATGCCGGGGGACCGCAGGCATTCCAATTCCAGGGCGGGACCTGATGTGAGGAGAGAAGCCTGCTGTGGGTGGGGGGGCAGGCCTGGGGTCACGAGGGGAGGAGGAAGAGGAGGAGGTGGGGGACCATTGCCAGCCAGGAAATGTCTGCCTGCTGGCATCAGGCGTTCCTGAGCTAGCGTGCTTCCTGTAAGCAGTGCACACGGGCCCAGTGACCTCACCCCTCAGACATTTGGGGACAGCCCCCCATTCCAAATAGCCCGTCCCATGGTCCCCTGGGACTGCAAACGGGTGGTAGTGTGGAACTTTCAGCATTGAAACAACATCCATTCACTCAACAATGTTTACTGAGCACCCATTTCGCGTGGGCCCCGTGCCAGGCACCATCTCACAAAGGGAAACTTCAGAGCTCAGTGGCTAATGGGCCTACTTTCTTCCAGACCGTCCCCTGCACCTGGAGCTGGTGCAGATCTCCTTGTGTGCTCTTTTGGTGGGGGCAGTGAGGTCATCACTGATGAGGTAGGGTCCCTAGAGTGGGTAAGCCCCCGAGAGGCGAGATGGGGAATGGCCCGCCAACACGGGTTTGGCCCCACTCATGCTAAGTTGCTGCACTGGGGGGTCTGTATCCCCCAACAGTCAATAGGGTGTCACCGCCCTCACTTACAGAGACACAGTTGAAGCCTCTTGCCTCAGCCAGCAGGCAGGCATTCTGGAATCCATTTTATGCCCGCTTGACCTTCATAGCAATCCTATGAATGAGACCCCGTGAGCCCCATTTGACAGATGAGAAATCCGAGCCTCAGAGAGGCTAAGCGACTTGCCCAAAGCCACTAGGTTGTTTCAAACTGTGGCTAGGGGCTCAGTTACGCTGGTTCAGTGTCTGAGGTCTTCACAGTCAGGAAAGACCCAGGACTGAGTCCTGGGCCCAGACTCGCATGAACGGTGTGACCTGGAACAAGGTCGCTCACCTGAGACTGTCTCCATCCTGCCTGGACATTCTGTCTCCTGGGAGCTCTGTTCCTTCTTGGAGCAATTTGGGCTGCGCTCAGGGGGTTTCACCTCCCAGAACTCTCCGGCCACATGGGACCTGGAGAAGACCTGAGCCCGTTTCTCTTCCTCCAGGTCTAACCAGGTTATTGGCAAGATTTGATAGAGTGTAGACCATTTTACTACTGGGCAGGGCGAGGTGGGGAGGAGGGAGAGGAGAGGAAGGTACAGCTGAAGAGCAGGACACAGCACCCTGTCACCTTTCCTGTCCTCCTTCGGGTACCGGCGGATGTTGGCGGTGAGGAAGGACCATCCTGTGTGGACTAATGAGACCAGTGCAAGCCACCATAATGACCACCTGTGTTCACACTTTGCCGTGTGAAGATACCACATGTCTTAACTCATCCCAAAGACAGCTTTGTGAATTGCTGGTAGTATCCCTCGTCTGCAGATGAGCAGATGAGGAAAATGACCCTTGGACAGATTGACCCAGGGCTCCTGAGCAAATGAGTGTGTGGGATTTAAGTCTCTGACTCCTCTCGGGAGGCTTCCAGAGCCAGGCAATGGAGGGGGCAGGTTCTTATCAAAGAAAAGGAGAAGGCTTTGCTTTTTATAATGGTGTGGCATTCTTACAAAAGCTTAGAGGCAGGAGCTATAGAAGTCGTTGGAATAAAACAGTCAGAAAGTCCTGCACCATGTCTACCCTAAACCCCATGGCTGCAGTTCCCACAGCCTCACTTGGGCTGACAGGCTGCCTTCCCCCTGAAACAGCACCAACCTCAGGCTGTCTAGATAGCGCTGGGGACCTGGCAGACTTCTGGCTGTCGTCACAGCCCCCTCAAAACTTCCAGTTTGCCATCTGTTAAGTGGGGATATCGAGAAATGGAGTGACGAGAAGATTGCATTGGGCACAGCCCGGAACGGCTGGCACAGCAAAGCTCTTCCAGTTGACTTCATTCCCCCCCCTCTGAGGGGCCGCAGCTTCCCCCCTGCCTGCTTGGAGATGGTATCAGAGGAAGGGGAGGCAGTTCAACTCTGTGGGAAGAATTTGGGGCACTGGCTGCAGAGAGCTGACTCTCTCTTGTACCAGCCTTGATCAAGTCTGCCACTTCTCTGACCCGCAGTTTTCTCGTGTGTAAAATAATGCCCGCCACCTGGATGAACTCTCACATGGCCATAGGTGTTACCCACAGAGGGGAGATTCAGAGTCACTACAGAGGGGTAATGGTAACCCAGAGGAGTGCCTCAAAGTTGGCGACATCTCAGGGTAACGGGCAAGATGCATTGCTGTGAAGCTGGGGAGAGGGTTTCTAGCACCTCCCAAAATCGAATCACCTGCATTATTAGTTACCCAGACAGAAAACCTGGCTCAAGTCTTCCTACAGGGAAACAGTTGCTCCAAGGAGGAACATAGCTCCCAGGAGACAGAATGCTTAGGCAGGATGGAGGCAGAGGCCTTGAAAGGAGAGTAGGCTGGACTCTGGGCTCCTTCTGGTTTCCCTACTCTAGTTTAATTTAGGCCAATGCAATCGAAACTTCTTGAGCTTTTGCTATGTGCGGGTACCATGCTAGGTACTTTGTAGGATCAGGTGAATCATGGATCAGACATTAACTCTGCCCTTCAGTAGCTTACAGTTGAGTGAAAAGAATTAACGATAATATGAATAAGATCTCTCCAAGCCTCCTGCCTCACGGCCACCTAGCACAGCCCTTGGTACATCATAGTAGGCGCTCAGTATATGTTGACTGACTGTGAGCTATGAACTGCAATAGGCAGCAGACTCAGGGTGGGTCTTTTCTATAGGGCTTTGACGGCTGCTTAAGAGTCCTCTGCTCCTCCATTTGTCCGTTGATTCTTCATCAAGACCGATGAAGACCGGAGTAGGGCAAAACCCCAGCTTCTCCCCACTCCTGCCACCAGCCCTCCTCTGAACTCTGAGGAGCCTCCAGATGTCAGGAGGAAGTGGCCAGGCTGCGGAAGGCAGGCTCATTTCCAGTGTGGGGCCGGGCCGCCAGCCCCGGGTCCTGTTTACACAGCAAGGCGGACAGGCCGGCCGGACTTGGCGGCAAATGCGCTTCTGCCTCTGAGAACAGAAGAGGCTGGCAGAGCCTGGCCAGGCCAGGCGCGGGGAGGCCCGTGCCAAGGGGAAAGTCAAATGTAAAGAGTGTTTCCTCCTGGCCAAGTGGTCGCAGACTTTTGTCTCCAGTCTGCGGGCAGTTCCTCCAGTGATTCATAATCAGCGGGAACTTAAAAATAAACCGCACCTCGGCCTCGCACCACAGCCTGGCCGGGGCCTGGGGGGCTTGGGAAACTGGGAGGTTGAGGAAAGGCCGTGAGAAGGCCTGGGGGCACCTGGGTGCTGCTGGCTGCCAGGCAGGGGCATCTCCGGCTGGGCAGAGGCTTGCCGTGCTGTTGCCAGCAGTCACGTTTTCCACCAGAGGACTTGGAAATTAGGCCACTGGTCTGGAGCAAGGAACTCTGCAAGACCTGGGGTTTCATCTGCCCCCCACCCCCCACCCCAAAGTGTAGTAGACGAAGCTAAGTAGAATTTTGAAACAGCTGGGCTTTAAGACTATTTTGGATATAATTTCGAGTTTATGGAAAAGTTGCAAAAAAATAGAACAGAGAGCCCCTGCGTAACCTGTAATCAGATTCATCAATTGTTTACGTTCTCTCCCATTTTCCTTCATCATTCTTTCTCTCGTATTTTTTTTCCCCAGAATCATCTAAAAGTAGGCTTCCAGCATCACCCCTCTCTGGCCCCCATGCGTTCAGTGTGCATTTCCTGAAACAGCCAGTGCTTGAATTCCTGACTGACCACTGACTAAGTGTATTCCAGGCCGAGCTGTTCAAGTCCCGCATCCCCCTCTGTGAAGTGGTGCCGTGAGGGCCCCTCACTGCGGAGAGGACGAGAAGTAACTGGAAACATCTGCTGGAATAATAATTATAAGCACAGCTCATTATCATGTGCAAAGCAACTTGCACACATGATGTCATTCAGCCTGCACCACATCCCTCCTTTGCCAATGAAGAAACGGCCTCAGAGACGGCGTATAATTTGTTACACAGCGAGCTAGGCTCTGCTGCCGACAGTAAGCACTGAATTGCGGGCCTGTCCTCTTCTATATATATATATTTGCTGTTTATTACAATCAAAGGCAGGACTTCCTAGCCTGTCCTCTTCTATATATATATATATATATTTGCTGTTTATTACAATCAAAGGCAGGACTTCCTAGGGCCTCAGTCTCCCTGTTGTGCTGTGGGCACAGGGATCTTTGGGGTAGGATTCGAGATGCTTCCGCAGCAACCCAGCGCTCCGGATCCCTGGAGACCAGGTAGAAAGGAGCGCTTCCTGTGTCAGGGACAGAGTGGGAGCTGCTCCAGCAGCCAAATAGACTTCTCTGAGTTTCTGGCCTTTCATGAACTGGGGTCAAAACTCTTGAAGATTGTCTCTGGAAACTCCAGGCAATCTGACCAGAAGACCCTGAGCCTCCCGGGTCTCCGGACGTCCTGCAGTGATGAGGCATGGCCACCAGAGGGCCCGACACAGGCCACTGTGCTCTCAAGGAAGAGACCTGTCCTATGTCCAGTGTCTGTCTTAGAGTGGCCGCTCTCCTCTGAATATGTTCATTCTGCCGTCCCGGTAGCCTCTGGCTGCAGCCAAGGAAACTGAGACTACGAGGGGCAGCGACGCGCCGTGGTCACTTGGCTCATCCTTTGTGCTTCCCAGGGCTTGTTACCTTGGTTGAGTAACAACAGGAGTGTGGCAGTTGCTGTATTTCTCTGGACCTCCGTTTCCAGGTGTGCAGAAAAGGACGAGTCACTTCTGCCTGGCTCTCCTCAAGGGGTCTGGGTGTCAGGTCAAACACCCAGGCTCGGTTGCCTCGTCTGTGAGACTGGTGTTAACAGTAGAGGCTGTTACACGTCGTCGCGGGTACAATCAGTGGTGCACGTCCGAAGTGCTCTGAGGCGTTAAGCCTGCACGCCAGAGTCTGGCCACCTACAGGTGAGCTCTGGGCCTGCCTTCAGCTCCCAGAGCGACCTCATTTATCAGCTGCAGTACTGAACAGCCCAGGACTCATCTCACCTGTGCCCTCCATTCCTCAGATTGAGGAAAGTCCAGAGAGGGCCAGTGATTTGCCCAAGGTCTCATGGTCCCACCTGACCACACCATAGCACACATCCCCTAACCCTAGGGATGGCTGTCATGAACTCTTCTCTCTGCCCAGAGACCCAGCAAAGAAGCCCATGTGGGGAAGTACTGATACAGCCAAGGGAGGAACAGGCACGTAGGGGGCCACCAGGCCCTGGAGGGCAAAATGCAAATAGGCTCAGTTCAGAGCCCATGGAACCTCCCTTCTCCTGAGGGACAACCAGCCCTCCCTCACCCCAAGGTCTTCCATGGAAAAACCCCTCGGGGCTCACCTGCCCAGACCCTGGGGGGAACATTTAAAAAGTTTAAACCCTCTCCAGGAACATGCTACATTTCTATTCATACAGTGTATCTATGATTTTATTTATGAAATAAGACTTCTGTTCTCTGTTAATTAGTGGGCTCATGTAAAAACCCTCTCCCCTAGCTCAGGATGTGGGGCACAGGGGAAAAACCAATAAAAATATAAAAATATGGAATTCCAGATGCACTGGGCCGGACCAGGCTTCCTGCCTGGGAGTGGGGGTGGGGCGCACATTATCCCATATTCGTAACTGTCCAGAATCCCAGGCTGACACTGTACATATTAGGGGAAGCACATGCTAGAAACTTGAACTCATTCATACTTCACTGTAACTGGCTGATGGAGTGGCTTTTCCTTGAGCAAGTCTGGATGGGGAAGAAGAGAGAGCAGGGCGCTGAGAGCCTGGGAGTTGGGATAGGGAGAAACAGGGCAGAGGGTTGGGGGTGTGCACAGAGAATGGAAGTAGAGGGCCCCAGAGATTGCCCATATTACCCACCTGCCAGAAGGAAATGGGAGATTTGTTTTCAGGAGAGGCCCACCTGGGTTGCAGAGGGCACAGATAACTCACTTTCCATGAGTCAGAGTTTGAAACGGGGTGGGAGCAGGGGTGGAGAAAGAAGCATACCTGTGACCTAGAATTTCCCCAGCAGGAGGAGTTAGCCAATAGGCCCAGCCTTATCCATCTCTCTGCAGAGCCTCCCAACTGGCCTGGGAAGCAGGAACTGGGAAGTCATCTCTGGTTCTCTCCCAGTAGGCTAAGGTCCAGAGATAGAGAGGGGCTTGCCCAATAGTGGTCAACTGAGTGCCAGAATGCCTAGAAGACAATCAAGGTGTCCTACTCCATTGCTTTTTACTCACATTCTGCCTGAATCTGCAGTTAGGCCAAACCAATTTCTGCCTCTGTGCCCCTGGACAAGTGAATGAACCTCTCAAGCTCAGTTTCCCTCATCTGTAAAAGGGGAGTGATATCTCCTAACTCCTGGGGTTGCTGACAGGATGTGACACTGTATGAAAGAGTCTGGCACACAGTAGGCCTGCAAGTAATGGTAGCTATATTACAGAGGAGTTGAATTTTACTTGGGGTACAGTTCTTAAGGCAGCTTAATGCACAAAGAAAAAAAAAATCCCCTTGAAAATCTTTTCCTAAGTTACCATGAAGAGTTAAATCCTTATTGGGGGTTCAGTGGGGGAGAAAGAGGAAGGCTTTAGGGCTGCCCAGGAGCCAAGACGGTGAGTGAGGCATTGTGGCAGGCAGACTGTATATGGAGGAAGGGGTACTATGGAGGCCTGGTCAGTATAGGAGGGTCGGTGCCAGGATGGGCAGGACCTTGAACGCCAGGTGATGTCAGGACCAGCTTGCCGTTGTCTGGAGATGTTTGATTTTGGCAATGGTCTGTTTCAGGGAGGTTCCGTGTGTGTGTGTGTGTGTGAGAATTTCCATCCACTTCCAAAGTTGTTTCTCTGTCGGAGAGCCACCCGTTTATGGCTCCTGGCTGCCCCAGTGCGGCCTCTCCCAGCCCTCCTCCTCCCTGGCTGTCTGGCAGCCAACTGAATTTTATGTGGGGAATTTGAGGAATTTGAAAAGGCAGAATGCAAATGCCGCTGGTGGAGATTTCCTTGTCAGCCTCCAAGGGGGAAAAGCCCCCTGTTTGTGGGGCAGTGGAAGACAAGTGTGGAGCTCTGGGTCCGGACCCCGGCCCGTGGCACGCTCGGCAGCCAGGCCAAGTTCCTTAAGCCCCATCCCTGAAAGGGGGGCGATGTCACCACCGTGGAGCCGTGGGGGGGCCAGGCTACCGCACTGAGAGCGGGCCTTGCGCCCTCAGCGCGCGTCCCCTGCCGCGTGTGGACAGGTTCCTCACGACCCCTCGGCGCCCTGGTTTTACCGAGGAGGGAGTGGAGTCCCAGGGAAGCCTTCTGTCTGGGGCTCCTGGGGCAGACCTGGGCCGGGGCCAGGATCCCAGCGCCGCTGGGCGGGGGGGGGGGGGGGGGGTACCGCCTGAGGTCGCCGGGCGGCCCGGGACCCTGCGCCGCCCCGGACCCTCGGGGCCGCCCCGCCGCCGCCCCCGGGCCTGCCCGCTGCGGGCGCCGGAGCCGGGAGCCGGGAGCCGCGCCCGGCCGGGGCGCCTCTATCTCCCGCGGCCGCGGCGTCTCCCAGTCTCGGCCGCCCGAGCGCCGGGCGTTATCTGCTCTCGCCCGGCCGGGCCCCTTCCCGCCTTCCCGCCTTCCCGCCTTCCCGCCGGGCCGGGGCCGCCTCGGCGACGGGCCGCTCCCGCCTTATCGGCCGCCCCCGCGAGCGCGCTGCCCCCTCCCCTGCCCGGGGCGCCGGGGATGCGGCCCTGCCCCCCCACCCCTCCCTCCCCATCAGCCTCCTCCCCAGTATGCCCCCTCCCCACCAAGCCTCCCTCCCCAAGATGCCCCTTCCTCCAGCCGCTCCTCCCAAAGCTGCCGCCTCTGGGCCGAGCTGCGGGGAGTCCTTTCCCCAAGGGGCACTGCATCAGAATCAGGGTTTTGTCAGATTTGTCCTTTCCTGAAAAGATAAGCCTGTGCTTAATCCCATTTCAGTCACGTTTTGAAGGATTTCCCAAAAGAGACAACGTGATGCAAAACAAAACAAAAAAACAAAAGCGCCCAACTTCTAAACCCAATAGACTCCAGGGCTGTCTTGAGAAACCAGAGTGCGTACCTACCAGATCTTTCTAAAATGCTTGGACTCAGGGCTCAATGTGTTAAGTGCAGCACCCCTTGGCAGCTCAGTTTCCCCACCTGAATATTTGAACGTGAAGCTCCCCTCCCATGGTGCAGAGAATGTGGGTACAGACCTCTGTAATAACGATTTGGCAGTATAGATGGAAAGCCATAAAAGTATTCATACCCTTTGACTCAGTAATCTCTTTCTGGGAATGTATCCCAAGGAAACAGTTCAGCGTCAGCAAAAGAAAAAACAAAACAAAACAAAAAGCTACGGTGCATCAACATGTTATTTGTAAAGCTAGGACGTGTATCTTTCTAAGTGCAAAATAGGAATATACAAGTCGCTTGGAACTGGGTTTGAACCCCCCATGGTCACCCACAAACCTTGAGTGATTGTCTTCTCACCGAATTTCCCTTTTTGTGTCTGGAAAGTGGAGAATCCCACCCCTCAGAGGACTTTTGTAAGAATTCCAGGAGACAACCTGTGACACGTCTAGTACAGGGTTTGGGTAGAGGAAGAAAATAAAAAATGTTTATTTTTCCTTTCTCCATCCTTACAGACATGAAAGTTGGGGATATTTTAAGCCGCATGTTAAATACTAAAGAACGTGCGTCTGGTGGGGGAGAGCTGGGGATCTTGGAGTCCTTCAGTATTGGATTAGGTCAGAGTCCTAGCTGCACCACTTACTTCCTAGCTGGGTGATCGTGACAAGAGAATCAAAGACGGAATAGAACGTACCCCCGAACTATCATGAGAGTTCCACTAGGTACTGTACACAACATGTGTGCACCCGTGCCTGGCACGTAAAAAGCACTCAATATTTGGTAGCTATTATTATTAAATAGTATTTAAAACTGGAAATAGGGGCGCCTGGATGGCCTGGTTGGATAAGTGTCTGCCTTTGGCTCAGGTCATGATCTCAGGGTGCTGGGATCGAGCCCCACGTGGGGCTCTCTGCTCAATGGGAGTCTGCGTCTCCCTCTCCCTCTGCTGATCCCTCTGCTTGTGCGCGCGCTCTCTCTCTGTCAAATAAATAAATAAAATCTTTAAAAAAAAAACAAAACTGGAAATCACTTCAGTACCCCAAAATACTGCAAGCTAAATAAGCCAGTGACTCTTTGAGTGGAATCTGATGCAGTATTTCAAAAGAGTAAGATAATTAATATAAACTGATGAGGAAGGATGTATAGGGTCAGTGCAAAAAGAGCATTGCATCTATCTGGATAAGTGGTCTAAATATGAAAAATCACAAGTAAAAATATAAGGTGAATGCTTTAGGAAAGGTCTTGTGTAATCTCAGGGGGTAGGGCTTCTCAAGAAGCCAGGGACCCATGAGCATGAAGGAAAAGACAGATTAGATCAAATAAGATGTTTAGAGGTCTACATGGTAAGAGACTCCACAAGCTAGTCTAGAGACAGTAGTAGATGGGGAGAAATATTTGGTATGTATAAAATAGATAAAGCCACCCTGGGTGGCTCAGTCAGTTAAGTATCTGCCTTTGGCTCAGGTCGTGATACCAGGTCTTGGGATCAAGCTCTGTGTTGGGCTCCCTGCTCAGTGGAGAGTTGCTTCTCCCTCTCCCCACCACTTGTTCTCTCTCTCTCTCTCTCTCTCATTCTTGCTCTTGCTCTATCTCAAATAAATAAAATCTTTTAAAAAAATAAAATAGATAAAGGGTTCACACCTTTCATATCCCATTTGATCCATCATGTGGAATGTCTATAAATTAATTGGAAAATGTCAAACAATAGAAAAATGTACAACATCACTTCACAGATGAGGAAATGCAAACATGAGAAAGGCACACAACTTTCCCAGTTTCTGGGAAATGCAAATAAAAATATAAACTAGGGGCGCCTCGGTGGCACAGCGGTTAAGCGTCTGCCTTCGGCTCAGGGCGTGATCCCGGCGTTGTGGGATTGAGCCCCACATCAGGCTCCTCCGCTATGAGCCTACTTCTTCCTCTCCCACCCCCCCTGCTTGTGTTCCCTCTCTCGCTGGCTGTCTCTCTGTCAAATAAATAAATAAAATCTTAAAAAAAAAAAAAAAATATATATATATATATATATAAACTAAATACCATTTTTCACCAAGCACTGTTAAAGTAGAAATGGGCATGCCCTTTGCCCACCAGTCCCACTTTCAGAACTTTATCCATAAAATCTATCCATAAGAAAAAATATTTTTTACTATAGTGTTTATAGTGGCAGTCTCAGTGTCTGCCTCCAGGGCATAGGTAGATAAATTTGGTTACATCCAAACTGGAGAATTCTGTGGACTGTTAAGAATGAGCTCGTTGAAGAAACAAGTATTGGCAGAGATATGGAGAAAAAGGAACCCTCGTGCACTGCTGGTGGGAATGCAAACTGGTGTAACTACTGTGGAAAACAGTTTGGGGGTTCTTCAAATAATTAAAAATGGAATTACCATATGATCCGGGAATCCCACTACTGGGTATTCACCCAAAAAATAGAAAAACAGTAATTCAAAAAGATATATGCACCCCTATGTTTATTGCAGCATTATTTACAAGAGCCAAAATGTGGAAGCAGCCCAAGGGTCCATCGGCTGATGAGTGGATAAAGAAGAGGTGGTAAATAGCTACGATGGAATATTACTCAGCCATAAAAAAGAATGAAACCTTAACCATTTGCAGCAACATGGATAGATCTAGAGAGTATAATGCTAAGTGAAAAAAGTCAGTCCGTGAAAGACAAATACCATATAATTTCAGTCATATACGGAATCTAAGCAAAAAACAAATGAACAAAGAAGAAAAGAGACAAACACAGACTCTTAACTCTAGAGAACGAACTGATGGTGACCAGAGGGGAGGTGGGTGGGGGGAGGGGTGAAATAGGTGAAGGGGATTCAGTGGACACTTACCATGATGAGCACTAAGTAATGCGTAGAATTGGTGAATCACTACATTGCACCTGAAACTAATGTAACACTGTGAACTATACCAGAATCAAACAAACAAACAAAAAAGGAATGTGTTTGCTCAATCCCATACGCAGTGACTTGTGGAGTTGTCTGTGATATTGATAGGCAAACCAAGGCAAAAAGTAGTACGTAAAGTATGATCCCATTTTGTGTTTTAAAAAGCCTGTGTGTGTGTGTGTGTGTGTGTGTGTGTGTGTGTGTATGACAAGAGCAAGCTTCCAAGCCTCCAACCAGGGTAAATATTTGGTTATGTTTGAGCCTAAGGAAAAGTGGGTGCATGTTTGAAAGAAAGTAGTAAGTGGCTTTACCCATTATTCTTTTTTCCCCCAGTTTTGCTGAGCTATAACCGACATGTTGTGTATGTTTCAGGTGTACAACATGGTGAGTTGAGATATGTTTTATGTATCTCACATATATATATGATCACCACAATAAGCTTAGTTAATTTTTAAGTGTCCAGTACAATAGTGTTAACTCTATATATTTTGTTGTGCAACAGACCTCTAGAACTTTTTCGTTTTGCGTAACTGAAACTCCATACCCGTTGAACACTTCTGAATGTCCCCCTCCCCTCAAGCCCCTGGAATCCACATTCTATGTTCTGTTTCTATGATTTGATGACTTTAGATACTTCATACAAAAGTAGAATCATGCAGGGATTGCCTTTTTTTTTTTAAGACTCATTTGAGAGAGAGAGAGAGAGAGAGAAAGCACAAAAGGGGGGAGGGGCAGAGGAAGAGGGAGAAGCAGACTCCCCGCTGATCAGGGAGCCCTGAGCCTTGCAGGGCTGGATCCCAGGACCCTGGGATCATGACCTGAGTAGAAGGCAGACTCTTACCTGACTGAGCCACCCAGGCACTCCTAGAATTTATCTTTTTTTGACTGACTCATTTCACTTAGCATAATGCCCTCAGGATTTATCCAGGTTATAATGTCTGACAAGATTTCCTTTTCTTAAGGCTGAAAAGCATCCATTGTATGTATATACTACATTGTTTTGTCCTTCTATGGACTCTTGGCTATCGTAAATAACGCAGCAATAAACAGGTATATGCAAATGTCTCTTTGAGATACTATTTTCAGTTCTTTTGGATATATACTGAATGTTTGTGTCCTCCCAAATTCATATGTTGAAACCCTAATCCTACTGGGATGGTATTTGGAGATGGGGCCTTTGGGTGGTGATTAGGCCACGCTAGTGGAGCCCTCATGAATTAGTGGAATTAATGCATTAGTAGAATTAGCTCTCTACTCTTCCCGTGCGAGGATCCAGACATCAGCAGTCTGCAGCCCGGAAGAGGGCCCTGGACAGAACTTGACCGTGCCGGCACCCTGCTCTTGAACCGCCAGGCTCCAGGACCGATAGAAAGAACTTTCTGTCGTTAGTAAGCCACACAATCTGTGGTACTGTGTTACAGCAGCCCGAATGGACTGAGACATATGCCACGTAGTCAGGTTGCCCGATCTTCTGGTAATTCTATTTTTACATTTTTGAGGACTTGCCATACTGTTTTCCACAGTGGCTGCGCCATTTTACGTTTCCACCAAGAGTGCACAAAAGTTCCAGTTTCTCCACATCCTCGCCAACACTTGTTATTTTCCAGTTTGTGTTTTTTCTTTGTTGTTGTTTTTTTGGGGTGGGGGGTAGTGACCATCCTAACAAGCGGGAGGCAGTTTTTCGTTGTGATTTTCATTTGCATTTCTCTGATGATTAGTGATGTCGAGCATCTTCTCACGTGCTTGCTGGCCATTTGTGTGTCTTTTTTGGAGAAATGTCTATGCAAGTCCTTTGCACATTTTACGTGGGGTTATTTGGGGGTAGTTTTGCTGTTTAGTTACAGGAGATATTTATATATTCTGGTTATGAACCCCTTACCACACATATGATTTGCAAATATTTTCTCCCATTCTATAGGCAGCCTTTTCACTCTGTTGGTTGTTTCCACTTTGTTTTCTGTGCTGCGTGGAAGTTTTTTGGTTTTATGTAGTCCCACGTGTCTGTCTTTGCTTTTGTTGCCTGTGCTTTTTTTGTTGGCAAATCCGATGTTGTAAAGCTTCTCCCCTATGTTTTCTACTAGTAGCTCTGTAGTGTCAGGTCTCATACTTAGGTCTTTATTTATTTATTTTTTTAAAGATTTTATTTATTTATTCGACAGAGAGAGAGACAGCCAGCGAGAGAGGGAACACAAGCAGGGGGAGTGGGAGAGGAAGAAACAGGCTCACAGCAGAGGAGCCTGACGTGGGGCTCGATCCCAGAACGCCAGGATCACGTCCTGAGCCGAAGGCAGACGCTTAACCGCTGTGCCACCCAGGCGCCCCCATACTTAGGTCTTTAATCCACTTTGAGTTGGTTTATGTGTAGAGTGTAAGATAAGGATCAGACTTCATTTCTTTGCTCGTGGATATGCAGTTTTCCCAACACCATTTGTGAGGAGACTCTCCTTTCCCCATCATGTAGCCCTGGCATCCATGTGGGAGATCATTTGACCATACACAGGAGGGTTTGTTTCTGGGCTCTCTGGTTCCGTGGGTCTAGACGTCTGTTTCTGCTCCAGTACCATATTGTTTTGTGCATCATAGCTTTGTAATACGTTTTAAGATCAAGAAGTGTGAGGCTTCCAATTTTGTTCTTCTTTCTCCCTCATATTTTAATGTGGCAGATCTCCAGCAAGTACATTTTGAACTCTTAGCCCTGAGAAGGCTAAGAAGGTCCAGTGGAAGGCCATGGAATGGATTCCCACCTGGGGAAGTGCCCACTGGTGCTGGCTGTTAGCCCCTGACATTGGGGGCCCACCCAGCCGTCCACCATTGTCTCTCTCAGTCTGCTCAGCCTGCGACAGTCCCACGTTGGCTGGCTGGTGGGGGTTATGTTACTTTCTCTTTTTCTTCTTTCATCCCTTCTTTCCTTCTCCCACCCTCCTCCTCTCCCTCCTCCCATCCCTCTTCCCATTTCCTTCTCTCCTTCCTCTTCTCTTCCCTTGGCCCTTCTAGCCCGGCTGAACCGGGTGACCTGCCTAGAGTAACCTAGGAGTGAAGCAAAGCCCAGTCCTCCGGATCCTCCTGACCTCTGTCTCTCTCCGCGGGGAAGAGAGGAAGGAAGTAGGGAAGTACCATTGTCCAGGCCCTAGGCTAAGTACTTCTTCACCCTAAAGCTGGGTTTTTGTGGGGGTTTTGCCTCCACTTGCTTACCTGTAGGTCTGCAGAGGAGGACGCTGCAGCTTAGCGGCTGGTACGCGGGCTGGGGTTCCGCCAGCTGCAGTCCTCGCGAAGTGCCTCACGTGGATCGTCCACGTCTCCTCCAACGGCACTGTGAGGACAGTGATTATGCCCCCATTTTCCAGATGAGGAACAGCTGGCTCCGAGCCCCAGGTCACACAGTTGGCTCATAAAGGAGCTGGGGTCCACACCCAGACCATCGGGCTGTCCCGCTGCTGCCGCTAGTCACAGCGCACGTGGCCCCAGGCCCTGGTCAGCCCCCTCCCCGCCAAACCTCCGGGCAGAAGCCATTCAGGCGGGTGTCCCAATGGCCGTTTTATTGGGACTGATTAGGTCAAGTTTTTTTTTTTTTTTAAGATTTTATTTATTTATTTATTTGACAGAGATAGAGACAGCCAGCGAGAGAGGGAACACAAGCAGGGGGAGTGGGAGAGGAAGAAGCAGGCTCATAGCGGAGGAGCCTGATGTGGGGCTCGATCCCATAACGCCGGGATCACGCCCTGAGCCGAAGGCAGACGCTTAACCGCTGTGCCACCCAGGCGCCCCTGATTAGGTCAAGTTTTGATCGTGTCACTTGTCATCCGTTTACAAACAATGGATGGAGGCTGTAGCTTCCAAGGCGCAGGGTGTCCCCTGATCTCAGACACACAGGGGCACGTGTGAGCCACGCGGGCAGGGAAGCCTCGAGCAGTGTCGGATTTGACCATGTTGTGGGGAAGGGCGTTCTAGTTGGATGGGATGACGATTAATGTGAGAGAATATCAGCTCACACTTACCCAGGCGATTGCCCTGCTTGCAGACTATTCTAGGAGCTTTACATCTACTAATTCAGGACCCCCCAAACAATCCTGTGAGGTAGGCACTTTGATGACTCTCACTGACACGAGAGGCGCGGAGAGGCTCAGGACACAAGGCCGGCCGGCGTGAGGAGGGGCTGAGCCAGGGCTGAAGTGCCGGGACTGCATGGTGGACGGAGGCTGTGTGTTTAGGAAGGACTTTGTTTTTTTACTTTTAAAGCAAAGGGTGGGTGTGGGGGCCTCCTCTGTTGAAGGGATAGCTACCCAGAGCTCTTAGGCCTACAGAAGCCCAGTCATTCCTCCTCTGTAAGGGCCCCTGTAAAATGGGACAGTGATTATCTACCCCCACATTCTCTCCTTTCCAAGCCCGCCCCCTCTGCCCAGAGTAGAGAGAATTCTCAACTTTGCAGCAAAGCTCTGGGGCATGAGGGGCCCTGTTCCCAGGAGGGACCCCGACTCTGGCAGCATGGAGCTAAAGCCAGTCTCTCCTCAGGCCCCTGCCAGCCCCGTGTCCTTGGTAGTCTTGCCCACTGTAGGGCTGTGGGAGCCCGGGGGTTTCTTCCTGCCCAGCTTTCCCTCTGCAGGAGCCCATGCAGGTCACCCGGGAGACCCAGGAACAGTGGTGCACCCACAGTGTCCTGGGTAAAGACCCTTGAATCCTGCCCCCCCCACCTCTCCTCACTGTGTGACCTTGGAGCTTTCATTTGCTTCGCTGGGTCGTTGTGAAGATTAGATGAGTTTCTGTCTACGGAGGCTCTGAACACTGCCTGGCCCAGACCGATTGCTGTATGAGTGGTGCTTTTGTTTTCACGATGCAGCAAGTACTTAGGGAGCCGCCAAGTGCCAGGCTCCAAGCTAGGTGCTGGGAGACTGGGATGGATGGGGCAGAACCCTCCGGGCCCTCATGGGGCTCGGTGTCTGCTAGGGTGACCATCTGTTCTGGTTTGCCTGGGCCTGAGGCCTTTCCTGGGATGTGTGCTTATCAGCACCCAAACTGGGAACCTTGGTGGCAATCTGGGACAACTTGGTCACCTGACTGTCTAGTGGGGACACAGATCATTAAACAGGCCATCCCAGGTAGTCATGGTAAAGAAGTCTGGGGTGTCCTGGAAGCACCAAATGGGGGAAGGACTGAAGCCTGGGGAGCAGGGAGAGTTTCCAGAAGGAGAGCGTTTAAATGGAGACCTGAAGAATGAAGAAGAATGAGCGAACAAGGAAAGAAGGGTGTCGGGGGATGGGAGAGGGGAGGACAGTGTGCTGGGCAGGGGAATGGCATGTGGGCAGAGCTGGGGGCTGGTAGGAATGGGGCACAGGACAGTGTGGCAGGCCTCCTCGCTTGTATACCCGCACATCTTCCAATCGTAGCTGCCTTGGGGGGAGAGTCCTGGAGGAGGGAGTGCTGTACCTAGGGATAGAAACCCGATGGAGCTTTAGAAAAGGTTATGCTTACACCAAGAGATAAAATCATCTAAACCAACAACCATGCATGCCTGTGTTCATCTACGTCCGGCTCCTTCCAGCCGGGGGCCTGGAGGCAGTGGCTGCAAGAACCCCTAGCAAAGGCCTTCCCAGCCTTGGGGGACCAGCCTGGCCCAGGAAGGGGAAGAGGCCACAGCCACACTGTCTGCCGCCTGGGCCTCCCCCCAGGACCTCTGCAGACAGAACTAAACAGGCCGGCTTATCAGCTGTCGCCACGGTGTCCCACCCAGCTGAGCGGGGCTTGCTGCTGGGAAAGTGGCCCCCAGCCTTTTGCCAGGGACAGCACTGGCCCAGGGTGGGGAACCAGCGGGGGTGTTTTCCCAGGGGTCAGCCTGGGGTAGGGGTGTCTGGTGAGTGTGTAGAGCTGGGCCCGGAGCCTGGGAGTTGGTCTGCTACAGATTCGCCAGGGGGTTTTACAGAATGAATTTGGGATGTTACTTTAAAATTATACAAGTGATCCCAAAATGTATTCTCCTTGTAAAATAATCAGGCACCTCTTCAGCGTGTGAATAATAAGTTCCCCCTCTCTGGAACAGGCCCGTTGGGTGCTGGGTGCAGGCTGTACTTTGTAGCATACTCCCCCTCATTCAGTACTTACAGCCTCTGGGGAGGCAGGCACCGAGCCCCAGCTGGGTGGAGGTTGTTCTGGGCCCCAGGGCAGGGCAGCAGCAGAGCTGTCTCTGAGACACCTTCCCACTTTCTTCCAGGAGCTCCTCAGCAGCTCCTCATTGACAGGTGGGGACACTGATGTCAGAAAAGCATCATCTGGCCTCTCTAGGCCTCAGTGTTCTCATCTCAGTAATGGGTCGGACATTTTGGCCCTGCTTTCGGGGTAGGCACGAGGATAGGCCAGGCGTCTGTTGTGCCCAGGGATAAAGGGGTGGGGAGTTCTTCCTCTGTTTACCTCTCTTCTGTCTATCCCAGGGCCCCAGCTGGGGGTAATAGGGGTATTGTCCCCAACCACTGCCTTTGTCACACAAGGCCTGTCAACCCCCACTGGGTTTGGTCCCCAGACACAGCACATCTTGCCTCCCCTGGCTGCCCCCTGGCTTCTTGAGCAGAGAGACCAGACTGTGGCCTGCCTGGTCAGCCTGGCTGGGCCAAACCCTTGTCTCTGGGGGTGAGGAGCAGAGCTGGGAGGGGAAAGAAAGGAGAGAACAAGGAGGGGCCTTCAAAGGGATAGTTTAGACAGATCAATGGGGTCTGGAAGTAGGAGGTGGGGGGATAGAGTCAGGACAGAGGGGAGGGCTAGGGCTGGGCCCCCAACACCGCAGGGGCTCCCATACTTGACTCACCACCGCTCTTGTGTGGTTGGGGGGTATACCGTCTACCTGGACTCAGGCTAAAATCTGGGTGTACTGCTGGCCCCTTGCTCCCTGAAGACAGCCAGTCACCAAGTCCTAGGACTCCTGCCTCCCCAATATCTCCCTAGTCTGGGCCTACTCCCCATGCTCTGGGGCTCAGGCCTCTTTTCCTCCTGTCAAGACCTTGACCCTGGTTTCCCAGCAGGCCTCCCCTGCCAGGAGCTCAGTCAATGTTGGGTGGGTGGACAAGAGTGAGGACAGACAGAGCTGGGTGCTGAGGACAGGGAAGTTTGGAGCATGGGGGCCCCCTCTTTAGGGAGCTCCCAGTGATCTGGGGCTGGGGGCATCCCATTCTGGTAGAGAACACAGGAGTATGTTCCCAGAGAGGACTCGGCACCTCCCAGCCCAGAGCCTCTCTCAGGGCAGGCCCAGCCAGGACCTTCTCAAGCAGGGAGGGCACTCCTGGCCTCTATGGCGTGTCGCTGGGTGGCATCATCGTCTTGCAGCTGTTCCCAAATACTCCCACGAGGTCCCTCCCTGGCTCGTACCCTCCCCAGCCTGGCACAGCCTGCCGCAGGACGTCGGCTCCCTGTGGCCAGCCCCCCGCGCCTCCCCAGGCTCTTGTCTCAGCCCTGGCTTCCTCTGCGCCTCGGCTCACAGCCCGGGCTCTGGCCACTGGCCCCCTGAAGACACCGGGCTGTTCCCTGGGAGTGCCCTACTTCTCCTCAGCCTTTGTGCTGTAAGTTCTGCCTGAGGCTTCTCCCCACTCTTCCTCCTGCAAAACCTTGCCCCCATCCAGGCCCCAGAATGCAGCCTCTTCAGGGCCCCTTCCCGGATCCCTTTGCTGACCACAGCCCTTAGCTTCCTCTGTCTGGCATTGAAGTTATTTTTTTCTGGTCTTATGTCTCCAGGAGCCTGGCAGGAGCTCCTGGACCCCAGTCTTGACACTTGACCATTCTCTGCTTTTTCTGTAGCCTGGGGACCTAGCCCCGCTCTGCCCAGGTTGTTGCCCTGTCCCAGCGGCAGACACCCGTCATCCCCTCCCAGGCAGGGCAGCTCGGGCTCTGAGGGGGCCAGCTCCAAGTTCCGATGTGACCCACTCCTTCCCGGCTGCGAGGCCTTGGACAACCAACTTAGACTCTCTGAGCCTTGATTTCCCCTTCTGAGGGTAACGGTTGAAGCCACCTCCAGGAGTGCCGTAGACCCGGCCCTTCTTCTGGACAAGTCCCTCTCCTGGAGTGAGTGGCCTGAAGGGCCAAAGGACGTGTCCGCACAGAACCTACACACCCCTTTCCTCCCGACTACACTCTACCCCGGGGACTGGAGCTCCCTCCCAGATGGCCTTGCGCCCTCTCCAGGGTGCACCCTCCCGACGCACCCCTAGGCTGGGTGGTGCTCTCGGGGCGCCAGGTTTGGAGGTGGTATGGAGCTGGGGGTAGAAGAGAAGGGGGAAGGCTGGGTGGGGGCCACCAGTTCAAGGGAGACACTCTGAGGTATCAAGAAATCTAAGTGTGACCTTGTCCTCCCCAGGGACTCTGAAGGTACCTTTGCTACTGTGTCAAGGCAAGAGGATGGGACACTTAACTGAGTGTTGATTTGACTTCTAACTTTTCAATATTTAGATGTCGGGTGGGTGGGCCTGCGGCCCTGCAACCTTTAGGGGGGCCTGCACAGCTGGCAGGGATCGTGAGGGTTAAGCCAGCTGGCTCCTGCGTGTCGCTGGGAGCACGGCAAACACAGGTAATGCTAGTTACTATCACTGAGGACAGGAAAGTCTGGGAACGGGAGTGGGGCGGAGATGGGGCTGCCTTCGGAGGAGTCTGGAGCCCCAGCAGGAGCAGAGCTGCCCCTGCCTCTCGAGCTCACTGGCTGAACTCCCTACTGTGTCAGGGGGCCTGCAGGCCATACTGCAGCTGCTGGCAGCATGGCCTCCTCGCTCCTTTCTCTGTGGGCTCTCAGCTCCCCAGGTCATCACGGAGGGCCTCCCTGAGGAGGTGACATTTGCACGGGCCCAGGAGAGAGCTCACCAGGTCGCAGTGAGGCTGCTTATGTGAGAAAGACAATTTGTGTGCCCTGGAGTAAGAATCAAAACCAGTACTTTCATTAATTTTGTACCTTTGAAGACTTCATATTATTTTTTACCGTACAGCAATATATGGTCAATCGTTGTCAAAATGGCAGCTTATGGAGATAAGCGAAACCCCCCCCAAAAAACCCAAACCCCAAAAACAACACTGGCCACCCCTCCACCGGAACAAAGCCACCATGAACATTTTAAAGGTCTGAACTTCTCTGATGAAGCTCTCTGTACTGGGATGGCAGCGTTTAACTCTAGCAAACTTGTTTCCCTTGGCCAGTCCTCTCCCTGTCCACCAGGAACCCCCCGCCAGGTTTGCCCAGCCGTCCCTGGCCAGCCTCCCCTTTTGCCTGAATCGCCCGGCTGAGTCCAACACCTGAGACTTTGCTGAGGAAGTGAGTCAAGGCAGGCAGAGGATCAGGCAGAGTGATCATGGCCTTGACTCCGCTTTATGTGAGGGGCTGCTTGCCCAAGAATACACAGCAGCTTGGTGGGCCGGCTGGGGCAAGAGCTCAGATCGTCTGACTGCCAGGCTGGTGCCTTTCTCTACGACCACCATGTATAACCATGCCCTGCTCGCCTCCTCTCGGTCTGGTTCCTCCCCATCCATCCAACCTGCCTCCTCTAGGGAGCTCCCCTGACTGCTACCCTGCATGCTTTCCCTCCCTCCTGCAGCTTGCTGATAATAACTAATACACTGAGCACTTTGTGTGCTAGACGCCATGCTCAAAACCACAGGATAACCCGATTATCCCCATTTTACAGACAAGGAGCCTGAGATTTTGAGACATGAAGTGAATTGTCCCAGGTAACCAATTGCTGGCAGTGACTGCCCCCCTCCCCCGACCACTGGCTCTAGAGCCCCTGTCCTTGGCCCTTTCTCTTCTACTCTGCCTCTTCCTGGGAGGGGAAGTCTTTTTTTTTTTTTTTTTTTAAAGATTTTATTTATTTATTTAACAGAGATAGAGACAGCCAGCGAGAGAGGGAACACAAGCAGGGGGAGTGGGAGAGGAAGAAGCAGGCTCATAGCAGAGGAGCCTGATGTGGGGCTCGAACCCAGAACGCTGGGATCACGCCCTGAGCCGAAGGCAGGCGCTTAACCGCTGTGCCACCCAGGCGCCCCTGGGAGGGGAAGTCTTGACTGCAGAACCTTTCTAGGCAGCTGGGTGCAGCAGAAAGAGCCTTGAGGGGACGTAAGATCTAAGTCACATGGCTTCAAGTTCCAGCTCTGGGGCCCCTGCCCAGCTATGGGAGGTGGGGGAGCCCCACCCCCTCCTCTGAAAAACAACATTGCATGTCTGTGCTGCCCCCTTACAGGCCTGCGTGAGTACCAGTGGGCAGGGGAAGGTCAGACTGATGGAAGCGTTTGTTCCCCAAATGTGAGGCACCCCTGAACTCCCAACAGCACTCCACACGCAGCTTTGCACGGAAAAGGAACTCAATCCGTAGACGCAGGGGGTTCTGTTTGCTGAGGGAAGTTTTGAAGACTAGAAGGAAGGGAGAGAGAGCCTGTCTTTCCCTCAATGTGGGGTGGAGGAGAGGGCCTGTCCAGGGAGTCAGGAGAGCTGGGCCCCCCACCCTGGCCCTTGAGAGTATGTGGCCTTGGCCTCCCTTCTCCTCTCTAGTTTCCAGGGGAGGAAGGGTCTGGGTCCTGGCTCAGCTCCTAGCTACTATGTTCCAGGTTCAGAGCCCAGCCCTTCCAATGGGCCCATCTGTCCCACTTGTAGGAAGCTGGCCTTGAACGTGAGGGGCTTGGGCCCTGCCCCTTGGAGCGGTTTTTTGTGTGGTTTGGGAAGGACAACAGGGCAGAAATTCCATGGTGGGTCTTCCTGGCAGGCACACAGAAGCATGATGCTAGCCCTAGGTCTCCTGTGGGCACCCCCGAGCCACCAAATGTGCTTCTAAAGACAGTGTGCATTTGGCCGGCTGGACCCAAGCGTCTGACAGGATCCTAGCGCAAGGAACGTGACCGGGTTCCTCCCGCTGGGGTCGGCGGGGGCCACACTGGGAGGGCAGTCGGGGAGGAGGGGCAAGAGGAACCAGGTGGTGATGTGATGTGGAGGACAGGGAAGGGAGGCAGCCGCCTCAGGGAGAGCCCTGCTGTGGGAGGCAGGTGACTTGCCCAGCTTCGTGAACTTGGGCAGGTGACAGCCTCCTAGCTTCGCAGTCGCTGCTTTCAAGTGGCGACAACGGTCTCTTTCTTGCAAGGATATTGTGAAGACCAGAAACGATGTATGTAAAACTGTTTGACGTCGAGCCTTTACACGGGAGGCGTAAAGAAAGAAAACCTTCAGGCCTTGGGGAAAGAATCAAAGCTAGGACTCCTGCAGCTTTTTGCATTTTGTCATTCAAAATTTTGTCATTTTGAAAATTATTTTTCTTGCTGTGAAGCAATGTACGATCACTGTCAAAATGCTCGAGTACAGATGGCCCCTGACTTACCTGGCTGGACTCAGGATTTTTCGGCTTTACGTGGGTGTGAGAGCGGTACACGTTCAGTAGAAGCTGGACTTCGAATTATGAAATTGGATCTTTTCCTGGGTTAGAGATGTGTGGTGTGATCCTTTCTGGGGACACCGGGCAGGGACGGGGCAGTGGCTCCCAGGCAGCCCCTCCAGCCACGCCATCACAAGGGTAAACAACTGATACGCTTCCCACCATTCTATACTCAGACATCCATTCTAGATTTTTCCCTTTCAGTACCAGGATTCAACAAATCACATGAGATAGTCAACACTTTCTTAGAAACTAGGCTTTGTCTTAGAGGATGTGGCCCCGCTGTAGGCTAATGGAAGTGTTCTGAGCACGGTTCAGGCAGGCGGGGCCGAGCTATGGTAGGTTAGACATACTGAATGCATTTTCGAGTCACCGTATTTTTATTTTTTTAAAGATTTTATTTATTTATTTTGAGACAGAGAAAGCACGAGCGGGGGTGGGGGGTGGGCAGAAGGAGAAGTAGGCTCCCCGCTCAGCAGGGGACCCGATACGGGGCTTGATCCCAGGACCCTGGGATCATGACCTGAGCCAAAGGCAGATGCTTAACCCACTGAGCCACTCAGGTGCCCCTCACCGTATTTTTAACTCCTGATGAGTTTATCAGGATGTCACTTCCATTGAGGAAGATCCGTATAGAGATAAGGAAAAAAGCTACTGGTAATCTCTTTACCAATTATTATTCTTGTTATTTATTATTAATTATTAAGTGTTAATGGTGGGATTTAGGGCATGGGAGGGGGGCTGACAGCCTTATATTCTCAGAGTGCCTCAAGTATTCTGCTTAGGCTGAATGGGTGAGCTACCCCCCTAAGGAGGGCAGTCTGGGGTGGGGAGGGGTGGTGGCTGGCACTGGATTTGGTGATGCTGGAAGCTGGCTTTGTTCTGGGAGGACACCTGGCCTCAGCCTGCTGTCGTGGCCTGCCCAGCCCCCCTCCCGACAGCATTTCAGTGACACGCGAGGGAAAAGGGCAAAGATTTAAGGGTTTGGAACCCCACAGACCTCGGTTCCAACCTGGCTTTGGCCCTAAGATACTTTGTTTAAAATTTTTATTATTTCGAGGGCGCCTGGGTGAATTTGGCTTGGGTCGTGATTTCAGGGTCCTGGGATCGAGCTCCACGTGGGGCTCCCCTCTGCCTGAAGCTCCCCTTGCTTGTGCTCTCTATCAAATGAATAAATAAAATCTTTAAAAAAATGTATTTTATTATTTTAATAGAAATGATGTAAATGATTGTAAAAAAAATTTTTTTTAACATAGGAAAGCATGAGGACAAAACTACAAGCCTGAGCCCCCAGAGGCAGCCGTGGTTAGCTCAGGGAGCATTCCTCCAGTTGTGTCTCTGTGCCAATAGATGTGTGCGTTCACTCGCTTTACATAAACAGGGTCAAATGCTGGATGCTGTGTGAGCAGTGTGTCACCTGCCTAATTCAGCCTCACAGTGCCACCTGTAGAAGTGTCAAGTGGAGACAGATGGCATCACTGCAGCGTGGGGCCATTGTGGGGGTCAACAGAGGGATGCTGCTCTGTATTTCTAATGCGTGTGCCCCCCACCCCCCAGGCCCGTCCCCATCTGTTGTATCCCAGGCAATGGGTGCAGGGAGAGAAGGAGCAGTAGGAAGGCTTGCAGCTGAGACCGGGATTGAGGAGCTCACGTATCCCGGACCGTTCTGGGAGGCAGTGCAGCTCAGCGGTTAAAGAGAGTCAATGCCGGTGCCGGGCCACCTGGGTTCAAATCCTGGCTCTGCCACTTGCTGGCTACCTCGCCTAGGGCAGGTTACTTGATTTCCCTGTGCCTCAGTTTCCTTGTTTGCAAACCAGGGGATAATAACAGAACCTCGATCCTGGGCTTGCCTGTAGTTTAAATGAGTTCATTCGGAAGTGGTGGTTGTTATTAATGCCACTACTAGTATTACTCAGTGGCCACATTTCTCAGTCTGTGGAGCGGGGCGTCAGTGCCACGGAAGCCAAACTGGTCTGCCCCTCCCTCCTTGAAACTTGCCTGCTTTGGATCTTGTTCGCCAAAAAGGCACCCACCGTTTGGCAAGGTCTAGCAAGGTTTGGGGAGCAGTGATCACACTGGTATCATCTGTCAAGTCCTGGGCCCACGGAAGCCCACTGTTGTACTTGGCTCCTGCTGGCTTTCCATCCCCCGGGCCAGGAGCAGAGCCAGAGAGACTGTTGTTCTTCTGCTGGTTGTTTTATAAAAACAGGCCATTTGCAGTCCTCTCAACCGCCCTGCCATTGTACATAGAGGAAGCCCAAGGCCCAGAGAAGTGAATGTCGTCACCCACGGTTAAGTGGCAAGCCGTGCCTCCCAGTGCAGACCACGAGCTCTCTTCCAGACCCAGGGCAGAGATCTGCCTGAGACCCGCCTCTGTGTCCACAGGGCAGCCTCTCCCGAGTCTAGGGTAGCGTGGCTCTGGGCTCCCTTCGTGCTTGTGTTCAAGGACCTGAGGAATGCATCCCCCACCCTCTTGTTACACTGAGGAGGAAGCTGAGGCCCAGAGGACTGGCTGGCAGCTCCGGGTCTCACTGTGAGCCAGGACGGGGGGCCGGAGCCCAAGCCACCTGGTGCCCGGGCCAACGCTGTGCCCCCTCTTCTCTCACCTCTCCTTCTGGTCGGCGCCTTTGCTGAGCAGGTCCACGGAGGAGCCAGGAGCCAGAGGGGAGTGTGTGGGACCAAGAAGAGGGCCAGGGAGGATGGTGCCTGGGGCCGGGTCTGAAGCACAGGACAGAGAATGGAATGCGGCTCAGGCCCAGACCCTACTCCATCGGTCCATCCATTGTGGGATGGAGGGGTGCGGAGGTAAAGGCCAGCCTTGTTCTTCCTGCAGTTGAGGAACTGCTGGCTCTTGTGCAGTTGGGGAAACTGAGGCAGAGAGCTTCAGAGCAAGATAGTGATTCATTTGGGTCCAGAAGAGTCCATACCAAAGCCTTCTGCTCTCAGCCCCTGACTTCCAAAGCTCTGGGGCAGGCACCCCACATCCTTGAGGGCACCCCCAGACCAGAAGGATCTGGAGGCATGGGAGAACCCCAGTCTGCCTCTCACTTGCAGGATGATTGGAACACGTCATAGTCCTTCTCTAGGCCCCGTTTCCTCCTCTGCACGAGGCACTAAGGGCAGTCACTGGCCTCACTCGTCCCCCGAGGACTGGGATCATGGATGTGATTTTTCTTTGAGAGTTATAGAGCGAAGGGCACACATGGGGTTCATGAAGAGAACTCAGAAAAGCTAGAGGGCTAGGATTGGGGGGCCGGTGACGATCACCCCAGGAGAGAGGTTATTATGCAAGGTGTCCAAACTCTGTGTATGTGTTTAACATCACTCTGTTTTTCGTATTTGCTTATAATTAGTTTGTTTTCTTATTGCTCTCAAAACAGACTTTACCACAAGTATAAAGAAACAGAAGCAGGAAAAAAGGAAGGAAGGAAGGAAGGAAGGAAGGAAGGAAGGAAGGAAGGAAGGAAGGAAGGAGGAAGGGAGGGAGAAAAGGAAGGAAGGAAGGAAGGAAGGAAGGAAGGAAGGAAGGAAGGACCCCATGGTATCAACTCCCAGAGAAACCGTTGTTCATATTTTGGTGGAGCTCCTTTTTTTTATGCCTGTACATTAAAATATCTTTATGTATACATACATTGAAGACTATAGAATAATATTCTATATATTGTTACATAAATATAGCATTAATAAGCACTGACTGTGTGGGGGCCCTGCTCAAAACACTTTGCGTGCACTAACCTACTTCAGCCTCATGGCAATCCTGTGATACATGTGACAATTCTTACCACCACTTCAGCAAAGGGGAAACAGGCCCAGAGAAGTCAAGTGACGGGCCCATTGTCCCACGTGGCAGTGCCAGGAGAAAGACGGGCGCCAAGGACTGTGATCTCACTAGCAATGCCTCACGGCAGATGAGGTCCCGCGGAGCTAGCCCTCGGCTGGCCATCTTACCAATATTTCAGTAACATTTCGCCTTGCCAACACGTTTATTTATCCATAGCACACTTCGGCCCTCGTGGCTGTGGAGCATTCGTGGCTGGGTAGCTGGTTTGGGGAGCAGCCAACTCCTGAAACAACAGGTCCTGTGGTTTCAGGGACAGACACTGTAACATCCCGAGGTTCCTACCTTCAGGCCTTTGCCCCAAGTGGTGAGGCTGGGTGTGGAGCAGGAGGCCGAGGTGAGGTCTGTCCCCGGACAACTCTGGCTGAGGGGACTAGGGCCGTGGCTGGGGAGAGAGAAGGCCACGATCCCAGGACCCAGGCACAGATCTGCCTGCACCCAAGCCCTTCTTTGCCTGCTCTTGGGGCCTCTTGCTGAGCTGGGATGGTTTCCCGAAAATAGACTTTATGACTTTGCTGAGCTGGCAAAGTGCTGCCCCTCCAGCCAGCACCCTCCCCCCCAAGGGAGGGCAGACCAGCAGCGGAGCGTGCATCGAGGCCATTGTGGCCCCAGGGCTTGCTTCATTCCCTGCCCTCCAGAGCCTGGATCCCTGAGAGGGCAGGGAGGGCCAAAGACTGTTCTTCTGGACCTGCGGAAGGCCTTGAAGAGGCAAGGAAGAGGGGTAGCTGCCTTGGACCCCAACATCATCTGATCTTGCTTGTCCTGTGGCAGGTGGAAACACTGAGGTCTGAGGTCTCACAGTAATGATGGATGGCAGTGCCAGGCCAGATGGCCAGCCGAGGGCTAGCTCCGCGGGACCTCATCTGCCGTGAGGCATTGCTAGTGAGATCACAGTCCTTGGCGCCCGTCTTTCTCCTGGCACTGCCACGTGGGACAATGGGCCCGTCACTTGACTTCTCTGGGCCTGTTTCCCCTTTGCTGAAGTGGTGGTAAGGATTGTCACATGTATCACAGGATTGCCGTGAGGCTGAAGTAGGTTAGTACACACAAAGTGTTTTGAGCAGGGCCCCCACACGGTCAGTGCTCATTAATGCTAGCAGTTTTCTATCTGGCACCCAGAAAAAGCATAAGCCTGCTTGTGCCCCCTCCCGGCCCTCACCAATGTCTTCAGTCCCCAGGTTTTCTGAGCTGGCAGAACACAGGCATGAGGATGGCACCTTTTGGGGGCCCTGAGCTGAGGGACTCAAGATTATCTTCTTTATACTGTCTTCATTTGGGTTCCAGGAGCCTGGATTTTATGGATAGTTTTCTTTGTTGTATCATGGGGGATAATCAGTTACCCCCTCTTAAAAAACAGGAATTGGACTTCAGGATGGTTCTAGCTCCTTCCAGTGCTAAAGCAGAGGATTCTGGGTTGGAGCCTGGAACAGGGCAGCTTGGCAGAGGGGGACGTGCTGGGTGTTATGGGCTGACTTGTGTCCCTCCAGAATTTGTACGTTGAGGTCCTAAGCCCCGGTGCCACAGAATGTGACTGTATTTGGAGATAGGGTCTTTAAAGAGGGAATTAGGCAAAAATGAGGTCGTTGAGGAGGGGCCCAATCCAATGAGACTGGTGTCCTTGTGAGGAGAGGAGATCGGGACCCACGTGGAGGGAAGGCTGGGTGAAGGCAGTCTGAAGTGAAGGATGGCCATCTGCTAGCCAGGGACAGAGGCCCGCAGAAGGAACCCGCCCTGCTTTACCCCATGGTCCTGGACTTCTAGCCTCCAGAGTTGGGAGAACAGAAAGTCCTGTTCTTGAAGTCACGTGGTCTGTGGTTCTCTGTTCCGGCAGCCTAGTAAACAAGTAGGTTGGAGGTTGTCTGGTCCCGTAAGGACTGTCTTTGAGTTACCAGGCTGTCAGAACCTCTTGACGACAAAGAACCCGTGTGCCCGATGCTTCCAGGAGAGGACAGAGTCCTTCATCATGGGGCCGATGGACCCTGGGATGATAAATATTGGCCCTACCGCGTGCCCGGCCCTGGCCGTTCCTGTCTCCCTTAGTCATGGCGACACTTTGAGGTAGGTATTCTTGGTCCTGTTGTTCAAAGGGGGAAACAGAGGCTCAGAAAGTCACCTGGCCAAGGATTCCAGCCAGCCTTGGTCTGCTTCGCCCTCACCCGTGCTCTTTGCCCGCGTACCCTGGTGCCCTCCAAGAAGGCCTCCCATAGTGCCCTGTGCCTGTGTCGCGGCCAGAGCACTGGCACCCCAGCATCCTGGGGACAAGGGAGAACTGGGAAGGCCTGAGGCTCCAGGCAGGAGCGCCCTCCCCCAGCTTCCTTCAGCTCTTTTTTCTGTTGTTTCTTTGCTCAGCCGGGCCCTGTTATCTTCCGCTGAGTCTGACGCCTAGTTCTTCCTGTTTAAAATTCAGACTCTGGACCTTTCCTTTGGGGGCGGTTATGTGTTTGTTTTGTGTTTTGGAGCCCCCCCCCCCCATCTGCCTTCGCCACAGCCCCTGTCTCTTAGGCCCTTAGGTCCCCAGGCTTAGCACCAGCCCTGTTTCAGTACCTCAGTGCCCCAGTGAGTGAGGGGTCCTCCGCCCAGGGCCCTGCCTGGAGGCACTTCGGTGGTAGGGGAGCAGGGAGGCATCTGTCGCTCTTTCCCTCGTGTAATATCCAGGCTCCATTAGCCCTGCCCTGCTGCCTCCTTGTCACCCCCAACCCCTGCTCTACCCCAGCCCAAGCTGAGGGTCGCCAGGCTCCCGGGAGCACTCCGCTTTGAGCCCAGCACACCCCACGAAGGGGATTCAGCCATAGAGCAAGAAAAAATGGTTTGGACATGAGTCCCTTCAGGGAGCTCTAGTCTTGAGAGCTAGTCTCTAGCATGGGCTGCCTGCATGGGAGAGCACTAAACCCGGAGCCAGGAGACCTGGACTCCCATCTTGACTTTCCAGCCCATGCTGGGTGAGCTTGGGCATCTTACAGCCCTCTCTGGGCCTCCGCTCTGTCCCAGGAGGGTGTCTGAGGAGCCGAGCCGGCTGGCTCCTGACTGCCTTCTAGCCTATGAGCTAATGAGCTGTCACTTAGAATGACCTAAGGCCTTTCATGAGTTGCTCTTGGGGACTCCAGGTGGGGTGACTGTGGGAAGACACAGGGGACAGAGCAGGCAGGGGGAACGCTGTGTATGGCCTCCGAGGGGCAGACCCAGCACTGCCTCTCCCGGCAGCCTCCCTTCTTCCTGGCCCTCAGGTACTTCCCAGCCCCACAACAAACACCGGGAGGCCTCAGACTGGAAGGGAGACTTTGAGAAGATTGTTAACCTCTCTGGGCCTCAGGGCGCTCCTTCATCAAATGGAGATGATATCATCTTAGGGTTGCTGATGGCGCCTTGCCCGCAGGCGGTGGTTCTGGTGGCTCCTGGCGGGGGAAGGTATGTGAGGGCTCCTCACCTGACCCATCTTTGGGCACCCCCGGCCCAGGGACCATGGACTGAGAAGGGGGGACGCCCCAGTGGGACGTAGTGGCAGGTACCTCTCGAACCCCACCTCATGTCCTCTTGCCGAGGCAGCTCGTCCTGCACGGGTATGAAGGCATGGCCCCTGGCCTCGCCGCGCCGCTGCTGCTTGCCTTCTGCCCCGGGATGGTCAGAACCAGCGGTTATGTCTCCTTCCAACTTGCAGAGGACTGATTCTGAGCATTCCCCCCAGTTCCTCCGAGGGGCCCAACAGGATGGGGTCCCAGTCGCCTGCAGTGGCGACCAGCTCACTCACACCCCTTAGATTGGCTCTCCGTCCTCCCCCTATTTCACCCATCCCAGTTCCTCGCTTCTGACTTTGGGGGGCATCTGAAGTGGAAGGTCCTCAGGGTCAGTGTGTGAGCTGCAGCCTCGTGCCTGAACACCTCACGCTGAGCCCGTGGAGAGTCTGGAACCTCAAGATGGAGCCCAGCCCTGTGGAGAGTCTTTCTCTGCCCAGGTTCTTCCTGCTCCTCTCACGGGTCTGGTGAGCCGGGGGTCCATTGACCTGTCTCGTGGTTGGAGCTCCTGGACGTAAGTGGCAGAGCCAGGCTCCGAACCCCCACCTGTGGCCTCCCAGTCCACACAGGGTTCGTTTGTTCCACTGGGTCCCCAAGGAAGGGCCAAAGCCCAACCAGGCTTTACTTCTTTTCTCCCTCTGTCCGTCGGTTTTAGAATACTTTCCTGGTTACTGATATTAGAAAAAAAAGTCTAGCCGCTCTTCCCTATCCCTTGGCCCTTCCCCTTTGAGCCCTCAGAGAAGGACCCATAGTTGAGGGACAGGGGCCCTGGAGGCCCCCGGTCAAGGAGAAAGCTCACTGCCCTCGAGAGCCTTGCAGAGGCCCAGCTGTCAGGAGCTGTGTTCTGAGTGGTTCTCTGACTCCTCAGACAGCAGAATCAGGCTTTGCAGACTTGGTGAGGTATGGGGTGGATGGGAGCCTGGAATTTGGGGCCGGAGAACCAGATCCTCGCCTGGCTCTGCCACTGACTGGCCAGGAGACTTTGGCCCAGTCAGAGGCTCCAAGATACCGCTTGTATATGAGGATAATCGCGAGGAGGCTCCAGCGAGACTGGGGGTGGGGGTGTGTGTGCTGGGGCCTGTCCCTGCTGGCCTGGTCCCCGTCCCCACCCCAGCCAGCTTGGGCATTAGGACGGGCAGGCACGGTGCTCACAGGCAGCCGGCTCCCAGCCTCCTGCCGCCAGTTCCCTAGGCTGCCGTCGGCACGTCCTGCCCTGCCCAGCCCGCCAGGGTGGCTGAGGGCTTGGAGCCGATGGAATCAGCGTGCCCTTCCCTCTTTTGTCTGCTGGTGCTTCCTTCCCTTTACAGCGTGCTTTCTTTTTTCTGGTTTATCAGGCCCTGGGGAAAGCGGGGGGCCAGCCAGACTCCCAGCCGAGCACCCCTGGGAGGCCGCCAGCCGGGAGCAGACGTCTGCATCCCTGGGGCCAGAGGCTCAGCATCCCCTCCCTCCACCTGACCCCAGCAGCTCCAGTCTGGCGGCGGGGCCCTCTCCCAGCAGGGGGAGGCCGCCCAGTGTCCCTGGGCCCCAAAGCTTCCTTTCAGGAGCTTGAAGCTTGGGGGAGGCTTAGGATACACTGAATCTCTCTCTCTCACTTTAGGAGAAAAGAAACTGCCCACCTTGTACCCTACTGTGAAGGGGAGCTTTGTGACCGGGGGCACGCACTCCGGCCGGGAAGCAGGAATTGGCTGGAAGGGTCTGACTCCCAGCTTCGGGCTCCTGCCCTATCAGCCTGTAGCCGCCTTTTGTCTCCCTTAAGGCAACTGGCGAGGCAAAGGATCTGTGTTCTGAAAGTCGCCGCAGCCATGCACCCTTGCCTCGTCACTCACTAGCTGGACAAGTTAACGCCTGCGTCTCAGTTTCCAAGTTTGTACAATGGGGACATTGGTGCCTGCCTCACAGGCTGGGTGGAAGGCTAGAGGAGATAATGTGCATGATTGCCCACCCTGGAAAAGGCATTCCCACGGGGGCGATATTGCCCACCCCTCCACCACAGGAGGCGGAAACTGGTTCTGAGAGGTGGTATGAGAAAATCTAGAAGATCTTCAGTCACCAATATACATATGGTGCTTAAGCAGGTAGATGGTATAGCTGGAGTGGGAGTGATGAGAAAAGACTGTCTCTCAAGGCTCTTTGCTGGGTGGGGGTGGGGGTTATGAAACGAAGGTTCAAAATCACTGCCCTTGAGCTGGAGCTCGATTCCCCCCCCGCCCCCCCCCCCCAGACTTCTCCTCTCGTCCCTGGTTGGGCCCGTCCAGCACAGGCTTTACAGTAAGATCGGGAGCTAGATTACGCTTACCTTTTCAAAAAGTCGTGAGAACGGGCAGTGTGATCATCCAAGTTTGGACACTGGAAACCTCACTCATTTGTTCGTGCATGATTAGACATTTGCCCACGGTCCCAAAGTGACCCCGCAAGGTAGGGTATGAGGTGGACAATGACAGCCCTGGGGCCAGCTCTGAGTAAATAGCGGGACAGATGGTGGGGAAAGGTGACAAGTCCGTCCTGGAGATGAGACCGAAGCCCTGTGGGCAGGCTTGGTATGCTGGCGAGCTTGTCCAGCTCAGAGAAGAGGGGACACTTAGGATGGGCTTTGATGGATGGGTAGGAGTTTTTCAGGTGGAAAAGAGCAGAAGGAAGTGCCAGGTAGAGGAAACAAACGGGAGGAGCAAAGATACAAAGACATGCAGGGGGTCATGAGTGGGACAGGAGTTGTGTGTGGGGGGGGAGCACTACATCTAGTTTGGCTTCAGGGGGCAGCCTTGTTCCTAAATCCTCTTTGGTCCTATTTTTCCCTGTCACAATAACCTTTTTACATACAGCTAATGTGTGTTCTTTGTAGGAAGGTTGGAAAGCCTGGAGGAGTGAGCAGAAGCTCCGGTCTCCCACTTGGGAGGGGAGTTTTGAAGGGGTCTCTGACTTTTTCCCATGTATCTCCCACTGCATCTGATGAACTTGCCCTGTCGCGGGAGGAGAGGACGCACGCAGACTCTCGCTCTCCCTGCCCTGGCCCTGGTGTTTTAAGAGCATTAATCCATCTCCCTGCCGTGGGAAGAGTGGCCTTTCCCTCTTCACGGTGGGGAAACCGCAGCCCAGAGCAACTCAAGGTCACGCAGCTGGTGAATAGTAGGCCCTGCATCACAAGGTGGGCCTGTCAGTCTTCCGAGCCTCCTGTCACCGCGCTGGGGTCCGCGGACGGGCTTCGGGGGCTCCGGGAACTACCGAAGCTCTATGTGAAAAGTTAGACAGCTGGAGAGTTCTGTGGGGCAGGTTCAAGCCTTCATGAGACTTCCTGATGGCTCCAGGTCCCAGACCAGACCCACTTGGGCTCCCGAACAGTCCCCAGAGCTCACGGCCCTTCTCATGGGAGTCAAGGACACACAGCTCCTTGGGGGGACCCGCTGGGCACCACTGTGGCACAGGAGAGGGGGCTCAGAGTGAAGAGAGAACTAGGTCCCGTGGGGTCTCTTCTTTGGCTTTAGTTCCTATGCCTGACTGGGTCCACCCTCAGAAAGTTCTTCCTCACATCTACCCTCATGCCCTCCTGCTGAGGCTCCAGCATCTTTCTTCCTGTTCTCTGTGCTTCCTGAAGGACAGACTGGCCCGGGGAGTAGCAAAATCTCCAAGTTCTGGGGTGCCTGTACTAGGAAAGATAACTAACCAAATAAAGGTGGGCCGTAAACACCCACCCACCTACACCTACAGTCCCACACACACACACACACACACACACACACACACACACACACACACACACACACACACTCTCCTTGTAGGTCCCTTGGGAAGAGAGAGAGTTTTTTGTTTGTTTGTTTGTTTGTTTGGTTTGGTTTGGTTTTTTGTTTTTTCCCTGAAACACCTGTCTTCCATTGCCCCTGACCCTCAAGCCTGTAGCCAGCTAAGCCTGCTGACTCACACCACCTGTAGCAAAGTTTCCAGGTCCCTCGTGCTACAAGGCCATGCCAGCTGCACTTGGGTATTCTGCCCGGGACTTCCATCTCCCCATCTGTCACATGAAGGGGTGGGACAAGTTGATCTGTTTGGCTTGTCCAGCACTCACTCTGTGATTTCAGTGATCAGTCACCCATCACAGATTTTGTTCACATTCAAGTACCCACCACCACGGATGTCCTACCTCTCTTCTCGGTCGGACCTGCCCTACCCACCCTTCGAGGCCGTAGCAAAAGCCACTGCTTCTGGGCAGTCTTCCCCGCTTTTGCAAACCAGAAGCAGCTTGTGGTTGCTGCTGGATCTCCCGTTGCAGGGCTTTACCTTGACGGCACCTTTGGGAATTACGTCATTGCTGGCCCAGGAACAATCTGAAAGCTGGGGCTGTTTTGCTCCATCTGATTCCCCAGCACTAGCACGATGCCTGACGTGAAGACAATACTGTGAGTTTATTGAATGAGTGAACCAGTGAATGAGTGAGTGAGTGAGTCAATGAGTGGATGAGTCTTGAGGCACCTCCTTCCCCAGCCCCTAAGTATCGGTGGCTTGGAAAACCCCTCCCCGCTGCCTGTGTCTTGCGTTTTGGTGTAATTGGCCTATGGTTGGTATTTCATGTGGCTCAGCTGGGAAAGCTGGTGAAGTGCATGCACCCGTTTCTTTGCCTTGGCTGGCCTGCCATGATGCCCAACGCTGCCTTGATCTGGGGAGGCTCACAGGGCCCGGGGGAGTGGGATGGGAAAGGCTCGTAATGGTCTAGAGCTTCTGACTGCACCCAGCTGCTCAGGTCACCAGCCCCCTGGGCCAGCCTCCCGGCCATCTGGCCTATTTCCAGGAGCCAGGGCACAGAGATGGTTTGGCAGGTGCTGAAGGCCACCAGTCCTGTTCAGCAGACAGAAATGACTCCTGAGAGCAACCGCTCCAACCCTGGGGCAAGAATACAGTCAGGGAAACTGAGGCCTGAAGGCAAGAAGATTGCTGCCCCAGAACCCACCATCGAATGTGCTAAAGTCGTAGAAACTGAGTGGGGTGGAAACTCAAAGGTTGCTTGGTCCAATTCTATGAATTATTTTTCTCTACATTTGTCTTGAAAAATGGGGGGTGGTGTCTGGAAGGCCACTCACCAAGTGAGTATCAGCATAACTGCCTTTGGTCTTGTGGTTGTTGCATGTCAGACACTTCTAGAACAGCGTCCATTTATAAATGAGGGAATGTGGCTCGGAGAGATTAAGCAACCTGCTGAAGGTCGCACAGCTGTTAAGTGACACAGGCAGGACTGAAGTCAGGTCTAAGCAGACACTTGGGCTTGCACTCCCGCCCAGTTGGCAATAATGCCTCTTCGTCAGTTGCGGTGGACTGTGGACGAATTCTCTTGCTTGGTTTTTGTTTATCCGCATTCTCTCATTTTTCTTCAATGACCATGGAATACTTGTAGAATAAAATCAGCTAAATGAAAACAGCAGTTGTATGTGAGGTTGTATGTGTAATTGTGTGTTTTATGTTTTTGACTAGGAAAGGGGATCTGTGCAGTTCCAAGTGTCTCTAGGTATCTCTGTATTCCCTCCTCTGAGCCGGTGGTATCATTCTTTAAACAACAGCACCCCCCCCCCCCGCAAATTATTAAAGAGAGGCCCCGCAATCTGCCCTCCCCACAATTTTTTTTATAAAGATTTTATTTATTTATTCGACAGAGATAGAGACAGCCAGCGAGAGAGGGAACACAAGCAGGGGGAGTGGGAGAGGAAGAAGCAGGCTCATAGCGGAGGAGCCTGATGTGGGGCTCGATCCCATGACACCAGGATCACGCCTTGAGCCGAAGGCAGACACTTAACCGCTGTGCCACCCAGGCGCCCCTGCCCTCCCCACAATTTAGCCAACTGCAAAGTCACTGGTGCCTTTTGAAAACACAGCCCCTACTTAATTCAGAATGTCCCCATGCCCAGATGCCAAGACCACTGGGAGACCACTGGCCTGGGAATCTGGGAGCCCGAAGTCTGGCCTCAGGTCCTGCTCTATAGCCCCGAGCAAGCCCCTGCCCCACTCTAGGCCTCAGTTTCTCAATCAGTCAAGGAAGGATTGTACCAGCTGAGCTCTGAGGAGCCTTCCTGCCCTCACGGTCCTCTTTGTGGAATGTTCTGTCAACTGCAGAACCAAGGTAGAGATGAAAGTGCCTCGGATTATCCCAGGTCTCTGTGACAGGCAGAACTTCAAATAGCTTTACCCACCAAGCTATCAGCAGAGCAAAGCAGGCCACCCCCTCTGTGTAAGAGCCTTCTAGGTAATCCCTCCAACGTGTGTTTGTGAACACAGAGTTCGCTGGGGTCCTGCTTTGTGTATGCAGAGCATTGAAATGTAAATAAGTGCTCTCCACCAATACAACCCTAGGCTGTCGGCCAGCTTATCAGGTTTGGGTGCTACATCTTGGGGGTTGATGTCTAAGAGGGAATCTAGCAAAAGAAGTGGCTGTTCCACATCTATATCCTTTCTTGGAGAGTTGGCAATTGACCAGGGAAGATAGTGCCTATCAAAAAGGAGGAGGGATCTAAAGAGATTTTCAGGATGGGAGATGGGCAGTGTCTTCCTGAGCACCCCCACCCTGGCACTTCCATGTAAGCCAGTCCAGCTGACATGGAGGGTTCTGGGCTGATGGGGATGTCCCCATTTTTAAAGAGGCTCCCCCCTGCAATCATCCTGCCGGTCCAGCCTGGGGCCATGCTACTTACTCTCCGTCTGTCCCTGACGTCCCGCCTTTCTGTGGCCCTGACTCCCTAGACCCAGGTCCCTTTGGCCAGACCTCTTTCCCGTGGTGGTCCTGACTTCCCCATCCACCACCAACACCAGCAGAGAAATACAGGGAGCAAGCGGAGCAGCGGTCAAGGGAGGCTTCCTGGAGCAGGTGTATCTGAACACAGTCTGTGGATGACCAGGCAGAAGAAATAGCTGGTGTAAAATTGTGTCTAGGAATGGCAGTGTGAGATGGGAAGGGCTGGCAGGAGATGAGAGCATAAATCTTGGACCCGGGAGGCCATGGATGCTGTGCTAAGGAACCTGGGCTTGTTATGAGGCTGATGGAGAAGCAGAAAGCCATAATGGAGAGGGGAGCTGGGGACAGATCAGTGTTTTAGAAGAGTCTATGGGAGGGAGAGGAGCAGATGAATTTGAGGTATGAGGGCTAGTGGGGGTGGGGGGTGGGAGGTAGGGGGGATCAGGTGTGAGTGAGAGAGAGAGAGTGGGAAGGGCCAGGGAGGACTCAGAGTTTCTGGCTGGGGAAATGCAGAAGAACCGAAGTGTCCTTTGGAGCAGGATGCTTTGACAAAGGCATCTGGAGCAGAGAGCAAAGGTGTTTGAGAGTCATCTGCGTCCAGGCGGTAGTTGAATCTAGAAGCATGGGTGAGGCTGTCTTGAGAGAGTGGGGAGAAGGAGCCTGAAGCCAGTGTGGGGTGGGAGGACAGGAGCCTCTTCAGGAGCCTGAGCGGAAGCAGTTAGAAGGGGAGAGGGGTAGGGGTAGATGGCATGGGCTCTAGAATGCCATGGACAAGGACCGTTCAGGGAGGGAGCAGCCAGCCGGACCCAAAGCACAGAGGGTCACGTGGATTTGGCCACACTCGGAAGTCACCAGTTGAACCTGTCGAAAGCTGTTCAATGGAGGGGTGAAGCAGAAGCCAGATGGACCAGCTGAGGCCAAGCCCCTGGCATCTCTTATGTGGGCACCTGCCACAGCCTCCTGTCTGGTCTCCCTGACCTTACCCTCTAGTCCTTTCACCACACAGTGGCCAGAGGACTCTTGAAGATACCCCCAGGTCAAGGTGCTCCCAGGTTCCTAATGCTCTCTGCCTTCCCACTGCCACCCTTACCATGGACCACCTTGACCGTCCTGAAGCCTTCTGCCTCCTCCCCATTTGTGGTTTGGGGCTCCACTCTGAACAGAGGCTTGCTTCAAGCTTCTCCACTGGGCAGGGCTCCCCTTCGGCTTCAGCAAACAGGAGACCCCCACGGCCTACATCCTGGCCCCCCTTCCCCAGGGTCTACCCAGCAGGCAGATCTCTGGGCAAACTGCCTTCCTTCTAAAGGAAGCATCTCTGACCCCCGCCCCCCATCACACTCTCCAAAGTATGGCAGTTCTGTTTTCTACACACCGTGCCCCTTGCTGTAATTAAGTTCTTAACCGTGTTCCTTCTGTGTCTTTCTCTTTAGAATGCGAGCTACTGTGTGGGGCAGGGGCCAGGTCCCCTGTGCACGTTGCAACAGCAGGCTCAGTGCCTGTCTTGGAGTAAGTGCCTGGTAGAGTTGAATGAATCAGTATTAATGAATGAAAACACGGAGACAAAAGGATGAAAGAAAAACACAAATACAAAAGGATTAAAGGAAGTATATTTGAGTGAGAAGTTGTAGGAGGGAGTGAGACCCTTGCAGGGGCAGGGGAGTGGGGGGGAGGGTGGCTTGGCCCAGCCACGCCGGTCTCTCTGTCTTCCCATTTTAAAGGGTAAAAATGATCATAATTGTTGGGCACACAGTATGTGGTCAGTAAGTGCCGGTAACCAGACTGGCACCGTCCCCTTGGGACGGGGAAGCCCCCAGGACAGTGGGCGCCCACCCCCTCCATCCCTGCCCCGCACCCCACTGGCACCGCTCCCTGGAACCCAGCACACCCCTCTCCCCGCCCCCCCAGGAAAGCCTGTTGGCAGTGGGACGGCAAGGCTGCTCCATCTCGAGCTCCAGGGGTGAGACCCGGGAGGGGTAGCCCCCTCCCCAGCCCCCGCCCTCCCGCCGCCGGATGTTTGAGGGCGGCTTCTGTCATCCCGGCGGCCGGGGAGGGGCCGCCCGCGGGCCGCCGCCTTATCGCGCCCTGTCTCCGCGCTGTCTCCCGCCGCCCGGCCTCCCGGCTGGCCGGCCTCTCCCCCGCCCCCCCGCCCGGCTCCACGCTGGCGGGCTGCTCCCTGCGGGCTCCCCGGGGGCGACGCTGGGTGGGGGCGGCCCGCCGAGCCGAGCCCCCGGGGCCTGGGAGAGTGTGCGAGAGGGCGGGGCCGCCGGCGGTGGCGCCCCAAAAGGCCGTGGGAGGAACTGGCCAACTTGGAGCCCGGAGGGCCTTTTTGGGAGATGGCCCCATCCCCATTTTATAGAAGAGACCCTGGGGCCCAGGGAAGGGCATGACTGGCCAAAGCCACCCCCTTGTCCCGGTTCAAGATCTTCCTCATCCTGGGTCTAGAAAGGCTTTCCCTTCCTAGTGTCTGGGTGCCAGGCGCAAAGGGGAGGGCCAGCTGAGCCCCAGAATGGGCCCACTTCCAGGGAGGCCTGTGGTGGCCCAGGCCCTGACACAGCAAAATGGCTGTGGAGATGGTTGGCTGAGTCCCCTTTCTAGCAGGGTCTCTCAGTTCTCTGTCACGCGGCCCACCTGGGCTCTGGTTGCTCCCCCTGTTTTGAAGGCCCTGTTCTTCTCAGCTTATAGGGCTCTTTCCCTCTAAGGTGCCACCCAGATACCACCTTCAGCCCCTGAGCGATGGGGGACTAGAACCTCACGTGTGAAAAAACGACAGGAAGGCAGCTCTCTGCCCTCTCCCTGATGCAGGCAGTCTGAAGTAACCCAGGGCTTTGCAGGTGAAGACTCTTGGTGGGGAGTGGGGGGGGGGGAGGTGGAGATGGGGAGGGGGAGGTGGTATAACTTGCCCCCTGAGACTCTAAGGGAGGTCGGCCCTGCAGGAGATAGCTGAAGGTGAGTCTGAGCCCAGATTTCACGCAGCCACTCAACAAGCCCCTTGCCCACTGGCAGTGCCCCTTGTCAGCTAGAGGTGGTGCTGAGCTGAGGGGCAGCAAAGAGCTTGGCTGGGGAAGGCGCAGGCCCTGTGGAGTCCTGGCGGAGGAGAGAAGCCAGGGAACACCCAGGCAGGGGTGTTTGAGCTGGCCTGGGGTGGTTAAAGGCAAGAAGGTAGAGGGGAGGAAGGCAGAGAGCCCAGCACAGGCAGAGGCCTGGAGGTCCATACGAGGAATCTGGAGAGAGCACAGGGGGGTGGAGGGGTGACTGGGGAGCTGGAGATGACAAGGGAAGCGAGGGCCAGATTGAGAAGGCTCTTAGACGCCAAGGCAAGGACAGAAGAGCAGATTTCATATTACCTGTTACTTGACCACATTATTAAATTGATAAATAATAATAATAGCTGTTATGCCCATCTTAGAGACAAGCAAACTGTGGCTCAGGCAAAGGACTTGGTCAAGACGACTAGCATTTGAACCGAGATCACGTTGTACAAAAGCCCAGGTTGCTGCCTCCCTGTCACAGCCTCCAGGGCATGAAATTGTGGAGAGGTCCGTGGTTCCATTTGCTCCACTTTCCTCTCACCCTATTTTTCTGGAGGAAGACACCCAGGTCCCAACAGGAGCCAGGCTTGGCCCCATTTTCCTTCTTCCCAATTGGATGTCCCCACCCCCCGGTATCCTGCCTGTGTTCCCAGGCCAGGAGCTGGTTAACAACACAGATTTTCATCCCCCTGTCCAGCCTCCTGCCCTCCCACTTAGTGAGTTCTGGGCCGGGCCTGGGAATCTGTATTTTTGGCAAGCGTTTTGGTGGTTCTGGGTCTGCCGCTTGCCCTCAGGCATTTGGGACCCATAAACTTTTCCTTCAAGCCTCTTACTGAGCCTCCTCTCCGTGGGCTTCCTCCTTCCTCCTCAGCTTGCCCCCCAAGGGCACACATTCCCCCCATTCCCCTCTACTTGTGTGCACCCCAGGCCCTTCCTCTTCAGGCTCCCCTCTCTCAGAAAAGTGAAAACACATGGTTTCCTAGGCAACCGCATCCCTCCTCCCAGCTTGCCCTGAGACCTCCCAGCGTCTCTCAACCGTTCAGAAGAATATTTCAAATACCAGCCTCACCAGGCGGGGCCTGACAAAGGCTGAGTTCCCCTCAAAGCCTTCTCTCTGAGGGGCAAGAGCTCTGCTCCCCTCAAACCTGGAGGCCTGGGGTCTCAGGGCAAGTTCTGGGCCATCACCTTGGTTACCACCTAGGCCCGCTCTGTTCCCTAGCTCTCAACGGAGAGCAGAGATCCCTTGAGTGGGGAGGTTGGAGCCTAGAGAGGGAAGGGACTCATCCAGGTCACTCGTCAAAACTGTGGCCCGAGTAAGAGGCTGGAGGGAAAAGCAAGTAGGACTAGGTGCGTAGCCACTACCTGCCGGGCACCGTGCTGGACACTCCAGAGACACTACCCTGTCACCCCTCCCCACAGCCCTGTGAGGTCAGTTTCATTCCCATTTTATAGTTGAGAAAACTGAGGCTCAGAGAGATGAAGTACCTTGCCCTGGTCACCCAGAAAGTGATGGCAGAGCCACGTTTCAGGAAGCCTGATCTGTCTTCCCAATAAGGCCACTGTCTTTGCACTTGGTTTCTGCTGTTCTCAAGGCTGGGCGGCGGTCCGGGGAATTATGGGGCTCTGTGAATTCCTTCCTGATTATTATTTTTACATTTCCTCATTAGAAGATTTGGCTGAAGTTCTTTGGGGGCTGGGCTCCAGATGAGTTCCTCTCTCGCGCCTTCTCTCAGCCCTGACCCCCGGACAATGTTTCTCATCCCAAGATGCCTTGAATTGGGTGGGGAAGGATAGAGAGGTGCCATCTGTGCAATTCACGCCTCCTCTCTGGGCCTCAGTTTCCCCACTGATATTGTGAGGGTGTTGGAATTGAAGAGTTTGAAGATCTGTCCTAGCTCAGATATTCTTGGCTTCTCACATCAAGTATCCGTGTGTGTGACTGTGCTCGCAATGGAAGGCAATTAGGGGTGTGTGTGTGTGTGTGTGTGTGTGTGTGTGACTAGACGTGTGTTTGGATGTGGGGGCTAGGGAGTATATGGGTGTAATTGTGTGTGTGAGAGTACATGCATGTGGGCTGTGTGTGTGACTGTATATGTGTATGGAGAACGGGCTGTGAATGCGTGTTTGGGGTGTGAGTATGTGTGCAATTTGTGTGTGTGTGTGCATGTATGTGGGTTGTGTTATGGGGGTCTGTGAGCAGTTTGGGGTGTCTGTGAGTATGTTATTGTGAGGGATTATGTGTGTATGTGGACGTGTGTGTGCATGATTATGTGTGGGCAATTTGGAGTGACTGTGTGTATGTGTGTCATTGTGTGTCAGGGGGCTGTGAAGCCCCTTCTGAGCCTGGTTGATCAGGACCTGGCGTGGGCAGGCTGGGCAGAGGAGGGGACCCCGGCTGCCCATGATGCCAGCAGGGCGGCGGAGCATATCCCTTTGGTAATCAGCTCCAGACGCAGCTGTGTGGACTCCCTCTGACAGGAGGACGCTGGAAAGACGTTCTGGCCCCAGCCAGGTCTCTTTGGGGGAAAAAGTTAAAGGGGGAGGAAAAATTCCCAAAAGGCAGATCTTTATTGAAGCATTTCGTGACACGCACACCAACTAATTGATTTCCTTATTAGTAGCAGATTTTTCTCCCGGCCTTTTCTCCTGCCTGAACTTATAAAAATGAAGGGTGGAGAGCCAGCTCAGTACAGACCCCGGGCCAAGTTTCTCCGGGATCCTCCCAGGGCCAGGGAGTCAGCAAAGGCATGATGGGTGTTTGCTTTTCCAGGTCTGACTGTAGGTAGAGAGGGCCTGAGCACCTGTGGGATCAGGTTTCAAAAGCCTGGGGAAGCCCCCTTGCCATCCCTCAGTTTCTTCTGCCACCCCTTTGGCCTGAAATCCCACAGGTCCATTTACTGGGCTTCCTTTGGGCCAAAATGCAAATGTGCTCCAGCAGGAGCTCTAGGCCTTAGACCTAGTCATTTCTGTGTAGTTCATGCCGCAGGACTCTTGGAGCCTCCATTTTCTCATCTGTACAATGGAAGGCTCCTGTTACTGATGTTCCAGGGTGCTTGTGAAAATTAGATCAGGCTCGTGACTCCCAGAGCCCTTTGTAAATGTCAGTTGTTCCCCTTACGATGACAGTGAACGGCACAATTCGAGGCCTGGGCATTCACAAGGCGGGGCGAGCCTTCCATTTAACAGAGTAAGGACACCTCCTTGTGTGGCAGCCAAGTTCGGGTAGGGTCTCTCAGGAGATCCTTCACCCTCCAGCCAGAAAGCCAAGGCTACCCCTCTGTCTGGGCCTATGACAGGGGTGGTGCAAGTTTTATCCAAGGGCTGGTGAAAAGAGAGGGAAGACAGTTCACTCAGATGGTTCCAACGGATGCTTCAGGCAGCCATTGTTAACCCCATTTGTAGGAGGAGGAAACTGAGGCACAAGGCAGTTGATAAACATCCCAAAGAGCACGTAACTATGAAAGGAGAAGCATTTGAACCCAGGCCTGAGCGGTTCTGAACCTATACGATGCTTTTAATTCATTAAAAAAAAATACGGCTCCTTACGTGGAGGTAGAGATGGAAAAGACAGCCCGAGCTCTTCTCTGCAGAACATCTCAAGAGACAGACAGATAAGGCAATGGGTATTGGGGATTGTGTTGTGACAAGTGCTGTGACGGCGGGAATACGCCTGGCCACTGGAAAGGGTACCAACACTGAGTGGTAGGATCAGGGAGGGCTTCCTGGAAGGGGTGGCATCTGAGAAGGCAGAGGGGCCTGATCCTGCAGAACTGAACTTCAGCCGGCATGCATGGGCATGTCCGCACCCGTGGTTAAAATATGGGCGCACTTACACATGTGCTCTAAATTACCGGTGCCGACGCCCCCTCCCAGCTCCAATGCTCAGGCTGCCTGGCCCCTCCCCTGGGCCCCTGGACTTCTCCATATCCAGACCCCCTTAATGACACATTCAGGACCCTGCTAGGATAATGAGTGAACATTCTGACTATAAAGGCACAGAGGGGGGCCCCAAGGCCAGGCTGGTGTCTCTTGTTCCAATCTTGTTCTCTCCCCCTGGCATGGGGGGGGGGGGCCAGGGGCGGTGGCTGGAAGCTGTTGTCTAGGCTAGGCAGACAGGCTCGCCGCTTGACATGGCCCCTTCCATTCCACGTGGACTTCCTAGGAATGACTGGGGGCCTCTGTGCAGTTCCTGTTCCCAGCGGCTCTCAGTCGCCAGGCCCAGGGAGACAAAATGTCCCTGAACGTGGTGGGGCAGGGAGGGAACATTACGGGGCGGGTGGAGGAGGGCCACAGGAAGCACGGCAGGGACAGCCGGGGAGCTGGCTGCGGGGCTGGGGGTGACTCAGGAACTTGTGACTTGATAAGGTAAGATGATTCCAAAGGCACACAGCCAGAGTCCAGGGGCTGGTGAATGGCTGACCGGACGGGATTTCTGGCACCTGTTCAGACATTAGTTCTTGACTCCTTGCATATCTCCACACAGCAGAGGACCTTTAAACCCCCACCAGCCAAACGAGTTCTAGTCATTGGCCGTGTCACGTAGGTACTACGGCCCCAACTTCACAGAAGAAGAAACCGAGGTTCAGGGAGGTGGGCTAACGTGCCCCCAGGTGGCGCAGGAATGGCAGGGGAGCTAGAGGACACACAGACAGCTCGACTCCAGCGCTTGTGCGCAAACCAGGCTTCCTGACAGCACTGCCCCCAGGAACCAGGCACGCATGGATCCGGGTCTTCACATCCTTGCCCACAAAGCCAGTACCCCCAACACACCCTGAAAAGATCCCCAGCCAGTAGGGCCACATTGCCATGAGAACGCAGAGCTTAAGAAAATGCTTGCAACTGGGAAGAAGAATACGTCTTGGCCCCCCAGTACAGTAAGAACACTGCAAATGAAATGAATAAACACAGTAAAAAATCGTATTTGTTCTAGGATCTGTGGGCTCAATGTGCCACATATTGAGTGGGGCGGGAGCCCCAAAGTAAGAGTGCCCAGGGCTGAGAAAAGGCTGACAAAGGCGCTGCCAAGCGGGGGTCCTCCTGCCTGCGTGTGAACACCCCCAGAGTGGTGGTGGGGGTGGCTGGGGGTGCTGGCAGCTCCGACCCTCGGGGCAGCCCCATCACCTTGCTCAGACTCCGTTTCATTCCTAGCAAAATGGGACCATGATAGTTGCTAGCTCACTCCAGGGTGATGGGAGGGTTAAATCCGATCCTGTGTGCAGAGCGCCTGGCCTGGCCCGTAGTTGGGGCTCTGCTATTGTTCTTGCCTCCTCAGGCCCTGCCCAATTTCAGGAAGTCTTTTTTGGCTGGAAACTTCTTAGGATGAAAGAATGTTGGAGAGAGAAGGCCATTAGAGATAAGGCAGAGCCAGCCTCTCACGTGGGAGGGTGACTTCAGGAACTCGGAAGGCTGGAGTCTTCAGCCCTGTTCCCACCCTCACTCCGGACCTAAACTCTGCCCTTCCAGCTTCTCCTATCCAGCCTCAGGCTTTGATTAGGTTACACCCCCCTCACGAGGGTTCTAGAAGCCGAGTCCAGGTCAGACTGATCTCTGTGTTTCTTTCTCTCGTGTTTAAAAACAGCTCTGTTGAGATGTGGTTGACATACAATAAATTGCACGTACTTAACAGTGTACAACGTGATAAGTTTTGACATATGTTTACACTCATGAAACCATCACCGTAATCAAGAAAATGAGCATGTCCGTCACTGCCAAGAGTTTCCTCATGCCACTTTGTAAATCCTTTCCTCTCTCCTTCTCTCCCCACCCCCACCTCAGTCCCCAGGCAACCTCCGAGCTGCTTTAGGTCAATATACATTAGTTTCCATTTTCAAGGATTTTATATAAATGGACTCAGACAGTATATATACTCTTGTGTGTGAGGCTCCTTGCACTCAACGCAATTATTATGGGACTCATCCATAGCGTGTATACATCAACCTTTCCTTCCCTCTTATTGTGTAGTCGTATGCCATTGAATGCATATCCCCTAATTTGTTTATCCATTCACCTGTTAATGGGCATTTGGGATGTTTCCAGTTTCTTACTATTGTCAATAAAGCAGCTATAAAAATTCACGTATGGTCTTTGTCTGAACATAAAGCTTTCATGACTCTTGGGTGAATACCTAGCAAGGAATGGGACACTGAGTCACATGGAAGATGTACGTTTACCTTTTTATAAGAAACCGCCAAACTGTTTTCTGACATGGTTGGACCTTTTCATTCCAACCATCAGCACGAGGAAATCCTAGTTGTTCCATATATCAACTCGATATAACTAGTCTTTCTGGTTTTAGACATCTTAATAGGTAATAGGTATGTAATGATATCTTACTGTGGTTTTAGTTTACATTTCCATAATGACTAATGATATTGATTTTTATTGATAAATGATTTTTTATTTGCTTATTGGCCATCTGTATATCTTCTTTGGTGAAGTGTCTGTTCTAATCATTTGCCCATTTTTAAATGGGTTGTTTATTTTCTTATTACCATGTTTCGAGAGTTCTATATATGTTCTGGGTACAAGTCCTTTATCAAATATCTGATTTGCAAGTGTTTTGTCCTAGTCCGTGCCTTATCTTTTTATTCTCTTACCACTGCCTTTCAAAGGGCAGATGTTCTTATGTTGATTGATCAAGTCCATTTTGTCATTTCTTTCCTTGTATCAATTGTGTTTGGTGTTTATCTAAGAAATCTTTGCTGGGCGCCTGGGTGGCTCAGTCGGTTAAGTGGCTGACTTTGGCTCAGGTCATGATCCCAGGGTCCTGGGATCTAGTCCCGCATCAGGCTCCCTGCTCAGCATGGAGTCTGCTTGTCCCTCTCCCTCTGTCCCTTCCCCCGCTCGAGCTCTCTCTCTCAAATAAATAAATAAAATCTTAAAAAAAAGAAAAAGAGATCTTTGCCTAATCTGAGGTCACGAAGATTTTCTCCTGTGTTTTCTCCTCTTCATAGTATTAGGTTTTACATTTAAGTCTATGATCATTTTTGAGTTAATTTTTATATTTGGTGCAAAGTATGGATGAAAGATTTTTGTTGTTTTGTTTGGCATATAGATATCCAATAGTCCCAGCACCATTTGTTGAAAAGACTCTTGTTTCTCCACTCAGTTATCTTGGAACATTTGTCAAAAATCAATTGACCATTTATATGTGGGTCTATTTCTGGACTCTCTTCTGTTTCCCTGATCTATTTGGCTATCTCGAGGGTGATGCCACACCGTCCTTGTTACTCTAGCCTTGTAGTAAGTCTTGAGGGCACGGAGTGTGAGTCCTCCAGCTTTTTTTTTTTTATTATTTTTCAAAATTGTTCTGGCTATTTTAGATCTTTTGCACTTCCCTATAGATTTTAGAATCAACTTGTCGATTTCAACCAAAAATTGCCTGCTGAGGTTTTAGTTGGGATTGCATGTGAATTTGGACAGAACTGACATCTTAGCAAAATTATGTTTTCTGATACATGAAGATGGTGTATCTTTCCATTTATTTATCTATGCTTTCATTTCCTCTTCACCCTATTTTGTCATTTTCACTAGACAGCACTTGCATATCTTTTGTTAGCTTTATCTCTATTTTTTAAAATTAGCTTCATGCCCACTGTGGAGCCCAATGTGGGGCTTAAACTCACGACCCTGAGATCGAGACCTGAGCTGAGATCAAGAGTTGAACGCTTAGGGGCGCCTGGGTGGGGCAGTCGTTAAGCGTCTGCCTTTGGCTCAGGGCGTGATCCCGGCGTTATGGGATCGAGCCCCACATCAGGCTCCTCCGCTGGGAGCCTGCTTCTTCCTCTCCCACTCCCCCTGCTTGTGTTCCCTCTCTCGCTGGCTGTCTATCTCTGTCAAATAAATAAATAAAATCTTAAAAAAAAAAAAAAAAAGAGTTGAACACTTAACCAACTGAGCCACCCAGGCGCCCAGATTTATCTGTGTTGAATATTTTTAAATGCTATTTTAAATAGTAGCATTCTTTGTTTTAAATTTCAAATTCAGATTATTTACACTTTTGCTTTCAGGTAGCAGGAACTGGATTTGTCTTGCCCCCTGAAAATAAGGGGAAAATCAGACAAAATATAAGAAACAATGTCTGTCAAGATGTTGGATATCAGGCAATATAGGACAGTGATGGAAAACAAATGAGATGAGCTATGATTGCTCCAGATTACTGCCTGGAGAGCATTTCTATGCCACAGCAAAGGGACAGTGACCCAGGTAGAGCTCAGCAGTCACCCTGAGTTGAGAAGATGGATCTGGGAGTCCAAGGAAGCCAGGACAGCTGGAGTTCACAGGAAGGGTACTAGAGAAGAGGGAGCCACATGGGAAAGGTCAGAGTTCCCTCTAGTAATCAGTTGCAGACTGATCCACACATGTGTGAGAAAGTTACCTATGGCCAGGAAAGAACTCCTAAAAACTAGAAAGAACAGTACCTGGAGCTCTACAGGGCTCAGAATGGTGCCTGTGCCCAAAGCATCATAACTCATGGGGCATAGAGTACTATGAAAGCTCTCATCCCAGCAGTGGGGAGACTTACCCCACACCAGATGCTACTCTTGCCTTACCTAATGAGGCTTAAAATCAAGACCTAAAAGAATAAAACTCTTTCCAAGTAACTTAAATTAAAAAGTATTTTTTAAGATTTTATTTTTTTATTTGAGATAGAGTGCCAGAGAGAGAGCACAAGCTGTGGGGGAGGGGCTGAGGGAGAGGAAGAAGCAGGCCCCTGCTGAGCAGGGAGCCCAATGTGGGGCGGGATACCAGGACCCTGGGATCATGACCCCAGCCAAAGGCAGACATTCAACCAACTGAGCCACCCAGGTGCCCCCTAACCCATGCTATTAAGCTGGCATTACTCTCACAGCAAAACCAACAACATTACAAGGGAAGTATAGACCAATATCCTTTGTAGACATAGATGTTAAATAGCAAAATTTTAGCAAATTGAATTTAGTAATATATAATATTTCAAGTGGGGTTTATCACAGGAATCCCAGGTTGGTATACTATTAAAAAAATCAATGTAATTCACCATATTGACACCCTAAAAGTGAAAATATGATCATTTCAGTAAGTGCAGAAAAAGCATTTGACAAAATCCAACATTCATTCCTAATGAACTCTCAATAAATTAGGAATAGAAGGGAACTTCTCAACCTGATTAAGATCTGTAAAAATCCACACCTAACATCTTCTATGATAAAAGATGGAAGCTTTTCCCCCTATGATCAGGGACAGGACAGGGCTGTCCACTCTAGTCAACATTTCTATTCAACATTGTACTAGAGTTTGTAGCTAGTGTAGTCAGGCGAGAAAAAGAAATAAAAACATCCAGACCAGAAAGGAAGTCTGGTGGGCTGCAGAGGACCAGAGGCTTTTCTGGACCTCTCGGGAGAACGACCGTGTGTGCATGCGTGTGCATGCACGTACATACATGTGCACGCGGTGTTGTGTTGGTGTATGTGGCACCTTGCTCCTCTGAAAAATCCCTCAACTTTGGGGAATGGAAAAATGTACCTCTAAGATTTGGCAGACAGGACCCATGCAACCCCTCCAGTTTCTCTTCGGTCTCAGGCTTTTTCTGAAAATATCAGATGGGTTTTGCACTTCACTTCATTATATTTGTGCGATTTTAATAAAGAAGGAATATTTTAGGTAGCTAATGCCCAACCAAACATTTCAGCGGCAGCAAGGACGATCGCGTTGATCTGAATTCCAGGACCCTGGCCGCCTGGATGGCGCAAGTATCTTATCGCGAGACACAAGGTTGCCAGGGCATGAGCGGACGATTCAGAGCATGCGCACGTGGACGGCATGTGGGACTCTGGGCACGTGACCTCACTCCTCCAAGCCTCGCTCTCCTGCCCTTTACAATGGGGAGAAGCAGCTCTTCACGGCCACCAGCTCAGGATTGGTGCGCTATTGATAAGAGATGAAAACGCTCTGAGGGGCCACTTTCTTCTTGCCAAGTGGTCAACTGCGAGTCTTTGGCCGGCCCTCCTGTGTTCTCTTCCTTGCAGGTGGCGAGGGGCTGCTCCGAGGGAGGCCCCTGCCTCCTACCTGCCTCAGCCCTGGAGGCCTGCAGGGTACTGGGGCCCAGGCTGTCCCACTGCCAGGTCTTTGGAGATGCTCCAGTGATCTCCTGGATATTTAGGATGGGGAGGTTTGAGGAACCATCTGAGAAACAGGTGTGGTCGGCAGAACCAAGCCGCCCCCCTCCTCGCACGTCTTCCCCAAATGTCGACGTCCTAATCCCCAGAACCTGTGAATTGTTCGTTTACATGGAGATGGGGAATTCAGGTTGCACGTGGAATTAAGGTTACTATCAGCTGATCTTAAGATGGGAAGATTATTTTCAATTATCTGGATGGGCCCAAGGTGATCCCAAGAGTCCTGAAGCACGGAAGACAGAGGCCGCAGGGAGGAGAGAGGTCTGAGGAAGGGAGCAGAGTCGGAGCGGCACACTGTAAGAAGGACTTGATCTGCTGCTGTTGGCTTTGAAGGTGGAGGAAGAGGTCCTGAACCAGGGAGTGCGGGGGACTGCTGGGAGCTCGCAAAGGCAAGGAAGTGAATTTTCCCCTCGCGGGCCCAGGAGGAGCACAGCCTTGTCTACATGTTGAATTTTGAGACCCGTGGCAGACTTCTGACCCCCGGAACTGAAGGTAAGACATTTGTGTTAGGAAGTCTGTGGCCGTTTTTTATAGCAGCCATGGGAAGTGAATATATTCCAGAAGCTGCTGCCTGCCATCTCGCAGCCGTGCTGGAAACCCCAGCGGATTCAGGGCACGGCCTCCGTCTCTGGGCTTCACATGCACCCATACTCCACGAGTGGCCCTGAGGCCCAGCAGGCCTGTGTGTAGGCAGGAAGAGGTGCTGGCCAGCCCGCGAGGAGGCCAGAGCTCCAGCCGGGCCCGGACCCACCCAGAGCCCGCGTGGAGAGCAGCCTTGCCAGCTGCCGGGGGGAAAAGGAGCCTTGAATCTAAATTCTGGGCTTGCCCTTTATTAGGCCTATGACGGTGGGCCTCTGTCCCGGTTTCCTTACCTGTGAGATGGGGACAGCAGGACACAGCTCCCAGGATCGTTAGAAAGGGTAAGTGAGGTCATGTGGAGAGCTCAGAACAACGCCTGACGTGTGATGCTCACAAAACGTGTTAGTAGTATTTGTATTAAGACGACGTGACATAGTTGCTGTCTTTAGGGGGTGAATGGTCTAGTGGGGAGACACATGTGTGTGGGGTGGGATGGGAGACGTGAAACGGGAGGGAGGCATCCTTCTTCTCTTGGGGTCCGGCTCAGGCGACGATAGAGGTCCGCTGAAGCTTGAGCTGAGCTTCCCCATCACACACGCATATCCCTGTTCCTTTAGTCATTCAACAAACCTTTAATGAGTCCGTACTTTATACCAGGCGCTGCACTGACAGCACGGTTATGCGACCGTGAACAAGAGAAAGTCCTGGGGACAGGTGGGTGAAAGGGTTGGGGTAACTGGGTGACAGGCATTGAGGAGGACACGTGATGGAATGAGCACTGGGTGTTACATGCAACGGATAAATCACTAAATTCTACCCTAAAACTAATAATACCATGTATGTTAACTAAATTGAATTTATTTATTTAATTTATTTTTTAAAAAGATTTTATTTATTTGACAGAGAGAGACAGCCAGTGAGAGAGGGAACACAAGCAGGGGGAGTGGGAGAGGAAGAAGTAGGCTCATAGCGGAAGAGCCTGATGTGGGGCTCGATCCCATAACGCCGGGATCACGCCCTGAGCCGAAGGCAGACGCTTAACCGCTGTGCCACGCAGGCGCCCCCTAAATTGAATTTAAATAAAGAATTAAAAAAAAAGAGAAAGCCCTGCCCGGCACGGGCATGGAGCTCACAATGTGATGGACAACTCTGACAATAGAGACCAACAAAGAAATGCAAAAGATCAGGGGGCACAAATGTTCTGGTGGAAAATTACAGGAGGTAAGAGGGGCGAGGTGTGTATGGGGAACACTCTACACTGGATGGTGAAGGGAGCCGCAAGCCATTCAAATGGGATCAGAGTGAATCCTAGAGTTTCAAATCCCGGCTCTGCCACTGCCAGGAGGCTTTGAACAAGTCCCTTCTCTCTATGCCTCAGTTTGCTCATCTGCACAATGGGAATAATAATAGTATCTACCTATAGGGTTGTGGAGAGGAGTATATGAATTAATATAGGTGAAGTGTTTAGACATTGCCTTGCACATTAGTAAGTGCTAGAAGTGTCTGCTTATTTGACTTCAACTTTTCTAGCAAAGGGAACAGCAAGGGTGAAGACCATGAGGTGGAAAAGGGTTTAGAATGTTGTAGGAGGAACAGAAAGTTCAGGAGTAAACAAGGGGAGTGTGTCGAGGAGTAAAGTGAGGAAGGCAAGGGGTATGGGTAGCTACCCCTCCTTGGCCAGTCATTGTCCAGGGTCAGCTTGGCCTCCTTACTGCTCAGAAGCTTGCCATGGCTCCCCACTGCCTACCTGAGAAATTTCCACCTCCTGGTGTGGTTTTCAAGGATCTCTACATTTCACCTTCTTCTCTCCCCTCCAATCTGATTTGCCTGCCTCCCACCCCACCCTCTGCTCTGCTCAGTTGGAGCCTCTTATCTTCTTCCAGAAGTACTTGGTGTCTGCTCATCCAGGCTCTTCCTTTCATAGGGGAGACTGGAGCCCAGAAAGGGATGTGACCAAGCCAGGGCCACACAGCAGATTAGGGGCCAGGTCTGGAGCCCAGGTTTTCATGACTGAACCACAGTTTCTAGTTTTCTAGGTGGGTCATTCTAACAGATGTTGTGCATATCACAGTGTGACTTGAGGAAAGGGTGAGAGGCAGGGAACGAGGAAGGTGGAATCCGCTAATGGAAATTACTTGTCCTGCAAAAACATTTGTGTCTGGGCCCCGTTAATGCTAAGCATGCTGTCCCTGAGAAACAAGCCACTGGTGAGGCTGGGACACTGAGGGAGGAGACAGCCTCCGACTGCCTTTGCTTGTGTCTACCTACTGCTTCCCCGGGAGAGCCGGAGAGCCCCATCGGCTAACTGGCTGTTGTTCGGGTCCCAGGGTTATGCGAGGGGGGCCTGAGGGAGGAGGAAGATGTAGAAAGGGGAGACCCCTCAGGCAAAAATGCCATTCACCACTTGAAAATCTGGGTTAGTCTATTGGGGCTGCCATAACACAACACCAGACGGGGGTCTTAAGTGATCGAAATTAACTTTCTCACAGTTCTGGAGGCTGAAAGTCTAAAGTCAGGGTGCCCCAGGGTAGGTTTCCTCCGTGGCATCTTTCTGTGGTTTAGAGATAGCCTCTTTCTTGCTGCCTCTCAGATGGTCTTTCCTCTGTGACCACACATACCCTGTGTCTCTCTGTGTGTCCAAATTTCCTCTTTTATAAGGATACCAATCATATTGGATTAGGGACTCCAGTGACAGCCTCATTTTAAGTGGAGGCTTATTTAAAAGCCCTGTTTTCAAATAGAGTGACATTCTGAGGTGTGGGGGCATGGATTTGGTTTCAACATACAAATTTTGGCCGGGGGTGGGGGTGGGGTGGCAGGGGGTACAATTTTGCCCATAACAAAACCAAACACCAACCAATGCTTATCACTGGGCAGGACAGCAAAGACTGAGAGGACTCCCAGGAGGGAGGCATCAAGGGTTGGACATCCTGGGAAAGTTTTGGTCATAAGAAAGAAGGTATTAACAAGGGCCTGGAAATACATGCAGGATGTGTTCTGGGTCGGGAGAGGGGGGTGCCTGGGTGGCTCAGTCAGTTAAGGGTCTGACTCTTCATTTTGGCTCAGGTCATGGTCTCTGGGTCCTGAGATTGAACCCCATGTCAGGCTCCAGGTTCAGCGCTGAGTAGGCTTGTCCCTCTCCCTCTGCTCCTTTCCTCGCTCGCTCACTGTCTCTCTCTCTCAAAAAAAAGATGTGTTCTGGGAACAAGTTGAGTTGTCTCGGAGAGTCCTGGGGCTGGTGGTGGTTCTAGGAGGTGAGTGCAGCGGGGAGGTGAGCTGTGAAAGGCCTGGGATCACAGGAGAAGGGCTTGATTCTATGGAGTCACTGACGATATTCTGAGCACAAGAAAGATGGTGGCTGTGATTTAAGCCAGAATCAGGGAAATAACAGATTAATGGTTTTCAAATTTGAGCATGCAGCAGAATCACCTGGAGGGCTGGTTATACCAGATTGCTGGACCCAATCTCCAGAGTTCCTAATTCAGTGGGTCTGGGATAGGACTTGAGAATTTGCTTTTCTGACAAGTTCTCAGGGGATCCTGCCAAAGCCATCTGTGTATCACAATGTGAAAACCACTGGAAGCTTTGCTAGAGGACAAGAGTGGCGGTGAGGAGTGGGCAGGGAGCGGTCTGTTTCGTCTCCCAACGCCTCTGAGGCACAAGCAGTGGAAAGTCACGCCCCCACCAACTGCCATACTTTACAGACACGGAAACTGAAGCCCACGGCTTTAGTAGGGGGTATTTCCAGGCCCTGAGCCTAGAACTTTGGGCCTGGGTGGCCCTGCCATCCGGCGCTTCATTCAGGGAGGGTACTAGGGGACCCTCTCCTGGGTCCTCAGAACGTGCGACTGACAAGCCCGGTAGCGAGCCCCGGCGGCCCTAGCAGGGGGCGGAGCTTTCCTGCCGCCCTGTGGGCTATGTTGCCTCTGCCCGCGTCGGCCCCGCCCCGCCCCAGACCCCGCCCAGTGTAGCCCCGCCCCCTCCGGGTAGCGTCCTTTAACCCGGTGCCGGGAGTGTGGTCGCCTGCCTGGCTCCACTGGTCTGGCTGAGTCAGGTTCTGCTGCCAGCATAGTGACCCTGGGACAGCTGAGAATGGAGACTGGTGACAAACAGGAGAGAGAGGAAGGGGTGTGGTCAGGTTGGGGAAGGAGTGCTGGACCAGGAGCCGGCCAACCAGGCTTCCGCGGGAGCCTCATCTTGAAGGACTGTGTGACCTAAAATAACTTGCTGAACCTCTCTGGGCTGCATTCATTCAACGAAAACTTACAGTAGAGTTGGTGCGCGCCAGGTGCTGGGGATATGGTGGTGAACAGGAGCCACGTGGTGAACAAGCCCTGGTTAAGGGCGTGCCACTGAATCCCGGATTTACACCCTGCTGACTGGGTGACCTTGGGCAAGATAATCAATTTCTCTGTACTTCATTATCCTCGTGGGTAATTCGGGAGTAACACCTACCTCATAGGGCTGCGGGGATTAAATATATGTATACATGTAAAATCCTAGGAGTAGTGTCTATTAAACACTATTATTAAGTGCATAAGAATCTTCATTATTAGCTATTGCTCTCTTTACCCTCCTGGAGCTTGTATTCACTGACTTTCATTTTAAAATTTCTTTTTTATTATGAACTGACATATAAAAAAGAATATTAACTCTGTGTTCCCATCATCCTATTTAAGAAATAAGGCATTATAAATACATTCTTTTTGCTCTAACTTAAATAAAGCCTTGATATTTTCTGCTCCTGAAGCCTCTAAAATCTCCTGCCTCCAACCCATTCTCTACAGTGCTCATGGTTGGTGAGAGATCCAGGTAAAACACAAATTGGACCTGGTCATAACTCTGCTTGAAAACTTCCACCTCTAGGATAAAGTCAAACACACCCCCTTGACATTCAGACCCTTCCCTTCTGATCCTCGATGGCTCTTCCTGTTTGGTCTCTGCCACCCACTTTGGTAAGCTCCTCTTACCATTTCTTAAACATCCCTGTTCTTCGTATATGTTGGCCCCTCTGCCTGGGGTCCTGTGCATTCCTTCTCTCTCTCTCTCTCTCTCTCTGTCTCTCATTCCAGGAGAAGCACCATCCTTTGTTTCCACCCAGGCTCCTGTGCCCCTTCCCACTGGTGTGAGTGTGTGTCTGTCCTCCCCTAGACTGTCGGCTCCTGGCAGCAGGCCCTTCGCTCACCCATTTTCATCTGCTCTTGGAAACGCATGTGCCGTACTCCACAGTTGTGCTTGACTGTGTCTGGGGCACCGTGGTAAGGGTGGTCATGCAGTGGTTCCAGCGCCATCCTTTTCATGGGGAATTACAGTCCCTCAATAGTAGAAACCCTGGGGAAGAATACAGAGGTCATTAAATGGGGTCCCCATTTTAAAGCCACTGCGGCACAGTGCCACTTTCCTGCTGTGCCCAGTTCCTCCTCCCATGCCCGTTCCTGCTGCTCCTCGCTTCTTGCTCCATCCCCGTCTCCTCTCTCTGAGGACACTGGGTTCCTCATGATGAGTAGATCTTCCCCAGGGACTAGGATGTAGGCCATGCAGTGACTGTGTCATGGATCCAAGAGGCTTGTGGTTTTGGGGAAACCAAGTGGATGCCAAGCCTGGCCCCAGATAGCCTAGGTTCTAGGAGCAGGGAAGAGATGTTTCCAGAACAGGGGCTCCTAGTCTGTTTCCATCCTGTCAGATGTATTTGCAAAGCAGAGTCTCTTCACAGAAAGAGGGGAGTCTAAGTCCCCATTTAAGTAAATTGGGAATAAACTGGTAAGTGCCCTCAAACTCTAGGGAGGGAACCGGGTGGAGGAGGGAGAGGGCAGGAAGGGGGAGGAGAAAAGGGACACTTCTATGCCTCTGTGGATATTTTGAATTTTGTCGTGTATTCACAACTGACCTATTTTTTAAGAGATGAAATCATATATTGGATGGTAATCAGAAGAGCCGGGTTCCCGTATTGCAAATACCAATTACCAGTCTGCTCACCTTGTCTCTCTGAGTCTCGCTGTAATAACCACCCAGTTCCCGGCTCAAAGAGTAGGCACAAGGGAGACCTTTGTAAACTTGGCGGGGCTGGGTGCGCTTAATTATTATTTACTCTTCATTCAGTTCCTCTCTGTAGACAATAACCGAGCCCTTCTCTACGGCCGCAGTGTATGGGGCTCTCTGTACAAGTGTGGGTGTGTATGTCCGGGTGTGTGCCCTTCTGGACATGTCGGGGTGGCGTGTGGGATGACTATGACGGGGTCCCTGCCTGAAGGAGCTTCGGGTACTGTGGGACAGGTGACCAAGTAAACAACTCCCACTAACGCCCTCGAACTCCGTTAAAGGCCAAGTAAAGGGAAGAGGAGGGAACATAAATTCAAGCAGGGGCCGTTGTACTGGCTGTTGGCCCTGCTTGGAATGCTCTTCCCCCAGGATCCTCAAGGCCCAGCCCAATGCCTCCTTGGACTCTTGGAGCAGATGTCACCTTCTCAAGGAGGCCAACTTGACCGCCCTATTTAAAGGGCAACTCCACCCTGTACTCCCCAGCTCATCTCTTTTATTTTTAGCCAAAGCCCTCATTTTCAATGACAGTAAAGTTACCTATACTAAAAGTAACTTAAAATACTATGTATTTTACTCATTTTAATGGTCTCTGTGCCTCATGTCCTTCATTAGAATGCAAGCTTCATGAGGGAAGGGACCATGTCTGTTTTGTTCACTGCTGTGTACCAGCCCACTCTATCCGGGCCTAGAACAGTACCTGGCATAGAGTAGGACACTCGGTACCTATTTGGGAATATGGTGGTGAGAGGGTGGTGCTCAGGGGTGGGTGGCAGAGCAGCCATGGCCATGCCTGGGGAGGTAGCCAGAGGCCCAAGGCTACAGATGGGGACTAAAGGAGTGCCCTGTGATGTGGCATCTGATGGAGATGTGGATGGTGGGGGCGAGAATGCTCCAGTGGACAGAGAGAGGAAGACATGGCCTGGAAAAATGCCTGAGACACTGTGGGGACCATTCTGTATGCTCCAAATTCTAGCTCTGTGCCCATGCCCTCCCTCTGCTACCCTGAAAAACCAAGCCTGTTGCTATGGGGGAGGGGAGACTCGGGGGCCCCACTGGTTTGTGGGGCAAGGTGATGGTGGGCCCATTTATGAAAACCAAAGGCCACTGGCAGGTCCCTTGCCTATGCTAGAGTACCTACGGGGGGCGGCAGTGTTTAGAAGGGAAGAGGCAGCAGAAGGCCCCGTGCTAGTGATGGTGGTGGCTGGATTGTAGACTCAGAGCAAAGATGTTTCTGTGAATGTCAAGAACAAAGAGCAGGGCCCAGGTAGAGGGCACTCTTGGGACCTGAGGCCAGAGGAGTAATGAAGCAGACACTGAGGCCAGGTTGGGAAGGGCCTCTAAGGCCAGGCCGAGGAGTTGGGAGAGAGCCCAGGAGGTCGAGGGAACACACGAGCATCTGGAGCTGAGAGTAGGAGGTGGCAAAGGAAGGAAGCTACATTCGGGAAGAATTGACACTCAGGGGTCTTTACCAGTCTTTACAGAAGGGAAGGAGGAGACGTCTCTCTAGGGCTTGGAGACAGAGAAGTGGGCAGAGCGGCCATTTCACTTGGGTGGCCCGTTCATTTACTTTATCAGGCACCTAATGTGTGTGGACTCTATGCTGGGGTCTGGGGGTGCCATGAAGAATCAGTCGTAAACTTTGACCCCGTGCGAGGGAGAGGGTACCCCAGGAGAGATGCGGCAGCTTCAGAGAGGCTGTGGTTATGCCAGCTCAGAGATCAGGGAGGGCTTCCTGGTTAGGAGGCATCTGAGCTGGGCACCGAATGGTGGTCAGGGGTTTGAAAGTCAGCTGATCCATAAGAGAGGACATTTGACTCAGGAGCTCCAAACCAGGGGGTTTTGATGTGCGCTAACTATTACACTGAATTCCCCTAGCAACTCTCAGAAGAGGGGAGGGGACTTATCTTATGGATAAGGAAATAAAGATCTTGGAATAAAATCCAGAAAGGGCCAGTGCCCAGCCCTAGGTCACTAGCCTGAAAATAGCAGTTGGTTGGAACCCAGGGGCTGTTGGACTCGCAGCCAAGTGCTCACCCGGCGAGTCTACAGCCGCCTCTGGCTATTTGGAGTTCAATTCACTGCAGCTTTCCAAAGTGCTATGGAGAAGCCGTCAGCTAATCTTCAACCCCCAGGATCTTGATCTGCCTCTGCCTGACCCCAGAGAGGATCCAGGACACAGACCAGTGACCCAGTCTTGGCTCCTCAGCGGTTGGCCAAGGGCAGGCAGAGGCCAGAATGGAAAAAGCTCGTCAGCCTTTGAGTCTGAGGGCTTGTGGCTGGCTCCAGCCGTGCCGTGTCCTGCCTGTACAGCCTTCAAAGCACGTCACCTCCCTGGGCCCTTCAAGTCTGCTTCACCGTCAAATGGGGACGCCGTTCACCCCAGCATTCCCCACCTTTGGTGAGGCGAGAAACTGAGGACATGGTGGGCATGACTGTCCCAGAGAAGAGTTAGCCGTTATTCCTTTGAGGGACTGGAGGTTGCCTGCAGCACCCGAATGATTAGGAGAATGCACTCTGCCTCCCGCAAGCTGACTTTCTCGGACCTTACCAGGCCAGAGCTAAGTGGTTTCCGCACAGTAATTCATTGACTGGAGCGTGGATTGGAAAACACTGGAAGGAGCACTATCATGGATATGTACAGTCTGTGAAGATGGTGGTGATGACGAAGAGCCTCCCAAGGCGCTGTGATGAATGGATTCAGAAGTCTTGGAGAGCAACGGACAGCTTTGCAATGATGTGCGGCCCCGTGGCACACCTCTGGTCCTTCGCTTCCTTCAGCTAAGTGACTGACATCCTCCCTGCACAGGCAGCCAGCTCCCTACCCTCAGCCCCCAACCCCTGGATGAGGTATTTAGGCCCTGAGCCAGGCCAGCTCTAGGATTCCTATTCCCGGGCAGCTCGGCTGCGGCCCCAGGAGGACAGCCAACAAGGGGCCCAGCAGCTTATCGCTCTGTGGAGAGTCTCCAGCGGGCAGACTGTCTCCGCTGCTGCTGAGCCAAGCTGATAATGAGGACAGACCCTTGTGTTTACTGTGGCTGGGAGAGTGGGGCCTCCTGGGGGCGGCCCCGGCTCCTCTGGGAACAGACTGTCTGTTTGCTGAGATACCATCGCATTCCTGCAGCCTCGGCCACCCCAGGATGGTTGGGGGGGGGGTAGTGTGTGAAGGGAGGGGAGGAGGAAATAGGACAGCTGCTGGCCCTCTGTTCCCCTGGGGCCCACACTGAGCAAGCCACCGCCCTGGGTCCTGCAGGGGTCTATGGTTTTCTGGCCTGCTTGCTGAGTACTTCGTAAAGGTCATTAAGAGCCAATGTGGGCACTCCACTCTACAGTTTACAGAGCTTTTGTTCTCAACAGTGATCTATTTTGCTCTTCCAGATAACCTTCCGTGTAGGTAGTCTGGGGTGATGAACTTTCCCAGAAGAGAGCTGCCTAGCCAGGCAGGAGCAGAGGCCAACGGCATGGGTGGACGTAGGGGTGGGAGCCCTTGAATGAGCCCCAGCTGACCAGGCCCACCCGCAATGGCAGCTAACACTTGGGGTGCTTACCGTGTGGCTGTGACTGTCAAAAGCACGTTAGATACATCAGCTTGTTTATTCTTCACCAACAGCCCTTAGGAGGTAGGTGCTATCGATAGATCCATTTACAGATGGGGAAACTGAGGCAGACCCAGGCAGAAAGTACGAGGGCTGGGATTTGAATCCTAGCAGCATGGCTCCGGAATCTCCCATTTAACCGCCGGACTACAGACACCTCCAGCTTAAAGCCAGCTAGTGATAGGTCAGTTTCTTTTTTTTTTTTTTAAGATTTTATTTATTTATTCAACAGAGAGACAGCCAGCGAGAGAGGGAACACAAGCAGGGGGAGTGGGAGAGGAAGAAGCAGGCTCCCAGCGGAGGAGCCTGATGTGGGGCTCGATCCCATAATGCCAGGATCACGCCCTGAGCCGAAGGCAGACGCTTAACCGCTGCGCCACCCAGGCGCCCCCAATAGGTCAGTTTCTAAGTGGCTTACGGAGGCTGTGGGCATTTCCAACGGCAGAGGTGGCTTAGCAAAGCAAGAATGGGCTTTGGGATTAGGCCTGGGTTCCACTCCCAGCGCTGACACCAATGAACCCTAAGGCTGACCCTCCCCTGAGTCTCCATTTCCTCCTCTGGAAAGTGGAAATAATACCTGCCTTCGCAGTGGGTGTGAGAAATGATGGATGAGAAGTTTCTGGCACGTGGCAGATTTTCGTTAAGTAATTACTATTTTGACTTTGACAACTGGGGAGGTGGCCTGCCCCAAACTGAGACTTCAGAAGAGTATCTCTTAGAGGCCCAATCTTCCTTGGCTATGGGCGCACAGAGGAGGAGTGACATCTAGTTGAAGGTTCTGGTGGTTTCAGAGGACGCAGCATGAGTGCATGGTTGGGACTCTGGCTTCAGAGCTCGACAGACTCGAGTTCAAGTTCCAATATCCAGCATGCACTCTCTGGGTGGCCTTGGGGAGTTGCTTAACTTCTTTGAGTCTGTAAAATGAGAACACTGATAGAACCTTCCTTGTAGGGGTGTGAGAATGGGTGGGATCATTCAGGGAAAGGAGCCCTGGGCACCCTGGCGGGCACACAGTATGTGCTTCACAAAATGACGCTGCCATCGGTGCTCCTGGGAGGGGGTGGTAGGGAGAGGAACGGCCCCCAGCAGAGGCGCCCGTGGGCTAGTACCTGGAACCTGCGAATATGTTAGGTTACATGGAAAGGGGAATTGTGCTTGCTGGTGGACCTGAGGTTGCTAGTCAGCTGACCTTGAGATGGGGAGATTATTCTGGCTTGTCAGCAGGGACCCACTGTAATCATAAAGGTCCTTATGAGTGGAAGGAGAGAGAGCGAGAACACGTGTCAGAGTGATGTGAAGGGAAAGACTCCACCAGCCATTCTTGGTGCCGAAGATGGGTGAAGGGGACATGAGCCAAGCAATGGGGACTGCTTCTAGAAGCTGGAAAAGCTCCCTCGAGCCCCTAGAAAGGCTTACAGTCCTGCCAGGGCTCTGTTATTAGCCCAGTGACACCCATGCTGGACTCTAGACTTCTTCAACTGTAAGGTAATAAAATCTGAGTTGCTTAAAGCCACTAAGTCTGTGGTCATCTGTTACAGCAGCACAAGGGGACTAATACAGGGCACAAGTTGGTCCTTGAAGACTGGCAGGATGACAACAGGCAGAGGCAGGGCTTGGATGTATGAGAAGAAGAAACTGTACTCAACGGCCTTTAGGCTAGAAAGCACAAAGCATGTTTGAGGACTGGTGAGGAAGCCTGTTCGGTTCTTTGCACAAAGGGACACAATTCTCCATCCTTGCCATATCCCCCTTGCAATGTGACCAGGAAGCTCTCCTCAACAAGAGATGGAGGCTATCTCCCCATGCCTTGACTCTGCACTTGGCCCTGTGGCTTGCTTTGGCCAAACATATACACGTTCTGAGCCTGGGCCACAAGAGGTCTTATGCACTTCTGCACTCACTCCTGTGGTTTTTGAAACCCTGCCACTAGTCTTTGACCAAGCTCAGGTGTGACAGGCAGCCTCTAAAATGGCTCCCAATAATCCCCATCTCCTGAGATGAATGGCCTATGTAATCTGCTCCCATCGAGTGCTGGCTGGACCTAGCACCTCCCTTCTAGTGAACAGAACGCAGCAAAAGAGATGAGTTGGCGCTTCTGAGATTGGCTTACAAAAAGACTGCATGACTTCCATCTTGCTTTCCCTTTCTTGCTCTCTTGCTGGCTTGCTTTGAGGGAATCCAGCTGCTGTGCTGTACGTGCCTATGGAGGACCCCCTCTGGCAAGGAAATGGTGCCTTTGGCCAACAGCTGGCCAGGACCTGAGACCCACCCAAATCCACATCAGTGAGTGAAAAGGAGGTCCACCCCTGGAGTCTTGAGACGACGGAAGTCCTAGTTGATAGCTTGACTGTAGCCCTGTGACAGTCCTTGAGCCAAAGATACCCGGCTAGGTGGCACTAGGCTTCCTGACCCCCAGGGACTATGAGAAAAATACCAGTTTGTTGTTTTGATCTGTGTAATTTGTTACGCAGCTGTAGATAACTAGTACACCACCACCCTGGTTGCTGGGCGATGAGTGACATGTGGCCCAGCCACTTCCTTTCACCCAGACAACCACTAGACATGAGAGTGAGGCCGTCCTAGACCAGCTAGCCCTTAGCCAACCTGTTAGTGGCTTACAGACGTGTGAGTGGGCCAAGCCAGGATCAGGGGTGCCTGGCCCAGAGCTGCCGAAGTTCTGGCTGACCTTGGACTTGGTAGCAATAATGTACTTTGTTGTTTTAAGCTACTAAGCCTTGGGACAACTTTGTACCCAGCAGTAGCTGCCTGATGTGTAGCCAGGGGGTCATGCATGCAGTAGGAAATGGGGCTGGGAAGCTGTGTAGGGGCCTAAAGGTGTCCAGCTTTGTGGTCAGGTGAAGGCACTTGGAGTTTAATTAGCAGGCAGTAGGGGCAGGTTTGGAGCAGGAGAATACGGTCATGACCAGAGCTGTGGTTGAGGACGTTTCTTGTGGCAGCAGCCTGCATTGGAGGCAGGGGGATCACTTAGGAGGCCGCTGTCATGAGGCAGGTGAGCGGTGATGGAGGCCTGAAATTGGGAAAAGGTGAGGAATGGGAGACCAGTAGAGGTGGGATCAATGAAGACTGTTCTGGATTGGGTTGGGGGCAAGGCAACGGGAGAGTGGAAGTCAACACCCAGGTTTTTGTTCCTGGGAGCCTGAATGGTTGGTGGTGCTGTTGACAAAGATGGGGAAGTCGTCATGGGGGATAGGGAGATGCCAGCTACCGGGATGGAATGAGGGTTCAGTGCTGAAGAAACCCTGGGAAGTGGCTCAGGAGACAGTGAGTCAAGGCTTCAAAGGGAGCTTTACCCCCTGCTAGTGTCCTGTTCGGTCTCGGGGAGAGTAGAGAATGCACCTTCAGTCGGGCAACTGAGACAGGTGGACAAAGGCCTAATTACAAGGGGGTGTGAGGGGTTTGGGCATTGCACGGGGGTGGTGAATGAGCCTGGGGTACTGGGGGGGGCAGCTGTTATCACCCCCTAGGATGGAGAAGTCCTTGAGGACAGGAGCAGGAACCAGAACCAAGAGAGAGTGTGGCTTTTGGTAGAAGATGCAGATGACCTGTGGCCACCCAGCAAGGAGAACACAGGGGAACGAGCACCCTGACCACTCCTCCTTCCTGCTGTCCCCCAGTGGCCGAGTCCAACCTGAAGGCTGAGGGCAAGGTTGCGTGTTGATGTGGTCCCTGTGCACCAGCCTCCCAGGACACAGGGGGGCCGAGTGGGAGAGGGGTGAGCAGAAGGTACCTAGCCACCTAACTGATGAGACTCCTGTAGCTTAATCTGTGACCCTGATCTGGCAAAGAAGACTTGAGGGGATATCTGCTAGGAGTTTCTGGGAAAAGGGTCTTGACTCTTAGGAAGGAGACTGCAGGAGAGCTGCTCTTCATTGTTTCTGCTGTGATGGCTGGAACTACAACAGCTATCTTGCCACAATGGGGGAGCCAGCTGCAGTCAGGACCAACCCACTGAGGATGAAAAGCAAAGAGATGGAAAGGACTGGGTCCTTGATGACCTCGTGGGACTGCTCTAAGAACTTGAGGTTCTTTTTTTTTTTTTTTTCATGAAATAATAAAAGTTCTTATCATTAGAACCACTTTGAGTTGGATTTCCTGTTACTTGCAGCTCAAAGCGTCCTAAAGGACAGAGCTGCCTCCCACCCTCTCCAGGCCACTGTGCAAGCCCCCTGGCCACCCACAGCCTGCAGGCCAAGCCCTCCTGTTTCCCTCTGCTGAGCCCGGGCTTGCACCCACTGCAGCAGATTCAGTGCAGAAATGCAAATGGTTTTTTGGTCTGTGACGCAAGAGTCAGAAGTGGGCAATGGGCTCCTCTCCGCGGCTGCCCTGTAGCTACAGATGTCACCTGCAGCACGAAGACGTCCACAGAGGCAGGAGGGGAGGGTGGCAGGGCTGGGGGGGGGGCACAGGCCTTGTAGGTTGTCATAACCAGCTTCCAGTCTGAGTCTACTGCTTTCTAACTGTGTGACTTTGGGCAAGTTAGTTAATGTCTCTGAGCCTTGGTTTTCTCCCTGGAGTTGGTTAAGCGTTGAATTAGATAGCAGAAGAAAAAAAACAATCAACGCTGACATGAATCCTAGACCTGAGAGGCCGCCCTCTAACGATGTCCTCTCCCTCTCTCCCTGTTCCTTTCCACTGCTGGGTTGGATGTGAGGGGGGTCGGGAAGGGTCCAAAGGGATACTGGCAAGAGAAACACCCCAGTGAGTTGACCTGCCACACAAAAGGCCCCCCTCCACGTGTTTTATGTATGTATGAATGAAAGAATAAATGGAAAAAAAAAGAATGAGAGGGCTAGAGAGACAGGGAAATTTCACCCACAGGGAGAAAGACTGATGGAGGGCTTTGTAAAATTCCCCAGGATAAAATTTGTCCTGCTGAAAATAAATCTTCCTTCTGCTATTAAAGAGAAAGAGGGAGAAATGAGGTTGCCATAGGCACCTATGAGTCTCTGCCGGGGGTTTGCAGTCCTGATTGTGTGGACCAGAATAGCAGATGCTTTGCTCACACTGGGCTCTCCAATTTGCCACAGACCTCACCACTCCCTAATGCCCTACCTCCCGTGTCAGTTGCTATTTATCATTGGGCTCATGCTGGCTTTCTCTTTCTTAGTGGAATTAATAGGAAAAAGAAATATTTCCTATGTCTGTTAAAAATCAAAAGAGTAAAAGATATACCAACAGAGACATGTGTTTCAAGGAAAATGAGAGTGGAAGTATATTTCTTTGGGGAAGAGAAAAATATTCCTAGCTGTGTATCACACAAGGTATATTGGAAAAAAGGCATCTGAACACACTATTAAGAAGCAGCTGACTTGCTTTTACTCACCACTCTGACCTGGTAGGCATTTTACTCGTTGTGCAGCTAACTGGGAAGATCTCCCAGATCTCCCCAGTTCCACACAATTCACCCCTCTCCCAGAGAGGAGAACAGCCCCATTTTGTCCAAACCTTCTTACCCCTCATTTGGAACGATGTCGCCCTTCTTTGTATTCGGGGCTTATTTTGAGCAAGTTCAAAACCGTCTTGCAAAGTTCAAGATCGTTGTGGCAGGCAAAAATGCAGTGAAATAGCACACCACTGTCAGTTAATTACTAAAAATCCTTTAATAGCTGACATTATTATAAATTATATACCCATTATGACAGGGACAATTGGGCTCTCTGTTTTTCTTGCCCTGCATTGGAACCCCAAACAATGCCGTCTTGTTGGGGAGAATGACCTGGGTGCACTTGGAGGCAAGTTGGGAGTTTACATGGGCTACCTATGCTGACCACAGAAGCCTGTGGGCCTCAGAGGACACCCTGTGCCTGGGTGGGGGTGAGGCCGCTGCCTGACAAGGCCCCAGAACCAACCCTGTCTCCATTCCTACCTGCTGCCCCTGCTGCTATGGCAAAAGTCCCTTCCCCATGGGCCTCCCAACTCCCTCTGCGCTGTTCCCTGCTCCTCTCCATGTCTAGGCTTAGCTCAAAGAGCTCCTCCTCCAGGCAGCTTCCCCTGATTCCTCTTCCAAAGCTCCAGACACATGGTAGGCTGGTTCTTTTTTGTTTTTGTTTTTATTTATTTATTTATGATTTTATTTATTAGAGAGCGAGCGGGGGAGGGGATGCTGGGGCAGAGAGAGAGAGAGAGACAATCTCAAGCAGACTCCGCCCGGGGGGAGCCTGACACAGGGCTCCATCTCACGACCCCTGAGATTATGACCTGAGCCAAAACCCAAGAGTTGGATGCTTAACCAACTGAGCCTCCCAGGAACCCCAGTTTTTTATTTTTGTCAGGTTCACCTTACACGTCAACCTTGATGATTTTTTACAGATGTGTACACGGTGTGACCCCCTCCCAAATCAAGACGTAGAACTAACTCAAAAATGTTCCTGTGGGTGGGTATCCCTCCCGAGCTTGTAAAAAATGCAGCTTCTGACCTAACCCAGAGATTCTGCTTCAGGGGCCCAGGGGGGCGGGGTGACTGCCCCAGACCTTCAGGTGGAGGGGGCCCACAGCCCACCCTTGGGGAAACCCACTCAGTGCTTGCTGGGAAAGTCCTTGGTTCTTAGCTATTCCCCTCCTGTTAGGCGGGAGGCATGCTCTGGTCTTTTTCTGTCAGTGTGTCTGTCCAGCAAGGTTTCGGGCTGGGAGTGGCACCCACTGGGGGTGGGGTGGGAGTCTCGGCTGGCTGTAGTCTGAAGATGCTCAAGATGGGGGGCAGGGCGTCTTTAAGAAAAGTGACGTTTGCCCCACTGCCTCCAGCAGCCACTGAACGTTGGTGATCTTGGATGTTGTCAGAGTGAGAAGTCATCTACTGGACAAGACAGAACATTCCCCAGCTCACTCCTTCCATCGCAGGCATTGCCACGGATGCTCAGCCCTGCCCCCTGTTAGCATCCCCTGGGGAAGCTTGAAAGAGAAAACAATCTCTGGCCCCACATCAGAGATTCTGATTTAATGGCTCTGGGGTGGGGACCAGGCTTCCGTAGTTTCTAAAGCTCCCAGGTGATTCTAATGAGTGGTCAGTGCTGAGAACCCCTAAGCAGAGAGCCCTGACTTGGAATTTTAAGCTGTCTTTATCTTTCTGTGGGCAGCGTCCTTGATGCCCACCTGCACAGGTCTCCCTCCATCCTGGGGATGAATCAACCGATAATATCGGGCTATTATCAAGCACCTAATTGTCATGGCGGCACTGCATGTTAGCGGGGGTGGGGGGGCACTGAACCCAGGAAACCTTAGTGATTGCGTTCAGAGCCCCAGTGGGTGAGGCGGGAGTAGGGCTAAGGCCCATGTGGCTTTCCCTGGCCAGGCTGCCTCTGGAAGCAGGGCCTGCTTATTGACCACCAGCCATGCCCAGGGCACTGGTCCAGGGCCAAATTTATCCTTTACGCACAGCAGACACAGGGCCTAGGGCCCCATGATAATTTCAGGGGACTGATGAAATGTTTTCATTTTGATTTTTGTCTGAAATCAGAAGGAAAAAAAAAGACTAATAATAAATATATCACAAGGAATCTAGCCTGGATTACATTTGTCTTTATACCAGTACACTTCTAAAATATACTTTTTTTTTTTTTTTTTTTTTTAATGGAAAAAAGGGCCCAGGAAGATGGAAGTGTCCAGGGCCCATGGAAGTCACAGTGCAGCCCTGCGCATGGTCCTGGGCTCTGGAAGCCAGGCACTGGCCAAGGTGTCCCTCAGCCCCTTCCCCAACAGAGCATGGCTGGTGCTAGTGGGGATGGAGGCCAGAAATGTTTCTCATGCACCTGCTGGGTGCCTAGCCCTGGGGAGGAAGCGAGAGCATCAGGCGTGTCCTGGTCGGGCTAAGAAGAGATGTACATTCGGGAAACCAAGGGCAAGATAAGACAGGACTTACTCTCCAATGGTGGTCAGGTCTTACTTGTATCTCTTCTTGTGTTTGTCATTTTGTCTGTCACTGGGTCAGGCCCTCTTTGGTTATAGAATTGTTTCATGTATTTAATCCTTCAACCAATGATTCTTTTGTTGATTTATTCCTTTCTTCAACCAATGTTTACTATATTCATAATTCACGTTTTTAAAAAAGATTATTTGAGAGCGAGAGCGAGAGCGAGCAGGCACCCCAGAGCTGGGGTGGGGCAGGGGAAGGAGCAGAGGGAGAGGGAGAGAGAAACTCAGGCAGACTCTGAGCTGAATGTGGAGCCCAACTCTGGGCTCAGTCTCACCACCCTGAGATCGCGACCTAAGCCAAAACCAAGAGTCAGACGCTTTACTGACTGTGCAACCCAGGCGCCCCAATTCAGTTTTTTTTTAAAATAAAAAATTGGATTTAGGGGCACCTGCGTGGCTCAGACGATTGGGCATCTGCCTTCGGGTCAGGTCATGATCCCAGGGTCCTGGGATCAAGTCCTGCATCGGGCTCCCTGCTCAGCAGGGAGCCTGCTTCGCCGTCTCCCTCTGTCTCTCCCCCTACTCTTGCTGGATTTCTCTCTCTCTCTCTCTCTCTCTCTGTGTCAAATAAAATCTTTAAAAAATATTGGATTTAATTATTTTTGGGAAGGTAATTCTGCCCATGGTGCAAAGATTCAGTAGGTACCAAAGAGGGCAAACCAAGAGGACTGGAGGCAGGAGAGAGGGAGGCTTCTTCTGGACTGAACCTTTGGTCTTGTTTGGAATTTGTACCATGCATAAGCAATACCTATTTCATGAATGACTTAAAACAAGCAAGTAAACAAAACAACCAAACATTTATGGGTTGAAAAATAATCTCTGTCTTACCTGGCTTCCACCCCCAGCCGCCCACTCCCACAGACAGCCACACTGATCAGCTTATCCTGCGTCTTCCCAAAGACTTTGTATGTGTCTGCACACGATACTTGAAACAAACTTTACACAAATTGTAGCATCCTGCCCGCATTGTTGCCAGTCCCTTGGTGTCTTGATCTTTCATCCCGAAGGCTGCCTCTTCTTAACAGTCGGATGATATTCCATCATTTATTTAACTAGATCCTCTACCAGGAGGGCTAAGGTTGTTCACAATCGCTTTCTTATAAAGTGACGTGGTAGAGCGTAACTCCCCACTCTTTACGTGATGCAGACGAAACTGTGCACACACCGTTTCTGTCATGAGCAAGCACATCTGTATGCTGTCTGTAGAAAGTGGAGCCCCGGCGTCAACAGCCGTGGCAGTGCTACAGGGAGGGGAAGTCGGGACAGCTTCTATGGGGAGGCCAATTTGGCCGTATCTATCAAAACTGAAATCCCCATTCCCCCATTTCTAGCAGCTCCTGGGTGCCAGGCAAGGGGTAGAGAGGTAGAGGAGCGCTCAGGCTGAGCTCTTGAGGGGCTCTCAGATGCAGACAAATCCTTCCCAGCCCCGGGAAGGAGGGATGTAAAAATGCCAGGACAGTGCAAGGAAAATAGCTTAGGGCCTCTTACTGGGGAAAAACAGAGGAAACATTTGTTCAGAGGAGAAGAAGGAAGGGCATTCCAGGCAGAAGGATCAGCATGTGTGAAGACTGGATGTCACAGAGCAGGACACAGGGGAACTGTGGGGTGTTCCGTGGAGCAGGACCTCTCTTGTTGAGGGTCCATGTGGTGGGAGGGGAACATGAGTTGGGACCATGTGGCTCTCTCTGGCCGTGGTGGTGTAGAGGAATGGCTGAACGCAGACATGTCTTTGAATAAATTCCCAGTCCCTGAGGGACATTATAGAACTGTATGTATCGTCACGAAATGCCTTTGGCCTTTGTCCAGTAGAAACCTGTTGAAGTATAAATGAGCCATATCCCCGGGTGTTGGCTCTTCAGTGAGGGTCCCTGTATTCCCCTGAAGGCTGGGGAGTGAGCCTCGGCCAGGAGGCCCGGGGTCAGGCCTGGGGCGGTACTCCGATGCTGATAATGGTGCCATTCTTTGAAAGTCTCCCTTCTCTGTCAAAAGCTCACGGGAATCTTGCATTCTATTCCTTGATAGATCTGGGTTAGCTTTAATATTAAATGTGGAATACATTACAATATAATAATAACTTTCTCCTAACATTTTTTTAAAGATTCTATATTTATTTGCCAGAGAGAGAGCACAAGCAGGGGAGCGGCAGGTAGAGGGAGAAGCAGGCTCCCTGCTGAGCAAGGAGCCCAACACAGGACTTGATCCTGGCATAGTGAGCTGAAGGCAGACGCTCAACCGACTGAGCCACCTACGCATCCCTCTCCAAAAAGTTTAAGTAGGCTCCACACCCAGCGCTGAGCCCAGCATGGGGCTTGAATTCACAACTCTGAGATCAAGGCCTGAGTTGAGATCGAGAGCCAGACGCTAACTGACCCACCAGATGCCCCTTCTCCAACATCTTTGAGTCAAATGAGCTCTTTGACTTCAAGAAGCACCCCCAGGTGCCCAGTCTGAGAACGACGTGGGTTACCTATGGGTGCGGTGATGCAGCCGCCCTGTGGTAAATCCACAGTCCTCACCCTGACCTCTGCACAACTGCCTCCAGCCCTCGTAACAATCATGAGACTTGCAGCACTTCACTCAATTATGCCTGCCTGCCTGCCTGCCTTCCTTCCTTCCTTCCTTCCTTCCTTCCTTCCTTCCTTCCTTCCTTCCTTCTGTATTTCTGAAAGCTGATAATGTGCAGGGCGCTGCCCTCTCTCCTGTGTCATCCACACGGAGCCTAATGAGAGTAGCAGCTCTGAATGCTTTGCATAATACTCTCAGTCAATACTCACAATGGCCCCTAGGAGGTAGGTGTGATTATTACGGAGGGAGCGCTGAAATTCAGCGAGCGTGGGCAAAGTGACCAAGGCCACTCTCTAAGGGGCAGAACCAGAATTAGAACCCACACAGTCTGACCCTGGAGCCTGCCCTCTTACTTCCTGCACCACATCCGCTGTGCACTTGGGTTGAGATGCCGTAAGCACTGGGAAGAGGGGCAAGGAACCCTGGGAGTCAGAAAAACCTTGGCTGGATTCCTGGGTCCCTGCAATTGGCCCTGTGATCTTGGGTACCAGGTTCTCACCTGGTACTAGCTAATCTCCCCAGGCACCCCCAGCCCGGCCCCCTCTGCTTAGAAAGTGGAGAATTCGGTGCAGCCCAAGGGGTGTGATCCGTAGCACTGGAAAGGGACGATTCTCTGCGTTCCCTTACACAGCTGACCTTCTCCAGCTCACTTGTCACGGTGGGCTGCTGAGTCCTACTGTGTGGCAGGACTGAACTCCTCTCACTCCCACCTCGGGCAGGTAGGTCCACTTTATAGATGAGGAAGCTGAGTCTCCCAGAGGCTAGTTTTAACAACCCTGTTTACCCAGGTTTACCCTGGTAAAGACCGACTCCATGCTCATCCCACTAATCACAGCTATTATCATTCACTGAGCACTTATTAGGTGCCAGACACCGTGCTGAGCATTTTAGTCTTTAAAACAGTCTCCCAATAGTTTTATTTCTGATTACGTCTCAGGCTCCCCACCTGGAATCTATCACCTGGGCCTGAGCAGAGCACCTGGTTGTAGGGGTAGGGGTTATCCTAGGAGGCGAAGGAAGCTGCCCAAGGCCGCACAGCTCAGAGGTGGCTGAACAGGATTTGAACCCAGGTCTGCTGGGCTTAACAAAGTAATGGTGAAGAGCCACCACTCTGTACTGCTCGAGCAGAGGTTGCCTGGAGTGACCAGAGTAAAACCAGCATTCAATGCATCGGAGCTATGGTAATGGGTCCCCTAATTATAGACAGGACCTAATTATAGACAGGAGAAAAAAATCATCCTTTCTGCAAGAAAGTAGTAAAAATGCAAGCAAATAAACAAGCAAAAAAGCCTGAAAGTGGGTGAGATTAGCAGTCGGTTAAAGCAGTGTCCCCAGCATTGCAAGTATCCATGTGGTCCCGGGGCTAATTTTAGGGGATGCGCAAACATATTTTATGTATTTACTTTAAAGCGATAAATATACCTAGCACATTTGTGACTCCATGGATATTATTCCTTATGACAAGGCCGAGTAAGAGTGAACTGATTTTAAAAATTAAGCAAATAAGTGTCAATAACGTGTTCACTGTAGAGATGTTCTTTCACACTCAGATCTGTAACACCAAATCATGCTGGTTCTATCTTCAAATGTGTCCAGGATCCAACCGTCTGTCCCCAAGCCAGCGTGGTCTCTCCCGGACCACTGCGACAACCTCCCACCAGGTGTCTGCTCCCAGCTCTGTTCCCTGCAGTCTAGTCTCCACATGGCCACTAGAGGGAGCCAGCTAAAATAAGGCAGAACATGTCCCTCCCCTTCTCAGAACCTCCGGGGGTGCTCCCTTTGCTCAGAAGACCAAAGACCCCACAACGGCCTGTGGGATCTTTAGATTTGTTCCCCAGCATTTCTCACCTCTTATTACCTCTCTGATGGTCTGGAACACGCCAGGCACATTCCTTCCTCCGGAACCTTCTACTTGCTGTTTTCTGTGCCTGGAACATTCTCTCGCCAGTAGTGTCATAGTGGTTCCCCCGCCACCATCAGGGCTTTGTTCAAAAGTCACCTTCCCAGGGAAGCGTTTCCTGACCACTTTCTCTGAACCACACCTACCCTCTCCTGACATTCCTCTCTCCTCTTTTCTGCCTTGTTTTTAACCTTGGCAACTTTACCTTCCAAAACACCATATACCTGATTGTTTTGTTTATGGTCTGTCCTCGCACTAGACTCCTTGAGCTTAGGAATTTTGTGTTTTGTTTACTGCAGGATCCCTAGCACTCTAAGCAGTCACCCCTAGAGCTTGCTTCTTCCTACCACCAAGAAGTAAGTGCTTCCTTGTATGATTTCTGCTGTTTCATGCCCTGTGTCTTCCCAGCTAACATGGAAACTTCCCAAGCGCAAAGGACCACGTTGTTCTTTTCCAGGACCAGGTGTTCAGAAGAGGAACATTCACTTCAGGCAGCCCTGGGTTCAAGTCCCGACTCTGCCACCTGTGGGCTGTGTGACCAGAGACAGATTACTTAAGCTCTCTGTTTCCTTCTCTACAAAACAGGTCTAAGTAAGAATGATAACTTTCTCACTGTGTCAGTTTTTGGGGGGCGGGGATTTGATGAGATAGTGCATATAAATGTTTGGTACAGGATGATGATGAGCAGGAAGCTGGCGAAGTGAGAGATCTGAATTCAGCCACCTCACAGATTCTGATGGAGTGCCTACTACGTGACAGATGTTGGGTTAGGGACTGGAGAGAAGGAATGGGGCAGGTGCCGTCTTGTGTGAATGACCTTCTTTGATGGCACAGGGTGGTCTCAAATGGCCTGTGTCTGACTCCACTCCCTCAGTGCTGCTGTGCGTGGCCAGTGCCTCATAGCGTCACCATCTCTCCCCATGTGGGGCTTACGTTCCAGAAGCAGAGGAGAATGGACATGGGATTGTGTGGTTATGAATTGTGAGAAGCACTGTAAAGAGAAAGCACAGGGTGATTTGGGAAAATACTGGAATAATGGGGAGGGGTCAGATTTGAATCTTGGGGTTAGGATTTGTTCTTTGTGGGTTACTGTATGAGAAATGTGGCTGCAGAGACCTGAGAAGCAGCAGCTGGGACCCCACTTTCCACCTCTCCTACATCCCCAGGGAATTGGAGCTTGTTTTCCAGAGAGTGGTCCAGGAGGGTGCCCTTAGGCCCTCGCTCATAGGCCCTGCCCTGCTGGGCCCTCACACACCCTCTAGTGGTCGCAGCACCGGCCGGTGCTAGGCTGGATGGGCCCTGGGAATCCAAGGACAGTGGAACTGTCACTGCCCTTCCCTTCCTGATACTGTCTCCACTAAGAGGCATCTTCCTGTAATGAGGGATGACTCTAAGTCCTCATGTCACTAAATTTTGGTAACAGCCTCAAACAGGATTCCTATTCCCACTTTACAGACGAGGACCCAGAGGCTCATAAAGCCGAGGGAGGTTTAGGAAGGTCAGTACTGAACTCAGGCCTACCAGACTCTGGTTTCAGGACTCCTCACATGGCATCCAGCAGGAGCCTGATGGCACCCCACCCCTAGTGTCACACCTCTGCATGAGCAGGAGCAGATGCCAAACTTTGAGTTAATGCCCAGAGAAGAAGGTAGCCCTCCCTAGGAAGGTAGCCCATCTCCAGTCTGCTGTCCCATTACCTTTCCTTCCCACATACCTGCAACCCCCCCCCAAATTAGTTGGGTTCAAATCCCCCTCTGCAACTACCTAAAAGTTTGTGCAAGTTAAAGCCTCTGTGCCTCAGTGTCTTTATCTGTAAAGTAGTGGTAACAACCATATCCACCCCCAAAGTATAAAGTGGCCTTTGGGCCTTCACCCCTTCATACTTTGATTCAGCAGGTCCAATGGACCACATTTTGAAAGTCACTGCCCTGGAAGGGTGTGCTCGGGCAACACAGACCCACAACACTTTCTAGCTGTTGAGGGTGAGCATACATACTGGTGTATGCCCGTGTGGTTTTGGCATTTTAGCACGCTCAACACTATCTTCATGTCAGTGGCAAATTAAATGGCAAGTTCCTGCGCCTCAGTTTCCTCATCTGTAAAATGGAAATAGTAATAATACCTATCAGGGTTGTTGCGGGAATTCAGTGACTGAAACAGTGCTTCGCCCGTAGTAAGGAGTCCTTACGCACGAACTGTTGTTACTGCAATCCACAGCCAAACCAGCAACTACCCTGATAAAAGAAAATACATTGCATTTTCTGTGTATTCTCCCCCCAGGGACGAAAAATGACCGAAAAGGACCACGAAAGGGGCTTCTGGGTGCTGGTTACACAGTGTTGTATTCACTTGAGAAAATTCACCTTGCTGTTTACTTGGATTTGTGCGCTTCCAGTGCGCTCTCCCCTAGGATCTTCACGGTCCTGTGAAGAACGCAGGGCAAGCATCTCATTCCCATTCTTCAAACAAGAAGCTGACAGCTATTTTGATTTGGCCAAAGCAGCAGGGGATGGGGTGAGGAAGCTCCTCCGCCCGGTGTTCCTTTGGAAAGAACAACCACCTCTCCTGGAGAGCGCAGCGCGAACAGTACCTGGCTCCAGGTAAAAGCTCAGCAAAAGGTTCTGAGTCCTTCCTGAATATACAGCCCTTCCCCCAGCGCTCACGCAGACTCGGGGCCCTGAGGGGTACTCGCAGGGCCACACACTCAAAGGGCCAGCCCCACACGTGGGCACCCCCGGGGGAGACCCGCGCACTGGCGCCCCCGCGGCCTCCGCGGGGGAATGGCGCCCAGCCCCGGGCCAATGAGAGTAGCGGAATTTCTTTCATTCAGTGCGGGGCCGAGCTCCTGCCCGGAAAGGGGCGGGGCGTCGCGCCGGGGGCGGGGCCGCCGCGCGCCGGGGAGAGGGCGGTGCCCGCCCCACGGCCGGACCAATCGGCGCCGCGCCCTGGGGGGGAGGGGGGGACCAGGCCTTTTTTCCCTCCGCGCGGGACCAATCCCGACTTTACAAGCTTGAACTTTTGCCACCCTCGGACGAGCGAGAGCGCCCGAGGAGGTACCCCGCCGCGCCGGCTCCAGGGGCAGGAGCGGCCTTAACCCTTCCCGCGCCGGGCTGCCCGCGGCTACCGTCGCGCCCCCCAGGCAGCCCGGGGCCGGGTGGGGCGGGACCCTGCCCCCAACCCACCCCCTTTCCTTGGGGAAACGTCGCGGGGGAAAGCACGACCCCTACCCACATGTCTCTCGGTGATGCAGAGAATCAATTGGGGAAAGAGGAGGAGGAAGCGCCCGGCCTCGAGGGGGCCCGGGACGGCTGGCGGTCCGCCTAGCTCCGAGGGAGGGCTGTGGCGACCGTGAAGAGCCGGAGAGGAGACACTCCCCGCCTCTACCCCACGCGCAACTCCCTACCTCGGGCAAGCCTGGAGCCCCCTTGCGCCAAGCGTCCCACGTCCCCCCTTTGGCCCAGCAGAGAGACCCCTGACTGCGGCAGGGGGTGCGGAGACCTTGTGCCATCACGGAAGATCCCGCTACCCCAACAAATCAGCTTCCCCCTGCCCCCAAGGGACTCAAGCCGGGAAGGCACACACGCACACCCATTTTTATTAGCCTTCCCTGGGATGGGGGTTTGGACCAACTCTAAAGAGCAATGTGCGTTTGCAAGTTTGTGCACAAGTCAGGGAGAGGCAAAGCGCCCCGTTTGCATCCAAGTCTCTGGGTCCACAGAGTCCTCGCGTGGCTCGCCCGTGATTTGTGTAACTTGCGTGTGTGTGTGTGCGCTCGCGGGCGTGTGCGTGTGCTCGCTTGTATCCGTGCCCGCGGCGCAACGCGGGCCAGAACGCCGGCCGAGGGCGCTGTCAGGCTTGGGGCGGGGGTGCCTGGGCGAGCGTGGGGCGGGAGCCCGGGCTAGGCCCGCCCCGGGAGCCGGCCCCTTGGAGCCTCGGGCCCTGCAATGGGACGTGTTCTCCTTTAAGAGTTAAGAAACTTGAAACCTTGTTTGCGCAACAATCAGCGCCGCGGAGCCGCCAAAGTGTCTAGACTGGCATATGATGGGAGGCAGCCAATGACTCCGCGGCGCTCCTCCGGGGGCCCTCAGTGTGCGTTTGAGGAGAACAAAAAAGAGAGAGAGCCGAGCGGGGGAGCGAGCGAGGGAGCCGAGCCGAGAGAAAGAGCCGCCGGGCGCTGCCTCGCCAGACCTCGCAGGGACCGCGGGGCCACCGGGAGGCACTTTTTGTGGAGGGGGGAGGGGGACGACCTCTGCAGCCGCGGCGCCCCGGGCGTCCGAGCGCAGCGTGGGGCGGGCTGCGACCTCTGCCTCGGTGGATTGCATTTTTAATTAAGGATTCCCAACAGCTCTTTGGGATTTTTACAGTTTCCACTCATGTGTTGACACCCGCGTTCAGGAGAAACTTGCTCCAAGTGCATCTAGCGCCTGGGACCTGAGACGGAGTTGGCTTTTCGTGCATGCAATTCCAGGATTTTGGTTTTGTTTGGGGTTTCCTTTTCTTTCTTTCCTTTTTTTTTTTTTTCCCTTTCTTTTTGCAGGGAGTAAGAAGGAAGCTGAGGGTATCAACAAGCCTGCCTTTCGGATCCTGCAGGAAAAGCCCATGTAGTTAAGCGCTTGGGTTTTAAAGGCAGGGCTGCCCCGACACATCTGGGGGGTTCGGCGCGAGCGCTTTGTGCTCATGGACCAGCCGCGCAACTTTTGAAGGCTCGCCGGCCCATGCGGGGTCTTTCTGGTGGGGCGCCGCCTGCAATCCCCCTCCAGCGCTGGGGCTGGAGTTGCTGAGTAGCCCGGCCGCCGGGGTCCATGTAGCCGCTGGCCCCGCGCGGACTGTGGCTCGGCGCGCGCGCGTTCCCCGCCGTCCCGGCCCGGCGAGCTCCCTCATGTTGCAGCCCTGCGGCGCCCCTTCGACGACAGGCTGTGCGCGATCTGCACGGCGCCCGGCGGCGGAGCTTCATGTGGGGCTGCGGCCCGCGCAGCCGGCGCCTCGCTGAGGGAACGGACCCCCGGTAACCGGAGACCGCCTCCCTCCCACCCCCGGCGCCAAAGGATATCGTATGTTCAGGTCCAAACGCTCGGGGCTGGTGCGGCGACTTTGGCGAAGTCGTGTGGTCCCCGACCGGGAGGAAGGCGAAGGCGGCGGCGGCGGCGGCGGCGGCGGCGACGACGAGGATGGGAGCTTGGGCAGCCGAGCTGAGCCGGCCCCACGGGCACGAGAAGGCGGAGGCTGCGGCCGCTCCGAAGTCCGCCCGGTAGCCCCGCGGCGGCCCCGGGACGCGGTGGGACAGCGAGGCGCCCAGGGCGCGGGGAGGCGCCGGCGCGCAGGGGGCCCCCCGAGGCCCATGTCGGAGCCGGGGGCCGGCGCTGGGGGCTCCCCGCTGGACGTGACGGAGCCGGGAGGCCCGGGCTGGCTGCCCGAAAGTGACTGCGAGACGGTGACTTGCTGTCTCTTCTCGGAGCGGGACGCGGCGGGCGCGCCGCGGGACGCCGGCGACCCCCTGGCCGGGGCGGCCCTGGAGGCGGCGGGCGGCGGGCGGAGTCGCGAAGCCCGCTCGCGGCTGCTGCTGTTGGAGCAGGAACTCAAGACGGTCACGTACTCGCTGCTGAAGCGGCTCAAGGAGCGCTCGCTGGACACGCTGCTGGAGGCGGTGGAGTCCCGCGGCGGCGTGCCGGGCGGCTGCGTGCTGGTGCCGCGCGCCGATCTCCGCCTGGGCGGCCAGCCCGCGCCGCCGCAGCTGCTGCTCGGCCGCCTCTTCCGCTGGCCCGACCTGCAGCACGCCGTGGAGCTGAAGCCCCTGTGCGGCTGCCACAGCTTCGCCGCCGCCGCCGACGGTCCCACCGTGTGCTGCAACCCCTACCACTTCAGCCGGCTCTGCGGGCCAGGTGAGCGCGCGCGCCGGCGGGGGCTGGGGGTTCCCCTCCCCGCCCCTTTCCGAGGCCTTTCGGTCCGCGACAGCGCGGGCGGGCGGAGCTGCGGCTGCACCCGCGGGTGCCCCTGGAGCGTGGGAGTCCCCGGTGGAGGCGCCTCACCCTGGCAGGACATCCCGGGAAGTGGGTATCAGGGCACACGTGTCAAATGGCACCTTCTTCGGAAGACTATGGCAAACTTGAGAAAGGGTATGCATTGGAGTTTTCTCTAGCGTCAGGGACCTAACGTAGGCTGCAGCTTCATAGCCAGTGCAAGAGGAGGGCAGGCCTAGGGGAAGCCGAACACCAGGGGCTGTCCAGCCTCCTCTCCCCCTATTTTACCCCCAGTCTGTGCCCAGGCCTGTAGCATTTGTGTACACACGCTTCTCCGTATACTATACTTGCCTATATCAAGGTAGATACAAGTTGTGAAATGGGGCGTAGACAGTTCATGTCTAGAGTCAAAAGTGTTCATAAATTGTCACACTGGTTCCTTTGTATAGTTTGGAGCAAAGCTCTCTCCAAGTGGAGACCACCTTCTTGCCCTGATTGCTCCCAGCATCCCTTGGGTGTCAAATATCAGGGCCCCCACCATCCTCATCATTGTCAGTTCTGTGTCCAGTTTTTCTAGAGTTGAGGGTCCTGGGAGAGGTGTCCAGAGGTGGAGGAGGCGAGGAAGCCAGATATTTTATTTACCTCTGAGAACTGCCTCCCTTCTTTGTTCTCTTCCTGGGATTTCCCGCATACCCCCCAACCCCAGCCCTGCTTACCTGAGGAGGCCCTGGGTTCTGGAGCAGAGGTGGGACAGGTAGAGACTTCTGGCAGGCCAGAAGCTTGCAGTCCCCTGCTCTGATCTCTGCACTGCAGGGCTCACACATTTCAGCCCATAGCGTCTTAGGGGTGTATGCATCTTAGGTGGCATTGGGGGCCCTGTGGGGGTGGGACTGCCGGAAGATTAAAGGCTGGTGGGCCTGGGAGGGCTCTGAGCTCCTCCAGTCTCTGTCCCTTCTGGAGAGGCAGCGTCCAGCCTGGGGGCACATAGAGGGTCAGATCACGGATCTCCGGACTCCCAGTGTGGAAGTGGACGGTGGGCCCAGGATTTGTCCCAGATGTCTTGTTCACATGTCTGGTAGTGGCTGGAGGGGAAAGGCAGGTGGCTTGGTGGTTCCTGAAGAGAGAGCATTGATGGGGTGGAGGTGGGGAGAAGCAGCATTGATCTGGCTGCCCTGGTCCCCACATGGTGACTCCAGGCCTGATTCAAGGGCTTTTGGCAGAACCTGACCTGTGGCCCATGGTAGGCTTTCTGTGCCCCGTGTTCCTCTTCCAGACAGCTTCTCCTGGAAGTGGCTTCCACCTCTCTGCCACTCTGTCTCCTCCCTAACTCTGGGGAGGGGGGCCCTGTTCGTGGTTGCCCTGTCCCCAGTCGTTTTTGTTGCGTGGGCGATAATTGGTGGGGCCCACCGTGTGCTTTTAGCAGCCCTGGCAGCTACTTTCTCTCTTACCAGGTCCGTCTGCCCAGAAATGTTCGTTGAGCACTTACTCTGTGCCAGGCATGGTGCTGGATGCTGTAGCAGGGAGAGTGGAAATAGGAGGAGGATCCATGCCCTTAAGAAACACAATCTTCCCCGGGGGAGATGGGGCAGAGATGGGGGAAGAAGGGCCAGGTCATTGGGTCTGAACTGTTGGAGGGCTGTGGGCTGTGTAGGTCACAGGATCCCCTTCAGGAGCTCCGTAGTTCTACCCGAGAGAGCCTTGGAGGATCGGTTGGGGAGGTGCGCATAGAGGAGGAGGAGGAGGAGAGGGTGAGCTGAGAGTTCAGGTGCCAGGCAGGCTCAGGTGTGTGAGCCAGAAGGGATGCACACCCTCCCTCCCCAGATTAGAAGTCCATTTAGGTGGTGGTTTGAGTCTGGCAGACTCGGGTGGGTACAGGTTGAGGGGCAAGGTGCGGAGGAGCAGTTCTTTCCCACGGCTCTGGGCCCAGGGTCTCTAGTAAGCTTGATCTTGGATGAGTAACCACTCTCCCCTCACAGTCTCCCTACTGGTTAGTGGATGGCTCTAGGAACATTCTCCACATCTAATTCTAGACTGAGCATTGGTACTTGACTTCCTTCCTCCTCCCAAAAGGAGGCACTGTTGCAGGGGCTGTGTGTCTGTTCCCTGCCTCTTTGCCAGCGCTCTCCCTACCGCCCTCCCCATTCAGGCCACCCTGGGGGCAGTTGGGAGGACTGATGGTCTGGAAAGAGTTTTCAGTAGGCGCCAGGTTGACCTTCTTGCTTCATCCCCTGCCTGACGGCTTGGGCCGCTGGGACTGAGAACCGGGGAGCCCTCTGCTGCCCACCCCACCCCTGCTGCCTGGCCGCCAGCCTGGCTCCTAGAGCTGGGCGGGTGCATAGCTGGAGCTCAGCCGTGCGCATCCTGATAAGGAGACTGCTCCTTCCAGGGCTCTGGGGGAAAAGGGCTGGGGCAGTGGCGCGGGCAGGCAGGCAGACAGATGGACAGACACACTCAAGGAGAGCAGGCACATAACTGGAGGGTGTACCGGAATACCCAGCAGGCCAACTGACGGGCAGCCACCAGTCACCCCAGTGCCCACCTCACCCCCACAGGGAGCCCAGGTGGCCAGGAGGCCCCTTTCTGGGCAGTGCTGACCCCTGCTGCTCAGAGCAAACCCTGCTCCCGTCCATCAGCTTGCTTGGGGACATTGGGGCCAGTTTTCCCGTTTGGGCCTCTTTTTCCACGTGTAAAGTGAGGCGGTAGACTGAATCCCTGGGATCTGATGGGCAGATTCCAGGTGACCCAGGCCTGCCTCCCCTGCCCTGCCCTCTCCCCCATGCTTGTCTCAGAAAGTGGGGGGGGGGGGTCCTCCCTCTGTGCCCGGCTCTGTCCCGCACCTCCACCCCAATGGGAGTCAGGCCCCAGCTCCCCTTCCCCCTGGTGTGTCTTTCTGTCCCGGGAAAAGCCAGTTCGCTGAGCTTGGTGCCTATGTGGACGGAAATGTGGAGAAATACTTTAATCACAGTTCCAACCTGTGTTTATACAGCTCCTTTCTCCTGAAAGTATCCATTAACTTTGGAATAAATCTCCTGCTCTTTGCTCCACCACTTTTTTTTTCTGTAATTATATTCAGTAAATTACTATTATCCAAATTGCGCCAGGGAAAGAGACAGAGCGAGAGCGAACTTCTAAACGACTGGAGGAGGCCGCCTAGGAAAACACAGGGTTCCCAGGCCAGGACTATAGGAATTAGAATGGGCTAAAAAGTTTTCCTTTTATTTGGCCTGGCATTATCCCTTTGAAATGAGATCAATTTCAAGTTGGGCTTCCAAGCCCCTGCCCCGCCCCTCTGGCGGCCCCTCGGCCTGCCCGGCCTGCTCCTCAGAGCTCCTCCTTGGAGGTGAGGAAGGGGTGATAATGTGCAGTTTGCCTCTTGCTGGCGCCAGCCGGCTGTGCTGTTTATCTGGCTGCCGGGGAATCGGGGCAATTAGGTTCAGCCGGCCTTAAAGCGCCAGGAGCTCCTTTTCTGAGGCTCCCATACGGGGCTAGAGGTTGAGCCTTCAGGTTCTGGGGGTGGAGGAGAAGGGTGCTTGGGAGGCCCCCTCCCCCACTCACAGCCACCCCTGGGAGGGTGGCGACTGGGAGGCCCAGGGGGGCACGTGGATCCTTTCCTAAGGGAGATGCTGGGCTGCGGAGATGGGGGTGGAAGGCATTGTCCCAAACCGAAATGTTACCAGGCACTGGGAGAGGCTGGGAACTCTTCTGGCTTTAGAATTAGGATCTAGATCTCAAAAGGCTAAGTACCCCCTGGGGGCTCACCAGAGGCCTGTCTGGGCTGAGCTGAGCTGAGCACTAACCTTCTGGTAACACTCGGCCCCTGGCTGACTGCTCTTACTTCTGAAGGAAGTTGGAGGAGATTCCTGAAGTTGATGCCTGAGGCTGGAGTGTCTGATGTCTCTCTCTCTCATGTCCATTTCTTTGAGAGGGGCCCGCAGGGTTCTAGGAGCTCTCCCCTTCGAGTTTAGAGCATCTAAGTTATTACTGAGAAATCGATACGACTTCTGTAAGTGCTAAGCTCCTAAGAGGGGACTGGAGAGAGGACAGAGGCAGCCTACACTTACTCTAATGAACTTCTGTCTCCCACCTGAGCTAATGACCTGGGGCTCCCCTGGCCCAGATCCGTGGGGCCTGGAAGTGTGGGAGTGAAGTGGGGGTGCCAGTTCAAGGTCGCCCAGGACTGTCCATACCAGCATTATGATTACTCCTAATAGTCAAAAAATGGAAAAAGTCCAAACGTCCATTAGCTGAGGAACGGCTAATGAGATGTCGTATATCTAGACAGCGGAATACCATTCAGCCATAAAAAAGTTCCGTAGACGCTGCGGTACCGGCGAGCCTTGACAGCACCAGGCCGAGGCAAAGAAGGGCCACGTACGATGGGAACCTGTTTGTGTGAAATGTCCAGCTTATGCAGATCCATAGGGACCGAAAGTAGATCTGTGGTTGCCTAGGGTTTGGGGGTTGAGGGAATAGGACTGACTGCTAACGGGACAGGAAACTGTCCAGTAATTACATGGTGGTGTTGGTCTCAACTCTCAATATACTAAAAACCACTGAATTATACACTTTAAAAGAGTGAACCTTAGGGTATGTGAATGAGAATTCAGTTATTTGAAAACAGGTAACTCGGTATTGGTCCCCACCTGGCCTCCCGCTTTGTTTCACAGAAGTAAAACTACATCTCCTGCCTTCCTATGTGGCCTTGGACGGGTCCTTTACCTGGCTGGACCTCAGGTGCCCCAACCAGTTAAAAGGAGTAGTTGAGCCGGGTGAGCTTGTGACATTATAAATCCTTGTGTCTTGGGGTGGAGTCCATAGGCCTTCATACTTTTTAACTTGCCCAGGATGGAATTTGCATTCAGTTTCCAGCCTCTAAAGTTGTTCAACAGTTCCTTGCGAACAATTTTGCTGGAGCAAATGGGGGCTGGTCAAGTCCCTTCTAAAAGCTTTGCAGTTCCTCACGAGCTGGCGTGAGGGACATTTCAAATTTATAGATTTGCTTTCTGCTTCATTCACATTAGGACACACCCAGGCCGGGAATGGCCGTGGGTGGTGGGAGTCTCCGGGGTCTCTTTCAAGAAGGGACTTCGATAGCCCTTCTTCCCCTCCACATTTTGGTTCCCAGATAAACAGCTCCTGGGGGAAATGCTGGGGTTGATGACAGTGGCTTGACTCCAGTCACCACTTCCCATTGCTGCCAAGTTTCACTTTTGGGGGACAGATCTGGGAGGGCAGTTGTCCAGAGCACCCCACCATGTGTGGCCTGAGCCTCAGCCAATCAGCTTTTTGCAAAAGGAACCCTAACACAGGAATTACAGGCCTTCCGGTAAGTGAGTGGGGAGTGGACAGGGCATGAGGCTGGGGGTCAGGAGACCTGGCTTCTGGCTGTGGCTCCGGCTGTACAACCAGTTTGCTGTGTGGCCCTGGGGGAGTCACCTCCCCCTGCCAGGCCTCAGTGGTCACGGTGCGGTGGGAGCGCCCGCCCCAGTTCTCTTTCCCTGGGAGCGGTAGCCCTACTAGCATTTTGCCTCTTGTCCTGAGAGGCTGGTCCTCACTCAAGTCTGGTCTCTAGCCCCTCCAAGGCCTCGAGGACCAGTGGGCCAAGCGGCTCCTACTGAAGGCGAAGAGTTCCCTTCCTGGGGTCTTGCTGGGGGTCTCCTTTGGGTCACCCCTTTGAACTTCTAGGTCCTCGCTCTCCACACCTTTGTCCGCAGAAGCCCCCACCTCTCCATTATCCTGGTCACCATTGTCTTTGTCCACACACGTTGACTGAGCACTTCCTGTGCATGTGGTGGACTGGGGTGAAGGGGTGTAATACAGGGTGCCTCTCATTGCGTGTGTCCTTGGGATGTAGAGCAGAGTCAGGCCTGGGCCCAGATTCCAGTCCCACCATGATTGGCTGGGGGACACTGGGCAAGTCAGTCTTCTCATCTGTAAAATGGGAATAATAATGGCCATCTTGTTTATTTTTGAGAAAGGACGAAATAAGAATAGGTGCCCAGAAGCGTGACGAACCACGCTGTACCTAGGTTCCAAAAGAATACGATGATTTGCAATAAATGGAGTTGAAAGTGCCCGGCATGGAGAAAGACACAGGGTAGGCATTCAGCAAATGTTTGCTTCTCTCCCAGTGCCTATTCCATGATTCACTTTTCCTTCTCCCAAACTCCTGTCCACAAAAGATTCCCTGTTTCTAGACCTCAGAGCCTTGACTTTGTTGAAGTAATTTCAGGCTGGAAAAGCTGGGTGGGGGAGAAGGGAAGCTGCATTGGCTGTACAGAGCAAAACAAAAGCTCCTACAGCTAGTTGTGCCTTATTATAATCGTGAAAAACACTTATTACCCCTGTGTCATTACTGATACCTGCCTAATAATAGTTATTAGCGCTTTACTACCACTGAGAGTTTGTTTTAGTTTGCGATTTGATGGTGTTTAGTTTCATTTAGGGAAAATGAAGGGTCATTTCATTCATGCAAATTGTTACTTAGTTTAGCAAATTGTTACTTCCCCTAAAGCAAGAGGCTAAGGAATTCTTCTGAAGGCAAAATATATGTTTTTAAGGAGGAGTATTTTAGGCAAATGAAAGGAAACCAAAAGAAAAACACCGTAGACAATAAGGAATCACAGAGGGTCTGAGCTGGGAGGTCATGGAGAGCTTGGGGTCTGCCCCTTCTCTACAAAGGGGGAGACTGAGGCTGAGAGCTAGCGGGAAGTGACCGGCTTAAGGTCTCCCATCTCGGAAGCTGGGTTGCCTTCCTGGGTTCTAGCCTGTCTTGCCCTCCTTCCTGCCCCTGAAGAATGTCAGTTGTAATGCAGCTTAGTTGGAAAGGAGCTTCTGTACCTCTCACACTCAGTTCTGATTAGAGTTGCCAAATTTAGCCAATAAAAGGACAGAATGCCTAGTTGAATTTGAATTTCCGATAAACACAGCACATAATTTTTTAGTATACGTAGTTGCCAAATAGTGCGAGGGATATACGTATACTAAAAATTATGCCACGCATATCCAAACTTCAAATTTAACAGAGCAGCCTGCGTTTTATCAGGCAGCCCTAGCTCTGCCTTTCCTTGCTCCCATGTTTCATTTGTTACAAGGACAACAGTTAGTGTTTGTACAGGTACTTTTCCAGAGTACCGAGAGCTGTTTTACATATATTCTCTCCGTTTGCCCTCCTGGCGAACCTGGCAGGTCTTTATGATTATTGTCCCTGTTTAGAGCTGAGGAGACAGGCTCAGAGAGGGGAAGTAACTTGCCTGAGGTCACACAGCCAAAGGGGGCAGATGAGGGCTTGAGTCTGGGTCTGTACCCTGAGCCCGCAGCCTTACCTGTTGGGTAAGAGAGGTGGTGGGAGAAGAGAGTTTCCTGGGGGCTGGGCTTATTATTTGAGGACACCAATAATCAAAAGCAGGTCGAACCCCCAGGTGTGACCTCCCCTGCCCCAGCCGTGACGTGTTGTGTCTCCTGTCTTCCAGAATCACCACCACCCCCCTATTCTCGGCTGTCTCCTCGCGACGAGTACAAGCCACTGGGTAAGTGTCCTCCTTCCCACCCAGCTCCCTTTCAGTCCGGGGCCCAGCCTCAGTGCTGAAGGCCTGGAGGGGAGGGGTGGGGAAAGCAGGCCTGACTGCCTTTGCAATGGGGCGAAGTTTTACAAACACACCTACAGCTGGGCCAAAGCAGACCCAGGCTCTGCAGCGAGCTATTTACATCTCGAAATTCCTCCGCTCATCATTAACCTCTCTGTGACCTTTAAACATGGGCCTGTGGGAGATGAATGGGTTTTGGCTTAAGCACCTCATTGGAGATGGGGTGGTGTTTCTCCCTCTTCCTCTCTCCCTCCCCCAGCCCTCGGTTGCTCTCCTTTTAGCCTGCGGTAATTAGCACTATGACAGAGCATGAAGTCTCTGTGGAGAGGAGCCGTGTGGTCCCCCCCCCCATGCCAAGCCAACACGTTCACCTGGGCAGAAACAACAGCTGGACCGTGGAGACAGCCTGTGTATCGGCGTAGAAAGCCCCTGGCATGGTCCGTCCCCTCGGTGCGCTCAGTGGACGTAGTCACTGTTTCAGGCAGGTCCCATTCGGAGGCAGAACGTGTTTTCTGGAAAACCTTGGGGCTAGACGAGCAGCTCATATTCTGGAGTAGAGGCTTGTGGTTTTGAGCTTGTTTTCTGGCCCTGCTGTACCTTCCAGTGGAGGGTCCCAGGGGTGGGGCCAGTTAGTTTGGCTTTACTAGTACGAGGAGAGCAACTTTGTGACCCAGGCAGTTCCCGTGGGATTCAGGCTCTCGAAGTCAGCTGGCACGGCAGTGATGCTTAATACATTCCACCAAGTGACCACAAGAAGTGGGTTTGGTTTTGTTTTTTGGTAAAGGCCTCTTCCCAGTAGCCTGTGTCAGCATCATCTGGGAGGTCACTTCTAAGTGTCACAGACTCTCAGGCATCCAGGCCAGTTTTCTTTCCAGGCCCCCCTGTGGCGTCAGAAGTGCCCACCGGGTCCGCTCAGGAGTTTGACCTCTTCAGTCGAGGGGGACAGAGGCTGTCCCATGATGGCGTGTGAGTCAGTGGCTTAATGATGGCAACTTCCTCATTGTTTCTCCCCACGTCTGGTCATCCCGTGGATGGAGGAGCTTTATTTAGCTCTCCGGGGAACCCCAGAGGTCATCTGGTGGGACCCCCTCACTTCACAGATGAGGAATCTGGCTGAGGGATGGAGAGGGCCCCCTAGCTAATGAGCAGCAGGGCTGAGGCAGAAACCCACGAGCATCCCCCCTATTCAGCTCAGCCATTCCCCATCCCTCCCTCACGGGCTTGTCTCAGCATTTCCCAAGTCAACATAATTGCACTAGTCGCTTAGGAGATCCCTAGTTCCATTAGAGGGGAAAAAAAAATCCAAGTGTTCTTAGTAAATGTAGCCCCTCCGTTTGAATGTCAAGGATCATTGCCCTGAGGAATCGCGGGTCAGCCTGTGCTAAAGCAGCAAAAACCAAGACCGCGCCTGGCCCTGCAGAGTGACCATTTGGAAGTCAACAGGTGTCTCGGTTATTTTACAAATGGGACGACTGAGGCCTAGAAAGAGGAAGTGACACTCGCTGGTGGTCACACAGCTCAGGAGTCTGCAAACTGCAGCCCACCAGCTGTTTTCGTACAGCTTGTGAACTGAGGACGGTTTGTACTGTTGTAGATGGTTAAAAAAAATCAAAAGAACAGTATTTCCTAACGTGTGAAGACGATATGAAATTCAAAGTCTAGCACCCATACAGAAAGTCCTGCTGGAGCATGGCCGCGTGCCCCCGTTCCCACTTCGTCTGTGCCGCTTCTGCACTGCAGTGACTCAGTTGAGTCGCTGTAACAGAGATCGTGTGGCTCACGAGGCTGAAAGCTTTATTTACAGTGGGGCCCTTTGCAGAAAAAGTTGGTGAGCCCTGATTTTTATGACTGATGGCAGAGGTGGGATGCAAGCCTGGGGCCCCAGCTTCCAGACAGGGTCCCTCCGTGGGACTTGAGCAGTGATCGAGGTCGGGAGTGTTCTTTTTCTCCACCAGCCACTGCCTTGCTTCCGATGTCAGGGGTCACTAGAAGCAGTAAATGGGAGGCTTTGGAAGAATGCATGATAGGGCCTCATGAGCCGTGAAAAATGGAAACCGTTCCCCCTCCTGGGACCCTCACTTACAAAGCTGTCCACTGGGGCTCTCTAGCGGCTCCCGTGGAAATAAGGTTCAGCCTGCAATGTTGCTACTTCAGACAAGACTCGGGGCACTGAACACTTCGGGACCATTAGATGTGAAAAGCAAAACTCTCTTAAGAAGTTCCCACTTGGGCATTGTGGGTATTATTTTTATTTTAAAGAGATTTTCCATCTGTCCTTATTTCCCTCCTAACACATTTTACCAGCAGATAACTTTTTCGTGCCCTGATAAATAGTCCGAGCTATTTTTTGTATTATTTTCTTTTTCTTGCATTGTTGCTTTTTCATAAACAAAAAGTCAGTTCACTTCTAAGCCTCTGTGATCGATCACATGAGACCAAAAAAACCAAAATAAAACCCAGAACACCCAGTCAGCATCTGGCAAGTGGGAAACAACAAAACAAAACAAAAACCCCAAATTGGTTAATGTTTCATCTTCCCGTTCCCCAAACCTTGTGGTAAAAGGGGAAAAAAAAAATCCTGCAGGACCGAATGGAATTCTAACTAGCCAGGGCCTTGGCTAACGGTTTCTGTCCCAGGAATCCCCAGCTCGGAGTGGCTGTCCTGAGCCAGGTGGGACCAGCTGAGCCAGACCTGGGTTGAGCTGGGTAAGAAGGTGACGAGCTGTCAGCCTCACAGGACATGCCTTATGACTCCTTCACACGGACAACACCTCGTGGCTGGGAGCAGAGGAAAAATTTTGCGAGTCCGCCTGCCCAAAAAGGCATCGGCTTGTCTGGGTAGCAGCTCAGCGTTCAAAAGAAAACGTGCAAAAGATTTTCCTTTCCCCATCTCACTGCACTGCAGACAGGGGAAAACAAATAATGCACGTCATATGAAGCACTTAAAATTACTTTAAAAAAAATGAACGTCTTAAAAAAAACCAGTCCAGGCGTTGAAAGTTGTTCTGTGAGCAGGTTTGGATGTTAAGGAGTGGAGGAGGGAAGAGGGAAAAAAAGTTAATCTGGGAGCAAATGCTTGAGCCCTTAATTAGAGGGGTGCAAGTGGGACAGAGTGAGGGTGGCTGGTAACTTGTTAAAACAGAGCTTCCCCAGCTCCAGCAGGAGGAAGGAAAGGAAGGAAGGAAGGAAGGAAGCAAGAAGGAACAACTTGAAGAATTTTAATGGTGGTAATTAAGCACAGCAACTATGAATTGTTTAGGGGCTTAATTTAACCTTACCCACGGAGGCTCCAAGTTGCTACTTGCTCAGTCCCCTGAACTTGGGTTATTTCTGTGGTCAGAGTAGTTGAGACTTTTTCAGGTGCCAAGGCTGCAGGAGTCAGCATTTTCCAGAGGAGTTCCAGGGCTGGCTGGCCTGGTCTCGTGTGATCATGGGACGAGGTTACAGAGTGGCATCAGAAAGCTGGGAGGGACACGGTGCCCTTTGTAAGCCCTTGTGTGCGCATACACATGCACACGGGCACACGGGTGCACGCGTGCGCGCACACACACACACACACACACACACACACACACACACACACAGATGCGCGAGAGAGAAGAGAGGCATGCTCCACAGCCAACTAAGTTGTCTTTCTCTTTGCTCCGTAGATCTATCTGATTCCACATTGTCTTACACTGAAACGGAGGCCACCAACTCCCTCATCACCGCCCCGGGTGAATTCTCAGGTTGGCATTTCTGTCCTTGTACGGTGTTGAACGTCACAGAAGGGGACAGGTGGGAGGGAGGGAGGGCTCGATGGAGGCCTTTTTGATCCCTTCCCTCCTTTTCTTTGCCACTTTCCTCCTTCCTCTTAGATAGGAAGACTCACTGTCTCTGTCGCCGGCGTCCTTGGGGTTAAGAACAATCGGAATGAATGAGATCTAAAGATGGTCACTTTGAAAGTGCCTGTTGGCCACATGCTCACCAGTTGTCTCCACCTTGTCTCTCGTGGAACTGGTGAAAGCGCAGCACAGCCCTCCGCCCCTCAGTGTATCAGGGGAGCCTCTTCTCCCAGCTGCCGAGAGGCCACAAAACGCATGTGTTTGTATACATTTATCTTTGTGGCTTTCTCCTCCTGTCCGCACTCTGGGAAGAGACGGACGTGGAGGGACAGAAGACGGGAAATAGAGTGGGTAGAATGAGCTTGGGGGAGGGTCTGGCAAGCGAGGAGTTTGCCAAATGCTGGTGGTTTCCATGTCTCTCGCTGAGCAGTGAATGCTGGGCTAGGAAGCAGAGAGAACCCCAGTTTGGAGTCCCCCAACCCCCTGCAATGAAGAGTTGGCCACAGGGATCCTCCCATTCCCGGGAATACCTAAGCCAAGCTTTCCTTAAGAAGTGAGAGGTTGTTGGGGACCTGGGGGTATCTGGAGCCAGGAGGGACTCTGGTGCCGAGGTCCATGGGACCGTTTGGGAGCATGGCGGATGGGTGTGCTAGGAAAACAGCTGGGGCTTGCGGCCTGCGTCTGTGCTGCGTGGCGGGACAGCCACAGGCTGGAGCTGCTTCCCAAGTGGGCATGGCTGGCTCTCTGGGTGAGGGCCTCTGTGTACATCTGAGCTGTCCTTCCCCTGCCCCATGCCCATGGCGTAATGGCAACAGCAGTGACCATAACTGTTTATGGAGTGCTTCCTTTTGGCCATGTCCTCTGCTCGGGCCCTGTATGTGCATCCTCTCAGAACAGTAGTAAAGTACTCGCCCCGGGTTACATAGTAGCAGAGCCGTTCCCCACCATGCTGCTGTGCTCCTGACTGCTGTCCCATCCCCCTTTTCTGCAAGGGCGGAATGTACCTCCAGTGCCTCCATTCCCCTATGTGAAATTCTGGCTGTCATTCTTGCCGTCCCCTCCCCATGACTCTAAGGGGGACACGATGCTGGCTGCGTGTGGCTGCCTGGCCATTACCCAGGTCCAAGCCCTTCCCCGTTCTTTCTGTATTCCATCACAACCATGGGAGGTCACACTAGTACACCTGTTTCAAAGATAGGAAAATGAGAAGCTGGAGCAGGAAGTGACTTGCCCAGGCTCCCATAGTGTGGGGCTCATGACACAGCTGGTACTCGCATCCTGGTCTTCTGGGTCCCCCTTGCCTTCTGGTCTCTGGTGGCCCCTCTGATTGGGGTTTTCTTCTGTACCTTTCGGCCCCTACTTGGTTACAATGTCTTTCCCTGAAAGACCTTACCAGATGAACACAGGAAGTTAATATTTTAATCCATTCTTTTTCTTCTGCGCCTGTGTGGATGGAAGCCACATAGGATTTTGAAGCAAGAGACTGAACGGTATTTCTGAATGCATTATTCTGCGCCCCTGCCGACCCTCGGAATGTACTTAATGTAGGTGCATTGCATTGGCATGGGTCGTCTAGATGGATGGGTAACTTTTCGACATTCTCTGCTCTCCCCTGCCCCTTAATGGTGGAAACTCCCATTTGCAGAGATGCTCGAGAATTCCACCCTCTGGGTCTATTTGCAGTTATGGTCTCTTTGGATCTGTGTCCTCCCAGAGCTGGCTGGGTGTGTGGCTCAGGCAGAAAGGAGCAGACCCCAGAGGACAAACAAGAACCGGGAGAGAGCGCCCTCTAGAGGGACACGTCCAGAGACCCCGGGGCTGTTAGGTTTGGCTGCCTTTGGGGCCCTGGGCCTGGCCCGGTGTCTCGGATTACCACCCAGTCATCCCAGAGCGGTGTGTGGTACTGGCCAGTGAACAGAGCCCTGCTGCTGTTTACTGTGGATGAGGCCCACATGGTTCGCATGAGAAAATTTGGCGCCCAGTGGCTTGGAATTCTGAGGGGCTAAAGGAGCTGAGGAGGAAGTTTGGGGTGTCCGGTGTGGGGGTGGGGGATCAAACGGGGTCTGCTGGGCTTTGGTCTGAGTTTGAGGTTGTCTCAAGAGGTGAGTGGAACGTTCCCTATGTGGTCACACCTTCCGGGGATGTCATGCGTCTCCTCCCATTCTGGGGGCTCGCTGGTCAACTTTTCCAGCTTCCTTGTGCTGTGGGACTCAGAGGGCCACTGGGCTGGCACTGCCCTCGCCTCCTGGGAGCTCCTAGGTTTGGGGCTGTGGTAGCTGTCACCCTGGAGGACAGGCTCAGGGATGGAGGCTCTGCAGGGTGAGGAGAAGGCCTAGAGGGGTGACAGTCTCCATGGGTGAAGGCAGCAGTCACCTGGGCTAGGCTGGAATGCGGGGCTTGCCTAAGGGCAGGGCGGAAGGTGAGGTCAGAAAGCTGCCAGGCAGAATGTGTCGGGCCAGGCCAGGGTGTTTGATGTTCAAGGACAGATAATAAGGCCGCTGCTCACAACAGTTGACACTTATGACACTCACTACTTAGCGCTTTGCTAAGAGCTGGTCATTCTCCATCTCATTGACTCCTTACTGCAACCCAGTGAGACAGATGTGATTCCCCCTGTTTTATAGGTGGGGAAACTGAGGCTTACTGCTGGGCCAGCTGCCCAAATTCCTGAATTGTAAGTGGCAGGCTCCAGCTGGGAGCCCAAGCGAGCTGTGTGACTGCCCAGCCTTCGTGCCCTGAGGGTCCTGCCTGGCATTCCACAGCTAGGGTTCCCATCCCCTTCCCGGAGACACACCCTGGTGGGGGATAGGGGCAAGGGAGCATGATCAAAAGAGCCCGGGGACAGCCTGGCCCTGCATAAGAACCGGGGATGGGGTGCAAGGGTGGGCACAGGTCTAGAGCTCTGTGCTCATCCTTGTCAACCATCGGGCAAGGTGGTACAGACCGCCCGGAGACCACACCGGCCAGCTGCCCCAGCGCCTTCTGTCTCCCTGAGTCCCGAGGGGCTGCCGTTCCTGAGAGCCTGGCCCCTCTCTTGAGCGGAACATCTGCAGCCCCGGGACGGAGCCCACTCTTGTTTGCCTTGCACTGTCTATTTTTATCCAGTTCCAAGGTCTCTACTTCACTTTCCTGTCCTGTTGTTGAGGCCACTTTAGGGGGATGGTGGGCATTTTGAGGTGCAGTCGTCGCTGGGGCAGGCAAGGACACGTGGGTGGCAGGGTAGGGGGGTGGCAGGACAGGAGAGGGTCTCACTGTAGCTCTCTGCTGAATGGTTGACGGGACACTCCTCTGATCTGGTGAACAGCTCCTAGGTGCATGATCCCTGCTAAACAGAAGACAGGCTCAGAGGGGACAGATGACTCCACTAAGATTGCTCGGTGAGGGGCAGAACATAGAGCTTCCACTAGAGCCAAAGACTCTGACGCCCGGAGTCCTGGAAGCCTAGAAGTCCCTTTCGGGGTGCCTTCAGAAGCTTGACAATCTGGAATCCTGGCCTAGCTCAGGGCCTGGGGTGCTGCCCTTGACTATCTAAAGCCCCCTCAGGCTATCTCCACCCCCTCCATGGCAATACCTCTCCCTTTCTCCTGTTCCTTAGATTTCAGTCTAGTTTGGGGAGGACAACAAGGTTAGCTAGTTAAATTCATACTAAGGTGTGAGTGGCTGGCTGACAACCCTTCCTGCTGCTGTGAAGGTAGAATATGCCATAATTTAGGGAATTAGGGGACGAAGGGCCATGTAGGCACGGCTGCTCTGAGGAGGGTTGAGGGAAGAGGACAGGGTTCTCTTGGCCCTCAGCTGCTCTAGGCTAGAAGAATAGAATGCACACGACAGGAGGAGCATTATGGCCTGGGTGAGAAGGAGCAGCCAGATCAGGCCCCGTGCTGGGTGCTGAGTGAGCGTCCGGCCGCTTAATGAGAGCCTGAAGCGCTGTGTTGCTTTAGAAGCCGGGCCTGCTTCACTCCCATGCCGTGGGGTCGGGGGGTGGGGGGGGGGTGCAGCCCTGGGCCCGCTTCTTCAGGAACCAGTGACTCCCCATGGTATCCTATTCTCGTGCCTATTGGATAACTGTTCGAGCACTTTATTAAGCACCCACTGTGTGCAGGGTATGGCGTAAGCTGCCAGTAAGGGACTGAGCTGTCCCTTTGGCTGACCTTGGAGGTGTGTCCTGGTATCTCATTCGTCAGAGCATGCTGTTCCCTTAGAGCTGTGCCAGTGAGGGTGAGCCCCTCATTTTTAGAGGGAAAGGTGCAGCGAAGGAAGGGAGCTGATAGGATCACGTGGGGGGTCGGGAGCTCAGCTGCATGTGGATGTCTGTCCTCTCCCAACCAGACCGTACGCTTCTCGAGGGCACAGTCCATTCTCTAGGATTCTTGCATTCTGTACATGGACAGAGTTTGGGAACAGAGGCTCAGAGAGGTTAGGAGAGGAGGTGAGGGCCACACAGCAGGCATAAGCAAGTAGAGCCAGGTCACAACCTTGGTGGGTTCACATGCCCAAACACCTGCCTCGTTTCATCTCCGTGGTCTCTGAAGAGGTACCCTTTGGGGTTGCTGCTGTTTGGTGTTCATCGTCCGTGCCTACGGAAGCTGGGAGAGGAGCGTTGGTGCACAGTACTGTTTCCAGCCGCTCCCTCCATCTAGGGCCCAAGATGCTCTCCTCAGGCACTCCCGTCTAACAAACCCTAGAGCTCTTTGTTCTCCATGGTGCTTCGTTCAGTTTAGTCAGTGTGTGCTGGGTTTCTTTAGCGAAATCGGCTGAAGAGCATGGGCTGTGCACCTCGAGGCCCTGTGTTCAAGTCCCAGCCGTGCCCTTTCCTAGTTGTGGGACTTTGGGGCAGGCACTTAACCGCTATGAGATGATGCCTGTGAATCAGCCACGGCTTGACACACAGCATATGGTAGATGTGGCCGCGACAGCGTGGCAGCCGCTGGGCTGGCAGCCGGGAGCAGAGATACAAATTACATTCTCTCTATCTTCATGGTACTCACAGACAGGTGAAGACACGGTGATAATGAGAAGTAGTAGAAGAGGCTGTCCTAGAGGAAGAAGAGGTTAGTGATTGACCCTAGGTGTGGTAGGGAGGCAGCCCAGGAAGACTTCCTGGAAGAGGTGATATCCAAGTTGGGTTTAATGGGATAAATAGGAGCCTACAAAAGAGACAAGGTTTGGGGGTGGGTCAATGTGTTCGAGGGAGAAGAAATAGCAGGTGCCAAGGTCTGGAGGTGTGAAAACAGCCTGAGGCTGAAAAAGCAAAGGAATTTAGAAGGGTTAGTAAACAAAGCACCAGGTGCTGGAGGGAGATGAGGCAGGGGAAGGCCAGGGCCTGGGTAATATTTTTTAAAAACTTTTTATTATAATATAGAGTGTACAGGTAAGTGTCCAGCTCAGTTTTTACAAACTGATCGCACCTGGGTGACTGACAGGCAGAGCCTGGATAACATCACTGTCACATGACAGTGCTTACTGGCTGTAGGTCTGGGGTGCTGCATGCCAGGCGAGTGGTTTAGGAGGGAGCATGGGAGGGAGCGCGGGGGAGTTTTAGCTGCAAAGAGGGTTTCACTTGGCTTTGGAGAGCAGGAAGGAAGTCTTACCTGGGGTTCGAGGCTGATGGTACCCAGACACAATTAGACTTGAACCCAGATCGTCCCCACAGATTAAAAGATGGCTTTTGCGTGTGGCCCCCACTTGCTCTGCCTACCCCCAGGTCAGGCTCTAGCTTGGAAGTGGTGGGCCTGGACTGACGCTGGGCTCCCGGGTCAGGACCAGCTTGCCATCTCCAATTCAGAAATGGCCCCAGACTCCTTGCCCTTTCTCAGGGTGTGGCCAACCTGGTTTGCAGGAAGCAGTGTAGGATGGCAGTCAACATGCTCGAGTGGCTTCCAGGCTTGGCTTGGAGCTTTACCCTGTGGTGTGACCTCGGGCAAGCACTTCACATCCCCTGTCTCAGTTTGTTCAGCTGTATATTGGGCCACTGATCTCAGGGGCTCCTCGGCAATGCTGTGTTTTGGGCAGAGGGTACCAGCTCCTGGGCCTCGGGGTTGTGCATGGAGCTGGGGCTTCTGGCCTGCAGTACCTGAGCTTCCCATCATTGTCCCAAAGTAAAACTGCGCCTGGGACAAGGCCATGCAGAGGGAGGGGCTCAGCGTCCTGCACCTCCCTACCCTGAGAGCACTAAAGCTTGGGGCCTGGAGTAAGGGTACACTTGACCGATGAAGAATCCAAGGCCCAGAGAGGGCAACTGACATGCCTGAGATCACACAGCCTTATACCCTCTGGGGTCCCTGACAGAGGAACCCAGGGCTGGTGTGTTTCCTGATGGTAGGCTTTGGGATGGCAAGTCAATGTATTGATCATTTATTAAGAACCTACTGCGTGCCAGTGGCAGGTGATGTAAAGTGAAGAAAGCCTGGACCTCCCCCTTTAGGAGCTAATGGTCTAGAAGGAAAGGTAGGCGGCAAGCCAAGACTGGTGAGTGATTCTTGTGCTAAGTGCTGTGGAGATACGGGTGAGGCTCAGTACCAGCACAGAAGCAGGAGCAGGGGACGCTGTTGGGGTGGGAATGGGCTGTTTAGGGAAAGCATCAAGGAGAAGGCGATTCTGGGTTGGGTTTTGTGGGATGGCTAGGAGTTCACCAAGGAGCTAGAGACAGCCTGTGGGACAGAAGGCACAGCTCGTGCAGAAGCAGGGAGGTGTGCAGTGGCTGCGTGTTCTGAATTTGTTTATGGCTGGAAGGTGAGTATGTGAGAGATGGGGGAATAGGGGAAGAGGAGGAATCCAGAGAGATTGTCCTCAATCTGGAGGAATGGACTGGAACAGAGGGACTGTGGTCATTGGGGCCAGAGGAACTCTAGGATATGCTTGGCTCTGGACCTTGTCTGGCATTCAGCATGGGGCCTAGCCCATAGCCAGAGGTCACTGTGGAATAAATGAATGAAGGAATAAATGATTTTTTTTTTTTTTTTTTTGCCTGGGACAAAGGGACCCAGAGTAAGAGAGAACACATAAGATCATCACGGATATTTGAGAATCACAGTAAATGCAGAGCTCCATGCCAGGCTCCCTCTAAGTGCCATGCCTGTATTCATTCATGGAATCCTCCCAGCAGCTCTGTGAGGTCGCTACTTTTAGTAGCCAAATTAAAGGAGAAATAACTGAGGCTCAGAGAGGTTGAGTAATGTACCCAAGGTCATCCCGCTAGAAGACAGTAGAAGTGGGATCAGAACTCAGGCCATCGGGCCCCTGTGGGGTTTCCCATGTCTGGCCCAGTGCCCCCTCCGCCCCCTGGAAGGTACAGGACCGACTTGGTTCTGGTTCCTCTTGGTGCTTCTGTGCCCCCCGGGGACCTGAGTTCTGGCAGGAACAACTCTCACCAGGTCCCAGAGCAGCTGTGCTCATTGGATGGCTGCTGGCTGGATACATGAATGACCAGAGGCATGGGGGGGGGGCAGGTCTCCGAGAGGGGGCTGTGGGGCCAAGGGGGGGTCCTGTTCCTGCCCAGGGTGGTTTGGCTCGAGCTGGAGGCAGCCAGTGCCTACCCCTCACTACACCTCAGGCAGCCTACATCTCTGGGAGAACCAGCAGGTTTTCTGAGGAGACCTGAAATTCCAGAAAATGCACTTGGTTGCATCCAGCCTAATCACAACCATCTGTCTGCCGGGCTCTGTGGCTCGCCCTCCTCCTGTCCCCGCTGGCACGCTTTCCCTGGGCGTCTGTAACAATCGGGAGCCGCACTCGAAAGTTTCCTTGTCGGGGTAGAGTGGCTGCTGCCAAGAGCTCCTTCTTTGATGCAGAAAATATATCCTGAAGGTACTTTGTCAGATGTTTTTATATGAAACATTCTCCCTCCATGGCCCTTGGCTGCCAAGGGAAGTGGAGATGCATCACTTTCCCAGTTGCCCTTTGTGGAAAGAATTCCTGGTGTTTATGGGCCCTTTCCCCACACCACCCCTGTCAGGGCCTGGCACCCTCAGCTGGAAAGGGGAAGGCCTTACGGGTGGCATCCCTGCAAAGCCGGGGCTGCCTTGGCCCGAGGGAGGGACGCTACCCTCACCCTGTGGTAGAAGCTTCTGGGTTTGGAAAAACAGAGGTCTCATGTCTGGAGCAGACATCAAAGCCACTGCCCCAGACTGCGAGGTGAATCATTGCCGGGACTTTAATTGATCTTTAAAAGGAGAGGTAGGTGCTCAGAGATAGGGGCCTGGAAACCATTTTCATCTCTCTGAGTCGTCCAGGGTTGTGCCAGCACAGGACAGAGCTGGGAGCCGCAGGGCTGTTGGGCCTTCCATGCCAGGTGGGGGAGAAGGTGGGCTCCAGCACACGGCCTGGCATCGGGGGTGGGGGTGGACAGCTGTGGGCAGAAGGGAGTGTCAGGAGGGAGGTGGGGGCCAAGTACACCTGTTCTCACTCTGGCTCTGGCTTCTTGGGCTGAACAGGCTGAAATGGGGGCTCCCAGAGGCGCACCTCTGTAGACAGGCTGTCTGTATCAGCCCATCAGGATGTGTGTACCCCAGGAAGTCCCAGACTGTGTCTCTCCCCACCCCTCCACCTGTCTCTGCTCACCTTCTTGTCCGCTGCCTTATGTCTGGCACTGAGGAGATATGCTCCCCAGCTGCTGTGCGGGGTCCCAGCCTTACGCTCGGTGGCTGTATGGTCTTCTGTAAAGCACATGTCTGCTCTGGGCCTCAGGTTCTGTCCTGCTAGGCTGAGGGATGTGGAGGGTCACTCCAACCTACCCCCAGGGTGGCAGGAGGAGAGGGGACACTTTACAAAGCAAGGACTCCAGGCTGCTCTTGGGGCAGATGTTGGGAGTAGGGTTTGGGGGGTTGACTCTGTTGGGGGGGCAGGGCCTGGGTCTCCCCCACCTAGTGCCCAGCTCAGGGCTCGGTGTGTAGTAGGTACTGGGATTGTATCTGTGATTCACAGAACGGTCCCCCGAGAGGGTTTAAAACAAAACACAACAGATTTCATGGGGATACCATGGGTTCTCCGCACCCCTCGATTCTCTAAGCTCATGTCGTCTGTCTCTGGTTCAAGGAAACCGTGACTTGGGTTGGAGGAACCCTGCTTCTGGGGTCCCCAGTGCTGTTTGACCTGAGAGAGGAGCTGAGGATGGCAGAGAGGGCCCATCGCCTCCGACCTGGCTGCCCAGCTGTGTCTTAGCTGCCTGCCCTCTTCCTCACAGGGCAAAGGCCAGAGAGAGCCTCCGAAGCTTCCTTCTGAGTTTAATGATAGTGCTGTTCCTGGCCTGGGGGCCAGGAGACCCAGCTCCCAGTCCTGGCTCTGTCTCACATCTCTTGGTGGTCTCAAACTGCTTCTGTTTGGCTTCTCCATCTGTAAAATGGGTCAGTCGGTCTAACTCATTGGTTCTCCGCCCTCTTTGCACGTTAGAGTTCCCTGAAGAGTTTTTAAAAAGCTCAGACCCTATCCTGGAGTGGCTGGGGAGGGACAGGCCATCAGGATTTTTTAAAAATTCCCCAGGTGATTGTCATATCTGGCTAAGAACCCAGATCTAGAGGGACCTAGAGCATCCAGGCCATCTTCCCTCAAGGCAGGAGCCTTTTCTGTAGCTGGGCCCCCAGCCTACACTTGACCACTTCTGGGGATGGGCGCACAAGACATCTTAAAACAGGTGTTGTAACTGGCAGTGTAATAACTTAGCCTCCCTTTTGCAGCCTTATTCCACTTCTCACAAGTGGGCCTGGCCACACCTCACGGCCACCACGGAGGCCCCACATGTATGATGCCGGGTGTGCATTTGAGTTTCTGTAAGTGGTAACGAGGTGACTTGGTAATCAAGCATCAGCCTGTGGGACAGGATCGCATGAAGGCCAAGGTACCCAAGGCGGGGCCTTCTCAGGAAACTTACAATCTAACTGGAAAGATTGGGGGGAAAAATCGCTTCTTAGAGAGGCAGGGTAAATGCTGTTTCCTCAGGAAACAGTGTAGGCTGGGAGACAGAGGCGGCCCAGGCAGCTTCAGGGGATGCTGGGAGTGGAGTTGGGGCGAAGGTCAGACAGAGGGTTTCACCAGGCCACAGGGGAAAGGGCACCCCAGGTCTCGGGGCCTGCTGGGCAAAGGCAAGGCCATGGGAAGATGCTTGTCTGGGAATGGGAGTGACCCTGGCAGGGCAGTAAGAAGTGGGGCCCACGGCAGGGCATTGAATGCCACTTTGGGGGCAGCAGACTTTTCTCTGTGGTGGGCCGTGGCTGGGTGCTCCAGAAATACTATTGATTGATGGGTGCATTGACCGTATCCTTAGCGGATGGGTTTGTGCAGCCCAGGAGTATAGAGTTTTGTTCGTTTAATGTACACTTTTTATTGATATATATATAATACGTGTGCAGAAAACCACACATGTCACAAGTGAGCAGTTTTTCCAAACTGGGCATATTTGTGTTACTGTTGCCCAGATCAAGAAACATGATGTGACCTCAGAAGCCCCCTGTCATGTGCCACCCCACCGCCCCTCCGCACGGGAGCTGAGCTCTGTTCTGACTTGGAATACCGTAGGCTCGTTTTCCTGTTTCTGACGCTGGTGTGAATGGAAACCTATGCTCTGGGCTCTTCTCGTTTCCTTTGTTTAATTGAGATATAATTGACATATGCCACTGTGTTCATTTTAGGTGTACAGCATGGTTCGGTGTATGTGTATGTTACGAAGCAATTACCACATACATTTAAACGTTCATAACCACCTCCTGACAATTTTTTTTTCTTGCGATGAGAACTTCTAAGGTCTACTCCCTGAGCGACTCTGAAATCTACAATCCAGTACTGTTAACAATGTTGTACGTTATATCCCCAGGGATATTTATCTTATGACTGGAGTTTTGTACCTTTTGACCGCCGTCCTCCACCCCCGTGCTTCTGGCAGTCACCAGCCCAGAGAGCCTGTGGGCTCTTTAATGCACCAGAATGTTCATGAGTCTCATCCATATTGTCCTGGATACCTGTGGGTGCTCATTCCTTGCTGGATAGGCACACACCATGGTTCTCCTAGGCTGACGTATCCATCTGACTACTGATAGGCACCTGGGCAGTTCCCAGTTTGGGGCTCCTACCCATGACGCGTCGATACGTATTCTTGGACGGGCCTTTCTGGGGCTAAGGACATCTAGCCGGGAGTGGACTCGCTGGGCTGTGCATTGAATGTGTGGTCAGCTTTATTCCGTGCCCTGCCAGGCTGTTGTACCCTTCTAGGATGAACGCTCGGTTCGTCCCACCCATTGTACAGATGGGACTGGAGAGGGGCGGTGCCTCACCTTGGCCCCGCAGCTCCCCATGGATTCACGTCCCACACCCCACCTCCCGGCTTCACCCCTAGGGTAGGATTTTTAGCTCCGTGCCCTTTCCAAAGGGCCTGGGTGGTGCACTCTGGGAAAAACAAAAAGGAGAAAAGAGTGAAAGGAAACCAAACATTGGAAAAGAAGTGTGTTTCCAATAAACTGGGCCTTTCACCAGTAGCCAAACTATTACATTCCTGTGCCCCGGGGGCCGCCGGCCGGGTTTGCCGCTCTGGGCTGTAAATCTTGCTGGGCATTGGGCTGGGACTCTTGCACCGTCCCTGGGACACACAGACAGGCAGTGTCCTTCGGGGCCTTGGATCCTGGGGCGTCGGGGTGACCTGTCGTTGTTTGGGCGGGCTGGCTGTGCCCCAGAGGGGCCTCTGACGACAGGGCAGCCGAGCCCTTCTGAGGGAGCAGTGTGTGAGTTACCGTAAGAGATTTTCTCTGCCCGCCCACCCCCTCCCTTTCTTGGGTGCTTTGATGGGTTTGAGGTGTTTATAGGCTTGATTCATGACCGAGTTACCAGGGTTTTCCACGGAAATAACTTATTAAAGGGGCCGTGCACACTGCGACATTGAAGTCTGCCGAGGGGCACGCATCAAAGGCGGCCCTCCCGAGCCAGGCAGTTTCACTGGCCACTGCTTAGCCACGGCCCAGGAGGGGCAGGAGGGGGCGGGCCTCGGCTGCAGGAAAAACACTTGGGCTTAAGAAAACACTCCCCAGACAATCCCAAATTCAGGTCCACGGGAAAAAAAAGAAGAAGAAGAGGGGAAAGTGAAAGCCCAGCATTCCAGGCCAGCCCTCCGTCGGACTCTCCTGCCCAGATGTGGGGACACATGTGGGTACCCGGCTGACGCATGGTGCCTGGACCTTCTGCTGTCATGCCTGCACCTCCCCTTGGCCCAAGGCTGTTGCTTGGAAGGCAGTGCCAAGGCTGCGGGCTGCCTGCTGCTTTTTGCCAGGGTTTGGGTGGGGGAGACGTGAGGGCTGGAGGGATCTTTTGGTTCTCCCCTTCCTGAGAGCTCCTTTGCTTTGATTTAATGACATCTGATCTGCCCTTTGAAGCAGACTAAAAGCCTTCCTTTTCCAGGAAGCCTTCAGGGATTGGGCAGCCCACAGCGGCTTCTCTTTTTTTTTTTTTTTTTTTCTCAACGTTCAGTGGTTTTCACCTCCATACTGTTCCCTTGACCGGAGTTGATTTGGCTTTGAGTTTATCCCCCATCCCCGACCAGACTGTGTGAATGCCTTCTGGACAGGACCTGGGTCTGTCTCTGTCCCTTTGGGGTGTGACTAGGAAACTGGTAGCCCTGGTCCCTGGCATAGCCCACCTCATGCAGGAAGACATGGTTTGGAGCCATTCCCTGAAACTCAGTCCTGGCTCTTTCACAGAAATAACAATTGTCATAGAAATAGTAATAATGCCAAAATTTGAGGGTGAAACATGTGGCAGACACAGTACGTGTTTCTTGTTCCTTATGCCCTTTCAGTAAGGTCGGTTGTGTTACTATGTATCCCATTTTATAGATAAGCAAACTGAGGCTTACAGGGGAGAAGTCATTTGCCCAGGGGCAACAAGCTAATTAGTGGCAGAGGTGGGGTTTGAACCCAGATCTGCCTGATTCCAGAGCTTGTGTCCTTGGATAAGTTACTACCCTTCTCCAGGTGGAACCACCCCCTCATTCTGTCCATAAGTCCACAGGCTGGTTGGAGAAACAAGACAAGTCCTCATGGGGCTGCATAGGGTTTAGTGTTTGTTTTGGTTTATGAAGATATAATCTGTATACAGTAAAACTTCTTGAAAGTGTACTGTTCCAGGAATTTTGACAGTTAATGTAACCGCTGCCACACACCCATGTTCTAAGATATAGAACATTTCCATCACCCTGAAAAGTTCCTTGGTGTCCCTTTGTGGTCAGCCCTTACCCCAACCCCCAGCTGCTGGAAACCCCTGATCTGATTTCTGTCTCTGTAGTTTTGCCTTTTCCAGAATATCCTACGAATTTAATCATACAGCAAGTAGCCTTTTGTACTTTTTCCCCTTAACCCAGAAGAATGCTTTGATATTCAGCCATGTTGTTTCATGGATGGGCATTTGAGTTATTGCCAGTATTTTTGTCTGTAAATGTGTTTTCAAGTTTCTGTGGGAACGTAAGTTTTCACTTCACTTGGGTAAATACCTAGGAGTGGGCTTGCTGGGTGTATGGTTAAAGGAATATTTAACTTGATAAAAAACTGCTCCACTGTTTTCCCAAGGGTTGTACCATTTTGCAGTCTCACCAGCAGCACAGGAGAGTTCCAGTTACTCCATGTCCTCACCAGTCCTTGATGGCCGTCGATTTTTATTTGAGTCATTCTGATGGATGTGTGGTGGTAGGTCATTGCGGTATCAGTTCACAGTTTGCTGATGACTGATGATGTTGAACATCTTTTCATACACTTATGTGCAATCTGTATATCGTTGGTGAAGTGTCAGTTTCAATCTTCGCACATTTTTTCCTACTGGGTTGATTGCTTTCTTATTGAATTTTGAGAGTTCTTTATATATTCTGGTTCTCTGTCCTCTCAAAAGATATATGTTTTATAAATACTTTCTCCTAGTCTGTGGCTTGTCTTTTCATTTTCATAATGGAATCTTTTGAAGAACAGAAGTTTTTAATTGTGCTGAAGTCCAATTTATTAATTGTTTCTTTTCATGTTTTTTGTGTTGTATAAAGAACTCTGCCAAACCCATGGTCATAAAGATTTTTTCCTATGTTTTCTTCCGAAAGTTTTGTAGTTTTAGGTTTTATATTTAGGTTTATAATCCGTGATAAGTTAATTTTTGTATGAGGTGTGAGATAAGGTTTTAAGTTCTGTGTGCATGTGTGTGCACGTGTGTGTGTGTGTGTGTGTGTGTGTATGGAAGTCCAATTGTTCTAGTACCATTTTTTTAAAAAACTACCCTTTCTCTTTTAAGTCATGTTGGCCCCTTCATCAAAAATCCATTGATCTTATGTGTGTTCTCTTTCTGGCTCCTGTTGTGTTTCATTTTCTACCTGTCTTTCCTTTTACCAATACCACACTGTCTTGATTAATGTGGCCTCTGGTAATAGTAAGTTTTCAAAGCGGTTAATATGAATCCTCTGACTTCATTCTTTTTCAGAGTTGTTTTGGCTATTCTAAGCATTTGCATTTTTTCTGTTAATTGTACCATCAGTTGTTGACTTCTACAAAAAGGCCTGCTGGTATTTTGATTAGGATTGTATGGACTCTATACGTCAGTTTGGGCAGAATTGACATCTTGACAAAATTAAGTCTTCCCATCAATGAATATGGTATACCTCTACATATATTTAGGTCTTGCGTTTCTCTCATCAGAGAATATAGATCTTGCACATCATTGTTACATTTTTACCAATGTAGTTCGTATTTCTTGGTATTTTTGTTAAATTGTAAATCATTTTCCAATTATTACTGATATATAGAAACACAAGTAGTTTTTAAATATTGACTTTGTAAGCACAGGATTTCAATGGCTTGGGTGGTTGGTATTGGGTGCCATGTTTTGGAGGAAGAGTTCCAAAATGGAGATTTATTTTTTTCTCCTGGACTCAGGAATATCACCTCTGCCCCATGACATTTCCTAAGATGGTCAAGTGTGAATTTGTCCTACTAAGACATGTGGCATCTTGGGTGACTTGCCACAGCCTCAGTCTGTGAAGTGGAAAGCAGTGGAGAGAACTGGATCAGATGACCTGGTGAAATCCCTTCCAGCTCTGAGCTTGACGTTCACACAAACTACAGGGTGGGAGCTCTGGAAGGGAGCTGAGTCCTGATCCGAGGGAACCCTCTCCTTATTGCAGAGGAATGAGAGGGGAGGGTACTTGCCTGGGGTCACACAGGGGCTGACCCTGACGAGAGGACGGGTCTCCTGTTCCCAAATCCAGTCCTTCACCCTTGATTCAGATGGGGAAAGACAGCCCTGTGGGAGGTGACTCCACAGCCGGGAGGGAGGGAGAGGCTGGGGAGGCGGCCATCAGTGCTGGCAGCCACGAGGCTGCCAGGCGCTGTGACCCTCAGAAGTGGCCAGTTCACGTTTGGCTGTTTTCAAAGTATAAAAGCACCGTGCTTGGAAATGCGGGTTTTGGCTGACCTCACCCCAAGTGTGGAGTTTAAAGGCCTTTGTAACTCTTTGGTTTGGAACCGGGTCTGGGCATGGCTGAGGAAAACACTGGAACCCATTAGTGCTCGTTCCAGTTGCTCTGCCTAGAGGAGAGGGAGGCCGCCTCCTCTCCCCTTAGCACTGCAGACAGCCTAGGAACCTGAAGGGTACAAGCAGGGGGAGAGGGGAAGGGAGACGAGGCGAGTCCTCAGCCATTGAGGACCCAGCCTGGCCTGGGATGGGGCCAGGAGCAGCTCGGCTTTTAATGCCTGTTTGCTTTGATCCTCCCGGCACCTCTCTGAGTCATCCCATTTTACAGATGAAGAAACCGAGACTCAGAGAGGTTTCACTTCTCTACCAGAGGCACACACGGAGCAAGTGAGGAGCCGTGACTCGGACCCACGTTTACTCTGAACTCAGAAGCTCGTGGGATGGGGAGGAGCTGCTGATGGGCACAGGCTTTTTGTTGGGGTGAGAAAAATGGCCTGGGACTCGATAGTGGTGATGGCTGCATAATGTGGTGAGTGTACTCATTGCCACTGAACTGTATATTTAAAAATGGTTAAATGGTGGTTAATTTCATATTATGTGTATTTTACCACCATTAAAAAAAAAAGAAGCTGGTGTGCCCTTTCACCCGTCCACGCTGCCTCTCCCTCCACAGCAGCCTCCTTGGCCTGGGCGAGCATGAGCCATCGTACCTGGGCCTCCTGGTTGGTGGGACTGCCTGGGCTCCAGGCAGAAGGGCGGGCAGCTTTGGGCAGTGGAGAGCCGCGACTGGGTTGGCTGTTGCACACCGACCTCCCCTTTAAGGATAGAGAGAAACTTAGACCCTGGCAATATCCCCAAGAGGATGCTGGGACACTGTCCCAGAGCTCTTGATCCACACAAAAGAGGTGGGACCTGGGGTGACCATGGCTTGCTGGCCACCAAAGCCGTGCCATAGTCCAGGGCTGGGCTGGAGCCAGAGCGGCTGCCCTGGTGCCCGCCTGGTTGGCCTCTGGTCTCTGTCCCTTGGCACTGCTGGCAGTTAAGGCTCTTTCCCCCACAAGAGCCTTTCCCTTTGGGAGGGTAATCAGGGAAGGAAGTCAAAACCTGCCTGCCCCTATTTTTTACAGATGCATAATGAAGGACGTAGGGAAAATGATATGAGGTACTTCAGCCAAAACAAACAAGCAAATAACTAAATAAAAGGGGCTAAATGAAGCCATCTTGATAATTGTTGAATGAGTGGGTGTTAGCTTAGGTTGGGTTCTTAGAAGCAGAACCCGTGAGGGGGATGTGGACAGATGTGGCTTATTGGGGGACATGTTCTCAGGAGAAGGGGGTGAGGGAGGCAGGATAGGGCAGCAAGGATTGTGGCCTCAGCTGGAGGCCGGCCTCAGCCTCACCCATCGGGAGCTCTGGAGCTGGAAGTGCACCTCGAGCCAAGAGGTCAGTCTTCTGTTCCCGCGTCAGTGATTGGCCGTCAGCATGCGTATGTGTGTTAACACGCACGCGCACCCCGCCCCCCATGCTGGGGGACTATAAACGCCTGACCAGGACAATCTTCCCCAGAAGGGGCATCTGGGAGCCATTAGCGGCCCCGACCTCCCAGTAGCCGGGGGTAACGGAGACCCGGGTGGGACAAGCAACGGCACCCACTACATGGATATAGATGGGACTCTCTTGTTACTTTCAAGATGGGGGAAAAATCTCTGCTCAAACAAGCTTCTGAGAAGCAAGGAAGAAAAAGGGAACCCCCACCCGCTGCTTGCTGGCCTAGTGCCAAGCACCTCACCTGGCGACTTCCCTGTTCCGAACGGGGTGGCCGAGCCTCCCGGATGTGAAGTAGCCCTAGGTCTAGGGGTTGCCCGATCGAACAATGAAAGTGCAGGGTGTCCAGCTACAGTTGGATTTCAGATCAACAGCAGCATCCAGTTTTAGTGGAAGCATGTCCCACGTTGTACTGGGGGAGCAGTTACGTGTTGTGTACCTGAAATTCACACTCTAACGGGCACGTTGCATTTTACCTGACCGTGCCGTCCAGGTCCTGTACCCTATAAGACGGGGAGTTAAGATGTACACTCGAGTGGGGCTGACACTAAACGCTTACATTTTCAACCCCGATGGGTGCAGCACTCACAAAAGGGGTTTGGAGGCAGCATCTTGCCAGGGCCTCGTAAGGGTGCTGCCGATAGCAGAGCCCATTAGAATCATGTGGTCAGCTCTGGAAAATTCTGATGCCTGGGCACCCGCTCCAACCAATGCAGCCTGAGTCTCTGTCGGACCCTTCCACCTCTGGTCTTTTTAAAAACACCCCAGGTGAATGGAAGATGCAACGAGGGCCAAGGCTCATCGGCCTGGGCCCGCAGCTTTCCACGTGCATGGATGTGGAAAGGAGTACACCAGAGACCAAGAGGGGTCTCTCCCTACCCCAGAGCCCCTGCCCTGTGCTGAGCCCAGGAATGTGTTTGGGACAGGCAGGGAGCCCGGCCTGTTCGTCACCTTCCCCAATTCGGCATCCTCCCACGGCTCCCTGCCACCCGCCGGCAGAAGTTTGGCCTGGCACGCAAGCCCTGCCCCAGGCTGCCTGCACGCCAGGCTCTTTCATGGTCCCCTCGCTTTGCCGTTCCCTCTTCTTGGAATGCCCCGCCGGTCTGTTTTTGTCCTCCTGGCCAACTCCTCCTATTCCTTCTCAAGGTCCAGCTCACATGCACCTCCTGTCTGGAGCCTGCCCTGGCCCCCTCAGCAGAGCCGGTCACCCCATCCTCCATCACCTCATGGCAAAGACTCAGGGACAGCAGTTCATTTCTGCGCGGGAACGAGCGAGGGGTCTGCTTGCTCCTCTCACCGCTAGCTTGGTACTTGTCCATGTCCGATGGTGGTGCTTAGCACAGCGAGGCACTTGGTAAATGGGTATTGAATTGGAGGAGAAGGAAGGATTTTGTTGTGGGAGTGGGGTCCCATCTTTCCTCTTTACTCCATCGTCCCCAGGAGGGTCCCCTCTTTTCCTGCTGCTCCTCTCCTTGGCTGACACTTAAGATTGTTTGCCTGTGCCTAGGCCCTGTGCAGCCCAAAGGTAAACAGGTTTATAATGACTAGAGGGAAAAAAAAGCAAGTGAGCCAGGAAGTTGGGCAGTGCCAGCTGTGGGCCTGGGTAGGTGGAAAAAGGCCCCTATGGCAGGCCCTGAGCCTTGGAGCTGGGCCCCAGTGGCCTGGGCTGAGCCTCTGCTTCCCAGAACTCCTCTGGATAAACACGGAAGGAAGTGAGGGGGGCAGCCTCCCCCTTTCTGAAACAGGCCATGGCCCAGAAGGAGGCTGAGTGGCTGGGGAGGCGGGAGGGGGCCAGGACCCCACTTAGGAGAGGCCTAGGGCGCTTGCTCTTTTGGTATTAAAAGAATGGCTTTAAAAAAAATTGTGGTAAAATACACATAACATAAAACTTATCATTTTAACCGTTTTTAAGTGTCCCGTTCTGTGGCACCGAGTGCGTTCACGTCGTGTAACCGGCCCCACCACCATCCATCCACAGAACTCCCTTCAGCTTGCAAAAGGAGCATCGCTCTCTGAAGCCTCCTATTCAGTTCTGTGGAAAATATAACCAAGAGACGATTTTTTACATCACTGGCTGGGGGCACGGATGAATAAAACAGCCCCCTGCCCCTGGGAGCTCTCATTCTTGGGGGGCAGAGAGGACTATGGATCCAGGGGAGGTCAGGCAGGAGAGGTTGGCGAGGACGCAGCTGAGCGTGTGTGGCAGGGGGACGTGGCCAGTCGCAGGCTCCGGATGTGACACCAGGTGATGGCACACGGGCCACTCTTATCAGTCTGTCTGTGTGACCCCCGTGAACATTGGGGGTGGTGGCGCACGACGTGAGTGTCACAGCCATCCAGGAAGTTCGGAAGGAGAGCAACACCTAACCCTAACCCTAACCTTGCTTGGCTTCCTCTAGTCCTCGGGTCTCCTGCCTCTTGTGTGTGTGTTCTCGCTGTTGTGACGTCAGGCCATAGAAGGTCACATTTTCTTTGCCCCCCTCCTCAAGGACTGTCGGATTAGAATTGCTTTTCCATGTGGCACCCCCACACGTCCAGATGTTTCCCGGCAACCCTGCTTTGCCCAGGGAGCAGTTCTGAGTGGGGCTTAGGCTGCATGTGGGCGCAGAGGACAGGTCTGATGATGGGCCGAGATGCGGAAGGAGCAGGCCCCTTCGTTTGGAGCAAGGTCACAGACGGTGGCTGCTGGGCATACTTATGTGATGTCTTTGAGGCCATGCAGGTGCTCCTGCAGGGATCGAAGGCCCTCACTTGGCTGCAGACGGAACCCACGTGTGGACCACTTGACCTGGCAGCCTTGAGGACACTAGAGGTGGCCAGTGGACATCTGGCATCATGTGTCCATCTTCCCGGGGCCTCAGATGGCCCTCATGGGGCCTCCTGCAGAGACAGCCTTACCCCAGCGCTCCGTGCCCCAGTGTGGCTCCCTGGTCCTTCTCCTGGAGGCAGAGGCAGGTGGCGCTGCTCAGGGACGTGGGTGTGCAGCCCGGAGAGCCCTTGGTGAGGGAGGGGGCCAGGAAAGGCTGCCAGTGTTTTAAGCTTAAAACACACCTCATGGCTTTTGTTTTTCTGAGAATCATGTGGCTCATTATGGAAAATTTGGAAAGCATAGAAAAGTGCAAAGAGACACAGGGAAGGGGCCGTCATCCTACCCTCCAGAGATAATCACTGTTAATAATATTTGGCTTATTCTGTTTAAAGTTTTTTTTCTCTTAAAAAAATACAATTTTGTATCCTGCCTTTCCCCCGCAGCATTATATAAATATTTTCCCGTGTCATTAACACGCTTCATAAACCTTGTTTTTCGTGGCTGTGTTCTGTTCCAGCCTAGGATCTATCAGCACTGCCGTAGCAGCTGGTAAGCCGGACACCTGGCTCCCCAGGTGGGAAGATGAACCCCAGCTGTGAGGAGGGCCCTGCCCACAGGGTGGGCTGTGGCTCTGGTTCTTGGTTGCTCTCCAGCCAGTCCTCTGGACTGCATCGCTCCCGGCCCGGGCCTGGCCCAGGGAGGTGTGGACATCCAGCTTGGGTGGCGTGAATCACTGTCTCCTTTGAGCTTCAGAAGTCCTGGGCATGAATGGTGGGGCTCTTCCAGGAAGCCTTCCCTGGTCACCCCAGCCTGGGGTGGCAAATGGGTGTTTGCCTTCTCCTCTGAACTCCCGGTAAGGAAGAGCCTTCGCACACCCTGCCCAGAGTGTGTGTGTGTGTGTGTGTGTGTGTGTGTGTGTGTGTGTTTGCGGGTGAGTACCATCCCTGCCATGCTTGACCTCCTCTTGCGTCAGACGGTATTGGCTTTAGAGGAAGGCCTTGCCATTGACTGGCTGTGTGACTTTGGGCACGTTCCATAACCTGTCTGAGTCTTGGTTTCTTCGTCTGTAAGATGACAGTGATAATGCCCTGTTTGCTTGGTTGTGTAAATGAGAGAGACAGTCTATCCCAGGTGCCTAGTACTGTCCTAAGGAACACGGTGGGTGCTTGGTAAGTGGTGAGGGTTATTCTGAGTGTCAGCAGCGAGACTGTACTGGCCTCTCGTCTTCCCTTTCACCCGCAGGAATGCGCGGCCCTGTGGGCGAACGGTTGACCCGAACTGCAGTTGACCTAGCTGCAGTTGAATGAACTATCTTTGCTCCCTTTTCGTCTGCCTACATTTTGGTTGGGGAAACTGAGGCCACCCTGAAGTTCTGCCTACACTCTATGACTCTTGGCAGATCCCTTGAGGGTGGTTTAGGAAACGTCTTTAGGGGATTCAGGAACACACTGGATACATCAGTTGGTGAGCCAGGGAAATTAGCAGTAACGAGCTCATTTCGATAGCAATGAGCTGAGTCTCCCTCCAGCTGCCAGACATTTATGAGGCTGGCTGGGTGCCGGCGGCCTGAGGCCTCCAACGGCCCTCATCCCTCTGCCTTCCGGCTGGAAATAATTCGTATTTAAAAAATAACAATAATAAAAAAAAATCTCCATCGCCTCTGGCTTTCTGATTCCTTCAGGCCCAGGTGGGGAGATGGTAGATGTCTTTGCTCTGTGAACTCTGTGCGGGGCAGCAGACAGGAAGGGTCCCCCAGCTTCCCCTCCCATTATCTGCCAAAAGGTAGGGCCACTCCACCCATCCGAGCAGAACTGCCAAGGGACATTGCCTCGCAGCGACCCTCTCTGTAGCGGACCCTGCTCTTAGCGAGGGAAGGATTGTTAGAATTCCAGGAGGATCCTGGAAGGGCTTTGGATCTTTTTCCTGCTCTGGGCCTCAGTTTCCCCATCTATAAAATGAAGAAGAGATTGACAGGAGGATGTGGGACTTTCAGGCCCAGCATTATGTGGAAACCGGGGCTCCCGGGGTTGAGAGTTTCCAGTCTTGTTCTGGAACCATAATTACCTGGGGCGTGTGTTAAATGCAGATTGCCAGGCCCGCTGAGTCAGAGTCTCCGGGGTAGGGCTCAGCAGTATACATTTCTGGGGTAATTTTAAAAATTGATATTAAATTAACCCAACCTACAACTCACCATGGTGAAGTGTGCAGTTCGTTGGTTCTTGGTATATTTTCAGTGTCATGCAACATCACCCCTACGGAATTCCAGAAGGAATGTACATTTTGAATAAGGGCCCCCAGGAGATTCTCTGTTGCTGCCCATCCCTCTGGGGACCTCTGCAAGCCACTGTCCCTGAGGGCTCGATTTGGACTCTTGGGTACCAGGCAGTGAGGCCACTCCCTGCTGAGAGAGGCAGGTGTTCAGGACCTCCGTGAGCTAAGGTGAGGGGTCTCCGAGAGGAGGAGGCCAGGTTGGAGTCCAGAGGGAGTCCTGTTTCCCCCCCAGCTTCTGAGGGGAGCAGAGGCTCTTCCCCCATCTCTGTCCAGTGCACGTCATACCTGGCAAGCCAGTGAGTGCTCTCACTTATAGATCTGGTGACCCTTTAACTCCCAGCTTGGGATTCTGAGGGGCTGGGCACTTGCACAGTGATGGCCCACGGGGCTCCTCCCACCCCAGGGACACCCTTCTCCTCTTTCCCAGCCCATCTCTGTGGGTGTCAGCCTCCTCTTGCTGCCCTGATCAGGGCATGTCCTGATACTGGGGGTGGAGGCACTGGTCCGCGTGACTCTCCCCCCATGCCACGCCCACCCTCTGCAAATTCCCCTCCAAGCAAGGGGGGGGGGCCCTGGGAACTTCACCCCTAGCAGACAGGACTTTTCACAGGGGTCACAGAACCTGGGGTAGGGCCAACTTACTGTCGTTCCCACCTCGTCAGTGAAAGAGACAAGCTCTTTCCCTGGGTGCCCGCAGCTTCCCGTCGATGGCACAGGAGACCCCGCCCTGGCTGATGCTGTGTCTGCTGGTCTCTGGCGGGCCACTCCCTGTCAGGCAGCAAGATCCTGCACAAAGTCCTCTGCGGCCCTGATGTTTGTGGCCTCGAGGCTCCATGGGTGTCCAGCTAGCCCCTCGGACAGAATGGCACTCAGCCCCTAGCACTCTTGCTCGGTCACCCTTCCCCTGGGGCAGGGGTAGCTGGATGGCTCCATGCCCCTTGCCTAATGTACCTCACGGCTCTCAGGGTCATTGTGGGTGTTTCTGACCTTGTCTACAATCAGCGCCTCTTCCTGAGCCCCAAGCCTGACTTAAGGCAGCCCTGTGGATCAGTAGACATGGCCTTTGCCTCTGACTGCCCAGGGGGCTCGCTGGCCCAAGACCTGGCTTTGCCTCTGGGCTTGGGTGCTTTTACGGAGTTCTTGCCTCAATTGTCTGCTCTGAAATTCTCCTCGGAGCTCTGGCGGGTCTGGCAGTCCCCTGTGGCCGCCCCTCCATGGTTAGCCTGTGGTGGGCCACACTCCTGCGTGACCTTTCTCTCCATGGGCGTCAGTTTCTACGTAGGACATCACTGTTCCTTTCTAGCCCTGCCCTTCGATGAGTCCCCCTGCCCCAGATGTGGCAGCTCCCCAGGGAAGGCTGAGTGGATGAATGGACCCACCAGCCAGAGACCCTGCAGAGCCTTATTCCCGTGGGATTCCCAGAGTCCCCTGCAGTTTTCAGTGAGAACGGAGCTGCTGAGAGTTTGCTTTCTCAGAAGGGTTGGAGGCTCTATGGTGGGGCAGTTTTTTCCCAGGGTCCCACCCACACCCCCACTCCCAGCCAATCCCACAAGGTTGACTTGGGGGACATTCTCTTGGGGTGGCTGGTGGTAGGGCTTGGATGGCGCACAGAGGCCTCTGGGCTGGCATGGAGTCAGTTTCTGCATCTGTAAAATGGGTCTCTACCTGAAAGGGCTTTTTTGAGTGTGAAATGAGATGATGCGTGCAAACACCTGAGCGGTACTGTCTTCCTGGCCATCAGCAGCACCGATGTCCTCATTATACAGATGAATGAGGGAGGCTCCCAAAGACATCCCGTGGCTTGTTCATACAGCCCGTTAGTGAAGGAGCCAGGCCCAAGGTTTGCCCATTGCGATAGCACTTCCTTTTTCTTGCCTTTTTTTTTTTTTTAAAGTAACACATGGTCAATGCAGAACGTTTAGAAAACAAACACGAAGGAAACACAAGTTACCCGTAACCCTGCCACCCTGAAAGGAAATCACTATTTTTTAATTAGCTTGGAATATAATTTTTTTTTCTCTTTTTCTTTTTTTAATTTATTTATTTGACAGAGAGCACAAGCAGGGGAAACAGCAGAGAGGAAGAAGCAGGCTTCCCACTGAGCAGGGAGCCCGATGCGGGGCTTGATCCCAAGACTCTGGGATCATGGCCTGAGCCGAAGGCAGACACTTAACCAACTGAGCCACCCAGCTGCCCCTCTTGTTCTCTTTTTTATTTTTTTTTAAAGGTTTTATTTATTTATTCGACAGAGAGAGAGACAGCCAGCGGGAGAGGGAACACAAGCAGGGGGAGTGGGAGAGGAAGAAGCAGGCTCATAGCGGAGGAGCCTGATGTGTGGCTCGATCCCATAACGCCGGGATCACGCCCTGAGCCGAAGGCAGACGCTCAACTGCTGTGCCACCCAGGCGCCCCTCTTGTTCTCTTTCTTAGCAAAAGACAGGCAGCAGAAATCTGCTCTATATGTGTTTGTTGCCAAATGAAAAGAAGGTGGCCACACAGAGTGCATAGAGCTGGACACCTGGCCACATCGAGAACGTTTCCTTAATTCGGCAAATATTCTGCGTGACTTTTAATGGGTGTTCAGTATTCCATGTCACGGCTGTGCAATATTTACTCACCAATCCCGCGGGCCTGGACATGGAAGTTGTCACAGCGATTTTTTTTTCTTTTTTTAACGATCATAAATCCTGCAGCTCGGCGAGCATCCTTGTGCATATGTCTGTGTGCACCGCTGGTTGCTTCCCTAGGATAAGTTCCTAGAAGTGGGACTGCTAGGTCAAAGGCCATGCACATTTAAGGTCAGAGTGCCCTCCGGAAAGGCCATATCCGTTTTCTCCCCCAGCAGCCGTGGAAGAGAGAGGGCCCGGATCTTGTAACTCACAGCCCTTTGCTATTTCCAAACCGTGAGCCCAGAAAGAGTTGGAAAAAAAAAAAAACAAAAACAAAACCACTGCGCTGGGAGCGACTTCCTGCCAGAGGAAGGGAGGCATTTGGTAAATAGTCCACTCCCAGTTTTTGAGTGGATGCTCTGAGGCCTGCCTTCGGGCCAGGCCACTTGGGAACATGCAGAAAAGTCGAGAGCTGGTCCGTGGTCCCATCCTCCGGGACAGGGAAGGCGGTGAACACCTGAAAGACCATAGGAGCGTGAGACCCAGGCAGGGGACAAGTTCAGGCTGAGGGCAGGGCCACGGCCGCCTGGGCCACCTCCATCCCTAGCATCTGGTTCAGTGCTTGGAAGGACAAGACGTGCGGTGAATATTTGTCGAATAACAAAAGCAGCTTGTTACCAACGGAAGCCGGCGTGAGCTCTTTGAAGTAGGGTTTGAGTCTTGTTCACAGCTGGCTCTGCCCCGAGCCTAGAACAGCATCCGTTGTCCATAACGAGGCTCCGTGGGACAGACAAGTCCGAGGTGGTGAAGGGGCGGTGCAGATCTCCGCAAGGAGGTGGGACGAGCCGTCCTCGGGCTGCCACTCATCCACCCCCCAGCCCCCCCTCGGTGCCAGCAAGCACTGGACAGGGAGTCTGGGTGCTGATTTTGTGCCCCCACTTCTGTGTGAGCAGGGCAGTTGCCCCCCTGTCTGAGCCTCAGTTTTCTTAAGGGCCTGGACTTTGTTCTCAGAGCCCCCTCTGGCTCTCGGGCCAAGAATCTGGGTGTCTGTGGACAGGATGGAGGCAGGGAAGGGTGTCAGTTGGCAAGATGTTCGCCCCATACGTGCAGTAAGATGGGGGTCCCACAGGTGACCTCTGCCCAGCCCTGGTCCTGCTCCAGCCCTCAGCAGGGCCCTCTCAGGTGGCTGGTGGCACTCCCCTAAGGAGGGGATCTGGAAATAAGGTGATCCAGCCCTCTCCAGCGGTGTCCTTCTGATTTGAGTAAGGTGGATTGTTTGAGAGAGGAGGGGCCCCAGCTAAACATCCTGCTTTTAAAGTCCTGAGTGCCAGCCCCTCCACCCCCTACCCCTGCCCTCCATCCCTCGGCCCCCAACCCGGTAGGCTCCTCCGGCAGCCCTCGGGACTGGCATGCCTCTGCCCCTCAGCTTGACTCCCCTCGTGTGCCCCACAGTAAAACTGCTCTTGGTGGCTCCCTTCTCCCTCTTGTCCTGTTCCCCTCCACTTGATTCCCCACACTTCCCCTCTGCTTAGACTAAGAGAAGCTCTTCCTACTGGAGGAAGGCACTTTTTGGCAAAACATCTTTGCCATCTTGGACTTGTAGCCTCAAGATCTGAGTGCGGAGCCCATTCGGTCGGTGAGGACTCTAAGCACCAGGGAAGCGAAGCTCCTTGCTCAGAGCCTCTGGCACAGCCGTGGCCTCGGGCAGGACAGAGGAGCAGCCTGAGGGAGCTGGGGCTGCAGCCCAGCCTCTGCCTGCCGCTTGCCATGGGACCTTGGACGAGTCCCGTTTCCTCTCTGGGCCTCAGCTTGCTTACCCCCAGAGTGAGTGGGTAGATGATCTCTTGATCTCCTTTCCGCCCCTGCTTCTCTGTCTCTAGGTGAGGATCACGCGGCATCTGGTGGGGAGGCCTCTCGCCGTGCCTCCGGGGCCTCGTGGCACCCCCACCCCTCCCTTGCGCCCCACTTCCTGCAGCCAGTTTGGAGCCAGAGACAAAGGGCTGCTCTGGGTGGGAGGTGCGGCCAGTGGGGATGTGTGCTGGTGCCTGGCTGGCGGGCCCTGATAAGAGGCCGAGGCTCCCTGTGAATCGGCGGGAGGTGCTGGGAGCGAGGGGAAGATAGGGTGCACTGGTGTCTGTCTCACCAGCCTCTGCCCCCGCCCCCAGGACCTCCCCAAGCCCCCTCATACAGTGAGAGGTTCGTGGCAAATATTAGACCTGCAGAGGGAAAGGGACACATCAGCTATGTAACCTTGGTGACTCCTGTCCTATTACATGTTTACAAAGCTGGGGGTTCTCTGGCCCCAGCAAACCTGGGATTCAGAAGGCCCCGTGACCCTGGGGTTCTCTCCTGGCCTATGGGACAATGCGTAGGATGGGACGTGTGTGGTTCCTGGAAGTTAAAGGTCTCCCTTCCCGGTGAGCTGTTTGTTCCGCATCCTCAAGGACCCTGACTTCACTCTATTGTTCGTGTAGCTGACACTGAGCCTCCGAGCTCCTCTCTGGGTTTGCGCTGGGGTGGGGGACTCCTAGGGTTGGCAGTAGGGGGCTGGGGGTTGGGATTGGTGTATGCCGGCTGATGAAGAGGCATCCGCTCGTTCGCTCATTCAGGGACGATGTTGTTTTGGGACACCCTCTTGCTACACGCGATCCTGAGATAGTGACAGCCTGTGCTTTTGTATCTCGGGTTTTGTCAAACTGAGGCTCGGCCATTTCTGGCTGCGGCCGACTTCCTGCCCTTGGTGGGCATGGTGATTAAGCTGACCCGTCAGTGATGGGCTTCGATCCGACAGCATCTGAGGGAGGAAGTTCAGGGGGGCCTGGCCTCCAGACGTGAACCGTGACAGTGACCTGCTAGTGAATCCAGCATCTCCCCACTCGGGATTCATGAGACCGTTGAGTCAGAGTTAAGTGTGAAGAATTGAATTCCCCAGAGTTGAGGGGGTGATCCCAGAATTCGAAGGCACTGGCTCTGAAGGGTTAATCTTGTTTTAAAGCATCAGTCAGGGAAGGCTATATCCAGGCTACTTTCTGGGAGATGCAAATGCATTGGGATGTTTTGATGTCAGTTACCGTGTGACAATGATAAGAACAAAGTGAAATTCCTCTGGCCTGGTTTTCAGTTTACAAAGAACAATTCAAGGATCCAGTTGATCACAGAAGATCTTCTGTGAGAAGCTCCGGCCAGGAAGACAAAAGTCTTAGCTCCACTTGGCAAGTGGGAAGACTGAGGCTTGGCAAAGGGCACACAGTTTGCTGAGGTCATGCCACCGGCCAGTGGGGTGTAGATGGGCCTTGGGCCTCTGGCTTCCAAGGCCTGGCCCCTTGCCGTCACCCTCCCTGCCCCCCCAGAGCCTCATCTGCCCTGTTAGCGAGCCCATCCTTATTTTCGGCCCCCTTGGTGAGCCAGAAGCTCTGACCAGACTCCTCATCAACCCCGTGGAGGGCCCAGCCTGCCCATCCCAGCAGACCTGGCCCTGTCCTCTAGGGCGTTGCCCAATGGTGGGGGGACTTCACGGCCAGGCGGCTGGAGATGCTGTTGACAGAGCCCACTGGGCCACTGGCACCCTCCCATCCGTCCGCTAGCTTTGCTTCGTAACCTGAAGATTATTCGTAGCAGGCTCTTCATTCCGGGGTCATTTCTTCCTGACACCTGGTTTTCCCCCTTAGTCACGTATATTTATTAAATAGTTGAAAAGTGAGGGGGTGTGAATTTGATAGAGGTTAGACAGAACAGCCCACCGTGGAATCCAGGGCAAACGCAGGTGACTTGGGGGGTCATCAGACAGTGGGGGTTTCCCTGGTGGTCACTTCTGCCCCAGCCACCATTCCTCAGAGGGTTGACTGCAGCCATCTGTCCTGTGTGGGAGCCACTCACCCAGCCTTCTCACCCCTGCAGACATGGCCGAAAGTTTTCCCTGAGAGCCTTTTGGGTCCCCCATCCCCTTTGCCCCAGCACTAGGCCGTGTTCGGAGGGCACACACAGCCACCCCCATACCCTAACTTGTCCCCCAGCATCCAGACCTCTCCCCAAATCATGGATCCTGCCCGGGTTCCATAAATCACCCTAAGAGCACATTCCTTGGGGGATTTGTAAAATAATCAAAATATTTGGGGAAAAGACCTTAAGATTACTTATGGCTATTAGTGGGATCCATATATTTTGGCACCAAGCATGGCTTAATTGAAAAAATATGTGTGCTTGGTGATTTCTTTCTTTCCTTTTTTTTTTTTTTCCCCTTCTTTTTTTTATAAGGAGTAAGCCCAGAGAGAAGGGTGGTTAGGGAAAAAAACAGGGAGGAATTGAATATCAAAAGGGTTTGTGTGGAGGAGCTGTTTACAGAATTGTGGAAAATATAATGCTAAATGGAAAGTAAGCCCTGCCTATATAGTCCGGGATTATTAATAGAACTGAATTACCATGCACATAATGAACCTTTTAAGAGACCTGGGACAGCTTTCCCCGTTGCAAAACTAGTTTCCTTCGAATAGCACCATTCACGCTGCTAAGGGCATTGGGTTACAACAATAAATAAAAATGAACAGTGCCCTGAGAAATTCAAGGAGTGCACAAACGTTTCAGTGATGTAGTATGAGAAAACACTACTTAAACATTTAATTGAATCGCGTACTTTCATCTTCAAAATGCGAGCGTTTGAACTGCCACCTGAATCTTTCTCTTCACTTCATTAGATTGCCGCCCCCCCCCCCCGCCCCGGGGGTCTCGCTCCCGCCCCTCCCCAGGCTTTTCCCCTTCCCTGCTGCATCCCAACTCAGTTTTGCCCGAGATCATCAGGAAGAGGAGACAGGACTGGGCGTTTCCTTGCAAAGCTGTAGAGAGAGCTGTAGAGATGAGGTGGGCTTTTCCAGATGCCCTGACTTGGTGTTCGCTTCGGAAGCCCGGGTCAGTCACCACCCCTCCCTGAGACTCAGTTTCTCCTCTGTTAAAAGAGAGGCTTGGATTGGATAGAGCCTCTGGATCTTTGTCACAGGACACATGCTTGGTGCCCAGGTTCCCCAGGTGCGAATGTGGTGCCTTCCTGGTGAAGAATGATGGGAGGAGGAGCTCCTCAAGGCCGTCCCGGGTGGAGGCAACTGGAGGTCACGGACACCCGGGGCTGGGCTGTGTGCCTAGTGCTTGCAACGACAAGTTGCCTCATAGAATCCCCTTGGATTAGGGACTTCATGACTCTGATCCCGGGAGGTGGCCTGGGCTGATACCTGCCGAAGGAGGCCTGGCCCCACGCCGTGTGCTGGGGTTGAGTCTGCGTGTGTGCGCAGTGGTTCCGAGTGGCCAGGACAGCGGAGCCGGCGAGGGCCTGCTGACACGTTGGGCTTGGCGTCTGAGAGAGCCAGGGACGATCCTGGGTCTGCAGCACACGTGCCACACTTGGCCAGGCGCTGTGCTTGGTGGTTAATGTGTATACGTGAGGAGCACACACAGTCACGCCCCTGAGTGTTCGCTGCAGGCGGGGCTGCGGGGCGCTCCTCAAAGATTAACCCGCGGCCCTTCCTGGGTGCCTGGCCCATCTGGGGCATGCCCTGAGCTGCTGTGGGGGACACAGAGAGGCTCTGCTCAACCCTGCCCTTGAGGGGCTCCTCATAGTCTGTTTTCACAGTAATGCAGAGGAGCCGTGTGACCTTGGCCAAGTCATTTGTCGGTAAGACTCATAACCTTTCTCTAGGTGCCTAGGGACCCCCCTGGGTCCAAATACCTCTTTTTTTGTGAGTATCTTCACGAACTGTTTTATGTCTCACCTCCCAGCTAGAACGGGGGCTCCTCAGGACAAGGCCGAGTCTTCCATGTGGCCAGTGACTATTCAGCAAACGGGCATTTAGGGGCACCTCTCAGGAGCTTGGCCTGTGCCTGGCACGGGGGTGCAAAGCAGAGAAGACCCTGACCCTGACCCTGTGGCACTTCCCGTCCCTCCGGGAGCTTGGGCTTGGAAATGGCTCCTGCAAACTACAAGATGTGTAGTCCCCGCGTAGGGTTTTGTGAGCTTGGCTGTTCCCAGAAGCAGACCCTGAGACAAAAATCCGAGTGCACAGTTCATAGGGGTGAGGGCTGGACTCAGGAAGCGGCAGTAGGAGAGTGGGCAGAGGCAGTGCGGGGAGCACGAGGAAGCCAGGTACCGTGAGCCCTTGGAGCTGAAACCTGCCGCGAACTTGGGAAACAGTGTCGAGCTCCCGTCACAGTTATCCCACCCGAGGGGCGAGGGAGCTGGGGCATTCATCCTCCAGGCCTGGGGTGTTCGTTTCTAGCACTTCGCAGGCGCCTGGCAAAGCAAGCCCCTGGTGGCCAGGGTATGGCTTCGGACAGAAGCAGGAGTTGGCATTAGGACGCTAGGCCGGGGCCTGGCTCCCTGCGGGCTGAGGGGGTGTGGGCAGAGCACCAGCAGAAGCTCAACTCCTTCAACCAGTGTTTCTGGAGCTCAGGCTATGCAGCGGCAGGTGGGATGGGGTCTGTCACCGCCTCTTTCTCAAGAGGACACTGAAGTTCATAGAAACTAACACTGAAACCCAGGTTTCAGTCCCGAGTGCCTGGGCCACACTGCCTTCCTGACACAACAGGTGTGTGTCAAGGTCAGAGCAGATTGCAAAGCCAGCCTGGGGGTGGGGGTGGGGGGCGCCCTACCTGGGTGGAGGTGGGGCGGCTTGTTCTCTGGCTGTGGCACGCACCTGTCTTGGGCAGGTTGTTGCATCGAGATATGTAGCTTGCTCAGGGCCTTATGCACTCAGCTCGAGCTCCTGGTTTGTGCAGTCTGTATCCTCAGTGCCTGAACTGTGCAGGTCATGGAGTGGGATAGCCATGCTGGAGGGGCTTTGGCCGTCAGCCAGCCCAAACCTTTGTTTTGTTGAGAAGAGGAAACGGTCCCAGAGACACCAGTGACTTCCCCGAGTCACACAGTGACTTATTGACAGCTAGAAGTTTAGCCAGGCCCTGGACGGCCAGCTTTTCTTCCTACTCCTTCTGTAGGAAGCTGCTATGTAAAGTATGTTTTATTGTAGTCGATAATAAACAATAAAAATCTCTTGCATTTAATGGTGGCTTTCTCTCTTTTTTTCTTTTTCTTTTTCCTTCCTCCCTCCCTCCCTCCCTTCCTTTCCTTTCCTTTCCTTTCCTTTTTCTTCTTTTCTTTTTTCTTTTCATTTCTTTTCTTTTTTCTTTTCTTTTTTCTTCTTTTCTTTTTTCTTTTTTGATGGTGCCTTTTTAAAAAAGCAATCTACAACCCAGCTTTTCATTTGCTTCTTAGGAAAATTTGAGGGGCAAACCAGCATCACCCATTTTCAAGCTGGAGTAATTGAGGCCCAGGAAGCTTGCCTGGGTCGTGGGACTCCCAGGGCGGTGATCTCTCTGCCATACACAGGACTCGAGTGGGTCAGGTTGGCCGGGGTCGGTGCCGGAAGCTTTTCCTGTGAGGTTCCCTCCCTGCTCCCTGACAGACACAGACTTGTTGCAGGGAGGGCTCTGGGGAGAAAGCCGTGGGCCGGTGCTCAGAAGATGGGGGTTCAAGGCTCCTGCTGGCGTTGGCTTGCTGTGTCACTGTTGGGTGTCACATCACCTCTGTGCTCTGAGTTCTTTACCGAGGCTAGATGGTCTCACATCACTCCCCTCTCCTTGCCGCAGCTCTAGCCTCTTCTCTCAAAAGGCTCACAGTGAATGGAAGCAGACACCTAATTAAAGATTACGTCCAGCAATGTGTAATAAAGGTCTGAACGGATTGCTGTGGGATCCCAGCAGGGATTGCCTAGGCAAGCGTGTGAAGGCTGCAGGGAGGAGGTGACGTTTCGCTCTGGGCAGGGGCACGTGAGGGACACTCCAGGGAGAAGGTGTCGGGGGATGACAGTAGCACTTGCCAGACATGTAGCACATGTGCCGTACTTTGTGCATGTCGTCTTACAGAATTCTTACAACAGACAACCCGGAAAGGTTGTTTAATTCCTACCATTTTGCAGATGAGGTCATTGGCCCCAGAGAGGGAGCTGGCTTGTTCAGCGTCTCAGGATCGGGTTTTCAAGCCCCTTGGCTCCCTCCCACCTCTCCCAGCCTTCCGTGCCACTGCCACAAAGGTCCTGAGGCCTGATCAGACCTTCCTGGCACTTTTAGGGCCTGGTATCTGCAAGAGGTGGTCAGGCTGTGAGTGGTCCTGTAACAGGGCATGCCCAGGGTAGAAGGTCCCAGTGCCCACCTTGGTACCAGCCACCTCGTCCCAACCTAGCTGTGGGATCTGGACAGAGTTGGGCCTTCTGTAAGTTGGGCATCTCCAAGGAGCCCCAGGACCCTCAGCAGCACCCCTCAGGCACCATCTCTCCATCTCCCCACTCCTCCTGCCTTGGCTCCTTTGGGACACTCTGACACACGCCAGGGGCAAGCAGGTGTGGCCAGCGTGGCCTCGGGACGCCTGCTCCTCTCCTCAGTCCCCGGGCAGCCTTTCCTAAGGAGTGCTTCACGGGCCTGCGATGTCAGGCATCATTCAGCTCAAGACACCATCCCACAGACGGGGTACCTGAGGCTCTAAGAAGGGAAGTGACTTGCTCAAAGTCCCACCGTACTGGGGACTGGACGGGAACTGCCATGATCCCTGACCAGGAGCGACCGGGGTGGGCCTCTAGCCCATCACCGTGGTAGGATGGTTAAGGGGATCTGGTACTTGCCGCCGCCTTGCACAGCTCAGGCACCCCCATTCCAAAGGTCTTCACAGACTCGAGGAGGAAACTTCCAGAATGTTTCTCTCCTCTTCCTGCAAGGGCTTCATCTCTCTTTTGGAGATTTGTGGGGACAGGGTTTTGCTGAGGGAAAGAGCCCCAGCTGGGTGACACAAGACTTCCATTTCCTCACCCAGCTCCCTGGCCCTGTCCGCCTTCATCCTCAGGGGTCCCAGAAGGCAGCATGCAGGGTACTTGGGAGCTTGTGCTCTGGGGTCACGCGTCAACCTTGCCACTCCCCATGGCTGGTCACAGGCTCATCTGGCCTATAAAAGTGGGGATGATGGTAGTCTGGCCTCGGGGGAGCAAGTTAATAGCATCCGAATATAGTAGATGCTCCGTCAACAGGTGATACTGTTACCCGGTCTCCCCGACACCCCTCGTCTCTCTCCGTCTGGCTCTGTTGTGTGCTGCAGACCCCTCAGCCACTGCCACTCTCACCGAGCGGGCTGCCTCCTGCTTGTGCTCTCCTGAAATCAAAGGCAGGGGTTGAGCTCAAACTCCTACTTGCAAAAAGGTCAAAGTTTGCCAGGCTGCAGGTGACACTACCTGGGGAGCGGGCGGGCCCTCACCGCCCTGCAGGAAGACTTGACCGCGTTTCGCAGGAGATGGGGGTTCACACTTACTTCGTCCCTGACCACCTTCGGCTTGCCCACAAACACACGCAGTGCACCCCGATTCCTCACGGGAAGTACAACGGGCGGGACTTGGCAGGAGCTCAGTAAGTGCAGGTGCCTCCTTTATTTTCTGTCCCTCGGCTACGATGTTATCGGGTGGGTGCCTTCTGTGCCAGGCATTGTAGGGTGGTGCGTGCTAAGTGCCTGCTGGGTGTTGAGCACAGACTTGGGCATTTTATACAGAGCGTCTCCCTTAATCCTTACCACCATGGGTGGGGGGGGAGGAGTGTAGTTAATTATAAGCCCCATTTTACAGGGGAGTTCACTGAGGTCCGAGAAAAGACCCATGTCATTGCACACTCACTGAGGTCACAGTGCCAGGGTTAAAGGTCTATTTGAGACAACAGTACAGAGGACAAGGGGCTCCCTGCAGAGGCAGCAGTGAGGAGCTGGGGGGCAGGGGAAATTGTATGGTTTGGGGCTACAGTGTATCTCATATTACCAAAGACATAAGACTTGGGGCTAGGGATGCGCTGCTTTGTACTTATGCCTAATCCGCCCTCTGCCACTCCCATGCTGTGTGACCTCAGGCAAGCCCCTTTCCCTGTCTGGGGCCTCTAAGCATTACATACTCATTCAGTCCATCTCTGGATTTTCTGGAAGCTCCGGCAGCAGATCAGCTGTGTGCAGAAAGGAACTGTCTCTTTATTGGTTCCAGCACTGTCCTTACTCTTCAGAAGCTCCTTAAGGGTGTGGGGGTCATGGCCCAGCCCTGAGGGTCACTTTCCTGTGGGGCAGTCACCACCAGGCCGCGCATCCAACAGAAATTCCTGTTTGCTCACAGGAAGGTGCCCTGTAGGCCCTCATGGATTTTCGGGCTCTGTCAGCCCGAGTGCAGGGCCATGCCCGCCCCGAAACCCACAAACCACGGTCACCCTTCCTTGCGAGGCCTCAGTTTCCTCTTTTGTCCCAGGAGAGGAGAGGAGGCACGTTGGATCTGTGGTCTTTAAACTTTTGGGCGCTGCTACAGAGCATGAGGCGTGGAGGAGCTGTACTTTTGAAAGCACCCTGGATCCTGGGCTTCCCCGTGAGATTCGGTGTGGGGGAGCCGGGGTGGGCAGTATTCCACTGCTAAATGAGAAAACACATTGGAGGAACCAAGTGGACGATCCCTTCCCGATCCAGTCTCTTTTGATGATGAACATATTATTCTGCTAAGCTCATCCTTGGATAACGCCCCAGGGAACCCTAGAGCAGGGGTGCTGGGCGGAGGGTGGAGGGCAGGATCCGGGATTGCTTACCAGTCTGCGAAATGGCTGTGGCAGCCGTCTGCTTCCCCGCAGAAGGGGCCTCCTGGCTCCAGGTGGAAGAGCCCGCAGCACATCCCTGGGCTTTGTGGGTGCTCCGGGCTTTATCAGGTGCTCACCACCGGCCTGGGCAAGCAGCCACCCCCACCCCTCCCCATTTTAGGGACAAGAGGCTGAGGCCCAGGGAAGGAGGAGCCCTGGCCCAGGTGAAGGGCTGGGTGAGTGGCAGCAGCTCAGGCCGGGTAATCCCTCCTCCCTGGGTGCACGGGGCTTGGCCCCCACCTCCGTATGGGGCTTCAAGCCAGGGGAACCCACAGTGAGGTTAAACAGAAAGGCCTCCTGGAGGAAGGAAAAGATTCCCAGAGTTCTGTGCTTCAAGCCATTTTGGTTAAAAAAAAACCTAATTAGAGGTGACAATGGTGACTTTGTCTGTGTGCTCACTTTTTCCTCCCTCTTCCCCACACCTCCCCCTTCCCTCTCTCATTTGTTACATCCATGGGAAAACTAGGTAACGTTATAATTACTGAAAACATTGTGGGTCCCTGGAAGCTACAGGGGGAGGGGCGTGCCTGGGAGTCCAGGAGGCCCTTTTAAAAAAAAAAATTTTTTTTTTTAGGTTTTTTTATTTTATTTTTTTCCTTTTGTTTGGAAACGGAGCCCTTTGCAGTCATGCTGTCACAGTTAAAATAAGGTTTAAATTACAGGCCAGCCCGTGGCTTTTCCCCTTTCTTTCAGAATTTTTGCCAACTTGCAATTTACTTAATGAAATCCTGCTATTCCGTTTAACGGGGATATTTTTTGCAGATGTTGATTTAACTTAGCTTTGCAAAATATGTGAACTGTACCGTTTCTTTTCCTATTTTTAACGGTTTCAGGATTCTAGTTCAGCAACTCCGCAGGCTCTGCCATGCCAACAGCGGTGTTTACTCCCATCCCTTGAAAATATTTGTTTTCCATTGCTCTGTCCGCCCTCCCCTCCGTCCCACATATCCACAAAGGGGAGGGGTCCCATACCGCGGCAGAATCTTCCAGTGGGGAGACTCTATCAGGTTTAGGAACGGGTGGAATTGGACCGATGGAGCAGGAAGGAACATCAGAGTTTCCTGTAGTCCGAACCCCTTGTTTTCAAGAAATGGACACTCAGAGTGGGGAAGCGACTTACCTCAAGTCACACAGCAAATTAGGAGCAGAGTGGCTTGAGGCATAAGCCAGCTCCTCTGGACAGAGGTGAGAGTAGGGGACCGGGGGTTCTTGCCTTGTGGCTATTTTGGCTGTTTCTTCTCCTTAGGAAGAAACTCTTCTTCTCCCAGGGAGCTTTGGGCTTGACCCTCCCGAGTTGGGAGGGAAGTTCTACTTCATGTCTATCTGAGGCAGCTGTGCGTAGTGGAAAAATCCCCCACCGAGAGTCCTGAGACTCTAGGGCTTTGGGGCAGGGCTTCTGCTGCCAACTAGCTTCTATGACCTGGGAACTTTGCTTAATCGCCCCGAGCCTCAGTTTCCCCGTCTGTACCGTGTGGGCAGTAGTCCTTGTCTGGCAGACTTTGTGATGATCTCACGGAGGAGGAGGACGTGAGAAGGTCTAGCATATAGCCCGGCAGGTGTCCAGGGGATGCTTTTGTAAAATCCTTACCCACTTCCAACTTGGATACCCAGAGTAGGACACGGGAGGAGGGGGTCTTTGGGCGTCCAGCAGCTGAGTCAGAGACGGCAGGAAATGCCCCTTCCCTTTCCACTGGGGGCCTCCTCTAGCCACCCTTTCCTTGGGGAGGAGTCACTCAGAATGACAGGCACTCACGTGGAGTCAGGAGACAGTGGACAAATGATTTAGCACGGTGGGGCAGAGGCTCACAGCCCGAAGCCAGGGTATCACCCCTGACGGCTCCTGAGGGGGGCGTCCCACCCCTCAGGACGGGCCTGTCCCTGACTCCCCAGGCAGAGGGGTGGGGGATGGGGGCTGGTCCCTCTGGACTCTGACCCTCAGGGCCTCCCGCACAGTCTCTTGGAGGTCTCGCCTGGCCCCTGCTGCTGGAGGGAGCCCAAGGCCGTTCTGGGGGTGGGGCTGGCAGGAGAGCAGCTCGGCGCTGGGGGCGCAGGGCTGGCCCTGCCCCGAGCACGCATTCCGCACACACGCCCTGGAAGCCGGAATGTCCGCCGAGCTGAAGGAAGTGCTGGCAGGACAACAGAGCCGTGGGGAGCGCGGTGGGCCGCGCACTGGGGACCGGGCCCTCTGCAAACGTGGGGAGGGCCTGGCCGGGGCCAGGGCGGGAGGCACGGCCGCCGGGGCCGCTGGTGACCTCAGGGAGCCGTTGCCCAGTTTCTGGTCAGTCTGACAGAGAGGGCCGGCACCCTCCCTGAAGCGAACGGCGCATTATATAAACTCCATTTCTATAAAGTTGTTGTTGTCTTTGTGTCTGCGGGTGGAGGTGGCGGGAAGGAAAGTGTGACTGGAACTTTTGTTGACCGAAGAATTCATCATACGGATCCTTGTAGGTTCATGACTCTTGGTTCTTTCAAACTCCTTTTTGTTGTTAAATATAAAATCATGTGTCATTGCACAAGTCATGTAGTTATATTCTCCTTATATAAAATTCAAAATATACTGATATAGCAGAAGTCTTCCCCCCACCCTTTCCTCCTGGGAATTAACTACTCTAAACAACAAAACATGGTAGATTTAAAAAAACAAAAACAGATGCCCATATGGCAGGTCTGGACACTAGTGACCGTAAATGTGACGAAAGCTGTCTCAACTATATACTGGATTTCTAGCAGAGACACACCTAAACAAAATTATGTGAGCAGGTCAAAACTACAGAAAATGGAAAAGGAAAGGTAAACGCCAAAAGAAAGCAGGTACAACAACGTTAATATGAGATGATAGAATTCCAGGCAAAGAGCATTAAAAGGAACCAAGAGGCAAAATTTTGCATAGATCAAAGGTTGGCAGACTCTTCTGCGAAGGGCCAGATAATAAACATTTTCAGCTTTGCGGGCTCTGCAGTCTCTGTCCTACTCTCCACTCTGCCATTGTGGTGTCTACAATGTGTGAAACAATGAGCATATCTGTGTTCCAATAAAACTTTATTTATAAGAACAAGTGGTGGGCCACATATGGCTTTTACCGACCCCTGACTTAGATCAAAGCTAAAATGGTCAGTGAGATATAATAACCAAGAACTGTTACACACCTAACAGCATAGCTTTGAAATCTCTAAATCAAAGACAGAAATAAAAATAGAATTTGACAAGCTCTCAGAAGATTAGGATTTGATGACACAGTGCTTTCAGAAGTTGACAGGTCCAGTAGCCAGAGACCCAGAGAATCATGAACAACACTATAAACCTGTTGATAAATATATATTTACAGATGCTTGTCTCACTGTATTGTACCAGGTCTTTGCTCATGCCTTGCGTTTTTTAAACTAGAGTAGTCTGTCTTATCTCTAAATGGGCTTGACAAATAAAGATCAGGAGAAAAAGCTCCGTATCTTCAGCGCTGAGTGCCTTGTATGGTCCTAGAGTTGCCACTTACGAAATCCACCTGTCTTCTCGTATTAATCACACCCAGTTGTAGCCAGCGGTCCTGTCCTTAATGAGCTAGTGGTTTTTTGGGGTGTAGAGTGTGCACCCATGAAACAGTAGGGGACTGTTAGTGCCCTGACCCTCCTTGCCCACCACCTTTCCATGGCTCCCTGTGCCCACACGACAACACAAGTGCTCAACCCCAGTCAGATGTTGAAGGTCTTGTATGGTCTGGCCCTAGCCAACCTCTTACGCTCTTTTTTCTCCACGAGCCCTTCCGTGGTGTGTGATCCGGCCACGGGAGACTGTTTTTGCCTTGTCTTCTGCCCTAGTGCCTTGGCCCAGGCCATTGCTCACCCCTGGAGCACTGCTTTCTTTCCCCATCCCTTCCACCCCCTCCCACTCAGCTGTCCTTCTCCTCTAGATGGATTTGGGGGTCCGGCCTTCTTTGCGTCATGCCCCTCATTTATAAATGAGCATTACGATGCTCTTTTGTAGCAGGGTCCTCTCTTCTCTGGACTTGGAGCTCTGAGGGCAGAGGTGTGACTGGCCACCTGACAGCCCAGGAGAAAGTGTTGTGCATAGCGTAGGATCTAGAAGGTGCCCGTGGGAGGAAGGCCGCGTCTGTGGAGAGCCTCACTGCCTGCTGCACACCCACTGGCAGCAGAGAGGTCAGACTGAATGCTTATGAATCCTGCCACCATCTTGGATTGACCAAGAGGCCTCAGTTCTCTTGTCTGTAAAATGGGGCACTGAATAACATTACCCCCTAGGGTTGTGGTGGGAACTAGGTGTGCCTGGCACACGGTCAGCTTGCAGGACATGTCGGCTCTTAGTTTGGAAGTCTCCATCCAATGATTCTTTGTTGTGGGTGCTCTTGATCCCATTTCCCAGATGTGGGACCCGAGGCCCAGAGAGGCTAAGGCCGTTTGTCCCAGACACACAGCTAGGAAGCGGCAGAGCTGGGATTTGAACTGAGGTCCTTTGATTCCAAGTCTCACGTGGAGGTGCACGCTGACCCGAGGCTCTGTCCTCACACACACCCAGACACACTGAGTCAGGGCCATCCGCGGTGGCTCCAGAGTGTCGCCTTCCCTGCCGGTCTCCCGGCCTGGCGCTGGGACCGCCACGTCCGTCTGGTGCTAGGAAGTCCCTTTGGTTTGGTCTCCTTCCTGCCCCTGTCATTCCTCCCTCGAGGAAGCCAGCTCTCTCACTACCATGCCACGCTGTTGAACCCTCCACTCTTGGGATCATGACATATCAACCAGAAAAGGGGCCTCTTAAATCTTGTTAAAAAGCATAGGTTCCCCGGCTCCACCCAGAACCCATGAATCAGAAACTCCAGGGGCGGGGCCTGGGAATCTGGACACAAGGGCCCAAAGTAGGAGGAACACGGACTCTGTTAACCCTTTGAGTTTTCAGGGTAGGAAGCTGGGGTTTGGAATGGGGTCCACGTTGCGGGGAGGCCCAGCGAGTCTGGGGAACTAGAAAGCCCTCTCTGGACCCTTACCTGGGCAGTGGCTGCTGCCCCTTCCCAGTCCTGTCCCCACGCCTCCTTCCCCATCCCCCAGCCTCGAATCTCTAGAAGCCCTGTACAATGGAAGTGGTTGCGAATGGGTGTGCAGAGACCTTTCTGGAAACACAGGCTCCGCTCGCAGACTTCCTGTGTCTTACAATGTTATCTTCAGAATAGGAAACTTTGCCCCATTTTTGCAACGCACATCCTTTGCCTGAGAGTCTGGTGGTGCCGGCCAGCCGGGGCGGGTCACTTCTCAGGCCGAGGCGGGGGTTGCTCCGACAGCGACGCGAGGAAGGACTCTCTCCCTGTTACCCACAAGAACAAACAAACAGACCCTTTTGCAAAAATAATTCGTGTTGGCTGGCCTCATCAGGATTATTTGTTCCTTGAGCCCAGTGGTATCGAGGACCGAGTCTTTCCTCAGAGAGGGGGAGCCCTAGCTGTGAGGCCTGCCCTGCTGCCTGACCTCTGGCAAATGATTTCTGTTCTCTGAGCCTCAGTTTCCTCTTCTGTAAAGGGAGGGCGTTGGGCCGAATGGTCTGTAGCCCTGACATCCAGCAATTCCCCAAGAATCCTTTGATTCCCCCTCACTTCCTCCAAGTTGCTCTTTGAAATGAGCATGATGTTGCTGTGAGCGTGTTCCCCAGCACTCTGTAATTTTCAGAGTTTCCACCAATCCAAGAGTGGCATGCCCCCTCACCCTCAACTCCCATTCACGGGACCGTTCGGCTGGTGGGTGGCTTCCCCAGGTGACAGAGTCCATCCTGAGTTGGGAGCAGGGACGCGACCCTCAGAACTCAGGGGGTGGGGCCTTGCACGGGCTTGCAGTTAGCTACAGGCCCAGGCCGGTGCTCCCCTCCTGTAGGCCAGCTGCAAAGAATGTGGATGCTGTTTCTTTTACTCCTCTCAGAGTGGAAGTCTTAGGGAGGGCTATTTTGGTTTGAGGGAAGAAATGTGTGTGTAGCACCCGCTAAATAACTTGGAACTGACCAGAAGGAATGATGTTTACAAAAACAAGAGTCTCTCTGATTTCCTTTGCCATCTCCGTCATCTTGCCCTCGCTTCAGCCTCCGGCACTTCCCTCGCCACGGAAGGACTGGTCCTCCAGGGAACCTGTGTTGTACCCTTGCACACAGTAGGCGCTTTGTGAGCACGGGGGAGGAGCCAGCCGCCTCAGCAAGGGCTCTTCTCACATCTCCGTGGTACTTCTGTTGGCTGGACCCCAAACCGCAATGAGTGGTTCCTGAAAACATCCAACCCACTCTCTCCCCTCAGGGAATTTGCTTTCAGGGTTTTGGGGTGGAGCTGCACATGTCGGGGGCCCCGGGCAGGGCCGCTCTCGCGGCTGGGTGGGAGCGGTCGGGAGGGGGCGCTTTGAGAAGGTAGAGAGGCTCAGACTGGCGGGAATGACTTGCTGGGATGTGGTTCTTGGTGGGTCTTCATAAGTAGGTGGGTCTATCTGCTGGTTTTACGGTAAAGGCCAAGAGGAGGGCAAGGGTTGAACCAAGCCCTGCTCCGATTCCAAACGTCTGGACGAAGATCCTTTGTCTGTGGGTCCATGACAGAGCCCGCGGTGTCTGTGGCAGAACGTCCGTCTGGTTTCAGGATATGTGGACGGACCAGCCCCTGCCTCAGTGTTTTTGTTGGTCTTAACGGAGAGCAAATTTTGAAGCCCACGAGGGAGGTGCAGAGGGGTTGGGGCAGCGGACAAAAAGTGCCTGCCAGTATGCCTGGCTTCCCTGCTGCACAAGATGAGTCCTCCCCAAGGGACACGGCAGAGAGAGGCCCCTGCTGGCCTCGGGAGCCCATTCTCGGCTGGTTCCATCACCCAGCGTCTTGGTGATCCAGAAGACGTCTGAAACGCTCACAAGGCCAGGAGCCGTAGGCCCTCTGTGGGCGGTGGTCTCAGGGCGCTCTGTGGAGCCCCTCCAGAACTTGGAGCAGAAGAAAAATCTTCTGGCCTGGAGGCCGGGCCTGCCTCCCTGCCCAAGGTCAGTGCCACTCGCAGGGGCTCTGCATTCCTCAGGGGTCCTTAGGCTGACGGGCTGCGGGGTAGCGCCAGGACAGAGGCACCCCAGGGAGACTGGCGGCTCCGGGTCTCCCTGGCACGGCTCGAGCCCCCACGTGCCCGGAGACAGAGGCGGTTGCTCCTGACTCGGTGGCCTTGGGGACCCGCCCGGCCGGAACCTGCCATTCCCCCGTCAGTGCCGCCTCCCCGACTTGGCAGGGCCGACCGCTGGAGCTGGAGCGGCCCTCGGTATTTCCAGCTTGGCCCCCTGCCCGCCTCTCTGGGGCCTTGCAGTCTGTCCCTCGCGGGCCAGGACCAACACACCCTCTCAGCTTGACGGCTTCCCAGCCGCACCCGGGGCCTCTTCCTGCCACCCCACACTCCCGGGCCCCTCACCTTGTCTGCTCCCCAGAAAACAGTATCGATGCCCCGGAGGTGCAAAGGCAGCTGCCTCCCGGGGAGAAAGCCAGAGCCTGGCCTGTGTGTAAATCACCTAGGAGGCCACGACCCACCTTGGTTCGCCTGCTGCCGTGGACGCCTGAGGGGTTTACACATGGGGCGGCCCCTCCCCACCTGCTCTCACGTGCAGTTGCCCCAGTTGGCTGGGTCCCCGGGCCCAACGCCCTAGGAAACGCTGCCGCTTTAAGATAGGCACGGAGATAACTGGGTGGCAGGTTGGCGGGCTGGAGCCGAGGGCCACCACTCCTTCCTGGGCGGCGGCTCGCCGAAGGGCCCCGGGGTGCCGGGGGCTCAGCCATCCAAATGGCTTCCCTTCTAGATACCTAGAGAGGGAACAGTGACAACTCGGGGACTCCTCACCAGCGCAGGCAGATTGGATGGTGGGCGATTGGAAAGGCTGCTGTCTAAGAAACCGAGTTTTGTGATTTTCAAATACCACAGACTGGGATGCTAACCGGATAATGTTTCCTGCTGGCCATTTGGAGATGTGCTTGAGTGAACAGATAAGAGCGATCTGTAATTGGTACGCCAGTTGTTTATACAGTCCTCGTAGGGTAAACAGTTCTCCTGAACCTTATTTATATTTTGCATTTGTTTATCAAAACCTTTTTTTTTTTAACTTCAACCCAGCTGCTTTTGGAATTATTACAAACTCTGGATTTATGAGTCCTAATTAATGGTACTTTATTGTATGCGCACAATAATTTATCTTGGCAGCATGTGCGCTCTATGCAAAAGCCTCCACGCTTAGGGTAAGGGAAGCCCAAAGTGTCCCTTCCTCCTCAGAGTGTCAACGTTATGCGAACACTCCGGAGACAAATCATGTCTTTATCAGATCAAAAGCAGACACGGAGTAGATGAAGCGTGAGATTTCAAAGGTCTTTCCTAGACCGTACCCTCCGGTGTTGTCCCCGGAGCTTGACTGGCCTGTGGACACTCGGGGTGAAGTTGGCATATGGTGGGGTGTGAATGGGGCCAGCGGGGGAAGGAGAAAGGGAGGCAGATGACCAAGGGATACTTGATGGCACTTTCCAGCAACAACGGATGTTCATTCTTTTTTATGATCTGACGTGTTCTCTCTACCGCTCTTGTCCCCCGCCGGTCTCACGGCTCACCGTCGGACGTGTTCTCTCTACCGCTCTTGTCCCCCGCCGGTCTCACGGCTCACCGTCGGACGTGTTCTCTCTACCGCTCTTGTCCCCCGCCGGTCTCACGGCTCACCGTCGGACGTGTTCTCTCTACCGCTCTTGTCCCCCGCCGGTCTCACGGCTCACCGTCGGACGTGTTCTCTCTACCGCTCTTGTCCCCCGCCGGTCTCACGGCTCACCGTCGGACGTGTTCTCTCTACCGCTCTTGTCCTCCGCTGGTCTCACGGCTCACCGTCGACATTCCGCCAGCCAGCACTTCTTCCTTACAGCGCCACCTTACTTCTAAATGGGAATTAAAGATCCTGCTTGGTCCAAGGATGCGGCACTGATCTTAGGAGACCGGTGCTCTGATTTCACAGCCGGATCTCCCTATCATGGGGGGCTACAAGTTCACACCAAGGGTGGTCACCTTGTTCTGTGGATGCCCGGATTTCTTGGGGCGTTTACCCATGCAAAGTCCTCCCAAAGATTTGACCCAGACAAAGAGGGGCCCACACTTCCATCCTCTTCCTCATCGTCTCTCTAGACGCCTGAATGACTTTAATAAACCTGAGCTCGACTGTAGCGTCCCTGGGCTTCTGTCACCAGCTGCCTGTCATTCTTCCTCCAGTGAGGAGAGAGCAAGCCAGCAGATGAAATTAGAGGCAGCACCGGCCCCAGCCCAGCCTCTGATGGCCTCTCAGCTTCAAGTCTTGGGGTCCCCCTTTCTGGCTAGCGAGAATTATCAGGGGAGGGCTCACCAGTTACCCCCTTCCTGCACACACACACACACACACACACACACAAACAGCAGCCTTGTGTGTTGGGGGGAATGTCTCCCCATGGCACAGACGAGAAACTGAGGCATGTCATGGTTTTATAGTGATGGCGGCACCCAGCTTGGGATGGAGCTGGAAAAGGAGACTTCTGGGCGTTTGATTTGGGCGGTGTTATTTTTAACTCTGGTTTTAAGCGTCCTTTCTTGCAGCTATGGCCACAAGATAGGGCTGGGATGTTGTATGAGGCTTGATACCACTCAGTGGGCCTGGCCTGCGAGCTCTGAGTGACCGAGGAGGAAGTGGTTAGGTGGCCAGGAATGTAACCTGCGCCTCCCAGATTAATTAATAATTGAGAGCTGGCCCCCAGCCAGGCGGAGCTGCGAGAGATACAGTGAACAAAGAGTGGTTAACTACAGTGGGGGAAGGAAAAGTTTGACTTTGCCTGTGGCTAAAAGGGAAATTCACAATGGCCGTGATTTATGGGCTGAATTACTTCGGATCCTCCTTAGTGGGCCCAACGTGGGCATGTGCTCCAGGAATGCAGACGCTGGCGGCCTGCAGGGCCAGTCGTGCCCACTGGAAGGGAGGAGGAAAGGGTGGGGGCTGTGTGGCCGGCGTCAGCCTCGCTGGAGGAGGCGCGAGGCACCCCCGTGGGAGACAGCGGGGAGAGGGACTGCCCTGGCCGCGCGGCCGAGCGGGGTCTAGGCTAGAAGTTGAGTGCCCGCTGAGACACGCTCCTTGAGGAGGAATGGAAGGAGCAGTGGGTGTGGAGTCTGGCTGCCCAGATTCAGATCGACACTAATTGGCCGTGTGACCTTGGGCAGGGGGCTTCACCTCCCTGAGCCTCCATTTCCTCGTCTGTAAGGTTATACCTGGGATTGTTCTTGGGGTTCAATGAGATGCGGCTCATAGACAGGAGATGCTCACTGGCTGCTGGATTCCCAGGGAATGACTAGCACTGAGGCCCCAGGGACGACCCAGCTATGGCAGAGGGTGCCTGCGGCAGCTGTAAGCACAGTCGGTACTTAGCAGAGATCTGCTTATGTTTGCTGGGCCCACGCGCGCCAGGCGTGTGCTGCTTGCCAGGGCATAGACACAATTATCCACCCTCCTTCCCCAGGAGTCCCTTTGTGGCTGTCCCTGACTCAGGAAAGACACTCTTTCTCCCGCTCGCACTCGGGTCCCTGTGGCTGCAAACAGCGCTCCACAGGGGGAGGCAGTTCCAGGAGGCACGGGGCATTGCCATCAGTTGGGTCCAGCCTAGATGTCTAGGGCTTCTTGTCTTTTCTAGAAGAAATCAATTATGAACTGGATTATGGGAAACAAGCCCTATGTCCCTCCGAGCTGAAAAGTTGGCCGTGGGTGACCAGACAGAAGCACAGTTGATAGGACCATTGCTCTCGTCACTTGAGTCCTGCCGTGTGCGACCGTGTGTATTCAGACAGAGGCTGGGGAATTACTTTGAGAAACACAAAACTGTTGGAGGTGATGGCTCACCTTCCCAAGGTGCCTGGCGGGAGGCAGTGACAGTAGAAGGAGCGCCTTTGGCCTCAGAAGACGCGGACGAACCCTGATCCTGCTTCCTTGTTCACCCTTGAGGACTAGAGGGCAGTCACTCCACCCCTCTGAGCTTTAGATTTCATAACCTAAAACGGGGGTCACTTATGAATGGGCTTGGAGAATTGGAAAACCCTCCACATTTCAAAACAGCATCCTGCCGCCACCCCTGACGGGGGGATAGAGCCACCTTTCTTGGCTTGGGCTGTCGGGGCTGCGGGAACCAAGCTTGGCCTCCTGCTGCTGTGGAAACCAGCATTGGACTGGAAGCGTGGGGCCAGGGCTGTGGGACTGTGTCCACCTGCTAGCCTGACAGGATGGACAGACTGGCTCCTTCCGTCCCCTGCACCTCATGCCCCAGATCCGACAAGCCAGCCCTTGACAGGCAGCTCAGAGCCTGGGCCGAGACGCACCAGGCAGCCTCGGTGGCTTCAAGCCGCACACAGTAGCACAGCCACAAACGGGAGACCTGGTCCCAGGGGCGAGTTGCTGCCAGGCCCGTGGGTCCTTTTGCAACATTTCTGCAGGGAACATTTAAATCTCCTGTTACTTCGTTCTTTACAGCAAATATTAGTATTTAATTGTGGCTTAATGATCTCTCCGGTCAATATTAGTTTTTTGCTTATTACAAAGCCCTCCTGTTTGTTCTAGAAATATACAGGAGCGATCCAGGCAACCCTCACTTTAAGAAAACCCAGCAGGTCGGACTCCGCACTCACTGAAGAGGTGTCATTATGTACCTTTGTGTCGCAAAAGGATATTTTAAAAGAAAAGGATTTAATGCGGGGATTATTTTTGAATCGAACGCCCCTGCCTCTGGTACTTTAATTTGGGGGTGCTTATCCTAACCTGCATCTTTAGTGTAAAATCAGGTCAGGTGTGTTTGACCTGCAGTGGTCACATGACACTGTCTTGTTGGTAAATAGTATCAGGCTGGTGTTAGATGAGGCTTATTTTGAGAGCTTTGCAAACAAGAAAACCAGCCTGCCACCCTGTTCTTTGGCTCTTCCATTCAGAGCCATGCCCTCTGTTCCCTTCACCCTTATCGACTTAGCAAGCCAGGGAAGTGCAGTCCATCCCATTACCAGACAGATGACCGAAGGCTGTAGGCGGATTTGGGGGGGTGGGGGTGGGGGAGCACCGAAACAAGCCTTGTGCGCAGGGAGCTCATCCGGGATTCCATCGGCCAGGCTGCTTCATGAGGATGATGCCTCGCCCTCCCTGCCTCAGTGTCCTGGCCCCTGAGCATCAGTGTCGTCACCCGTCAACTGGGAACAGGTGTGGCTGCTGACCTTTTTCAAACCCAGGGAAGACCCATGGATTTCCCAGTTGTCCTCCCAGCTCTCGGCTGTAAAATCCATTTGGCATCCCACTGTCGAGAGCACCCTGTCGGGCTCACGGTGCCAGGGCCCAGGGGAGGAGAGGCAGAGCCGGGGGCAGCCTCGTTCCAGGCCGGCCCGTGCACAGGGGAGTGCCCTCCTGCCGGCAGCATCAAACAGGATGTGCCACCCCCAGGGACTGAGGAAGGCTTTTCAAAGGAGGAGACGTCGTCGTCGTCGTCGTCGGGGGTCTTGGCGTTTGAGCCGGAGTCTGACGAATGTTGGGGATTAGGGAGGAAACTGTCCTGAAGACCTTCACGGGCCTCCGCTGAGTTTAATGCACTGACTTCACCACTGAAATGCTGAATCATTTTTTAAAAAAATAGGCTCCACACCCAGCGCGGAGCCCAGCGGGGGGCTCGAACTCCCGACCCTGAGATCAAGACCTGAGCCGAGATCAAGAGTCTGACGGACGCTTAAGCCACAGAGCCACCCAGGCGCTCCCTGAATGATTTTGAACAAGGAACCCTGCGTTTTAATTTTGTATGGACCCCCAAAAGTAGGGAGGCAGTCTTGGCTCTCAGAGATGTAGGCACCTGCCCAGCGGCACAGAGCTGTTTGGATTTGCACCAGGTCACCCCTCACTGCCTGTGGTCTCAGGACCTGCCAGATCCAGCGAGAGTAGGATGGACAAAGTACACGCAGACTAGGGCGTCCAAGGCGCGGGGAGCTAAGGGACCCCAATGGCAGGAGCTGGTGGGGCCAGGGATTGGAGGGGTGCAGGCTGTGGGGGGGCCTCACCTGGTTATCGCTTGGGCTGTTTCTGTACCAGCATTGGGCTCCTGCTCCCGAGAGCTGAGACAGGCTGATGGAGGGCGATTTTGAGGTCCTTTGCTTTTATGGCTTTACATTGGGTCCAAGTAGAAGTCTGGGGCGGGACGTTTGCCAGGAAAACTCCAGTTGTATTTGGGAAGGAAAAGAAAAGCAGGGGTGCCCCGAATTCTCCCGGCTCCGGGAGCCTGCAAGGCAGGAATGTGCCCAGAGATGGGCTTCCCTGAACACCCTGCCGTCTGCCACAGACCGCATCCCTGCGCCTCTGCCGCATGCCCACGCTGTCCCCATCTGAACCCCCAAAGGGCCGATTTTGTTCTCTGTGGTCTCGGATTCAACAGGGAAGTCAAGGTTGGGTTGGATCAGCGAATGTTGGCACCTAAAGCCTGAAGATGAAAACCCGGCTTGTGGGGGCGCCTGGGTGGCTCAGTCCCTGAAGTGTCGTCTGCCTGCGGCTCAGGTCATGGTCCCCCAGTCCTGGGATCGAGTCCTGCGTCTGGTGTGCTCTCTCTCTGACAAATAAATAAAATCTTAAAAAAAAAAAAAAAAGAAAAAACAAAACCTGGCTCAGCTGACCGAGAACCCTGACGGCCAGGGAGGGGCCCGGTTTGTGTGTGAATTTGGGAATTGGGCCATGAGCAGAGCCCACCTACAAGCAGGGAAGATTTGGGGACCCCTTCTCTTAATTGCCACCTCTTTCCTGGGGACCCAGGAGGTACCCAGCTTCATGATCTTGTAGAAACAGTGTTATTTTAGAATCTCTCCGGGGCAATATGAAAAGCAAGGCTTTCCCAGCCTAGTAGGTCTCTGGGTAAGAAAACCAACACACAGATTCAGAGTCTGACTTTGTGATAAGACAAAAGAGGACTTGGAATGGGAGCAAAGTTCAGAGCCTTTTGTTGCAGAAACTGGTTCCTTCTTGAAAATGTGGGCTGATTTTATAAGCTGCTTATCGATGTCTCTCTGCTCACAGACGCTTCTCCGCTTCTCCGTTCTTCCCTCACAGGGCCCAGGGAACTAGAATTCTTCCTGCCGGGACTCGGTCCCAGCCTCGCTTCTTTGGGGTCTTCTGTCCCTGCCTTAGGTGCCTGGGTTTCCTCTAGGAGGGCCAGGCTGGTCCAGGCAGGTGCACGGTGTTTCTGGTGTCGTCTGGTCCCCCAGGTGGCTCTCAGAGGCTGTAGCTGCCTGCAGAGCGCTGTTAAGAAGGGAGCCTGGGCCATAGGGCACTGAGACCCAGGGAGAAGCCACTGCTCCGTTGGTGCAGGGAGCCTGAAACAGTCTCGCTGGGGTGGCAGAGCGAGACGGATGCTGATGGCAGCAGGGCCCCAGCTTTGCTCCCCTGGTGGATCTCCCTGCCCCTCTTGGAGCAGTAGGTCCCGGGGAAGGTGGGGTGGGGGTGGGGGGGACGCTGTGCAGGCCTGTGTGTTAGGGCCCTGGTGGGAACTTGTTTTCTGTCAGGGATGCATGAGGAGTTCACTTTTCAGGACTTGTTTGAATACCGCACAGGATAAAGGAATGGAAACCTTACCCATCTCAGCCCAGGCCGCCACTTTGTTCCCCCAGAGATGTGGGGCCGGGCAGGCCAGGGTCAGGGCGCCAAGGCTGGAAGAAAGGCCTCCTGCAGGGCCCCCTAGGCCTTTCCCTAGTGAAGGCCGGTCACGGCCTGTGGCCACCTACCATCCTTACACCCCCCCCCAAACCCATCCAGGGTGGAGGCTCTGGGGAACCACCTCAAAGAGCAGAGGGAGCAGGTGAGGCAGCATGAAGGGCCCAGCAGAGTGTCAGGCCAGCCCCTCAGGATTCCCACCCTGCATTGCCGTGTGGCCTCTCCACCCTGGGGTCTGCCCTCTGAGAGGGGGATGATTCCATCTCTTGGACTTGGGAGTTCCTAAAGAGAGAATGGAGGAAGAGCCTGAGCGCCCACCCCCCGGCACTCAGCTGGGGTTAGCAGCCCTTTCCCAAGACCACCATTCTGCCCTGCGGCATCTAGAAAACGCTCACCGGGTCTTGGAGGGGTGGTGGGAGTGTGGGGGAGAAACTGTACTAAAAACCTAACGAAGTAGATGTGTTCACAGGACTGTAGGGGCCATTGGGAGCTGTTAGAAGGCAGGCTCTTTGAAAACCCCCCGCCCTCCTGGTAACACTAAGGTGGGCAGCGTGTGGTGGGGTGGCCCCCACATTGCCACATCCAAGGACTCCTCCCCCCTTTTTTTAAAGATTTTATTTATAAGAGAGCGAGCTCACTTGTGCACACAATGAGTGGGGGGAGGGGCAGAGAGAGAGGGAGAGGGACAAGCAGACTCCCCACTGAGCCGGGAGCCTGACGCGGGGCTCCATCCCAGGACCCTGGGATCATGACCTGAGTCCAAGTCAGACGCTTAACCAACTGAACCACCCAGGTGCCCCCAAGGACCCTTTTAACGTCCAGCCTTCATAGAGCCTTCCCGTGGCAGCGCGGGGTGGACCTGGCTGCGCGGTCATTGTGCCGTCCCTGTGGCACTGCCCTGCTCTCCTCTAGGCTGCAAGCACAGCAGTGACACTGAGTCCCCTGTCCCCAAGCCTCGATGGCCGAGCTCAAATCCCAGCTTTTCGCCTTCCTAGCTGAGGGCTGTGGACACGCTACCTGACGTGTGGGCCTCAGTTTCTTCATCCTGAAATGGGACTGACTGAGGGGGGTGGTGGGAGTATAAGGTGACTTGCCAGTATGTCGAAATAGTGCATTTGACCTGCTGCATATTCTGCTCGGCATTTGGTAAAGCTTCGTTAAATGGTGGCTGGTATATTAGTATTATTATCATTATTATTATTACTACTACTACTATTCCCCTTGATTCTCAACTGCATGGGCTTGTCTTATCTTTGTAGATATTATTACCTAACATGGATACCTTTATGAACCAAAGAGCTGACTCAGTCTATTAAATACTGTGTACAAATAATATAGAGAGATAAGATTGTACGGTGGTTAAGAATATTAGTAAGAATAAGAATAGCTGTTATTTATGGAGTGCTTATTTGGAACCAGGCATTATTTGGTGCCCTTGAAATGAATCCCAACAGCCGGGTGAAGTAAGCAATGATTGCATCCCCATTTCACAGATTAGGAAACTGAGGCCCGGGGAGGTAAAGTCATGTGCCAAAGATGTCACAGCTGGTGAGTGGCAGAGCTGAGATTCACATGCAGGAAGCTATGCTCCTGAGCACACGCGCTCAAATCCAGCCTGTGCAGGAGACACCTGATGGGGCCCAGACGTGTGCGAATCTCCACTGTGCCTTTGGCAAGTCACCTTACCTCTTCAGGCCTCAGTTTTTGCCTCTGCAAAGTCGTCAGTTTGGGCCACATGGCCCGTGTGTTTCCTGGCCTCCCTCCTCCCCTGCTGTCCTTCCCCCTTGGCACTCCCATCTCATCCCTGTCTTGGGGGTGAAAATCGTGGAGCAGAGCAGCAGGCTGGCCTCCTGCCTGCAGGGGGGTGGCCGGCACAGTCCTCGGCCCCGGAGCCCAGCAGCCGAGAGAGCCCCTGAGGTGGACCCTGGGCAGGCGGCAGCGGTGGCCAGACCGCCCGTGATGTAATGACCGATTAGGAACTTCCTCTTGGAAGCCTGGCTTCCTCTAGGAGCCAAAGGTGCTAGAGCTGAGGTGGGGGGTGGGGAGGGGCGAGCGGGAGCGAATAAGAGGAAACTCCTGTCAGCTGGGCCCTGCTTTTGGAAAGAGTTCAGCAGAGAGGCTCGTTCTAAGCTGTTGACCATTAACATGACACAGCCCCGTGCGCATTCCTTCTCTGCTTTTACTGCCAGAGCCCAGCGGATAAAGGACTGGTCTCCCCCTCCCTTAACAAAGGAAAAAAAAAAAGCCTCTAATTAATGCTGCATCTCTGGACTTGCTGCAAAACCCAAAGCCATTTCTGCAGCTTAAAATGACAAAGGAAGGTTAAGTGGAAACTCCTTTTCCCCCCTTAAGTTTGATTACAAAAACTACTTATCTAATGGGCAAACAGGGCTTTTAAAGGGGTGTTAGGTTAACCAGATGCAGGGCCACATAATTACTCCCAGGCCTGGGAGCCGCAGATGAAAAAGCTGCCGGTTGGACGGGAACTTGAAGCCACAGGCATGACATGGGACAGAAGAAAAGAGCTTTCCAGGAGGGCAGGAGGCCCCAGTGCGGCCAGTGAAAAGGGGACTGGAAAAGCCAGTCCCCCGCCTGGGCGCTCCTCTCCGGCTCTGCCACCAACTTACTGGGTGACCCTGGGCAAGTCCCTTCACCTCTCTGGGCCTCTGAGTCTCCCTTCCCAGCCCTCAGTGGGGTCTGGCTCTGTCTGCCCTGGCTCTGTGCTCATGTGAGGTGTGGCTGGGTCAGCCCTTTCCATCCAGCCCCGGGAGAGACAGGGGGGCTGCTGTGGCCCCAAGTGGGTGTGAAGCAGCTACAGAGGCTTTGAACACGGAGGAGTTCGGCCACCCGGGCAAGCCGCTGGAGACCAGGAGGATGCGGGGCCCAGCCTGCCAATGCTCTGAGCCTTCCCGTCTCGCTCTCGTAGAGGCTGAGGGACCAGAGACCTGTATTAGGGCACATCTCTGGTTCCCTTCACGGGATGGCCAGGTCCGAGGCAGTTTGGCCAAACAGCAAGGGGGGGGATCACGAGGAAAACAAGCTGCATTGCGTATGCTCAGGCTTTTGGAGCGTGCAGCCCACGGGGGAGCACACAGGAACGTTCCTGCCCTTTGTTTTGACAGAAAACTGCTGATTCAAAGAAGCTAAAGGCTTTTCTTGGGATTTCAGCTCTTCCCGCCTCCCCCAGGCTGCAGTCGGCCCCTTTGGTGCCCCAGCAAGCCCCCCCCCCCCCCCATTACACGTTGGACTCACAGCACACTCCCTGGGCAGAGAGGCTGAGGGGAAGGAATGCCAACCATTGTGGGGGCTGGCTCCGTCTAGGGGAGAGCGCCTATTGTAGGCAGTCTCCTCCTGCCCACCGCAGGCGTCCACCACCCTCTGGTGGCAGGAATGTGGGCACCACCGGGAGGCTGGGCCACCCCTGCCTGGTCTGGAAACACAGGGGCTGTCCCCTGGGCCACCGCAGAGCCCTGCTGGGGCCACTGCAGGACAGCCACAGGGAGCAGCACATTTGTGTTCTTTCCAGGCATCAGAGCTACACTGAAATGCACCACTCTTCCGAGTATAGGTGGGGCGTTGGGACAGTGTGTACACCCCAGTCCACGGTACCGATCCAGGTATCAAACATGTCCATCATTCCAGAACGTTCCCTCACGCCCCCTCCGAGTCACTCCCGCTCCCCAGAGGTAATCCCTGTTCTCATTTCTATCACTGTAGGTTAGTTTTGTCTACTCAAGAATGTTATATAAATAGAAACAAACAGCCTCTCTTCTGTGTCTGGCTTCTTTCACTTAGCACAATACACTTGAGATTCGTCCACAGTGTGTGTGTTTCACTAGTTCGTTCCTTTTCATCGGTGAGTCGCGTTCCATCGCACGGATGTCCCGTGTTTCTGTGTTTCCACGATCTTAGTCTGTTCAGGCTGCTATCACAAAAATGCCATAGCCTGGGTGACTCAAGCAACACGTCTTTATTTCTTACCACTCCTGAGGCTGGGGAGTCCGAGATCGAGGTGCTGACAAGTGTTGGTGTCTAGTGAGGGCTCGGCTCCTGGTTCGTAGGTGGCCGTGTTCTCACTGTTCTCGCTGTGTCCTCAGGAGGGCAGAAGGGGTGAGGGAGTTCTCCTGGGTCTCTTTTCGAAGGGCTCTAATCCCATTCACAACGGTTCTACCCTCATGGCTGAATCACCCCCCAAAGGCCCGCCTTCAAAGGCTGTCACACTGGGGGTTAGGATTTCAGTATCTGAATTTCGGGGTGCACAGATATGCAGTCCGTGATACCCGTCCTCCCGTTGATGGACATCTGAGCTGTCGGCCAAGTTTGGGCGCTTGCAGGTCGAGCTGCTGTGGACGTCCACCGAATCACAGAGCTCCCGAGCTCATTGTTCAGGTGGGAAGCCCGAGGCCTGGCGAAGGAAGATGAACCTCCCTGAGCAGGCCCAGAGGCAGGACCCCTGACCGCAGGACTCCTGAACCATCCCCCCCGCCCCGCCCCGGCGGGGGGCCACTCTGCCTGGTCTGCCCCAGACACAGCGCCAGACCGCGCCTCTCCTCTCCTCCTCCCCGCCCCCCGCCCGGAGCCCTCCTAGCCCGGGACCCAGAGTCTGGCTGGGAACCAGGCCAGGCCGGAGCAGGGGTAGCGAGCAGGAGTTTCGGTCAGAGCGCGGTCATCTTTGATGTCGCTCCCTCGGGTCTGACTCCCTGGTATTTATTTGCAATTAAGAAGCTGGTTCCTAATTAGGTTGATGGCGGGACTGCAGCCTTGGAGCCACGAGGAGAAAAAGATCTTCTGCAAACGACTGTCCTCTCGCACCTTGAGCGGCAGCCGGGCTGAGGAGCACGGCGGTGCAGTGGGGCTCTGCCACTGTGGGGAGGGCAGGGGTTTGGGGGGGCCGGCCTGCTCACTCGAAGAGAGCAGGTCAGCTTGTATGGGCCACACTGCATGAGAGCCGAATCCACGCGTGTGTGCGCGCGCGCGCGTGTGTGCGTAAACAGAGCCACAGCAGCCCTCGACTTGGTTCTAGACGTTCCGCTGTTCCTTGCTCGGTTCCTCATTCCTGTGCTAACGAGCCCCTCTCTTTAACCTCGGGTCCCAGGCTAGAAGAAAGCCTGCCCATCAGTACAGTGTTGTACGGTTCGTGGGGGGCGCTGCCATCCGCTATCCTGTCGTAACCGGCCACGGTGGTGACCCGGGCCGTGACCCCCCGGCACCCCTAAGGAGCCCTGGCCTTTGAAGGGTTAGGGCCAGCTCTGGGGCCAGTAGAGAGGCGGCTACTTCTTTCTGTACCCGACTGATCTGCTGCTGGAGTTCCCAGAAAATCCAGAGGAGGACTGTATAAAGGAGGCACTGGACTATGAATAAGTCCATTTTACAGGTGGGGAGACTGAGGCTTAGGGACGCTCGGTGGCTGGTCCCTGGCCACACACCCGGTCAGTGGTGAGAGCCTTAGGTCCGTCTCACTCTGAAACCCTTTGGCTCGTGTGACAAGCACTAGATTAGAGTTCTAGGCTCCCAAGTGCTGGTCCCAGCTCTGCTGTCTGCTGCCCTGCGGCCTTGGGTGAGGCCCCTGTAGCCCAGGGCTGTCATCCTTGGGGCATAAGGACATTGGATTCAGGTAGTGGTTCCCACAGGCCGGTCTCTGCACTACATTTTCACTGGTCCACAGTGAAAGAGATAAGAACATTTCTTACAATCTAATTGTGTTAACTTTTACATCTCTGATTTAGGTCCTACCTGTTTTATTAGTATAAATTACACTTTCTTTTGTGCTAGTGGTAGTCGATGGTCTTGGGTTTTTAATAAGTCTGTACATGACAAAATTAAACAGTAGTAACCCTGTTACATTCACCATCGCTCTGTTAAACAATGTATTGGTTTGTGAAAGCCCAAAGTGTTCGGGCTCCCCGGACAAGATGATGTCAGTGGGTCCCTCAAGCTCTGGAGCCCCAGGACCCCAAGAGCTGGGCGGGGACAGGGAGGCCCCGAGCATGGTGATGTGCTCACTTGCTGGCTTGCTCTCGGGAGACCTCAGACCTAAGTCCTTGCCCACCATCCCTTGGGGCCTGAGACCAGCGGCCCCAGCTGCTGGGCAGGATCCAGTGGGAGCTGGGGGTGAGGGCAGTGGGCTGACCCTTAGGATGGATTTTATTTCCTTCCTCCTTCCCTTTTAGCGTGTTCTGCGAGCACCCTAGGGATACATGCAGTCTTGGGACAGAGGTAGAGAGGATTGAGGCCCACCCCTTCCTACTGGGAAGTCTAGACCAGCCAGGGGCACTGACCAACAGCACGGATACCTGCTCAGGCCTAGGGAGTGACTGCACTGAAGGCCGCAGGTGCATGGGAGGGAGCGATCAGAGAAGGCTTCTTGGAGGCAGCAGTCCATCTCCTGGAATTTGGAAGGTTTGGCCAGGCGCCCAGGTGTGATGAAGTGTTACCCAGTCTGCTTACACAGAGAGGCTGCAGGAGGTGAGGCCGGGCCCAGGCAGTGTCCCTAAGCCAGACGGTTGGGGCAGGCCGGGCCCTAGGGCACCTCTGTGGGGTCCATCTCCCAGGCACAGGGTCCGATCTCCGTGAGGAGTGCTGGAGCAAGGGGGACACGCGTATTGATAAGGTGGGGGCAGATGATGGGGGACATTTGCTTGGCTGGGGTGGGAGGAGCTAAGAGGAGGGGGACAGGAAGTACCTCCCCCACACCCTCAGTTCCATTACTCTCAACCTCCCCGCCCCGCCCCCTATTCTGACTGCCAAAGTGCTTCTTGCCTTTTATGATGGAGTGACTCCACCCTGGGGCAGAGCTGCCACTTTATGACTGGGTGGCCCTCTGAGCCTTATCTGGGGGGGGGGCTAGCAGTATGCCTCACTCAGCGATGCTGCAGTGCGCCCTTGGGGAGGGAAGGCCTTCCAGTGGGGGGGCTTTCCGGGGGGGGGGGGGTGCGGGGAGTGACTCACCAGCTTGTGGGCGAGCACCTCTAGGATTCAGGCCATGAGAGAACAGTCTGGTTACATACAGGAACACTGAGGCCTAGAGAAGGGAGGGGACTTGTTCGGTGCAGGGGCTTCAGGGGGGAGTCTACGCAGAGTGTGGAGAGGAGCCCCCCCCCCCCAGTGTGGCCTAGCACTCACTCATGTGTACCCTCGACCAGCTCACGGCAGCTCCCTGGGTCTCAGTTTCCTCACCTGTGGAATGGGCTGGTAATAGAAGTGAATCAAGGCTGTTGGGAAGAAGGTGCCTAACTGATGCAAGGCTTTCAGTGATGCGTGTTGCCCCTCCTGTCACCGAACATTCTCCAGGCACAGGTGTTTGCTTCCCTACCTCTCTGTATCTCGTGCGCCAAAGGAACTCTCGCTGCTGCTGAGAAGACTGGTGCTGGACTTTCACGGCCGGGCTTGGACGGCACTGCTTTCGTGCCCCTTGGAAACTCCCCGACCTGTACCGGATGGATGGATGGATGGATGGATGGATGGATGGATGGATGGATGGATGGGTGGGTGGATGGATGGATGGATGGAGAGAGGGGCTGTGGCTTGGAGTGTTCCTGGCTGTGCACCTGCTGGGACTGGCCTAGTTGCCTGCCTCTTGGTCGCCCACCCCACATTTGAGCTGTTTCTCTACCTGCTGGCCGAGGGGCGAGTCAGCTGAGGGCAAGGACCTCAGGGCAGTGTCTTTTCTCCCCCCATCTCCTCCCACTGGCCAGAACCAGGACCCGGAGGGGACTAGGAGGCAAGTTAATACGTTCTCGGGGAGTGGCCCGGGGACCTATGTCTGGGACCTCAACACCAGGCAGAGGGTGAGGGGCACGCCCTTTGGGGCTCTGCCCAGTCCAAGGCCTCAGCGGAGCTGGCAGCCTACAGGAGGCGCTTTGAGAAGACAGCTTCCTGCTGGGTGGCTAGGAGGGCCTGCCAGCGCACAGGAGGATCCGAGGGGCCCTGCCGCCCCGCTGCTCTGGGGCTACTAGGCGGGGCTGGGCTGAAGGCAGACAGTTGACCTCGCCCAGGCTCCTGATGAAGGTGTTTTCTTCCTTGGGTTCAGTTGGACTTTGGTCACAGTTTCTCTTGGAGAAGCCACACCATAAAGTGCCTTGCTTTGCTCCCACCCCGTTCTTGGGAAAACCTCTCCCTCTGTGCATGAGCCCCAAACAAGGGCTATGTGGGAACAGGTCCCCTCACGGGGCAGTCACGGATGCCCACCTGCTTCTCAGCGCTCCGAGCTCAAGGGAAAGACCTGATGTCTGAGAAGCTGGCCACACACGGGAGCGGCAAAGATGGGGCTGCCTCCAGCTGCCCTTGTGGCCTTCGGCCTGGTGTCAGAGAATTGCTCATCCAGACATGCAGACATGCCTCATGCTGGAGGGGAAAGGGATTCCAGTCATCCAGGCCACCCCTTTATGGTCCATGGGGAAACTGAGGCCGCACACACCTTTGGGAGCTGGCGATCTCTGGAGGCCCTGCGGGGCAATTTGCTTTAATGCTTAGAGCCCCTCAGCTTCTCCGTCTCACGGAAGGGGCTGCAGTTCGGGGGAACAACTGCACTTCGTGCCAAGAGAGCCACCTTGAGGGCTGAGGAGTGGGGGTTACTGGGAAACTAGGCATTATACTCAAGGCCAAGGCTGGAAGGGATTCTGGGGGCCAACTCCCCCACCCCGCCGTGGCTTCCTGTGCTCGACCCCCCCTCAAGTGTGATTTATGCCCCCTAATAGCTGTTCAGGTTGAGGCTTGGGCTGGTGGGGTTCAGATCGTGGCCTTCGGCGGGCTGCTGGTGTCTGCCAAGTCTGGATCCTCGTCTGTACAATGAGGAGAAGGTGGCCTCGGCGCAGAGTGCGGGGAGGACCCAGTGAGTCCGGTATAGTCAGAGCGCAGTGTGCAGCTCCAGGAACATTGTAGGTGCTGGGTGTTCAGCCCCTCCTTTGGGCGTGTGTGTGGGCGCAGGGCAGGGTTGGCCCTCTCCTGCCAGCTTGAGCTTGGAAGATTCTAGGGGCAGGAGCCGGGTGCGGTTCATGTTTGCGTGCCCGGAGCACACAGTGGGTGACTTGCCTTCCCTGTGGGCTCCCAGCCTTGCTCTCCCTTTTGCGTGTGTGCAGGGGCTGTTCTGCGAGGTACATTTCTTGAGGACAACCCGGCACGCGTCCGTGCCCACATGTCTGCTGAACGCTGGAAACCCCAGCCACCCGCCCCGCGCGGGCGGCGGCCCCACCTCTGCTCCCCTCCGCGCCCCCATTAACCGCCCCCCGCGCCCTGTGCTTGCCCCGCAGACGCCAGCATGTCTCCGGATGCCAGCAAGCCGAGCCACTGGTGCAGCGTGGCCTACTGGGAGCACCGGACGCGCGTGGGCCGCCTCTACGCCGTGTACGACCAGGCCGTGAGCATCTTCTACGACCTACCTCAGGGCAGCGGCTTCTGCCTGGGCCAGCTCAAGCTGGAGCGGCGCAGCGAGTCGGTGCGGCGCACGCGCAGCAAGATCGGCTTCGGCATCGTGCTCAGCAAGGAGCCCGACGGCGTGTGGGCCTACAACCGCGGCGAGCACCCCATCTTCGTCAACTCGCCCACGCTCGACGCGCCCGGCGGCCGCGCCCTCGTCGTGCGCAAGGTGCCGCCCGGCTACTCCATCAAGGTGTTCGACTTCGAGCGCTCGGGCCTGCTCCAGCACGGGCCCGAGCCCGACGCCGCCGACGGCCCCTACGACCCCAACAGCGTCCGCATCAGCTTCGCCAAGGGCTGGGGGCCGTGCTACTCGCGGCAGTTCATCACCTCCTGCCCCTGCTGGCTCGAGGTCCTCCTCAACAACCACAGATAGCCGCGGCCGCCCTGCCCCGCCGCCGGAGACGCGGCCCCCGCGGACGACACCCCCCAAATATCATCTACCTAGATTTAATATAAAGTTTTATATATTATATGGAAATATATATTATACTTGTAATTATGGAGTCATTTTTACAATGTAATTATTTATGTATGGTGCAATGTGTGTATATGGACAAACCAAGAAAGACGCACTTTGGCTTATAATTCTTTCAATACAAATATATTTTCTTTCTTTTCCTCCTTCCTCCTCTTCTTTATTATTATTATTTGTTTTGTTTTTGTTTTTAAAGAAAATGGTACAGCAGAGCTAGGTGGAAAACCTGGGTTTGGTGTATGGTTTTTGAACTATTAATGCCCAGACAAAAAGCTAATACCAGTCACTCATTGATAATAAAGTATTCGTATTATGTTTTTTTTTTTTTTTTAATGTCTTCTTTTTAACAAAGAGGGACATGCAGGGTTTCCGTGGGTTTCTGACCCATCCAGCATCCTCAAACTTGATCTCTAGTCTTCTACCAGGGAAAGAGTAGGGGGGATAAACTGAGAAGGGAGGAAGGGCATATGTTTCCTGTTGAGGCCAGAGAAGGTTCTGATGTTCCCTCCTGCCCATGGCTTCACTGTGTCCACAGGAGAGGGGTGTGTAGAGGGGAAGGAAGCTCTCCCAGTCTAATGGGGGAGGCTCAGGTCCATGCCTCCCATCTCTGACCTGTGCACAAGCTGGAAGAAAACACTAATTCTCACCACTCTGGGGAAATGCCCTGAGGAAGAAAGACAGATAATGGGCCTCGGGCCCACCTGCCCCCTTCGAAAACCCACCTGAGCCCCAGGGAAAAGCTCCTTTTAGGACCTAGACAAGCCACTCTCCCACCCCTCACCAAAGAGCTCAGAACTAGGCCATCTGGGGTTGTATTTATGATTTATGCAAAGGCAGGTTGTTTCTTTCTACTCTATAAAAGGGAAGAGTTGAGATTCTGGAAGAGCAAATGACTAGCTCATCACAGATCGGGGTTAGAAGTCACATTTAATTGTAGGACCAGAGCCATAATAAATCAGTTTTCTCTCTTGAGAAAACTCAAAAAAAAGAAGGCCTCCTTGGCCAGATAACTAAGGGGAATGTTACCTTGTCTATCTTCTTGCTTGGAGATTTACATTAGCATAGAAAGTGCTCGAGAAGCCACGTGTATTATCTATCGCTGCGTAATAAATTATCCTAAAACATAGCAGCCTGAAACTAACATTTCTTATCTCTCTCGGTTTCTGTGTTCAAGAATGCAGGAGCAGCCCGGCTGGGTGGTTCTGCTTCAGGGTCTCGTGAGGTTGTAGTCAAGCCGTCGGCCAGGGCTGCAGTCATCTGAGGCTCGTCTGGAGCTGGACGACCCGCTTCCAAGCTCACTCACGTGGCTGTTGGCTCGAGGCCTCAGTCCCTCACCACACGGGCCTATGCACCGGGCTACTCACGACGTGGCTTTCCCCCAGAGCAAGGGATCCACATGAGAGAGACCAAGAGTGACGCTGCCACCCTTTACCACCTTAGCTCGAAAGTGACGTGCCTCTCTTCGCCGCATTCCGCCGAGCCCTCGAACCGTTCTTGCTGACGATGAGGGAGGGACTAGACGAGAATGTGAATGTCAGGAGGTGGGGATCGCGGCCACCACATCCTCTGAGAAATACACCATTTTACTTTGTTTCCCGAAGTTATTTACCGATGGACTCTTTTCCCCACCCCTGCTCACCCTGGCCCCACACCAAGGCATACTGGTGCCTCTGACATTGCCAAGCCCTGGACACGCCAGGGCGCTCCAGGCTGGGGCCCCGTCCTGAAGGTGCCCACCGGGGATGCCGGCCTTCCTGGGGTATTCTTGGTGTGGGGTCAGTGTGGGGGGTACTTGGGGCTCAGGCAGTTAGCAGAGTGCAAGATGGAACAAGGAGACAGTTCTGTGGGAGTGTTAGGGCTCTGGTCCTCCCGGGCAAGTGACAGGCTAAGGGTGGCAGAGGGGACGGGAGCAAAGGGGTGACACCGTGGGACTGGAAGAGACCAGGAGGCATCCATTGTGTGGAACCCCCAGAGGCAGGAGAAGGTAGTCTGGTCTGAAGGTCTGGAGCCAGGTTGCCTGCGTTCAAATCTGGCATCTGCCACTAGAGTGATTCTGGAGGCTTCTCTACGTAAGGTGGTGTAAGATGGGGATAAAACTCCTGCCTGAGAAGTAGGTTCGAATCCGGAGAAATAAAGACCTCGCATAGTTCCTGGTCCATCATCAGTGTGTATCAGCTGTTAGGCATACAGGGCCGGGACTGGAAAGGGAGGCTGGGGCTCTCAGATGTCAGGATCAGGAGCTGGGGTGACAGTCATGGGGGGGGGGGGCTGGTTTCTGAGTGGGCCAGGGAGGTGATCCGTGCGGGCCTTTAGAAAGCTCTTTGTAGGGGCTTCCTAGCTGGAGGGCTCGGCTGCAGGCGGAAGTGAGTGGGCCGAGCCCTGCACCCACCAGGCTCCCCAGCGCTGACTGATGCCAGTCTCTCAAGAGGGACTCTGCTCTCAGAGGAAGCAGCCGGTCACCCCATGATGTCTGGGTGTGGAAGTAATGATCACACTCCCCCTTTATCAGGGAGCAAGAGGGACAGGGATTGACACTCCCACCCATTTCATAGATGAGGAAACTGAGGCCCAGAGCAGGGACGTGCTTACCTCCATCCTGTAATCGTGGGTAGGACCCGGATTGCCCGCTTCCCATCACAGGGTCAACTCTGTGCAGACCAGATAGTAACGTCCTTTTGCCATGTTCCAGATTTTCAGGGTGCCCCCTCAGCCAGATGACATCGATTCTAGAATGAAGCCCCACGGGCCATGCTGTCCTTCAAGGAAAACTTTCTCCTGGCTCCCCTGCCAGGCCAGACCCTTTCACTCCCTGCTGCCACCCAGGCCTGAGCCTCCAGGGGCCCAACCCCCGCTCTGCTGTCCCGTACTGTCCAGGCCTTGGTCCTCCTCTGGAGCACTGAGCAGAGCTGAGCTGTTCCACGGGAGGGTGGGCGAGGAGTCCCTGGGTTTTTTTCTTTTTGAGGCGATAACTAGTAACAGGCCCTGTTTGTGAGCCCTTTCTACACGCTGCGAACTGTCCGTGCCCCGGGGCTCCAGGAGCGGCTCTGCGGGCACCGTCTGAGTCATGCTCCCTTTCCGATGGGGACACTGAGGCTTACACGAACGCTGTCATTTGCCCGAGCTCCCTGGGGGAAGGAACAAGCCCTCCGTGTCAGAGGCCAGCTGGGGGCTCCTCCTGGGTGGACAGTCCCCCAGCACGGGGCGTAGAGCGCTGAGTTCCGGGGCCCCGGGGCTGCCGACCTCACAGCTCTTCTGCCCCCAGGCCTGCCCCCTCCCCAGGCTGAGGGCCTCCCTGAGGTCCTTGGGAGGCCACGAGTGTCAGGGAGAGGTGGCGGGTCTGAGACTCCACTTCCAGCCCCTCAGTCTATGGGTGGGGAAACCAAGTCCCAGACACAAGAGGCTGAGTGGCCGAGGTCACAGAGGGGCGGCAGGACTTGCCCCGCCTGCCCCTTCTCCCAGTCACGGTAAGGTACTCGCAGTAACGCTGCGGTTTCCCCCAGACCGCCCAGGGATCCAGTGACTCAGGCTCCAAAGGAGACACTTTCTAAACAAGGCCTGGTCTCTGCAGAGGGCGATGGGAGCCTGGTCCCTGCAGGCCCTGGGAAGTGGGTGGGGCTCAGTGCCTCCCCAAGTTCAGGCCTGGAAGGGGGAGGGAGGGATTTCCTGCTCTCACTAGACTTTTAAGAGAAGGGACAGTCCCTCCACTGCCCCCTCGCTCCCTTCCACAGCCCACCCCCATCCCTAGTCCCTCCCCTGCCTTAGTGCCTGGGGGGGTGGGGGTAGAGGGGTTGATCTAGGAGTGAGAGAAATAGAACTAGGAAAGAGGGGGGCAGGCCTGGAGATCTTGGTTCAGGCTTCAGGTGAAAAAACCCAAGGCCCAGAGAGGAGTGTGAGTAGCCTGAGGTCACCCAGCAAGGTCAGGGCAGAGCCGAGCCTAAACCTCAGGTCTCAGGACACCTGGTCGGGCTGCTTCCCGTGTGTTCGGGCAGATTCCATCAGTGCTCTGGAGGGCAGGCGCACGCCTCTGTTCCCCTCCGAGAACTCCCCGCATGCCCTCCTACCCCCCGTCCTGGAAGCGCCCATACCCACTCCTCCCCCACAGTTCAGGGGGCTTCGCAGCTGCAGCCGCTGGTCCCAATCCTGACTCTGCTGCTTAGCAGTTATATGATTTGAGGCAAGTTATTTCACCGTTCTGTGCCTCAGTTTCCCCATATGAATCCTAATGAGAGCACTCACCTCCTAGGATTGTTGGGAGGACAAGTGAATGAAGGCATGTCAGGCGCTCCGAACAGGCACGTACGAAGCTCTCAGCACGTCACGTACACGTACAAATTACACTCACTAGGATCACCTGGGGCCTGGAAGGTAGCGGGGTTGGCAGGGGGAGCTTTGGCTGGGGGTGAGCGAGTATTAACTCAAATCCAGGTCCCTTAACTTGCTGTTGGCCTCGGGCAGTCCCGACCTAACTGAGCCTCTGCTTCCTCAGTGGGAGAGGCCATCTGTGACCCACTGGGACATCTGTTGGCGACCGCACCAGGGGTTCCCCCAGACAGCTGCTGCGGCCCTTCACTGGGCCTCCTGTCCCTCTCCTGCCTCTTCCAACCTACGCTCCAACCAGAGTGATGCTGTGCCCCCAAATCCGGCCCCCCCACGGGAATGCGGCCCCGGCCCATCTCTACCCGGCCAACCGCCTGCAGACGGAGATCTCGTGTCCCATTTGCCGCCACAGCCCTGGGTCAGCCCCACGCCGGGCACAGAGGACGGACTCCCTAGATGTTCGTGGAATAGAAGAGTCACAGAGGTAACGGATGTGGGCATGTCTGATAAATGCTCAAGGACCCAGCGGGCAGCTAGAGGCGTGTGTGTTTATTCTCCTGTGTCTCCATGACAACTCCAGCGGGCTTCTCCGTGCAGACCCCTGAGAACCCTCACTTATCCTCAGGCTCTAGGTTCTGGGGGCTCACGTCCTACAGCCTTATTCTACCCTCTCAGCAGTGTGGTAGTAAGAATTCCTGGTTTGGGGGTTATTCCTTCGATGGCTTAGAATATAGACTCAAAGAACATCCAAGCCGGAAAGGCCCTCAGAGTGCCTCTAGTTCCATCACCGTCACGGAACTGAGGTCCAGAAAGGGGCAGTGTGCCAACCGGGGTCACACAGCAAGACAGTGGTCAATGCGGGCCAAGCCCACGACTTGGAGCTCCTTCCAGAGCTGGTCTCTCAGTGAGGCCGCGAAGGTTGCTGTGAAGCCAACATTGGCCTGAGCAAAGCTGTTGAGGTAAGAAGGGAAGAAGAGCGGGTCATTTTTGGTTTTGTTTTTATTTGTGGTAAAACAGATCTGGCATAAAATTGGCTATTTAAACCATTTTTAAGTATACAGTTCAGTGGCACGAAGTACATTTGCATTGTTACACAGCTATCACCACCATCCACTTCTAGAATGTTTTCATCTTCCCCGTGCTCTTTTGTGTGTGTGTGTTGCTGTGGTAACGTGAGCAGAACATAAAATTTGCCGTTTCAATCATTTGTTAAGAGTACAGATCGTGGCACTAAGGGCATTCTCGTCGCTGGGTTTCTGTGTAAAAGGTAAATGAAGATGAAGCTTTACAATTCTCCACCCTGGGGTTTTGAGGCTTTGGCTGACTTCCGGCAGCCGGATGACCCAGGGGAAGCTGTGTGTCACCTTGGCCTGGTCAGGGGCGTGGGGGGGGGGTGGCTGCAGGTGCTGGGGAAGGGACTGTCCAGTCCGGGCTGACATCCCCTGGGCTATAGGCTAGAACAGCCTCACAGCCTTGCCGACTGTTTGCAGAGCAGCTCATGGTGAAGCTAGTGGAGTGGAGAGAAAATGCCTAGAGTTACCGAACGCGCGACTGGGAGCTTATGGGCCAAGCAGAAGACATAGATGGCTTTTAATGTGACCTCCCTGGACTGGAGGAGACCAGGCTGAGTGATGCTGTGAGGGACCCCCTGTCTCCTTGGGCCTCAGTTTCCCCTCGAAAACAAAAGGCCTAAACTAGATGGCTCCATGGTGCCTCCAGAGAGCCCCTGCTGTGCACTGCAGAATCTGACGCCCCAAGAGGGGCAGCTGGGGCCGACTTCCAGATTGGACCTCCTGAGAGGTTCTGGGACATTCGCTGGTAACAGAATACTTACTTGGTTTGGCAATAGTAATAATCATATTATCATTTACTGAGGGACGTGCTATGAACTATGTACTTTGTATCATCTCATCTAGTCCTTCTCTCTGATTTATAGATGAGGCTCAGAGAAGTTAAGTAAGTTGCCCAAGGTCACACAGCTAGTGAGTATCAGAGCTAGGATTCCCACCTTGATCTCTCTGGTTCCGGAGCTGGTGTTCCCACCCCCTGCCCTGGGGATGGCAGACCTCAATTTGACTTTCCACAGCTGCTAAGAAGGCAGGCTTTGAAGGCAACTCCCCGGGCTCCAGGCCCAGCTGTGCCTCCAGGTAAGTGACCTTGGGCAAGTCACCTCGAGTCTCTAAGCCTCAGTTTTGTCATTTGTTAGAATGGACGTAAAAATCCTACGCACCTCGCAGAGTGGTTAGGAAGATTGAATTAAATGTGTTTATATGTGTGAAGCAATTAGAATAGAGCAAAAGCTGGTAGTAACATTGAGCATTTGTTGAATTTTTTAAATATTATGTTTGCCGCCAGCTTTTTTTTTCTTTTTTGGTCAGTTTTGTTTGAACCAGCAAATTGGAAATGTTTATTTTTAATAGTTTCTCTTTCTATTCCTCACCCTCAAGCAATGAACAAAATGTAGCTTTAGGAATGCTAGGAAAACACGCACAGGAACAGCACTGCCCGTGTGCACGCAGCCCTCCACGCGCCTTCCTTAGTGTTGGAACAAAAACGTCTCCATGCGTGATCTTTTGTAGACGAGAGAAAAGGTCATTCAGTGTTGGCCGCATTCCTTCATTGTCCAAGATGAGGGGCACCTGGGCGGCTCAGCCGGTTAACTGTCCAACTCTTGCTTTTGGCTCAGGCCGGGATCTCGGGGCTGTGGAATCGAGCCCCTCGTGACGGGCTCCGTTGTCAGCGTGGAGTCCGCTGGAGAGTCCCTCCCTCTGCCCCTCCCTGCGTGCGCTCCCGCTTTCTGTCTCTCAAATAAATACATACAGAAATAAAATCTTTTTAAATACTTGTCTAAGATGGGCAGTATTTGGTGTTTTTTTTTAAGATTTTATTTATTTTTTTATTTATTTGAGAGAGAGAGCGAGAGAGAGCATGCAGGAGTTGGGGGAGGGCAAGGGGGGAGGGAGAGGGACGAGCAGACTCCCCTCTGAGCACAGAGCCCGGAGCGGGGCTCAATCTCAGGACCCTGAGATCATGCCTAACCGATTGAGCCCCGAGGTGCCCCATTTTGGTGTTCTCCAAGTATGTGTATAAGAAGCAGACCCTTGGACATGGGGATCCCACCCACTCCTTGTTTCCTGTCCTCTACCCATGCAGTGGGGATGCTTCCATTCCTGGCCCTGACAGCGGCTATTCTGACTCTCGAAGAATCTTCTGCTTTGTGCTGCCCCAAATATAATGTCAATGAACGTCAAAAACCACATCAGATCCCCAGAAAGCCAAGTGGCGCCAGCTCTGCCTCGGTTACAGGCCTTGGCTGGCTCCTGGGCTCTCCTCGCTTTGGGGCTCCAGGGGGCTGAGGTCTGACCCCTGGGGCCACTCGGCTTCATCTGGGACCATGGTCAGGATCTCTGCCATGCCCTAGCCATGCGAAAGGGTGTCCCCGCCATGGTTTGCAGGGCAAAAGCAGCAGCTGGAGGGTTTTTAAATTGAGGAATTGTCAGTTCACATATTTGGGACCCCATTCTGTCTGAGTCTGAGCCGGGAGAGTCCCAGGGGTGCTCCGCGAGGGGAGGGCTCTGGCCGGCCTGGCTCCAGCCCAAGCCGGCAGTGTCATCACACATCTTCTGGGACAGTTTCTAGGCCTTGGGGGTGGGCTCCCAAGGGACCAGAAGAAGCCACAGTTCTTTGAAGTAAGTCTGCTCTTGAATTTGCCAGGGTTGGGGAGGGAGGGGATACTTGGAATCCAAAGTCCACAGAGCCTCTGAAGACCATCTTTAAACAGAGATTTTTCCACTTTCTCCGTCAAGCCTTAGGCCAGAGCGGCTGCCGCTGGGGATAGAGGGCCAGCTTTGGAGAGGAGTGAAAGCCTGCGGACGAAGGTTTGAATCCTGCCTCCGCCGTTTCCCAGTCTCCGTGAACTTGGGCATGCCACGTGCTCCTTCTGGGCTTCGGCCTTCTCACACGTGACATGGCGAGGATATCCTCTACCACGTAGGGACCAAATGAGAAAGCATGTAGCGTTGGGAGACAATTCTCCATGGGTCTCTCTGGAAATCTTGCAAGCAAAGGCACTGACCACCTTTGTTCTAGATTATCTCTTCGAGGAGGCATGGCAGCCAACAGCCATAGAAGGTTGCCCTTTGTGCGAAAGGGCGGGCGTGTTGACTGCCCACTGTCATCAAAGTTTTGGGTTCCCGAAGCTCAGGCTTCCTCCCCTCAAAAGCACCCCACCGAGTGCGCCGATGTCACCTTCTGTCTTCGCACAAGGAAACCAAGGCAAGCGAGGTGCTCATGCTACTAGCTGTGCTATGACCAGTAGAGACCTGTTGTCTCTGACTCAGGAATCTGGGGTCTTCTGCCAGCATCCGGGAAAGGGGGCAAGCAAACCGTTATGTTGCAAATAGGGTACAATCTCAGATCCTCACAGGTCTTGACAGTGATGAGGATGGGGCGCTGGAAGAGGAAAGAGGAGGGCGTCCCAAGACAATGAGTGGGATTTTGGGGGAAGTCCATGAAAATCAGTAGCAAATATGTTGACCAAATCGTATGGCCAAGTGGACAGTCGACGACCCTCTGTTTTACTGCCTTTGGATGAAGAGGAGCTGGGGGGGTGGGGGCAGGCTGAGCACCGGGAAGAGGCGCAGAGTGGCCCAAACCGTGCCCTGCTGCCTCTCCTCCGGGGGGCGGGACGCTCACCAGTCTAAGGCCAGTCTCACCTCCTCCCGTGCGAACGGCTCCTCCTAGGACTTCCCCGGCGGCAGGGGCGGTGCTGCCTCTCCCACAGCAGCTTCGGGGGGCCCTCACACCGGGGGACGGGAGGGAAACTCATGACTGCTGTGGGCAGAAACCAAAGGGGTTCTTAGAACCTTGGCTGGTTCACTTGGAGACGAGAGGGTGGGCGCATCACGCTGGCTAAGGACGAAGGACGGCCCGGCCCCGCTCGCCGTCCGCAGTGCCAACTTCGGATCCGCTCAGAGACAAGAAAGGTCTATCAGTGGGTCCTGCCACCATGAAGGAACGTTGACCTTCTTGGGGAAATTAGCCCCAGACAGAGAGACTCCCAGAGGAAACCCAAGGCTCTGAGGTCGGGTTTGTCCCGATGGTGTCCACGGACTGCTGTGGCTGTTCGACCTTGGTGCCAGCTCGGCAGAGCTGAAAATGGGCACCGTCACTCTGCTCCGTGGGCGGAAGTCTAGGCTGTTCTCGCAGCTCCAGCCAACACTCCCCTCGCTGAAGCTCCGTGTCCTTTTCCTGGCCGCTGGGCAGAGCCAATGAGGGGCTGCTTCCTCTACCACCTGGGAAACTACAGGCTGGTGGATCGAAGACACCGCTCCACCGGGTCACAAACTGCGGGCAGAGGTGGAAGCTGCTGGTGGGACTGTGGGGGTCAATCCTGCCGATGCCCGTGGTAAGGGTGTGTTGTCTGATGAGACCGCCCTGACCGTGGCTGCCCGGACCTGTCATCCTGCCAGATGTGGTCGGACCCCGACCCTCGGAGACCCGCGCGAGTAAGGGACTCTGAGCTTCCCACCGCACGCCGCGCTGGGAGCTCTGGCCAAAGCCAACCCGGCGGTCGCGTGGTGGGCGTGGTCCCTGCGCCCCGGAACTTTGACCCTGTCTTGTGACTATGGGCGGGTGCCTCCGTGCTGTTGACACTTGTCCAGGTAAGGGTGGGAGCGTTCCTGTCCGATCAGCCTGCCGAGTCCAGCCACAACATTGTGGCCCTTGAAACCAATCACACCAGGTTTTCGCTCTCTGGGACATTTACAGGGTGACAGCGGCGGTGTGCCTTTTACCCCAGAAGGCCACTCCACAAAGGGCTGACAGTCGCGGTGTTCGGTGACCTTTCCCACTCCCTCCCGTTCACAGGGGTGGCCTTGGCGAGTTCCCCACTCAATTTCCCACACCTCCTCGTGGTGCAAACTCCTGACAAAGGCAGTTTGGTCATCGGTTGTGACTGTCCCCACAAAAGGCTCATCTGCTGGGCCAGCTCCTGGGGAATGACCAGGAGGAGAAGGGTGTGGGGTTTAGAGACCTAGTCTGAGAACGTGCCATTCCGCCTACCCATTCCCAGACAGGCTGCTTCTTACGTTCCCGCATAGCCAGGCTCGCTGGTGAACTTCATGCTTGGGAGTCTGGCCTCAGGAGGACTCAAGCTGAATTCTGGTTCAGTTTTATAAAAATGCCCTGTCACTCTTGCACCTGGGCCTTCTGAGAGAAACGTCTGGGTGCAAATAGGTGTGTTTGGAAAAGAGGTGGACTGTAGGGGCTCCTGAGTGGCTCAGTTAAGTGTCTGACTCTTGGTTTTGGTTCAGGTCATGATGTCAGGGTCGTGAGCTCAGGCTCCATGTCCGGCTCCCTGCTCGGTGAGGAGTCTGCTAAAGTTTCTCTCTCTCCCTCTGCCCCTCCTTGCGCTCGCTCCAGCTCTCTCTCTTTCTCTCTCTCTCTCAAATAAATAAATCTTTAAAAAACAACAAAAAAGGAGAGGTGGAGCCACTAGAATAGAACTCCCTCCCTCCCAGCAGACGGGGCCCTGCGCGGCCCTCCCACACTCAGTGCCCGTGCCTTCCATCTCCTGACTGCGGGGTTAGCCACCCCACCAGGCAGCTCCAACTCTGGTTTCCTGAACCTTCCTCCCCAGCCACGGTGTTGGGAGAAACAGCAAAAGATAGCCCCCCCAGACCTTTGCCCCAGCCCTCCCCCCACCATGCCGGCATCTGGTGGGGCTGATGGATGGCACCTGACACCTAGTGTTGACAGGACACACGGGGCTGACTAGTCCTGGGAGGAAGTCTCTCTAAAACCAAGGTGATTTGTTACACAGCAATATGTAACGGATACACTCTCCGTGTTCCTGTTTCACGCTCACCACAATGCTTCGGCATCTGTGGGTTGATGCTGGCCTTACCGGTGAGAAGCGAAAGCCCAGAGAAGTCAAGCTGTTGCCTAAGGTCACACAGCCAAGTGGTGGTGCAGGTTGTAACCAGGTCTTCCTGCCTCTTGTTTCTGTGCTTTCCGGATTGCACCTTGCTAGTTTTCCCTCCTCGGAGGTGCTGGGATTTTTCCTGTGACTCGCGGACACTGGTCCATAGAATTTCATGCTTCTCAGCCTGGGCTCTGGCTCTGGACGCTGTGGTTGGGAGGCTTAGCAAGCTGGGGGAGCATGGAGTAGCCAGTGGGCTCCCTAATACCGCCTCCCCATATGGGGAGGCTGGCCTCGGTTTCTTCATCTGTGAAATGGGTCTAAGACTCCAGACAGGTTGCAAAGAACAAATGAACTCAGGAGCAGAAAGTGCTTTGGAAAACTAGAGGTACAGATGTGCACATTGATGTGGTCTGAGACATGGCCCAGGAGAGGATGAAGGGCTTGGCGGAGGACCTGGGATGGATAGGAAGCAGAAAGGGTCAATCAGACACAGGGTCTGGGCTGGGATTCCCTTATGAACTGTTGTCAGCTGTGATGCCACCTGACTTCTTGTGTCTGAAATCCTGGACAGTCCTCTGGGGTAACCAGTGCCTTTTCTAGACTCTCCCTCTAAAACCCTCATCCCCTTTAGAGCAGTGGGATTTTACCCACATAGCCTGAGCCCCTTCCACGTGTGGGAAGCTTACGTACATGATCTAATGGAATACTCACACCGAACACTCACTAACCTCTTTATATATCTGTCTGTCCCATTTTACAGATATGGACAAATGAGGCTCAGAGGAGCTCAGTCATTTGCCTAAAGTCTCATGGGAGGTAAGGGACTGAGCCAGGGTTTGGACTGAGATTGTTCTCGATTCAGAGTCTGGTTGCCTTTGGGCTCCTTGGTTTTTTATACACTTGGCTTTCACCCCCGAGAAGCCAAGCTCTGTGAGATTGGGGTCTGGGCACAGGGGTCCCAGAATCCTCCCCTGTGGGTGGGATTCCAAAGTGACTGGCAGCCAGGTGCCCACAGGCCGGACTTCTCTTCAAGGAGGGGCTGAGAGGAGCCTTCCCAGAGTACCATGGCTCTGTGTACGTGATAACCCTTCTGTGACGTCGCTACAACTGTCTCATAATGGGTCCCCCCACAGGCCTCCAGGAGCTCCCTTTGTTCCCCTCTACGCCTCAGCCAGAGGGATCTTCTTAGAATGCAGCCCTGGCCAAGTCCTTCCCCTGCATAAAGCTATCTGTTGGCTGCCCACTGAAGTCCAAGCTCCTTCTGGGACATTAAAGGCCCTCCTTGGTCTGCAGCCCCCCATCCCTTCTAGGCGGAACCTGTTCCCTAAATAAGAATGTTCCCTAAATGGGCCGGACTGATATGTGACTCCAAGCCTCTGCCCGTGCTGTTCCCTCTTCCTAGATGCCCTTCACCCACTCCGTTGCCTTGATTGTCAAACTCCCTTCTATTCATTAAAAGTCGTAATCCCTAGTCACATTTCCTGTATTTATCAGGAGGCACGTGCATGTGGCACAAAATGGCATATAGAGAGGATGGTCTCCTCCCTCTCCCCCCTCCCGGGCCCCGCCACGCAGGCCCCTTTGGGTTCGCTGGTTGTTGGCTGCCTTTGTGTCCCTTGATATCTTCACTCCTCAATGCTTCAGCTCACCTGTCCTTTCCCGTGGGACCCGTCTCCTGACGGCTCCCCCTCACCTGGCCCAGGCCGACCCTGACAGCAGAGTCTCACACGGCACCCAGACCTCCCTCCCATTCGAGCCTTTTATCTGACTGTCTGCTGCTCGGCTGGCTTGGGAGCTGCTTGAGGGTGGTGAGTGTGTCGGGTCGGTTTCTGGGCAGATTCTGGGCAGAGGGCCCTGGGGCACAGTGAATGCGAGTTGAGGGTATGGTGCACGCGCGCGTGTCTTCAGGTGGTGACAGCGGAATGCCTGGGGCTGCTGCACTTCCCAAGGTCCCCTTGTGCTAAGGAAGGATGAGCAGTGCTAGGGACACGCAGGAGAGGGCAGGGGGCGGAGACGCGAGAGAAAGCTGCATCTTCACCTCTCGCTATAGAGCAGAACAAGTTGCAGATGCGTGATGAGACTGCAAAATGTGAAAACAATGAAACCATGAAATAACTAGAATAAAATGTTGATGATTTTGATCTCTGGCTGCTAAGGGCTGCTCTAAGCAACAGCGGTAATGGAAGAAATTATCATGGAAAAGATGTATGTATTTGCTTACTTAAAATTAGGAACTTCTGTACGTCCAAACATACCATAGATGAATTCAAATAAAAACAAATATGTAAAGAGCACTTGCAAATCAAAAAGAAAGAAAAATCTAAAAACCTCAATAGATTAAAAAAAAAAAAATCCTCAATAGGGGCGCCTGGGTGGCACAGCGGTTAAGCGTCTGCCTTCGGCTCAGGGCGTGATCCCGGCGTTATGGGATCGAGCCCCACATCAGGCTCTTCCGCTATGAGCCTGCTTCTTCCTCTCCCACTCCCCCTGCTTGTGTTCCCTCTCTCGCTGGCTGTATCTATCTCTGTCAAATAAATAAATAAAATCTTTAAAAAAAAAAAATCCTCGATAGAAAGAACGTAGGCGGTGGACCTGGAAAGAAAGTTAACAGAAGGAAAACTGTAAGTGACTAAGTTTATGTTTATGTTTCAAAGTAAGTAACTAAGAACAGGTGTAACCTGGTTAGAAAACAAAGGATTCATTTGTAATAGTGAGATGGTATTTTTCACTTACTGCTTTACCCAAACCATATACGGGTAAAAAAATAGTGCTCCATGGGGCTGAGATAAAGTGAGACGAGCAGGATGAATGTTCTTCTGTACCGAGGGCACTCGAAACGGGGCGGCGTTCAGGAAATCGGTTTCTCAATACAGCTCAAAAGCCTTAAAGATGTTTATGCCCTTTGTTCTAGCAATTCTGCCTCTGGGGATCTTTCCTGAGAAATACTCTTTTTTTTTTTTTTTTTTTTAATAACAGCAAAACTCTATAATGGTCTAAATATCCAATAACAAGGAATTACAGAAATGATGGCCCATCTATGTGACAAAACATCACACAGCCTTTAAAACTCATGATTAACCAAGGCACCTGGGGGGCTCAGTCAGTTGAGCGTCCGACTCTTGGTTTCGGCTCAGGTCACGATCTTCAGGGTCGTGGGATCGAGCCCCGTGGCAGCGGGGAGTCTTGTGGATTCTTTCTCTCCCCTCCCCAGCTCTCTTTCTCTCACACAAATAAAAAAATAAATCTTAGAAAACAAACGAACAAGCTCATGTTTAACCACTCCTGGCAATTGCACCTGGGAGGACAGGAGGGGAGTTCAAGGTGCAACTAGGTTGGTTTTCCGTGCACTTTGTATTTCTTGGAACTATTTACCGTAAGTATGTGTTTTTTAATGAAAAATATCATGTTTTAGAATTATTTTTAATTATTTGGAGGAGTTATCATGTTGTAAGGCCGAATGGGAAAAAAGCAGGTGATAAACCAACATAGGGAGAATACGGTACCCCATTTACTCACATACATAGATGTTCCGCAAGCGCTGGATTCCGCCCCCGCCCTTACGAAGCACCGGATGTACGCGTGCACGTTGCGGTTAGGTGTCGATGCGTGTACACACACACACACACACGCACACACACGTCTGCTGGACCTCGAGCAAAGCCATGGTGCTGGAGGGCTCCCATCTTGCGTAAGCCCCACGTCGTGGCTCTAGATGACAGGGCCACAGCTCGACTTTCTTTTTTTTTTTTTTTTAAGATTATTTATATATTTATTCGACAGAGATAGAGACAGCCAGCGAGATAGGGAACACAAGCAGGGAGAGTGGGAGAGGAAGAAGCAGACTCATAGCGGAAGAGCCTGATGTGGGGCTCGATCCCATAACGCCGGGATCACGCCCTGAGCCGAAGGCAGACGCTTAACCGCTGTGCCACCCAGGCGCCCCACAGCTCGACTTTCTAACTGGGCTCCCTGCCCTCCCTATGGCCCAGTAGGCAGCAGTGGGAGTGGGCAGGGTGGGGGCGGGGGGAAGAGAGGAGGATGCCCCCAGTCCTCGGGAGGTGATGGGGTGCATCTCAGCCTCATTCGGCTTTCAGAGAGGACCCCACCCTGACTAATGAGGCTCCTACCATTCCAGATGCCCCGCAGACCCACCCGTGTCTGCCCAACAGCAGGTTTGGCGAAGACGTGACATGTTCTAAGAACAGAAGACCACGTCCTACAGATGCTTCCAGGTAACTGGTTTCCACTCGTCCAGTCACTGGATTCATGTGTGATTTGTTTTGGGGGTTCTTGGGATGCAGAGGATTCTCTGAGCCTCAGCACGGAAACCCTGATTCACAGACAGGCTCAGCACTCCTTGGGGGCCTGGAGGGACAGCACAGGCAAGATGACGGGGCAGTGCTACGCCAGACATGTCGGTCATGCACCCTGGCGGTCAGGCCACGGAAGAGCATTTAGAAGAGAGGAATAACGATGATAAGAAATAATAAAGCAACGATCATTTATTGAGTATCTATTATATGCCACGAATTATCTCATTAAATTACTCCGCCGTCCTTGTGGAGTAGGTAGTGTTCTGCCCGCTTCATAGGTGGGGAAACTGAGCCTCAGGTGAAATGACCTGGCTGGATACCTGGCAGGTGAACGGCAGAGTTCGAGTTCAAATCCAGACGGTTCCGTCTCCCAAACTGACGTCCAGAGCATACCTGGCATGTGTTGCTCTCGGGGTGAGTTGCTGGAAACAGGTGGACTCTAGGAGTATCAACTGAACGCCAAGCCCCGGCTCAGATGCTTCTATATGGTATCTCGTTTAATCCCCAGAACGGCCTCTGTGGGGTACGTGTCATTATTGTCCCTTTACAAAGGAGAACACTGGGGCTCAGAGGTGTGTCCAAGATCACATGGGGCCAAATAAAGGTCTTTGTACGGAAGCTTTATGGGGAGAATGAGTCAGGAGCAGCCTGGACCCAGGATCAGAGCCCCCAGAGCCAGAAAAGACTGGAGAATGGGCGGGGCTGCTCCTGGGACACCGTCTCCACCCACGGGAGGCCTCAGAAGGTCCAGAGTAACTATGACTTTGGACAAGCCACCACCCCAGCCACTAATACTATGGAAAAGTATCATGAGGGTTAAATGAGATCATGCACATGACAGGTGTGGAGAGACACCGGGCTCCGGGAGACGCTGGCCCAGGTGAGGTCCCACCTCTCCTGCCCACTTTCCCTTCCCTACCGGCCTCAATCAGTGGGTCAGTGCCCCCGGTGGGCTAGAAGACCAGACTGGCAGCCCACCCTAGCTGTCCCTGTCCCTGACCCACACCAGTAGGTCGTAAGGATTCATAGAATGAGAGCCCACTGATCTGCTTCCTAGGCTCTTGACCTTGTCCTCGGTCCGGACTACCAGGGCAGGCTGGGGTCAGGGGGTGCTGACCGGAGGGTCTCTGGGAGCCTCCCCAGACCCAAGTGAGCCCCCAACCCGGCCTCACTCCCCCAGCCTGTGCCGCCATCATGCTGAGCCTGGGGATAGGCAGCTGCATGCAAAGACTCTGGGGGCCAAGGCAGTCCCTGGGCCACTGCTCCAGGGACTGTCCCTGAAGGCTTTCTCAGAGGGACAGCCCCCAAGCACATTCCAGGTGACATACCATTTTCCTTTCTCCCACAGCCCCTGGCAGGGGCCCTCCCGCTCCAGCAGGGGACAGGAAAGTGACTCAGCTCCCCAGCCCCCTCCTCAGACTCACAAGCTCGCTCGCAGCCTTGCTTTGGAAAAAGGGTGGTTTTCATTTCTTTCCTTTCCCCCCGCCCCTTCAAACACTCTTCCTTGTCTGTCCCTGGGTTCTTTCTCCCACGGACCTCCCTGGTCTGGGCCAGGAGACTGTGGGCAGCCCTTCTCCATCCTCTCCCGGTGGAGGGTCCCGCCGTCAGGGCGGGCTGTGCGGCCCTACTGTGCGTGGTGGGAAAGAGGCCGGACTCCGGAGGCCCCAGCTGGCCCCCTATTATATCGGCTTCTATTAAATTGAAACCCATAGCACGTCTATTACACAATAAACCACAGCTATTTCATGGGTCAAATTAAGTTTTATTTGGGCAAATTACAACCTTTCCTACAGTCGTGCCTTTGTGAGGCCAGTCCTTTTTAATAAAAGCAAGCATTTCTGGGGCTGGCCCGGCTGGACCAAAGCTCCGTGGTGGGTTGGGGGCTCAGGCCGGGGCTGGCAAGAGGGTGGGAGTGTGTGTGTGTGTGAGACGATGGGGGAGAGAGAGATGGGAATTCTTGGGGCCCTTCTGGGGAATGGATTTGTCCATCTTTCCCCACTGCTTCCCCATCCCGAGGTTACCATGGAAGCCTGCAGAGAAGTTCTCATTTAACAAGAAAAAGGCAGCAGCAGTAGCAGTGGGAAAGCATTTCCCGGAATCCAGGAGGAAGCGTGAGTCACCAGGCCTGCTCAGTGAGCCCTGCGTGGCCACCACGGACCCAGCCCAGGAGGCCTGGAGCACAGGGCCAGCCACCAGGACTGCACCAGGCTGCCCGCATAGACATGCCCACTGCCCAGGCTGACGCAGACTCCAGGAATGCAAACAAAGCTGGGTGGAGGGGCCTTCTGAGGGCCGGGGCACTGGGCCAGACCAGAGGGGGCAGGCTTGGAGGAGAGGCCTGTGGAGGGGCCTCGGGTCTCAGAAGAGCCCCTCGCTGGTATGCCTGGAGCCCAGGCCGGTGGGAAGTCTCCTGCCTCCCCGTGTGACCCGATCTGGCCCTGCCAGCTCTGGCTTCCGGGCTCCTCCTCACAGGGCGGGGGCTGGAGCTCCCCCAGATCAGACACGATCTCAGCATGGGTCCTGGACCAGCAGCATCCGCATCACCTGGGAACTGGTCAGCAATGCAGATTCTCAGGCCTCACGCCAGCCCTACTAAGTCAGAAACTCTGGGGGTGGGGTCCAGAGACCTGAGTTTTACCAAAGCCTGCAGGCCGTTCTGAAGCTCGGCAGGTTTGCGGACTGCCGCTCTTGGGGATCTGTAAGTCCCCTTCGAGCCCACATCGGCTGGTTATTCATTCAAAAATGAAGAGGTAATGCTTACTGGGTGCCGGATCCGGGCTAACTGCTTTGCACATTTACTTCCCACAAGTACCCTGTGCGGGCAGTTTCTGTGATCATGTCTCCGTCTGACAGGCGACCTAAGTGCTGCTTTGCAGCCAGTGTTCTGGGATCTAGCGGTGATGGAAGGTGCTGGGCTCAACGCACAGACCTGGCCTGGGCTGGGTAACTGCTTTATGCGGCTGACCTTTCCCTACGTAGCTGGGCAGCTTTTCCTAAGAGCCCCCCAGAGGCTGCCCTGGCACCCCAGGGGTGGCGATGGGGAGAACTCTTACCCAGAACTGGGGAACACAGACGGAGCAGGCAGGTGGAGTGAGGGAAAGAGGAAGGGCCAGGAGGAAGCTGGGCTGCACAGAGGTGAGGCCTCGCGAAATCTTGTTCTTCAAGAGTGGTCCCTCGACCAGCAGCAGCAACACGGCCCAGGAGCCAGTTCAGAGTCTTGAGCCCCACCCCAAACCTACTAAATCCGAATCTGCATTTTAACCAGATCCCTGGGGGTTCCTGTGCATATTCAAGCTTGAGAAGCACTGGGTGGGGCGCCGAGGCATGTCCCCAAGCCCCTAACTGCCACAGAGGGGGACAGGAGGATAGGATCTGGGATGCCCACCAGGCTGAGCCCAGCTCCCCTGGGGGCTCCTGCTACTCTGTCAGTCAGGACCAACAGCCCCTCGGCAAATTCTGGAGCTCAAGGGCACGGGGAGGGGGGTGGGGAGACGTCAGTCCTTAAAACTCAAACCAGGATAGTGGGAGGGCCCCTGCCCCTGCCAAGTGTCCCCCTCCCAAGGTCAGGGATCTTCACTTCCTCTACCCTCTCTTCCTGGGTTCAAACCCAGGCTCTGCCATTTTCCGATGGTGATCCTTGCTGTGGACTTCGGGGGGCTTCAACTTTCCTTTTCTGTAAAATAAGAATGACGCTATTTCCTAGATGATACATTTGGTGTGCGCGTAGATTAAATCAGCGGATACCCAGAAAGGACTTCGAGCGGTACTTGGCACGTAACTCCATTAACCCAAGCTCTTTGCTTTCAGCCTTCCTTTGTTCCCTCGTCTGCGTGGCCCTTGGGCTGGGGGTGGGGGGGCTGGAAGAAAGGGGTTGCCGACAGAGGAATGCTCAGCGCCAAGGCGACTGGCTTGGATTCTGGGGGTGACAGGGGCTCCCGCGGGGACAGAAGGAAATGTGTTCGTAGGATACCTGTGATGCGCCAGGCTCAGTGCCAGGCATTTCCCTCCTCCCCACAGTTGGAAAGTACTCTTCCTTTCTGAGCTTACAAAGGACGGAGGCCCTAGAAGTGTGGTGAGCAGCCCAAGGTCAGTCAGGGAGGTGTGGGGCCAGCTCTTGGGGGATCGGACCGGCCAGCCTGACCTCGGTCTTACCCCCACTTCACATGACCCCACGCTTTTACCTCCCCTGCAGCCCCGTCTGGTCCCTCAAAGAGGTAAGGGGATCCAGAAGACTAGAACTGGCAGAGGAGTGGGAAGGCGGACGGGGCCTGCAGACATGGTTCGCAGCTCTTTCCCTAGGGCCTCAGTTTCCCCAGGGTGTTAGCTTCGTCTTGCAGGAGCAGGGCAAGTGTGCTGAATGGACCTGTAGTGGGTTGAGCTGCTCCTGGATTTACTCTACAGCACAGTTTGCCTGTCCCTCTGTCCCATGACTGGATGGCAGGCATTTGGCGCATGTGTTAAAAATGCCAGCAAGTGGTGGGGGTGTGGCGGGGTGGGGGGTACTTTTGGTTTCTGCTCTGATGCATGAAGAGCTTGGAAATTGTCACTCCCATCCTCACACAAGAGCAAGCTGAATAAGCCCCAAGTCAACGGCTTTTAGACACATCAGGGAATGAGGGTCAATGGGCCAACTGCCCCTCGGAAACCTGGCGAGATGGGTGAACACGGAGAATCAACCACGATCAACTTCTCTGAAGCAGACCCACCAGAGCCAGTAGCTCTTCGGAACACTTAAGTGGTAACTTTCTATCCTCCCTCTCCGCAGTGATAATTTTAAAAACACGCTTTCGAGGTACAGTTGACACATTATGATTGACACACAGAAAGCTGTAGTATTTAGCGTATGCAACGCGATGCGTTTGCACGTAAGTATGCACCCATGACACCGTCAGCACCATCTGGGCCATAAACAGCCCCATCATTTCCAAAAGTTTCCTCCCATTCTCTTTCTTAAGGTGGTATTATTATTGTGTTGTTGCTCTTCAATGGTAATTTTGATGACCTGCTGGAAGCTGAGTACGGACCGGGTTGAAAGTTACAAACTTGGCCCATTCCTAGGCACGCCCATACTTTCATGGGCTTTACCCCCAGGAGTCCTACCCAGTTCACATGGTGAAGATCAGAGAAAAACCCCTTCTGTTTTGGGCAGAAGAAATAAACACTTTGAAATATGCCCAGAACTTTTTCCATAACAAAGACCTACCCTTCAGAAGAAACTGCTTTCCCAGAGCCTTGTCTGATCGGGGGAAGGACAATTAGACAATCCCAGCCCTTTCTAGCCTTCCCATGTCATTTAAGGAGGGAAAAAAAAGGGCTAAATATGCTTCTGAAGGTCACAGCCCAGGGACACAGGCCAACAAAAAAAGCTGAGATTTAATGATGAAAAAGTACAGAATGCTTCTCCTCCCCAACATTTACCACCAACGCAGCAGGACTCCAGTGTACTAACGGTGGATTACAAGGGAAAGAACTGCAAGATGCAGATTCTCTTTCAGAAGAAGTTCTTAGGGAAACCCAAAGGCAACAGGGCAGGAAGCAAACGAGTGAGGAAATTCTAGGACGCCGAAGCCCTGGCACCCCGGCTACAGCAAATCTCAAACGTAGTTCAGCTCCTAGCCAAATTAACATAAAGCCTCATACTAAAAGCCTAATTGCCTTGGTTTCTATAACCTGATATATCACATCTAGGTTTCCACAAAAAATTGTAAGCCGTGTAAACTGCAAGTCAAGGAAAAACACTCTGAAGAGATGAAGGAAGTAACGGAATCAGACTCAGATAACACAAAGATTTTTGGAATTAAACAGATAGGAGGTTTAAAATAACCATGATTAATATTCCAGTGGAAAAAGGAAACAACATGCAAGAACACATGGGTAACGTAAGCAGAGAGACGGAAACTTTAAGAATCAACAGGGAATGTGAAAATCGGAAACACTAACAAAAATGAAGATGTCTTTGATGGGCCCATGAGCAGAGTGGATTGGCCAAGGAAAGAATCCGTGAGCATGAAGATATGTCAGTAGAAACTTCCCAAACTGAAACGCAAAGAGAAAAAAGAATGGGGGAGGGGGGAGAAAAGAAACAGAATGTCCAAGAACAGTGGGACAGTTATAACAGGTGTAACCTGCACATGATGGGAACACTCCGTCATCGAAACTAAGGGAATCTGTCACCAGTAGGCCTGCCTTCCAAGCAATGTTAAAAGAAGTTCTTTGGAGAGAAGGAAAATACGTAGATCAGAAACCTGGATCTACGGGGAGAAAGAAGAGTATCAGAGAAGAGATAATGAAGATCAAATAAAATCTTTTATTTTTCTTACTTTTTTTTTTTAAGATTTTATTTATTTATTTATTTTAGAGAGAGAGTGTGTGTGAGCGGAAGGAGGGGCAGAGGGGGAGGCAGAGGCAGAAGAGAGTCTTAAGCAGACTCCCTGCTGAGTGCAGAGCCCAGCACAGGGCTACCTCTCATGACCCTGAGATCATGACCTGAGCCAAACACCAAGAGTCAGATGCTTACCCTACTGAGCCACCCAGGTGCCCCTTATTTTTCTTATTCTTAATTGATCTAATGGATAAATGTTTGTAGTAAAAATAGCAAAAATAGTAGCAAAAAAAGAAGTATTGGGTGATTATAGCCTTTGGATACTGACATGAATACCAGCAATGTCACGAGGGTGGGGGTGGGCTGGGAGCGTATCGCTGTTAGATACCGTGAAGCCGCGCTGCGCTATTGGAAGTGAGCTTAGATTCATTGTAAAGGTATGTTGCAAACACTAGCGCAGCAACTAAAAAAATTTTTAAAGGAATTTAATTGCTATCATAAGAGGGGGGAGGAAATGAAACCACATAAAACCAGAGAAGGCAGAAATAGAGGGGAAGATTAAGAAAAGAAACAAGTGTAACAAACAAAAGAACAGTTACAAATATGGTTGATATTAATCCAACCCTATTAGTATCGACTTAAATATGAATGGTGTAAATATACCAATTAAAAAACAGACACTACCAGAGGGGGAAAAATAAACCAAACAAGACTCAACTAGCTGTTGTCTTTAAGAAGCCCACCTTATTATTTATTTATTTGTTTATTTACTTACTTATTTTTTAAAGATGTATTTATTTGAGAGAGAGAGAGCAAGCAAACAAGGATGGGCGAGGGGCAGTGGGAGAGGAAGAGAGAGGCACAAGCAGACTCCACGCTGAGTGCAGAGCCCGATGTGGGTCTCGGTCTCATGAGCTTGAGATCACGATCTGAGCTGAAACCAAGAGTTGGATGAAGCCCACTTTAAAAAGAGAGACACAGATACATGAAAAGAAAAGCAGTGGAGAAAGATACACCATGCTAACACTGATCAGAGGAAGCTAGAGCAGCTACGGTAATTTCAGACTAAGCAGACTTCAAAACAAGGAAATCGATCAGGGATAAATGGGCATTGCATCGTGACAAAGGGATGAATTCTTCAAGGAGATAAAATAATCCTTAATGTGCACGTACCTAATAAGAGAACATCAAAGTCCATGAGGCTAAACACTGAAAGAACTGCAAGGAGAAATAGACAAACCACCAGTATACTTGGGGATTCATACCCCACTGTCGGTAACAGACAGATCCAGTGGGAAGAACGTCAGCAAGGACATAGTTGAACTAAACAGCACCAACAGGGGCGCCCGGGTGGCTCTGTTATTAAGCATCTGCCTTTGGCTCAGGGCGTGACCCCAGAGTCCTGGGATCGAGCCCCCCATCGGGCTCCTCTGCTGGGAGCCTGCTTCTTCCTCTCCCACTCCCCCTGCTTGTGTTCCCTCTCTCGCTGGCTGTCTCTATCTCTGTCAAATAAGTAAAATCTTAAAAAAAATAAAATAAACAGCACCATCAATCAACTGGATTTAACTTATAGAAAACATCATCCCATAATGGCAGAATGGACATTCTTCTCAAGTGCGCATGGAACATTCACCAAGATAGACCACAGACTGGACCATATAACCCATCCTAACAAATTGAAAAGAACAACATCTGGGTAACGTCTAGGGGATGGACATTTGGTTCCATTTCCTTATAGACCAAGTCATTGTTTAAGGAACAGGGCCTCTGAAGCCCGACAGGCCCGGGGTGCAATTCTGGCTCCGTTGCTCACTTGCTGTGTGACCTTGGGCCAATCACTTAACCTTTCTGAGCCCCAGGTCCTTCATCTGTAGTGTGGGGATGATAATAGTAACTACCTCGTGGGTCAGATGTTACATGCATGAAATAAGACATTCCATGGAAGGTGATTGAAGCCTTTCTCAGATCAAGGTAGGGCCTCAACGAATATTTCCTGCTCACTCATGGTGTTAGTAAGAGGGAAGGAACACCTTACAGAGCCCTTGCTGTGCACCACCCCCTGCTGGTCACTGGGAGCCTCAGACCTCAAACACCAGCTTCCCTCCAGGGCTCCCACCAGGAGATGAGTCACACTTCCAAACTTGGGGAGCAGGTGCCCCCAGTGCAGTGCGAGTCGGGCTCAGCTGAATTCAGAGGTGCAGAGTGGGAAGGGTTTCCGACATGGGGCATTTGAGGTGTCCTTTCTAAACCGAGAGCACAGCCTGAGCAAGCTGAGCATGGTAGGTTCCAGAATGAGTGAGCAGTCTGGTGTGGCTTGTGGACCCCACAAAGGGTCATGGCTAAAAGGTCAGGGTACAGAGGTTACTTGGCCCAATCACCTCATTGTGGAAATGAGCAACCTGAGGCCCAGAGAGGGAAGAAGGGACTTCCCCCCGCTCCCGGCCGTTGTCATACTGCTCCCTGTGTTTCTATCCGGGACCTAGCTGAACTTAGAGAATGAGAGCTTGGATTAGGCAGAAGGATAATTGAGTGATGACTGGTATTGATGACAGATTAATATGTGTTCGGAACTCCTGCAAGGGCTCTCCAGGAGATACGCGATTTTATTCTCAAAAGCAATCCTGTGAGGCAGAAACCGTTATTCCCATCTTATCATTGAGGAAATGGAGGCTCCAGCGCTTTCGGGATTTTACCAGACACTGTGGATGCCTCTTCCGCACCCACTCCTGAATATCCGTCTCCCTTGATGGCAGAGCAGCAATGCTGTTCCTCTGTCTTCCTAAGCCCACACCCGGAGGTTCCCAGGGGCGGCTCTGGTCTCAGCCCACCATGGAGATTGGTTCAAGGGCAGATTGGTTCAAGGGCAGGAGGGATGCCTCCTGGCCCTCCTATAAGTGGAAGGAAGCTAGAGGAATTCTGGAAGGAGTTCCTTGATTGTTTGAGAGAGATGGGGTTTGGTAGGGGAGCGCCACGGAGCACCTCTGAACATTGTGGGGTTTGCATGTGATGTTGGAACCAAGGCAGCCACCTTAGGTGCATGAGGGGACACGTCTCAGAACAGTGTGACCCTACGGAAGATGCAGAGCAGAGGCAGCAATTAATGGGGTCCTGGGAGATGTGGCTGAGCTGCTTGAATTAACTAAACCCAGATGTCATTCATCTCACCTCCTTGACATATGAGCTCTTAAATCTCCTTTTCACTAAACTGGTAGCGTCAGGGTTTTCTGCTCCTGGCCACTGAAAGTGGTCTTGTTGGTGTAAGCATGAACCCCAAACCTCTCCCCATGTCATGCAAGGCTCAGACCCCTGCACCGTGTTTCTCATCAATACCCACTGTCTAGCCAGAGTTGGCGACTTGCTAATCCTAGGCTGGGCCGTGTTCTCTGGGGCCTCCGGGCCTTTGCACATGCTGTTTTCTCTGCCTGAAGTGCCCTGCCAGGTGTCAGTGCTACACATGTGCCCTCTTCTCTTGAGAGCTGGCTGCTCTGTCACCTTCTGCGCAGATCCCACAGCACCTGTCTGTGTGGCTGTCACTGTCATCACCCCTGTCCTCATCTGCCGGTGTATATATCTGCCCCCTCTCCTGGACTGAGCTCTGGACTGAGGACAAGTCCTGTCGCATTCATTTCTGTGCCCTGTCACCCAGCACAGGGCCTGGCCTACAGCACCCCTCTACATGGCTGTGGAATGAATACGGGTGCGGGGGCCCTCTGGGTGCCCTGGCTCTCACGGGAGTGCCTGGGGCGGGGGGCCTCCCAGCTCAGCAGCCACAGTAACAGCAACCATCATAGAGCCGCTCACGCACTGGGGCCAGACGCTCCCCACGCCCCCTCTCCTGTGCTCTCCATCCTAGCACCCGTCGCCTGCTTTTACAGTTGAGAAAACCGCGCTGCAGAGGGCTGAAGTGACTTGTCCAGAGCTGGGATTTCAATGCAGGTCTGTTGGTCTTTCGTAAAGTTAAAAAAGCAATGTACCAAATTGTGTGTCTACGAATGATTGTGTGTGTGTGTGTGCGCGGGCATTTGCAAGAGGATGGTAGGAAAACCGGCACTTCACTTTTCCAATTTTGTTGATATTTCTAATTTTGGTTCAGAAGCATAATGGGGGAAAACAGAACATATACAGCCCAAGGTTTAGAGAATTAGTGCTAGACTGGGCTGTGTGCCCTGAGGCTGTCACTTTCTTTCTTTCTTTTTTTTTTTTTTTAAAGATTTTTATTTATTTATTGGACAGAGATAGAGACAGCCAGCGAGAGAGGGAAACACAAGCAGGGGGAGTGGGAGAGGAAGAAGCAGGCTCATAGCGGAGGAGCCTGATGTGGGGCTCGATCCCAGAACGCCGGGATCACGCCCTGAGCCGAAGGCAGACGCTTAACCGCTGTGCCACCCAGGCGCCCCAGGCTGTCACTTTCTTAAAGACCCTTTGGCGCAGCAGGGAGCCCACGTAACTCTACTCCCAGGATGCAGTCTGAACTGTGCAATGTCAGGGTTTCCTGATGCCCTTACTTCTTTTTTTTAAATTTTTATTTATTTATTTTTATTTATTTTATTTTATTTTTTATAATAATTTTTATTATGTTAGTCACCATACAGTACATCCTTAGTTTTTGATGTAATGTTCCATGATTCATTGTTTGCATATAACACCCAGCGCTCCATGCAATACGTGCCCTCCTTAATACCCATCACTGGCTAACCCATCCCCCCACCCCCCTCCCCTCTGAAACCCTCAGTTTGTTTCCCAGAGTCCATAGTCTCTCGTGGTTCACTCCCCCTTCTGTTTACCCCCCCCTTCATTCTTCCCTTCCTTCTCCTACAGATCTTCCTGCTATTTCTTATGTTCCATAAATGAGTGAAACCATATGATAATTGTCCTTCTCTGCTTGACTTATTTCACTTAGCATAATCTCCTCCAGTCCCGTCCATGTTGCTGCAAGTGTTCGGTAATCGTTCTTTCTGATGGCTGAGTAATATTCCATTGTGTATATGGACCACAACTTCTTAATCCAGTCGTCTGTTGAAGGGCACCTCGGCTCCTTCCACAATTTAGCTATTGTGGACAGTGCTGCTGTGAACATTGGGGTGCATATGGCCCTTCTCTTCACTACGCCTGTATCTTTGGGGTAAATACCCAGTAGTGCAATTGCTGGATAATAGGGTAGCTCTATTTTTAACTTTTTAAGGGACCTCCACACTGTTTTCCAAAGTGGCTGTACCAACTTGCATTCCCACCAACAATGTAGAAGGGATCCCCTTTCTCCACATCCTCTCCAACAATTGTTGTTTCTTGCCTTGTCTATTTTTGCCATTCTAACTGGCGTAAGGTGGTATCTCAATGTGGTTTTGATTTGAATTTCCCTGATGGCTAATGATTTTGAACATTTTTCATGTGTCTGTTAGCCATTTGTATGTCTTCATTGGAAAAGTCTCTGTTCATATCTTCTGCCCATTTTATGATTTGTTTATTGTTTCTCGTGTATTGAGTTTGAGAAGTTATTTGTAGATCTTGGATACCAGTCTTTTATCTATAGTGTTATTTGCAAATATCTTCTCCCATTCCGTGGGCTGCCTCTTAGTTTTTTTGACTGTTTCCTTGGCTGTGCAGAAGCTTTTTATCTTGATGAAGTCCCACAAGTTCATTTTATCTTTTGTTTCTCTTGCCTTTGGAGATGTGTCATGAAAAAGGTTGCTTTGGCCGATGTCGTAGAGGTTGCTGCCTATGTTCTCCTCTAGGATTTTGATGGATTCCTGTCTCACATCGAGGTCTCTCATCCATTTGGAGTTTATCTTTGTGTATGGTGTGAGAGAGTGGTCAAGTTTCATTCTTTTGCATGTAGCTGTCCAATTTTCCCAGCACCATTTATTGAAGAGACTGTCTTTTTTCCACTGGATGTTTTTTCCTGATTTATCAAAGATTAGTTGCCCAAAGAGCCGAGGGTCCATTTCTGGGTTCTCTCTTCTGTTCCATTGGTCTATGTGTCTGTTTTTGTGCCAGTACCATGCTGTCTTTGTGATCACAGCTTTGTAGATGCTCTTACTTCTAATCTGTGCTTTCCTGAGCTTGGAGACGTTTTCATTTTTATTCACCCCCTTCCTTTCCCTCCTTCCTTCCCTTCCTCCTTTTTTCTTCTTTCCTCCTTTTCTTCCTTTCTCTCTCTCTTTTTCCCTTTTTAAGATTTTTAAAAAATCTTTAAGTATCGCTACACCTGATGTGGGTCTTGAACTTAGAACTCCGAGATCCAGAGTCTCACCACGCTCCTCTGACTGAGCCAGCCAGGCTTGTTCTTCCTTCCTTCCTTCCTTCCTTCCTTCCTTCCTTCCTTCCTTCCTTCCTCTCACGTTCTTTCTTTCTTTTTTGCCAAACAGTGCAGATAAAGAGCGAGGCTTGTTTACATTTCTTCCGGACCTATTTAAACTTATTGTACTTTAAAAAGGTCAAATCATTAGGTTGGTGGGGTGTGGATGCGGGAGGTGGGAGAAAACTCAGCTTCAAAAACACACCCCTTCTCTTTCTTATTTATATAAAACTTTGTTCTGAAGGCTTCTTCGGGGCCAAAGAACAAGCACAGAAACAAAATCGGGTCACGACCATTGTGCTCTCTGCCCCTTGCCCAGTTGGACCCCGGGCGGAGCAAAAGACAAAGGTCTGGGAGCACCGGGGAGCAGAGCCAGCACATCCCAGGAGGGGGACCCCACGTGCCCCGGCTCAGGCTCAGAAGTGGAGAGAAGCAATTGGAGGGAGTAGCCGGACTCCCCCCAACCCAGCATCCCATGCTCAGAGAGGGAGCCCCCAGGTCCCTCCTCTTTGAAATGAGGCCACCGTGAGAACCTGCCGGGGCACACAGGGGCCCGACGGGAGGGAGGACCAGGACGGTCCAGGAGCTCAGGCAGTGTGGGCCCGACTGGTCTGTGAAGATGGGCCTGGGGTGTGCAGACCGAGAAGCACGTGTTTGGAGAAACCCTTGTTCTCATGCCTTCCGTGAATCACTTCTTCCTAGGGCGTCGGTGTTTCTCCCACCTCCTGTTGAAGTCACGTGAACCCCTAATGCCAGCTTCTGCTTCCTCCCGGGCTGGCCGCCAACAGCCGCCTGCCTGTCCGTGCCGATTCGAGGCGGTGGGAGGGACAGACGAGGAGGCTCGGGGTCCCCCTTCTGGGAGAAGGCCCTGCCCTGGACCTGCCACAGTTTGAGCGTCTGGCGTGAAGCAGTGGACAGAACTTTCGACTCGTCGCAGAAGCCACCAAGCGGCCTGAGCCGCCTCAGCCCTCAGCTTCTACCCTAAGAAGTGGGACGTCTGGCCTACATGTCACCAAGGGCCTTCTGAGGTTCGCGGTCCTGGGGGAAGGGCCGCGATGGCCCGGGGGAGGCTAGCGGGGAGCTGCGCTCTGTCCCGCCGGGTCCTCCCCCGTGGTCTCCCCACTTTCGGGCCCTACTCCTCGACAGGGTTCGAGGCAGTTCAGCTACTGGTTAACGCGGACCAGATGCAGCCCTCTCCCCGGACACGCTCAGCGGCCTTCCTCCTCGGAGGCCTGGGGGATATTTGAGACTTCATGGAGTTTGGCTTCGGAGCCCGGAGTGGAAACCACAGCCCCATTATGCGAGCACATCTGATCTCCCTGGGAGGAGAGAGGCGACTGGCCTCAGAAAAGGAGGCCGCTCGCTCTGTGGGGAACAGTTTTGCCTCCCTGCTGAGGATAGGGTCCGGGAGCCCCAGGGAGGGCGAACCCAGCATGCTTAGCCAGAATGGAGGCCTGACCTCAGAGGTGCTGGGTCCCTAATCCCCGGGGATGGTGGCAAGGGCCAGGGGCCTCCAGAGAGGAACTCGGGTCCCCTGTGAGAGCTGGAGATGCACCGAGCAGTATTCTCCCTCCCGCCACCCCGCCACGCGAGCGCGTGTATTGAAAGCTTTTATGTGTGCCACACTCATCGTGAAAGAAGGAAAATTCCATCAAAAGGGAATGACTGCCTCTCCCTCTTCCTCCCTGGGGCAGACAAGCAACTGAGTTTGCATAAATGAGTGGGAAAGGATTCCAAACGCCCTGCCTGTTAAGATACCCCAGCTTCTATCACTGCCTCGATGGGTAACTTTGGGCCGATAACTTATGATCTCCAGCCTCAGACTCCCCTTTGCCCCATGGAAATAACGAGCCTCAGGGGCGCCTGGGTGGTGCAGTCGGTTGATTGACCAACTCTTGGTTTCGGCTCAGGTCATGCTGTCAGGGTTGTGAGATCAAGCCCCGCGTTGGGCTCCGTGCTCAGCACAGAGTCTGCTCGGGACTCTCTCTCCCTCTTCTTCTGCCCCTCCCCCCAATTCATGCTCTCTCTCAAATATATAAATACATCTAAAAAAAAGAAAAGAAATAATGAGCCTCACTTGGGGGGAAGGAGAGCCTCGGTGGAGGCAAGTTGGTGTTACCCCCAAATGACATGGATTAAATCCTCCTTTCCTGTTTCTAAATAATCCAAGACCATCACAATGGCCCATCAGCACTGTGGTCGGCAGAAGTAACTGAGACACCTCCGGGGGTGGCTGGGGTCCGAGCTGAGGCAGCCTGTCAGCTGGTTTCGCGAGCGGAGCGTCTCTGGGCTTGAGTGATGCCTGGGGTAGACACTTTGAAACTGCCTACACTCGGCCCTATCGTGACTCTTCAGGGCAGGAACCGGGGCAGAGACCATCTGTGTCAGCCCTTCCCGCCTGAGGGTCTTTCTCTCCAGGGGTGAAGGCTCAGGCAGGGCAGCAGACCCTCAAGCTTCTGCTCAGTGCCCACTCACCTGGGTGCTCTGGGACGGTTCCTGGGCTATTTCTGTGGGGTGTAGAACTGACCAATGTGCTTGGTCACTTAGCAACCTCAGTTTCCTCCTCTGTAAAATGGGGATAGCAGCTGCGTTAGCTCCCTGGGTTGGGGGTGTTGTGAGGGGTAGGGAGAGTGATCAGTGGTTTGCTCATGAGATCGCTCCTACTGTTGTGGGGAGAGACCTCGGGCTCAGGGCGTCAAGGGATGGCAATGCAGAGCGGGTTGTTGCCCCCAACGATCAGCTCCTGGAGAAGGGTATATCCCCACATGTGGGGTCTAGGAGTGGCTGGGGCAGGCTCCCTATACATTTAAGATTTGTGGAAGGAAAGAGATTGTTCTTGGTAAGGGACCTTGAAATGGTCAGGCATAACGAAACCTTTTCTAGTCTCGCCAAACCCTCCAGTGGGTCTCCATCCACGCCCCCCTTCATTCTCCCTCTCATTTGTCCATGTGTTCACGCAGCCACTCATTCCACGAATACTCCATGAGCGCCCTCTTTGTGTCTGACGCTAGGGAAACCACGCTGGGCATGGGGCTGCCCTCACGGAGCTCTTGCTTTACGTGGGGGAGAAAGACTTTTGACAATGAGTCGCACACATCAGTACAGATTCTCATTTAACAGGTGCCAGGAAGGGAAGGGACGGGGCATTGGGGGGTCTCTAGCAAGGGCCACCTTCCTCCCGAAGGTCAGTACTTGCTGGGTGTCCGGCAGTGACCTAAGTCCTCGATGCTGACTCACTGGGTCCTTGCTGTGTCCCTGTGGGCTATAGTCATCTCCATTTTACAGATGAGGAAACCAGCTGGACCCAAGATCTCAATTGTTTACCCTAATTCTGTATCATAGGAGGTGGGGGTGGGGGGACTTCCCTCGTCCCTGTTCCACGGCTGAGACTTTAGTGGAAGTCAAATGTTTTTCTCAAGGTCACAGAGCTAGAATGGCTGAGTTTCCTGGCTTATCTCCTCCATCCGAACTCCAACCAATTTGGGACAGAATTTTTAGCCCAGTGAAGATAAATCAGCCAGTTAGAGTTGGAAGATTGATTATATTTATGGCCTCGCCATTTTTTACCCCTCCCTGTGTCCACATGCTTTGCTCAGTGACTCTGCAATGCTCTGCTCTGGGGGAGACGGTTCTGCAGTCCTTGGCTCTGGACTCTGCCCTGGGATTTGCTGTGGCCGATGGGCTGTTGGCCGACTCGGTGCAAGCAGGGGCTTCACAAAGTGCGTGCACATTTCCCCTTCTGCCCGTCTCCTCCGCCACTGTCACGAGAACAGGCTGACCAGCTTGCTGGGTCCTGGAGACAAGTTACCCGTGTCGTCCCAGCCCAGGCCATGGTAGGTCAGCTAGCAGACCCACCTGTGAAAGACCCCAGCTGAGATCGGCCAGACCCCACAAACTAGGGAGCTAAACGAATGGTTTGCCACGGGGACTCGGCTTGTTGGCTATGCAGCCTTGTTTTGGCCATCGATGACAGGGACTGGTGCTTACCTGAAGCCAACACGACTGTCAATTGCAGGGCACGAGGGCAAGGCTGGAAGTCTAGCCAAGGCAGGGGAGGAACGATGAGTTCCGAGCTGAGAGGTTTGGGAATGAGGCATCGAACAATAACGCAGAGCTGAATCTCGAAGGGGGTAAGAAGGTGTCCTAGCAGACGACGCAGCCACCAGCCTGAGGCGTGCCACTGCAAGGCGAGCCCCAGGAGCGGCCAGTCACCCGGGGAGGCTGGTGCGTGGCAGGCAACGTGCGAGAGAGAGTGCGCTCTCCCGAAGGCGGCTGCCAACAGCTTCTCCTTGCCTGAACCTGTACGATACTCCTCCCAGAAAGCGGAGGGCCTGGGTCCCCTCCCCTGGACTTGCGACTGGCCTCGCGGCTTTCCTTGACACAGAGAATACGGTGGAAATGACTCTGTGCCCATTCCAGGCGTAGGCTTAAATGGCCTGGGGCCTTTTGCTTTCTCTCTCTCTTTTGGAAGTCGGCCACCATGGAAAGAGAAACTCGGGCAGACAGGACAGGGACAAGGAACCATGTGGAAGGAGAGCAGAGAAACCCCAGTGTAGGGGAGTGAGGGAGGACTCTTGGATGTTTGGGGCCAGCCGAGCTCCCAGCTGAAGGTAACCACACCAATCCCACCGGGAGCCGGGCCTCCACGTAGCCCACCCGCGGAACCGGGACGGGGACTAGAGCGCTGTCATTTCAAGCACTGAGCAGTGGGGTGTTTTGTTACGCGGCAGAGGTGACCGAGATGGGTGGCCAGGCAGCTGCCTGGTTCCTGGGAGTCTCTGGGACTTTTCACCTTCTCCGGAGCCCTGAGCTCTGTTCCCATGGTTCCCAGTCAACTGGCAAGGGCTTTTCTCCTGCTTTATTCTTCCTGGGGAAGGTGAGGGGAGTTGTGTGGTTTCCTCACACCCCATTTTGAAGAAGCTCCTATGACGAGCTAATGGAGCTCCTATGACCAGAATGACAGACTATGAGCTCAGACTCTGGGGTCAGTCAGACTCCTGGGATTTAAGTCCCAGCTCTGCCCATTTCTAGCTGTGTGACCTTGGGCAAGTTACTCAACCTCTCTGTGCCTCAGTTTCCGCATCTGTAAAATATGGTTATTGCTCATACCTATCTCATCGAGTTCCTACGAGGATTAAATGAGGTAATATATACCAACTCTTAAAATAGTGTCTGACTCATCGTAAACCCTCGACGAATATTATCTATTGTTTTCCTACGACTATTACAGCTACGACCACCACGACTCCCATTGCTGCTACTGCTAGGAATAGTAGGTAGTAGGTTCCAGGGATTCTGAGCCGGATATTTCAGTGTTCTTGACCTGAAGGAGCTCACAGCCTCACCAACTAGAAGCAGAGCTGACTCCTGAACAGGCACATTGTAATACAGAGGGACAAGATAAAAATGGGAGAAGGATCAGGTCTGGGAGCGGTTGATCCGACCCAGGGATTGAGAAGGCTTCCTAAGGCAGCTGATCATTGAGCCGGGTTCTGGAGGCTGACAAGGACTTTGCTGGCTTTATCAGTTCGGTTTATGCTTGGCTCTGAGTAAAAGCACCAGCACCAGCACCAAAACACAAACATAACAGGAGCTTAAACAAGATAGAAGCTTATGTGTGACCCGAATAGAAAGCTGGTGGTGGAAGGCCCAGGGCTCCTAGGCTACACCGAGCAGCGGGCACCCAGGCTCCTTCTATCTTGTTCCAACATGCAGAGCTTCCACCCCATGCTCTCCTCCTGGTGCGAGGTGGCTGCGAGAGCTCCAGCAACCTGGCTCTTTAGGGAACTCCCTAAAGAGTGCACTTCCAAGCTATTGTCAAAGCTTCATCCCATGGCCGATCTAACTGCAAGGGAGATTGAGAACACGTTCTTTATCCTGGGCGGCCTTGTGCCCAGCTGGCTAAGAAGCGGGTCTTCCGTTACTGAGGGGGATGTGGGGACCCGACATTGGAGAGCTAGGCTCCCACGAGAAGGAATGGCACGTCCAGAGGCCTGCGTACGTGGAGCACGTGGCTGGTTCTGTCCTCACCAGGCCTTCAAAGATCCTCGCTCCTTCTCTGCGGAGGCCCTCACTGGTTCATCATGGCCGGTTCTGTAAACCTGAATTCCCACCAACCTCCTGCCGGGCAAGCACACCCCTTCCCGGCCCCCCTTTGGCTCCAGAGGCTCCCTCCCAGCGCCTCCTGGGAGAAACAGATGCCCTTGAGGAGTGCGTGCTCGCTGAGGAGATGGCGCTGCTGAGTGGAGGGGCCGCAGAGAGGGCCCCCGGGCTGGGGGGGGCTGTAAACAAAGGCCGGGAGGTGGCTGTCAGGACACTTGGGTGGCCCTCGAGGACAGGTGGCCCTCGAGGACAGCCGTCCTGCTCGTTCTGGGGGTCTGAGGCCTGACGGGCCACATGATGGATGAGAGCCCTGGTCCCTACAGATGACATCACACATATGCTGGTCGTGCCAGGCTGGGACCATGGAGCCAGTGCTCTGGGAGAAGAGAGGGAGCCACAGAGCATGGCGTCTTGGCACGGGCGGGAGGAGGGGCAGCCCGGGCTCGGGGCTCCGAGGCGGAAGAGCAGGACACTCGTGTGGCACAAGGTCTAGTTCTGCCTTGGACATGCTGGGTCCCTTGAAGCCTCAGTTTTCCCATCTGCCAAGTGGCGATCCACTTCTCAAGGGCAAAATGACGGTTCTGGATGGTGGCTGGGAAAGGCCTTGGCAAGGGCTCTGGTGCCGTGCACACACGCGTGTCAGTGGAGATTTTGAACGAAGGGCCTTCCACAGGGCGCCATCTCAGGCCTGCGCTGTGGCCTTGGCTTCCCGGGCATCCGCCCCTGGCCACCTGCGCACCCCTTCCTCACCTCCCAGCCGTTCCCATCCCCTTGGTCAGAGCTCCGGATGCAGACTCCGGCCAGGCGAAGATTCCGTGCACCTGGGACGTGGGCGGAGGTGGCCTGGAGAGCTGGGCGGCCCAAGTGCTGGGGGACTACTCAGGTAGGACTCCTCACTCACACGCCCACGGGGACCGGGCAGGCAACCAGGGTGCAAAGGGGCTCAGGGGAGGCGGGCTCCGGGCGTGCAGCCCCTGCCAAGCTGGGAAGCGCGTGCCCACCTGATTCAAAGGCCGTGTTTTCAGACACTCTACCACAAAGCAGAACGGCAGGCCGAGGCTTTGTGACCTGGATTCGCCATGGCGACATGTGCTCTGCGTGGGTCAGTGGGGAGGGCGGGTGTGTGTTTCACGAACCGCTAACACCAGCCAGCCTGGCAGAAATGGCCATCTGCTTTGCTTCTGAGACGGAAGGCGGGCTGGGGGTCCAGGGTCTGACTGGGTGGGTAGACTCTGGAACATACAAGAGACACCTGGCTTGGTGTTTGTTCGTTGGCCTAGTATGGCCCTTTGCTGGAACTCCTCCACGCCCTCATGAACCGCACGTTTCGCGTGGGATTTGCCGCCTGATTCTCCCCAGGTGGGGAGCCCCTGACCCACGCTGAGCCAATCAGCGTCTTCCGCAGAGAATTTGGAATCAGAACCAAAAGACTTCAACGAGGGCCGGCTGGCTTCACATCTAGAGGCCATGTCCGGCCGGGAGCTGTGGACAGCCCTGCTTTCCACTACTGAGCGGAGGAGTGGGGACAGCCGGCAGACGGCGGCAAGGTAGGAGAGGGAGGGGGCCCGGCTGGGCACCCCCAGGGCTCTCAGGCCTGACAGCACCCTGACCCACTGGGTCCTGCGCGGGGATTCCGGGAGACACCGCCGGCTCCTTTCAGGCCCCTCCTGCCCCTCCCCCAACATTTTCGTTCTCTGACTCTAGCTAGTGTAGCTGAGTTTCTGTCGCATCGAAAATAATCCCGCCTGATCCAAGGAGGAGCACCGAGAGATCTCTGTTTATATGACGGCCGCTCCCTGAGCCAGCAGCTTCACCGGCATGATTTCATTAGCTCCTTACGAGGACTGTGAGGCAGGTCTTGTTTCCAGTGACAGATGAGAACACTGAGGCCCAGAGAGGCTAGGCGACTTGCCTAGAGTCACATAGCTGACAGGAACTTGAGTCCGGGCTGGCTGACCCTAGAGCCAAGTAGACACCCCCTGTGCACTTAACCCAGCTGCTATTAGGGGTTGCGTTTGGAGGTCATGGCCCGGGAGTTCTGCTGGGCCTCCCGCACAGCCCGTGATTCTCTGGGCTTACTGGACTCTGTACAGTAGAAAATAAGTTGGTACATCTGGGGAAAGAGCCCGCTGGTCGGGCTTTAAGTTTTCAGTACTGAGCTGGAGGTGACCTCCTGGGGGAGCCCAGGCGGAGCCCAGCCGAGCCCCTAGACCAGGCTGGCTGGTAGAGGAGGCTGATACCATCTCCTGCCACAGCTCTCAGGCCTGCCTGTGAGTTATGGGCCTGGACAGCCTGGGGCAGAAAGGGTCCTCCCCCAGATCCCAAGCCTAAGGCAGCCCCTCTGGGAGACTTTCAGGGCCCAGGTGGCCGTGACCTTTCCTCTGTTCTCCCTCACACTCACTTTGCCATGGCCCCGACTTAGGAACCCAGAGCGCTTGTTTGGGTTCTCCTGCTGAACAGCCGTGAAGGGCAAAGCTGACACCTGGGATAGGCTTGGCCCCCTCCTCCCCAGGGGTGGGCGGTTGACTTTAGAGGGTCAGATAGAGAGAAGACCCAACACGGGCTGGATCATGGGAAGATATGGGTTCCAGGAGAAATAGCAGGGGGCTTGGCAGCTCCCGGAGGTTCTGGAAAGACTCAGGTATAGGCCTAGCTGTGTGCAGACGGTAGGCTCCCTAGAGACAGGGACCAGCCGTCCCTGCCCTTTGAAAATCTTTTAAAGTTCACTCATTTGAATTCTATGAATGTACAGTTTGCAAAAGAAAAGGAGTCCTACTATATGGCATATATAATTTGTTTTTCCACGAAATAGATTACGGACATTCTTCCAAATGAATGGAAGTCTGAGTCATTCTTGTTACTAGTTGCCTAACAGTCTAGAGACTGGGCAGCTCAAAGAAAACTCCGAACTCGTTTCATCGTGAATACAGATATAAGAATTCTAAGTAAAATATTAGCACAAGAAATCTAGCACGACAATAAATGAAAAGAACGCTTCATAATCCAAGAGGAGTTTATTTCAGGAGTGCAAGGATGGTCGATATTGGGAACTCCACAACAGTGTTCATTACACAGACAGTTGAGGGAAACCATGTAATTCTCTCAATAGACAGAAGAGGATTGCACGCTGATTGGCAGCCCTTTCTGATGAAGTGGTAAGAAGGAATCCGAAAGATGGTCAGAGTATTTCCCAAACCCTAGAGCAAATAGAGGGGGGTATATATACTAAAGGCATTCTCGTTCAAGTCCAGAGCAGACAAGGCTCCAGGGTCCACCATGATGATTAGCCCATGTTATCCCAGCTAGAGGCCCAGGGAGCGTGACTGTGAGTGGGGCAGTGGTGGGGAGCAGCTGGTGCCCAGAGTCCTCTGGGGAAGGTCCACCACTCTCCGGAGGCCCTCATGCTGGAGGCAAATTTACCTGGAGCTAAAGAAATTTCAACCTCAGGGCTCCGTACTTGTGGCAGTTCCTTCCAAGTCTCCATAACCAAGTCTACATTCATAACTTGGTATACTTATTCTTGTAGTCCTTCAGTTCTACGTGGCTCAGGCCCCCACACCCAGACCCTTCCCGGTCTCTAGTTCAGCACACCTACCCTGGATTTTCATCACGGTAACACCTTGAGTCCCCAGCAGCCAGCCTGGGCCTGGCCAGGTGTGCGGAGCAGACTGTGGAGTGAACGAATGAGGAAAGCAGAGAAATTTGACTTGTCCCAGACTCCTCCGTGATCATTGGCAGAGCCAAGACCAGAGCTTGGGTCTCTACCTGCCTGGTGTGGGGTCCCGCCCACTTCACCAGGCAACTGCTTGGCTTGGTTTTGCCCCATGACATCCAGGGGTGCTAAAAGCATAAAGAAGGTTGAGTTGTGACCTTTGGTGACTGAAGGGACACCCATATGAGGAAAGATACCCAGGCTGCCCTGTGTGTGGGGCTGCCGGCCGTGGTAACAGAGAGGTGGCAGTCTTGGCATTTGTGTTCCTGACCTTCCACCTGCAACCTCTTAGGGTCCCTGTGGCCAAGGGGCCTGGGAACCACCTCGAGACAAGCCCACTTACCCCAATCCTCTCCTTGGGGCCTTCAAGAGCATGTCGAATTTCTGACACCACGGGGGCAGTCTTGAGGCCGCAGGGACGGGGAGAACAGATGACAAACATGGCCCCGTGCCTTCCTCTCTGAGGCTGTGCTGTATTAAGTAAAAACAGCAGCTTGGACAACAAGGGGACGCCATTTTTGTAAAAATAAATATACATTTTTATGTGTGTGTTCACATGGGCGAACATCTAGAAAGAGATAGACGGAAAAGTTAGCAAAAGTGACCTCCAGGTCATGGAATCCTAGTGGGTTTCTTCTTTTCTTTTTCCTTCAGCTTTTCTGTATTTTCTAATTTTTCTATGATGATTATGTATTGTGCAGGGACAGCATGGGGCAGCGTTTAGGAGTCAGAATGGTGGGGCGCCTGGGGGGCTCGGTTGGTTAAGTGTCTGATTCTTGGTTTCCACTCAGGTCATGATCTCAGGGTTATGAGATCAAGCCTCGCACCAGGCTCCACGCTCGGTGCGGAGTCTGCCTGATGACTCTCTCCCTCTGCTCCTCCCCCCCATTTGCGCACCCTTTCTCTCAAAAAAATAAATCTTTAAAAAGAAAAAAGAGTCAGACTGGGGTTAGCATCCTAGCCCTCCTTCATTCTAGCTGTGTGTGTGTGCACATGTGTGTGCAGGGGGGAGGTCACTGGACCCCTCTGAGCTTCAGGTTATTTATTTGCAAAAGGCAGCAAAGGTGACCTTGACATGCCGCGTGCACTGCGGTGGGAAATCCTGTCTGGCCCCACCCAGGGATCAGATTTAATAGAACTCGTCATGGGCAAATTCGCTTGAGAAGCATATGGCACCAAGGTTCCTGCTGAAAACATTGAACCTGGATCTAGTCATGAGGAAACGTCAGACAAACCAAATAGAGTGACGCTCTGCAAAGCACCTGGCCTGGACTTTTCAAAAAGGCCAATGGCATGAAAGGACTAAAGAAAGAAAAAGTCTGGAAAACAATTCCAGATTATAGGAGGTGCCAAGGGTGGGAAGGGTGGTCGTTGATCGATCTATCATTGATCGGATCCTGGGTAGAACAAGGAAGCTATAAAGGACATTACTGAGACAATAGGGCACATTTGCATAGGAACAGTATGTTAGCCGAGAGTATGAAAATGTTAAATGTCCTGAGTGTCATCACAGTGTAGGGTTGTGTAGGAAGATGTCCTTCTTAAGAAGTTGTTGCTGAAATAGGGGAAAATACCTTGATGTCGGCAACTGATTCTCCAATGGTTCAGAGATAAAGTAAATGTAGCAAAAATTAAAATAAGTTAAATTAATTAAAGCAAACGCACAGGGCAGATCTCAATCGCAAGCTACTGCTCCACCCGGCCTAGAGCTGTCTGTACCCTGCCTCCTCCCTAAAGGCCCCTTTTCTTTCCAATCTCTCCCCTGAGGCCCCTTTTCCAGAGGAGGTGGCCGCAGGGAAGGGTCTGGGAGAATAGCAGGAATCAGACCATGGCCTTCTCCTGAAATTCATGGCTTTCCCAGACTCCCGCTCCAAACAGCCTCACCCCACCGTCCTCCACAGGCCCTGGGTCCTCGTTCATCACACGGACATGCCATAGGCTGTCCCCTCTCTTCCACTTTGCTCCCACAGTTCCCTTGGCCTAGAATGCCATCCTTCCCTGTCCTAACACCTAAATCCAAATTACCCTTCAAAGAAAGCCCATTAAAGTGTTCAGAGACCTCCCTTTCTCCCAGAGCAATGAAGAAGCATCCTTTCTTGGAATGACCCCTTTGCCGGTACTCTAGTCTGCAATGCCCTGGTCGTCCTGTTGCCTCCGTGAGCCCGGGAGCTGCAATCTGCACGGACGGGGATGGCCCCTCCCAGGTATCCCTGGGATGTACTGAGTGCCTGAGCCCTCGTAGACACTCTGCACATGTTTGTTGACAGAGGTTTGGGGGCCGGTACAACTCTGCTACCATTTTGGAGACCACATGCATGTTGATACATTGATACAATAGAGGACCATGCAGGGGCGGGAGAATGGCTTAGATCGGTACGGAACAACCCGAGATATAATAACAAGTGAAAGCAGCAAGGTGTGCTACCGTGAACGCAGGAAGCTACTGTTTGTGTAAGAAAAAAAAAGCGTATATAAGGGACTAGCAAGGCTAGTCCAAGGAGGAGAATGGGGGGCTGGGGAGACAGGGAGGGAGTACGACATTTCACATTTGTGCCGTGTGTATGTGAGCCTATGAACAAATTTTATGATTTATAATAGAGCTCCCACTCTTTGGGGGAGGTGGAGGGAACCCCAGGAATGGGGTGCTGAGGGAAGAGGGGAGAAGCAGGTGAGCATCCCCCTAGTGGAGGAGAAGCCCGGGCTGCCAGCCTGTGCCCTGAGCCCCTGGCAGTGGAGCGGTGCAGAAGCCTCCCAGAATCCTCAGCGCCGTGGGCATCTCCCGCTCCTGTGATGTCCCATCCTCTGGGCCTGCAGCTGCTCATGCCACCCAGTTCCACGCCTCTGCCAGACTTGCGTCCTCGCCTCCACTCCCACGTGCTAAGTCCCATTTGGCTTTCGAGCTCCCCCTCAATTCCTGCCTCTGCCCCTGTGTTCCCTTGACCCCTGTCAGAGGCCTCCCTCGTGCCGTCTTGCTGCCTCGGCCCTCGGTGTTTGCCATAAAGTCCTCAGAGCTGAGCGGGCCCAACTATTGGAATAGAAGGTGGGAAGGTCACCTAGAGAATCCTGGCTCCGCTGGCCTGTCTCAGGCCCAAGGCCTCCTGCTGCCCAAGCCCTTTGCTTATTCCTGGTGTTGGGACAAAGGACCGCCTGCCTCCAGCCTACCCTCCCCTTTCTCCACCCAGGGAGCAGTGCCTCCTGGAGCCCCTGTGCCTGGGGAAAGGACTAGAATAACAAAATGCATGTGTTAAAATTTATTTTTGACACTGGCTGAAAGGATTAAAACAGTAGGTAAGGAAAACTTTATTCAGGAACATTGGGATAGCTAGTAAGATTATGACCGTAGGGAGAGAGATTGGGCTCCACCCTGGACACAGCAAAGACAGCCGGGAACATATGGGCAACAAGTAGAATAAGGGGGCGGTGGATGGAACATCACTGAGAGCCGACATCAAGGGTATGGGCGTTCTTACTAAACCGACTTAACAGTTGTCTCGCTGAAAGCGGGAAAGGGTGTTCAGATATCCAGGGTACGGGGATTCTTGCTGACACTGGGCTGGGCAGGCCAAAGACAAGGCCCCAGGATGAGGCCTAGTCGAAAAGGAGGTTCAGGGGAGCCTGTGTGAAGTTTGGTCAAGGAGACAGTCGTTGTCACATGTTATGGGATCTTGGGAAAAGTCCCCTTTTTACAGGTGAGGAAATGGAGGCTCAGAGAAGTAGCCCTTTGCCTGAGACCTGCTTTAGTCCACCTTCCCCTCCGAAGGCAGCCCCGAGGCTCCTGCTGCCTTTGCCCCTAGTCCCCAGGCCACAGGGGAAAAGGCCTCGGGCTCCAGGCCTGATGTTGCCACTGACTCATTGCCACGTGACCCTGTTTAAGTCCAGCCCATCTCTGGGTCTCTCGAGATGACCCAAGAACAAAGCTACTAGAGTCTTCTGGCCAAGCCACGGGAGCTGGGGGGGAGCCGGGTGGTCCAGGCCTGGGCCAGGCAAGGCAATAATTAGCCCAGTGCTCCTCTGGAATGTTAAGTACCCAGCCCTGGAATGCAGCTCCTGCCAGTTACAAATACCACCCCCTCCCCATCAGACAGGCCCTGCAGGGAAGATAAAAATCAGGGTGTGCAGACACTGGGGACCCTGTCTTAGGAATCCTTCCAGCACGCAGCACCGCTCTCTGACCTCTCCCAGGATCGCCCACCATTTGGAGCTCCCTCCCTCTGCGGACATTGCTCAGAGTGGTGGGGCGCCTTGGAGATGACCCCCAGTGGCCCTGCCTCCTGGTATTCATACCCTTGTGTAATCCCCTCTCTGGCGGTGTGGGCTAAGCTTCGTGACTGCCTCCAGCAAACGGAATAGAGCGAAAGTGATGGAATGTCACTTCTGATATTAGGTTACCAAAAGATCACGGCACCCTTTTGCTCTCTTTGAATGAAGCCAGCTGCCATGTTGTTAGCTGCCTAGGAGAGAGGCCCATACAGCAAGGACCTGAGTGGGGCCTCTGGCCAGCAGCCCGAGAGGCTGGCAAGATCAGTGAGGAAGCCGGGTCTGCAGTCCAGCAACCCAGGAGGCACCAAATCCTGCCAACGAGCACGTGAGTGAGCTTGGGAGGAGATCCATTGCTGGTTGAGCTTAGGTGACTGCAGGCCCGGGCGCCAGCTTGATTGTGGCCTATGAGAGACCATGAGGCAAAGGGCCAGCTAGGCCATGCAGACTCCTGACCCGTGGACACCGTAAGACAATAAATACGTGTGGTTTTAAGTGGCCGACATTTGGGGCAATTTGTTACGCAGCATTGGAGAGTGAATACGGCGCACATCGATCTAGTGTTTGCAGTGCGGCTGGCCACTTTCCTGTCATTCTTTCCCCTGCCACCCCTGGGGGGCCAGCCCACTTCATAGACATGGAAAGTAAGACCCAGGATGTTCTGTGACTTGCCCAAGGTCACATGGCTGGAGAACTGTGAAGCCAGAATACCGTCCCAAGTCCGGCTTCTCCAGCCATGACCCCCTTGGAAAATAGGGGCCTCCTACCATGGACTTGACAAGGTGTTTATCTATCTCCTTCTCCTTGAGCTCTAAACTCAGGTAGATATTATGACTCTATTGGCCAAATAAAAAAACTGAGTCCCAGAGGGGAGGCAGACTTGTCTAAAGTCATGCAGAATATTAGTTGCAAAGCCACAATTGGAACTCAAGGTCCTGAACTGGGGTTCAGGTGTTTTTTTTTTTTTTTTTTTTTTTAAGATTTTTATTTATTTACTTGAGAGAGAGAGAGAGAATGAGTGATGGGGAGGGGCAGAGGGAGAGAGAGAGAGAGAGAGAGAGAAGCAGACTCCCTGCTGAGCAGGAAGCCTAATGTGGGGCTCGATCCCAGGACCCAGAGATCATGATCTGAGACAAAGGCAGACACTTTGAGCCTCTGAGCCACCCAGGCACCCCTGGCTGCCTTTCTCCCCCTTCACTACCAAGTCCTGCTCAGACAGAATCCCATGGAATGGGATCAAAAGACAGACTTTAGTGATTCTCAGCCTGGTTTCCTTAGGACTTGGGGGTAAACATCCTTTGGGAGAGCACCTTTGCCATCTAAGTTTGGGACCTGAGACCTTGAGCCTGGGTCCAGACCCTACAGAAGCCTGAATGATCTTGGGATCAAGACAGGGAGTTCATCCTCAGATCCCAGGGGGACACGGTCTGACTGTTCTCATACATCCCACGTGGAGAAGCCAAGGTGGGCAAAGGCTCTCTCCCATGTGGTGGGCCACGACAAATTTGGTGCCTACTCTCTCCACCTCTAGTTGGGACCTAGGACTGCCAGATTTGGGGGGCTTAGGCCCAGGCACGAAGATGGACAGTATAACATATTAGAACACTTACCAGATCCAGAAATGCACTGAGAACCCGCATTCTGCTTCTCAGCCTACAGAGAGCCCGGGTTTGGGCAGGACTGCATGGTGCCCTTGGGGCCTCACCACAGGCTGGGACACTCAAGGGGGACTGTTATGACTCCACTTTCACTTCCTGTCACCAGAATGCTCTGGACTGAGCCCTTCTCCCTAAAAAGGAAGCTCCATTCCTTGCTTCAAGGCCCAGGCCCCACAGTCAGGCTGGGAGATCATGGACTGTCGGAGCCAGGGAGCACCTTAGGAACCATCTGGCTCACCTCAAGCCCCCAGGGCCAACCTCCCCAACTTACACCTGAAGACTCAGAGGCCCAGGGAGGGGATTTCACTTGCCTAGAGTCACAGAGCCTCACCTGCCAGGTCCAGGATTAGACCCAAGGTTTTCCGACTCTCAGTTCAGTATACAGGGCCCTAGGCTAATACTTCTCAAACTTCAGCTTGTTTCAGAATCTTCTGGAGGGCTTGTGAAACTACCAATAGCTGGACCCTCCCTGAGAGTTTCTGATTCTGTAGGCCTGGGTGGGCTAGAGATTCTGCATTTCTGACAAGTTCCACGTGGTGCTGACGTCACTGGTGGAGGGCCACACTTTGAGAACCAGTGTTCTAGACTGTCTCCCAAATTGCTCTCCTGATGGTCTCCAAAGCTTGGACCAAGGGCCATTTGCAGAGTCCCCGAGTGCCTGTCTAGGCCCCATCTCCTCCAAGGGACTGGGGTGTGGCCGAAAGAACCACAAAGGGCAGTGCCCTGTCTTGTTCATCTTTGCAATGATTTGCCAAGCGAGCTTCCATATTTGCTGACCCGTAAAACCCACAGATAGAAATGACACACCCCAATGTATAAGGAAACATTTTGGAAAAAAAAAACTTCCTTTTATTATCACCATACGAAAAGTATTTTACTTTGTTTAGGTAAATCGAGTATTATGTGCAAGAGTTGTTTTTTTTTTTTAAACTACCAATAGGATGTCAATAGAAAATGAAATGATTATCTTTCATTGTAATGTTTTCTGTTTCTACGCTTGGCCACTAGGGGTGGTTTCATCCGTTGTGTTTTGTCTTTTTTGGCACTAAAGCTTCCATCGGCAGAGCTGATGCTTTGGATAGTGGAATAACTGGTGGCTCTAGGGACACAGACATAGGTTTTTATGGAGATACGGATTTGGATACACATACAGCTGCAGGTGCCGGTTGAGATGAAGATAGAGAAGTGGGGTCCCTCAGGAGAAAGGGCATGCTCCTTCCCTCACCGTCCCCCAGCCCAGGGTGTGGGTGTAGTGCCGGGAGCCAACTTGGACACATCAAGATGGCAGACAACGAGGTCGGAGGGGCCTGGGTACCTGGACAACCTCCGGAAGTAGGATCATTGTCCCGGTCCTGGACAATCTACTTCCGGGTCATCATAGGAGGGAGAAGTAAACTCCACTCGGACATGGCTCTGACCAATACATCACGCTCCCATGTTCCCCAGCAGACAACGAGCTCCTTGAGGATGGGGATGAGGCCCCCTCTTTCTCGCCAGAGCTCCCAGAACACCGTCTAGCAAGTTTCAGTTCTCGTTCTGCCTTTCATCGGCAGGCGGCCCGGGGCAAACGGCCTCCCTGGCTGCCTCTTCTATAAAATGAGACTCAGAAACAGTCTCACCAGATCATCCTCAAGCTTGGTGAGATGCCATGTGTAAAACACTTAGCCCTATGCTGGCACATAATGGGGGTTAAATCAATGGTGGTGATTATCAGCTATTAGTTTTCAGAAATCTGATCCTGTCCCCTCCCACCCTGCTTTACACTATTGTTCCCCATTTCCCTTAAGATAAAGTCTAAATTCTCTACCGTGACTCATAAGAACCCTCTATGCACCAGTTCTGCCCACCTCCCCAGTCTCATCACTCATACTTGAGACAATGCAGCCAGAGAGGGTTGCTCTAGCCCCCCATTTTCCCCAGGGAGCTTCCCCACTCTGTCCTAAGGTCAGAGTGAAAGGTAAGCCATGTACTCAATCCAAATGACCCTTGAAAATCTTTTAACCTGCCCAAAGGGTACCTAGACCAAGCACCTCTCAGGAAGTTGAAACTAATTTTTCTCCAGTGTAGAAACACGTGGCTATATCTTCAGTTGAGCCCTAAAGTAGCTGCTTTGTGTCTAGGGGCCTCACTGGACCCAAAATACGTGTCTTTAATCAGTGAAGTCACATTTGGAATGAAACGTTCACGAGATGCTTCTCTACTGTACATTCAGTCCCATAACGTGCACAGTCCTACCTCCAAGCCTTTGCATATTCTGTTCCTTCCACCCTCAATACCGTTCCTGCCTCCCTTTCCACTTGGCCTGGCCAATCCTTATACCTCTATCGGGGCTCTGTGCAGGGCCACTTCCTGGAGGAAATATTTCCTAACTACCAGCAGCACCCCCCCACGCCCACCCCACTTGTCTGGCCAGCGTAGTCCCCTAAAACTCCTCAGCCCTATGCAGCAGGCTTCCCACTGTGTATCACTGCAGGCTTCTGGTTGGACTTTTCTACCAAGTCCTTCCTTCTCTCTTCTTCAGCGCTCAGACCTGAGCGCCCAGCACAGAGTTAGAGGCACCAAGGTGCCCAGTAAATGCCTGCAATGAGCGGACCCGTGAGTGAACGCTGGCAAAGGTCAGGAATGCCTTTGCTTCCATCATCTGCCATCCTGGGGAGGGCAGGAAGGGGACAGGGGCCACCGTGGGGGCCACCCGTTCCCCATCGGCCTCCCAGACCCTTTCCCTGCCCAACAGGGCGCCACTGGCCTGTCCCACACCCTCTCTGCCGCCTGCCCAGTGACCTAATTATTGTTTTTTCTTCCAGCCCCGCGGAGGGGAAAACAGAAATTCCTGGTGGATGACACAGGCCCGGCGGCCGCCTGAGAGCCGAGCACGGGACCGGCTGGGCCGGCTTCGCCCGCCCTGAACCCGCCACCCGCCCCGCCATTAGGGCCGCGGGAACCCGTCATCAGGCTAAGTACAGAGCGGGCGGCGGGGCGGGCGGCCGGGAAATTGCCGGTTCCCGCTGACCCGCGGGGCCTGCGGGCGCCCCGAGTCTGGGGGCTCGCGGCGGGCGGGCCGGGGGAACCTCGGGGGTGGGGTGGGGGGGTCCACGAGCGGCCCGTGGCCGGTTCTCCTGTCCTGACCACGGGGTGGCCCCGCTGGGGCAGGATCCCGGGCCACACTCAGGAGGGGGCGAGGGAGGAGGGAGGTAGAGGGTGCAGGGGTGGGGGTGGGGGGGCGGCGCCAGGCGGGGGCGGGGGCGGGGCGGGAGGAATTCGGAGCCGCTCGGCCCTGGGTGTGGCTTGCGAGGCGTGAGGCCAGAGCCTGGTGGCTGCATGGCAACAACCCGCTGCCAGGGCTGTGGGGGCCTTTGGCATCCCTTCTCTTTTCTGGGCCCTGCCCCCACTCTTAGAAGGAGCACTGGGCTTGGAGCCAGACCGCCAAGGGGTCGAAGGCCCTAATCCTGATGGACTGCTTAATCTGCCCCTCACCCTCCGTGGGTCTTTGATGCTGGAGGGAGCCCCAGTTCCTCCATCCATGAAATGGTTTAACAACAGCTATGGAAGAAACGAGAGGTGCATGGGCTGGCCCTCTCCTCCGTGCCCAGCAGATAATAGATGCCCCATTTTCTTTCACTTATTGGGGAAGAAGGCACTCCATCGCGCATGCCTTCCCTCCGCGAATATTGCTTGCACACCTACTATGTGCCAGCGCTGTGTTAGGCCTTGGGGTTATAGTGATAATGAGACAGACGTATTTATCTCAGGGGAGACAAACAATAAACGAATAAATAGAAGCATCGGATAAGATAGTGCTTCAGATAGCGATTGGTGTTATGGTATAAAAGGAAAAGGCACTGTGGGGGGTGGTCCATTTTAGATGCAGTGGTCCCAGAAAGAAAGTCTTCATGGTAAAATGCCCTCTGACCTGAGACCTGAGTGAAGTGTGGCAGCCAGCAAGGCCACTTTCTAGGGGAAGCCTTTTTGTTCCAAAGCCGCGGCCCTGGCTGCCCCTCCCCACCCTCTGCTGGCAGAAACAGCTTCTCAAGCTCCTGGGACCCTGAAGCACATCTTTGCTCCTTTCCTCCACCAGTCCACAGGAAGGAAGCATGAAGAGCCGCTCTTGAGTTAGACAGATCCGAGTTTCAATTCCCGCCCTGTTACTCACTGGCTGTGTGACCCTGCACGAGTCACTTGATCTTTCTGAGTGGTCGTTCTTGCAATAATGGTGTGTTCCTTGAAAAGCTGTGCGAGGCTGACATGTTGTAAGCCTAGGATGCATGGCCAAGTGAATGGTCTGTGGGACCCTTGGGAAGACCTTGGTTTCTTCATCTGAAAATTGGGTCTCTTTGTGACTTGGAGTGAAAAGTGGACTTATCTTGGCCCCGTCTTGGTGTCGCGGGGAGACAAGTCGTAGAGCAGTGAGCGGCTTGGACAAACCCTGGGAGATGGTTCTCAGCTAGCAGTCTGATGTTGGTAACCTTCTGGAACTCAGAGCCCTGTTTGTACAAAGAGAAGCAGTAGAGCACAGCTCCCCATCCACCTGCCTGGACTGTCCATGCCTCAAGCCAGGCACTCAGTGAGGTTCAGAGAGGAAATATCCAGCAAGCGCAGGTCAGGGCAAAGCTGTGACCCTGCGAGTTCATAGTTCCTGTCCTCCTCCTCTTCCCTCGGCTCTGTCTCCCTGCCTCCCTGGATAAACTTGCTCTTCCTTGGGAAAGGACAGGAGGTCAGTCACTTCGCTTACACCTGAGCCGGGATTTCAGTCCCTGGATTTAGTTCTGCCACACTACCTCATTCGACACACGGGGAATCTGAAGCCCAGAGAGGGCAGGACTTTGCCAGAGACACACAGCAGTCCTGGAACGTGAGAATTCATGGCAGCAGACCTCTGATCCAGGGCTGCTTCTTCACTATACTTCATGGGCAACTTCTACCCATTTTGTAGAAGGAAGAAACTGAGGCCCAGAGCCATCGTGTGAATTGGCAAAGGCTTCCCAGGCCGGTGAGTAGCAGTAGGGAATGAAGAATATATTCTAAGCAAGGGTAGATAGGGATGGGGGGGCTAGGACCTTTCTGGATTCCTCCTGTCATTCCCAACCCCACCTAATTTAAAGACCTCTGAGCCCCCACAAGGAAAAAGACATTTGGGGAGATCTGTGGCCATTGGCTCCTCCTCCTCACCCAAGAATCAAAAGTTCCGCTTATCCTGCAAGGCCAGCCCAGAAGCTGCCCAGATGTATGTTGTCGCCCTTGTCTGTCTGGCTGCTGTGAGAACCGACTGTGATGGCTGAGCTGTGGCAGGGCCTGGAGGCCACCGTGATCAGACTGGGTACTGCCTCACCCCACTCAAGGGCTCTAGACTGATGCCCTGTCGAGAGACTTATCTCCGAACTTGAACATCAGCCTCTGGGACTGCAAACACGATATCCTCTCGGCCTGCGGTTTTTGCCAGTAGCTGCTCCAAGGGGTTGCTGTTCACGCATTCATTCATTTATTCATTCATTCGCTCATTTATTCAATCATTCACTCATTCACTCACCCATTCACTTGCTCACTCATTCATTCATTCACTAGCTCTTTCATTCATTCATTCACTTATTCATTCATTCACTCATTCATTCATTCAGCAAGTATTTCCAGAGAGCCTCTCAGGTTCCAGGCCTGCTCTGCCTGTTGAAGGCGGAGCAGAAAACAAGGTAGTGAGGCCTGGCTCTCTGGAGTTCACATTCTATGATGGAGGACAGGAAAAAAAAACCGAAGATACACAGGATATTAGGTCAGATAGAGTGAAGATAGAGTTTAAAAGGCAAGGGGACAGCATGGGATGACAGCGCTCTCTTACGGTGGGTGATGGGAGAGACCACAGCCAAGTGGGGGACGTGCATGGGGATGTCTGGAGTGGGAGGTTCTGACAGTGGAGCTGAGGTGGAAGGGCCGTGAAGCAGGCCGTGCTTGGCATTTTCAGGGACGAGCTAGGAAGTCGATGTGGCTGAAGTGATGGGGAGGGAGAGGGAGGAAGTGAGACTGGAGAGCAGACGGGATGGACTGTGTGTGCCTCTGTGGCTCCAGAGTCCCCCTGCCACGTCCTCTGTGTCTGCTCGGGGTGGAGCTGTGCCTTCCCAGGCGGTCTGGACATCCCGAGGAGCCAATGGCAGGGCAGGCCATCAGTCACCCCTTGCCTTCCCCTTTTATTTGGCTCCCTCCACCCTCGCACCTGCTTTACCTAGAAAGCTGGATTAAAAAGAAAGCTGACCTCTCCTAAAAAGAATGTGGAGTCAGGAAAATCTCTCTGGATTCCAGACCAGGCCTCACTACTTAGTAATTCCGTGAGCTTGAATAAGCTGCTTAAACTCTCTGAAGCTCTCTCTCCATATCTGTAAAATGGGCCTACACATACCTACTGTCTAAATAGCTGTGAAAGCGAGTGTACGCCCACCCTCCGACCCAGCAGGCACATTCCTAGGTCCATAACCAAGGGAAATAAATGCGCATAGGTCCAAAAGGCACTAGGGGTTCGTAGGGGTGGTCACAGTAGCCCCAAAGGGGATCAACCCCAAGGTCCCTCAGCAGAAGAGTGGCTGGATAAAGTACAGTATCATCGTGCAATGGAATATCACCCAATAACACAAACTACCGATGAGCGAACCCGGCATTTCGCTGCGTGAAAGGAACCAGGCACGAACGGTAGGTACATGGCATCCCATTCATAAGTTCACCCACGGCTAGAGCTCATCTGTGGTGGGAGAGGCGGGGGCGGCGTTTCCCCGTGGGGGCTGCTGACTGCGAGGGGGCTTGAGGGAAACATCTGGAATGTTGGAAGTGTCTTCTGTCATGATCTGGTTGGTGTCACACAGGCTTACGTGTATGTAAAAGTTCCTTGAACTCAAGTTCCGTGAACAAGGTGAGGTCGGTGTGCATGGTGCTGTATGTATATTTCGATAAGAAGGTAAAAAGGAAAAAACCCGTGTACCGCCCAGAGAGCTGGTAAAGAGTTAATGAGAGCGAGAGGGTAGACGTGTCTGTCTCAGGACAGGCACCGGCGAACATTCCCTACTTCCCCTGTGCTCTCCGAGGGTCAAGGAATGCCCTCTGACCCCTAGGCCCCTGCCTCATCTGTCCTGCCGTGGACCAGGCTTCCGGGGGGGTTAGGTGATGCTGTGGGGTGCAACTGAGAGATGGAATGGGATTGTATTTCTTTTCACTTTTTGTCTTTTGGTTTATTTTTCTCCGGTGCTTTTCTTCATGATGATAGTCTTTATAATCTTTATAGTCCTTATCATTATCGAATGTGGCAACTAGCTGCAGGTCAGGTCCCCACGTTTAGCGTGTGGTAGAGGCCCAGCGTGGGAAGTGCTCTGCTTTCCGGGCCGGCAGCCTATGAGATAGCGTTGAGAGCAACTCCCTCCCTCTGAGATGGGGCAGAGTCCCCAGCGAGGGGCCCCAGGAGTCTGGGTTCACCCTGCAATGGAAGGCAAGCCCCAGCCCCCTATAGCCCTCATTCACCCCCATCCACCTGTCCCCAGGATCAACTGGCTGGGGACAACTATACGACGTCCACCCTGCCCCCAAGTTACGGTGCCAAGCCCAGAGAGGGCAGTGACTTCCCCAAGGTCACACAGGAAATCAGCAGAGCCAGGAAAGCAGAGGGAAGGATGGGAGGCTGGGCCTCCTGTGCCACCAGCCGAGCTCCCCCCTCATGCTCCTGCGGACAGGGTCCCTCCTGAACAAAAGCCAGGATGTCTGTGTTGCCTCCTGCTCCGAAGAGGAAGGAAGCATATCTATAGTATTAACGGGGGAGTACTTTTATTATCAACTTGGCATGGAGAGTGGGCTTCTCTGCCAGGTGCTGTGAACCCCATCACCTCGGCCCCTCCCATCTCAGAGCCACAATCCAGGACCCGCCCGCCTTGCCTGTGTGCCACTCCTTCTTTTGCTTTGTGTAGAAATACCACAGACTGTCCCTGTTTTCAGCCTGCGTGATCTTGGTTTGAGTCCTTTTGGGGTCCTGGGTGTGAGGTGGGGAGGCCTGAGGGAGAGGTTCCAGAAGTGAGTGTGTCCCAGCCCAGGACCAGTACTGGAACTGATCGGCCCTCCCTTCTCACCTGCCGTCAGTATCAAAGTCACCCCTCGGAAGGACCTCCCCTGGCTGGCCTGACATCCCCCACTCTCTCAGAGCCTTGCCACTGACTCCTGGTTCCCTATGCATTGGCGTGATTGGCTACGGTCTGCCTTTGGCCACAGGAGGGTAGGCTCCTTGAGGGCAGGAGCCGCACCTGCCGTGTTCACCTCTGGGCCCTGGTGCCTGGCACCCCCCAGAGCAGTGTTGCTTGAGGGCAGGGAGGCGGATGGCAGGTGAGGGTGCCAGGGAAGGAGGGGTCCATCCGGGGGGTGGGGGCGGGTGTCAGGAAGGAGCACTGAGGCTGAGCCTGTCACTTACAGAGGTTCAGAGGGAGCTGGCTGAGGGCCTCTCTTGACGCCCCACACCTGAGAACTCAGACCCTTCTTTTATGAGCCAGAGGCCTGCCTGGGAAATTGCGTGGGGTCCCCACAACTCAGGGAAAGGCAGCTCCTGGGTCTCCACTCTCCACAGGACTCCCAGCAGAGCAGGAGAGACATTCCTCCTCCTTGGGGAAAGGAGGCAGCCCTGTCCTTCTCCCTCTAGGCACACTGGCCCTAGACTGGGACTCTCTCTTGGGGCTTCTGTCCTCAGGAGGCCCTCAGAGAGGGCCAGCGGCTTGCCCTGGGTCACACAGCAGGGGAGAGGTAGAGGCCGGTGGGGGGGGGGGCTCCCACTGTCTACCGAGCATAAGGGCCTTATTGAGGTTGGTCATCACATGGCAGGCAGCCCCAACCCTGCATCCCACACTCTCCCTGTGGTTCAACCGGGAGCCCGGTGTCCCCACGCAGTTCCACGGAGCAAGGCTGCTGTTGTCAGAGGGGTGGGGGGACATCTTCCCTGGCAGTACCCGCAGCCCACACTTGCTCACCTGAACTGCCCTCAGGACCTGTGAGGCCTGGCTTCCAAAATCCTGTTCTCTGGGCCTTGGAAAGGATGTCTTCCAACTCCCCTAGCAGCCAGCGTGGATCTTCCCCAGGGTGGGGCCTCCATCGGGCTGGGGACTCCTTGCTCAGGGGTGCCGTGGGTCTCAGCTCTCCAGCCCTTTGGCACTGAGTCTCGCCTCGGACCCCCAACACCCCTAACGCTGGCTAGGTACCCCATTATACACCTCCTCCAGGCCAGGCTCCCTTGTAGGCCTGGGGTGCAGGCCCAGGTCAGGTCAGGGTGGGGTCGATCTTCCTGTCCCCTCTTTCTGGAAGCTCCTGTGATCATGGACCATGTCTTTGTTCCTGTGCCGCCTATCCCCATCATCGAACCTATCACAGAGTAGGCTGTTGTGACATGGAAGAGGTGACTCAGGATGTCATTTGAGGGGCTCTAGGAAGAGATTCCAGATCCCCCAGCTCCCATCCCCCCTAAATCCCCAGGAGCCATGGTCTGGAATTCCATTGAGAGAGTCACATTCCTTGACATTCTCTTCATGGGAATAAATCAGAGGATTAGTTTATTCTGCTCTCAGGCCCAGAGGCCTTAGGAACTTTGGAGAGTCAGACTGGAGATAGGAGTGGGGAGGGGTCTGCCAGCCTGTTCCTCAGCCTCTGGCAGGGAAGGCTGAGACCCCAGAGAGGGGCTGACCTCCGGAGACAGGCTTGGGCTACAGGGGCCCTTGGGGCGGCGGGAACAGCAGGGCCCGTCTGGGAGGGAGCCTCTGACAGACGCTTTATCAGGCCCTGTCGCCTGCGTTATCTGCGGCTTCTCAGCAAAGAAGGAGCCACAGTCCTCAGCTGCGCTCAGACCACTCCAGGCCTGGAACAAAGCAGCCGAGTCAGCTGGCGGCCCCATGGCTCTGCAGTCAGACCTGTGGGCTCCACAGCTCAGCAGCCCACGTGGGGTGTTCAAGGGGGTGGCCGGCCCAGCCTGGCGACGGCTCGTCTGCTGGGACTCCCCCGCTGAGTGCCTGCCTCAGAGGGACCACCTCCCTAGGGCCTGTCTGCGGAATGAGGATGGGGCACGGGGTCACCCCAGCCCCTCCAGGGCCCAGCTGAAATGTCAGCCACAAAGGACGGGACACAGAGGGGCCTGTCCAGGAACAAGGGCCAAGTGTTGGCGTGGGATGATGGCCGGGGCTGGGCTGGTCAAATGTTTACTTGGAATGGTTCAAGTGGGCACCCTCAGGCCATGGGGGCAGCTGGCGCCTGGCATGGGGCCCCTCTACCCACCCCCACAGGCTACTGCAAGGATTCAGCCCATCCCAGATGGGCCCAAAGCCAAAAGCACTCAGAGGGGGCTGCCAGTCTAGGCCCTGGCGTGGTCACTCCCTCCTAGTCCCTGCCCACTGCTGGGGAGAGGAAAAGCTGGGGGGGCGGGTTCAGCCTCTGTCATTCTGGAAGCACCTGCTTCTCTGGCCTCTGGTGAGGCTACCATGAATGGTTGGGCAGGTTGTGCACTACAAAAGGACACCTTACCACTGAAGCAAGTGGACCTGAAATCCACTTTCAGGGGATGCAGGGGCTGCATCAGCCCGGAGAGTGCTTTTCTGTGACTGTCTGCTAGGTGGGGGTACTTGGACATTGGGGATGTTAAGGGGATGACATGGGTCTTTTGTAGGAGCTCATAGACTTAGGGATGGTGTTGCCAGATATCAAACAGGAGGTCCAGTTAGGCTTCAACTTCAGATAGACAACACATACATTGTTTTAAGTACAATTATGTCCCACGCAATATTATAATGTTTGAGCTTAGCGAGGGGTGGATGAGGTCTGGTCAGATCAGACCTCCCCCAACACCCCCAGCACATAGGGCCCTGAGGGTCATGGAGAAGACTGTGGGAGGCTGAGGAGAGGTCGGCATGGCTGGAGAGGAGCCTGAGAGGTTACACTGGTGAGATGGAGTGCCGATTTGGGGTACTCAGAGTGAGATGGGGCCACACTGGAGGGTTTGAGCCTGGGGACTTGCACGGTGTAGCAGGCTCCCTCTGGCGGCCGTGTTGAGAATAGGATGGAGGGGCAGGGCTAAAGCAGGCTGACCTGTGAGGGTATCACCCCGAAGCCGGCCAGGGGACCAGGGCGGTGAGCATCAAGTTGGAGAGAAAGGGCTGATTCTGGACATAGAAACTTTTTGTTATGGAAAACACCAAATGTGTACAAAAGTAAAGATTCCTGTGTCTCCATCACCCTCTTTTGCCATCGTTATTAGCCCATGGCCAGTTTTGTTTCACCCCTCCTGGCAAATGGATTATTTCGAACCGGATCCCAGATACCACATTATTTCACCCATAAGTATGTCAGTGTCAGTGAAAGACATTTTGAAGCAGCAGCCACCAGGAATTTGCCCAAAGACTTCAAGCACCACACACACATGGAGAGAGGGGGCCCCTGACCCCACTAGGCGCTCATTGCTATGCAGTTGGTTTCCCGAATTTAGAATACTTTCTCCTAAAGCTTTCTAGTTTTCCTCCCCTAGGTTGAGTCTTCTGAGGCTTCTTCTCTCCCACCCTCCTGTCTGCACTCTCTCCTAGCATGACGCTCCTCAGGCTGGGGTCTTGGGACCCTGGCATTGACTTTCCACTGGAAGCCCCTGCCTTCTCTCCAGACCTTACAGCAGCCTGAAGCCTCCCCTCTTTCTGGTCCCTGTGCCCGGAAAAGACTGTCTGGTATCTGGCATGAAGGCTCCCTGGGTCGTCAAAGGCACCACTCCCTGGGAACCCAGGAAATGCAGGTGCTCTGGCTGAAGGTAAGGGAAACACCCCAGAAGTCACAGGATGAGGTATTAGGACACAGATTCAGACACTGAAACCCTAGTACGTGCAGGGAGGCTCTTTGCTTTCCAGAATGCCACCCCCTCCAGGAAGCAGCCTGGCTCTGCTTCCAATTTACCAGGAGACTTTGGTTAGGTCCCTTTCCCTCCCTGGCCTGGAGAAAGGAACCAATTCAGTATGCAGGGTTTCTACCTTTTCCCTACTCTCAGATTCTGCACCCCCAAAATCCCTGGGATGGGAGGAGCCCGGGGGGCAAAGCTGGACGCAGGGAAGAGCTGCTGGGGACATGCTAACTTCTGACTCACCTGCACACACACATGGAGCCCTGTGAGGCTCACCTAGCATCCCCCAGGTTGAGGAAAGCGAGGTACAGAGAAGTAAAAATGCTTGACTAGTGTCCCCTAGTTCGTAGGCAGCACAACCACGCCTTGAGTCTAAGGTCAAACGTGCAGCGTTGGTGCCCGGGGGCCTCTGTGGTTTTTGAACATCCCTCCCACCCCTGCCACCAGGGCTGAGGCCCATCTGCCAACATAGTCCGTACTGCAGTCACACTGCTGCCTCAGAGCCTCCTGAAGCCTGGAGCTCCCGGCAGCCTCCTCAGCATGGGACCAGGAGGCCAGCTCACCTTCCTGTTCAGTTCTCTTTCTCTCACCCATACCTCCCGTGGCCTGGTGCTCAGTGGGCACCAGACACACCTTGAATTTCTCTCATTTAATCCTCAGCAGCCGAGCGAGGTGCTATGCCCATTTCGCGGATGTGAAAACTATGCTCAGAGAGGGGCCGTGACCCACCCAAGGCCACACAGCTCCACAGTAGTGCGGACAGAATTGAAACCAGAGTTTTCTGAGTCCAGGTGCTTCTTCTACTACACTGCAAGAACTGGCTTAGAACAGAAACGTGTCTCACGACCCAGTGCCATGTGGTTGTCCTGGCTTTGGCATCGTTTTTGCCCATAACTCTTTTGTATTGTTTCATCTGGTGATCCCACTTGATCTTTCTCATAACCACGAGAGGCAGGTGTGACTACCATTTGGCTTTTCCAGATGAAATGCCATACGTGCCCCTGGGGAGACTGTTTCAGAACTTCCGGAATCTTCCCCAAGGCTTGCGTTGCACTGTTGCTTGGGCCTCGGATGCTTACGTTCTTCTAGCGCCCCCTACAGCCTGTCAATGACATTGACTCACCCTGCTGGGTCATTGAGAAAGTTTTCCTTGAAAAGTTTTTTCCCCCCTTTTAACCCCAAACCTCCCTCAGTTGCCACATCTGGGCCTTCCGCTCGCAAGTTTGGACCCACCTCGTCTCTCCCTCATCCACATGTTTAGCAAGAGTTGAAACACAGTTGTCTTCTGCGACTTCGTCTTTAAGAAACGAGGAAGTTACAGAGGATCCACAAAACCGGGGAGGTGGGCACGCTCAAGAACCCCAAGAATGAGTGTGGGTTTCCGCGGCCGGGGAACTCTTTGGAATGAGATTAGACTGAGGGTCCTCCAGGGAAGGACTGTGTCCCCTCCACAGCCCCCACACACTGGGATGAGGTCCCTCAGAGCAGCTCTGGGGCAGGGAGTAGGTGGAGTCGGCTCTGGACCCTGCCCCACACCTGCACTCACTCCTTACCTTGCTTCAGCCCCCCTCTCCCCAACAGTGACCAAACTATATCCGAAGCGAATCCCAGATGTCTTATCATTTCTTTCACAAATATTCAATATTACCTCTAAAAGCTAAGGATTCTTTTTTTTTTAAGCCACAATACCCTATCACTCCTAACACACGTGCCATCATCATACTTCATATCATCAAATATTTAACCAGTAGTCAGTGTTCACATTGCCCTGATTGCCTCATGAATGCCATAATTGGTTTTTTGTTTGTTTGTTTTACAACTTTTTTGTTTGAATCGGGGTGCAGTAAGGTCCACACATTGGGACTGGAGTGTGTGTGTCTTTAAGTCACTTCACTTGGAAGTCATGCGGAATAGTTCTCGGCTTTGGGAGTCTATCACCAAATCCATGCATAGATTCATTGGTTTCATTTTGCTCTCTGCTTTTATGAATTGATTGAAAATGTTTACATTTGTTGTTGGCTCCAAAGACGATCCTACACAGTAAAGAATATTCAGAGAGGTCTAACTTTCTTGAGTGTCCCTGCACCCACTCCCCTCTCTGCCTAAGTATTAATTTTTAAAAATTATGTTCTAGTCTTACATTGATATCTACATGTGTCTTCCACATAATACACGTGTATGTACATATATCCCCGTATCCCTCCCTCCTTTTCTCAGAGGAATGTTAACACATGAACACGCAGTCACGCTTTCCTCCCCCCTTGCTTCCTTCGCGGTAAATCTCGCCGGCGATCTTCCCCGCAGGTGTCTGTCCGGATCTTCCTCGTTCTTCTTCACGCCGGACCCCTCCATTGTGCTGATAAGCACAGCCCCCTGCTGATGGACATTTTCCTTGTTTCCTGTCTTGTGCTGTCAGTCAAAAGTGAAAGGCAGTCCAAAGCGGTGTACTTCCCATCTTTCGGGATGCCTGCCGGAATTGGTTTACAGCAATGGGATTCCTGAGTCACAGGTCAAATGCACGAAGTTTTGCTAGCTTTTGCCTCAGTCCCCTGCAAAGGGATCACACCCGTCACACAGCCGTCAGCCGTGGAGGACAGTGGTGGTTTCCCCTCCCTCCCCAGCAGAGTGCGTTGCCAAACTTCTGGATTTCTGCCAATCTGATAGGTGGGAAGTGGTATCTCAGACTAGTTTCCATTTGCATTTCTTTCATTTGAGCGTGTTGACCATACTTCCTATGGTTCAGGGCCATTTGCATTTCTTTTCCTGGGATTTGTCTGGCAATATGTTTAGCCCATTTTTCTGGGAGGTTGTTGGTTTCTCCTTTCTACTTTTCGAAGTTTGTTATAAATGGAGGCGTTAATCCCTTGCCTGGGATAGAGGTTCAGGTATCCCTTCAGTGGCTCATTTGTCTTATTTGTTCACTGGTTCATTCTTCTCAAGCCCTGGACTCTGGAGATAGAGTGGTGAATACGGTGGCCCCGAGCAGCTCCACCACCACGCACAGCCCAAGTTAGAACCTTGTTCCCATCCTGGACGCTTTCTACCCCAACCCCTTCCCGTGGTGTCCTTTCTGCCCCCGGAGCCCTGGCCTGCTGCCTGGTGACCACTCTTCCCCTGTCCTGCCCTGCTCAGGCCTTTAGCGCCTTCCAGTCTGAACTCAGTGAGGGCCAGAAATGAGCCTGATTGTCTCTGTATCTCTCCCTACATGCCTAGCAATGATGGATGAGGAAGTGAAGAAAGGGAGAGGAAATGAATGAATGAATGAATGAATGAGTGAATAAATGAATCTTATGAGCATAAAACCACCTTTGGTCCAAGAAACCAAGTCAGAGGGGAGCTTGGAAAAGTCCCTTCATGATCAAAGTTTCTTTATCCCTTGCCTTCTCTTCCGATCTAATTAAAATCAGAATGCTACTCTTTTTTTTTTTTTTTTTTTAAGAATTGCTACTCTTGGGCGCCTGGGTGGCTCAGTCGTTAAGCCTCTGCCTTCAGCTCAGGGCATGATCCCAGGGTCCTGGGATCGAGCTCCGCATTGCATTGGCCTTCCTGCTCTGCGGGAAGCCTGCTTCTTTGCTCCCACTCCCCCTGCTTGGGTTCCCTCTTTCTCTGGCTGTCTCTCTCTCAAATAAATAAACAAAATCTTAAAAAAAAAAAAAAAAAAAAGAAAGAATTGCTACTCTTTAAATCGCTCGCAGACAATATATTAAGTCTGTTTCATCTCATGATTTATTTATTTATTTAAGATTTTAAGCAATCTCTACACCCAGCATGGGGCTAGAACTCATGACCCCGAGACCAAGAGTCGCAAGCTCCACCAACAGAGCCAGCCAGGAGCCCCTCATTTCATGATTTAAAAGAATGTCTGCTTATTGTCAAAAATGTGGAATTACAGGGAGGTACAAAGAAGAAAATAGATATAACCCGTGGTCCAGAGTAAGCCACTGTGAACATTTTGGTGTATTTCCATTCAACTTTCTTCTTTAATTTACATTTTTTGGGTCTGTTTTAAATGTATCTACATATGTGTATATGCTTACAGATACATGTACCCCTTTTAACATTCTAACATACCTCATGGCATTAAATTTCAGCACATGATCATAATTTTAAATGATATAATATGCCATGCAGTGAATGTATCATATCCTAGCTAACCTTTTCCTCCGTGTCCTTATCTGTAAAGTGGAGATACCGTGTGTCTACTCTGTAAATTCCTTGTGAAGGTTAATTGTGGTCCCAGGCATGGCAAGCACTCCACGGGTGTTAGACATTGTCATTATTGTTATTACTATATCCTAATTGTGGACATTTAAATTCTAACCTCATTCTATTGCAAAGAACTCTGTAATGAACCTCTCTGGCTCAGGGCACTTTTGTGGGGGCCTCAGAGAGGTCGCTGCACCCGCACCCTCACAGTGAGCATGAGGTGGACAGAGTGTGCAAGGTGTACTGGGGAGAGCAAAAGTTAGGATGGCAGATATATGCTACTGGGCGCCTGGGGGCAGGGGAGTCCGGGCAGTGGGGAGCAGTGTCCGCAAAGGCTCAGAAACCTGAAAGACGTGGCAGTTCTGAGCAGCTGGGCGTGGCAGCCATGCTCGTCCCTACTTTACCCATGGGGCAGTTGTGACCCAGGAAAGGAAAGCAACTTGTCTGACCACAGGGATGGGAACCAGCTTTGGACCTCCTGACTCCCTGACCAGCACTCCACACAGGCCGTGGGCCATCCCACCCTCCCTAAGAACGTCTGTCGCTTGAAGGGAGGAGGAGAGGAGAAGAAGAGCTGAGGGAGAAACAGTTTGGGGTTTGGGCAGCCGGCAGGCCCGTGAGCTCCCGCCTAGTCAAGGCTCAGCTGTCCTGCAAGACTAGGCTCAGCTCCGTTCACCTCCTTGTCGTCTGGAGGCCTCGCAAATGCAGACCGTCAGGCTGGGGACTGGCAGGTCTCCAGAGGCCCCACCCTCACCCCCCACCCCTCAACCCAGCCCCTTGTAGACAAAGGCTGGAAAGTCCCGGGGCCCCTGCAAGTTACCAGCCAGAGCACATAATTCAGCCGCAGCCTGCCCTGTGTTTATTTTTTAAAAGACTGTGACCATGACACCCAGGGCTTCTGCCAAGAGGGAGGAGCCTGAGCAGGTCCAGAAAGAGTTGGGGGGCTTGAGCGGCATGAAGGTTCAGGGCCTTCCAGGTCAGGCCAGCCCGAGGCACAGATGCCGACAAGTGAAATTTGAGGACTCTTGCCTGTTACCATTCAAGGTCCACCATTAAAATGGATTCTGTAGCATCTCAAAGGCTTTCTAAGCATCAAAAAATTAGTCATTCTTGGAAAGGAACACTTCTCCCCTTCTGAGGGCTGAATTTGAGAGCACTGTCTGCAACAGTAGCCTCATGGCTGCATGGTCCAAACACGTGTGTAATTCTCTTCCACATACTGACGAGCTCCTGCCCCTGCTGTTTCGAGAAGATAGACCAAGGACTAGGAGATGGCAGTCCCACAATGGTGGGAGGTCCCCACTCTAGGCCTTGGACATTTTCTGCTAAGAGGACCTGACGTTTCTCTGAAGGGTCATTGTAAGTTAAACCTCAGATTCAGAACATATGAGTGGGAAGGGATCCCAGAGGTGTTTGGCCTTTCCTCTCGTGGGCAGAAGGAGTGTAGGAAGACCTCAGAGATGGGTGGGGAGGGACTTAACCACACCAGCTGGTGGGGGAGCGGGGATGAAAACACAGGTCTCCTGATTGTAGTGCCAACTCTCTGGGACCATGGTGTTCCCCTCAAAGAGCAGTGGGGGACATTCAGCAGCAACTGGGGTTGGGGGGTCAGGGGAGGCTCTGAGCCAGGCACTGGGTGTGTCAATGAGGGGCTCATAGTCCCCTCCCCCTCTTGAGGGGCTGTTAGAGGCTGAGACATCTGAATGGGTTGGGTAGAGGGCTGGCAGGGGCGGGTCCCGAGAGCTGTGGAGAACAGGGTGGAGAGACACGGGAAAGTTGCCAGCGGGAGTTATATAAAAGGTTGAGGGCTGGATGGGATCTCATTACCAGGAGAGGTAGAGAAGGGGTGGTCCAGGAGTGGGGAGGAGGAAGGTGACATCCCGAGAAAAGGAGGTAGACCTTCCTACCCCTAGCTGCAGTGAGTCCCTGGGGCTGTAGCCAGGACCCCAGTATCCAGTGCAGACCTCCCCCTTCAGGGCCCCAGGAGTCTATGCATCACCTTTAGAGCGCCGTATGCGTTTATACAGAGATCGGTAGGACACGGGTATTTTGATCTAAAAGAGTGAGAGTGAGCATCTAATGGTGGCAAGGCAGGCGTTGTGCCAGGTGGTGAGGAAGACCCTTCCGGAGCAGAGGTAGCGTGGATCTGTGTGTGCTGTGGGGGCAGCGGGGAGCTGCTTTCTCAGTCGTCATTCTCTTGACTTTCAAATTGCAGTTTAAGAGCCATCTGTTCACATTCAACTGTTGAGATGGCTACTCTCTCCTCCTGGCACCTTGATCATGTTCTGCCCCTCCCCCATCCCCCCTGGCTCTCTGAGCCTCGGTTTCCCCACATGTAAAATGAGGCAGGTGGCCTTGTTGGTCTGTGACGCCCCTTCAGCCTGGGGCTGGTTCTTAAGCGCAGTCTCAGGCTCTTTGCTGGGATGTCAGAGGCGCCCTCTGGTGGCCATCATTGTCCATGCAACCTGGGAACAGGCTCTGCTCCTTGCCTGGCCCTCTGAGAGTCTGTGTCTGTGGCTGTGTGTGTGTGTGTCTGTGTATTGGGAATGGTACACAGAGGATGTGTCAGGCTTGGGAGACATAGAATGCAGAGCTTCCCTGACTCTCAGCCCCTGATAAAATCACAGACAGAGAGGTAGGGCCATTTAAAACAAAGGTGAAGACTGCCAAAACCTTCCTGGGGCCGGCCTGGGACACCCAGGGTTGCAGGATTCCCTGGGCCACCCATCTTGCTAATAGATGAGCATTACTCCTGTGCTCAAAATCTCATCCTGTTGTCCCTCTGCTAGAGAGGGCAAATATCAAACTCCTGACCAGGGCATTTACTATCTTCCTAAAGGTCTCTGCTTTGTCACCCAATGGCCTCATTTTTACTCTTTTCCTTCTTTCCTGTCCCATTTCAGGTGAACTATTCCATCCTTTCCCAACTCCTAGCCTCTCCTTATGCTGGTCCTTTTCCCCAGAGTGTCCTACCCGCTCCTTTGGTCCCCACCTCATCTTTCAAAAGTTGCCAAATATTACCTCCCCTAGGAAGACTTCCTGGATTTTTCCACTTGGATCTGAGCTCTCCTTCCCCTGAATATCCTGATAACTACACCTGTCTACACCTGTCTCCTTGGATGTAGAGAGTTTCCCCAGGTAACTCAGGTCAAAGATGTCCAGTTCTTTAGTCCCTCCCTGGGAATGGCTCCATGTCTGCTCGTAACTGAGTCCTTTCAAACACTGAACCCTCCCCACTGGCATCCAGGCTGTCCTCTGCAGTGCCCTGACTCCCACGAGGAGTCCACCTACCTTGGTACCCTTAGCTTTTTCCAACTCTTGTGGAAGGAGGTCTGGTGGTAGAGGAGAAAGACATGAGCCCTAGCTCAGACTCTTGTTGGGTCCTAACTTTCAGAAGGCAAAGGGCTACCCAGTACATAGGCTCCAGCTGCTGAGCTGTGTATGGGAGGCGGTTTCTGCCTGCCTCAAATTGAGAGTTAGACCCCACTGGTCTGGCTCTTTCCTTCAAAGACAGAAGTAGTAACTGTAACCCTAATAGTTAATACTTCTGGCTATTTGTAGAAGTCTGAGATTATCAATATGTTGTGTGCTGTAACATGAAATTCTCACACAGCCCATTCATAGATGAGGAAGCAGGGAATCAGAGATGCTAAGTAACTCACTCAAGGTCACACAGCTTGGAGTGGGAATGCTCAAACTCAGACCCTGCTTTCCAAGTGTCTCCAAATCCTGTGCAGTTTCTGGAATACTCTGCTGTCGCTGTGACTTGCACATAGTAAGTGCTTGATAATAAAACACAGCCATAAACAAATATATAACTATCTCTTTCTGCTAGCCTTCCAGTCGCTTCAGTCCCACACCTTCACCTCTATGTGAGGAAAGAGTCTCAGAATTGGGATTGTCTGAGAGAGGAGTAGCTTCAGGGGCTGAAGCAGGAGGTGGTGCCTGCATCCCAGGAGGGGTGAATTCCTTGAGTGTGGGGGTTGGGGGGTAATGGGGCCTGGGCATGGTGAGGACAGGCAGGCACCTGCTGGGCCACTGTCGCAGTTGGTGTGTGGCTCACTGATGTCCCATCACTTCAGGAGTCAAGGTGTGGCTGCAGGGTAAGGACTGGAATTAATCCAGGTTCCCTGAGAAGCAGATGCCAGGGAAGGATTAGACGTGCAAGAGGTTTATTAGAGGACATATCTGCGAGGGGAAGCGCGGGGTGCTGGGGAGGCTGAGACGGCGGCAGACCACGATCCCGATCTGACCCCGGTGAAGGAGGCAGGGAAGGAGGAAGGCAGGCAGAAGGGGCAGTGTTTTTGACCATAGAGCACTTCGAAGAAAGTTTGGCAAGGCCAACGTTGGGGGCGGGGGTCCTCTGGCCAGGGGGCCTGAAGGCGGGGTCCTGCTCTCCCTGGGAAGGGGTCTCCTCTGTAGTCCTGCGAGCTCAGTCACCAACTTGTGGGGATCCCCGCCCCTGCAGGCACACGACCGGGCTGTGTGTCTGGGGTGGAGAGACGGGCGTTGTGGGCGAGGGGGAGGAAAACCCTCTCTGGCCTAGAGCTGGTGTGAATGCCGTGTGGGCGGGCCGAGGCGTGCGTGCGTGTGTGTCCGCACACGCCCCTGCGCGCTTCTTTCTAAGTCGTAATTCTGTTGACTCCTGTTCACATCCAACCATGGAGGTGGTCATTTCCTCCCCTCTCCTTCACCTTGACTTGGTCACCTCCCTCTGAGTCTCAGTTTCCCCACATGTAATATGAGGCACGTGGACTTGCTGCTCTTCAAGGCCTGAAGCGCAGCTGCTGAAGCCACTGGTTAACTATGCTCCCTGGTCAGAGAGCTGAGAGGGGCGTCCTCACGCGCCCCCACGGGCCAGCCCCATCCCACCGGCCTGGCCCCAGGGGAGAGCCATCAGCGTCCACAGCTGCAGGGAGGGAAAACGTGCGCCTCCCCACAGCCCAGGAGAGAAGTTGATTGGCCCAGCCTGTGTCACGTGTCTAGCTCCGGTCCAATCAACTATGGCCAGAGGGTGGAACCACTTGCAGCTGCTCACGAAGCGGGGCTTTGGCGCTTGCTCTCCGAAGTGAAGGTGCTTGCCTTGGAGTAGGGGCGCTTGCGCGGCAGGTGAGGAAGTGGGAGGTGTAGGTGGCACCCTGGCGGGACGTGTCCTCTCAGCGTGACACACCTGGTACCTCCGCAAGGCCAGGAGATGGACTTTTGTTTTTCCCAGCGCTGCGGCGTGCACACTGCCTGGCCCCTAGGAGTGTCCGGGCGAGCATGCCCTGCTCTTGCCCACCCTGAAAGGCTGACCTCTGCTGGCCACGACGGACACTACACCTACCCCGTGGCCACCACCCCAGGGCGGGAACACAGGGATCTGTCTTCCCATTAGCCTAGAAGCCCCTGGTAGCTGGGGACACTGCAGGTAAATAGCCCAGGCTCTACTTTTGGGCTCAGATGTGGCTCTTCCACTAACTCGAGCAAGTTCCTTTCCTCTTTAGGGTGTTTCCCTCATTTGTCAAGACATCCCACTGAACCGGTGCGGAAGAGGCTATGTGGTATGCAGGTTGGGGGCTCAACCTTTGAACTGATTTGAATCCAGCTTCTCCAGTTACTTGCTGTGTGACCTTGGGCGAGTTATGTAATCTCTCGAAGCCTCAATCTGCCTATCTATAAAATGGGAAGGAAGGAGAATTTCTCTTTTGTTCTCTAAAAGGTGTTGTGATGATTCAATAGGAGAATGCATGGAAAGCTCTGAGCATGACATCTGGCATTACAGCATTACTGGCATACAGGCAGTATGCTGGGGGCATGCTCATGGAATATCCCTTATCCCTCACCTCTTCCCCAGCCCCACCTCTCACAGCACCCTGGCTAATGGGCTAACCAGTGATTGGTGTCTGGCCCACAGTGGGGACTCAACCATGCATGAAGAGTGAGAATGCACTGCAGACCTCCTCCCTGGGTGGCCTCAACCTCATCCATTCAGCTTTTATCAAGTATTCCTCACCTAGCAGGTAAGTCTCTGCTCCGAAGGGTTCCCAGGCATTTCTGCACAGGCAGGATGCATTCTACTGTGTGAACACTCACTGCAGGCTTGGGAGGAGCCTGTCTTAGATGTCTGATTATCTGGATTTAGGTCCACTCTTTGCTACTCATTCCCTATTTGCCCCTCCTCCCCCCCAACTAAAGAAAGATTCCATGAGCTGGGGAGGGAGAGGAATCATAGGGGAAGTGAGAAAAAAGGATGGATCCCCCAGTTAGGTCTGGGGATCCAAAGAGGGAGAGGCCTTGGACCCCTGGTGCAGCCAAAGAGGTGGGAGGAGCCTGGACCTCCTTGTACCACAACAGGTGGTGGAGTGGAAATGGAAGTTGTCCAATGGGTACACCCAGGGAGATGGGCCTGATGCAGCCTCCCAGAATTGCCAGGAGCAGCAGAAGGTTTCTGGGTGCCCAGGAGGGATTCCTGTAGCCTGCAGTGGGGTGGACTCAGGAATGTGTTTCTGATATGCCCAAGAGTGTGGCACAGACAAGGCACAGAGGGCAGGAAGACCCAGAGAGGCTGAGGTGCAGCCCAGAAGGAGACCGTACATCATCAGTGGGCGCCAGTGTCTGATGTCTAGATGTCTTAGGGAAGAACAGCAAGACGGATGACCAAGAAATGGATCTCCCTCGTGTTCCTCCTACCTCACCTCAGTACTACGTAATTCCCACCCCCGTCCAAGAGCTGAGGTATAGCCTTCACTAAGATTAGGTGTCCTCCGTCCAAGTAAAATGAGGGCTCAAAAAAGAAATATGTACAGGTTCACACAGGTGAGACAAGGTATTGAAATTCTCAAACCAAATGGAATCTGGGTTAGAAGAGAGATCTTAAAATAGGGGATGAACAAAAAAGGGGATGAAAAAGTATACAGGAAACAGTAGGAAGGAATGGATAGTTAGCTAAATCTAAATGAATGAGGACATGATTAATTTGTTTTAAATGGGGATTCTTGAAAGGCCATCCTGTAAAGGAAGACCTATCAAGAGTCAGAAATGAAGCAGGGAAGTTTGCACTGTCCGGTATGGTAGCCACTAGTCACATTTGTCTCCTTGCATTTAAACTGATTAAGATTAAATAAAATTCAATATTCAGTTCCTCAGTTGCACCCACCATTTTTGCAGCATTCAATGGCCATGCCTGGCTAGTGGCTACTGTACTGGACAGGGCAGATATAGCACATTTCCATCATTGCAGAAAGTTCTTTTGGACAGTGGTGATCTAAACTATTGGCAAATCCGTGGAGGGGAAAGGATGTTTTGTAGCCTGGAGAATGAAAGTATTCTAAAGATCTTCTAAAAGGATAGGGGGAAGTGAACGAACAAAACTGGCAGCAAAATTGAAAAGAGGGTAGAATTTCTAAATAAACAAGTGACCATGATGGTGGTTGTGGGGTTTGACATAAGGAATAAAAAGAAATTTGACCAAGCCAGCAAAGGGAAAGGAGAAAGAGGGAGGAAAAATATGATCAGTAGTAAATATGAAATTAGGTGGGAGAAATAAAACTAAGTTCATTAGCTATCATAATCATTACGGTCTGGATGAATTCCCCTATCAGAAATCAAAGATGCCATTTCCGGTAGATATGTAGAGAAATATCCCCTGGGACAAAACATCTAAAATGCCGAATACATTTTTTAAAAATATAGTTTTTTTTTTTTAAAGATTTTATTTATTTATTCGACAGAGATAGAGACAGCCAGCGAGAGAGGGAACACAAGCAGGGGGAGCAGGAGAGGAAGAAGCAGGCTCATAGCGGAGGAGCCTGACGTGGGGCCCGATCCCATAACGCCAGGATCACGCCCTGAGCCGAAGGCAGACGCTTAACCGTTGTGCCACCCAGGCGCCCCTAAAAATATAGTTTTAACAACATTGCTTAGATGGCAAAAAATAAGGGAAATGTCAGTCAGTGTTCAGAAGCATCCAGAAATCTTGAGTCCGTAGAGGTAAATACATTTTGGAGCTAGCATTTGCCCAGAGGATATCTGCCTATTCCTAGTGATCCAAAGTCTGGGTTTAGCAGGCTATATAGCTCATGGCATAGAAGATAATTCCTGGGGCATAAGCAAGTTAGGAAATAGTTGAGAAGACCTCTATATACAGCTAAGATCCCAGAGGACTAGTTAACTAGGGAGAAAGAGTGTCCACAGAGATTTGCCTGCCTCTGTCTTCACTGGAGTTGGAGCAGAAGAAAGAAAGGTCTTTCCTGAGAATCTCTAGGATAAGCCCAGTTTCGGGTGGGTCTGGTGCCAGAATTCACCCTGCCTATTGCCCCTGCATTCCCCTGCTCAAAAAACAAAACAAAACCTAAGTAAAAAATGAAGTTTAAAGTATTCCCCAGATGCCTGATGAAGCGATTGCAAATGCTCCCTGGAGAAACACATTTTAAATCTAGGCTTCAAAGAATTCTCACACATAAACTTCCAAGGAACAGGAGGTCATACTAAAAAAAAAAAAAATCATTAAACAGAAGAGAAAATAAGCTACATGAAATGAGAGTCAGCAGAAAACAACATTGCTGAATCAGACCAACAGCAACACTGACTGAAGATATTGAAATTATCTGTTATAGAATGTAAAATAATTATGTGTGGTTTGTTTAAAATAATTAAAGAAATGATTGAACGTATGACAAAAAAATGAGAGAGTATCAAAACTGATCAAATGATTCTGAAAAAGAACCACATAGAATTTCTAGAAATGACAAGCAATTGGAAGGGAAGCCTAATAGATGAAAGATTGGTTCTGGGAAAGATGGAGTAAACACAATCTGCTTTGTCTCCTCTGAATGCATTTATAATCCCTGGACAGAATGTGTGGACCATTGAAAAGTAAATGGTAGTTAATAGATCAGAGAAAGAAACAAGAATTTGAAGTACAACCGAATTGCGTTGAGTTTCTCATTTTTTCCCTCCAGTATTGGCTGGCCTGGACTCAAAGGCAGCCTGAAATCTAGAAGCGTGTACCACATATATGCAGAAAGAGCTTCAAGAGAGCAAATAGAGTTTTCTTTCTGGCCTGAAGACTAGGAAAGGGACTCCTAAGAATCAGAGGGAGAAGGAAGTTTTCCCTGTTTCTTTTTTCTTTTTTCGATCTCACCTATGCCAGTCCCATCAGTCTTGCAGTAGCAGTAGTGGCAGTGGTGAGGGTAGCATCAGCAAGTAGATACCTAAAATCCTGAGGGAAAGAAAATCTTCTATTAGAAGACATGTGAACACGAGAGCTTGAGCAAATTCCTGTTGCTGTCTTCTCTCTTTGTCCTCCCACTGTCTAGTCCCAGACACAGATGTGGTCATAAGAAGGGCATAACAAAGCTGAGAAACTAAAGCCCCAGATTTCTGGCTGGGAACTGGGATGAGAGGACCCAGGGAGCCAGGAAGTTTTGGGGTGATTGTGGAGAGGAGAGAGCACCAGAGAGCAATTCCATAACTTTGTGTGTAAACCTCTGGGGTCACTTCCAAACTGTGCATGTGTCGATCTGATGCTAGACGGAATATGAAAGATTTTGAGAACTGAACTATGGGGCAGACCAGCACCCAGTTTTCAGACTGGTGTTGCACATGTAGGACACATTTGAATAGCACTGTGAAAGGCTTTGAAAATTGAACTGATATTGGAACCAGAGCCTACAAAGAGTAGGTTGAAGCTTGTGGTTGAACCTCGCTTCAATCATTTGTCTGCTAATATATACTTTTTTAATCAACATTCTTCTTAGTATTTAAACAAGACCCAGAGTCGTATAACATGGTATTCAGAATGTCCAGGATACAGTTGAAAGTGACTTGGGATATGAAGAACTAGAAAAATCCCAACTCACAGCAAAAAGGCAATCAACGGCCATCAACCCCAAGAAAGCATAGATAATGAAATGATCAGAACACAACTTTAAAGCTTCTACTTTAAGAAGTGAGTATGAACACTCTTGAAATGAATGAAAAAATAGAAAGTCTCAATAAAAAACAGAAGATTTGAAGAAGAACCAAATGGAAAATACAGAACTGGAAAATACAATAATCAAAATTTAAAAATAACTGGATGGGCTCAATAATGGAATAGAGATGACAGAGGAAATAGTGAACTTAAAGATAGATCAGTAGAAATTATTCAATCTGAACAATGGAGAGAAAAAAATTGAAAAATTGGACAGAATCTCAGGGGCCCTGTGGGACAATAGTAAAATGTCAAATATTCATGTCTTTAGAGTCCTCAAAGGAGTGGAGAGAGAGTGCAGTTCAGGAAATAGTAATAAAGAAATAATGGCTGACAACTTCCCACATTTATAGGTTCAAGAAACTCAGCAAACCTCAAACAGGATCAACTCAAAAACATCACCTCCCAGGTACAAATGTTTGGTTACAAATGTAATCAGATGTTTTTAAACTAAAGACGAAGAAGAAAATCTGGAAAGTAGTCAGAGAAAATGTGCTTTATCTATAGGATAACATATATTTGAATGACTGTTGATATCTCATCAGAAACTATGAAGGCTAAAAGGAAATGAAATAACATTTTGGAAGTGCTGAAAGGAAAGATCCACCAACCCAGGGTTCTATACCCAGAGAAATTATCCTTTAGGATTAAAGGTGAAATAAAGATATCCTCAGATGTAAGACAACTAAGAGCCTTTGTTGTCAGCACACCTGTTCTAAAATATATACTCAAAGAAGTTCTTCAGATGGAAGGGAGATGATACCATGGGAAACTTGGAGCATTAGGGATGAAGGACAAACAACAGAAATGGTAAATATCTGGGTAAATGACTGCTCACCTTCTCCTGAGTTTTCTAAAATATGATTGACAGTTGAAAGCAAAAATTATGACTTTTCTGATGACGTTTTCAATGTAGATCTAATGTGTAAGACAGCTATAATATAAAGAAGGGCGGATAAAGGGACTTAAATGGACATTTAAGGTAGAAAGTATCTGTCCAAAGTAGACAGTGAAAAGTTGAGTATGTAAGTTGAAATCACCAGAAAATTATCAAAGAGATACAGTAAAAAATTCAATAAATTAAAATGGAATACTAAAAAATGTTTAAATGACCCAAAGAGAAAAGGAAAGAGGAGACAGAGGAACAAAAACCAGAGAGAACAAACAGAAAATAAATAATAAAATGACAGCCCTAAATTCAAAGATATCAATTATTACATTAAATCTAAGTGGATTAAACATCCCAATTAAAAGACAGAGATGATCAAAATGGATTTATTTTTTAAAGATTTTATTTATTTGACAGAGAGACAGCCAGTGAGAGAGGGAACACAAGCAGGGGGAGTGAGAGAGGAAGAAGCAGGCTCCCAGCGGAGGAGCCTGATGCGGGGCTCGATCCCAGAATGCTGGGATCACGCCCTGAGCCGAAGGCAGACGCTTAATGACTAAGCCACCCAGGCGTCCCATCAAAATGGATTTAAAAAACCAAGATACAACTATATGCTGCCTGCAATTATACTGATATAATGATATAGATAGATTAAAAGACTAAGACATATATACTAAAAACCATTGAACAGTATTCTTTTTAAATAGGTGAATTTATGATACATGAATTATATCTCAATAAAGCAGTTAAAAAAATTAAGATACATCATGTAAACACCAATCAAAAGAAAGCTGGAGTGGCTACATTAATATTGAACAAAGTAATCTTCAGAGCAAAGAAAATTACTAGGGATAAAGGGACCCAGGACATCACAATAAAAGGGCCAGTTCATCAAGAAAGTATAACAATCCTATAACAATCCTAAGTGTGTATGCACCTAGTAACAGGACTTCAAAATACATGAGGCAAAATCTGATTAAGCTGAAAGGAGAGTGGAAAACTCCACAGTTGCAGGTAGAGACTTCACTATTCCTTGCTCTGTAATTAACAGAAAAGGTAAATAGAAAATAGCAAGCATATACAAGAGCTGAGCCATAAACCAACTAGAACTAATTGACAGCGATAGAACATTCAATCAAAACCCAGTCGAAAACAAATTCTTTCCAAGTGTGCAAAGAACTTACATTAAAGAAGACCACATTTTGAGTCATAAAGCAAGTCTTAACAATTTAAAAATGACTGAAATCATACAAAGTATGTTATTTGATCACAATGAAATCAAACTAGAAAATTATAGCAGAGAGATAACTGGAAAATCTCTAAACACTTTGAACTTAAAAAAACACACTTTTAAATAACTCACGGGTCAAAAGGAAAGTGTTACGGAAATTAGAAAATATTCTGAACGGAATAAAAAGAAAACATACCAGAATTGTGAAATGCAGCTTGAACAATGCTTACAGGGAAATTGATAGCATTACATGGTTATATTAGAAAAGAGGAAAGATTTCAAATCAACAATCTAAGCTTTCACTTTCAGAAACTGGAACAAGAAGAGAAATGTAAACCCAAAGCAAGCAGAAGGAAGAAATAATAAAGACAAAAGCAAAATTAAATGAAATTGAAAATAAAATAGAGAAAATGAAATAAAAAGCTGATTCTTTGAAAAAATGAATAAAATTGACAAAGTTCTAGGTAGACTGACTAAGAAAAAAAAGAGAAGACACATATTATCAGTATCAGGAATGAGAAATGAATTATTGCAACAGACCTCACACACATTAAAAGACTAATAAGGGAATAATAATATGAACAACTTTACAAAATAAATGGACAACTTAGATAAAACGAATTAAATCCTCGAAAGCCACAAACCACTAAAAACTCATCCAAGAAGAAAAAAGTAACTTGAATAGTCCTATATTTATTAAAGAAATTGAATTTATAGTTAAAAACCGTCTGAAAAAGAGAACTCCAGACCCAAAAGATTTCACGGGCAAATTCTACCAAGTGTTTAAAGAAGAAATCAAATGAATCTTTTGACATATAATCTCTTCCGGAGAATAGAGGAGAACAAACACTTCCCAATTAATTTTATGAGTCTAACTCAATCCTGATGCCCAAACCAGACACATGGTACGGGAAAACTATAGATCAATATCCCTCATGAACATAAATGCAAAAATCCTTGACAAAAAACAGATTGGAGCCAGCAATACATAAAAAATAAATGGTCCTAGGAATGCAAGGCACTGAAGATAAGCCAATATAATCCACTCTACTAACAGTTTGAAGAAGAAAGACCACGGGAGCATGTATCCATCAGTGCAGAAAAAGCATTTGAAACCAACAGAGCCAGCTCCAGGGGCTTCGCTCGGGCAGAGTTAGGTGGACACCACAGGGAAAAGAGGAGATTGCAGCAAGGTCTAATGGTGGTAGAGCTTAGACAGAATCAGCCCTGGAAAGTATGAATCTCACCTGAGTGGGGAAATACTGAAGGACCAGAGTGCTGTCTATTGGGGAGTTGAATAAAGGGGCTTGAGAGTATGAGACCAAAGGTGGCAATCTTATGAGAAGTCAGTTTTGTGGGAGAGAGATGACTTGGAGGGAGAAGAATCTCCTGGATGGTTGATGGTGAAGGAAAATAAGGAAGTGAGGGGCAGAAGAAATTAAGGGTTCTATAGAAACATAGGAAACCTATTAAAACCACTTCATTTTACTTACAGAAGAGGACACTCTTAATTCTTTTTTTTTTTAAGATTTTATTTATTTATTTGACAGAGATAGAGACAGCCAGCGAGAGAGGGAACACAAGCAGGGGGAGTGGGAGAGGAAGAAGCAGGCTCCCAGCGGAGGAGCCTGATGTGGGGCTCGATCCCATAACACTGGGATCACGCCCTGAGCCGAAGGCAGATGCTTAACCGCTGTGCCACCCAGGCGCTCCAGAAGAGGACACTCTTGACCTGAAACTGAGAGTGCTTTACCCTTGTCTACATAGAACTACCTATAAGTCCTGCTTGAGAAAGACATCAGATATTTAAAATAGAAAATGGAAGCCAACATCTATACAAACCTATGATAAAACAGAAAATGAGAGTCCAAATATTTTCAGCTGATAAAATTCTCTCCAAAACCAATGGTGAAGGAGAGCAAAAACGATTACAGAACACCCTGACTTGAATTAAACTTCCTTAAACCAATATTTGCAGATAGGAGGGAAAAAAACCCCCACCTCAAATCATAAATTTGGAAGCTCAGACGGGAAGTGGACAAAACAGAAACAGTAGATGCAAAATGAGTATTTACTAAATTCAGGAAAGAAATAGAAAAGAACATAATCTCAGAAATGAAACAAATTGCAAGGTACCCAGGGGAGAATAGATTTGACAGAACAATATAATAGGAGAGGGATGAAAACAGCTAAGAATGCCGAGATGAAATGAAGAGATTTAATAATGCCAAAGAGAAACTGCTGTCTGGAGAAGGCAGGCAGAGAAGTGTCAACTTGTATATCATTAGAGCCCCCGAAGAAAGAAAGAAAAAAAAAGACAAGTAAACAGAACAAAAATTAAAATGATTAGACAATAGCAGTCTCTGGAAATAAAATAAGATCTCAATCCCTGTGTTCAGAGGGCGCGCTCTGCACCTGGGGAAATAGACCTGAAACATTCAGCTCCAAGACATCAGACTTTAGGGACACTGGGCCTTGAATTTGAAAAGACCAATTCCTTACGATGGAAAGGAAATCCGTTTGGCATCAGACTTCTTTAGAGAAACATATGAAGAAGGACAACAATGGAACGTTTTCAAGAAACTCAAGGAAAAAAAGTATGAACCATGGATTTTTTAGGTCCAGATGAACATAAATAGAAAGGCAAAAGAATAGTTCTGAACATTCAAGGCCTCAAAATACCACATTCACAAATCGTTCCTGAGGAATCTGAACACCCCTATTATTTTTTTTTAGTAATAAGGAAGCCCAGGTTTGAGTCTTTCCAGGGCCACTCTGTTGTGTGACCTTGGCAAGTTATTTCCTTTCCCTGGACAGGTGGCCGGAAGTCTTTGAGATGTCTCATAGGGTTAGCCATGTTGGTTGTACTTGGTCCTAATGAACATCCTAGGACTGCAGACTTGGTGAAATGGAGTAGAGAGAGCAGGGTGCTATGGTCAGATGGATTTGGGTTGGAATACTTTCTCTGCCCCATTCATCATCTATCTTGTCAGCCACTCAGCAAATTTTGGAAACCCCTCAAGGTGCAAGGCTCACTGGTAGGCTCTGTGGTTATAGGTGAGCCAAGCAGATCCGGGAGCTTACGTTCTAGTGAGGGAGGGAGACATTTAACTAATAGTCACACAAATGTATAGTCACAAATTACGGTAAGCAATGTGAGGAAAGTACGCAGGATTCTCTGAGCGTGGATAGAGCACGGGACTGTGAGAGTTCAGGGAAGGCATCCCTGGAAAGATGACACATGGGCTGAGCCTGGAACGATGAGGGGCCTCCCAGGGGAAGGGGGGGGTTAGGACATTCTGGGCAGAGGGGACAGCACAGGCTGAGAGTGCTGTGGTAAGAGGAAGCAAAAATCTTTGGGGGCTGGGTGGCAGAAGCAAGTGGCCAAGTGATGGGGCAGAGATAGGGGCTGGATCCCAGGGTGAGGTTGTGGTCTGTCTGTAATAGCATTGGGAACACATTGAAACATTTGAAACAGGGAGGCAGGATGAAAAAGATCATTCTGACTGTGTTGGGGAGAATGACTCAGTGGTGGGGGGAGCAGGCAAGGAGGAATGTGGGCAAGTCAGGTCTTTGCTGTGTGGCTCTGGGTACATCACTGAACTTCTCTGAGCCTTAATCTCCTCTCTTGTAAAAGTGGAATAATAATGCTAACTTACAGGACTGCGTGAGGTAAGATGAAATCAAGGTGCTGAATGCCTGGCACGGAAGAGAAGGTTCAACAGCTCTGGCTCCGTGTTACTGTTTAATTCACCTCAGACAGATATGCAGTCTCTAAAAACAGTTTATGATATCCTCTTTTCCTCTCCTCTGGGTCCCTGTCCGAGCCTTCTGCTCCCCACCCGTTTAGGAATGTCTATGACAGGAATTGAATGTGACGTCAGTTGGAGTAGGTAAAATCATGCCCTGGCCCAGAAACACGTATGGGGAGCATGCAGACCCGTGAACCAGAAGGGAGCAGAGTCCCGGGGATCTGATCCCCACCCTCTCATCCCCTTGTCAGTGTTTTTGAGGCTCGAGCTTAGTGCTGTCCAGACCTCCTAGAACAAGAATAAAATTCTTCCTCGTAGCACTGTCATTTCCAAAGGAAGCACCAAAGCTATGAGAGAGATTTTCTTTCTCTTGCTGCTTTCTCTCTCTCTCTCTCCTTTTTTTTTTTTTTACTACTTACTATTTACTTCTGAAATATAAACTAGTTTGAATCTCTAACTCATTGAGCCCCGAGACAGTGAGAACCCAGCTTTGACAAAGCTCCCCGTCTGCTCGCGCTGTGGGAGAATGACGGGTGAGCAGCCATTCATTGCATGCATATGGCCTGTGAAGACTGGCCTCGTAATTTTATATACTGACCTCTTTTTGTTTTTAGTGAGGTTTAATGTACATATGATGATGTTCCAATCTTATATGTCCAGCTCAGTGACATTTTACAAATTTAACTGCCACCCTATCCAAGATCTAGAACGTTCCCAGCACCCTAGGAGGTCTCCTGTGTCCTCTTCCCAGTCAGTACCACCCCTGCCCCCAGAGGTCACGATTCTTTGGACTTCTGTCACCATTGGTTAGTTTTGCCTATTCTTAAATTTCACAGAAGGGAGATCTAGTCTCTTAGTTTTTTTTTTTTTTTTTAAGATTTTATTTATTTATTCGACAGAGATAGAGACAGCCAGCGAGAGAGGGAACACAAGCAGGGGGAGTGGGAGAGGAAGAAGCAGGCTTACAGCGGAGGAGCCTGATGTGGGGCTCGATCCCATAACGCCGGGATCATGCCCTGAGCCGAAGGCAGACGCTTAACCGCTGTGCCACCCAGGCGCCCCATAGTCTCTTAGTTTCTAAATGGATTAGGAAAGCTGTTTCCGAATGGATGAAAAGGAACAAGCACCTCTTCACAGGTATTAAATAAGTCCTAACAGCTGATGCCTCTCGCCTATAATAGATGCTTAATAAATGTCCCTTCCCTCCTTGCCCCATCAGAGCAGGAGTTCCTGCAGGGTTGGGACGTGAACCCTCCTGCCTTATGATTTCTACAACCGTGTTTTGTACGTAAGGGCTGCGTTTTCTTGCCATTGGCCGAGAGAACTAGGGGTCATCACTCTGAACTGTATATGTGCTTCCTGGTGGCTCTTTCAAACTTACCCTGCACTGGATTCAATGGGGAAGGAGAGATTTGGATGCTGCTCCATTAGGAATGATGCTCTGGGACGTTCCCCAAACAGCAATTTAAACAAATTAGTTTCATTTCCTTCCTTTGAATAAAAGAAATATGGAGGCAGGCCACCCGATGCTGATACAGCCGGTCCTTGATGCCACCAGGGGCCCAGAATCTTTCCTGGTGGAACCATTCCCATCACAAAGTTCTCAATTTGAGCCTCTGCTCCCTGCAACCAAACCTACTGGCCTTCAGCAGTTTTAAATCAAGGTCATCGAGTGCTTCCTGTAGAAATTCAGCTTATTTCAATAATGGAATCAATGTAAGTTGTTGTGAGTTCATTCTGGTGGAGCCAAACATCTCACGTTGTTGTGAACAGTCTTGCGCATGTGTTTACAAAGGTCAGCGTTGGAGATGGGGTTATTTGTGCTTGCACACATGCACGTAATTTCAGTACAACACAGCAGCATGGTAAAAACAATATTCACATCCAATTAGGAAATTCATGGAGCAGAAATGAACTTGGAATTGGTGCTGGTGCACATATTTGAAAATAGAGATAAAACAAGCGGCAATGGTAGATCAATTGAAATAGAAATTGTGCTTATTTGTAATGTACACACACGCATAAAGAGTAATTACACTGCCGTAGTTTTGTGGCAAAGATGATACTTAATATAAAACATATTTCAAATGGCAGCAGGGCCAGGACTAGGGGGAGGGGGAGGAAGGCATCCACCTCTGGGCAAAGTTTAAGGGGGGGGCACCAAAAATATAGTAGTCAAGGCATAAATTATTTTAATACAAAATCAAAAATTAATGCAAAAATCCATGTGAACAAAATATCAACATGTTGAGTAGACAGGGTCAGGATTATTGATTTTTCCTTTTGCCTCCGTCATCCAGCGTGATTTGGCATGGCACTGCCATGCATAGCACGATGTGTTTTGTTTCTGTGTTTGTTTTTGCTGTCTGCTATCAAGGCAGATTTTTTAAATGTTTGAGCCTTTGGAGAATTACTTTGTAAATCATTTTAAGTGTTTACAGTGGGATTTTGTAAATGAGTCCTCTAAATTTTGTTCAAAAGAAATTCTTTTTTTTTTTTTAAGATTTTATTTATTTATTCGACAGGGACAGAGACAGAGACAGCCAGCGAGAGAGGGAACACAAGCAGGGGGAGTGGGAGAGGAAGAAGCAGGCTCACAGCGGAGGAGCCTGATGTGGGGCTCGATCCCATAACGCCAGGATCACGCCCTGAGCCGAAGGCAGACGCTTAACCGCTGTGCCACCCAGGCGCCCCAAGAAACTAAAATTCTTTAATCACAATGTTCCACAAGTGTGCCCCCAAAACCTGTAACTTTTAAAACTTGCATCAAATTTTAGGTATTATAGACAAAGCTTTGAACAAATCTCTGTGATTTCACACTGGAAAACATTTACATTTATCTCTGAAAAATGAGGGAGTCGCTGAATAAATTAGCTGATGGGAGCTCAAATGCTGGCCAAGATTTAATGTAGAAATTCCATAGTTTTTCTTTGACTTGTGGGAAGAATGTTTTGATGGAGCTCCTATTTTTAACTGGGCCAATTTATATTTTGTGCTTGAATTGAAGGGAAGACGGAAGGCTGGCATTTTGCAGCATCTATAATTGGCAAAATATTAAAAAGAGTCACAAAGTCGAGTTATGTGGTGAGTTTTATCTCCTCCTGATATTTGTTAAAGAAAGATATTCTAAATGGAGGCTAAAAGGACACTAACTATGAAACAGTTAACCATTCCTGTCTGAAGAAATTATAAGTGAGAATATCTTCCTTGTGATAGAATTTCTCAGAGCTTCCCAGGCATCCCTGCAGGGAAACTACATTCTTATTAAAAATATTGTGATTTCAACAATAGCCAAACTATGGAAAGAGCCCAAATGTCCATCGACTGATGAATAGATAAAGAAGATGTGGTGTCTATATGTGATATATCTGTATCTCAATGGAATATTATGCAGCCACCAGAAAGAATGAAATCTTGCCATTTGCAACAATGCGAATGGAGCTAGAGTGTATTATGGTCAGTGACATAAGTCAGTCAGAAAAAGACAAATACCATATGATCTCACTCATATGTGGAATGTAAGAAAGAAAACAGATGAACATATGGAAAGGGGGAAAGAAAAAAGGGAGAGAGAGAAACAGCCATAAGTGACTCTTAATGACAGAGAACAAACTGAGGGTTGCTGGAGGGGAGGTGGGTGGGGGCTGGGCTAGATGGCTGATGGGCATTAAGGAGGGCACTTGTGATGAGCACTGGGTATTGTACGTAAGTAATGAATCACTGAATTCTACTCCAGAAACCAGTATTGCACTGTATGTTAACTAAAATTTAGATTAAAAAAATATTGTGATCTACGGAGAAGAGTTTACAAAGCGTATCAACAATTCCCATCTTATTAATCATAAATTATAACTTTGAAGATGATTATAGCAATTCTTTGAGGGGGGGAAGAGACCATATTTTTTTTAAAAAAAACACATATTCTTTAAAAAAAAAAAAAGCACCAGTGACACGATACTAGAAACAGATGTGGCCAAGAAATTGATTAAAATACATGAATATATACCTAAATTATTATTCTTTTTGTTACTTTTAATGCTCAGATAATTGCTAACGATTTAGTGTATATATTAAATAACAATTTAATGTTATTTAAAAATAAATTTTTAATATTAGAATAGCTTTATATTGACTGAAAAATTGCAAAGATAGTACAGAGAGCCTCCGTGTACCGTCTCACCCCGCTCCCCCTCTTACTGACATCATACACTGGTATGGTACATTCGTTATCATTAATGAACCAATATTGGTGCGTTCGTATTAACTAAAGTCCCTACTTCATTCACATTTCCTTCATTTTTACCTACGTTTTTCTTTTCCAGGATCTCATCCAGGCTGTCACACTACATCTACAAGTCACCTCAGGCTCTTGGCGGTGACAGTTTTGCCGACTTCCTGTTTTTGATGACCTTGACGGTTTTGAGGAACGCTGGTCAGGTACGCCTCTCTCCGGGACTTTGTCTGCTGTTTTTCTCATGCTTAGACCGGGGTTATGAGTTCTGGGGAGGAAGGGCCCAGGAGTAAAGTGCCCTTCTCATCATACTTACCAACGTACACTCTTGATGTTGGCCTTGGTCCCGTGGCTGAGGTGCTGTCTGTCGGCTGTGTCCGCAGTAAGCTACCCTTCTCTCCATTTCTCAACCATGCTGTTTGGGAGGAAGTCACTATGCACAACCCGCACTTAAGGCTCGGAGTCTTGTGCTCTTCCTCCCCGAGTACGGAGCTGCTGCGTAAATTATTTGAAATTCTTCTGCGCCACAGATTTGTCTTGTCTCCCTCATTTATTTATTCATTTGATCGTTGATGTATAGCCACGTGGACTCATGGATATGTATTTTATACTTCGGGTTATCATCCGATACTTTTTTATTTTGTTGCTTAAATTGTCCCAGCTCTGCCCATTTGGGGCTCTTTCAGTTGGCTCCTGTGTCTTTTTGACATAACCCTCCTTGTTGAGGTTTTTGTGGGAGCGTCTGGACTGTGTAGTGTTTTAGACACTTTGGGCAATTATATTTTATATGTTGATTTGTTTTTGAGGAAGGGAAATTAGGTGTAAAAATCTCTAGCCTGAGATTTAGTTCATATCCTTGAAAGATGGCTGGAGACCAATCCCTCAGGCTGGTTGCCTCTCCAAGGCCCTGGGCCCATGACTTGAAGGGGCTGACGCCTGTCAGCAAGAGTTCACAGCTCCAGACTGGGGCTACTTTTCCTCCCCTCCCCAGGGCACGGGGAGTTTTGGTGGAGAACTTCCAGGAGAGCCAAGCCTAAGCGAAGGAATGGGTCCCCAGGCATGCCCTTCCCGGAAGCAAGGCAGGATGGGTGACCTTTAGGGCCGGCACCCAGATCCTAGCTCCCGTGTTCACTTGGTTCAGCATCTTGGGCAAGCCACTTGACCTTTGTGAGCTTTGAATTCCTGACCGGTAAAACGCCTCCCAAGTGGGGTCTGCGTGAGGCTTAAGGGTATAATGTGTGTGAAGGGTTTAGCACCCTGACGAGGAAGGTAGGCAGCACATCAATGGTAGCTTGCTGCTATTGTGTTTTGTAATTACTAACAAACTATTTCCAAGGGGCACCTCGGTTTTGAAAATAAATGGTGCCGTTATGAAGGCAGATGGATTTGCAGTTTGTAAACCCCCAAGCCCGGCCAAACCAGGCTGGGAGCAGCGATGGTGCCCAGAAATGTGACCAAATACTCGGTGGGAATACAGACGATGACCCTGCCCTAGGTTTGTGGGAGGAGGAGCTCCTTAAAGAGCAATCGAGCGGGGTGATTGTGGAGGGTGGACGGGGCCATCTTCCCCACCCAGGCCATCTGTGTCTTCACAGGGGCCTTGGGCATGCCAGCACTGCCCATCCCCATCATGTGATCCCCAGCCCTCACCTCTCCCTTGGTCCCAGCTGGGAGGTAAGAGGCCACCTCACTGGCTGCAGCTGGGCTGCAAAGAGAGGCTTCGAGGGGACAGTGGCGATGACAGCTGCATGCTTGGCTGTGCTAGGGTGCTGTGAGCATGGAGAAGCCGTAGTTACCAAGTGCCCAGCTCTGTGCATTCTATACACCCCCCCCCACGCACACACATGCTTCTGGGCATGCGCATTCACACGCCGGCACTCTCCCTGCACATACTTTGATGCGCTCACACTAACACGCGAAGTGGGCGGAATAAAGACCCCAATAGGTATCCACATTCTAATCACAAAATCTGTGAATATGTTACCTTTCATGACAACGGGGACTTTGCAGATGTGATTAAGGATTTTGAGATGGGGAATGTAACCTGCGTTATCCAGGTGGGCCCAGTGTAATCCCAGGCATCCTTATAAAGGAAAGGAGGAGGCAGGAGAGTGAGATTTGGTTTTGACTCTGGAGATAGGAGACGAGGCCACAAGCCCAGGAGTGCAGGCAGCCTCTGGAAGCCGGAAAAGACTGGGAAACAGATTCTCTTCTGGCCTCCGGAAGAACACAGCCCTACTGACCTGTTTTGGACTTCTCACCTGCAGAACTGTAAAATAATAAATTTGTTGTTGGTTTAAGCCCCTGTGGTTTAAACACCATTAAAATTTTAATACACATTTGTGTATTCGGCATTGAGATCAAGAAACAGAATGTTGCCCCCGAAACATCAGACATTCACATATTACCTTCTTGGTTTTTGCTTCATTCAGAGACCACTAAAGGCCACCTTTGGGATTTTTCTTACGCTTATTATTTTTTTTAAAGATTTTATTTATTTATTTGACAGAGAGAGAGGCAGCAAGAGAGGGAACACAGGCAGGGGGAGTGGGAGAGGGAGAAGCAGGCTTCCTGCTGAGCAGGGAGCCTGATGCGGGGCTCGATCCCAGGACCCTGGGATCATGACCTGAGCCGAAGGCAGACACCCAATGACTGAGCCACCCAGGCGCCCCTTTCTTACACTTACTTAACATTTTTCTTGATTCACATCTTAACTGAATCTATTTGAAAAGAAACTTTCTATCACTTTATTGAAAGTTAAAAACTATTAAGAGCCATTATTTAAGGGGGCCTGGGTGGCTCAGTTGGTTAAGCATCTGCCTTCGGCTCAGGTCGTGATCCCAGGGTCTGGGATCGAGTCCCATGTCGGGCTCTCTGCTCAGTGGGGAGTCTGCTTCTCCCTCTCCCTCTGCCTCTCACCCCTGCTTGTGCTCTCTCTCCCTCCCCCCCTCAAATAAATAAATAAAATCTTTTTTAAAGAAGCCATTATTTATGGCAAGTATTCTATTTGAAGGCAGGTATAAAGATAATTGTTACTAAATTCCAGGCAGATCCTCCCCCCTGCTACCTGTTGTGCACATGATGGTTTTCTTTTATTAAAAAGGGGAATTAGCAGGGGTGCCTGGGTGGTTCAGTTGGCTAAGCCTCTCTGTTGTTACTTACTTAACAAAGTAAGAGATGGAGGCCCTACTATGAGGCTTGCCACACAGTAGGTCCTCGCTCCATGGTCGTTGTCACTGCTCTTGTTCCTACTCGCTGGCTCTGTGACTTTAGCACATCAGACTCTGGGACAGTGAAGTACTTTCAAAACGGAGTGCTGTGAGGCTGAGTGACCGGAGGGAGATGGAGGGGCACAGCACCGAGCTGGCGCTCAGAACCTTTGCTGGAGCTGAGTTGAATTTCCTGCAGCAACTTTAGTTCAGCTCTGAGGAGCTGGTGGATATGCCCACTGCTGTGCTGAGGATGGTCGAGCATATGCAGGGAAGGTGGGGCAGGCGGGACCCCCAGCGTGAGGGCATCTCCCCCCTCACCTAGTGCCGGCCCTGGAGCCCACCTCAAAGGATTTTCTGTAAAGGCAGGTTGCGCCTGGGCGCTGGAGGAAAGCGAGGCACAGGCATGGGATTTTATGTTTAGGGTAGAAGGGAGCCATGAAGGTTTGTGGAGCAGGGCTGTGATCAGGACGGAGTGGGCGTTTAGAAGGCAGCTCTGGCGTTAGTATGGAGGAGGCGCGTAGAAACAAGACTGGGGTGAGCCTGTCTGACCGGTGGCAAAGGCCAAAGGAAGGCAGCTGCTGCCGTGTCCGGGGTCTTTTGGAGCCCCTTACTGCTTCCTGTGCCGTGGCTGCGGTTCACCCCAAGAGCCCGCTGACACGGGAACAGTGAGAGCTGTGGGCGCTGCCCCTCTCCCTGAGGCACCATCTGCCAAAGCCGCCAAGCGTGCCGGGCACCCCAGTGCTCAGCAGCCATTCCTCCGCTCACTGAATTTTTCATTAAGAAAAATGGTCACCAAAGAGCAGCGGCTGGGTGAAGTTTCACCAGCACTGCCTGGGGGATGAAGGAGCCAGACCCAGAAGTGTGCGGAAGTGTGACGCCGCCTCCCTCTTCCGTCTCCCGCGCGGGCAGTGCACCAGCCCGCACACACGCATGCACGTGGAACATCCCTGGGGACCCAGGCACTTGTGCACACCTACGTCAACACTGTCATAGCAGTGCATAACACACACAGGAATGACGTGTGCCACAGCCACGGACTGGCACAGGACACAGTATAACGCGCGGCTTGGGAGTCGGGCAGCGGTTTGAATCCGCACTCGGAAACTTCCTAGGCAAGTAACTTAACCTTCCCATGTCTCAGTGTTCTCATCTGTAAAATGGGGGATACTTAATATAACCTCCCTCAGGTGTCTGTTCGGAGGGTTTAACGCGATCACCCACGTGTAGTGCTCAGCAGGGGGCCTGGCACATCTTAAGCGCCCCACCAGTGGTCGCTTCATGAACATTCCTAAGGGGAAGCTCACTAAAATGGAGTCAGGAGGTTGGGCAGCCGAGCTCACAGCCCTACCACTCATTGCCAATTGAAAATCCAGCAGGAAGCCAGGGACTCTGCAGGTGGGTATCACTTTACTACCCCAGCAGGAGGCGGACAGGCTTTCCCCGCCTCCCCAGAGCACGGCCAATGAGGACTGTCTCTGCCCAGCCAATGAGAAGCCACTATACTTCCAACTCCCAGTCTACTCCAATGGCCTTTCTGTTTACAACAGCCTTCTAGCCGCGTGCCTTCCTCTATAAAAGGGTGTTCCTCCGCTTTGTTCTGTAGCTGTGCCTTTGGGTTTGCTCCAGCGGGGTTGTTCAGATTGCAGTTCTCTAATATTCCCGTATACACCCGTCGTTTTCTGGTAAACTAACTGGCAGTTTGATATTTAAGGTGAACAGCCATTATCATTTCTTGGTTTTGGTGGTAAGGACACACACCGTATAGACCAGCTCCAAAGTCCTCATCCTCAAACTCCTAAGCTTCTGACTCCCACCGGTTCATAACCTCTGTGTGGGGTAGAGCTTAAGGTGAGGGCCTTAGGATTTTATTCAAGCAGCTTTTGACCACTTTAAAATTGTACACAGTGGACTGTTTCTCACTTGGGTAATGGGATATCTAACATCTTAGGGGCTGAGCAAATAACTTTCATTAGAAAATCCTAACGGACGGGCGCCGGGGTGGCTCAGTCAGTTAAGCCTCGGACTCTTGATTTTGGCTCAAGTCATGATCTCAGGGTTGTGAGATCGAGCCCCAGGTGGGCTTAGCAGAGAGTCTGTTTGAGATTGTCTCTCTGCCTCTCCCCCTGCTTGTTTTTTTTTTCTCTCTCTCTCTCTCAAATAAATAAATAATCTTAAGAAAATCCTAATGGAGAGGAGAAGGAAAAAGGGGTAGGGGGAAGTGTGGAGGGTGACCTCTTTCTGATTTTGGCCCTTCTTGAGGCCAGCTGCATCTCCTCGGGCCCCTCCTAAATCACATCCATGGCCTTCCAGCAGATTCCCCTTTTTGATTAAATAGCTTTTGTTGGACTCTCTTACAGCCTAAACTAGTTCAGAGCCAAATAAATGAAACATGGCCCTTCCCTTCCTAGAACTCAGCCCAGTGCAGGGACAGGCAGGCAAATAGGCCATGACAGTCCCCTCTGAGAAGTGGAGGGAAAAGGGTTTCTCCAAGGAAATGACCTCTGAGATGAGGAAGGGAGGGGGAGAAGGTAGCCCCAGCAGGGGGTCATTAGACACCTCCAGGAGAGCCTGGCATATTCTATACACCAACATCCATATTTGTACCTTTACACCCGTCACGAACATTAACAATCTCTGCTGCTGGAAGAGCTTCATAGCCCCCATGCATTTCCCCTCACATGGACGAGGTGGGGACAATATTATCCCCCCCCTTCCCGAGGGCAGGGACCAAGGCTCATGGTCCTACCTTTTCCTTCTAGCAGACTCCAGGAAATACTCAGAACCTAGAACTCCAGGCTACAGTGGCAGTGGGACATCCATCGAGAGAAGGGAAAGAGGAAACACCTGTGTCCTCAGAGGCATTGAGAACCAGGGAGACCAGGTTCTGGAGGCAGTGGGAAGGCTTCTTGCGTTGGGGGTGCTGATAGGAGAATTGGAGATTGGCAGAGGGGAGCCGGCAGCCAGTGCCAAGCATAGGGCAGAGCTGGGCCTGCAGGACACGTGAGGGAGAGGCTTTGGGCTTTTGGCCTTGCTGGGCACTGAGGGTTGGACACAGTGCACTGGAGGCGCTAAGAAGCCACCGGGTGCCAGGGGAACTTTGGTGGCCTACTGCATTTACCTAGTGACACCCCCAGGCCCCGGGCCTGACCCTAATTTAACAATATTTACATCAACATCTTGGAGAGACAGATGGAGACAAAGAGGGAGAAGGCGAGTGCCAGGTGCCACACCAGATACGTAACACCATCTCATTTTGTGCTTACAACCAGCCTGTGAGGCAAGTTTTTTATTCTCCTTTTTCAGATGAAGAAATTGAAACTCAGAGAGATGATGCCACATGCCCCAGGTCGCACAGGTAGCAAGTGGCCACAGAGCCACCGTGTTATGATAAAAATACTCCAGCCCAGCCTTCGTCTAGCCAGCAGACCTACCGTCTGAAACTCAGCCCGTGCTGCGAAAGGGAGCCATGTGCCCGCAGGCAGCCAGGAGAGAGGTCAGGGAGCCTGTCAAATAGGGCCCATAGTTGCAGTGTGCGCATTCTTTCCCGCTTCCCTTCCTAGCCCTCCCGCCATTTGGTTTACACATACTCCTAACAAACGGCACGGTGGAAAGAGCGCGCGTCCAGCATTAGTCCCTAGCATCTCTCGGTGTCTTTTCCCTTATCTGGGAAATCGAGATGAAAAGAAGTGCTTCAGGAATGAGGGTTCTCTTCAGGTCAGAGAATCTTAAAGTCATGGTGCCCTTCATAGAATGCTGTGACATTTCGTCATACTTCATTCCATGGTACAAGAGCACATTTAGGGAAGAAAGTGTAACTACCTATCATGTCTGTAGAATAGTGTATCTTAAAACAAACAAACAAACAAACTACATTTAGAACTTAAAATCAAGAAAATGCCTCCCTTAACTTTATTTCCCCCCCCCTCTTTAAATTGGGAAAGTCTCACTATATGATATGTCAGGCAAGACCCCAGGTGCAGCTCATCCACAGGTTCCAGTCTGAGAAGCCCTGGGCTGGAGACGGGAGACTGGCATTCTCACCCCTGCTGGCCACACCTTGCGGTTTGCCTTTGGACAAGTCATTCACCTGCTCTGGGCTTCTGTTCTCCCTGGGTGCAGAGAGGGTGTGAGGGTGGATCAGAGATCATCTGGGAGCCTTTTTAGTGCCAATCTTCAAGGATGGACTTGATTCCTGCATGTCAGTGTCATTCTCAGGATCCTCATGGACCATGGTCAGACATGAGGTCATCCTCCCCTCCGGTTCCCCATCTGTGCCTCTACTCCCACCCCATGGGAAACCATACGTGGGAGCTCTTTGGGCCAAAGAAAGGCTGCTCCTTCCCCTCACCTGAGACCCCGTCTCCCCAGTCTAGAGTCTCAAGCCCCTAAACAATTGTCTGGGGGGGATCCAGGCTATTAAAGTAATTTACATAGTAATTAACAAGGTTCCATTAGCTGATTCCTGGAGCCAGAACACTCTGCCTCCATTTCCCTTTAGGGGTCCACATCCCGGGCTGGGACTGGGGTTTGGCTGGTGAAGCAGCGAGGGGAGGAGTTTTCCATGCTCACGTGTTCCAGCTCCACATCCAGGGACGAGAAACAATGCATGTGTGAGGGCCCCAGCTGGCTGGGTAATGAGGTCTGGGGCAAAGAGGCACCCCGTGAGCACGCGGGGGCCTGAAGCCCCAAGAAAAAAGGGAACCACGAGTCTCACAGCCATGTGTCTATTCTGCAGACCAGGGCCGAGTACCGCCAAGAGCCCCTGTTTCAAAATGACATAAGATTTCCCATGTCCTTCTGGGCCCCCGACAACAAATTTTATGTGTGACCATAACATGCAAAGCTGCCCTGGTTATCAGCTTCGAGCCTTTCAGCAGCCCGGTGAGGAAGACACTGTCTTCTCCATCATGGGGATGAGAAAAATGGAGGCCTGGAAAATGGAGGCCTGGTGCAGTGACTGGCTCAGGGTCGCATAGCCTGGGAGTAGCAGAGTGGAGCCCAGCTCTCCCCAGGTGGCCAGTGGCTTCTAATTAGCTCGGTGGAGCCCCAGGGCGCTTTCAGGAGTGGTTTGCCTCAAGGATAAGGATAACACATGCCCCCCACTTCACCCAGGGCAACTTCTAGGGAGGATTTTGTTTGAATTCCACAGCTAGAAAAGCTTTGAAAACCACTGCACTGATACAGAATTGTCCCAAGAAGGGACTTGTCACAGGGCCACTTCACTGTGTATCTCTAGCTATGAATGGAAGCCTCTGGATCTATGCAGTAGTGGCATAATTGACTCTCTGAGGCTCCAATCTGTGGTCCCAACTTCCTGCCCTTTGGTCTCTCCATCAGGCTCCCTGTTGGGGGGGGGGATGACAATGATTCTGGGGTCTCAACAAGCTTTGAGTGTTTTTCCTACTCCTGTTTACTCGGCAAGCATTTTTAGAGCTGTCAGAGCCAGGATCTGAGGATAAAAAGAAAATGAGCCTGAGTCCCGCCCTCAGAGACCTTTGGGAAGACATAACACAGACTCATCAACAGTGGTTCCCCGTAGACCACATCCCGGTTGTGGTGCTGGAAGGCATCCCAGACCCCATGGAAGGGAATGAGCAGGGGACTCCTGATGGCCAGAACAGGGCAGATGTTCGAGAAGGCTGCATAGAATTGGAGAAGGCTGATCTGCTTTGAAGAGGAGGAGTCTGCTGGTGGGGAGGGAGGGAAGCACATTCTAGTTGAAGGGAATGCGTGAAGGCTGAAGGCAGGAGAGCAGATGGTGTCTCCTGTGATTTCATCTGGGTGCATGGGACAAAGTGGAGGCAGGGGAAGAGGGGCTGGGAAGGTGGGCGGCAGCCAGGAGGGGGAGCCCAGCGAGGGGGCCATGGCCCTCCGGCCCTGCTACTGCCCACCCCCTCTCTGGTTCTCTCCATGGGGTCCCTCCCCTCAGGGCACCCCAAGGAGCAGCATAGGCTGTGGGTATGGGTCAACAGGGGTTTATGTGCCTGGGAGAACCCCTGCATTGGTGCCCACACCTCTGTGCTCTCTCCGACCCTGGGCCTCACCTCTTAGGCCTTCCTCCTGGCTGGAGGTGGGGCCAGTGAGGCTCAGCAGGCTGCTTTCTTGAGATCTGGGGAAGAGGTGGCAAAAGTCACACCCAGTGGGACAGCAGCTCCTCCTTGGAGACCTCAGTCACTCCTTCTACACCATAATGGGGTTGTTGCAGATGATGGCTACAACTCTTCTGGGCCTGATTCCTCCTTTACAATTGCGGAATGTGTTTTAGTTTCACTCCTGCCAGGAGCAGAGCCAGAAACAGGATTTGAGTGCAAGTCGTTTATTTAGGAGGTGGTCTCAGGAAGCACCGTAGGGATGTGCGAGGTGGAAGGAAGGGATAGAACACAGGGTGTTTGATGAGCAGAGTACCCTGGGGGGCAGCTGGGGCTCCGTGCCACTGGGGAGTCCTGCGAGGCTGCGAACACACACCTTCAGAGTTGTCCTGTTCCAGGGGACAGGAAACCAGTCTTCACCCCCCAACTCCTGTCACTCTTTTGTTGAGGGCTGTTCCCGGGGGCATGAGCTCCCCCGTTTCTGGCCTGCCCCACCTTGCACGCAGCATCCTCCTGCTGCCGGAGAAGGTCTTCAGGCTGAGTGACGGAAGCTGGCAATAAGAGGCCATTGGCCTGAAGCCAAAGGTGTGTAGGGAACAGTACTTCCAAAAGGGAGGTTGGCCAGGCATGGATAGTGTCCTCTTCAGAAATCAAGAGGCAAAGGGACCGGTCACATAGCATGTTAGCAGCAGGCTGAACCGAGAAGCCAGGACTCTTGGCTCGTCTCCCGGGGCTCTTTCTGCCATCACTTTCCCCTCCCCCTGCCCCTCCATGTTGTCAGGTCTCCAAATTGTCGTGGCCTCTCCTCCCACACATGGTTTAATAAGAAAACTTCAGTAGCAGATATAAATGTATCTTGAAAAAAACACCAAATAGTTCATATCTAGAAGACTTTGAGCCCTTCACCGAAAAGGCCTCCACCTCCATCTTTGCACCCGTCCTTGACCCAGCGCCCCACACTGAGTGGGCTCTCAGCACACCAAGGATGAACTGATGTTTTTAGCCATCTGCTCTGTGGCATGGGGGCAATGTCTTGGCCTTTTTGGCTCTCAGTTTACTCGTTTGGAAAGCGGGCATATTGTGCCCTCTCTGCTAACTTCCACGGGGGTGGTGTTGGATATTCAGCACGATGCCTGGCACCTAGTAGGTCCTCCATAATGTTTGCGCTGATGGAGAACATTTGGGAAACTGCACGAGGCTCTCACCCTACCGGGAAGGGGCAGTCACGGTGGTTAGCCGGTGAGAATGCATTATGAGTCAAAGGATCCGCGCCTGCCCTTCAGGTCTGCGGTCCGTTGCCTCTCACCCCCTCCCTCCTGCACATTCCCCTGTCCCTGAAGCTCATGAGTCAGGTTTTCCGCCTCCTGCCTCCTGCGATTTCACCGCTCCCTGCCAGCCAAGCTGTTTTGCAGACCCAAGTTGGTAATGACAGATAGCTCTCTCCTGGCCCTCCACTGGCGAAACCTCGGAAAGTATTTGAAACACGCAGCCCGGGAATGTGCAAGCTTCCCTTCCCTGGGCTTGGCAGGGCCCAGCGATTTCTCAGCCAGCGCTTTTGACTAAGACTTCTGTGGCTCGGGTTTCCCCTAAGCTTGTCAGCTCAGTTTTTCAACAGTGTTTATACCTTTCTTTTTTCCCTTCAAAAGAATTAACCCTAAAGCCGGTTCTGAATCATACTATCCCTGGAAGCATGACTTTCTGGGTCTTTGCATGCACATCAGGAGAGCTGGCCTTGGCCTGGGAGGTGGGGTGGGTGGGACCTGCTGTCCATCGGGGCTCCGTGGACCCGGGTGGCCTGAGTCGGATGATTCTCTGCTGAAAGAGATACCCAGAGGTCTTCCAGATCTTCTCCCTTAGAAAAGATCTGGTTAACCCGTTCTAGACCTCTGCAACTTTGATTTTAGAATATCCTCCCACGGGGATGACGGGAGGGAGAGAGGAGGGAAAGACCACGGGTGCTGGACCTGGGTACACCTAGATGTCAATTACACATCTGCTCCCACTTGGCTCACCGTCTGTAAAATGGGCCATAATAATTCCAGGTTATCGTGAAATTTAAGTGCAGCATATGAAAGCACCTAGTACAATTTCTGCACGCTGTAGGGACACAGTAATTTCCCCTCTTCCTTATCTGATTCACTGATTTTACTATCTCATCACCAAGTTGTTTGGTGAATGAATGCATGCATGCATGCATGAATGAATGAATGAATGAAGGTCTTTATACATCTAAACACCCTCTGCTCTTGATGATCCCCTTCTCCTCTCAGGTCAACAGTTCAAGGCCATGGACTAAATATTTCCTGAGCGTCCACTCTGTGCAAAAAGCAGAGCTAGGCCTCATGGAGACGCTCTTGGTACCCAGCCCCAGGCCATGTTGTAAAGGATTTTCCGGTCTAGCGAGGGAGCAGGCACCACAGGGAAAATGTCAGGATGGAGAAATTACTGTCCACTGGAGGAACATTCAGAACGATTTTACTCACTCGGTTGTACATATCCCCCCATTCCTGCAATAAGCGTTCCCTGGGCCTGGCCACCTTTCACCCTGGGGGCGGTTTTGGGGGCTTCTAAAGCAGGCCCTCTCGCTGTGACAGGCTTGCCCCTATTTGCTGTGAAGTGATCCACGGACATGCTTTGGAAATGAAAGGGCATGCAGTTCCCTCTGCCTAGAAGCCCCTTCCCGCCTCACCCACCCAGACAATGCAGGACCAAGCCCAGAGAAGCTGGGTGCCCCTTCTCCAAGGTGCCCTCCCTGACCTCCTGAGGCATAGTTAGCTTCTCCCTCTCTGAGCTCCCCAGCACGTTCGACATAACCGGAGTAGCGCCCCTCCTTCACTGCCTTGTGGTGGGCTGTGTCCAAGGCCGCTCTGATGGGAAGATGGAGCCCCCGGGCTGGGCTACCTGAAGCAGAGCCTGAGACAGAGAGTTGGACACACGCTGTTCCTCAGGGGTGAGTCCAGGGGTGAGCAGGAGTCCAGTCTCAGCCTGATGGATCGGAGGGGGATCTCACCTCAGAGCCTGAGCCCTGACCAGGCTGTCAGTCATGGGGGCCGGGCTCTGTACCCCTGAGTCAGCTTGTCTGACGTCAGAGGGACAGGCAGGGATAACCTCCCAGGTGAGGTGGCTCCTCTTTGGCCAAAGACAATTCTCTGTGGAAGAGGGTGCTTGTGAGCTGTGGCTGCCAACACTCCCAGCAGCGGGATGGGTGCCTCAGCCACGTGTGGAGAGGACCACGTCGCAGGGGGAGAGGCCAAGGGAGGCTCAGGGAGGAGTGTCAAGATCTCTCCCGGATCTTTTCCAAGATGGTGCATGTGTTCTATGGATTTGTCTCCCGCCTTTCTGTCTTTTGCTAAAAGGCCTCACGGGTGGAGCAGAGGAGCTCAGCAGAAGCTGCACAGCTCGGGTGAACCAGAGCCAGTGTCCCCGAGGGCCCTGGGGAGGGGCAGCAAGGAGGGGGCGGCCCCGGCTCCGCACTCACCGAGAGTGTCCCGCCGTCCTTCATGCACCGTGACCCTGACCTTCCCTGCCCTGCCCAGGCCCTGGGTCCTTCCATCCTCTGAGCGCCCTCCACACTCGACCGCTGACCAAGCAGGCTGGGAGGACTTGCTTGGCGTCACTGAGCCCACGGTGAATTCTTATAAGCGAGGGCTTCACCTTATCTTGATTTTCCATGTGTATCTCATTGCCTTGGCCTTTAATAGGTGTCCACTAAATTGAGCGAATAAAATAATAGATTCCTTAATTTTTCTGTGAGGTGGGGGGAAGTTCCAAGGCCCGCTCTGATGTCACCACTTGTCAAGGGTAGACTCGTGTTCAGGGAGGGCCTGGGTAGTCCTTGCCCTTCCCACCCTAACACCCCAGCCCCAGCCAGCAGTGGAAGCCCTGCTTGGCCCTCTGTGCCTCCCGTGTGGCAGCCTCGGGCGAGGGTGGGCAGTGGGACACAGCAAGGACAGAGGGCTCCCGCTGGTCTGGTGCTTCAGCTCCTCGGCCTTAATTTATATGAAATGTGACTCCATCACTCAAAGCCTGCGCCTGGCCTTGGTCGGTGCAGGTAATGATGATATAGGCTCATTTATGCAAGATTATCCTTTTATCACATTTCCAGACTCATTTATGAGGCTCATGTTTCCCCCCGAGGGCGTCATCAAGCAAGTTAAGTTGTACTATTTCCCTCCCGCAGAGAACTGGCGGGAGCCTCCCTCGTTGACGGATGAGGCCCGCTGCCTTTGCCAAATAGGGTCGGCGTGATGGATCTTTTACTTGTGAATATTATAGCTGGAAATTAGCATGTTTATTGAGGTAGAATGTGTTTGTTTACATTCCACTACCCATGGCATTACCTCTTATGACCTGACTTATTTAGTTGAGGATAAGCACAAATGATCCGCATTTTGGCACCCACAAAAAAATTAATGAACTTCCAGATATAGAATTCAGCCTTAAGTAAACACACCAGTGAGGTCAGGGGTGGGGGGGCAGAAGGGCCAGGAAGGGCTCTGGGGGGTTGTGTGGTGAGCAAGGTGGACGGCCTGGTACTCTGACCCCATCTGGAAGGGCCAGCAGGTTGGGAGGCCGAGGAAGGGCAGAGGCTGGAGGATTCGGTGTCCGTGCAGAGCACAGGGCCAGCACCCGGCCTGTCTGTTGAGTGGAGGTGACTTCTGTGGATGGAGGGAGGGCGGAGAGGGGGTGCAATTTGCCCTGACTTGCTTTTTTGTTTTTTAAACATTTTACTTATTTGAGAGAAGAGTGACCAAACGAGAGAGAGAGAGAGAGAGAGAGAGAACACGAGTGGAGGGAGCAGCAGGCAGAGGGAGAAACAGGCTCCCCACTGAGCAAGGAGCCCGATGTGGGACTCAATCCCAGGACCCCAGGACCATGACCTGAGCCAAAGGCAGTGGCTTAACAGATGGAGCCACCCAGGCACGCCTCCTTGCCCTGACTTTCTGACAAGTGGGAATTGGTAGAGGGGATGGAAAGAGACACCAAGAGAGGGAGACGGATTCCCTCCACATCCTCTATCTGTTTCTCCTCGCTGTGTCCTGATGTGGGTCCTGGGGCCCTCTCCTGGACCCTGCAGAGCTCCTGGAGCTCCCAGGAGGTGGGTGTGGGACAGAGCGAGGTGCCAGTTGGGATTTTGGTCCATTTCTCTCACAGATCTGCCAGGCACCTGGGGAGGTCTCATCTGCGAAGTGGGGCCAGCCTCACTGGTGACCTGGGGAGTAACCAGGCTCACCTGGGACATGTCTCTCCATCACCAGGACCCGCAACGTCAGGCCCAGAAGAGGTGTTCACTGGTGGCCAGACGATGGGCAAACAGGACCCTATGGATTAGCCTTCAGGGAACTTTGTCTGAAAAGGCCCAGGTAGGAAATATTTTGAGTTTTGTGAGCCACACAACTCTTCAACTCTGCCACTGGAGTGCAGGCAGAGACGAGACATACACAAATGAGTGTGTCTGTGGTGGAGAATTTATCTTTAAAATCGGGTGTGGCTGGATTTGGCCACAGCTCCTCACCTCTATGTAGGGAGACTGTGGAAGTGTTTGGACGCAGACAGCTGGACTTAAATCCCAGCACCTCCGCTCTTTAGCTCTGTGGTCTTACACAAGTTACTTAACCTCTCTGAACTTCCATTTTTCTCTTCTGTAAAATGGAGGACAGTAGCCTGTACGTTTTTGGGGATTCCTCTCACCATGCCTATGGGGTCGGCTCAGGAAAGACTTGTGGGTTGGCTCGAAAAATGGCCTCTGACAATGGTAAGTCCCAATGAGCGTACTGTTACTGTGTGATTTACAGTGCCGCTCGCACGCATTTCCCTTCTTCATCCCATCCCCTACGGAATGGCGCGTTATTATTAGGCCCATTTTATAGAGGAGAAAACCAAGGTCCAGAAAGACTTAGAGACTTTCCAAAGGTCACTGTCTTAGTCCTTTCAGGCTGTGGTACAGCTATTACAAAATACCCTAGGTTTAGAAACAATGCAAATTCACTTATTACAGTTTTGGAGGCTGAGAAGTCCAAGCTGAAGGCGCTGGCAGATTCGGTGTCTAGTGAGATCTGCTTCCTCATAGACGGCCGTCTTTTCACTATAACCTCATGGGGCATAGGCGGCAAGGGAGCTCTCTTGGGCCTCTTTCATGAGGGCACTAATCCCATTCACCAAGGCCCCACTCGCATGACCTAATCACTTCCCAAAGTCTCCCCCTCCTAATCCCCACACATGGGGCATTAGTTTTCGACATATGAATTTGGGGTGGGGGACACATTCAGTCTCCAGCAGTCACACAATCAGGAAGGGACAGAACAGGGCTTAAAACCAGTTATTTCAGCAGTGAATCCTTGCCGTTTCCGGTACCCCAGAGCTGTCAGCTGTCCCCAGGCTGGCTACTCCTGCCATGGCAGTGAGCAAATGGACTGGCTCTATAGGGACTTGAAAATCTATAGATTAGGGACCTGTTCTCTCTGTCAGAAGAGGCTACTTCTTATCTCCTCAAATTTTGAGATGTATAGGCTAGGAATGTGGGGATCTTGGCTGTGTAGTAAGGGTCCTACAGTAGGTGAGCAGATTGGGGTTGGAGTTGGGGTTGGGGTGAAGTGACATTGCTGTGGGCTGAGGGATCCCTCCTGGCCCAGAAAGAGGATGGGCAGGCACTTCTGATTAGCTCAGAAATCAAGCTTTAATATTCAGATAGAGCAAGAAACCCTGTATCAGTTAGGGATAGCATTTGGCAGCAAGTCATCAAGACCCAAAAAAGGCTAAGGCTTAACAAAAAAACAGAAACACGGGGCACCTGGGTGGCGCAGTCGTTAAGCATCTGCCTTCGGCTCAGGGCGTGATCCCAGCGTTCTGGGATCGAGCCCCACATCAGGCTCCTCTGCTGGGAGCCTGGTTCTTCCTCTCCCACTCCCCCTGCTTGTGTTCCCTCTCTCGCTGGCTGTCTCTCTCTCTGTCAAATAAATAAATAAAAAACCAAAACAAAACATAAAAGATCAGGTCTGTTTTTCTCTTAGGTACTGTGAAATCCAGGATGGTCATGGCTGGGGCAGCAACTCTAAGATATGATCAGAGTCTCTGGCATCTTCTATCTTTCTGCTTGGCCAGGTGGCTCTGCAAGGGGCTTCCACCCTCAAGGTTACCTCTTGGTCACAAGATAGCTACCTGAGCTCCAACCATCAGGATCACATTCTAGGTGGGAGAAAGAAGGAAAAGGGGAGGGTAGAAGGGGTGCTGGCCATCTGAGTTGGCCCCTTTTAAAGGAAACTTCTTGGGAACCCCACCCAAGAAGGGGACAACTTTGGCTTTCACTTCATTGACCAGAATTCATGGGGCCGGCCCTATCTATAAGGGAGGTTGGGAAACATGGGTGTTGTAGCTGATCATTGCTGCCCCAATCAGGGCCGTGCTAATAAGGAAGAGGGGGAGAAAGGGTCTAGTCCCTACCTCCTTTCCTTAACTTGCCAGAAGAGTAAACTAAGGCCCAGGGAAAGAAGCAACCTGCCCAAGATTGCACAGGAAATGAGGGACATACCTGAGACCATACCCCAAGGTTTCTGATTCCGAGACAGGTGCTTGTTCTCCTGTCTATACTGCTTCACTCCGTAACCACACTGCTGGCCCCAAATAATAATCCTGTTATTTATTAAGCATGAACTATGTCCAGGTACCGTGCTAAAGACTTTCCGAGCCTGTACCGTTTAACCTGGTACCAAGCATTACTATTATTCCCATTTTATAGGGAAGAAGCCGAGGCTCAACTAAGTGAGGTGACTGTTTCAGGTCACAGAACTCCTAAGTATGGAATGAGCTTGAAACCCAGGTTCCTGGCCCAGGCAGTGAGCAATCTGCTGCCTGTTCTTAAAATGACCCAGGTACGGCCCCAGTAGGCTGCTGCATGGAGGTGCGTCTCAGTGACCCTGTCCCTCCGGGCACGCCTTCGGACCACCCCCATAAGCAGCAAGCCTTCCGCAGACCAGGGGGCTCCCTGCTCCCCACCCACCTGGCCAGCCTCCCTTTCTGCAGCTTCTGATTCCAGCCAATTACTCCTAATGGAGTGATATGAAATGTAACTAACTTGGGGAAATATCTGTATACTTTAATTAAATCAGTTCGCAATTAGCCATCTGAGTAATGAGGCTAAGGTGTTTTATCTCCCTGTGTGCTAGCGGGCCAGGGGAGCCAAAGGCAGAGGGATTTTTGTGCGAATAGCATGGTCCTAGTGACACATTCCTCAAGGGTATAGAAGCAGGTGCTGGAAGCCCCGGGAGAGGATTTGGCCCAAATTTACTATGATTAAATAAATACAGCACCTCAGAGAGGAGCTCCTAGGAGCTATTTGTGGGACTAAATTTTTAATGGCTACAGCCTGTTTTTCTTATTAAAGAAATACCAGCGCCTTTAATCCAAACACCTCGTGGCAAAGTGCTAAACATTGCACATGCCCACTGTGTGACCCCGAAGTCCCCAGACAGGGTGAATGCCTGGCCGGGCAGACTGGCCCCCGTCCAGCAACAGGCTTCCTTCAGGCTCCCTAAAGCTGGCAAAGGCAGGGTGAGAGGCCGGGGAGGGATTTGCATTGGGTGCAAGATTTAAGGGGGTGGCAAAGTACTCAGTAATCAAATAATAGTTTAACAGAACAGATTTCTGACAGCCGAAATCAATGCAAAAAGTTGATGATAAATGAAATGTCAACATGTTAAATAAACCAGGGTCAGTAATAAGGCCACACCATGCTGAGCCATACTGGAGTCTGAAGCAAAAGGAAAAATCAGTAATAGTGATCTTGTCTTTATTTAAAAAGTTGATATTTTGTTCAACATGGATTTTTTGGGGATTAACTTCGATTTAAAAAATGTTGCATTAAAATATTGTGTATCTTGCTGACTCCATTTTTTTGGCACCTCCTTGTATGCCAGTAGGCAAATGCCTCAGTCACCTCACCGTAGTCCTGGCCCTGTCGGCTGGGTTTGCCTCTTAGAGCTTGTGTCTCTTTTGGTAAAATGGAAAAATGTTCTGTGTGTCCCTCTAGGACACAGCTGGATTTCAGAGGCTCTATGTGGTAGAATTTATGGTGGCAGAGATGAGAGTGGCCCTTGGGACTTTAGACCATTAATGCAGAGAGCGGTCTCATGGTTACTGCAGCAAAACTCAGAGACTAGAAGCAACTGGCCCAAGGTCACACAGCAAGTTTGTGGCCGGGCTAGAACTGGTGCTGGGTTTTCCTGATTCCCTACAGGGCTGTTACTCATCAGAGGAGAGATGGGCTTCTCAGGTGACTCAGGGTAAGTATCATCGCAGAGCTGCCCTCCATGAAGAGAGGGCCTAAGAAAGAGACCCAGGGTGGATGGTGCTGATGGGTGGGCCTGGGACCCACCTACAACCGCCTTCTCCCTCCCAGTGACTGGTGCAGAGGTGGCCATGTGACCCAGTTCTGGCCATTAGGACACAGCAGAAGTTGTTGGCTGGGGCGAATGGGGACAGAATCGGCTGATGTCCTTTTAGGTCTTTTTGCCTGTTCCTCTTCCCCCCTCATGTCTTGAACTTGCACTCTGTGCCTGGAAGTGAGCAGCTGCCTCATGACCTTGAGGACGAAAACCACATGCTGAGGATGATGGAGCAGAAAGAGAGGAGGAGCCTGGGCCCCAAGAGCCCTTGAACCCTCTGTTCCAGCCCTGGGGCTGCCTACCCCATCCCTTATTCAGTGAGTTAAATTAATGCTGTCTGCTCAGGCCGTGATTAGCTGGGTTTTCTATAGCACTCACAGCTTGAATGCTATCCTAGCTGCTCTGTCACCCGGTGACAAGGGCAGCTTTTGGTGAAAGGGATTTGGTATGCACATGGCTCACTCCTTGCTTCATTCAATCTTTGCTCCCTGTCACCTCCTCGGTGAAGCCTTCCCTGACCGCCCTATCTAAACAGCAGCTCTCACCACTCTGCATTCCTTTTCTCTGTGCTGCTTTTTAATGGTTCTTGTCGATCTCTACAGGACATTGTGTGATGTGATTGTTACTTGAAATCCTCCACGGGAATTAGTTCCATGGGGGCAAGGCTCTTCTTTTTTTTTTAAGATTTTATTTATTTATTTGACAGAGAGACAGCCAGCGAGAGAGGGAACACAAGCAGGGGGAGTGGGAGAGGAAGAAGCAGGCTCATAGCGGAGGAGCCCGATGTGGGACTCGATCCCAGAACACTGGGATCACGCCCTGAGCTGAAGGCAGACGCTTAACCGCTGTGCCACCCAGGCGCCCCGGGCAAGGCTCTTCTGTCTCCTTTCATGCCTGCATCCATGGTGCCTAGAACAGTAGTTGGCATATAGTAGGTCCTCAGTAAATATCGTTGAATGGGTGCATGTACTCTGAGCCAGCTGGGTCTTGAGCCTTTGCTCCTGCATCTGACATCTGGTAGCTCTCTACGGCAGCAAGTTAACTTGGTACCTGGAATTAGGATTTCTGCTACCTCTCTGGTTCTGGCCCCTCAGTGCCCAATTATGAGGGCCTCTTATTGACCCCTCTGCTCTCCTGTAATGGACGCCACTGGACACCCCAGATCTTAGTTGGCTTGCCTATGGGCTCTGTCGCTACCTGCTTTGTCTCACCAGACGTCTGTTCTACTCAAGCCCCATGATGGCTGGGCACCCCTACCCCATCCTTCTTCATCCTCATTCTCAATGTCATTGTCCTTGTGGGATCCCAGGCAGTGAGGACATTGTGTGAGAACTCCCGACTCTCCTGTTGACAATCCATCAAAAGCCATTACCTCCTGGTTCTGATTTCTAAGATGGGAGCCTGCCTCTAAGAAAACAAAATGAATGGGTTTGGTGTGCCAGACTCCATTAACTGGCTACCCGAACTAATCAACAGCAGGAATTCAAGGAAATTGCAAATTGAGAAACCAGATTATGTGGGTCTCTTGACTGAGATTGGAAGAATAATTGTGGGAGGGTTCCATTTGATAAGCTTTGTTTACTAACCCTAGATCTTGTTTTGATATTCCAGTCACAATTATTGGGGCTATGGACACACTAAAATAGATAATTGTGCCGTTGTTGCTGGTAGGGACCTCAGAGCTCCTCTACCCCCACATCCTTTCATTTTACAGATGGAGAAGATAAGGACAAGAGAGGGAATGGAGCTTCCCTCCCAGGTCCCCCAGGGGTTTAGAGACCCCCGCCCCCAGCTAGGGCACTAGGGCACTTCTACTTCTGAGAAAACAAGCAAGAGGTTCAAGGAGCCTCAAAGGGCATCTTTCTGCCATGGCCATCAGCGCATCCTGAAGGAGTTAAAGAACCAGGTCTCCTCACCAGTGAAGGAAATATTTAGACAAATATGATGGGAGGGGGCAGCATGTCATTGTCTCCAAGCCCCTGAGTCTTCTTTGGAAGGTAAAAATGGCTGCCACATCGGTATCCTCTCTGCCAAAGAGCTGTCTTTATCTTGTAGTTACTGAGAATGCCATGGAGCCAGAAGATTACAGAGAATCGCCACATGTGAGGGACAGTCTGGAGAACCTTCCTTGAGGCCTGGAAGTGCCCAGTGCTCTAGCAGCCAGGGCCAGAGTTTGGGTCTCCAGAGTCCCCAGTGAGGCTTCTGTTGCCAACTCCCCACTGCCCGGTCCAGCTCCCAGCACTGCAGGTGCCCATTCCTACAGGTGGTTCCCCAGGGAAATCGGGGAACAGGGTGCAGAACCAGAAGAGACAAGGAAAATCGTGGCTGAGTGATGTTAGGAGGTCTCCTCGAGGAGAGGAGGCTCTGCCCCTGGAGAACAGAACTTAGTGGGCAGAGGGTTATTTGTTATCAGTGGGAAACCAGTGGGTGCAGGAGACATGTTCAGGGCAAATTCGTTCGTTCTACACAATTTTTTTGGAGCCCTTATTAGGTGCTGGGTTCTGTACATCTGCCATTTATTTTAACCCTCACAACAAGCCTGTGAAGGAGGCAGTGTTTTGCTTCTGTTTGGCAGTTAGGAAACGAGGGGCAGAGAAGTTCGTTTGTCCAGATTCACACAAGTGAGGGGAAGAATTTGGACTCAGGCGCGGATGTCTCCTTCCACTATAGGATATGCAAATCACTTATGGTTGGGATCCTAGGAATGGACTGCCATGTATAGGTTTGTGGGTGGGCTCACAGGAAAGGGGGTTCAGGGTACTAAAGAGACCCTGGGCCCCTAGCACAGTTGGGCCCTGGTTCCCTCTTTCCTGTGCAAACCTTTTCAACCTTCAAAGAAAGCCTCCTGAACCCTCTAATCATTCACATATTCATTCTTTTGACACATGTGACCAGCACCTTCTCTTCTGCCAGGGGCTACAGTAGATGCTGGGAATGTACGCAGTAGGAGGTAGTCCCTTCCCTCCAAGAGTGGGCGAGTGGGACTACATCCGTCTGTGTTCCCTTCTGTGGCTCAAGCGTTCCTCACCTCCAACAACCCATCATCCTGACCAACTTGGTCCCTCATCCCAGCATCCCGGTGGCTCTAGCAGCACCACCACCATACTGCACACCTGCGTGAATGCCGGCTCAGCGCGCTCTAGTTCTTTTAGCTGCTGCGCCCCACCTTTAGGAGTCAGTTTATGGGTTACTGAAACCCCAGGGATTTTGAACAGGAACCTGCTATCAGGTAGCCCCCATCCTGTGCTCAGCCAATTGATTGTTTGAACTCAAGTGGGAAGCTACATTTTTTAAAGAGATTTATTTATTTGAGAGAGAGAGCACATGAACAGGGGAAGGGACAGAAGGAGAGGGAGAGAGAATCCTCAAGCAGACTCCATGCTGAGTGCAGAGCGTGCCACAAGGCTCGATCCCAGGACCCTGAGATCAGGACCTGAGCCAAAATCAAGAACTGAACATTTAGCCGACTGAGCCACCCACGCGCCTCTACATTTTTTTTTTTTTTTTGGGTCTGTTAAACTTCACCTTCCTGCATCCAGTCTTTTTTTTTTTTTTTTTTCGTAGCCTATTAAGTACTTTTCCAGTCTCTATTTTGTCACTCAAGTGTTTCTGCAATGCCTGGAAATGAGGAAAGTCTGCTTTGAGAGTCTTCATTCAAGGCAGTAAAATGTAGACTAGAACAGAGATAAGGGTAGGCCTTATGACATTCCACCAGTGACCTCCTTCCAATCAAACACTCCACACTTTTGTGTGGGGTGGATTAACCAGCTGTGAATCTGCATATCTAAGCTCTCATCTTGCCCCATCTCTCCGTTTTGTTCACAAGGCCAATGGCAGAGACTTACAAAATGCCTCGCAGAAATCAAAATGCATTACGTCTAAAAGCATCCCATTGGCAGGAGACCAGGTGAGCTGAACATATGCCTTTTCTTGGCGAATCCCCACTAATTCCTAGTAGTCATCATGTCTTTGGTTCCTAACTGCTTATCAACTAGGAGAATACTATTAGTCACAAAAGAAAGTTCTCCGAAGGGAGGCCACAACTTCACAGGTCAAGGATGACACGCTTCCCCTGAAGTAGGAGATCCAGCTCCCGCCACGGGCCACAGGGGGAGGGGCAGGCATGGAAGAGAGCAGCAAAGGAAGTGGCATTAGGGAAGGCGTGCGAGAAACAAAGCTACAAGAGGTTTTCCAGGAGAAAATAATTTAAAACCTGAATCTGGAAAAGCTGGTAGAAACAGATGAGATGGAGCATTTCATCTGACCTTAGGGTCTAGGCCATGGGAGAGAATGGTCCATCCAGGACTGCAAGGGCTGAAGCATACAGTCCTACACTAGGGACGGGTGATACCGAAGACATCACCCAGTACTGGTTCTTCTGGGAGCTCAGGTATGAGAGGGAACATGAGAAGCAGCTGGAGCCTTGGGGCCTCCTCAGAGCCCTTCTACTTGCTGTCACTGAAAGGGCTGGCTTTTTAATCGAGTTGGGCCCCCGCTTCAAGTCCTGGTTTGGTTAATCACCACCTAGACATCATGCCTGCAAATCTCACTACAGCCACCGGAGGTGGTATTTGCCATTAACGACACGGTTGGGTTTTCCCACTTGTGCCACCTGGTGGTTACTGGTGGAACCACAGGACCGATGTCAAGGATAGCAATGCATCGCATAAATCATTCAATTTGCAAAAAAGCACGCCAATTCGATTTGGTGTTTGTAAAGTCACAGCGCCCATAAACAATTCCAGGTGGTGAGAAAAACACTTGTAGAGGGAACACAAGAACAAAATAGACCAGTGGAAGGAAATGTAAAAGGAGTATCTGTGTGTTGGGAATGGCAGGAGGGGGTTGTCCACGCAAGACAGAAGACAAAAGGGAGAAGGACAAGAAGGAAATGGGAGTGGACCAACTTAATGAGACTGGAGGGATTCCTGAGCTATGGCTTCGACCCCAGCTAATCCTGTCACTCTTTGTGTCTCCCTCACTTTACCACTTAATTTAATTCAACAGGCCTGTATTGAGCACAGACATGTTTCATGAGACGTGGGCCGTCCTGAGCAATCAGGAGGAGCCGTTCTCACCTGCTCCTCAAGCTGCCCACAGAGTTTGGCTCCTGAATGCTGGGCACGCTTGGGGTCTTGGGAGAGACGTCTTCCTACTTCATGCATTGTTTTAAAAGAAATGATTAATTGTGGCAAAATACCCATAACGTAAGGTTTACTACCTTAACCATTTTGAAGTGTGCAGCTCAGTAGCCTGAGTACATCCACATGGCTATGCAACTGTTCCACCGTCCATCCACCCACAGAACTCATTTCCCAAACTCAAACTCCATCGCTGTTAAATACTAACACTCCGTCCTCCCTTCTTCCATCACCATTGTAATTTCTGTCTCTATGAATTGGACTCTTTTAGGTAGCTCTTATAAGCGGCACCCTACAGGGTTTGTCTTTTTGGGGACTGATTTATTTCATTTCGCACAATGTCTCCGAGGTTTCCCCTGTTGTAGCCTGTGTCAGACTCTCCTCCCTTTGTAAGACTGAATGATATTCTGTTGTGTGTACATAACCACATTTTGCTGATCCATTCATCCCTCCATGGACATTTGGGCTGCTTCTGCCCTGTGTCTGTTGTGAGTCCTGCTGCCATGAACGTGGCTCTGCGAACATCTGTTCGAGTCCTGGCTTCCACTTCTTTTAGGTATACACCCAGAAGTGAAAGTGCCACATCATATGGTGATTCTATTTTTAATTTTTTGGGAAACCACCGGACCGTTTCCACAGTGACCTCATGCATTCCTATGAGGAAACACACCCCTGCTTCAGCCAAACATGAAATGCCCCGGGGAACGAGAATTGGAGGCTTCCTGAGATGGAACACCATCTCCAGGTGGAAAAGAAGGGCTTGTATTTTTCAGGTTTCACCTCTTGCTTCTCTCGCTCATAACCCCCAGCATGAACGCGAGTAGCATCCACATATTGAAGTCAAATTTCAAACCCTTACAAGGCCAGGGCCGAGAAGAATGCTGACTCCCTTGGTGGGATTGGAGGAGGTAGAGGCCCTGACAGTAAGTTGGGGAGCACGGTTCTCTGTCCACGTAAAAATGAATCTTCTAACCCTGCGGGGACTCATCAGATACTCAAGGAGAATCGGGCTTAAGCGTTGAAGGCCAGTCCCCCACACCACTGTCTCCATCCACGCTCACACCCCCTAGCTTGCTTGGAGAGAGGACAGCTCCTCTTGGAGCAAAAAGGGTGATGGAAGCCATTCCCGCCATTACTTGATGCCACCTGCAGGGGGCAGCCTGGCACAGAGGAAAGTGGGGCTTTGACGGGAGAGAGACCTGGGTTTAAATCCTCCCTTTACTACCTACTGGTCATGTGACTTTGGACGTGTTCATTTCAGAGTCCATCAGACCAACGACGATCATGGTGACTTTCCCTGTAGTAAGGATGACATGACCTGGATGACGTGCAGTTCCAAGCCCCGCACCCAGAACATCGGGCTGCCGTGGGCGTCCCTTCCTTCCTCTCCGGCCCTTCCTCAGTTACTGACTTTGACCGGGTTCTGCCAGAGTTCTCATCTCTCCAGGCTGCCAGGCCCAGCCTTCCCAGGGGCCGCTTCTCACCCACAGTGGCTCCCCCTTTGATTTCCGGTTGGCCTCTTGGTCCCCGATTAGCTCAGACGCGTCTTCCTCTCGGGCCCGTGACAGGGGCGCCGCATGAAACCCCCCGGCTCTGGAGCTAACCCCAGGGCAGGGCCATGCTCTGCGCTCCGCCGTCTCCTTGGGCTGCCCACGGCGTGAGGGAGGGCGGCCAGCCGAGGGCGCACGACTGGGCCCGGTCCAGCTCTGTCTGGCTGTTGTTCGATTGGGTTACAACCTTCACGTTACTTAACTGAAGAGGACTTTGGGGTGTGTGTGTGTGTGTGCGCGCGTGCGGGTGTGTGTGTGTCTGTGTGTTAATAGCAATTTGTGATAGATGCCTTTGGCGCCCACACTCACAAAAAAAGGAAGGGGGGAGGGGCGCCGTTTTTATGGGAGATAACATAACTGCTCGCAATTTGGCTATTCATTGTATCTCTGGCATTTTATGTACTGCATTAGCGGAGGCAATTTCATGCATATGGATATAATGCATTAAGTGGAGGCATTTAAATATAGTGAAACTAATTTTATGATGATTAGTTGAAGGAAAACATTGCATTCGTATCATCTATATAGAAGCCAATTTGCATGAAAATGCCCAAAGTTGCTATGCCAACATTTTCTGTGCTGCTGGTCGGGGTCGTCTCCGAGTCAAGACTTTGTATTAAAAATCGGTCTCCAGTGCCCGTGTCTGTTAATTCATTGCAAGCTGTAGGCCATTTGCTCACAAAGCGCTCGCAGTAAAACAAATGAATAGCTAAAATACTCATTTGCATGATTCCCATTTGAAAACGATTCCCCTGAAATTAAAAAAGCGTGTTACTCGGTTGTGAAGATGGATGGGCCAGTGAGGCGGGCAATTAATATTTTCGGCATTCTCTTTAAAGCCCTCCCAAGACTGAGAACAGCACATGCCAGACAAATTGGGCCCCACAACAGTTTCAGGGCCTCGGCGGCAGCAGCTTGCTTCCACTGTCTCCCCTTTATTGTCTCACTTACATTATGCAGTAATTAAAACTATTTACCATTCCTACTTATCCGCCATCTGCTACCACGGAAGGTTCCTCTTCTTTAGAAAGCCTTCTTAAAGAACCGCGAGGAGAGGGGCTAGGCCTGGCACTGGCTGGGGGAAGCAGTTTTGGGGCTCTCTCCCCCTGCCGCATCCACCTGTCCCTCCGTGAAAGGAAGGACACAGTGATGGAGGAGGTCACGGGTGTGATGCTGGTGCCTGAGCGAGCTGGTTATTGTGTGGGAAGGAGGGGGTGGGTGTTAGACCACAGCTTCCTTCCTCTTTTGGGGAGAGTTTTGGTTTAGATCTGGGGCGATCCATAGATGTAGGGGGAGCCTAGGCCCGCATCCTGTTGTACTTAATGCCTGAAAAGGGCCTGGTGCCTTTGACCATGCAGTTGGGGTCTGGGGCAAAGCCGCCAACTACAGTCGTACAAGTTGTTCACTGCACAAGTATGCCCAACTCCGGGAGCTGTAAAAACTGAGATCCATCCTAGGATCCATATGCCAGTCTGAGGTCTTGTGGGGCGGTGTCTGCCCTAAGAGGTCGCCTTCTTCAAATTCACACAAAGACACTCTGTGATCTAGCTGTGGCCTTGTCTGAGAGAAGCCATTTTGAAAGCAACTGAGTTGCTTGCTGCCTCTGTCCTGTGGCAGCTGATACCTCTCAGACTGGTTCAACCATGCAGTTTGGCCTTGCACAGGCTTAGCATTTGTTTGCAGGGCCTGAGCTTGGAGGTCCAAAGAGAAGCCTGCTCTGCAACATTTTCATTTCCTCCTGGTCCCAGCTCCCAAAGTAAGGAGAAAACAACACAGCAGGAAATGAGGACGGACTCTAGCTGGGACCGTGCGTGGGCCCGGAGCTTGCACACTTGTGGCCGAGGGCACGCTTGGGAGGACAGGGCCGGCATCAGGAATGCTTTCTACTTCCCTTGCTCTTCAGAGCCTGCCCTGGTGCTGGGCACACGGCACGTTTCCCAAAGTACTTGTCCAATGAAGTCGATGGGGAAGCTTTCGGTTCTGACATCCCTGCCCAGGGGTGAAACCTCTTCAGAAACTCGATCCAGCAGACTCTTAGCTCACACCTCACCTTCCCATTTCAGTGGTCTTTTCCTGGAACTTAGCCAAAGGGTTTGCATGTGTCTAGAACCGAGCTTCTTGGCTGTGACTTTTCTGGCCCTGTTCCTCACTGCAGGCCTCAAGGCCATGCATGGCAGCGTCCCACATCTGGCCTAGGCCTGAACATCCACCTTCTCATCTCCGGTAACTTCACCTCTGCCCCTCCACCCTCCTAGCCCCAGAGACAGCTCTCTCTGCCTCCGCTAGCTTATATGGCGTTGAGTTGCTACCCAGCATCGCTGAGACACCTCCATCTCTGGGTGGCTCTGGAACCTCCTGGCACTGGCAGGTCAGAGAGGATGCCGGGCCATTCGTAATGAAGTCATAATGCTTTACTGAAGATGCTGGTTTGGTTTCCACACAAGAAGGATAAACTTCCAACGAGGGCTTTGCCTGGCAATGGTGTGGATGTTAATGGCCTTGGAGGTAGTGAGCCCCACCCACGTCGTTGTCACTAAAGATGTGATGGCATCTGGCAGTCACACATCAGAACCTCCACGTCCGATGCAAAGCTCCCTGCCAGACGCTGAGAGCCCTTCTGTTCTAGACTAACTAGAAACTCATTCTCACTAACGGGACACAGAAGGATCATAACTGGACAGTGTGGGTTATATAATTAAAGCAAATACACACGTGTCGGGGAAAAAGCAAGGCTTCACCTAGAGGGTTGTTCTTTTGAAGGCTTCGCTATAGCCAGGAAGGGAGCAAAGGGTGCCTTCTGGGCCTCCCAAATGCTGTCACATTAGCAGATGCTTATACTACCAGCAGGAACTTCCTCCCCAAACCTTAGCCACCATCTCCCTGGGCCCCTGCAGACTGGCCAGGGTGCCAGACACAACCAGGGTGCTAGAAAGGGCACTGACCTTGGCCATACCCCTGGGTTGGAATCTCCCTCTGCCGTTGATTGTCTGACCCTTGGGCACCCCTCAAAACTCTCTGCTCCTCTTGGTCTTCTCAATCAGTTCATGCCTGCCTGTGTTGAGCCCATTAGTTAATGCTTACATCATATTTCAGTGGCCAGTCTGTATGCCCAGAGCAAGCATGTGCCCTCTTGGAGTCGATGGAAGCATCTTGTACGCTGCGAACAGCACAGCAGGTGCAAGTGTTTGCGATGTCAGCTGTTCTTGTTTGCACCTGCACAGAGTCCGTCTTTGCGATTCAGAGTCAGGTGCTTGAAAACCCGGGCCCGGCCTTGCTGAGATACCCAGAGCCCCCGCTCTGTGCCAAGCCCTGGGCTAGTTCTGTCACTCGAGTGACCTCCCTCTAATTCATATGGTCCTCGTTCATCTGATGGAAACTTAGGGCTCAGAGGATCCAGGTTGAATCCCAGGGTCCAGTGCACTTCCTAACTTGCTGTGTGACCTGGGGCAGGTTACTTGCTCTCTCTGAGCTTCATGTACTGATGTCCACCTCACATCTGCTGCAGTTCCCCACTGCACCCTGCCTTTCAAATTCTCTGCTGGCTGCTGAGCTGCATCTCCTGATAAATCATTATCATTGTGCAGCTCTGTTGTTAAGACACGAGTGAGAGAGAAGCATTCCTAGTCACCAAAGAAGACATTAGTAAAAGTAAACCCGGAAGCAGGGATCTGGACAGGAGGAGGAAAAAGAAGGGCAGAAAAGGCAAAATTAACCCCACCAAAACCACCCTGGAGGGACTGGCCAGGGGAAAAGAAGGGGGGGGAGCCGAATGCCTACTTAGTCACCACCACTAAAGATCAATACTGGACCAAAATAGAACCCCACTTAGGACATGATCTTGCTCCACCGCCCTGGGAAAAAAAATTTAACATAGAGAAGCCATTTAAAGCAGAAAAAATATTTGTATGTAAAAGGAAATATTTTAGGTAGGAGTTGAATACCAAATGATTTTGGGTCTCTGTGGGGAGTAATGAGGCATAGCAAACACAATTCTATATGCATGTAATATTATCATCGCACGCCTCGGAAAGCTTTTAAATCACGGAAATGCAGTTAGGGACCATTGTACAAAACAAACATCCCACTTGGTGTCTTGCCCGCCCTAAGTTCCTTGATCTGGAGAAGCACTGCCAGATTTTTACAGCCCCATAAATTAACGTGGTGCTGATTTGATTGAGCTAAATTAATAAGACTTAGCTTTGTTGCAAAATAACTATTACAGTATGTTGTGGGGACGCGCTGCCGATAAGGAAATTGCCGCCTCTAACAATCCCACTGAAGTTTCATGGAGGGTTTCAGAACCGATTTTAATTAAAACAGAAGCCGATGTGTGGCAATAATGTGGGTGTTGAGAAAATGCGAAATGTCTTTTTAAACCCATTTTAATATGTCTTAAGGACTGGGTGATCGATGTGGTAGGAGCCGGCGGCTGACGCGGCGCCGGGACGCTGCCTGCACGCCCCGCTTTGGCGACACGGGCACCTTGGGCCCACCCTCCGGCCTCTGCGCCGGCTCAGGACTTCCGGGCAAGGAAGGGTCACTCCCAAGTTGGGGCTCCGGCGGGGGGTGGGGGGGAAGACCTCCCTTTCCGGGACTTTCTCGGTCCCGAAGACCATGGCAGAAGCTGAGCCCTGTTCTCCTGGCTGCTGGTGACTGGAGCAGAGGCCAGGAGGCCCCAGCCCCAGGCCTGGCCCCGGCCCCCCCAAGGGCCAGGCTACCCCCAGCTCCCAGCTCGCCTGTGACCCGCTCCCCCGGCTGCTGCCCCCACTCAGGGTGGCCTCTGTCTGGGGAATCTGAGTGGCAGGGGTTTTAAATAAGAACCAGCGGGATAGCAAGAGGAAACAGTGCAGAGCGGTCAGGCCCAGGGCACGTGCAGAGCGGGCAGCAGAGAGCTAGGACCAGCAGGGCCGGCCAGCCCAGGAGCCTCAAAGCTGGAGAGGAGGCGGGGAACCAGGGCCGCCAGTGTCTCTGGTGCTGGGCACTGAGTGTGAGTTTGTTTGGACCGCCTGCCAGAGTCACACTAAATCTGAACCTTCCAGGGCGCTGGGGTGGCTCAGTCGGTGAAGCGTCTGCCTTCAGCTCAGGTCAGGATCCCAGGGTCCTGGGATCGAGCCCCGCATCGGGTTCCCTGCTCAGTGGGGAGTCTGCTTCTCCCTCTGCTCCTCTCCCTCTCGTGCTCTCTCTCACTGGTATGCACTCTCCCAAATAAAGAAAATCCTTAAAAAACAAAACAAAAAGAATCTGAACCTCCCTTTCTGTTTCTCAGCTGTAAAATGGCAATAATGACATCACAGAGCTGCTGTGAGAACATGAGGTGCATGGTGCGCTAATGCCTAAAAATGTAGGTTATTGACAGAGAAAATATCTAGCAACAAAAATACTAGCTCCTTTTTCACTTGTTTTAAATCAGAGGCAATTCGCCCTTCCTTGAGGTTGTGATGTATAAACAACAGTAACGCAAAGACCAGGTCCTGATCTTCTGAGACCCTGGCATGTCCTGGTGCTGTTCTGAGCAACTGTGTGCGCGTGTCTCCCATGACGGTCAGAGGAGAAGGCAGGTGATCCCGTCGCACAGTGTCCTAAGTGGTGGAGCCGGGATTTGAACTAGACCCCTGCCACCCCAAAGCCCCGCTCTGAACCGTGAGGTCGGTGGCCTTGAAACTTCTTTGAAAAATAACACATTTTCCTACGTGACCCGGCGTGTATATACACACCCTTATGGCTAAGGTAGCGGCTTCCCAAATATAATACCCTGATTACGTATGATGCGTATAATGTTTTTATTGCATTTCTTTTGTAAAAGAAATTGTTCGTGACTCACTAAATTCTTTGCAACCCGTTCTTAAGACTCAACCTTCAGTTTTGAAAATGCCGCCCGCACCTGCCACCCTGGGGAAGAGTTTCTGTGTTCTGTCTCCTTTGACCAGCCCGCCTGCCCAGGGTGGGGGGTAGTGGTGTGCCCATTTTAGAAACGAGGAACAGAGACTGAGGAAGGAGGAGTGGCTTGGCCCGAGTTCTGACCATGCGCTTGCGATTGCTTAGTGTCCCAGCTGTCAGTACACCATATGCTCCTTTGGGGGAAGTCCCACATCTGCCTGGTTCTTTCCCAGTGTCTGCCCAGTGCCCGGCATGGAGCAGCCCCCCAGGAACTGTTGAATGAATGAATCAGTGGTGTGGCCAGAGCACCAGTTCCTATACTTGGCTTCCTTAGCTCACCAGGCTCCGTTCCAGAGTTCTCTCGGGCTTCTCACGGGTACCTGTCCTCCCTCCTTGTGTCTCCCAAAGGCCAGGGCCAGCTTGGCCTCACAGGCCTCCATCAGGTCAAAGGTTACAGCTGACAGGACTAGAAATACTTTCAGCAGGGAGAGGAGGTGGGAGGGCCCTCTCAGGAATTACAGCAGGGACACCCTGCAGCTCATCACCTGGGGGGGGGGCCCAGAAGGAGGATGTGGAGATGTTCAGAGGAGGCAGAGAGGAAAGTGCAGGGGAGCGGTGGAAATTGGTTAGTCTGTCGGAGCCTGTGTGGAGGTGGGGTCAGGTCCACATCCTTGTAGGGAGGCTGCAGTGACCTTGTGGGTTAATGAGGAGACAATTACAGGCAGAACCAGCAGCCTCCACCAGAAGTTTGCCTTAAACACAAAGGGAACTAGGTCTGCCTGTCAACTCCGCTGGCCCCAGACTTGAGGTTGAACTGGGGGATCCTAACCAACCTAATGAGGGAGTCCTAAGGACCCAGACAGCGCTTTGGCTGCTGGGAGACCCAGCAAGAGGCTGGAGGGGGAGAGGGGGCACAGAAGCAAGTTTGGATGCATCCTGAGTGCCTGGAGCCAGCGAAGGGGTGGGAGCTGTGGGGAGACTGTGTCTTAGAAGACCCTGGGGAGGAAGATGGTGAGAAGAATGCACTGGAAGGGGGCAGGGCCCCTTAGGAGGCTATCCAGTCCTCCAGGCTCAAAGCCTCCCTTTGCCAGGGACACCAGCCCCTTGGCTGTTTCTTCCTTGGGTTTTATACCGAAGTGGCTACTCTGTTCTGTTTAGAAGATTCCATTTGCTTTAGCACCAATGAAGAAGAGACCTCAGAGGGATAAGCCAGCAATTTGGAGAACTGGCTCCCCACCCCCAACAATATAGTAAGGTCGCCTCATCTGAGCTCTGGCCACACTATGGCTGCCTCCTTCTGTGGGGCTCAAGATAGCCTCCTCTCCAAATCATACCTATACCATTTGGGCTGTGAGATCCAGGGCGGCTCCCTCCCACTACCTCATAGCACAATGATGAATCTCACCACTTTGGAGCCAGCATACCTGAGTCTAAACCCCAGGCTGTCTCCTTCCTAGCTGGGTGACCTTGGGCAAGTTATTTCAGTGCTCTCAGTCTTAGTCTACCCATCTGTGAAATGGGATAATGCTACTACATATAAGGCTGTCGTGAGGATTAAATGGACCCATTCATTATGAGGGCACCTAGTAAGCATTGGCAAGGGGTAGAATTATCTTTTTTTTTTTTTTTATCTTTGTCTCTCATACAGACACTGAGCAGTGTCTTAGCAAGGTCTGTGCTGGGAGTGGGATAAAGACCTGTATAAGACAAGGGGCTGCCTTCAAGGAGCTGAGCGCCCAGGGAGACAGACAGAAGCTGAAGAAGCCCTGCTCTGGGACACTGCTCGTGCTGCAGCACGCAGATGGACTTCCCCACGGTGGGGTGACCTACACGGATGGCCATGATCTGGGCACTTGGGAAGGGGCAGCTCTCCCCTCACCCCCTGCCCACTGCCTGCTGAACACCCCTTGTTTTCTGCTTTCTGCTGTGTTCTGGAGCCTTAGAGAATCAGACCCAGGACTTCAGACTCTAGATTCAGTGCTTCCCCTAACAAAACAAAGATCCTGTCTTCTGCTTCCTGCTGGTGCCCCTTCCCCACCCAGAACATCAGAGCAGAAGGAACCCCACGCATATCAAGTTGGCTCTATGCTCTGGATAGCTGAGGAGACTGAGGTCTGGCTGGAAAGGGGCTGGTGTGGGCCCTGCAGGAATGAAGTCAGACCCAGCCAGGACCCAGCTCTCTCACCTCTCAGACTGGGGCTCCCCCACCCTTCTCACAACAACCTTTCTACCACATACTCCTTCTTTTTGCTGCAGCTTGGGAGGGTTGAAAGGTGGAAAGAGTAGGAGCCTTCTGGACCAGGCCCACTCATTCGCCCCAGGAGCTCTTAGGTCTCACATTCATTGGATTTTTCCTTTTTATTTTCTAATTTTATCTTTTTCTTAAAAGAAATTAAAGTATCATTAACATACAGTGTTATATTAGTTTCAGGTGTACAATATAGTGATTCTATACATCAATTCTATACATCACTCAGTGCTCCTTATAGTAAGTGTACTCTTAATCCCCTTCACCTATGTCACCCTTCCCCCACCCACCTACCCTCTGGCAACCACCAGTTTGTTCTCTGTATTTGAGGCTGTTTTTTTGGTTTCTTTTTTCTTTGTGTGTTGGTTTGTTTTGTTTCTTAAGTGCCACATAGGAGTGAAATCATATGGTAGTTGTCTTTCTCTGACTGATTTATCTCACTTAGCATAATCCTCTCTAGTTCCATCCATGTTGAAGCAAATGGCAAGATTTCGTTCTTTTTTATGGCTGAGTAATATATATATATATATATATATATATATGCATGCCACATCGTCTTTATCCATTCGTCAGTCAGTGGACACTTGGGCTGCTTCCGCATCCTGGCTATTATATATAATGCTGCCATAAACATAGGGGTGTGTGTATCTAATTTTTATCTTTAAAGCATCTTTTTTCTTCCTCTCATTTTAGGTTCTTACCACCTACCTTGTTTTTTCTTATCCCACATTCCTATTCGAACTTCCTTTACCAACCCTCCCATTTTTAAACAATTCATTTATTATTATTATTATTACTGTTTGAGTTGGAGCCACTCTTGCAGTTGCTCCAAGTGAATCCCCCTCACTGAGACAGCTTTGTATTTCCCAGGCTCTAATATCTTAGTTTTTAAAATCCAGTTGAAATTATTATCCATAAATTCACTATTTTCAACTCTTGTGTTCCTTTTAATATTTGTTTTTAAAAGTTTGTATCATCTGATTCTTATTCTAATTTTGACTTTTTATAATTCTCTTAGCCTACCTTTATTTTCACTCTATCCTTTATTTCCCCCTCCTCTTGCTCCCTCTTTGTAATCGTCTTTACCTGGGAATGGGTGTTTATACCAGGAAGCAAGATGAATGGGTGCAAGGGAATCAAAACGAAGAAGGGCCCTGTGCACACCTGGGAATGGTTGGATGCCTCAGCCCCACACTGTTGTTGTGGTTGTCAATCTGGCATGCCCATTTAAGGAAGGGGCGTTGCATCCCTCAGTTAAATTAATGTGGTCACAGGATGGGTTCATTGGAATCAAGTTGCCTCCTGGCCATTCATGTCAATTGAGACTTAAGAAGAGTTGATGGAGCGACTGACTTGGTTTCAGCTCAGGTTGTGATCTCGGGGTTGTGAGATTGAGCCCTGCGTCAGGCTCTACACTCAGCATGGAGTCTGCTTGAGATTCTCTTTCCATCTCCCTCTGCCCCTCCCACTGGTACTCAATCTCTCACTTTCAAAGAAAGAAAGAAAGAAAGAAAGAAAGAAAGAAAGAAAGAAAGAAAGAAAGAAAGAGAGAAAGAAAGAAGAGCTGTATCACTTAAAAGCTACAATCTGTATTGTATCAAGTCCAAGAAATTGGAGCAACCATGCCAACATCATGATGCTTGTTGATGGCACCCCCTGATATCAATCAATCTTCCACTTCTTCCCCTTCCCTGAGCATCGTCCAAGCTGCCATCATCTCTCACCCGAACCACTGCCACAGCCTCTGGACTACTCCATCTAAATTTGCACGGTCTCCAACTCCACATAGCAGCCACAGCCATTTTTCTTGGAGTAACATCTGACTGTGTCATTCTCCTGCTTAAAAGCCTCCAAGGACCTTGACAAAACAGTGGGAGGTTGGGAGAATCAGGACCATCCTCCCTGGAGAACATGGACCAATTACTCAAGTGCATGGTCAGAGCTCACATTTAGTGAGCTAGGAACCCCCACCATTCTCAGCAGGACTTTTTTGCCCAACAGCCACCACTCATGACCCACACCACCCACTGGGTTGGACCATCCTACTTTCTGTTTTGGTTTCTCCAATTAAGAGAACATGCTAATCCAGGATTGTGGAGAAAGTGTAGAGCAAACTCTATTGCCAGCAATATGGCAGTTTGGGTCCTTTAGATTAGCTCTCAGGGTAGAAACAACTAGAAATGCTGAATAAAGTGAAAACTATCTTCTTAAAGACATTAAAGAGCTGACAAGCTAGTAAGAAGCCATAAGGTCAAAAGCTAGTTGAAAGTAGGGGCTCTGAGAATGCTGCAGCTACGTGTGCCTTGTGAGCATTTGCCCAAGCAGCAACCTTGAGCTCCAGTTTTGACATTGCCGAGGATTTGGGGGAGAGAATGTAAAACCCAGGGCTCAGCAATGATGAGGAATCTAATAGGATGTCCTCCCTCATAAAGGTGGAACTCCAAAGGGAAACCCTCAGTGTATGTGTGAACTAGAAGAAAAACTGCCTGATCCCTCCCACACCCAGGGACTGTGAGAAAAGTTGGTTCTGAGGAGGGTGGGGGAGGGGGGGTGGGGAAGAGCTACTTGTGAAAAGTGTATTTGTAGAAATCCACAGCACCTGAAAAGTCAGAATAACTGTAGCCATGCACTGAATGTAAAGTAGTCTTAGACTGGTAATACCTTTAAGGTACCTGGCAGAAGTAAACACAGATCTTTTCATCCCAGTTTTCAAAGAATTACCAAAAATAGTTTTCCAAAGAAAATGAACAACTCAGACAAAAAAAAAAAATAACCAAGTACACAAGGAAGCAAGGCACTGGGAGTGAGAACCTGAAGAAACAGCAGAAACGTATCTGCAAGATTTCAGATACTGGGCTTATCAGATACAGAATATAAAACAGTGGTGCTTACTATTTAAAAGGAGTAAAAAGACAAGGATCATATCTGCAGGGAAGAGGAAAATGTTTTTTAAAAAGGGAGAGATTTAACAGATTATAAAAAGAAGGCAATATTACATTTAGAAATGAGAAACTTAATTGAACAGTCAGTGAATCTGTATAATAGCAGATTAGACACAGCTGAAGAGAGAATCAGAGAACTGGATGAATGCAGCAAAGAGGAAAAAAGGAGATGGGGACTATGAAAGAGAAGTTAAGACATATAGTAGGTAAAATGATAAGATCTAATCTACATCAAATCAGAGTTCCAGAAGGAGAAGCTTAAGAGAATGGGGCAGAGGCAATAATTTAGGAAATAACGGCTAAGAATGGCCAGACCTAAAGAAAGATACTAATCCATCATTTTGAGACACTTAATGAAAGGTTAAATAAATGCAGTTTAAATAAATAAAATGCACATGTAGATTCCTCCAAGTGAAACTGGGGAACACCAAGGACAAAGAAAAGATTTTTAAAGCTGCCAGAGAAGGAGGAAAACAGGTTACAATCTATTCAAAAGAAAAATGTAGATTAGCATCTGACTTTCAACCGCAACTGTGGGAACCAGAAGATAGTAGAATATTTTAGCACATTGTCAATAAAAAACAACCATCAACTTAGAATTCTTTAGTCAGTAAAAATGTCTTTCAAGAATAAAATAAAATTAAGTCTTTTCAGATAAAAAATAAGAAGAAAAATATTTGCCATTAGGAGAGCCTCATCAAAGGCAGTGAATGGCAAGGTTGTACTAAAGGGAGAAAGAAAGTTATTCTGGAATGAGGAATAAAATGTATAAACAGATGAAGAGTATAGAAGCTATAATAATAGTGTTATTTGGAATTTTTTTTAAAAATAGAATTAAAATATGAAAACCCCAACGTATAAGTCAGGGGTCAAATGGATTTAACGTATTCTAACATTTTTGTATAGTCCAGGAGGATGTATTGATTAATGTTAGCTATTGATAATTTTTGAATACAGGTTGTTGTAATTTCCAGGTTAACTATTAAAAGAATAAAAACAGAAAACATACCTTTTGAACTAATTGAAGGAGCAATTCCGAATGGTAAAAAACAAAAACCAAAGAACATTCCATTAATACAAAAAATACAAGAGAGGAAAGTAAAAGAAACAGTAAGGTGGAGCAAATAGAAAGCACAAAATAATGTAGCGGAAATAAATCCAATATGTCAGAAATTACATCAAATGTAAGCAGAGCAAGTGTTCTGGTTAAAAAACTGAAGATTATCAGACTGCATTTAAAACCGCTAGGAAAACAACTAAAGTGCAAGGATCAATCCAAATGGGTGGAAGAAAACATATCATGCAAATATCAAAACAAAAGCAGGTATAGCTATATTCATGTCGAACAGGATAGTCTCTAAGGCAGAAAGAACTATTAAAGGTAAGAAGTCTTCTATACAACAACAAAAAATAAATAAAATACAGTTACATGTGAAAACATGGGTGACACTCACACATAATGATGAGTGAAAGAAGCAAGACACCAAAGAATCATTATGATTCAATTGACATGAAGTTCAAAAAAACAGGAAAAACAACTACATTGTTTAGTGACTCACAATTGTTAGTAAAATTATAAAGAAAGGTGAGAAAATAGAAATCACAGAAGTCAGAAGAGTGGTTACATATTGGGAGGAAAGCAGTTGAAATCACAAGGGGCACACAGGAGTTCTGGGATGCTGATGAAGTTCTAGGTCTAGTAAGCTGGGTGGTGACTGCTTACGAGCTCATTTTATAATTATGCTTTATGCTGTATATGTAGAATTGATGTATGTTTGCACAATTTATTTCACAACTGAAAAAATTGGACACTGAATTCTAGACCCTCTTCCAGCACGCGGTGCCCACAAATTCTCTGATAGTCCTCCCTCCAGGAGATAGAAACTAATTCTCCTGTCCTTGAATGTGGACTGGACTTAGTGGCTTGTTTCCTGCAAACAGAATAGAGTGGAAATGATGACGTGTGATTTCAGAGACCAGGCCATAAAAGGCCCTATAAATCCCTCATTGTTTTCTCTTGGACTGCTCGCTCTGGAGGACGCCATGTTGTGAGGACACTCAATCAGCCTAGAATGAGGAACTTTGACCTTTAGCCAACAGCTCAATGAAAGAGCTTCCTTGTAAGCAGACCCTCCAGCTCTGGTCAAGACACTTAGACGACAGGCAGTGCCTGCCAACATCCTGACTGCAACCTCACAAGAGACCCTGAGCCAGAACCACCCAGAACAGCTGCCCCCAAACTCACATCACACAGAAACTATAAGCCAATAAATGTTTGTGGTTTTGAGCTGCTGAGTTTGGGGCTAATTTGTTATGCACAAGAGATAACTAATACACATCTCTAATTTGCTCTTGGCCACGCTGCATTTCCTCTCTGGAATCTCTGTCTTCTCAACCGTGTAGCAGAGAAGTTGGACTACATTGTAAATGGCAAATATATATCATCTTGCATTAGAAACGCCAATCGTTTAAGGATTCTGAGACTGCAGCTAACATCAAGGTGACAGTGCAGCCATTGGCTGGAGCGCAGCTATTTACCATGTGTATCTTCCCCGGACTAGAGGATCACTAAATCCATGGAGGAGAAATTAGCTCAATCCCTCCCCCACTAGATATAATTGTTTTGGAAGCCCAGGCTCCTTACACAGCAGTGACAGAAACATCTGGTCTCCTAACACACGTGCCTTGCCCTCCAAGTCACCATGTCTGAAATCACTCAACTAAGAAGTACTGGCCAGACCTTTGGAGGTGAACTTGGGTTCCAATTTGTCACTTAAGGTCTGTGTGACCATCAGCAACTTACGTCATTTCTTCATTTCTAAAAGCCTCAGCTTCCTCACCTATACGATGGAGATTTCCCTAAGGATTGAATGAAACTCCATGGCAACTAATCTTTCGGTTCATCGGGAGTCATTGTCCCACACACCACGAGCCCAGCCTTGAGCTGGTGGTGTTTTGAGGGATATAGAGAAGTAGCCCAGTGCCCCTGCCCTCAAGGGACTTGCTGTCTATTTGAGGAGACAGTGGCCACACGCTGCTATCAGAGAACCTTTTGAGCAAGAATAGTGCCTAATGGTCTGGAGGGACTGTATATGCTCCAGTAGTTTCCACAGCGTGGTCCCCAGACCAGCAGCATCAGTCAGCATCCTCTGGGAATTTGTTAGACATTGAGACCTCTGGAACCAACTAGGGACTCAGGCCTGCGAGGGGGTGGTGCCCAGTGACCTGTGTGGTAACAAGCCCTGTCCAGGATTCTGAGCATGCTCAGGTTTGAGAACCCCTGCTCCAGGAATCAGGAGCCAGAGGGACCAGGAGAGGCCTGATGGAGGATCTGGAATTTGAACCGTAAGGAATGACTCGAATACGAAGAGGCAAAAGAAAGGGGGAAGGTGGCTTCAGGTACGGGCAACAGCATGAGCAGAGGGGAGAAGATGGGACACCTGGGCCTGTGCTGGGCCCAGTGAGGAAGCCAGCTGCTGGAACAGAGTACAGATGTTGGGAAGGGTGGGAGCTCGTGTCAGAGAGGTAGGGCCTCGAGTGCCAAGAAGGACGTTGGCCTTGGTGGAGCAGGCCAAGGGGGCCATTGCAGGTTTTTGAGCAGGACAGTGACAACAGTCTGGCACCTCTTTTAGACCCATAGGCCAGAGTCCTTCTCTAGGTCTCGCTGGGCTCCTAACGCAGCTGAATGCCTACATGCATCAGCAGCCCCTGAAGCCAAGGAGATCCTGCTACGAGGTGAGGAGGCTGTAAGGGAGAAGGCAGGCCAGCGGCAGCCCCGCGGCCTCCCTCCCGCAGAGGACCTCCGAACCCCAGCCTCACACGGGCCCTGTGCAGGTATTGAATTATGAATGGAGATTGCCCAGAAATAATTGCACACATTATTGCCCCCCACACGTGTGTGTCCTCTGCAGGGCTGTGGCAATAGATTTTGTTGCTCTAACTCTCCAGGGTAGTTATAAATTAGAGCTCTCACTTTACAGTGGGGTGGGGATCCTGGGAAGGGGGAATCCCGTTTGAAAGCCCGAAAAGGGACAGACCCCTCAACCGTGTGCGTTGGCTACCCTCAACTTTTCCTTCCATTTGATCTATTCCACCCATCCCTATTAAATAACTAATTATTTAACATCTTTTAAAGCTTTGTTATATATTAGAACAGGCAGGACACAAATGAGTGCTTTTAATAATATAAAAGCCCATTAGCTTCATTTACTGTTAATGTTAAAATAAACATGAGGCAATTTAGATATACTATTCCAATTTCACGGAAACTTTGATGTTTTTCTTCTCTAGTCACATAATTAAGGGAAACACTACTAATGATATTACGTTTGTACAGTGTTAATGACAGAAACAGGCACAAGCTGAAGTTGCAGCCACTAATATGAAAACATAAAATATTTAACAGGGGAGATGGATGAGTGCAATTTTAATAAACCAAAATGAAGAAAATTAATTTTAGAAAGTTCCACAGTCTTTCACATGCTACCATTATACAAGCTGTCTAATAGATTATTTTTGTGGTCTGGATTATTTATCGACGGTCCGGAGGAATGCCCTGGTTTCTGTGTAGTGTTTGGTGGGTGATGAAGATTTTGCCTTTTTTGTTTAATTCTTTCCCTTTTTCCCTTTGCTGTACTGCCGGTCCCCAGATGGAGCTGGCTTTATTTACAGTGTGTGCTGTGACAGGCAGAACGTACCAGCAGCCTGTAGGTGAGACGGAAGAGGGGGTGTGATGTCACCTATCGGCAGATTCTAGCAGTGACCCCTGACCGCCAGGGCCTGAGTGGTTACAGGGGCAGAAATGTAGGCTCATGTGTGACAGCTGGCCCCCAAAGAAGAAACCCCTGTGTCTGGGTGGGGACAGCTACTGCTCTGTCTTCTGCTTTCCCCTCTGGGTCTGGAGCTTGCCACTTGCAGTGGGTTGAAGAGCATGTCCCCCAGATTCATTGGAAATAGGGTCTTTGTAGATGTGATGAAGGTTAAGGATTGAAATGAGATCGTACTGGGCTAGGGCGGGCCCTACATCGAATGAAAGTGTCCTCATGGAGACAGAAAAGACACACAGAGACACAGAGAGGAGAAGGCCAGGACAAGTCAGAGGATTGGAGGGATGCCGGCTGTCCCATGCTGAGGAATGACCAGGGTGAACAGAGCTGGAAGAGACAAGGAAGAGGGGGTATGGCCATGCTGATACCTTGATTTCGGACTTCTGGCCTCTAGAATAAATTGCTGCTGTTGTAAGCCAGCACGCGTGTGGTTATTTGTTACAAGAGCCCTGGAGTACCCATCCAGTGCCAGAGGACCACACCGTGGAAATGAGCGTCCCTGACCTGTCTCAGGACGGGATGGGGGAATGGTCCACGCTGCCTGGAAGGGAGTGGAATGTGGAAGCAGGAGCAGAAGAAAGGGGAGTCCAGGCTGCGGGACACTCACAGGAAGGCGTCAGGGGGGACTGACCCAGAGACACAGGGAGGAGTCCTGGGCACGAGGCAGGTCACCGAGCCAGTGCCCTGAGCCCAGGGAGGTGGGGCACAGAGGCTGGCTGTACAGATGCGGCACAGGGTGGCACTGGGTGTTGGGGGAGCCAGTCCTAAGCCCATGCGTCAGAGCAGCAGCATAGGAGCTGCTGACCAGCCAGGACAGCTCCCAGTGTTTATGTGTGTGAGGCAGGCAGACATCAGCACTGTCCCTTAGCCTCTCATCACCTTCACCAGGATCCCATGAGAACACTGTTCTTATTGTGCTTAACATCCCCATTTCATAGATGAGAAGATGGGGGCTGGGAGAGCCGGAAACTGGCCTGCAATGGCCTATTGAGTGAGAAGCAGGGCTTCACCCCCGCTCCCATTTTCCCTCCCATTTCTTTGGCCAGAATTAGATCACATGATCGTTCCTCAGCAACAGCCCTGGTGAGGGGACTGGGGTACAGTGATGAGTGTACACTAAACAGGCTCAGACCCTGGGGCCGAGGCTGCCCTCACTCCCAGGACCAGGCAGAAGGGGATCAGCTGAACAAAAGGGGGGCTCTGCAAGCAAGGTGGGAAGAAGGGGAAAGGTCCAGTCAGGGGTGAGTGCCCCACCGTCCAGGCGGCCCTCCAGCTGGAGATGCCCACAATTACAGTTACAGATCCGGGTGTTTGACGCTGACTCAGAAGTTACAGCAGGGCACTGTGGGGGCCCCGAGTGGGGAGCAGGAGCTCTGGAGATGCTCAGGGGAAGCCGGTGGGTGTGAACTGAGCCCAGAGGATGAGGCTGGACTTTCCAGTCAAAAGATGGCCTGAGCAAAGGCGCAGAGAGGTAGTGAGAATATGCACTGGGAACGAGGGTGTCCAGTGTGATTTGAGTACAGGGAACGTGGGGGAGCGGCGAGTGGCAGGGCCTTTCAGGTCTGCAGGACTGGAGCAGGGAAGGCTCTGTGGGGTATGTGGAGGCCTGGGGTTTGTGATTACAGTGCCTGCTTCCAGAAGAAGGGCCTGTAGGAGATGCCTGCCATGGGGACAAAGAACTGCAGCTCCCATCTCTGGTCCTAGTGGACCACTGACCTGGGGATGCACACCCTCCCTCCTTCCTCTTCTCTTCACACAGCCATTGCTTTTGTTAATATCACTGAACAGAAACCAAAGAAGTAAAAACAATACAGGCCCAGCCCCAAGGAGCTCACAGCTTAGATTTCATTCTTTCTCTTTTTAAAATTGAAATATATGTGATATTTTTTTATTGTGGTAAAATACACATAAAATAGATCATTTCAACCACCCAAGTGTATAATTCAGTGGCATAGGCACGTTGTGCAACCATCACCACCATCCACCTCCAGAACTTTCTCATCTTCCCAACCTGAAACTCTGTCCCTATTCAACTCTGGTTCCCGGTTCTCCCCTTCTCCCAGCTCCTGCTAACCAACATTATGCTTTCTGTATATGTGTCAAATCAAATCAATGTATTTGATTATTCTAGGTACTTCATATAAGTGGAATCTTAATATTTGTCCTTTTGTGTCCAGCTGATTCGGCTTTAGCATGATGCCTTCAAGGTCCATCCGTGTTGTAGCATGGGTCAGAATTTCATTCCTTTCTGAGGCTGAACGATGTTCCGTTGTGTGTCTAGACCCTGTTCTGTTAGCCATCATCCATGGATGGATGATTGGGCTGTTTTCACCTTAAAGCTATTGTGAGTGCCGCTAGGAACATGGCTGTGCCCGTATCTATTCGAGACCCCGCTCTCACTTCTTCTGTGTACATACCAGAGCTGGGGGTGTTGGATCAAATGTCAATTCCTTTTTTTTTCTTTTTTAAAGATGTTATTTATTTATTCGACAGAGATGGAGACAGCCAGCGAGAGAGGGAACACAAGCAGGAGGAGTGGGAGAGGAAGAAGCAGGCTCATAGCGGAGGAGCCTGATGTGGGACTTGATCCCATAACGCCGGGATCACGCCCTGAGCCGAAGGTAGACGCTTAACCGCTGTGCCACCCAGGCGCCCCCAAATGTTAATTCTATGTTTAATTTTTTTTTATGTAAAGGTTTTATTTATTTACTTATTTTAGGGGGGGGAAGGGGCAGAGGGAGAGGAGAGAGAGAATCTCAAGCAGACTCCCGGCTGAGCACAGAGCCTGATGAGGGGCTCGATCCCACGACCCTGAGATCATGACCTAAGCAGAAAGCAAGAGTTGGACGCTTGACTGACTGAGACCCCCAGGTGCCCCCTATGGTTAATTTTTTGAAGAACTGCCATACTGTTTTCCACAGTGGCCGTGCCATTTTACAGTCCTGCCAGCGTGCATGAGGGTTCCAACCTCTCCACCTCCCATTTGTTTTCTGGCTTTTTGATAATAGCCCTCCTGATGGGGTGAGGTGGTACGGGTCAGCTTTTGAGCCAAGGCAAACCCATGTGAAAATTAACCAGCAGAATAAGAACACGGTAGAAAGCTCAACAACCATGAGGAAGAAGGAGGGACTATGTAAATAGTGGAAAAGAGGGGTGTGTGAGGTGTGAAGGATGCCTCAGATCCAGGAGAAGGTGACATCCCAGGAGGCAGGGACCTTCGGGGAAGGGGGAGTTGGCTTTGATTGCTGCCTGGGAGAGGGAGACTGGGGGCTGGGGGACGGGGGTGGGGACAGGTCATGGGTGTTGTGGGCCAGTGGGGAAGGCCATGAATTCACAGCTGGGGCTTGTCCCAACTGAATAATATTCCCACCTTATGCTCACCCAGCTTGTACCCTCTCCACGCGTCTCGCCATCCTTGGCCCCTCCCATCCCTCCTCTTTCTCTCTTTCTCTTCCAGTTATATTTCCAGTGCCTAGCCCAGAGTCTGTGCATGCCAGGACTTAATGAGTATTGTTTTTTTTTTCTAAGATTTATTTATTTGAGAGAGCAAGAGAGAGTGGGGGGGGGGAGGGGTAGAGGGAGAGGAGAGAGAATCCTCAAGCAGACTCCCCACTGAGTGTGGAGCCCAACACAGGGCTCCATCCCAGGACTCTGAGATCATGACCGAGCAAAAATCAAGAGTTGGCTGCTTAACCAACTGAACCACCCAGGTGCCCGTTAATGGGTGTTTGTTAAAGGAAGAAAGAGAGGGTGGATGGAAGGACAGCTGTTAGCCCCTCTGTGACAGACAAGGAAACCGAAAGGCAGGCTCATTCCATGGAATTGCAGCCCTGGCTGGGTTTTCATGACACTCAGCGCCCCGAACCACCCCCTGCCCCGCTCTGCCACTCCCTCCCTGGGCCATGCTGGCTGGTTGTAGCTCCTTAAAAGAAACTCTCCATGCAGAGAGGACACTATGATTTTCCCCATGCCCAAGCCTTATAGGAAATAATTACAGGAATTAATTAATTAACAGCAGGAAATAATTGAGTAAATTACTTTCACTTGCATGTCTGTAACTGCTTGTTTGGGGAGGGGGCTGCGTGCATATAAGGGTGCGGGGGAGTGAGAGTGAGGCCCCCAGCAGCCCGAATGGTGGGCACAGAGTCATCTCTCTCCACCACTCTGCCATTCATGAATCAAGGTCTTACCTGGAGAGGACTTCACTGGTGTCACCGAGGCATTTAAGCTGTGACGTGCAACAAGGTGGCTGCTGCATTGCCAACAGTCACCGAGACTGATCCACCAGCCAAAGGGAAATGCATTAGCCAACTTAACTGTCCGGAAATCCAGCATAATGAACATCCCAAGGTGTCTTATTACTAGCTCACTGTTGCCTGCCTCTACTTGTTACCATTTACATTTTTCTTAAATTTCTTGAGTGGGGATGTTTCCATAAATGCAGGTCTAGGGAAGAGGACTCAGAGTCTTTCTGTCCATGAAGGCTCAGAGTCTCAGAGATTTAAAGCATCTGGTGTCTTCCAAGACACCGTCACCTCCGCTACTGAAGTGTTCTTAGTAAACCGTGTCAGGGAGGCAGGACAGGGATGACTTTGAGATGTGGCAACATGGGTGAAGAAAAGGGGTGACAGGTGTGATAGCAGAATGGCTCCAGGGGCAGGTTTCTCTTTTTGGGCTGTTGCTACCTTGTGGTATGACCCAGGGAAAGTCACTTCACCCCCTTTGGGTCGCGGTTTCTATAGCGGACTCTATCAGTGCCCCTGTGACCATCCCCCAGAGGTATCATTTCCCTAGGTACTCACTGTCCCCTTCACACCAGGATTTCTCCACCTTAACACTATCGGCATTTGGGGCTGGAGAATCCTTTGTGTGTACTCTGAACTGGAGGCTGCTTACAGCAAGCATCCTTGGACTCCAGACACCAGCCATCCTCTCTTACCCCACCCCCCCACCCAGCACTGCAGATGTGCCAACCAAAATTGTCTCCAGACATTGCACCAAATGTCCCTGGGGGCAGAATTGCCACATTGGGAACCACCGCTCTGTACGTAGGTGTGGGCTCTGGGTGTAGCCGCTCGTTCGTTTCTCAAACGTCGTGAAGTAGGTACTGGTGCTGGAAATGCCAAGTTGCCTCTCTCCATGGAGTTCCCAAGTGCAGCAGGGGAGGCAGGCCGTGGGGGGGGGGATAGTGGAAGAGCATGGGGTGCTCTGGGAACTGGGGAGAGGGGCCTGCATCATGTGCTCTCATCCTAAAGCCTTCCATGATGCCCAACCTTGGATTAGCTCTTTTGGTCTGAGGCAGTCAGAGCCCCAGGCAGAAGTCAAGAATGTGTTCTGGGAGGCATGGACAGCAGGTTTTTGTCAGCCATGAACTTCTTGGTCTGGGCTAGTTCTGCGGGATGATCCCTGCCACTGGCATCCTTCCAGGCTTAGCTGAATGGCCACCTGCTCCATGAACTTCCCTGGGTAGATTAGCGAAAAGCGGTCCTATCCATCTCACCTCCCAGAGCCTACAGGGAATGAAACTTATAAGTTAAGTGAGAGTGATGAAAAGTGAGACCTTCAGCCTTTCTAGGGCCTGGAAGGGGCAGCCCAGGTAGGGCACTGCATTGGGGGCTGAGTCCTAGGCAGCTGGGCACAGGAAATCTGGCTTTGGGGATCTGGGGCCTGGAGACTAACTAGGAGGAAAGAGGAGAAAACAGTAGCTAGCCTAAGCCCCATCTTCCCAACAGTGTTGTCATTTGCTGATCCTGAAGTTACCCACGGGCTTTGAGGGCACGCGTGATGTAACTGTTATTCCAAGTGTGACCCACAAGCCGGAGGTATTAGCATCATCTGGGAGCTGGTTAGAAACGCAGAATTGTGGCCCTAGTGCTGGACCTATTAAATCAGAATTGGCACGTTCATAAGATCCCCAAGGATTCATGTGTGTTACTGGGTGCCCCTTTCCATGCTAGACGATAGAGAGGATACAAAGCGGGCAGGTGCACCTTCCCAGGGTATTACCTGCTGGCCAGAAGACAAGAATCCCACAGCCCCCTCCCCTGGCACCCTACCATCTGAATGGTGAAGTCCAAACTCCTTTGCCCATCACTAAAAGCCCTTGGCAATCAAAATCACACATCGCTTTCCAAACCTGTCTTCAGAATTCCCCTCCAGGTACCCTCGGCCCTTGTCAGACTAAACAATGAGCAATTTCTTGCCTTGCCTACCATACTCCACGGCTTTGTCTAAGTAGCCCCTGTGCCTGTGAAGCACTGTCCTGAGTCTAAATCTTGCCGTGCTCATTCAAGGGTCACCTCCTTCTAGAAGCCCATCTTGGCCCAGCTGCCAGAGTGAGCGCTATCTCCTGTGACTGCTCCCTGCCCGTTGCTGGCCCCTCTTTGAGGACCAAGGTCTCTCTCCCCTGTCCTTAGCCATGTCCCTAACCCTTTGGGCCTCTGTTGTGACCTCATCTACAGATAAGCCATGTAGGATCAGAGATGTTAAGCCACTTAATCATAGCACACAGATAGTGAGATGCTAAGCTGGGAGTCAAACATCCATCTGCTGACTCCAAAGTCCGTATCTGTTCACCGTGCCATGAATCCGCTCAGAAAACCCACAGTTCTGGTTGTGCTATAACAACCAATGTGAAGCCAAGATTTAGAGGTTAAAGACCATTTGGAAGTCACTTGGTCCAGCTACTCGTTTTTACTGGCGGTAAAGTGAGGCCTAAGGAACGAAGAAACGACTCGTCCGGGGATGTGGCAGAGCTAGGACCAGACCCCGGGTCTGGGTGACATCAAGACCCCATTCCTGTCCTCTGTGCCAGACTCAGGAGAGTGAAAACCCATGGGCTTGGGGTGATTGGGAAGCCATTCTAGAAGGGAAGAGCCTTACCTGGGTAAGGAAAGGAAGGAACTTTATGGGGCATCTATTTCACACCGGGTAGTAAACTTTTGCCATCTCATTTAATGCTTGCAACTGCCCTTTGGGTCATCCCATTTTCCAAGTTAGGAAAAACTGTGGAAGTGTCTGGCATGAGCAAAAAAAAAAAAGGTTACTGGATGTCTTGAATAGCATGCCTTTTTGGGCAATCTGTACATTTTATATTGTCTGAGCTATTTTGCAACTAAGCTGTAGAAAACTGATAATAATGCAAATGATTCTTGTCCGAGCAAATAAATTGTGTCTGTTGGAATGCAAATGACTGATGCCCTGAGGATATTGACCAGTTGTGCACTGTTTGTAAATCCATTTCAGATTGTCTATATGCGTGCTCTTTGGATTCTCCTTAGAACCAGTTTTTAACACCTTGCTGGTTCCCTCATTAATTAGTGAGTTAAATAAAATCTTTTTGATATTTGTGCATCCTTATACTTGTAATAAAGTGGTTATTTTACATTTAGAAAACTGTTCTTTAACATAGAATTGTTAAAAACAAGACAACAGGCCCAAAACAGAGTCACTTATGCTAAGCCCCTCATTACCAAACCGAGACTTAATTAAAGTTTCGTCTTTCCCAGAAATGGAATCTTCAATCAGCCAATCGGGAATTACCTCATCAGTACACGTAACTTATTTGCCTGATAGCGAGACCCCTGCCGTCTCCTTTTTTTTTTTTTTAAAGATTTTATTTATTTATTCGACAGAGATAGAGACAGCCAGCGAGAGAGGGAACACAAGCAGGGGGAGTGGGAGAGGAAGAAGCAGGCTCATAGCGGAGGAGCCTGATGTGGGGCTCGATCCCATAACGCCGGGATCACGCCCTGAGCCGAAGGCAGACGCTTAACCGCTGTGCCACCCAGGCGCCCCTAACCCCTGCCGTCTCCTAAAGGAAAGTGAGCTTGCCACAACCAAGCCCCTTCTTGCTCCTACAACTTCCTTGTTCGCCCTCCCTTCTGCCCGTAAAAGTCCTTTGTTCTGTACAGCTCCTCGGAGCTCCTTTCTGTCTGGTAGGTTGGATGCTGCTTGATTCATGAATCACTGAAGAAAGACAATGAGATCTTCAAAATTTACTCTGTTGAATCTTGTTTTCTAATAGGACAAAACTTAAAGTTTAAATACCTTGCCCAGGGTCACAGCTTATAAGAGCGACAGTCCAATTTCAAACATTAGATTCTTTCCGATACGCAATCTCCCCCCCCCAACTTGACACTCTTCCTTCTTATAGCTCCTGGCTTACAAAGGGTACAGCTCTGTGGCTGCAGTAGCCTCTTGGAGCTTCAGTCTCCTCGATTATGGGTTGAGGATGTCACACCTCTCCCACTTACCTCCGTTAGTCACATCGAGTTGTGTCTATGGACGCGCTTTGGGAATGATGAAGGCCCATGTGTAAGTAAGTGTATTATGATAAAGGCGGCCCGTGGGGCTGTGGACTTGGGATTGGACCCGAGGGGGAGTTCTGCCACTTGGCAGCCCTGTAACCTTTTTCAAATCACTCCATCCTGTCTTCCTGTCTTGTTTCCTCAATCCCTGCAGCTGTTGAATGGGCTTGCCCTGCCTCCCACACAGAGATGCTGTGAGGCGGGAGGGGGATAAGGGATGTGTGAGTGTATTTGACTGTTAGGTGCCATGGAGAGGTTAAGCCCCAGTGGGTTGTGACTGTCCTCCCTCTGACTGCTGTAGAGGGCATGGGGGGCGTGAAGTTGGAATGCAGGAGCTCCTGGCCCTTCTCCCAGCCTCCTCCTCTGGGGGCCAACCTGCGGTGCCAGGAGGAGGACTTCCTGCCTAGGGCTCTCTGCCCCCTGCCTTCCTCTCTACGTCCCTCAGCCAAGCCAGCGGCAGATGTCAAGTCTACCTTCATCTGGAGGCACTTTCGCAATGAAAGCTGGGGAGGCAAGCGTTTTCCCAGGCCCTTCAGACGCACTGCTGGGCCAGCACAGGTGCTCCACTATCACACCATTCACAAAACGCTTGCAGCAGCTCGTACGCACTTCCCCATTTATTTATACCTACTCGATGATTCTGGAGCTCTGTCCAACCTGGATGTTTCTCCAAGATGACTTTGCAGCAGGTGTGAGCAGGTGTGGAGTTCCTGCTTGGTGCTGATATGCAAAGCAGAAGGCTTGGTCCCCTCCCTCCCCCCTCCCCTGGGCGAGCACATCCAGAACCTCAGGGTCAAAGGCAGGCAGAGAACATCAAGTCCAGAAGGCCCTGCTGCTAGGTTATCAGGATCACCTGGGGAGCTTTTAAAACTCGGGATTCGAGGACCCAGACCCTCTAACTCAGAGTCTGAAAGGGCAAGGCCATGGCAAGCTTTATTTTTAAAATCCCCCCAGGGGGTCTTGGTGCCCAGCAGCCTATTTTGGAAACCACTCTTCTAAAGTAATCTTCTTTCTCTGAACAAGGGGGAGCCCCTGACGGAGGGGTTAAGCCAGTGTCAAGGTCACTAAGGCTGTCCTGCATTGGATCCTTCGGATCCATTGTTCCAAAAGGACCCGTTCTTAAGGGGTTGGCATTTTCTTGGAGTGAAACTGCTTGCAGGAACTGCTGCGGGGGGTAGAGGAATGGGGAAGGAGCTCTTTGCTGCATTCCAGAACAGATCTGGCTGTGAACAAACGAGAAAAAGCTTCAGCGTAAGCCTGGCTGAATGGATAATTAAACAGATAGCAAAATGGAATGCAGCTCCACACACCTCCTGGGAGCTGGCTGGGGGAGATAATATGCTTTCCTGTTGTCAGAAGGCACAGGAGGAAAAACAACTGGGCCTGGCCGTTGGCCATTTAACAATATTGCTTTTGTAAACAAGTTGAAAAATCCAATAACTGTAAAACTTATGGCATGTCCTTAAAAGCCTGTCGCTGTTTTTGCCATAAATGGATGAGCGTTTCCGATTGAAGGTGTTCTAATTAACAGTCCACATCCCCAGGGCAGTGAGGTCATCCTTGAGAAGGAGGGTCTGATCCCTTCTGGTGGCCTTGGGACCCGGGGTAAGGGTGCAGCCGCGGCAGTGTTTGGTTTCATTAGTCATTGTGCTGTCTTCCAGCTGAACAGCTTACTTCCTGCCTGTGGTCTACAGCTAGAGCTACCTCCAGAGAACATTCCAGGACAAATTCAAGAAAGCACACTTTGAATCTGGAGCGACAGTAGTGAGCGCTGACCATGGGCCCCTCAAAGAGGCCAGCCTTCACCTGGGAAGGATGAAAGGCTGTTCAAAGAAATTCTTTGGTGGTAGAAGCAATGCAGTAGTAGAAAGTGTAGTTCCAGGCCTAGAGGAGCATGTGCGCGCACACACACACACACACACACACACACACACACACACACACACACACCTGAAAAGGAAACCAAAGGGAGAGAGCCAGGCCATGAGCAAGTGGAACAGACAAAGGAAAGTGGTTGCTTTGAGGGCTGGGGTCTTCATGGAGGAATCGTAGAAACTCAAGCCTGGGTGGGATTCCAAAAGCCATTTGGCCCACCAGCCAGCTCCCACTTTCAGCTTCCCCTTGAGGAATTGGGCCAGACTTCATAGGTTAAGGGCATGCCCCTTGACAAGGCTTTCCAGGTACCTGCTGCAAGTTCAAGGGTCCCTTGGGCCACCCTCACTCTGACCAGCCAGCTACAGATTCAGGACTTCCCAGAGTTCCCATGACCAGCCTCAGGTTGATCATTTGTTTGGATGACTCACAGAACTCAGGAAAGCACTATATTTATGATTATGGTTTTTTAAGAAAAGGTGGTAAAATATGCATTAACATGAAATTTACCATCTTAACCATTTTTAAGTTCAGTAGTGTTATGTATGTTCACATTGTTCTGCAACCAGTCTCCAGAAATCTTCTCATGCTGCAAACCTAAACTCAATATATCCATGAAACAACTCCCCACTGTTCTCTTTGCCGAGCTCCTGGGAACCACCCTTTAGTTTCTGTCTCTATGAATTTGACTATTCTTAGGTACCTCATATAAGTGGAATTGTACAGTATTTGTCTTTTTGATGATTACAGTTTCATTTTAGCGAAAATTTACAAATCTGAATTGGCCCAAAGGAGAGACACAAAGGCGAGGTCTGCGAGGGTCCCAAATGCAAAGCTGCTGTTACCCTCAGGGATGTATTACCCTCAGCATTGTTGCCAGCTGGAGCGGGTCACCCAAGCTCGGTGTCCAGAGTTTTTCTGGAGGCTTCATTATGCAGACGTATGCAGACATGATTGATTGAATCACTGGTCACATGATTCAACTCAGTCTCAAGTGCCCCCTCCAGGTCAGGCTAATATCACATGACTCAGAGCTCCAACCCTCTCCTCATGTGGTTGGTCTCTGATATGGCCAGCCCCTAATCTGAGTCATTAGCATAAACTATGGAGAAGCCCACCACGAATCACCTCATTAGCATAAACAATCAGGCAAAGTCTTGGGGAGCCTATCATGAGTAATGAAGAAATACCGTGGGAAATACCAAGGGATTAGAAATGACCCGCCAGGGACAGGGGACGCAGGCCAGCCAAATTCTTTATTACACACCCTCCCAACTTGGTTGCCCTTAACCCGACACTCCCACGGGATTTCCTAGAAGACCAGTGAGCCATCCACTGACGAACAGGATGGGGATCCAGAGCTGGGCCTGGTCTGGTCATTTAGCTCTGTGTGGCCTTCGGCGAGTCACTTAACCTCTCTGCTACATGTCAGCTCCGTAAGGGCAGGGATGTGAATTTTGTTCCCTGGTGAGCCCCCAGGGCTTGGCACAGTGCCTGACAGGCATATAACAGGTGCTCAATCAAATATTTGTTGAATGAATGAATATACTTCAGTCACTGTACCTGCACCATGAGGATTGCTGTCAGAGTCTGATGTGTGGGGGCCCATGGGGAACTGTTAGGTGCCAGGCAGAGCGGAGGGGCAGTAATTCTCTCTCACCATAGGTGTGGTTGTGGCCAGGTTAGCCCCTCCTAGGTAATAGGTGCAGCCTTCTCTGAGGAGCTTTCTAGAGACTTCCTGCTTTGACTCAAGGGAGCGACTGGGAGAGGGAGGCTGGCCAGGTCCTATGACTCTCATGGGAGATCTGGAGGTCTTTTTCTAACACCTCGCCAGACCCCACTACCTCAGCCCAGTTTCCAAAGACCTAGTTTCCCAGAGAACAGGTGGGAGACGTCAACCTGCTTTTTCTGTCACAGGACAAGAAACAATAGGAAAACACGTTGGCTCCTGATACTTGTCTGGTCTTTCAGCACCAGTATTCAGGTCTGTATTTAGCAGATGAGGACACTGCAGCTTAGAGGTTAAGGTCTCACGGTAGCAGGTGGGAGAGAGGCTATGACTCCAGGCCCTGGCCGTCCAAAAGCCTGGCCTGGCCTGGCCTGGGGTGGACAGAGTCTCTGTAGTGAGCTGAACTGTGACCCCCAGAAGACGTGTCCGTGTCCAGGCACCTGTGAAGTGACCTACTCTGAGGAAAAGGGTCTTTGCAGCTGTAATCAGGTTAAGGATCTCAAGGTGAGGTCATCCTGTGTTAGTTATCCAGGTGGGCCTGAAGCCCAGTCACACGTGTCCTTACAAAAGACACACAGAGGAGAGACAGGGAGAAGAGGGGACGGGCACGTGCAGATGGAGACAGACATAGGAGGTGGCAGCCACGAGCCAAGAAATTCCTGGGGCCCCGGGAAGGGGGAAGAGCAAAGATGGAGTCTCCCCTAGAGCTCTCAGAGGGAGTACGGCCTACGGTGGCTGGCGCCTTGACTTTGGGCTTCTGGCCTCCAGAACCGGGAGAGAAGAAATGTCTGTGTTATGCCACCGAGTTGGTGGTAATTTGTCATAGCAACCACAAGAAGCTAATACAGACCCCTAAACTGTGCCCCGTGGGCTCCCCTCGGGATGGATCTAAAGAGGGACTAGGAGGGAAACCCAGGCGGAGGGGACAGTGAGAGACTACGGCAGACGTGGGGGGCATTCTGTCCAGCGCGCAGACTTCTCCCTCTTCTTTCTGGTTGGACAAGGCTCAGGGCCTCTGACCACCACCCTCCGCGGCGCAGTCAGAAGCTGAGGAAAGACACCGCCTCCTGAGTAGTCTAAGCCAATCACAGTGAGCCTTGTCTCCTTTGCCAGTGATTGGGTAAGGGTTGGGCATGTGACCCTGTGCTGGCCAATGGGACGTGAAAGGAAAGGTTCCTGGCTTCGGAAAAGGGATATAAGGGACCGGAGAGGCCGCTCATCCTCCGCCGGAGCTGTCAGCGGGGGGATGGATCGGCAGTAGCCGCCTGTGACCGTGAGGACAGTGAGCTTGCTCGCTGACGATGGCCGAGAGCAAAAGGAGAGGGCAAAGTGCCTGACTCCTGAGCATATTGCCTGGCAGCCTCCGGACTTCTTGTAGGACTTCTTGCTCCTCTGCCTGCAGACTTCTTGAACTTCTTGGGTCAGATTTCTGCACTTACAGCCAAAGAATCTCCACTCAGTGGTTTTTTGTTTTTTTTTTAAGATTTTATTTATGTATTTGAGAGCGAGAACATAAACAGGGGGAGGGGCAGAGGGAGAGGGAGAAGCAGACTCCCCACTGAGCAAGGAGCCAGACTCAACAGGACCGTGGGATCATGAGCTGAAGTCAGATGCTTCACCCAGTGAGCCACCCAGGAGCCCCTACTCAGTGGGGCTTCTGAGTAGTCTAAAACCACCTTCAGTGGTTTTTGAAGATTTTTTGTTTATCAAATCTCATAGTGAGGCATTTTACATTTGAACCCAGTACAGTCATGTAAAGAACCGAAATAATTCACAAGATAGTCTGAAATTTTAAAAAAAAATTTTTTTAGAGAGGAGGGAGGGGCAGAGGGAGAAAGAGAGGATTTTAAGCAGGCTTCACCCCCAGCGTGGAGCCCAATGTGGGCTCGATCTTGTGACCCTGAGATCATGATGAGCTGAAATCAAGAGTCCACCGATTAACCGACTGAGCCACCCAGGCACACCTGAAATTTTCTATTTTTTTTTTTTGTTGTTTGTTTCATTGCTAGTCACAATCTAGTAAACTGATATTATGAACTCCCTATGGTAATGACACACAACCTGACAAACACTATCTTAAATATACAGAAAGAGATGCCAAAGAGGCAGAGAGATAACTAAAGGAGGCAAGATCCAGTGGACCCTGCCTCCGACCCTGGGATATTACAGACATCACCAAGGTGGCTCGGGCACAAAGACAGATGGAGAGGGAGAAGCAGGGAAAGAGATGGATGGGAAGAACAAAACACAGAGCCGCTCACCCATAGACGCTGACGAGACACCCTGAGAAGGCAGAAAAGGAGACAGGTGACAGCCGATGGAAATCACAGAGGCCCAGGGACAGGGAGTGGGAGATGCAGAGACAGGAAATTTAAAACAAGACGCAGGGACAGAAACACAGGCCTGGAAATGAAGCTTGTAAGACTGAGCTGCTAAGAGACGGGTCTCAGACAGCCGAAGAGGGCCAGAGATGGGAGTGTGCAAGAGCCGGGGTCTTGGAAAACAGAGGCCAGTTTCGAGGCTGGGATTGGCCACTGATTGGCTCTGTGGCCTTGGCTGAGTCACATGGCCTCTCTCAACCTCTGGTTCTGTCTCTGAGAAATGGAGCGAATGATCTTTCACACGAGTGTCGAGAAAGTCACTATGGGTTTACTAGGTCTTTCCAGTCTCTGAGGTCCTGTTCTCAAAGACCCCTGCCCTTGACCGGATGGTGACTCTTAACTGCCACCCACCCAAGGCGTCTCCTGTGTCCCTCCCCCAACAGTCCCCTCCCCCACTTCTCTGCCCAAAGGAGGGAAACCCATTTCCCTAGGAACAGCTGTGTTTCCTCAACAAACAAATGTTCCCTTTAAACGTTTCTGAGGAGGAGCGGATGGTAATGAGCGAACATCTGGCCCATCGGCACACTTTCGTTTTTGGCAGCTCCGGAGCCCGCCAAGTGACTATTCCCTAATGTTCACCACGTCCCAGCACCTGCTATTCCCAATCAGGCTTGTACCACTACGCCTCAATTAAGAGCAGATGCAGGGCTGAGCGCGGGAGGAGCAAGAAACCCGCTTCCCAACGTCCCTCTGCTCTGCTCCAGCTCCAGAGAAGTGGTCTGAGAATAGCAAGGGTACCGGCTTTTGCCTTTGCCCTTCCGCCCTGCCTCTCTTCCCCCTCCCTCTCTCCTTCCCTCTCTGCCTCCCTCCTGCCTGCCTCCTTCCTTCCTCCCTTACCTCCTTCTCTCTTCCCTGCCCTCTCTTCTTCCTTCCTTCCCTCTTCTCTCCCCCTTCCCTCCCTCCTTCCTTCTCTCCCTCCTGCTCTCTCTCCCTCTTTGCTTGCTTCCTGCCTTCCTTCCTTTCCTCCCTCCTTCTTTCCTTCCCTCACCCAGCTACCTGTGCTCCAGCCTTTGGGGACGCAGACCTGAGTGACACATTCTTGCCCTCAAGTTGCCCACAAGGTCCTAACCGACACACTTCCTCCTTGCAATAGGGGTTGGCAGACTTGTCTCTAAAGGGCCAGATAAGGGGCGCCGGGGTGGTGCAGTCGGTTGAGCATCCAGCCCTTGGTTTCTGCTCAGGTTGTGATGTCAGGGTCTTGAGATCAAGCCCCACATTGGGCTCTGCACTCAGCATGGAGTCTGTTTAAAACTCTCTCTCTCTCTCCCTCTGCCCCCCTCACTTGCTCTCTCTCTCTTTCTCAGATAAGTAAATACATCTTTAAAGGGCCAGATAATAAACAGGGGGCTCTGCAGGCCGCACAGTCTCCATCACAACCACTCAAGTCTGTAGTTGTGGCACAAAAGCAGCCATGGACTATAGGTACGCGAATGAGCATAGCTGTGTTCCAATAACACCTTATTTATGGAAATGCTGGCAGGCTGGATTTAGCCGTCAGACGGGAATGTGTTGACCCCCGATATATTCCAACACCCTAAACTGAGTAGTAGCATCTTGGGGTATCTGCTGTAACTGTCCCCCCACCCATTGTGTGACATGAGCCCTACTTGCCCCCCTCCCAGCCGCTGAGGGGCACAGCTGATTGGACCAGGCTGATGCCTAACCCGTGCATGCCGGGCCACTCAGAGTCTTTCCCCGGCTTGGGAATTGGAAGGCCGATCTGACTGGGAGCTGAGTGTGGCGTCTGCCTCTTGCCCCCTGGATAGAGGAGCAGAAAAGGCCAGGTTGCAGAGCATGCAGATGGAGCAGTCCCTGGGGAGAGAGCCTGCCTGGGATCCCCGTGCCCTTCCAGACTCCGCCCCATCCCTTGCTAAGCCCTGACTGAATCCCAGCCCTGTGGGCCCCAAAGCCCCCAGGTCCTAATTAAGAAGTCTGCTTTTCTGTTTATGTTTGCTCAAGTTGGTACCTGCCTCAGCTCATCAAGTCAGGCACCCCGAGCCGCTTTCCGCCTCTGCACGCCGTTCGTGCAGCTATTGGCCACGTGCGCCACGGCTTGCCTGGGGCTAGATGGAGGCGCTGGCGGGTACGTCCTGGGCCTCCAGCAGCTGCGAGGGAGCACATCTGTAGTGGAGGTCAACATCCCTGTTCCTCACTCCAGCACAACCTGCCGTGTGCTGATAACGGGTGGGGAGTGGGAGTGGGGGAATCCGAGGGAGTGGGACCCCCGCCTGGGAAGGATCTTGGGGAATGAGTTGACTTTTCACTGAACAATAAGGGGAAGTGGCGTGAGGATAAGCAGCATTCTCCAAAGCAGTTTCACAGAACGCCAGTCCCAGGCGGGGTTTTATGGCACCCACTTTTCCTTAGCCGTAGACCTTGGAGGTGTCACCCATGCAGGTGAAAATGTGCCCCTCAAAGTTACTCACTCTTCCTGGCTCCCTTGCAGTCAGGGTGGTCATGTGACACACGTCTGACTCATGAGATGTAAACGGAAGTCTCCTGGGGAGAGCTTCCAGGGTATAAAGGTTCAGACCCACCTTTGCTCTTTGCCTTTCTCCTTCTTCCTGCCTGGAGTGCGGCTGTGGTGCCGGAAAGGGCTGCGCCATTTTGCAGCCGTGGGGATGGCAGCTGCATGTGAAGGGTGGCAGGACGGAAGATAAAAGGGGCCCGGGCCCCCAGTGCCATGTCCGAGCCTCCACATGGCCCGGGCTGCCTGTCTCCATACTGGGTCCCGGCCACTAATGGGGAGAGATAGTTCTCTTGTAGCTCAACGCATTCCTAACTAGTGCAGTGTTTTGTGACAAACGGGGACTGTGGACAAATTATGTTGGGGCATGCCAGTTTTCACCATCAGAGATTCACAAAATAGATGAGATTATTCAAGCCCCGAGAAATCTGAATGTAAAGATAACTGCTTAACTCAATATTTCCCAAGATGTTTGTCCACCAGCAGCTGCCCCACTCCCTTCCAGGACACCCATGGGCATGCCACGGAACACACTTTGGGAAACAAGCTATAGAGGAAACAGTGCAGGGCTTTGGAGTTCAGAAGATTTGGGTTGAATGCTGTGTGGCTTTGGGCATGACATTGAAATCTCTCTGGTCCTGAGATTCCTGCTCCATCAAGGGAGGGTCGTACAGACGGAAGATAACCCAGGTAAAGCTCCTGGCACTGTACCTGGCTCCTAGTCTTTCACCATTCTCATTCACCACGGGTCACGTTCAGAAAGAATATGGCATTGGACGCAAAAGACTGTGGCTGGAGTAATGGCTCCACCACTCCCTCCTGTGACCCCAGGGAAGGGACTCACTTCTCAGAGCCTGTGTGTTCTGAACCGTAGCACTGAGCCGATAATGTCCACGTGGGCGAGAGGCGGCCTGTGAAGAGGTCTGGCCCAGAGACAGCGCTCACCCAATGTCAGAGTTGTTGTCTGAGCCCAGGCCTGCCCCCCAGTCCTGCCACCAGTCCCTAGAGGGCCCGCCCTACCTCCTCCACCCCTGGAAGGCTACACACCCAGCATTTAGCTCAGGAGCTCGGGCTGGATTGCCTTTGAATTTTTGTTTTGTCAACTGCCCGCCTTGCCCCCCAGCGCATGTCCCGTCTTCCTCAGGGATGGCCACTGGGCCCCTCTGGAGAACCCCCAGGGCAGCCCCTCTGCTCCAGCCCACTCTTTCGCCTTGCTGCCCAAGCCTGCAGAGCTAGTGCAGCTCCCTGCCTTTCCCGGGGCACCCCCACCCCCCACATCACCAGGCTCAGTGAGCGGTGGAGTCCTGGTGCTGCCATGGGGGGCCTTCGGGGATCACCTCCCTTCCTTGCCTCCGTTTCCTCCTCTGTAAGAGGAGGGATTTGCCGTGGGTGGTCTTGAAAGTGGGGATGAGGACATGATAAGACTTGCTTCCCAGGGATGTGAGGAAGATGGGGTGAGAAAAACTGCAAGTGACAACCCGACATTCTCTGGTCACTACTGTCCATCTTTTGTCTACCCGGCTTCTCTTTCGAGGCCTTTCATGTCCTCAGGTACGCTCCCCGCTCAGAGCCCGGATCTTCACTTTGCATGGAACACTTATTGCATGCCAGCTGCGGCTAGCTGCTTCCCCAACAACTCTCTGGAATGCTCCCAGACCCGCCAGATAGCCCTGGGCTCCCTCTGAGTCTTTCCCCTGCCTGAGCAGCCCCACCTGCTGCCCCTTGGAACTGGGCTGTGTGGCCACTGTGCACCCAGTCCGTGCTGCTCTGGTCCTGCCACAGCCTGGGGCTGGTGGCAGGCACCATCTTGCTTAGCCCGGGCACAAATGCACGTCCTACCCTTAGAAAGAAATGCACCCAAAGGCTTGTGGCCACTTGGGTCTTTCCCTCTTGCTCCTAGCACTCTCCACCCCACTCAGGGCCTCTCACCACGGACCACAGGGCAAAGGTCCTTCCTCCAACTGGCTAATTCCATGGGAAGTTCAGAGGGTGTTTGGAGGCCGGGAGGGATGGGTATCAGAGAGGGGCAGTGGTCTTGGGCTTCTCCCCAGGAAGAGAAAGCAGAGGCTGCAGGAGCAGACCCAGCTTTGAGAAAGCAGACACCCCAAGGCAGGGCCAGCTCTAAGTGGGGTCCCCCTGCTCTGTCCCTCCAGGCCCCACTCGCTCACGCCAGGGCGGAGGCTCTGTAGCATGGAGGGCCCCTTCCGCGCCAGGTGGAAGGTGGATGAGAGAGAATGCAGGAAACCAGTTCAGGGCAGTGAGGGGGACATGCTTGCCCAGTGTCTTACAGCAAGTCTACTGGTTCCTGGCCTCCCTGCCCCCTTTCCCTTCTGACTGTTGGATCCAAGCACTCCCCCAAGAAGCCTCTGTGGGGAGCCACATTTCTCACTGTCATCCCCCACCCCCAGGGCATCGACTTTGGCTCCAGGCCCCCTCGAGGGACCCCCAGGCTGCCCTGTGTCTGTGTTCACCATATGAAGGGCAGGCGGTGGCCCTGAGAGAGGGCCAGCCAAAGACACGTAGCTGCCAGCTACCTTTCCAACTTCAGTGCCCCTAGAGACAAGGTGAGGCCCTAGGATTGCTGTGCTGGGTTGGGGTGTCAACTTGCACCTCTGCTCCCCCGTAAAGCTCAGAACTGCCTTTCCCAGAATCCCCTTCCTTGTGGAGTTTAAGTTGGCAAGATTTGCAAAATGGAGTTCAGAGTTTGGGGTCAGGCCAAGCACACAGAGGTGCCCAGTGGGCCCAGCTTGTCCTCAGTCCCCTCCTGTCCCATGTCCAGCTTGTCTTCCTGACTGCAGGCCTTGCCAACTATCAGCGGTCCTGAGGCCACCACCGCACACCTCCATAGAGCAGCCACCGCCCAGACCTCTCTCCATGGCCCCCTTCTCCAATTTCCCCACAGGCTGGGGCCTGCCTACCACACCAGGCCTGAATCCCGTAGATGCCCAGGGAACGAGTGGCATAGCGGAAACACAGCTCCTCCCAGAGAGGCTGTGGGGCGTAGGGGCCAGAACACAGGCAGACAAATCCCAGCCCCAGTGCCCACCACCTAAAAGAGCTCAGTGTCACTGCCTCCTTCCTGGCCCCACCCCATGGAGGTTCAGATTCCCCATCCAGAAAATTTGGATAATAGTAGCTCTCTGTAGGGTGGTCATGAGAGTTTGAGATCATGTCATAAGCCCCTAGCCGTGGAAGGTTCCCCTTAAAGGGTCCATGGTACAATTACCTTGTATTATATCAACATTCATATTACTTGTTTTCCAGAACATATGCTCTTTTCACAATGAATGTACTTAAAAAAAATGTACTTAAAAAAAATACCAGTAAAGAAAAATTAAACACCAAGTATGTGCTGCACCCCAGCACAGCTTCCTATGAGCCCTGGTCCCTCTTTGAGGAACTCCCCCAGTTTCTGTGACTGGTCTGGGGTCTCGTCTATACTTGGGTCTAAGACATGTCACAGTTCTCGACGTTCCTAGATGAAGCTCGGCCTGAATCCACATGCCCCCTGTACTGTGGTTATAAGGGCCACTTTGTGTATTTCTGCCACATCGTATTTTTTCCCCACTCCCTTCTCAGATCTTACAGGAAGTCTGATCACATGGCATCCCGGAACATAGGGCAGGGCCTGGCCCGAGGCCTGGCTGTGGCTGTTGACAATGCCACTGGCCCTTGCTCTGCAGACGATTGCATGGGGCCCTGTCTTTTTCCTGTGTCCCCTGCTGCATGGGGCTGGCTGTGAGATGCTCCACTCTTCTGGCTGTGCCCAGAGCCACCAAAGACGCTGTCCAGTCCCCAACCCCCACTACCAGCCCCTCAAGGCCCTCCCTATATAGGGGAGCAGGCATAGGACACTACTTTGGAACTTAAAACCCCCATCACCTCTACCCCCAACAGAGCATGGAGAGGCTCCCATCACCTTCCAGGTATCACATACCAACTGTCCCACCCTCAAGGCTCTCCCCTACCACCCCCTGTCCCTGGGGAAACACCAGATCCACTCCCAGAATGGACCAAACCTGGTGACAGCCTCTGAAACATACAAAAGTCACTGCCCACCTCTGCCCAACCCTGGAACCCAAAGGCTTGGGCTCCCCTTCCCAGGGAGAGGGAGAGAGATCTTTCATTGTCTTCCTCCACAAAAATATGATATTAAATATTTTCCCAACAAATCACCTGTAACCTCACTGCTCAGGCCCCTGGGGCTCACCTACCTGCCAAGACTCCTGGATTTCTGGAGAAGGAGCCAGTTCCCTGCAGCCAGCCACCAAGTGCTCATCCACCTAAGATGGGCTTAGCTCCCAACTCAGAATGGGATTTGCTCTCTGTGATTTGCTAAGGGCGATGCTAAAATGAGTTCATATCCATTGCTCCTCCCAAGTGTCACATCCAAAGTGGAAGGGGTGGGAAGAAAGCATGAAGGCTTAGAATCTTGAGGGCTTTCAAAAATCTATTAATATGTAAGCCTCCAGGTGGCAAGCGGCCATATTATTTATCACCCACTAGGGAGGTTATTTATCCTTAGTAGTGACCAAGTGATCTATCAGAGAAAAAGAGGGGTCATTAGTAATTGTGCTGGGAAGCGAGTGTAGATCAGGCCTTTCCCAGGCAGGCTTGGATTTGTGGTTACCCATTTATTGAGACCTAGGATCTATTATTTTATCTTGTTAGCTTCTGTGAAGTCTGGGCAAGTTTCATGGTCTCTAAACTGCATGCGTGTAGAAAAAAGGAAGTAATGTTGAGAGTTGGGAGGTGATGTGCCCAAGGCCAGGGGGACAGTTAGGCCAGCCTCTGGTTTTCCAGATGGGGTCTGTCTTCCACAGCGCTTGTCTCTGGCCCCTCCCCTCATCAGGCTGGTTCAGGGCTCCCCTGTCTGTCCAGAGAACCTCCAAGGGGTCCAGTCCTCAAGGTAGTTCCCAGCATCCTAGCTTCTGGGCCAGAAAGGGACACATCAGGAACTCTGAAGGCAGATGTCACAGGGATCTTTATGGTGTGGGTGAGGAGAAACCCTGTCCTGAGGCCGGGAGCTGGATGAGATGACCTCCGGGGACCCTAACCACTGGGAAGAGAAAGGAACTCCCAGACCCCACCTCGTTGCCGAGTGCTGCATTGTGCCATGAGCACCACAAGAGGGCGCCCTTGCACCAAAAAAGACAGTTGCCTAAAAAAGTTTTCCCAGAGCCACAGAGCCGAGAAAGGCCTTTTCCATTTTTTATTACTTGTTTGATTGTCTTTTTAATTTTTTTTTAAATTTTGAAACAGTATCATACATAAATGAAAGTTGCATGTGCAATACGGTAACTTTTGCCCTGAACCATTAAGAATAAGTTGCTACAATGATACTCCATGTCTACCAAATTCTTCAGGGCGTACTTCCTACAAGAGTACATCCTTGGGGCACCTGGGCGGCTCAGTCGATTACGCGGCTGCCTTCGGCTCAGGTCATGATCTCAGGGTCCTGGGATCGAGTCCCATGTGGGACTCTGCTTCTGCTGGGAGCCTGCTTCTCCCTCTCCCTCGGTCCTTCCCCCTGCTTGTGCTCGCTCTGTCTCTCTCAAATAAATAAAATATTAAAAAAAAAAAAAGTACGTCCTTGTTTGTAGGAAATACACCCTAAAGAATTTGGTGGACACGGGGTCTCACGGCAGCAACTTACTCTCGAGGACGTACTCTAACCACAGGACAGCACAGTAACGTGGAAACATCACTGCCACCCAATCCATAGCCCCTGTTCATGTTTTGCCAGTTTTCCCCATAATGTTCTTTGTAGCAAAAGTGTCCAGATCGGAAACATTCGTGCACTTCGCTGTCAAGACCCTTTAGCCTCCTTCAGTCCAGAACAGTTCCTTGGTATTTCTTTGACTTTTATGAGCCCACGCTGCTGGAAGATGTCCCTCCACTTGGAGTTTTCTGACATAGTTCATGATTGGACTCGGGTCCTGCGTCGCTAGCGGGAATTCCACAGCGCTGTTCTCTGATGCTGATGAGTCTTCTCGTTGCTCCTACCAGCTGGGGCGTGATTTCAGTTTGTCTCATTCCTGAGGATGTTCACCTTGATCCCTTGACTTGGGTGCTATCCGCCAGACTTCTCCACTGCAACGTTATTCTTTTGTCCTCTGGAACTGATAAATATTTTGTGGAAGGTACTTTGACATCATGTAACTATCTTGTTCCATTTATTTGTTCATTTACTTACATGAGTACGGACTCACGGCTTCTTATTTGATTCTCTGGGTTATGATCTGTTGGCAACATTACAGAATTGGGTGCTCAGATTGTCCCAGATTTGCTCGTGCGGCTCCTTCGGGGTGGCACCTGTGTCCTTGGGGCACATCCCCGTCATTCTTAGAGCCCTTCTTTGCTTTCTGGCACCACAAGATGTTTTGCGCTTATCTTGTACTTTCTCTGCCCTGGTTCTGGAATCAGCCACCGCTCCGGGGAGTGCTGGTTCCCCAAATGGACACTGATATTTAGAAGCCAAGATCTGGGTACTAGGTGTGCTTGATGCTCTTGGGACGTCGCTGCTCCCAGGTGCTCTCAGTGGTTAGAGCTAGAGAAGATGTACATATTTATACACACGTTTACATGTTTATATCAATATATGCATGTTCATATCTATCTATCTATCTATCTATCTATCTATCTATCTATCTATCAATCATCTGTCCGTGCATCTGTCCTGCAGCCACCTTCCTCCCGGGGATTGGTTCCCTCCCCCGCCCCCCGCCGGCTCCACCTGGCTGCTGCCAGTGGGGTGCCCTCCTCACCCCACATGGTCCCCAACACTCTGTGGAGCTGCCACGCCTCGTGCCACACGGATGGCCTCCTCACACCATACAGCCTCTGACTCCTCTCTCTGGGGGCCTCCTCTGAGGTTCCAGAGCCTCCAGTTCCTGAACCTTCTAAAAACTCTGCAGTGTAAGCCCAGTTGGCTCTGGCTCTCCCCACTAGCACGTTAGTATTCTAACTCCTTGGCATTCTGTCTTCTGATCTTTTGTTGCCATTGTTTCTTCTCCTGTTCTCCCAATCTTTATACTTTTAAAAAAGTCGCTCTTTCTGGTTTTTGTGGTGAGGACTGAGGAGGCAGCCAAAGTAGATATGGGTGTCTAATCTGCCATCTTGACTCATTCCTCTTGTCCAGCCCCCATGACAGATGGACTTTTTGGTTATCATCTGTACAGTCCCAGCTCCCCAGCTGGACTGTGAGGCCCTAGCTGGGCACAGGAGAGAAACTCAGCACATCTTTGACAGACAGATATGTCCTTTCTGCGAAGTATATGGCGAAGAGGGGGTCTGGGACACCTTGCCATCCATCATTCCTTCCACACACCACAAATTACAGTGGTTCCACCAGGAATTTGAGTCTGAGGCCCTACTGACCTCATCCTGCCCCCCTGGAGAGCGTTCAGTCAGCCCCAGGCTGCTCCTGGGCCCTGGGCAGCCCTGTGCAGGGGCAGGATGGTGTCAGAGAATGGGCTGGGCTTTGGAGCAGTCATGAATGTATCAGCTCCCAGCCCCACTGCTCCCTTGCATGCCCTTGGGTAGGCTTCCAACTGCTATGTCCACAGATGTAAGATGGGGAGAATTGGTGCTGTTGTCCTGTTGCAGGTGTTTCTCAGCACCTGTGTGGTTGGGGCCATGTGGCTAGTTCTGGCTGATGACTTAAGAGCCGAAGTGATGTATGTATTTTTTTTTTAAGATTTGTTTATTTGAGAGAGAGAGAGAGCGTGAGCATGTGTGTGAGTTGGGGGAGGGGCAGAGGCAGAGAATCCCCAAGAAGACTCTCTGCTGAGCACGGAGCTGACGCAGGGCTCCAACCCACAACCCATGAGATCATGACCTGAGCAGAAACCGTGTCGGACGCTTAGCCAACTTAGCCACCCAGGCGCCCCGTGACGTGTGTATTTTTGAGTTTGATCATGTAATCCCTGATGCAGGACCCTCCAGAGCCTCCCTCCCTGTGCTGGTGTGGTCAGTGGTGTTTCACGTGGCAGCTGCTTCTCAGTCTGGGTCTCAGAGTGAGAACAAGGCTGACGTGGCTCAGAAATCCCAGCCACGCAAAGTCATAAACGGGACACAAGCCTAGTGTCGGCTGCGGGAATGTGAGGCTTCTTGGCCACTGCAGCATAAACCAGCTTTCCTGACTGGTCCACCCCATAGCGTCGTGAGGATCCCATAGCAACGATCCTGGTGTGCGCTGGGCTCTCAGCAGGTACTCAATACATGTGATCTTTTGGGGGCTCCAAGAGACCCGAGAGAGAGAGTATGTGACTCAGGCAGCCCATCCCACATCAGGCACAAGACTGAAAGATCACTAAGGGGGCTGACATGGCCACTCTTAGGGCAAAGAGACCCACATTGACTCAGCCCCCAGCCCGATGCAGGGCTCACAGATGTGCACTGAGCAACACTGTGTGACAGGCCTGGGCGGCTGCTCATGACACAAAGTCAGAGAGGCCTGGTCTGTTTGGGGTCACAGACACAAGGGACCATCTCGTGTAATGACCAGGTGACAGGAGGATGAAGCGGTAGTTCTGACACTTTGGGGTGCTGGGTCCCTCGGAGACCACAGTGAGAGCAGGGGCCTCCCTTTCCGGGAAGTCACACACAAGCATCTGTGTGCACACGCACACATTTCTGCAGACACTTTCAGGGGGTTTGGCCCCAGGTAAAAATGCCTGAGCCAGGGAAGCCCAGAGGCCCGTGTAGGTGACAGGCACCTGGCCACGTGTGATCTTGGGGAAGGCTGCCTGCAGGAGGCGCCAAGTCTGAGTTCCTGCCCCCAGGAGCTCATCGTCTAGGCATGGGGGAGAAAACCCACCACTCAGGTAAAGAGCCGGTGGGGGGCCTCTGGGAAGGTGGGTCCTGGCTTGGGTTTGGGGGGAACTCAGAGATGATAGCCAAGAGAAGCCTCCGTGTGCTCATCTATGAAATGGGCATAACACAAACCCTTGCCCTGCCTGCCCCACAGGAGCCTTGCAAGGCTCAAATACGGGCGTGGGGTTGAAAGGCCTTTCCCGATCTGGAAGCCCTATAAGAACAGAAGTTCATTTCAAAATTCCTTCCTATTCTTCCCAGGGAGTTAGGCAGGACAGATCATTTTATCCCCTTTTTACAGATGAGGAAACTGAGGCACAGAGACGTTAAGTGACTTGCCTGAGGTCCCACAGACAGTGAGTGGCAGAGCCAGGGTCACAGGCCTGTGAGTCTGGTCTCATCTCTGCTTCCCCAATCACTTCTGCACAAAATCTCCATGGAAGGAAAATCTCAGTGAGTTCCACCCTGCTGGGGGTACTTCTCCTGCCTTGGGGTCCACTGTCCTGGCAGCAAACGAGCGGGTCAGGGGACATCACCCAAGGAGGACAAACAGGAGGCTGTGCCTCGATCCCTCCCGACACACTGGAGTTCGGCAATGGAGGGAAGCCCATCAGCTGCAGCTGGGTACTGACAAGATGTGGCAGATGTGGTTAATGTGGCCGCACATTTCTCGCAGGCTCAGGCCCTGCTGATCACGAAAGGGGCCTTGCCCTCGATTCCACGTGCCCAGGAGCTGGTGACTCACCGCACCCTGGTCTGTGGTCGTGAAGTATGTCATCCCTCCATATGGTCCTCGAACGCGGCCCCTGTGCAGCCACCTGTGACTAAGCCCGCCTTAGTCAACAAGCAAGGCTAGAGGCTGGGGACATTTGGTGGGTGAAAGCTGTCGAGGATATTGGGGGGCTGTGTGTTTTTTCTGGCACCAGGCTCAGGGTGACTAAGTGAGGCATGCATAACCGTAAAAACAACCCGTCCCACTTATGCAGTCTTGATAGGCTTCAAAACTGTGCCCACACAGGATCTCGCTGGTCCCTGCGGCCGTCAGGTCAGCGAGGGTGGGCAGATCTAGTCACCCTGCGGCGTGAGCGCAGAGATAGGGAGCGGGCCCACGGGGGCCACGCCTCTCCAGCCCTTGCTGCGGGCAGACATCACTCATGTCATATCCCTCTTTCTTTCCGGTTCCGGGTCCTTCCCCACACAGCCCTCTGGCAGCATCGGTGGAGCACTGGCATCCCTGGGGCAGTGGGAGGAGGTCAAGGGCCTAAGCAGGTGGGTGACCCGGGGCAAGTCTTGTCGGTTTCCCATCTGAGACAGGAAGATGGACCAGAAGCCCTACGTCTCTGTGGAATGCTCTGTTGACAAGTCATGTCTCATCTTTCTCTGCTTCCTTCAACCCCACTGTAGCTCTGGCTCTCGTTACGTCTGAGGGACCCCGTCATGGTCTCCTCTCTGGCTCTGGTGCGTTGTGGGAGCTTACCAGCACGCCCTTCCTAGAGTTCTCTGTTCAACGCTTCTAAAGGCTCTTCGTGGCTCCCGAGAGAGCCCAGCTGTCCGTGACCTGGCCCTTCGGCTCATCGCCCAATGCAATCCTTCACTCACGTTTCAGCCAAAGCGAACGTTTGGCCCTGTGTGAGGCCCCCACTGTCCCACCCCTGGGCCTTTGCCCATGCGGTCCCCTCCTCCTAGGTGCCTGCCCTCACCACTCCTCTCCGTATCTGCTTCTCAGAGCCTTCCCCGTCCTCAAAGGCCATCTTGGCAAATGCTGCCACCTCCTTAACCCCTTCACGGAGTCCCCACAATAGGGGGTGCTCTCTCCCTCCTGTAAATGTTAGACTACTTTTCTTCTCCTCTTTCCACACGCCTATCCCTGGCCCTCCCTCCACCTTCTGACTTACTCCGGAAATTCCAGGTGATTCAGCCCGCGCTGTGTACAAACAGGAGGATCACCTGGCCTGTCCCCCTTCCTTCCCGAGGAGAAGTCACGACAAAGGAATTTTCTGAGACCTACTATGTGCACCTGGCAGGGGCTCTAGGCACCCTCGGTTGTTCTTTTTCCCTAGGGCGGCGTGGCTTCAGTTCTGGAGAGGGACCACCTTTGTGAAGTCTGTGCCCTGGGGGAAGAGGAAGACAGAGGCCAATCAGGGGACAGGGCTCCCCCACTTTCTTCCTTTGTGAGACATGGTGAGGATCTGTTCCCTAACTGTGGGGACAAGGTGCTTGTAGGCCTCTGTGCCTGTGCTCAGGCCGTTTCCACCATTTGGGCTGCACTTCCGCTCCCTCCCTCCCTCCATCTAGATCCTCCTGACTCAGTGCCACCTCCTCTGAGAAGGCCTCCCCGACTGCCTCACCTGGAAAGACCTCTGCTTGCAGACTCCCTTAGCCCTTTCACTGTGCCTGTCATGAGTGCTCGTCTAGCCCCACCTCCCCTGTGTTCAGGTGACAGCACTTGTCCCAGTTCAGGGAGGTCTTTGAGGCCAGGGTCTATGTCTGAGCTTCCCTGACTCCCCTGGGCCGAGACATACTGACAGGTGGGTACCCACCAAGATCTGTGGCTCAGAATAAACAGTGAGCATCGAGCAGAGACTTGAGAGAATTAAGTCTCGTGATGACCTCTTCTGAGAGGCCGTCTCACCCCCCACGCCACCAGGTGAAGGGTCTAGAAAAGCAAGCGAGGCCTGAGGGAGCTGCTGAGAAAGATTTCGGGCCCCTCCCCTCCCTCTCCTGGCTGACTAGGTTCATGCCCAATTCTAGGGCATGGTAATGAAAACCAGCCCTCGTGGAGGCGTTTCTAGGCCTGGAGCCAGGTGGCTGGGCTTCCCCATGATTGCCCTCCCGCCTGTGACCCCGAAGGGCCTCGGGCTCTTCCACCTGGAGGAGGGATGGCTTGGGAAGAGGCCAGCCGAGTTAGAGGGGCTGCGTGGGCCCATGTGGACGGAGGGTCTGAGTTCCAAGCCTGGCTGTGTCGCTGACTGGCTGGTGACAGTGGGTAAGTGGCTTCGTCTCTCTGAGCCCCCATTTCCTGGCTTTAAAACAGAGCTAGGCATCACAAAAAGACAAGTACTGTATGATTCCTCTTGTCTGAGGGCCTAGGGTGGGCACCCTCGGAGGGACGGGAAATAGGGGGGACTGTTTGGGCCGAGTTTGTTTTGCGAGATGAAAGCATCCTGGAGACCAGTCGTACAACGTGAATACAGTTAGCACTCCTGAACGCTACACTTAAGAATGGTTAAGAGGGTGACTTGTACTTCGTGGGTATCTTACCGCAATGCATTTGTTTTTCATCTAAAAAAGGGAGCTAGGAGAGCATTTACGTCCTGGGGTGGTTGTAGGACTTCAGTGGGTTGCCCCTCCTCGGTCGCTCTGCACGCGCGTGGTGTGGAAAAGTCACATAATAAATCCTGCCTCTTCTGGCCCTTTCTTTACAAAGGGCGGTCCCCACAGCTGTGGTGGTGCTGACTGCTCGCCGTGGCAGGTGGTGAGCTTCTCGGCAGAAGCGGTGTGCAAGTCGAGGCCAGGTGGCCAAGCGGTTGGACTCCCTTCTCAGTCAAGGATTTGGGTGGTTTCTGAGCTGCACCTGTCCTGTCCTGTCCCACCACCATGGGCTTGTATCTCTGTCTTTCTGCCCCTGCACCGACAACCCATCCAGACCAGGTCCGCAGTCCTGCCTCCCTGGCCACCCCCTGCCCTGCAGGAGCTCCTGGGCGGTGCTGAGCAAGGGAGGAACCAGCAAGAGAACCAGGGGCCACATTTTGCTGTTTTCTCTGGACTCAGGCCCCTGCGAGCCCCAGAATGGCCAGCTGGTGGGGAGGGCTCAGGGTTAAGGGGAAAGTTGGGGTCCGGGGGAGGTGAGCTCAATCCTGCCCTCCCTTCTCTGTGTGAGGGCCAGATGCCAGCACCCCTTTCATAGGGTCCTTGTGATAGCAAATGACAGAATGCAGGGAAGGGCCTGGAACACAGTGAACCCTCAGCAAACTGTGATTTCTGTAAATTGTTCATTTTTGAGTATTTAGTAGTGTGTGTATAATTTGTTTCTGAGAGAGAAGGATGGAGGTAGAGGGGAGGGAGAGAAGGTTTCCAGGCCCAACCACAGGAGCTGGAGCCTTCCTGGGGTTAGGTGCCTTCCACATTTCTTCCCATGCTCAGCCACGACCTCTGTCAGAGCAGGTCAAGAGGTCCAAATACCCAGTTCCCCAGAACCCCTGGGGAGCCCTCCAAGGACCCCCCCCCAGCTAGTCCTCCCTCAGTAGACAGAGGCCTGGAGGGGGGCAGGGACACCCCAGGAGCCAAATCTTCAGCCCAGGGCTCTCTGCTCTCCCAAGTGGAGCCCCCTCTTAGCCCACCGCCCACACGGGGTCTTGGGCTCCGCCCAGCTTGCCAGATGTGGCTTGAAAGCTGGCTCCATTTCCTCTGTCCCAGGGGAGTTCACTCACCTGTAGGAAGTCTCAGTAAAGAGGAAACTTCTGTAGGTGTCCAAAAGCAGTTTGGAAGTAATGCTTCCCAGGAACAGTATTGGAAAACCCATTGCAGGACAGCCCAGGTCTCACCTGGCAGGCAAGAGCGGGGAGCACCGGTGGCAATCAGGTCTCTAACTTCCTATGAACGCTCTAGGAGAGGAAGCCAGGAGGTTGAGGTCCAGCGGGGCCAGGGTTCAAGTGAGACAGAGTCAGGACACGTCCCACTGGTCTCCCACCTGCACGACAACTGTTAGTGGTAATTGTACACTTGCAACAATCATAACTTTAAAAAAGAGCTAATATTTCTTTGTGCACTTGCTGTGGGTTATACCACTGCTCCAGGTGGTTTGACAGAGATTATCTTTCTTGATCTTTATCACAACAATGGAGTAGACACTTCTACTCTCTCCATTTTACATGGGAGGAAACTGAGGTCAGAGCAGGGAAACCAAGCCATGAAGCTGGAACGGGGAGGGTTGGGATTCCAGACCCCACCTCTTACTCCCTCTAAAAGTCCCATGGGCACAGGATATGAACCTCTGGCTCAGACACTTCTTGTGGGGGTCAAACCAGTGTGTGCAAAGGCCCTCGGGAGACTGCATATGGAGTTATTAATAAAATAACAAACTCCGTCTCTAGATAGTCTCAGACCCAAACATATAACCAGCCCACTTTTTCTTCAAGAACAGTGAGTAGGGTCCACCTGCCCAGAGGAGGCAATGGAAGGGGCTGGTGGCAATGACGACTGTCTCAGTGTTGAGGATGCGGCCACGTTGGAACCAGTGAGCATTTCTTTGAGCTGGGTAGAGCTCATTTGATCCAGTTAGACTGAGCCTGAATCGATTTTAAAAGGTCTAAGTTAGGCCACCTGGGTGGCTCAGCCAGTGAAGCGTCTGCCTTCGGCTCAGGTCATGATCCCGGGGTCCTGGGATTGAGCCCCATGGTGGGCTCCCTGCTCAGCAGGGAGTCTTCTTCTCCCTCTCCCTCTGCTGCTCCCCCTGTTTGTGCTCTCTCTCTCTCTCAAATAAATAAATAAAATCTTAAAAAATAAAAAGGTCTAAATTAGTGTGATCCAATCAGATCACATTAGAACCGGTTTTTCTCCTGATCTGGTCAGAATCAGAATGAGTTGGAACTAGCTTGGGCTGGTTAGAAGTGGTTTGGGCCTGTTGTGACTGGTTTGATGCAGCCAAAACCTTCCTGGAATGGTCCTAACCCCTGGCTCTGGTTTGTACAGGAGCCGCTCCGAGAACATATTAGAAGTTGGGGTGCAGCAGGTTAAGATGTGGAAGTGTGGCAGGTCAGGGTAGTGAGAGCCAGGTCTGGCCCTGCCGGGGAGGGTCTTGAATGCCAAGCTGGAGAGCATATGATGTCAGAGCCACACTCACACCACACATCACCCCCCAGTGCTGCACAGGCCACATGCCTGTAAATCAATTAGCCTCTTGCCCAATGATTAATGGGAGGGAAGCTTTCATCACTTGTTCTGGGTAAATTATTGCATATGGAAGCACATCTTTGATTTTATGAGTTCTTGCTGGAGCATGAAATTTCCTGGAGAGGGTTCCCTGAAGAATGTGGAACCCCTGCAGCCCTCCCGTGCCCCACCCCCCGGCCATGTGTACCCCACTCCCTGCCTCCCCCCTTGCTGCCTCCTCTTCCCCTCCCTCCCTAGCTGTGTCTCTCCAGGAGTCTCTGCGCTATCTTCCCAGGCCGAAGGGCTCCCTAGGGCCCAGGAGTAAGGAGGGCTGGAGGAGCTAGTGTTTGCCAGACCCAGGGCCAGTTGTGCCTTGTAGACAACAAGTGTGATGGGGTAGGAAGGGATGGCCCAGCACAGACACTGACGTCTCACCGTGTGGGCAGATATCATCTACACAGGCCAGACCAACCTACAGACAGGGAGCTGGCAGTGGCGGGGGGCAGAGCATCCAGGGGGCTTCCTGCAGGAGGAGCTGGTCTACAAAGCCATGGGTGGCTCCAGATAGGGTCCAAAGTAGAAACCCAGGTGGTTAGTTTTCGGGAAGATCCTTTAGAACGCACACAGGCTGGACCCTCTTTTGTCCAGAGGCCCTGAGTGGAAGGGGCCGGCTCCAGGCCACAAAACCGGGACAAGCAGCAGCTCCCGCAGCCCCCCCCTCCCCCAGCCCTGCCTCCCTCAGGAAGTGCTGTCTGTCTTCAGGGCTCTTCCATCCACCCTGCCCATACCTGGAGCACCAGCCTGACCCCCTGAGGGCCTGGGAGCTCAGATCAGCCGTGGTGTTTATGAGCACAGGTCCTACAGGCCCTGGAGCCAGACAGACCTGGACCCGAGTCTGTGGCCCTGCTTCACTAGCTGAGCAACCTTGGGCCAGAGTCTTCACCTTTCCGAGCCTCAGTTTACTTGTCCATAAAATGGGGATAATACTAGAAGTCAGCTCATAGGATTGTTGGGGAGTTTAAATGAACTGATAAGCAAAGTGTCTAGCCGTTCTCCTAGTGGTTAATGGATAATACTGTTAACGTCTACCTTAATGATTAGTATTATCGCTGAGCCCTTACTCTTGGTCAGAGAGGCACTAGAAGATGACTCTGAGGACCGGGTTAGAGTAACTGCTCAGCACCGTCTTACTTGATGGATGGCTGTGTGGCCTCAGTTTGCCCATCTGTAAAGGGGGGTAAGTACCTCCGCTCTGCCTGCCTCCCAAGGTCATTGTAAGAATCCAGAAATGCGAAAGTGCTTTGAAAACTGACTATTCTGGGGGTGTCTGGGTGGCTCCATCAGTTAAGCATCTGCCTTCGGCTCAGGTCATGATCTCAGGGTCCTGGGATGGAGCCCCGTGTCAGGCTCCTAGCTCAGTGGGGAGCCTGCTTCTCTCTCTTCCTCTGCTCCTCCCCATCGCTTGTGCTTTGTCTCTCTCTCTCTCTCTCTCTCTCAAATAATTAAAATCATTAAAACAAACAAACAAACAAAGCCTGGCTGTTCTGGGGGACACAGAGATGACTGCCCACTTCTTCTGGGACGCTGCCAGAAGTGCAGTCAGTGGTCAGGTGGCCTCCGACTGTCAGCCCCTTCAGCTGCAGATGCCCGCCTTGCCCGAGGCCGGGCCTCCCTGGGGCAGCCTGCAGCCAGGGGCTGAGCAGGGGCAGGGCACATAGACCTGGGCATTTGGGTCCACAAGGGGTGTTCTGTTGGGCACTGGCCAAGCTACATCGAGGTTCACCTCTGCCCACTCCTTCCCCCCTTTTTCCTCTCACACGTGTGGACCCCTCATAATATCTTGTACCCCAGACTTCACCTCTGACTGCTTTCGGGGAACCCAACCTGCAAAAACTATATAACAAGAAAGGTTACCTTGCTAACACCAGTATCCTCATTATGCAGAGAAGGTAGCCCCTGGGGCCCGGACCAGCCACCCCTGAAAAATAGGCCCTTTCACGTCTGGCTCAGATTCCTAGAAATCTGGAAATATAGTTCAGCTTGGAGGGAGGCTGTCTGAGTAAGTTCTGTTAGAGTTGCAGTAAAGCTTCCATGCAGGATGGGAGGTGAGAAGAGCTGCACACCTAAATACACACCTCTTTCCAGAAGGCCCCTCCTGAGCGAGCCTGGGCAGTGAGTGTGTCCTGCACAGCGACGGCCCGATTCTCAGTCCACCAAAGCCCCGGTCGAGCCACCGATCTCTGCTGCTCCCAGGAGAGCTTTCACAGCTCACGGGGACGTGAGGGAATGATGCCGTGGGTTTTAGGAAGTGATTATGCTGACCATAACTGTCTGTGATTAATAGGACTACGCAACACTGACAATAGATTGTAGTTCGTTATCTTTTTAAATGTCTTCACTTGGCAAAAGAAACTTCACCCTGGAAATCTAGGTCTGGGGACCACTGACGGTCCCAAACCTCCTGAGGAGGCTCCCTGTGCTGCTGGCAGTGGTCTGAGTGTAGAGAGGGGTAGCAGCCTGCTGACGTTGGCCTAGCAGACCAGCGGGGCACCTCGGCCCCGGCCATGTCCCAGGCAGCCAGTGGCTTGCTAACTGTCCTTTCCAGGGCCTCAGCCGCCTCTATAGATGGAGCTGTAGGTGGGGGTGACCTCAGGTCCCCTTGCCCCTGTAAGGTGCCCATGGTGAGCTTCTCAGAGGAGAATTGGAGGAGGAGGGGCTGGTAAGGACAGGCAGGCCAGAGGTGCCTGTCCCTCAGCCCCCTTCTTGGGTCGCACCAGAGAAGGAATGAGGGCCAGAGTGGGTCAGCGCCACCCCCCACATGAAGGGTGAGTCCCCATCATCACTCCTGGACTAATTGCCACCCTGCCCGCCCACCAGGTGCCGGCCCGCGTGTCCTCAGCTCTGGGGCTGCTATTAACGACATGTTACAGCAGCTTTACGAAGCGTGGCTCGGAACAATTTTACACCTCATTTGATTTATGTTCCTGGATTCGCTCCTCTCTCAGAGGCTCCCTCCCTCTGGAGAGACGGCATGTGTCATCCACTCTGGCTTTCTTGTGTTCCCACAGAGCCAGTCCCTGTGTCGAGAGGGGCCAGCCTCAGACCCACGATCCTGAGCAAACAGCTCCGTGCCCTGGCTCTTCTTTCTGGGCTCTGTCTCTCTCAGATGTCCCTGAGCCAGGATGTCTGTGACTGAGGCCTTCACAGGTGGGCTTCATAATGACAAGCCTGGAACAGGGAAAGTCCCTGGGGATTGGTCACCAGCCCTCCCTGCCCCCATCTTACAGATGGGGAAACTAAGGGTTGGAAAGAGTCCTCCGTGTCTTCAAGACCCTTCTGAAGGTCACATTGCCAGTCTGTGGTGGACACCCGCCTCCCCCCTTCAGCAGTAAAGAGGGCTGGGTCCTCACAGGGAGTCACCAGGTCAGCCATGAGCTGGACTCTTTGTCCAGACTGTGTCCTTGACCGAGGCTGAAGGATGGACAAGCAAGAAGGCCATTGGGTCCACCTCCCTCATTGCAGAAGGAAGGAAAGCAGGCTCAGAGAGGGAGAATGACTCCCTGAAAACCACAGAGCCAGTAGCATGCAGGGTCTGGGCTAAAGCCCTGGCTTCACAACCCTAGGATCTTATCACCTTCTCCCGAAGAGGCCAGAGCATTTCTACAACCACCTCTTCTCATTCACTGACTTTCAAATGAATGCCTCCCAGGAGCCTGGCTGAGTGTTAAGCTCAGAGGGCGTAAGGATGGACCAGATGGAGAAGCCCCAGCTGTCACAGCCCAGTGTAGTGAGGCCGTGAGGGAACATGTGGGCCCCAGCAGTGGACCCCTCGCTCTGCTTGGGGAACGCCTGCCGTGCTGAATCTTGCTTGCACCGAGCCCACCTTGCACCACAGAAGCCAGAAAGGCCAGTAACCACAATCCCAGCCTCCTCTGAGATACCTGAACAAGGTTTCACCAGTTAGATACACCTGTCCCAGTTTATACTCAAGCCGGTGACACAAAGAGGGGACAAGGATATTCTTGGTGGCCACAGGGCTGGGGCAGTCGCAGTAAGATCGAGGGCCCTGAGGCAGAGTCAGGGCTGATGACATTGGTGGTGCAGTCCCCAGTGTCCCCCTGGCCAGTTCTGGCCCCTCATGGGGGTGATATTTCCCACTCGGGGGATGCTTCAACCCACCTGGCGGACAGGGGAGGCTCTCAATATTCTTAAAAAACAAACTTTTTATTTCAGAGGCTTTCAGACATATACGGCAGAAGAGCAGTACAAAGAACCCCACATACCCCTTGCCAAGCTTCAGAATTCACCGCCATTCTTCATCTGCCCTCCTGTAGAGTCCCCGGATGCATTTCCCCGACAATGTTCATGGAGAGTTTACTTTTCAGAAGAGTTTTAGATTTACAGAAAATTTGAGCAAATAGTTCTACAAATTCCCACAAACCCCCACATCCCATACCCAGTCTCTCTTATTATTAACAGGTTATATCCATGTAGTATATTTCTTACAAGCAATGAACCAATACTGCTCTGTTGTTATTAAATAAAGTCCATACTTTATCAGATTGCCTTAGTTTTTACCTGATGCCTATGCTTGTCCAGGATCCCAGGCCGGAGACCCCATCGCGTTTGACTGTTGGGTCTTCTTAGGCTCCTGTGGGCTGTGAGAGTTTCACAGACTTCCCTTGGTTTTGACGCTCTTGACAGTTTTGAGGAATACTCGCCAGGTATGTTGTAGGATGCCCTGCTCTGGGTACTTGTCTACTGTTTTTCTCAGGATTTGATTGGGGCTATGGGCTTGGGGGAGGAAGATCACAGAAGTAGAGGGCTATTTCCATCATACCATGGTAAGGCGGCTGTCCTGTGATAATGTGAAATAGTAAGAAATATATATTCGGTCTTGTCCCTGGTTCCTGATACTGAGCTCCTAAAACCCTCACACTTTTCTGAGTGATAGGAGCCTCATCTGCTCTAATAGGTAGTCTTCGTCTGTGGTTCTTGATACAAGAGCTTTAAGACCCTCGGAACAGTCCTGAGTGATGAGTGCCTTTGTATGCTGACCGGGTGACCGTGGCAGGGGGCCCCTAACTAGCTTTGGGATGGGGACTGGTTGCCAGAAAGACCAAGGCAAGATTGGAGGGTAGGAATTTCAGTCCCTCCCTACCCCCATCCTCTGGGGCGAGGAGAGGGGCTGGAGATGGACTTACTAATGGATCCTGCCTACCTGCTAAAGCCTCCATAAAAATCCCTTAACTATGGAGTTCAGAGAGCTTCCAGGTTGGTAAACACATCCATGTGCTGGGATATCGGTATCGGAGGGACCCAAGTACCTTTGCTTCTGGATCCTTCTGGATTTCATTCTGTGAGCCTCTTCTCCAACTGGCTGTTCTCTGTACTCCTTATAATACCCTTTATAATGCCCCCAGTAAATGTGTTTTTTAAGTGCTGTGAGCTCTTATAGGCAATTATCAAACCTGAGGAGAAGATAGTGGGAACCCTCAATTTGTAGCTAAGTCAGACAGAAGTGTGGGTTACACAGACACCCACTCCTTGTGATTGGTGTCTGAAGTGGGGGCAGGTTTTGTGGGGCTGAGCCTTTAACCTGTGACATCTGCATTAATTCTGGGTAGTTAGTGTCAGAATTGAGTTAACTTGTAGGACAGCCAGTTGGCGTCCGTAGACCACTGGAGAATTACTTCGTGCGGAAAATCCACACATTTGCTATCAGAGGTGTTGTGAGTAAGAAAACGGTTTTTCTTTCACAGACTTCCCTTGTTTTTGATGACCTTGACAGTTTTGAGGAGCCCTGGTCAGCTCTCTTGTAAGATGCACCCTTCATTGGAATTTGTCAACTGTTTTTCTCATGACTATACCAGGGTTATGGGTTTAAGGGAGGAAAATCACAGAGGTCAAGTGCGACTTTCATCACACCATATTAAGTGTATGTACCATCAACATGATTTATCCTTGTTGCTGTTGGCCTTGATTACCTGCTGACATGGTATTTGTTAGGTTTCTCTACTGGTGAGTTCCTCACTCTCCCCCTTTCTGTACTGGACTCTTTGGAAGGAAGTCACTATATGCAGCCCACAATGAAAGACTTAAAGAAATGTGCTCCTGCTCCTTGAAGGTAGAGATTCTACATAATTTATTTTAAAGCAACTTCCAGACATCCTGTCATTTCACTCCTAAATACCTCAGCAGGTATCTCTAACAGATATGAACTTAAAACCCGCGCATCCAGCTACGTTACCACTATGCCACCCAACAGCCCTGACAGTGATTCTTTACAATTTAATATCCAGACCATGCTCAATTTTCCCTGATTGTCTAAAAAAAAAGTATTTCCATGATTGGTTTATTCAAATCAGAATCCAACCAATACCCACCTATTGGATTTGGCTAACATGCCCCTAAATGCTAAATGTCTTTCCATTTATAAAAGTTTTCCTTCCTTTGTTTTTGTTTTTGTTTTGTGCCTCTTATTTCCTGGAGAATTAGGGTCAATTCTTGAAGAGAATTTTCAACCTCTGGTCTTGGCTGATTGTTGTCTCATAGTTTTGTTTAATATTTCCTCTGGCCTCTGCATTTCTTGGAAACTGGTAGTTATATCAGAGGCTTATTCAGATTTGGGTTCACTATTTTGACATCCTACCAGGACGTATCAGTGTCCAGATGTCCCTCTTTTCATGGTGCTGAGACTGACTAGGGGTTGACACATTTTCAACATTTCTGTACTGCTGCTTATTGATGGCTAGACCGGGAGCCTCTCAATAAATCCCTTTCCTTCTTAAAGAGAGAAGTCGGTTTCTGTTGCTTGTAACTGAGAACTCTGCTGGATAAACCCTGGGTGTCCAGTCTGGTGCTTTTTGAACTCAACCTGGCAAATGATTGATTAAGTGCCGACTCCTGAGATGGGTACAGCATGGACACTAAGAGAGAGATCTCGTGAGCCAGAACTGCCTGAGTTGAGGTCCCACCTCTACCACTAACTAGCTGTAGGCTCAGGCAACTTTCCTCAATTTCCTCATCTGAAAAATGGGAATGCTGCTGATGGTAGCAATGCCTACCTCGCAAGGTTATCATCAGAACTGAGGTTGCTAATTAGTACATGCACAGTGCCTCGCACACAGCAAGCATTCAATAATTGTTACCTGATATTACAGGAATACTAATAACTTTTTATTTTATTTCATTTCCTACTTCTCTTCTTCACTCCCTACTCCCCCGCCGTCTCCTTCGGTAACTTCACCCATCCCTGGGGGTTGACTATCATTTTGCCTAATACCTCAGTGTCAAGAACGACCTTGACTGAGAGATACACCATTGATATAAATATCTTTGTTTTGTTTTGTGTGTGGGGGACAGCCTCCAGGAAATGTAGTCTTCGACTCGAAGACTTACCCATTTCAGAATTGCTAAAGTCAAGGGTGTGTGGGATTTGTGTTTAGAACTGAGAAAATTTGATATATTCTGAACAACTTCCTCAGCCACACTAACTAAAACAACCCACCACTCTGAGGTTAGTGAGGTTGGGGTTGTGGCCCTTTCTACTTACAGGTCTTGATTTGCATACGTGGCTCTGTATGGCTTGGGCGAAAGACATAAGGAACCTGGGCTCTGTGCTAAGTGCTCTGGGTGTTGGGAAACCAGACACTACCAGGACAGGGAAGTAGATTTGTCCCTGTCACCCTTGGGGGAGCATCTCCGGATGGAAAAATAACTCACTCTTAGGGAAGGGAGTCAGTAGGCATGGTCCATGCCCCTGGACCACAAAGACCAGGCTGAGAAAGCAACTCAATGCATGCGTCATTGAGTGGCTCTTCCCAGATACAAATCTGAGGGATCTGGGCACTTCCTATGAAAGAGTTCTGCGGCATTATAATTGTGGTTAGGGAGTTCATTAGGAATCCCACACCTTAAGGGCTGGTGGAGAGAGATCCATGGGTGAGAGACAACTGGTAGTAGTTCTCCAACACCATAGCTGCACTCAGGGACGCCCCTCAAGGACAGTGGTGAAGGCAAATCCTCCCAGTGTGAGAACTTTCGGGTATGTCCCTTCATGGACACGTCTAATGGTTTGATCAGAGACTTGGAAGAACACTATTGGAAACTTGATGACAAGGAGCTCTCCAAATGGTCTCAGAGGTGAAGGCATTGGTGTCCTATGCAAATGCTCATCAAAGAATGATCTCAGCCCAGCGTGATCTTAGTAATATGGCCAACGAGATGACCCATTCTGTGTATGTCATTGGGCTCATACACAAAGCAGCCATGACGGCACGGATATAGGTTTTGCCTAGACCCAGCAACATGGACTTCTACTCACCAAGACCAATCTGGCTACAGTCACTGTTGAATACCCAACCTACCTACCGACAGCAGAGACCAACCCAGAGCTCCCAGTGTGGCACCACTCTCCAGAGAGACCAGCCAAATGCCTGCTGGCAGGTTGATTACATTGGACAGCTTACATTTTGGAAGTACTTTTTTTTTTTTTAATGGAATAGGAGGTTATTCTGGATATGGATTTGTCTTCTCTGCCCACAATGCTTCTGTCCACATCACCCTCCATGGGCTCACCGAAGATCTTATTTACTGTCGTGGCATTTCACACAGCATTGCTTCTGACCAGGGAACTCATTTCACAGCTAATGAGGTGCATCAGTGGGTTGTGCTCATGGAAGTCACTGGTCCTACCAGGTTCCCCATCATTCTGAAGCATCAACCCAATAGAACAAGGGGAATGGCCACTTGGAGATCTAGATTCAGAGCCAGACAGCCCTGGGCATGAATTCCACCCCCGACAAGTACAGTTATGTACCGTGGGTAAGCTAGGTCTGTCTCCAGATAAGGGAGAATGCACCCTAAAAATATGGCAGCTCTGATCAGTCTGAACACATAATCAGAGGTATCATCATAGGTAACAAATAACCAACCAGAGCATTAGCCCCCTGGGTGTTCATCATGGCGTCGTTTATAGTCGCCAAAGAACGGAAACGACCTAGGAGCCATTAATTGAGGATTGCCTAAAAAATTGTGATGCCTCAGTCGAATAAAATACCAGGTAGCTGTTAGTGTGTTAGAGAAGTATTTAGTAAAATGGAGAGGTAGTCACAGCACACTACTAGGTGAAGAACGCAAGTTGTTTATTAAAAGGCAAGTCATTTTAGTGTTTTTAAAAAGATAAATGTCATGCATAAAACTAATGCTTAAATAATATAAATGTAATGGACACAGTTACTCTCTCTGGGAGATGGGAAATTGGGTGATTTTCATTTTTTACTTTTGCTTGCCATATTTTCCAAATTTGTATTAATGACTGTGTTACATTTCTAGTATTTAAAAAAAAGCAAACGCCCCCACCCCCCAAAATGATGTTTTTGATGTAGGGAGGCAGAGGGAGGGACTCGGTGGGCTCTGCGTGCCCCCTCCCAGGCAGGCTTCTGCGCCTGGGGGATACTGACTGACAGTAAGATTTTAGCCACATCATTTCTGTGACCTCCAGGTCACAGTGGTCCCTTGGCCTACCTCCACCCCTACGCTGACAGTGCCCAGGATGCTGGACCTGTAATGGCAGGGAGAGAATTCCTTAACCCTAGCCTAGTAGGATGGGAGAATGGCAGAGCAGCTGCCTCCATGACCGGGACCAGCTAAGCCACATTCAGAGCATCCGACAGGAATGTGGCGGCCCGGGAGGGACGGACGGGGCTCCGACACCCCAGGCCTGCGAGTATTGGTGACGGTTCGCAAAGACACTGGACTTCAGTCTGGCGGATTGGAAATATTTTTCAGTGGAGCCCCAGTATTTGACTGGGGAAACAATAATATTCCTTCTCTGGATGTCAAACATCCGGATAAATAGAAGCCCTTTTTTTCCCCCGCCGGCTCTCTTCCCCGAGTGTTACAAAGGATGCTCTGACATAGATTTTTGGAAGGGACTCACCTCGCCAGGGTAAGGGCCAACTGGAGCCACAGGGAGTGCTTATTTTTAAAAAGAGAGGGAAATATGTGGCCCATCACAGGTTTGCTCAAAGGGCCTGGCTTCCTCAGCAGGGAGGGCGTGGGCTGGTGGGACCTACCTTCTCAACCATGGAGGACTCAGTGTGTGGTAGGTGTCCTGGCCCCTTCTCTGGCCCTGGGGGTATGGAGAGGGGAACCTGGCAGGGAGAATGTATCCTACCCCGAGCTGGGGTTGTGGGTGCAGCCAGAGTCAGGGAGCAGTGTAGGGAGGAATAGAGAGGGAGGTTGAGGGCAGACACTGATTGAAGAACTCCCACTATTTTCACTGAACTGGAACCCAAGGACTACCAAGCCACAGAAAGTCAATCTCACCCAACAGCTGGGCAAATCCAGTGGATTTGGCCAAACCTCGAAATTAAATGAAGGCATCTCTCACAAGTCTTCCCCCAAATATAACTGGCATTTGGGGGATCACTGGGGAATTTATGGGAAAGAAGGTAGAGAAGAAAATAATCCTACGCCTTTCTCAAGTTGGAAAGTGAATCATGAAAAGCTTTCCAATTCTGTAGGTTCCACTGAGCACCAGCTTAACCCTGTGCAGCCAGTGACCCCTAGTCTGGGCTCTCTGTCCCCTAATTCACTGCCTATCTCCACGTTGCAGACACTGCCTGCTTCCTGACACATGGCTGCTCTGCCTGGGTTTCTGGACCCCACTCCCCACCCCCCAAGGGCCACGGTATTTTCTTTTCTTTTCTTTTCTTTTCTTTTCTTTTCTTTTCTTTTCTTTTCTTTTCTTTTCTTTTCTTTTCCTTTCTTTTCTTTTCTTTTCTTTTTTTTTTTTTTTACCTCCTTCCAATATTTCATCCTGGTCTGGCTCATCCTGAGTGGCAGACTGCTGACCTGCCTCCCCTCTGATGGGACATGGTGGCCTTGCCCAGCCCAGAGCCATACTGTTACTCTGTAATGATCACATCTTCACAGGCAGAACCGGCCCTCACTTGAGTATCCTCCTATCACACATGCACCAGATGCAAACTCAGCTGCTTTGACTTGAGGGGATAAACTTGAGTCTCTTCACCAGAAGTCTTGGAAAGCCTAGTCCAGGGGCCCCTGTTCGTGTGGACTGGATTGAACCCAGGCCCCAGCCACACATGGAAATCTGACTCCTCTGCAGGGGTTCCCTCAGTGAGCCCTGCTCTGCAGCTGCACTTCTTCTCCCCGGTTCAAACCACCTTGTCCTCTTTGTTGGACTATTACAATGGCCGCCTTCCACTTTCCACTCTGGTCTCCAGCCGGTCTACTCACTGTGCAGTGGTTCTCCTGCTTAAAACTCTTCCAGGATCTGCCGTGTCACTCAGTACAATCCGGGCTCCTTGCCCAGTGGTCCTGCCATCATCCGTTGCTTACAGCTCATCCACACCCACAATCTGAAGTACCACAACTTGTCACACTGGCCTTCTTTCTGTTTCTCTCTGCCCACCACTTTCCTGCCTCAGGGCCTACCCCACTACTGTTCCCACTGCCTGGAACACCCTCTCTACACCAAGAAGCTAGCTCCTTGCTATTCCTCATCCATCAAGTCCAAGCTTCAGAGAGCCTTTTCCTGACCGTCTGAGCCAAGAAAGTCCATCATGGCATTCTCCTCTTTCCCCTCATGGTGCTTACCATACTTTAAAGTGGGCATCTAACTGGGCATTCACTGGTTTGCCATCTGTCTTGACCACTTCACTGTGAGCTCCATTAGGGCATAAACTCTGGCTGCCCTGTTCATCCCTATGTGGCATCACCCACTACGAATAGAAGTCCAGAAATTATTTCCTGGGTGAGTAGGTAAAGGAAAGAAAGAGAGTGGGATGCAAAATTCAAAGGGCACCAGGAGGCAGTGGGATCTAATAACAGGAGTGTGGACCCCGGTCTGACAGTCCCCGGCTGGCACCCGGGCTCAGTGGCATTTTACCTGTGTGACCTTGGGCAAGTGACTTAACCTCCCTGTGCCTCAGTTTCCTTATCTATAAAATAATGCTTCGAATAATTTCCTTGCTAGGTGGCTTTGAAAATTAAAGGCAATAAATTACGAGAATCTGACCCAAGGCCTGGCACTAAACAAGTTTATTCATTTATCCACAAATTGCATATTGAATGTATACGGGGAGGGGCGTCTGGGTGGCTCAGTTAGTTAAGTGTCTGACTCTTGATTTCGGCTCAGGTCGTAATCTCAAGGTCCTGGGATCGAGCCCTGCATGGAGTTCCCCGCTCAGCAGGGAGTCTGCTTGTCTTCCTCTCCCCTTGCCCCTTCCCCTGCTCTCTCTCATTCTCTCTCTCTCTCTCTAATAAATAAATCTTAAAAGAGAGAGCATATAGAAAGTGGGACCTGCGCTCAGGCCTAGGGGCTATACAGGCCTTTTATTCAAGGATGATACCATTCAGAGGCTCTATAAATTGCAGCTATTCATAGTAATAGTACTACTGTTACTACTAGTAATAATAAACAGAATGTTAGGAAATTCTCTAGCCAGAGTGAATGAGACATGCCTGATGGAAGGCGGCCCGGGAAAACCAGGAGATGAGAGAAGGGAACAGGGTGTGAGAGAAAATACAGGAGCGAGCGTGTGTCGTTTACTATAAATTGTCCTTTGATCTTTCTTTCATGGTTGGCTTAGATTTTCCATTTAACTGAATTCAAGAATTCTCTGACTAAAATATTCATTCACTGATGGATAAGTATGCGTGGGTTGTTTTCAGGAGGGAGGGGTGCAGAGGTGAATTTGGCATTGTCTCTGCCCTCAAGAGGCTTACAAGGGAACAAAATACACAAAAGGATCCTATCACAAGGCAGACTCCAAAGAGAACACATGAGGGACAATGGGGATTCTGAGAGAGGAGCAATAGGCTTCATGGGGAGGTGGGATTTAGTTAGACAGAAGGATACAGGAGAGACAGAAGGAGGGAAAGAGCATGACATAGGGAAAGAAGTTTGGGATATGGAGCCCAGTGACCTGTTTCCAAACCCTGGCTTACAATTTGCACTCAGAAAATCACAGTTTCTTTAAGCCTCAGTTTTCTCACCTGTCAAATGGGGATAATAATACCTCTGCATTGCTGTGATTATTTTTTTCTGTCATCTTCACACACACACACACACACACACACACACACACACACACACAGGTTTCACAGGAAATGTCCAAGCCATGGGACTGAGAAACGCTTCCTTCTGGGGAGCTCACCAGCTAGCTTGCCCCCACGACTGTCCTCTCCATGCAGGGAAAGACACATTCCATAGGCCTGGGTGGCATATGGCTCATGATGGTGATTTGTGACCGTGGTGAAGGCCACCGGTGATGCCACACCCTGCTCGGCTCGCTGCTCCACACCCTTCCACTTAATCCATCCGAGATAGAAATGGCACTTCCCAAAATCCCAAACCACTCCCATTTCCAGTCAGAGGAGTTTCAGGAACCCTAGGCTGGGCCCAGCATCTGAGCCAAGGTGGGCCATGAGCCCAGGCAGCCAGAGATGCCAGTGGGCTGAAGTTGGGCTTGGCAAGACTAGCTAGCTATTCACCGAGCCCACTGCCTCCTCTTCCTGGGCTCACAGCTAGACTCCATCCTCGGAGTTGAGTGAGGCCATGCAACATGGTTCTGACCAATGAAGAGTGACAGAGGAGTACTCTTTCCAGGCCTGACCAATAGAAGCCTTCCACACTCTTTCTGTTGGTCAACTGACGGTGATCCCCCAGCATAACTCTGGAAGCCATTTTAAAGATGGCATGGCCACCATTAGTGGCCGTCACTGACTTCATGGACAAGGATATCTCCACATTCACCACACCTGGACCCAGGCTAGAAGTGCCCTAGATGGAAATCAACTTCTTTTCGTTCACCTATGATACGTTGGGGTCTATTTTTCACAGCAGCAATACCTAATTAATACTTCAGGGTGGGGGTATCTTACCTGAGGAGGACCAAAGCAGGAAGGGCCAAAGAGCAGATCTAAATCGGCATCCTCGGAGGACACAAGATGTTGCAACCAACGTGCCTCGACACCAAACGCAAGATCTGTTGGAGTTGAGCGTTAGGAGCTGGGCAAAGTAAGGTCAGACATGGAGGGAGGTGGGTCCTGGGGCTGTCGAAAGCAGTGCAGTTGTGTGCGGCCCATCATCCCGTTATCACGAGTGGCACTGATTTGAATGTTGTGGCCATTGTTCTTGTACTTGTGCCTGCCTCACGCCTGGCTTGTTCCCCTGCCCTTGACCCAGCCCCTGCCTCAGGCCCAAGGCCAAGTAATTGGGACCCCATATCATTTTCTTGGGCCCTGGGCCCTGGCATATCCACGATGCAGCCTGATGGCCCCAACTGTTTTACAGATGAGGAAAAGCAGACCCAGAAAAATGAAGGGACTAATTCATAAGCCCAAATTGATCTTTCCACCTGGTCTTGGCTAGGGAGCACAGTTTCCAGCAAAATCCTGCCTTTTGAATGTCCTGGCCAGAGCCTCCCCCAAAGGACGGCTTTTCTGCCCCCTTCCTCTCTTCTGGCAAGCTAGATTTCCAAGCCTGGCCATTGAGAATTAAAAGGAGCTGGTTTCTTCTGATCCCAAAGCAAAACAAGCTGGTCAGTTTTCTGTCGGTCCCGAGGCAGCTCCTCACTGCCCTGGAGCCAAGCAGACACTGGCCAGTCTGTGTTCAGGGCTGAGGCTGCAGCACCCACCGGGCGGTAATGACTTCTCGGAGGGAGCTGGCCTCAGCTCAGACCGCTTCGGGTGGGGGGAAAGGAAGCTGAAGACAAAACTGTGCTTCTTGTAAAGGTCTCATTCTAAAAATAAAGACAGAGTTAGCCTAGTGAGTGTCTGTAGGGATGCTCGTCTGAGTAGAGGAGTGTATTAGTTAGTCTGGGTTCTCCAAAGGGACAGAATTCATAGGAAATGTGCGTGTGCGTATCTCTCTCTCTCTCCGAATTAACAGGAGATATATATGTATGTGTGTGTATATGCACACACACACACATACACACACACAGATAATACATATATAATAAGGAACTGGCTCACATGGTTATGGAAGCTAAGAAGTCCCATGATGTGCAGGCAGCAAGCTGGAGACCCGGGAGAGCGTATGGTATGGTTTCAGTGTGAGTCCAAAAGCCCAAGAACCAGAAGAGCCAATGATGTGAGCTCCAGTCTGTATGCAAATCTGAAGGCAGGAGAAGGCCAATCACCAGCTAATGGCAAGCACAGAGAGCGAATTCTCATGTACCCTGCTCTTTTGTTCTATTCAGGCCTTCAGTGGATTAGAGGAGATCCACTCATGCTGGGGAGCGCAATCTGCTTTATTTAGTCTACTGATTTAGATGTTCTTCTCATCTGGAAATACCCACACAGACACACCCAGAATAATGTTTAACCAAATATCTGGGCACCCCGTGGCCCTGTCAAGTTGACACACAAAATTAACATCACAAGAAGGGATAGAGCCTGCAGAAGTTCCTGAGTAGGGGAGCCAGACTAAGAGTGCCAAGCAAGCCCTCTCCTAATAAGATCTGCATCCCAATAAGATAAAAAATTTCAGCTTTTGATAAGCCCTTTAGGACAAGGAAGGTCCTGAGAACTGAAACTAGTCTCAAATCTAGTTAAACAATAAAGACAATTTATTGGTTTGTGTACCTGAAAATTTCGAAAGTGCGGGCTTCAGGCAAGGTTTGATCCAGTGGCTCAATGATGTCACCAGGAATCCAGTTTCTTTCTGGTCTCTCTTTTCTGCCCTCCAGGGAATCATTGTGTTGTTGGAATTAACAGGAAAAAGTGGCAGCGTGTCTAGTTAAGTTTCAGATTAACAATGAATACTTTCCTTTAGTATAAATATGTCTCATGCAATATTTGGGACATATTTAACTAAAATTATTTGTTGCTTTTCTGAAATTCAGATTTCTTAAGGTGTCCTGTTTTTCATGTGACAACTCTATGCTAAGACTAATTTTCACTTTCCCTCTCTCTCACTCCTTCTCCCTCTTTCTTGTTCATGTTCTCTCTCTTTCTCTTTGTTTGGTAGCTCCTAGATGAAAGAGTACTTCTCCAGAGCCTCAAGCAAACACCTCTTTGTATCTTCTTGGCTTGAAATGACTATTTTCGAACAAGTTTCTGTGACTGGGGAATAAAATGAACTGATTGACTTGGTAAGGAGGCTGCAGACCTTTTAAGAAAGAAGAAGGAGAATAGATGCTTGAGGGCATCCTATAGATGTCTACTACAGTGGACTTTCCAGTATCACAGAATCCAAGCTCCTCAAGGTTGAATGGCACCTAATAATGACTTAGTCCAACTTGCAGCACGATGCCTGAATCCCCCTTACAATATCCATCTTTATGTTCATATCTCTACTGACAGGGAATTTCTCTCTTCCAACAGGCCCCCATCTTTTGTCAGCCCTGACTGTTGGAAAGTTGTAGCTGGAATGTTTTTTCTTGTATCTCCCACCCACTGGTTCCACTGTAGAGGTATCTAATGGGCGGTTTTCTAAATCAGCTCTGGATGAATGAGCACCTACTCCATCCCAGGTGCTGGGCTATGTGCTCTTTCATAGTTCATCTCATCTCATTCTCCCAACGCCCTGAGAAATAAGCCAGTCCCTTTTGATGGATACAGAAATGGGGGAGTTAAGCCACTTGCCCTGATTATACACACAGTTAGTGACAGAGCTGGATTTGAGCAAACGTGAGTCCCGATGTCCCACCTACCTGCCCCTACCATGATGAGAAACCAGCCATCTTTTAAATATCTGATGACAGTGTCCTAGTTCCCTGGCTAGCTATGGACCTTGCTCTTCAGTCCTTAAAGTTGGTGTCCCAGATGGGACACGCTGCTCAGATGTAGTCAAGGGTAAAAGAACTGGGGAGGAGAAGCAATTGGTCCAGCGAGCTTCACATACAAACCACTCATCAGTTGATGTCATTCACTTGCCCACAGAAGTCGAGCCCCTGGTGTTTGCAGATACCACGCAAGGCATTGTGGGGAGGAGAGATCATCGGTGGGGATCATCATCCCAGAAGGGGAAACAGAAGACAAATAATTCCAGTAAAATGTGATATAGATATGTTTGCATAGCAGCATGAATAGAATGTGGTGAGTCTAATGATGGGGAAGTCAAGGGGAAAAGGGCACTCCAGGCAGGAGGAACAGCCCAGGCAAAGCACAGCGTGGTAAGTTCCCATTCAGGCAGGGGACTGAAGCAATGCCTAGATGTGAAGACGCTTGGTGGAAAGACTGCCAAGCACACGTACCAGTATGATTGCATCGACAGGGAGGATATTTGCTTCCCAAGGCACCCCTGGCCTGGGCCTTCCTTCCTGGATCCCCATACTGTTTCTATTGTAAACTCTCTCTCCGTACATTTTAACAAATTCGTGCTTCATTCCCACAAAGGAAACTGTTTTATGGCATTTGAAAACACCATAAATGGGCAAAGGACACAGGCCAGTTCACACAAAAAGGAATTTGGTTAGTAAACAGGCATGAGGAAATAGTCTACCTGGCCAGTAGTCAAAGAAACGCAAATTAAAACAACTGAGGTGCACCTTTCCACCTATTAAATTAACAGCCATAAGAAAACTGTTTAGATGATTATATTCCATTCCGGTGAGGTCTGGGGAAAAGTAATAGCTCTGATATTGTTGGAAACAGGACCAGCTATGTGATCTGCAGGCCTGGTATAAACTGAAAATGTGGGGTCTCTGGTTCAAAAACTATTAATAATTTCAAGACCACAGCAGAGCATTAAATCAAATGCTGGGCTCTTCTAAGTCCTCCTTGGAGGTTGTATAAATGGGTACAGCCCTATTACAGGAAAGGTAGTGTTCCTTCCCCTGCCCAATGCCAATCCCTCCACCAGTGTTTCGGACCTTATCCCCTCGCACCTACTCAGGGACTGTGTTATCAATGGTCACTTCTCTCTTGACATTTACCCACTTGCTCTCAACCCAAGTTTTCCCATCAGCATTCAACATACACATAAGTCCTCCTTTCTGGAAAGAAATACAAACCAAAAACCCTCCCTCAAGCTCTCACTCCACTTCCTCCAGCTCTCCTCCTACATCCCTGTCTTAGCCACTCTTCCGGAAAGGGGTGTATGGACATGCCATCCCCGTCCTTATGTCCTAGCCATTTCTCCCTCCTGCTTGTTACCATCATTACAGGTCTTGCCAAGGTCACCATTGATCTGAATCCATTTTCTGGGACTGCCCAGCAGCACTTGACCCTTCTCCCCTTCCTGTAATACTCTTCCCTTGGCTCTGTGACATCATGTCCTCCTGGTTTTCCTCCCATATCTCTTTTGGTCTTCTTGGCCAGTTGTCTTTCTCTGCCTGGCCATGAAAGTGGGAGTTCCTCACTTGGTCTAGACCCTGTTCACCCTCAATCTTTCTCCTTTGGCAAGCTCGTCTACACCTGTGGCTTTAGTCCCTATCCATATGTGGCCAACTCATAAATTCATGGCTCTGACCCAAGCTCTGGTCTGGTTTTCAGACCCACGGTCCAACTGCCAATTGACAGCTCCTCTTGCCTATCTCAAAGACCCCTTGAACTCCTCATATACAACCCCCCACCCCAGTTCTGGTCCACTTCCATCACTACCTGTATCTGTGATCGACATCACATTTGTCCTGTTCCTCACGCCAGAAATCTAGCGGTTGTTCTTATTTCCTTCTCCTCCTCTTCCCCCACACGTCTTAAATCAGATCTACAACTTAGTCTTGTCAGTTCTATCTCTTCGATATTTCCTACTTGTGCCCACTTCTCTCCATTTCCATTCCTACTCTTTTCATCTAAGCAGCCATCATCTTCCGTCTCAGCCACTGCAACAGCTGCCCGTTGGTACACCATCTCCCTGCTCACACTCCCTCCCATCACAGACTGCAGCCAGAGTGAATATTTCGAAGCACACATCCAGTTCAAGAGGGTCCCACTGTTCTCAGAGTAAAGACCAACACCCTTTGTATGACCCACAGGCCCTGCCTGGGTCTTGCCCCTGCCGCCCCCAGCTGTTTGAGCTTCAGCTATTGTGGTCTTCTTAACTCTGCCAAAACCCATTGGTACATGCCATTCCCTCTGTCCAGAATGCTATTCTTTCCTCCCCTTCGGTTTAGTTAGCTCCTAGTCATCCCTAAGTCCTTAGCTCAATCACTTTTTCCTTAGGAAATTCTTCCATTAACCACCAGCCAAAGTAGGGTTCTACCATGAAATACTTTTACAGCCCCATGCCTGTCTCCTTAGTAATGCTTAGCATGGCCATAATTTTATCCATCTGTGTGATGACCTGATTGAGTCTGTCTCCCCCGCTAGAAGGTAGGGCTTATGAATGCGGACTGTATATTCTTCCTCTCCATTGTAATCCTAATACTTAGTCAATGTCTGGCAAAAAGAAAGCGCTCAATAAATATTTGGTGAATGAATGAATGGAAATCCATTTAGCAGTATATTTTGAGAGCTATGGAAATGTTCATATGTTTTGATTCAATAATCCCACTTCTAGGAATTTATCCCAAAAAAGTAATCCAAAAGAAAAAAAAAAAGGAAAGAAAGAAAGAAAATGTTTTATACATGAAGATACTAACTCCATTTTTTCTAGTAGGATATTTTTTTAAAAACCTATAGATGTCCAGTAGTAGGGGACATATTAAAGAGTGGTAGACCCACAAAATAAACAAAATGGTCATTTAAAAGTCATTGTGAAGACTAAGTAGCAATATGGAAAATAGTTTATAGTATTACAATTGTTTTTCAAAAGCCAAATCCAAAACTGGAGTTTTACAACTATGGAGAAATGTTTTATGCATGCAGACAAGTACCAGATGGGAAGAAGGAAAAGTAAATGAGTTGATTTGTCAAAAAAAAGTGGATCATGATTGAATTTTCCATTTCATTTTGATTTCTCTTAGTGTAGTTATATTGGTTTTACTCAAATTATACTTAACGTATTCTGTGAGTTTCAGCTAGCATTCATAGGTTGAAGAAACAGCCATGTTAAGCTAAGGCTCCATCAGAGCACAAATGCCTAATAAATAATGTTATTTTAGAATGACCTCATTAACCACTTTTGAAATAGTCTTCATGATAATTATACTCATGTGTATAATGTTTTATGAACATTCATATACATGTCTTTTTGTGGACATGTTTTTGTTTCCTTTGGGTAAATACCTAGGAATGTAATAGCTGGACTATACGGTGGTGTATGTTTAGCACTTCACTATGAACCAGTTTTATCTATTTTGAAAATTATTTTATTTTTTTATTATTTTTTGAAAGATTTATTTATTTGAGAAAGAACGAGAGAGAATGCTGGGGGGAGGAGCAGAGGGAGAGGGAGAGAGAGACTTTAGCAGACTCCACACTGAGCATGGAGCCCCACACGGGGCTTGATCTTACAACCCCAAAATCGTGACTAGAGCCGAAACCAAGAATCAGACAGTCAACTGACTGTACCACCCAGGTGCCCCTAAAATTATTTAATTTTAAAATAATGATTGTATATTGTGAAGGCATTCACCATATGTTTTTATATGTATACGTTTGTGAGTCTCTATTTACATACACACACACACACACACACTGAAATGATTACTATAGTTGATAGTTCATATATCATCTCTTTAAATAGTTTGCTTTTTAAAATGTGGTGAGAGACCTAAAATCTACTCTTAGCAATTCAGTATTCCAGTATTTAATACAGTAGGATTAACTAGAGTCACCATGCTGTATGTTAGATCTCTAGACTTACTCATTCTACCTAACTGCTACTTTGTGTCCCTTGACCAACATCTCCCCATTTCCCCACCTCTCTGCCGATGATAACCATCCTTCTACCTTCTGCTTCTATGTATTTGACTTTGCTTAGCTTTCACATATAAATGAGATTGTGCAGTATTTGTCTTTCTATGCATGGCTTATTCATTTAGCATAATGTCCTCCAGGTTCATCCACATTGTCACGAATAACAGGCTCTCCTTTTTTAAGGCTGAATAATATTCCATTGTATATGTGTGTAATACATACATACGTACGTACATATGCATACACACAGACACACACACAGAGATCTCCCCACATAGTTATATTTGTTTGTGTGGTGAGAGAAAAAAATATATATGACAAACATGCACACTGAAGAGGATGGCTGCAGTAAAAAAGATAGACAATAATAAGTGTTGGTGAGAAAGCGGAACTCCCCTGCATTGCTGGCAGGAATGCCGGTTGATGCAGCTGCTCTGGAAGACAGTCCAGCAGTTCCTCAAAAGGTTAGACACAGGGTTACTGTATGACCCAGCAACTCCCTTTGCAGGTTTATACCCGAAAGAAATGAAGACATGCATCCCCACACGGATTTGTATGTGAATGTTCATACAACAGTATTCCCCAAAATGTCAACAACCCAAACATCCATTAGTGATAAAAAGATAAATGAAATGTGGCGTGTCCTTGCAATAGAGCCTGATCTGGCAATAAAAAGGGAGTATTGATACACGCTCCAACATGGATCAACCTTGACAACGTTAAGTGAAAGAATTCAGTCACAAAAGGCCACATATTATACGATTCCATTTCTATCTAGTGTCCAGAATAAGCCAATCTATAGGAATGGAAGGTAGATTAAGATTAGTGGTTGCTTAGGGCTGGGCATCGAGTGGTGGTAGAGGGGATGGGATTGATGTGAGGGAGGGGTGAGCATATTCTGTAGTTAGATTGTGGTGATGTTTGCACATCTGTGACTATACTAAAAATCATTGAGTCTTACACTTTGGTGAAGTAGATGACAAATGAATTATACCTCAATAAGACTATTAAAAAAATCAATTGACTTATATATGTGGGTCTATTTCTGGATCTTTATTCTTTTTTTTTTAAGATTTTATTTATTTATTTGACAGAGAGAGAGGCAGCGAGAGAGGGAACACAAGCAGGGGGAGTGGGAGAGGGAGAAGCAAGCCCCCCGCTGAGCAGGGAGCCGGATGCGGGGCTCGATCCCAGAATGCTGGGATCACAACCTGAGCCAAAGGCAGACGCTTAAGGACTGAGCCACCCAGGCGCCCCTGGACTCTTTATTCTTGACACCAGTACCAAACTGTTGATTACTGTAACTTTATAGATTTGGAAATTGATAGGTGTCATTTCAACATTTTTTTCTTCTTTTACAAAATTGTTTGGGCTATTATAGGTCTTCTTTAGAGTTGGCTTGCCATTTCCTACAGAAAAGCCAGCTATCGTTTGACTGGAATAGCATTGTGTCTATAGATCAACTTTGGGAGAACTGATACCTTAATAATATTGAGTCTTCTGATTCACAAAAATAATCTCCATTTATTTAAGTCACCTTGAATTTCTCTCAGAAATGCTATCTAGTTTTCAGTTTGTACATCTTGCACATCTTTGTCGAATTTATCCCTGAGGATTTCTTATTTTTGATGACACACAAAGTTTTGAAAGAATTATATCAGCAGAAATACCGCCAGTTTAGGCTGAAAGGGACAGAGATAGTACAAAATGAAAAGAGGCCATTTGGACTCCTCAAATTCTACTGGCAGGAAGCAGGCTGACAAAACTACTCAGCTGCAAATATGTGCTTCTCTTTTCATTAAACCATATTTTTGGTTTTTAAAAAATTTTAATTCCCAGTCACTCATGGCTAATATATAAAAATATAATTGATTATCAAAACATTAATCTTGTATTCTGTGTATTTCCTAAATTCACTTATTTGTTTTAGTAGCTTTTTTGTTGATTCCTTATCATTTACCACCCAAATGATTGTGTCATCTGCAAATTGACAATTTTACTTCTTCCTTTCCAATCTGAATGCATTTTATTTCTTTTTCTTGCCTTATTGTATTGGCTAGAAACTCCACTACAATGTTGAATAGAGGTAGCGAACACCATGCCCTGTTCTAGGTCTTAGGGGAATGCATTCGATGTTTTAGCATCGTAAAACTGTTGGTAGCCAGTCTCCAAGAAGGCCCCACTGATCCTCACTCAACTGTGTCCATGTCCTTGCTAGTCTTTGTGTATCTGGATTGGTCTGTATGACCAACAGAATAATGAGGAAGTAGCAGTGTGTGAATTCAGAGACTAGACAATAAAAAGCCACTGTGGCTTCCATCTTGGTCGCTCTCTTTAGAATCACTTGTTTTGGGCGAAGCCAGATGCCATACCAAGCAGCCCCGTGGAAAGGCCCATGTGCCAAGAAACTGTGGCCTGCTGACAAGAGCCAGTGAGGAATTGAGCCTTTAGCCAACAGCCATATGAAAGATGCCATATTAGCAATCAATCCCCCATCTTGACCACGAATCTTCATGACTGCAGCACTAAACAACAAGTAGACCATGACCTCATGGAAGACCCTGAGCCAGACCACCGAACCAGGCAACTCCAGACTCCTGACCTTCAGAAAACACATGAGATAATAAGTGGCTTCTGTTTAAGTGGATCAGTTTTGGGGTAACTTCTTACAAAGCAGTAGATAACTAATAATGGTTTCGGTGTCCGGAAGTAGGCCGCGGCCATAAAACAAAACCTCAAAATTCGTGAGTGTTTTGGAATTGAGCGATGAGCTAGATGGAGATGGGAGGACTTGAGAAGGCTATTGGTGAGGGCTTAAGGAAGTGAGGGTCATGTTCTTGGAAATTGGAGGAAGGGGGATTCTTGATTTGTAGTTGGACAAAGTTTAGCAACACTACACCTGCCGTTGTATGTAAATGAGCTGAGTAATTGGGCTGAGGCGACTTCCACCCCACTCTGGAAGGTGTTGCCTGGTTCCCTGCTGCTTGTAGTTAAAATGCTAGAGGAGAGACATAAGCTGCAGGAAAGATTGCTTAAAAAAAAAGATACAGGACCTGGTGTTTTTTTTTTTTTTTAAAGATTTTATTTATTTATTCGAGAGAGATAAAGACAGCCAGCGAGAGAGGGAACACAAGCAGGGGGAGTGGGAGAGGAAGAAGCAGGCTCCCAGCGGAGGAGCCCGACGTGGGGCTCGATCCCAGAACTCCAGGATCACGCCCTGAGCCGAAGGCAGACGCTTAACGACTGTGCCACCCAGGCACCCCAGGACCTGGTGTTTGTGAAGAGTCCCAGCTCTTCAGATAGCAAACGATGCTAAAATTATGAAATGGCTTCTGAGGGAAGATCAAATGCAGCTATCACTCAGGAAATCATGGTCTGAAGATGAAGTCAGAGGAGCGTATGACTGTGACATCCTTTCTTAGCACTTCAGAGAGATCAAGGGTGGTGCCTGTGAGTACGAGCTAGCCACACACAACACCTCTAAAGATTTTAAGGATGCGACTGGCTAGAAATGAGTCCTCAAGTGGGACAAGAGTCTAGAGCCACACTGTTGGATAAGGTGGCAAGTGACAGCGAGAGGGGTGTGTGGGACAGGCAAAAAATTTCTAGGGACTACAACGAAAGCAGAGTTTGTGGCCAAGAACACGCACGCCGGTCTAAACCCAGTTCTGCCACTTGCTGGCAACGTGACCTTGAGCGAGATCCTTTGTCCCTCAGTTTCCTCAGCAGTAAGACGAGGATCACAGTACCTCCTTTACGGAGCTGTTGTGAGGGTTTAAATGGCTTAATACCTATGAGCACCTAGAACAATGCCTGATACACAGACTGTGGTAAAGAAGGGATAGTCACCGTTATCATTTGCCTCTCTTTCTTAGAGTAAAGCTGGAGGTGGCCTACACGGTACTTTGGGCAGCAAAAGATCTGTAGCCTTAATATGTTGTCACAGGGCTATAGAGGCTACCACAGGCTATCTCCACAGAGCGGTAACCCGGGGGCAGATGGGAGACTAGGTCCTACAGCTGTTAATTTGCAAGTGGCAAGCAAGTGTCAGGGACAAAGAGCTCAGAATTGAAAGGGGGAGGGAGGCTGCTCTGCTCTGAGAACATTCAGAGTCAGATCATCAGAGCTAGAAGGGGTTTTAGGAGCTTGTCCAATGTTATGACTTTTGTCAGAGGAAGAAGCTCAGAGGGGAAGAAACATAGCCAAGTAGGGCAGAGCCAGACCTAGCATTTAGGAAAACCCACAGTCTCCTGGTATCTGCAGCCCAAAAGTGGGGCTCAGCACCACCTGCTTCTCTATATTGGTCTAGGTGAGGACTGGTCAAAAATGGCCATTCCTCACTGTCGGAGAGTGGCTGAAATAATCGTAAATGTTCATATCATTTCTTACACTTTCCGCTAGCATCTACTAAGCAGTTATTATGCTTAGTCACAATTATATTGGGATAAGCCAGTTTAAGACAATCAAAGTGACAATTTCATATAGGTCAGCCTAATACATTTCTCTATCATGATGAAACTCAATGAAGTAGGTACTATTACTATCCCCATTTTACAGTTAAGGAGACTGAGGCACAGAGAGGTTGACTTACCCAAGTTCACACAACTGGTAAGAGATGGAGCCAGTTTGCAAATCCCCGGGGTCTGACTCCAGAGCTCATGCTTGTGCACCCCTTCTCTAGACACAGACCGTCTTGGGGGCCGGCTCTGGCCCCTGACCCCCAGAGTCAGGGAACAGCTCCCCGCCGGGAATTAGATCAATCTCAGCCTCCTGGGGCCTTATCAGAAAGAGTGGCTACAGGAACAGGCCTGTGATCTCATACTGGCGGGGCTTCGAGACACAATGGGACAACCTGAGAGCGCCAGGCACCTCCGTGGAGACAATGTCTTCTCCAAACACCAGCCACCGGCATAACAAACACCGCGGCCTTCCACAGCACCGAAGTCTAAATATTGAAATGGAGCTTCCGTGCCTCGCCACGTGCGGCGAGATCTCAGTGGAAAGAAGGCAGCTGCTGCTATTGTCTGGATTCCCCAGAGGGAAGATCTGAGGCTGTTTCTCTAGTTCTGCAAGACTTCCGCCGCCTCTCTCTCGAGCCCCCTCATCTGAAAGACAGTTTGTTTGATGTGAGCCAGACTGGGGGACCCCCAACATCCCACTGTGATCTTTGCTGGTCTGTAGCAAAACAAGAAAATAAGGACAATGTGGAGCGTTTTCCCTAAAGCTAAACGTATTCTGTGTCAAGAATCCCATTTATGAGACCCAGCTTCCTTTTCATGGCTCCTGAGCGCAGTGCGCTACTCCGTCCTCCTCTCTGTGCTGACCCGCTTCCTCTTCTAATGCATGCTCTGCCTTGCCCAAGAGCCAAAGAGTGGTTTCTCCAGTACCAGCTCTGTTTCATGACTTTTCAGTCTGTTTCCACTGCTGACTTCTCTACTCTCTCAATATTTCTTCGCTCACATTCTCTCAAGGGAATCTGTTTGACTTAACAGGTCTCTTCTACCCCATGCCGTCTCATGCGTTGCTGGCTAGCCGGTCAGCCAGAAGGCCACCCCTGGTTCAATCAGCTGGTGGGGCCCAAAACACGGTTGCCCTTTGAGCAGGTGGCAATAGTGGGCCAGTTCCCCTTGGAAGGGATTGGCATGGCTACACAAAAGTCCAATTTGTTGTGCTTTTTAAAAAAGATTTTATTTATTTATTTGTCAGAGCACAAGCAGAGGGAGTGGCAGGCAGAGGGAGAAGCAGACTCCCGGCTGAGCAGGAAGCCCGATGTAGGACTTGATCCCAGGACCCTGGATCCTGACCTGAGCTGAAGGGTGATACTTCACCGACTGAGGCACCCAGGCGCCCCAAAAGTCCAATTTGAATTTGTAGTTCTCAGCTTCGGAAGGTGTCCAGCCACGGCTCAGAAAGGTCCCCCCGAAACACCCAAGGGATACCAGATCAGGTCAGGCTGTGGGGAAGGTAGCCAAGGGGCAGACTCACACCAACTGGGCAGGATTCAGCCCAACGGGGTGGTTGCTGAGGCAGAGGAAGACACACATTGAGCCATATTTTAGAAGAAAATCGGTAAGCCTTGGTGAATGATCGGAAATATGGAATGAACAAGAGGGAGTAGGGATGGTGGCCTTGTTCACTGAGAAGGAACACAACAGGTGTGGGAGATGAAGGAGAAATGGGCAGCTCTTCTGATATGTGGACATGAGACAGCCTGCCACATGCACCCACAGCAAGTGTGAAGTGTGAGAAAGAAGTCTGGGTGGGAAGGACAGATGTGAGAGTCACTGCTGGTTGAAGCCGGAGAGTGGATGGCTTTACCTGGGAGAATTGGCCGCACAACTGACACATGACAAATGCTTACGGGATGAATGAGTGGACAAGTGGACACATGAGTGAATGACCTGGCCAAGACTTGGGATTCGCTCGTGTTTCACTCCTTCCCAAGTGACGCAGCTGCGTGTGAAAACAACGGGATGGTGAATAGAAGGGCTCTGGATTTTGAAGGCAACACTGAGTTCAGCTGGAAAGTCTACAAGTTAGTAGCTATGTGCCTTTGGGCTTCGCCCTTAACCTCTTCAGCCTTAGCTTCCTCCTTTCAAAATGGATGTAATGACACTTCCCTCATCAGGCTACAGTGAATACTACACAAGACAGCAAGAACAGAGTTTCAAGCACAAGATTTGGTATGTATCCCAGGCACTCAAGAGCAGTTACAGACTCCTGCCTCCTCCTCAAACAAACTTTGAGATACTGCAGGGTGTTTGGGGGAAGAGCTTAAGAGTGATTCTGAGGATGTCATCCTTGCAGACCACAGGCTCTCTGAAGGAGCCCCTGATCGTGTAAATCATCTCATCTGCAGCTAAGGTCAAGAGTCTAACTTCAAGGCCAAGATCAGACAGTTCTCCTACTCTCCACCCCCACCCCCTGCACAGGCCCTCTGTGACAGTCATGTGGTCTCACTTCCCAGTGGGTGCCTTCCTCTTGCAGGACTCCCTAGGCCGCAACAGTGTGCCCACTCCCAGCCCCATTGCCCAGGGAACCTTCCTCCCACTGCTTGCAGCCATCCAGCTGCCACATTCCAACCAGAGTCCCCAGTTTCCAAGTCATGAAACCATCCCATGTGCCAAGAGTGCCCATTCTGGCCCATGGACCAGTGCTGCATAGATAGAAAGTGCACAGGAAAGGGTGTTAGCTTCATTTAACATCAAACAGTCAATACTTGAACACCAGTTTACTCAAGTCGTAAGATTTCTTCAAAGAAGGTTCTAGAACCCTGTTGAGAGAAATAAAGGAAGATGAAAATAAATGGACAGCCTGTCCACTCCAGGCGAGAGGATTACAAATAGCAAAGCCAACACTTCTCCTTGAATTTTAGATAGCTTTAATGTACCACCAATTAAGGCTCCCAAGGGATACCTTATAAGAACTTGATAAATGAATAGTGATGTTCAGTGACCAGATTAAATAGTTAAGAAGACTACAGCTTCCCTTTTAGAGAGTATGATAGTAACTTTACCCTACCAGATTTCATAACATATTACAAAGTGACAATTATCTGAACCATATGGTAACAATGGGGGAAAATCAGTGGAAGCAATTAAATGATCCAAAATCAGTCCACTAAGTAGCAAAACTACAAGGAATCCAACAATGAGGAAAAGAATTACTATATCATAAATGTTTGGGAGAGAACCATAATGAATACAGAGAAGAGTTACACCTTTTACTATTTTCCACAATAAATTGCAGATGAGATTTTGTGTATCTCTGAAAAACCATTTAAAAACCCCAAGAATCTGCAATTCCGTGTTTATCACATTGGAAAAGAATCCATCACCAGAGACTAAAAAGATTTTCAAGCTAAAGAATAGGAGACTTTTGTTGAATAAAACACAGGACAATCACAAGAGGAAAATAACAGCCTGGAAAAAATAAACCACTGATACATCGAAAATATATTAAATTTTGCTTTTTCACAAAAAGCTAAAATCAGTGCCCAGATTCCACTCAGAAAGCAGCAAAAGACATGAACAGACAGTTTATACAGGAAGTACAGATGGCAGATCAAAATGTGGAAAAGTACATAACTCCACCAGAAATGAGAAAAATGCAAACAAACCAGCTTTAAGGTATCAGCTCATGCTTCTCAAACCGGTCAAAATAAAAGAGCAAAACATTGTGTTGGTAGAGGTGAGGGAAACAGGCAGGACAGTTCAAGGAGGTTCAGAGCAGGGACCTGGGAGCCAGACGGCCGGATGAAATGCTAGCTCTACCATGTGCCCCTTCTGAGACCTACAGCAAGTGACTTAAACTCTGTGCCTTGGGTTCCTTGTCTATCAAATGAGATTTAGATGAAGCTTTAGATAGATAGATAGATGATAGATAGATAGATAGATAGATAGAGAGATAGATAGATAGATGATAGATAGATAGATAGATAGATAGATAGATAGATAGATGATAGATAGATAGATAGATAGATGATAGATAGATAGATAGATAGACAGATAGATAGATGATAGATAGATAGATAGATAGATGATAGATAGATAGATAGATAGATAGATAGATAGATAGATAGATAGACAGACAGACGAAGTGCTTGGAACAGTGCTTAGTACATAGCAAGTACTATATAAATGTTAGTTATTACTGGAGGTGGGGAAGGGACTTCCCCATCATTTTCTCTCCAATGTGGTAGAAAGGGCCTGGACTTTCAGCCAAAAGATCATTCATTCAACAGATACTTACCCCATGCCAGATCTGGGTGCAAATTCCAGTTCTGATGATTATAGGTGAGGTCATCTTGTGAAATGACTTAGCAGTACTGAATCTCAGCTATCTCCGTCTGTAACATGGAAAAACACACAATCTCGATGGCTTATCTGGTTTGAGGTGTGGTGAGATGCCACACAACAAAGTAGATAGGACAGAGTCTGGCATGTAGAAGTCCTAAATACGTCTGAGATTCCGCACTTCTACTCCTAGAACTTCAACCCGACTCAAGCACTCACCCTGTATCTGAGGTCGTGGCATGTGTTCCCGGTCACCTGCCAGCGCGACCAGATTCAGCTCCTCAGATGGCCCAAGCCCTGATGCTCATGATGTTGCCTACCTCCAAGATAAAGAAATCAAAATAACATCACCAACCCATAAAATAAAAGTTGGCGTTTTGGGGCGCCTGGGTGGCTCAGTCAGTGAAGCATCTGCCTTCCGCTCAGGTCACGATCCCGGGGACCTTGGGATCGAGTCCCACATCGGGCTCCCTGATCAGCGGGGCATCTGCTTCTCCCTCTTCCTCTGCCCCCCCCCCACTCATGTGTGCACTCTCTGTCTTAAAAAAATAAATAAAATCTTTTTAAAAAGTTGGTGCTTTGATAGGCCACAAAACTTACTGGTAGGCTGCAAATACAACTGCTTATTTCTGTATTTTCTCTCTCACTCTTGCTTTCTCATTTTGGTCCCCTTGTCGCTACTGGCCTTTTTCGGGTGGCTTAGCCAGCCTAGCGGGTAATCCCAGCCTGCTGCCATATCATCCCTGTGCCATGGGGAGGACCATAAGGACTGTAGTTTCCTCCTTCCCCATGGGTATTTGCATTTTGGGTTGTGGGGAACGAGCGCTCCTGGGGACTGAAAGCCTGGCACAGAAGGGCATCAGTAAATATTTGTGGAATGAAAGGATGAATGGAGACATGAATGGTCTCTGAACGGTGGGATTTCAGCTGTGATGGGAGGCAGAGGGGACAGCTCTCTTGAAGGGAGAGACAGGGACACGAACTCCTTGGATCACACTAGGGAGGTACAGCGCTGATATTCACAGCATTTAACAGGTAGAGCAGCGCAACTAATGACCACGGGCCCGGAAAACCCTACGGGGCTTTGCTTGTGGGTAACAGGAGGCCCAGGGGTCCCAAAGAGAGGGGCTTGGAAGAGAGGGGGCTCTGGGGGTTTCCAGCGGCTGCTATTCACCAGCAGGTATGAAAGTACTTGAGTGATCCAACACCCAGCAGGCTCCGCGGGGGTAAGGGGGTTGCGTGGGATTCAAGACACATCTGCCACTTCCCCTCCCTGGGCCCCAATTTCCTATCTGTGAAACAAAGTCAGACTCCCTAACCTTGCAGATCCCCTCCAGCTCTGACTGCCTGTGATTTTACTAGAAGAATAACAATCGGTAAAGGCAGTGGTCTAACAGGAAAAGCACATGCTCTGAAGCTGGAAGACCCAGTTCACATCCCAGCGGTTACTTCCTGTGTGACTTGGGTCCAGATCAGCTAACTTCTCTGAACCTCCACTTCTCATTCATTCAACAAATACATACTGAGCCCATTTTATGTGCCAGGTCCCGGGCATGTACTGGAGAATGAGACCGGTCCTTGCCATCGTGGAACTTAGGAGAGTCCTTGGATGCAAAGTGACAGAGACACACTCAACCCAGCTTAGGCAAAACCAGAATGTACTATTATTAAGGATGTAGGCAAGTGTGGGGACCCCGGAGTGGAAAGCAGCCAGTCCAGAACTCCACCACCCACTATCCTGCCCTCAGCATACCGGCTGCATTATTCATTCATTCTCTCTCCCTCTCTCCTCTCTCTCTCCACTTCCAGACCTTACTCTTGCGATCCTCCCTTGATTGGACATCCCAATTCTAAATTCTCAAGAAAGAGAATTGAGTCATCTGCCCACACCCCTAATTCGATCACCTGTGACCATGGGGCAGAGCCACTCAGTACAGACATGGCCTCAGGGACTGTGGCCAGGGGAGGGATCCAGGTCCCAAAGAGAGGGGGGCTTGTGGATCCTGGCATCCACGCCACAGCCTCGCGGAGCTATCGTGAACATAAAACAAATTTCATGGCAAGTGGCGGGCAGGGGCTGGCGAGTGTAGATGGAGCTCTGGGCTTCGCAGGCACGTTCCTAGCAGGTGTGCGAACTCTGAGGGAACACGATTGTTAATGGCAATGTCTTTTATGTCTCCAGATGCTTTATGTCCATTTTTGTTCCAGTCACGTCCTCCCTTTACCTTGTGGGGCAGACTTCAGTAAGTTAGCGGGGCACGTGCGGCCTGCAGGCTGGCCCGCACGTAGCGTCTGTCTGATGTTCCCAGGGCGCCAATGCACCGATGTGCGAATGTTCTCCCACCCAGGCTTTCCCCCTTTGCTTGGTGTCCAAAGGGGCTCAGCTCCTCTTAAGAATTTGAGGACCAGGTTCAAGTCCTCCCACCCAAATATCTTTGAGCCCCTGACGTTCCTTCTCTGGGGCTCAGTTTCCCCACTGGCAAATGGATGTGGATACAGTCTTGAGGAGAGGCCAGGCTGAGGTCAGAGACGGGAAAGGGCTTTGACAAGGCCAGGCCTGGCCTCAGCCTCGCCCCGCCCGCCACAGGGGAATCTCGGCCCGCGCTGAGCCGGCCCCTGTGACCTGGAGGGGAAGAGAGCAGAGGCCTTCCGCCCAGCTGCTCCATGCCCTCGGGAGCCCCTCTGCCGCTGGCCCGCAACCGATGACTTCACCGGCTGTGTGGTTGAAACCCGAGCCTCTCGCTAGGGGCTGAGCAGGAAGTTTTTTCCTGCGGTGGGAGCTTTTGTTCTGCAAGCCTTGATCACTGGGCAGAGGAATTTCCAGCCCGCTGACGTCAGCCCCGACTGTGGCCAAGCCCAGTGGACTTGCAGGGGGGATGAGGGAGGGTTGCCCGGAGGTCAGAGGTGCAGGGTTTCAGGCGCGTAGGGGGCTGCTCTCTCCTCTTCCCGCCTTAACCAGCTTCACTCCAGGGGCAACCCCCCTCTATCCGCTCAGGAGGAGAGTCCTGGGGAAGCTCATTCACCTTGAAAGTATAGAGAAAGATGGGTGGAAAGTGGATTTTAATTCTGATTACCCACTTACTGTTAGCTGAGTGCCTTAGGCTAGACACTTGACCTCAGAGGGACTCAATGTCCTCATCTATAAAATGGAAACAGTAATGCCTCAGACCTCCTGGGAGGGGTATTCAGGGGGTATTCAGAGCATCAACGACCACCTAATACATAGTAAAGATTCCCTGAAGATGAGCCATGATTTTTGTTGTTATTATCTCTCCAGTGAAGAGGAAATGAGATGCCATGTGTGAGGCATCTAGAAAAAGTTGAGCTCAAAAACAGAAGCTCCCCTTGCTAAGAGATGATACTTTTTCTGCTAAAGGAATCTGGCCATGTTCCTCCAGAGGGGTCACAAGCCTGATCATATTAGTTTCCTAGTGGCTTAAACCACAGAAATGTATTATCCCACGGATAATAGAGGTGGGAAGTCCGAGGTCAAGGTGGTCTAAGGGCTGGAGGAAAGGATCTGTGCCAGGCCTCTCTGCTTGGCTTATAGACGGCTGCCTCCTCCCTGTACTTCTTCACCTGGTCTTCCCCCTTGTGTATCTCTGTGTCCGAATCTCTTCCTATCGGGATACCAGTCACATTGGATTAGCTCCCCCGCCCTGCCCATGACCTCCTTTTTAGCTTGTTTACTTCTGCCAAGACCCCATCTCCAAATAAGGTCACATTCTGAGGTACTGAGGGTCAGTACTTCAACATATGAATTTGGGGAGTACGTATTCAGCCCATAATAATGATCTAGGGGGAAAAGGACATGCTTAACTGAAAGGTGGCTTTCACAGTTTTTAACACTAGAATAGAGAAGATAATTTGGAGCCTAAAGGACTTCTTAAGGTCTGTTAAACCCTCCCTGGAATGTGGCTGTTAATTCTAACACTAGTGTCAAGTCTTAAAAGCATCAGACCCTAGTTGTGGGGCCCAGATAATTAAATGACTTATTTTCTACCTTAACTTCCTGCTGTCCATTTCTCATTTCATCTGCCAAAATCAAGTGTGAAATCTAAGATCCCCCGATTCCCTCGGCGACAGAGTTGGGTAGGAGGAGCACTGAATAGGGAGTCCGTGGATGTAAATTCTAGTTTTTGCACTTGCTCTGTGACCTTGGGCATGTGACCTCCTCTCTCTGAGCCTCCGTCTCCTCCACTGTAAGGTGTGTGTGTGTGTGTGTGTGTGTGTGTGTGTTTGCACGCATAGGTGGTGCAGATGTGGGGGGATGGAGGCCGAGGGGTCAGCCCCCTGCTCCGGCTGGAGTGCCATGGGACGAGGCAGGCACATCTTCCTTGAAAGGCAGTTTTACATGAAAGGTAAGCAATTTGGAATGTCACTTTTAAAGTCCAGAACACACAAGCCCCTCACAGAGTAGCAAGCAAAATTGCATGAATCTCAAAGCTAAAACAGGAGTCCTCAGAGAGACCCCGGGCTTACGGTGGCTGCCCCGTACTCCCTTGGACCCCTGATCCCTGGGGTATGAGCTCTTTCCCACGTGCCAGTAGGGGTTCTTCAGTGGGAAGATTTGAGATGCCTCAGACTAGGGGCTGGCGGAAAGGTTTCAGAGCCCACAGAGCTTTGAATCTGAACTCCCTCCCGTGCACCGAGAACCCCAGGGCAGCTTTCGTTGGTGGCCCGTCGTCCTCCCTGGGCATTAGCAGGCAGGCTGAGAGGTGCCCACACCCAGCGGTGTGCAGATGGCAGCCGTGGCAGCAGAGGAAGTGCAGTTAGAGGCGGGAGGAAGCAGTCTCTGGCAGCTCTGTGGGGAACCGTCTTGGGGCTTCCCCCACCTTCCAGTTCCTCTGATGGTCAACATGCCAGCAACCTGAAAGTGAGAGTGTGCCTTTCCCTCGAGCTCCAGCCCTGTCTCCTCTCTTCCATGCCGAAGCTCCTCAAAGTGGAGTCTGTACTCATCTCCCACTCACCTCTCCACCCACAGTATTCTGGCTTTTGCTACTGACTTACTCTGGCGAGGGCCCTGAGCACCCCCTTGTTCCTAAGGGCTGGTGGTCCTCCTCCATCCTCATGGCAGGACACGCAGGCTTTCCTCCTTCCTCTCCAGCTGCTTCTTCCCTGCCACCCTGCAGCTTCCCTCTCCTCGGGGCTGCTCCCCCCTCCACACACCCTCCCTGCACCACCTCCCTGGCTCCCGCAGCTCCAACCCTGCCTTTACCTTGACAGCAAAACCGCCAGTCTCCTTCTCAAGTTCAGAGTTCAGTCAGAGCTTCCGGCCCAGCCAGCTGGCTTGCCCCTGGACAGCCGTGGGCCTTTCAGATCAGCAGGGCTCATAGGGGGTCATTGCCTTTTCCTGGACCCTGTCCTTCCACTGGTGTTGCAAAGCACGGAAGCTAGGTTTGGATTTGGAGCTCCCTGGACTCTGATCGGGAACCTTTTTGTCAACACCTGGTGGCACCTCCCTCCTTCTCTCCTTCCTCCTCTCATTTCATTTGTAGATAATTGCTTAGCTTCTGGCTCCCCCCCCCCATCCCCAATCAGTCTGTAATCTCCCGGAGGTCAGAGTTTGTGAATCACACCTCCCAGCATGGCTCTGGGGGCCCTGCACGTGGTAGGACCTCAATAAATATGTGTGCCTTGATCCTTAAAGGTCTGCTTCTGGGCTTTTCTTCAATATTCCAAGAAGAGCCACCAAGAGGAGTTGGGGGGGGGTGCGACCCAGAGACCTGGAATTTTGTCCTTGTTCTGTTACTAAAAGCTACCACCTGCCACTCAGCCTCAGTTTTCAAACAGTAAGATGGAGTTTGAGGGAGTGGATTCCTTCTCAGGGAGGGGAGGCCTAGAGGGGGCACACATTCCTCACAGGGCAGCATGTGGTAGGAAGAATATGTTAGAAGTAGGGACAAACGGTCCTGCTCTACTTGGGCCAAAGCCACGGCCAGACTCACCAGCCTCACAAGGCAGGAAAAGGCAAGTCCCTCATGCTAGATTTCACAGAGAAACACTAGGAAAGAGCCGAGACTCAAGACCAGAACGCAACAAAGAAATCTGGCCCCTCGTCCACGCTCTCTGGCGCTCTACACTTGGTCACCTGTCCACATGAAAGTCCTGTGTGGCCAGCCAGCCAGATACCCCCTCGCCACCCCTGCCCCACATTACATGAGCAAGAATTGGCTTTACTAAACGGGCCCACAGGCTGCCTTGGGGCAAGATTGTTTCCATGGGTCCCACTGATTATAGATGACCTGATAAATGGGATTTTTAAAACTAAAAGCCAAGGACTCTTGTGAGGATCCCCTTGGGAGGTGTGATGCGAGCAGCCCCCGTGAGACTCCCTCCTGGACGCCTCTCCTATAACACAGCCGACACCGTCCAGTCTCGCTCCGTTAGGCAGGGCTCAGCAGTGAATGGAAGACACTGTGAATCGTCACAGCCGGGGTGGGGTGAGGGGGCACCACTGACATCTGGTGAGTTGAGGTTAGGGATGCTGCTGAACATTCCAGAATGCACAGGACAGCACCCCAACAAGGAATTGTCTGAATTATCTGTCCTCACAAGTCAAAAGGGCCAGGGTTGAGAAACCTTACTATAAAGTCACAGTGCTTGGCTTCATAGTCCAGCTCCACCCGAAGCAGCTCACCTGTTTTCATCTGCCTCAGTTTTCTTAACTTTAAAATGGGTATGATTTTTTTTTTTAAGAACAAGTGATCTCATTTATGTAAAGCACTTGGAGCCATGCTTGTTACACAATAAAACACTCCAGGAAGTATTATTATTACTGATATAGCCCTTAACTGTGCTGCTTTTCAAAGTAGCACGGATACCGATTCACTCAGGTGTACAGTAGTAACATTTATATCTTGTTTTTACAAGTGACGTCAGAATCAGGAGGCTCTGTGTCACCATGGGGGCTGGGCATCTGAGAGATGCGCAGTGCCCTCCCTGGGTTCTGCTTGCTGATTTTAAGCTTGCTGAGCTGTGCCCCTGCAACCCCCAGGGACAAGGAGCTTGGACCTTCCACCTGGATGAAGTTAGGGGCTCACTTTCCTGGGCTTGCTTCCTGGTCAGCCTCTCCTGACTCAGATCCTGAAGCTGGTGGCCCCCTTCCTGGCAGAGTCCCAGGCTGGTCCAACTCAGCTTTTGCTAGAGGACCAACTCTGGGCTCTCTGCCCACTCTCTGGCTGGCACTCTGGCCTCAGCTCACCCCAGTATTGATATTGGCTGCCTGAAGGGCCTCAGTTGGCTTTCTGTTCAGCGAGGGCACAGTAAACACTGGGGACAGGAACATTTCTATTTTTCTAGATTTCAGGTATACCTGACCTATACCTGGACTCTTCAAAACACCCAACAAAAGCAGGAGTGGTGGAAGTTTGTGAGAATGAAAAGAGCGAGGAAGCATTTTAAAATTTAGGGATTATAAATATATCCAGCTTACCTTTCCTATCTAGAAAAAAACCCATTGTGGTAAAGTGTATCGGTTACAAAAATATAATCACCTATAATATAATACAATCATTTGTTCCAAAGGAAAACAACACTTTCCTGGGAGAATTAGCTAGCCTTTCCTTGTAAGGAAAAAAGATTCTGTCTTCAAAAGGAAGAGATTAAGAAGCGCTATCACTCAGGGAACCGTCAGCTTTAAAAAGGATCCCAGAGGAACTGACGCCTGGGATTTGCGGTCGGAGGGGTCAACAGCGTTCTCCCAGCCGGCTGCAGCTCCAAACTGCTTGGCAGTCAAGTCTAAGGAGCGAGACATAGTCTTGCTGCAAACCTGTTCCTCCTTTCGGTCGACAGGCAGGAGGGGGACTGGGCTTGCCACCCCTGCTGGTCATAACAGACTGGCCTATTTCTTGCAAACTGACTGTTCCTCTCTTTAGGAAATTGGGCATTTGAAGAAGCTTCTCTCACTCCATTTGATTCTGATGACAGGCTAAGTGCCCATTTTCTCACTAGCAAGCCATTAGCGCGATATTCAAGATGCAATCATCCACTGCGTGATGAACTGATGCTCTTATCAAACTGGGCTCTCAGAAGAGCTGGGAGAGAGAAGAGGAGGTAGCTTCTTCTGCGAGATCATGGCTTCAAAGGGCCCAAAGCCTTGGGCTTAGGGGGGTCAGGATAAAACTGGGCCTGAGTCTTTGGCTCTAGGATAATAGTACTAAAGATCTCTGTATTCGTTTCCGGCTTCATTCATTCAGGCAATATTTATTGAGCACCTACTATATGGCCCAGACATTATTCTAGGCCCTGGGGTTACAAAAGAGAATGAAACAGAAAACGTCCTGCCTTCCTAGAGCTAATATTTTAGTGGAGAGAGAAGGCAGTGTGTGTGTGGAGGGGGGAAGAGTTGATACCATTTTAGGGAGTTCTTGGAAGGCCTCATTGAAATGCTAATGTTCGAACAAAAACTTGAGAGGTGTGTGTGTGGGGGGAAAGCAGATAGCCAGTGCAAAGGCCCTGAGGTGGGGATGAGCCTGTGGTGTTTGGAAAACCAGGGTGGAAAAGGGCAGGGGTGGGAGATCAGGTCAGAGCAGTGGGACAGGTCACGCTGGGCCTCCTGAGTCAGTGCTCGCTCTCTGGATTTTTCTCTAATTCGGATGAGAAGCCGTTGGAGAGTGTTAGAAGAATGACAGCACAAATTTTATAAAACCACTGTTGGCTTATTTCTCAGTTGTATTATTATCCATGTCTTGAAAGTGGGGAAACTGAGGTTTCGAGGTGAAGAGAGTTGCTCACAGGCACACGGCAGGGGCTGCCGGGCCTCGAAGCCCCACTCCTCTCCCTTCCCATCCAGGGCTCTTTCCACTCTCCTCTGTGGTTTCCAAACACGCCGTCCTCTGCCTGAGAGAGCAGGGAAGGGGCCCACAGGCCTGGTTTGTCCTCCTGGGACTGCTGGGCACCTGTTCTGCAGCATCGTTTGAGAGCCTGGGCAGAAAGTGCTCTGGAGATGATCAAGTATTGCACATATGGCAAGGGACATAGTACCTTATTAAGGAGCTCCTAATGATTCCTCCTAACCCCACTCCCTGGGGCCTGACAGTCCCCTATTTGAACACTGGGTTGAGCATTGCTGGTAGGTGGTATTCATCTAGGAAGGGACCAGTGCCAGCTTCTGTTTCCACCTCCCTACCCCCACCTGTGCATCTGCTGTTTCACCTACGGGTCCAACCCTGCCTTGGTTCACAGCCCGGTTAGCCGGTATACGGAAGCACTCAGACAGCTGGACATCAGCTTGCCCTTTCTGCAGGGCTGCCCAGCACTGTACCTGGCACACAGTGCTACATACCTATCAGTCACCTTGAGCGCTGGGCCTTGCGCTCCGGTGTGGCCCACAGCGGCCACCCCTGCAGCTGGGTCAGCCTCCTCCTTCCCTGAGGGCTGGGGGCTGGCCCCAGGGCTGCCCTGGCTCAAGGCGGCTGGGTCGTGCTGTAAGTAAACAGCCAGCCACCACAAATCCAGGAAACAGGTCCGTGTAAGGAGTGTGAAGGGCACAGCCACAGTATGGGGTCCTGAAGGCCAATTCTGCTAGTTTCCCAGCAGGCCGGGGTTGGGGTGGTGGGTGGCAGCAGCTAGTCCAGTGGAGGGAAACCCCCATCCACCCCAAAGAGATCCGTCCACCTTCCTTTGCAGGTCAGCCCCTCACAATATCATCACCAGAAGGGTTTTCCTCCCTGTGTGGATTTCATAGAGGGTAGACGGACTTGCAAATACAGAGTGGCCCCAGTTTTAAAGGCCTTCTGTACCCCTAGCCCATCCCTTCAAAGAAAAAGACAAGGAGAAGCAAAATTAGAAGGAAAGAAAGAAAGACTGTAAAAGTTAAACAAAACCACCCACAAATAGCCTGGAAAAAAAAAAAAAGACTGTACCATATCATGGCAATTGTGGACAGTTTGGCAGCTGAGCCAGGGATGACTCATTCCTAGGCTCTGGTTGCATAATCCTCCCCAGCCCAGGCAGGAGAATGAAACTAGGAAACTAATGCAGTGACATTTAGTAGCAAAAAGGAAGCCCACACAACATTTGTGCAAGGCCATCCAAAAATAGCGGGCTCCTCCATGCTTGGGTTTGGAAACTATGCATTTCACTTGAAATGCCTGAGTCGTGGCACATTTTTCTTGGACCACCCACACCCTAATTCGGTTCATTTCGATTCAGCAAATATTTATTGCAAGCCTACTGTGTGCCAAGGTCCCTGCTGAGGACTTGGGAGCGGGAAATTCAGGGTTGCAGGAGGCTCTGTAAGGAAATGTGGAAGGAAGAACAAAGGGCTTGTGGAGGCAGAGGGTGATGGCCTCAAACCCCAGCATGGTCCCTTCCCAGCTTGGAACTTTGTCTCCCTTTTCTGTGCAGTGGGGCCAGCTACGCCCACCTCATTAAACTGTGTGCGGCTTGAATGGAATAAGGTATTGAAGTCCCCAACGTGCTGATCAGCACACAGTAGGGCTTCACCCTACGGCAGCTGCTGGTGGGAACTCTGGAAGAATTCTCAGCATGTGTACCAAAAGTGCCCCTGGAGAAACATAAAGCCCTAAGGGGACTGGGTGAGATGGTTGGGAGGTCCAGGAGGGAGGAAGAGGCCTTTAAAATGAGGCTTGACGCCTTTCAGCTGAAGGCAACTGCCAGACTCAACTGCATAAGATATTTCTTCGATGCTCACTGGGTGTCAGGTGTGGTCCCAGGCGGCGAGGACGCAAGCACAAAGGAAACAGACCCGTCATCAATGAGTATCGCTCATAACAATAAAAATAGAAATAATAATACAGAGAAGCGGTTTGGCATCATGATTGTGGGTGCTGGTTCCGGACATTCCCCATGTATGAATCCTAGCTCTTGGGCTGCTCCATGCATGGCTTGAGCAACTTATGTAGCCATTCTGTGCTTAGTGTCCTTTTCTATAAAATGGGGGTGCAAATAGCAACTTCCTTATAGGGTGGTTGTAAAAATTAATTGAAGCAATGCTTGCAAAGCACTTAGCAGAGCGCTAAGCACATTCGAAGAGGTCAGTGAAGGTAACAGCATCGTCACCACCACCACCTGCATTGCCATCATGACCACCATCATCACCATCACGCAGCCCAGAAGAGAGGCCGGTGCAGAGTCCTCCAGGAGCAGAGGAGAGCTTTGGAGAGTCAGGGAGTGCCAGGGAATGGAAGTGAGTTTTGAAGGACATGTAGGAGTTTGCCTAGAGGATTCTGGAAGGAAGAAGTATTACAGGCAGAGGGATGATACGAGAAAAAAAAGCATGAATGTGCAGGAGATAAATGCTCAGGAAACAGGAAACGACTCTGGCAGCAAGCCAGGCTGAGAGGATGAGCCGAAGGGAGGGAGAGGGCAAGCAGGAAGGGAGTGCAAATCCTTTCTCGGCATTTTCCAAGGGCGTTCCTGGAGCACGTCAAGCAGTGGGGAAGCTCGGGGCCCGGATGGGACGGGGGCACCGGCTCTCTCTTAGAGCCCCTTGCTTGCCCTTGGCTTCTTTCCAGGAGATGTCAGACACAGGCCTACTGAGAACAGCCATGGTTACCATCACATTTTTATTGAGAATGCTATCTCCTGTGTTGCTCTGAGCTCTTTGCAGAAGGAAACCTCAAGATAAATTCATCTTATAATTCAGCCAGGAAAACGTATTGATAACAATGATGTCTAACTTTTATTGGGAGTCTACAATGTGTCAGGCTCTGTTCTAAGTGTTTTACATGTATTCGCTCATTTCATTCTCATAACGACCATATGAAATAGGCGCTATCATTTGTCCTGTTTTATAAATAGAGGAACTGAATCACAAAGAGGTTAACTAATTGGCCAAAGCAACATAACTAATACACGGCAGAGGCAGGACTCAAACTTGAGTCAGGCTCCAGAGCATATGCTTCTTTAACCCTGTGTAACATCTGAAGCTCTTTTCCTTTGTGTTTCTCTTTTTGCCTTGGCTACCAGGAACCTCAGCTAAGTTTTCTGATAAGGTATAGTATCTTCCTTTAGCCCATATCTTCTGGCATAAATCATTTTTTTTTCCTTTCAGGGCCTCTATTCTCAAGTTCCAACCATCAATCCGGGTTTTATTCTCACTACACCCCTCTTTGTAATTTGCATTCCTGCTACTCTGGACTCCTCACTTTTTCCAGACTCGCTTTGCATTATCTTTCCCCCATGCGTTTGCTTATGCCAGTCCTCCCACCTGGGCTGACTTACTTTCTTTCTCTCTGTCTGTCTTTTAATTTAATGACATGTAAATTGTATAACATAGTGAATAGAAAAAGTTAAGTTCTAAAACTACATGTATAGAAATATAATAAGCTCTCATCTTGAGGAAATAACAATTGAGACACATATAGAAAAACAATTCTGGAGAGTTATCCTTTAAAAACAACATTATTTATGGGGGCGCCTGGGTGGCTCGGTTGGTTAAGCCTCTGACTTTGGCTCAGGTCATGATCTCAGGGTCCTGGGATTGAGCCCCACATCGGGCTCCCTGCTCAGCGGGGAGTCTTCTTTTCCTCTACCCCTCCCCCTGCTCATGCTGTCTCTCTCTCTCTCAAATAAATAAATAAATAAAATCTTTAAAAAAAATAAATACAGGGGCGCCTGGGTAGCGCAGTCGTTAAAGCGTCTGCCTTCGGCTCAGGGCGTGATCCCGGCGTTCCGGGATCGAGCCCCACATAGGGCTCCTCCGCTGGGAGCCTGCTTCTTCCTCTCTCACTCCCCTGCTGTGTTCCCTCTCTCGCTGGCTGTCTCTCTGTCACATAAATAAATAAAATCTTTAAAATAAATAAATAAATAAATAAATAAATAAATAAATAAATAAATAAATACAATAAAATGACATTATTTACAACTGAACGGTGGAATAATAGATAATTTGACTTACCCCGTTCTTGATGATCTCTATTTCCTGCATGTTCACAGAGGCTACATATCACTATAGTCAATTATTTTTAACAAATTATAAGTTAAATTTTTATTTTTAATTAATTACCCAACTCATCGCCACTTCAGCCACTTTGAAGGGTACAGTTCTGTGGCGTTACGCACATTCACACCGTTGTGCAACCATCTGAGATGACTCTCTAACCTCAGTCTCAGCTTAGCCACACACACTATCTTTCCAGGACCAGAGCAGTTTTCACTTTCCATTGAAAGCTCTCCCATCCCCCCACCTCCCCCAGCAGCAATGACAGCTCCTTCCTCTCCACTTCCTCATGGCGGGACCTCTGTCTGCCACTCGCAACCTTCTGCGGTATTGGTCAAGCAAGCAGGCTCCAGGGCCTTCGTATGCTGCACTTGACACCTGCTAGCTGTGAAATCCGGGGCAAGTCTCTCAACCTCTCTATGCCTTAGTGTCCTCATCTTTAAAAACAGACATGATTAGTCCCAGATGAGGGGCAATTTCACAGACGAGGAAACCGACGCTTATGACGTTTGAGAAGTTTGCCTAGGATCCCAAAGCTGGCAAGTGGTGGGGCACACTTCAGGCAAGCTGTCTGAATCTCTGCCTCCCCAAATAATAGCAATACAGCCACTTATTGATCACTTAGCACGAGGCAGACTCCCAGCTAGGCACTTGATGTGATAACCCATCGAATGCTGACAACTAGCCCCATAAGAAAGGTTACTATTTATCCCATTTTACAGATGCGGAAACTGAGGCCCAGAAAGGTGAAGTCATTTGCCTTAGACCCTCAGCAGACCTAGGATTTGTTGACTATAAAGAATGCCTTCTTTTTCACCATACCATGCAAACATTGATTTGTGAAGTATATCACTCCAGACTAAGATGAGGAGTGCAAATGGTACCTAGGACAGAAAAGGGCAAGGCTCTAAGAGTTCAAAGAAGGGGGTTGGGTGAGGACTCAGAGTATGGAGAAGCTTTCACAGAAGAGGTGAGGCTGTACAGAGTCCTGAGGACTGGGGGTGGAGGGGCTGCCCTGCCTTGGGCCAGTGATGAGGCGCGTGGCCGTGTGGGCAGTCATCTCCCAGTTAAGACTAGTAAGGCCAAAATGTGGTCTGGGCTTGGGTCTACTGCCTGGGAGAGGAGGCTAAGGGTCAATGCCTAGTGAGAGATGGCCAGTGTTTCCATTCAGAAGATGCCAGATTAGAGGCAGGAGGACCCTAGGGTCTGGATCCAGAGACACAGCCAGCAGACATGTGATAAGACCACAGGGCATGGGGAACGGTGAAGGGTGGGACAATCCCCAGGGGTCTCTCATGGGGCCTCCCTGCCAGAGTTACAAGGTCTCTCCTGAAAGCCACAGCCCCCACCTGGGTAGATGCCCTCTGCCAGTCTTTATGACTCAGGTCTCCAGTGGTGGCAGGGAGTCTTCCAGGAGCCAAAGGCTAAGAGGTGAGCAAGGCTGCAACATAGAGACATTGACAGATGGAGACAGAGGGGACAAAAGAGAGTCTAGAACACAGACAGGGGAAGATACTTTGAGGAAAGGCTTGGTAACCCCGACCCTTTGCAAACAAAGCCTGGTCTTCCCACTTGCTACTGCCTCTTTCTTTTCTGGTGTGCATGCACTGGGTTCCATGTTAGGTTCCTCCCACTACTACCTCTGCTCCAGGACTGGCCCTAACTAATGATTATTACCTCATTTTACGAATAAGGAATCATGGATCCCACAGCTAAGACCTGGCTGAGCTGGGATTTGAGTCTGGGCCTGCTTGACTCCAAATCTGTTGCTCCCAAGTCCTCTCTGGAGTTTGGTGGTGGTGGGGCAGTGGGGGGGGGCATCGTCTTTACTGGTTTAATCCTAAAATAGCACCACCTGTGATTTACCCCATCATTCCCTTTGCACTTTAAGGCGTGAACTTTATCAAACCTAGAGATGTAGAGAAGCTAAAAACCAGACAAACACGATGCCATGTGGTGACGAAGTGCGGTGGGGACTCAGAGAGAACCTGGGCCAGACTGAACGGAGGCTTTTAGAGGTTTCTTGAAGGATGGAACATCTCAGCTGGAACAAAGATTGAGTAAGGACTGCCCGAGTGAAGAACATGGACGATATTTAGGCAGAGATGAGTCTATGTAAGGGTCTGCAGGTGTCAAGGGACACTAGGCCTCTCCAGGGACACGCTAGTGATTTGGTAGGAGTGGACCCCCGGGAATGATAGGAGATGTGGCTGGTGGAGGTAACAGGGACTTATCTGCCCTTCTAAAGAATTTCAACTTTATTGTGACAAAGCAATAGGAAGTCACCGAAGGGCTTCAAACAGGAGGAGGATGAGGTCAGATTGAGTGTCTGAGTTGAGCCCCGCTCTCCTGACATTCCAGGCAGCACATGGAGCCCTGATGCTTGATCCTGAATGTGACCTTAGGCAAGTCACTTCCTCTCTTGAGACTCAGTTTCCTCATCTATAAACATGGAAGAGGTTGGCCAGATGGCCGCTGGGCTCCTTTCTAGCTTTCACATTCTAAGGAGGAAAAAAAAAAAAAATGACCCCTCCAGGGGAGACCATGTGGTTAGCAGATCTCTTTCTGGCTCTCTGATCCCTCTAGATGCAGAACAAGGAACCAAGATATCAGTTTTATGCAAGAGTTTGGAGTCCAGGAGAAAGGTCGGACTGAGGAGAAAAATTGGGGAGCCCTTGGTATAGATGATATTTGAGGCCATGGGACTGGATGAGAAGACTTAGGCAGTGAGTGTTGTCCCTTCACCCTCATTCCGAAGTAGGGTAACGAGACCCTTCCTAGTAGGACTGCTATGGGAATAGGATGGGGCGGTGCTGGGGTGGAAGTCACCAGATCTGTGGCCACATCCAGTGGGAGCATGCCAGGCAGGGAAACAGAAAGCTCCTGGAGGTCGAGAGCAAGGGAACCACCAGAGTGTAGCTGGAGCAGGGGGAACACAAGGCAAGCAGGGCCCGGGTTTGCCTTGACAGGGTTGGGATGTCCAGACCCCCCTCTAGCTGGGCACAGGCTGAATGGTGTACTCATTGGTAAGACAGCCTGGATTAAAGGGTCAAGGTCCAAAGGGCACCTGGGGATCTGATCTCTGCAGAGAGTGACCCTGCTGTCCGTGGGGGTAGGGTTAGGCTGTACCATTAATAATCTATCTGCAATCTTCCCTTCCCAAGGGCTCTGCCGCAGCCCATAGTCACCTTTCCTTCCTGACCTCCCCGACACCATCTGGAGGAGCGAAATATCAGGTGAGGCACCTAACACTCACCATCCCATTTCATCCCCACAACATCCCCGTGAGGAAGGGTCTCTCATTACCCCACTTCGGAGAACAGGGGTAAAGTGACAACACTCACACCTAGGTCCCGTGGCTTTACATATCACGTACTTACCCCAATTTCTCACTGTCATCAGACCTCCCTTCTGAACCTCAAGTTTGTTTATTCAGTTGCCTTCTAAGAAGTCCCAGCTGGATGTCCAACAGGGCCCAGGAACAAAATATACCTAACCTAGAACTCCTGATTGTCACTACCCCGACCTGGGTCACCCACCTCTTCCCCAACCATTTCAGCCAATGGCAAGTCAGTCCTTCCAGGTGTCCAGGTAAATTGTGCAGGTGTTACCCCTGGTCCCTCTGTGGCCCTCATACCCCATATCCAATCAAACTTCCTCTACTTGCCAAGGGGTGTAGTCACAGAGGGAGGAGGGGGCAGTCTTCCCAAAAGACAGGGAAGGGGTAGCTATGAAGGGCTATTTCTCTTCCTCCAGGGCTACAAAAAAACTGATCTCCAACGAAGAAGAAAGGCACAATGGGGCAGGGGTGTCCATACCTCTGCCCAGTCCTCTCTCCAGGGGATATCTGCCCAGGGACCTTGGGCAGCAGAACCTGAATGGAGGGACCCTGGAAAGAGGGAGAACCAGAGAAATCCAGAACTAAATAGAGAAAAGTTTTCTGCATAAGTATATACTCAAGGGAGAGGTAGCCCAGGGCGATGGCACAACCATCGGCCCTTGACTGGATATGCACAGGCCCCTGCCCCCTGCCCCTTGCCCTGACCTGGTGCTGCATGCGCCCACTCCTGTGCCCACCTGCACCAGGCCTTGAGCACCATGGGCTTTGTGACCCCACCTGGCTGGTCATGGAGTGACCCTGTAGATTCCATGATTCTACATGCGATAAAAGGCCTTTGGCTGGGTGGAGACCCTGAGCTCTCTGTCCTCTTGGCGGGAGAGGGTGCCTCTGTCTCCTCAAGGCTCAAAATGGCAGACGGCCTGCTTTCTTCTCCCTGGAGAGCAGTAGTGCACACACGCAGAGCTGGGGAAAGGCTTTAGCTTAGAAGCTAGGATGCCCAGGTTTGGGTCTCGCGGCTGTCTCTCACTTGCTGTTTGACTTTAGACCAGTTACTTGCCATCTCAGATTCCCTAACCTTAAAGTGAGAGGTGTAGATCAGATGATCTCTACCATTCCTCCTGGACAGCGACTGTGTGTTATTTGTTGTTTCCCATGGTCCCTGAATTGAGTGGGGGGGGGGGCATACATTCGGTTTAGAGTGATTGTCTCTACTGTAATGTATTCCTGTTGGGGAGTGTGTGTGTGTGTGTGTGTGTGTGTGTGTGTGTGTGTGTGTGATTTGAACCAGATGTTCTCATTCCGTGTGCAAAGTTATAAATGGCCCCCATTGTCCTGCAGCTGGGGACACAGAGCAGAGATTTCACACAGATGCCAAATGTGTCTTAAGGTTCAGTTAAACCCCAAGCTCAGGGGACCAAACCACAACCCTCTTGGCCAAAGTCAAGCTTACCCCAAGTTGTACTTCCCGAAAACTTCCCTGGGACCTCTGAGCTTTGAGGTCCCAGCATTGTGGATCTGCCCCAAACCCCTCAAGGTCAAAGCCTGGGGGAGCGAAGAGGAGTAGTACGGGGTCAGGGGGGACTTCAGCGAGGCCCCAGTTGTGCAGACAGCATCTGCTGCCGGTGGGTGCGGTGGGAGGGGACAGGTCTTCAGAGGTTTTGATGGAAGCCATCTGAAAAACAGTGCCCTTCACAGTTTCAGCTGCATCTGGCATTGCCCCTATCAGGGGGCGCAGTAAAGTTTGCTGCCATGGGCAAAGGGGGCCACAGCTCAGCGGGAAACTCCTGAGAAACATACAGAAAGCCTCCCAGATTTGTCTGAAAATGAGGTCCAGAGACGTTACATAGCTTGCCCATGGTCACACAGCTGGTCAGGGGGTCAGCTGAGCAGCAGTCAGAACCCTCTTCATGCAGAGGCTGAGCTTGTCCTACAATACTATGGACCAGCATCTTGTTAGGGCTCTGACTTGCCAGAGGACTTGGGGCCCATTACCTGAGATGGCTCAGTTTTGTACCTGGGCAGGGTCAGGGATGTCCTCAGAACCCAGGCAGAAGAGGGGCACCTGGGCGGCACAGTCGTTAAGCGTCTGCCTTCAGCTCAGGGCGTGATCCCAGCATTCTGGGATCAAGCCCCACATCAGGCTCTTCTGCTGGGAGCCTGCTTCTTCCTCTCCCACTCCCCCTGCTTGTGTTCCCTCTCTCGCTGGCTGTCTCTGTCAAATAAATAAATAAAATCTTTAAAAAAAAAAAAAAGAACCCAGGCAGAAGAATCCCAGGAGCAGGGGAAGGGCTCCCAGTATAACAGGGCATGAACCGGACAAAGGGTCAGGGAGGGGATGGGTCCTATTGGTGGAATGGGGGTCTTGCCTGGAGGGACACACTGGGAGGCCAGGCTGTCCACCTTACTTCCCTCTCTCCCCCCCGAGGCCATGGGTCTCTCTACGGCCCCTGCCTTCCAGTCTGATCACACCAACCCCTGGTTTGCATCGGGAAGTTTCTGGCTGCTGTGGGGAGCCTCTCCTAGAGACTTACCTCTCCTAATCACAGACAGCTTTCCAGCTTACCAAGTTTTTCGATCATTTTAAAAATTTTGATCTCCCCGTGCCTCCTTGAGATGCACAGGAAAGGCATTGTCATCCCAATCTCACAGCTGCGGGGAAGGGACCTGTGGAGTGTAGCCCAGCTCCCTTACTCTCTAGAGGCAGAGGATGAAGCCCCCAGAAAGGAGGAGCCACCTGCCCAAGGCCACACAGGTAATGAAGAGCAGACAAGAAACGAGCTCTTCCGGCTTATGGGTGGCATTCTTGCTGATACACTCTCTGACCCCGGGGGGGAGGGGGAGGAGAGACCCCTAGGGTCCCCCACCCCCCAGAAGATGCCATTTAAAATGAATCTCCTTCACAGTATTTCTCCCAACATCTGTCTATCCCTTGTGAAAATCAGGTAAACAGGAGGCAAGAAAAAAGATTGTGCCATGATTCTGACCCTGCTTCCTCCGCTGGGATGTGTGATGGGAGGAGGCTGCTGGGGAGGGAGGGAGGGAGGGAGGGAGGGAGGGAGGGAGGGAGGTGAGGGATGTGATGGCAACCAGCCTCTGTTCCCATGGAGCCCTGCGGCCACGTGGTTGGGGGTGGTTGACCCATGTCCTTCTCCTTTCCATCCCCTTCTCTGGCCCCTGCCTGTGGTTATTGATGACCACACTACTCTGTGGCCTACAAGAACCCTCTTCAGCAAGGATCCATTTAATCACAAAGGGAGGGCAGAAAAAGCGGACTCAGACATTTTTTAATAACTAGCAGCCACAAAGAGGACTGAAACAAATTGAGTTTTATCAGCAAATTCCTCCATTACCCAGAAAGTGTCATTATCCGGCATCCCCCACTCCTTGAGCTTTCTGCTTAATAGAGTATTGACTGAAACACACACGTTTCCAAAGCCTGGTCTCAGAGGAGCAGAAGGGGGAAAGCCCAAATAATTCAGAACTACAAGAGACCTTGCTGAAGTTTTACTCTCTCTGATAGATTTTGGAGGGTGGCTGGAAAAAAAAAATGAATCAAGTGACAGGCTGAGATCCAACTTGAGGCAGAAGTTTTGTGGACAAGCTATATAAATGCTAAGTGTCTAAGGCTTTATCATGAAGACCCAGCAGAATCTTCACACCAGCTCAAATGATCCCATGGTGTGCCCCAGACCTGGATACCATCTAGGGGCTCGGTTCCTTGTCCTTGCTGTCCGATCCAATTGAGAAACGTCTCTTCCTCTTTGTAATTTGACATCTTTAATAACATACTCTTTTCCTTTCTCTCTCCCCCGTCCCTCACCCCAAGAATGAGCCATACTGTGAATGGACTTCATAAGCAACTCATCATAGCAACACCCTACCAGAGACCCCGCCCTTTGGAGTAAGTAGGCAACCATCTTGAGCTCAATTTTCTTCCCCAACATGATCCTGATCATTCACTGTCTCCCTATTACCTTTAGGAAAAAGCTTACACTTCTTTGCGTGTGTCTCAGGTCCTCCAAATTGGGACCTGGGTTATCTTTCCAGCTTCGTCTTCAACAAGTCCATGTCATCTACCATCTGCCCCAGCCAGGCTACCTTGGCTTTGGACTTGGCTGCCTTTCTACCAGTTTATTCAAATTCTTATTCAAATTCTTCTCAAAACCTATGAGGACCAGAGAAAAAGATACACAGTGAAATCTTCTCTTTCCATCCCCCAGCCACTGTGATTTTTCCCTGCCCTGCCTGCCACACTGATGCTCTGGGGCATTTTTTCACCCTTATGTATTACAAGTGTCACCAATTTATTTTTTTTTAAGATTTTATTTATTTCAGAGAGAAAGAGAGAGTGCACCCATGAGCAGGGGGGAGGGGCAGAGGGAGAGGGAGAAGCAGACTCCCCACGGAACAGGGAGCCCAACATGGGGCTCGATCCCAGGACCCCAAGATCATGACCTCAGCTGAAGGTAGATGCTTCACTGACTGAGCCACCCAGGCGCCCCCAAGTGTGACCAATTTAATCCATTATCTGCATATATCCTTTTTCTTCAACCATATAATACGAATAATGAATTTTCCGAGTGAAAGAATGAGTGAATTTACAATTAGCCCTTCACAAATGCTGCACGGCAAGGCAGAAACAAAATGATTTGTTCGAGGGGTCTGCAGGTTAATAGTCCATACTCGGAAAGGCAACTGTCGTAACAATCTATTCGTAGCCTAAAGCTTGGCTCATGCAACCGGCCAGCTTCATTAGGATTGTTAGCACATCAAAGCTGTGTTTATTGAACCTGGAAAAATGTCAAATCGTGCTTGGATTCTTCAGACTTCTCCAGAGCTAGGTGATAACATCTGCTTTCTTTTCAAGAGAAAAAGTTTCCTTTCCCTGAACACACAATATCTTTGTTCCTTCTGTTGACTAAGATGTCAAGCTGCCTTGAGTTATTTAAAGAGACAGAAAATGTCTTTGTTCCTCAGTGATAGTCCCCTTGGATTCCTTTCACTGACAATAAACAGCTTCACCATTATAAGAAGTCTTTGCTTGCTTTTAAAAGGCACCAGTCTATCCATCTACATTCCTTTTCCTGGTTGCTATCTCTACGTGGAATTGCTCTGGCCTTCCTTAAAGTCATTTCGGTGGATATCACAATTCTTTGATGTTGATTATGGAAAGACCCCAAGCTTTATGTCCCTTTCCCTGGGGGAATAAAACCACCCACCTCCTCCTTTTTTTTAAGGGCTAATAACTCCGTTTTGCAAACATGCCATTTAAACCCCAGCAGTTGGAACCAAAGGATGTGGCTGCTTTACTGAAATCAGATAAAGGGGGTGGCCGCCCTGGTTACCAAAGAGACAAAAGCACACTTTCCAAGATAATGGGGGCCACATCTGGGGACCTCGGACCTTCCCCTCTTCCCCTTTGCAGAGGCCTTTTGCTTTCTGTTCAAACAGGAATAGAAGAATTTCTGCTGCTGACTTCTGACTTCGGGGAGCCTCGGTGGGGAAGCAGAGGGGAGGGAGGACTCATCTAAGACATGTCTGGTCTAGTGGGTCGGGCGCTGGACTGGGGGCCTGCAGGCCCAGGCTTGCACCCTGACTCATGAGCCGATTACCTCCTCTTGGGCCTCAGTTTCCCCAGCTATAAAATGAGGGAGGTTGTTTCATTGTTTTGGTGCGGTCTCCCCGGAAACTGACGTTGAGTCAAATGTAAGTAATTCATCCGGGAGGTGATCCCTGGAAACCCAGGTCAAGGGGTGTGGAAGGGAGGCGGAGAGGGAAGGAAGCCGATGTACTGTGTGTTGTTGAGCACGTGATCACCGTGGGTAACTGGGGGTCAATCCCGTTGGGGTCTGGGGGAGCCCGAGTTAGAGCACACCTCAGCGTTCTCCTGCCCAAGTGGTGAGGACGCTGGCAATTTATCTGCCACATCCTGACCCCTCACCCACAGAGGGCTGTTTCCAGGGGCATGAGCTCTCTTGGGCACTTAGGGCTTTGCCCCACACTTTCCTACCATGCCTGTAGGTATGGAAGGAAGCAGCCTCCCTTGTGCGGGTGAGTGCTGGGGAGGGTATTGACAGAATCTGCTGTGATGATTGATCTTTACATCTCCTCCAGCCCTGCAGTGTTGTGAGTATACACCGGGGCAACGTAGGTGGATTTCGGGCCTTGGTATGATACGCAGAGAAAAAGGACTACACCTTCTGCATCAATGACAAGCCTCCGATCCTTTCTCCAGATTCTAGACCTCTAGACTGTTCCCAGAGGCTGATACCAGAGTTCATCTCTCACTATTCAGAATGGCCAGTGCAACCACTGGCCAGAGGAGAAGGTGATGTTCTTATAGACTCCATCTTACCTTCCTTTTCCAATGAGTCCGGGATACTGACCCACCCTCCCCACCCTAGCTTCTGAAGGTTTTCATAGTCTAGTTCCAAGATACCTTATTTTCTTTGGTTTTCCAACAGAAATCCTCACCGCTGCCAGGCTCTCTCCCTCCCCACTTCTGCATAGGCCATTCCTGTAGATTCCCCTAGAGTGTCTTTCATCTAACCCATCTGTTAGAACTCAGGGCCCAATCCAAATTTCACCTCCTCCAGGAAGCGCTCCATGGCCATCCTAAGGTTAGAAATACCCCTCTTCTCTGAGGATCTCCTGCCTGTGACATGCATCTAACCCTATCACACAAGACTGGCATCTCTCAGACAGACCCACCCTCCCTCAAGTGCAGGGTGGTATTCTCTCTACCACTTGGCTACTTATCTTCCAGTGCCTAGGAAGTGTTCTAGACCTAGGAAGTGCTGACATAAAGAATGGGCCAATTAATTCCATTTAGCAAGTATTTGTCAAGCATCTGAGCGCACAGACACGGGGCGAGGAGCAACAGGGAGACTCAAGGATCCGTGAGACGCCATTGTGCCAAGTCCTGTATGCAGGACTTGAGAGTCAGAGCTGTCCTAGGTAACAGAAAGCCCAAATTCGTAAGGACGGCCCTTGGCAATCACCCTTCTGGATCTCTTCCATCACAGATGGGGAATCACAGAAGAGAGGTGACTTGCCTAAGGTCACACAGCTAATGAATGGCTTTACATGTAGGGATTCACCATGGAAAGGCCTAGACTGTCCTCTCATTCATGCCAGTTCGGAGACAATCTTTTTTCCCTTTGTCTTTTTTTTCTACTTTGAAGCAAAGTGAGATTTAATGGCTTGTCTCTCAGAAAAGAAGGGGCAAAGAATAAAAATATCAGTTACATAATAGTCATTTGCCTTAGTCATGCAGGCCTGCCGGAGAGCCGTTGGAACAGAAAGATGATTAAGTTAAACACTGCATATTTATTCCCCTGCGGTCACCCTAATTGGTTCTGCCACTGTAATTGATTTGACAGGTTATTTTTACTCGGAATGAGCTGGGTTCCTCTGCCGGCTTGCAGATTTGCTGTTGTTCCCAAAGTCCGGGGTGGCAAGTGGCCAGATGCCCTGATGTGGGCTGGTTTCCACTTGAGAATGTGGGGGTGGGGGGAGCCCCCAGCCTAACCTGGGGGAGAACCGGACTTGTGGTGTGCAAGTGTGAGTGTGTTTAGGGCCTGACGGGAGGGAAGAGGGTAGGGACACACAACAGAATGCTTCAAGGAATCAAATTGGGAAGGAGCTGGAAAAAAATGTAACATGAAGTGAAACTATGTTAAGGACTTTATCTAGAGGGCAGAGGGAGTCTGGCATGGCTGAGAGCAGAGGAGTGGGGGAGAACTTCTTGCCTACGGGGCCTTCTGTGATTCTGTCTATTCCAAGAAGCCACCTCTTCCCACTCCTGCAAACTGCTCCCCAGAGCGCAGAGGACACACAGCCGGCATTGTCTGATAGCCTGCAGCACTGGCACATCCTTCTTCACCTTTGTGCACAGTGCCCTGCCTTCCCTGTGTGTCGGCAAATGCTCGGAAACCCACAGGAGGTCTCCGGAGGTGAGAGGGGCCCTTGGGGAGCAGGCCCCCTATGGGAACACAGGCCAGCCATGGATTAGGGCTGTTTTAGTGGGTGACTTTGGATCTCCTCTAAGCTTTGAAGCTCAGAGTCCTAATCATCTGTCCACACAGGGTACGCTGGTCTGTCCCACCCTGTCACCAGGTTGCGACAAGTGTCACCACAAGTCATAATTACTGAGTGTGTACAACAGGCCGAGTCCCAGACTAAGTGTTCCCCGTGCACGCTCACATGTCATCTTCACAAGGTGATGGAGAAGGTGCTATTATTCCTCTGAGGAAGCTGGGTTCAGAGAAGTTAGCCAATGCTTCTGTGGGCACACAGCTCGCAAGCAGTGGAATCCGGGTAGGCCGACCCCAGCCCTTGGCTCTTAACACTGTATTACTCCATTCAGTATTCTGTGCCAGAAAAAAATATGTATTTGTAACTGCTGAATTTACAGCTCCTGGGGGGCATATTCATATGAGAATGTGACCATATCCAGAGTAGTGTGGTGCTGTGGAAAGAGCACGGGACATCTTCTCACTTCTGGGGCAGCCCCCCTTCCCATCTGTAAAATGGGAATAACAACGTCCATCTCCCGCAGTTGTCCTCGGGAGTGCAAGGCAGCCCAAAGGAAGGGCTTACTACAGGGCCTAGTATACAGGAAGTGCCCAATAAACGGCAGCTCCTTTCTTCCCGTGTACTTAACCAGAAAGCTGGGCCAATAGAACATCCACTTCCCCCAACTCTCCTGGAGTGGGGGATTTCCTCTGGGCATGCAGCTTCAAACGAGGGCCCGGGTGTTGGACTCTCCACAGGGTGCTCGGAACCAGGCCCTCGCGGAGCTGGAGCTGCTGCCCTCCTGTCTGCCCAGCCTCCAGCACGGCCGAGGAAGTGAGGTCACAGCCTCTGACAGCAGCTTGGAAGCCGATCCTGGGGCCTTCACAGAGCAGTCCTTTTATGCTCAGCAGACGGCAGTGGGGCCCGTGTAAATTCCAGAGGCTGAGGCAACACCTTGCCGAAGAGTTTTTTTCCCATCAGCCTCCAGTGTCCAGCAAAGGCCTTCCTGGGAGTGGGAGGCCCTTCTTGGGCTTGGAGCGGGGCTGCATCACCTGGGAAGCAGCCCCTCCCGTGGTCCAGGGGAAAGAGTAGGTGCCCCTAGCATGTGCCAGGCACTCTTACCCACACGCAACCATTTTATGGCTCCAGGTGGAGGCATCGTGCAGACAGAAGCCGACTCTACCTTTTTTTTCTCCTCCCTGTCCTTTTTAGACTGCTGTCTTTCTTCCCACCCGCAATACAATCTCAGGCAGGTCTTGTAGCTTATCTGGGCCCTTTTCAATCTTCAAGACAGGCTCCCTACAGCAGATAGGAAATCTAGTCTAGTTCAATACCAAAAATATCAGCTCCGATCTAATTACAGCTCTTTCCTGCCATAGCTCAGGCCTGCTACAGGCTTGACACGGGACAGTAGAGGCCACGGCCACAGCTTGGCGTTGTTGGCTCTATGTCTGCCACCGCACCGGTCACTGCTTGGGCCAGCTGCAGGGAAGACATAGGGTGCAGAAGAGGTGGGGGGCAGGAAAGGTCACCCATGACTGATAGGGAGGGTTGTGTCATTCTACCACCCCAGCATCTTTTGCGGGATGCCCTGCTGTGGGCGGTGTGTCTCTTCCCTCTGCTACTTAGGACCCCCAGCCCTGGCTCTCTGCTGATCACCACTCTGTTAGAGTCCCTCCCCACTTCCAGATGTCATCTGCAGGGAGATCCAATAGGAGGAGACCCCGTTGGGCTGCTCTTGACCGGACCACAGTGTGATGCTCCCTCCCAGACAAGCCCCTCTCTCCCAAGTCCAGCCTGTTCAACCAGCTTCCCACCTTTCGATGATGCAGACATGTGTCACCCATCACCAGTCCCTGTGTTCCCCAAAGTCTGGGGTCACGTAGCCATCTCTCCGTGTCCCCTCTCGAAGAGCCTCCTCCCTTTTCCTGCGTGTCCTGGGCACACATGACACACTTTTAACTCTCTTCAAAGAACTTCTCACAACTGTTCTCTTTCAATTCTGCTCTTTGTTACCCTGGAGGTGCTGGCAGAATGTTCCACGATCTCTTAGCTTGTCCCACACAGATGGCCCAGGCCCTTGCTTTATGATGGGTGCGTGCTTGGCACCTATTGTATTATTTCAGGACTTTGGGGTGTCAGCTGAGATAAAGACAGCAAGCACCCCATCGTAGCATCTTGTTAGGAGAGTTCCCGAACGCAATGATCATGATGGGGGCACTCCTGGGTCTGGAGGACCATATACCGGCCACCACACTAGGCAGCTTGCATGCATTATTTCCCAGCAATTCCCATCCTAACAAAAGGAGGCCCTGAGACTCAGACGTGGGGTGACCATCTCCAAAGTCACAGAGCTTAGCTGTAGTGGAGCTGGGCTTTGCACTGACACCACCCGACCCATGTCCAGACTTTATCCACCATGCAAGAGCCATTCCCATCCCCTCTGGCCAGCCCTGCCCTGCGTCCTCTCCAGCTCTTTCTCTCTGTTCACAAAGCCCGTCTTATGCTTTCTCATCATCCAGTCTGTACTCCTCAAATGACTCAGCCCCCATCTGTATATTTAAGGTCCAGGTAGAAGCCTCCCTTCTCCGTGAAGCTGTTCGAGGTGGTTTCTCCCTCCCTGCAGAATAAACACTTCTGAACGCCACACTGATCCTGAACGGGCCGTTTCATTCCCATATACATCTTCTTGTTTTGTATCACTTGCATTAAGTACACAAATCTTTTCTCGTCGTGATAAGTGTACTCTTTAATCCCCATCCCCCACCCACCTCCTCGCTGGTAACCATCAGTTTGTTCTCTCGAGTTAAGAGTCTTTATTGATCTGTCTGTTTCCCTCTCTCTCTTTTATTTGCTTATTTGTTCTGTCTCTTACATTCCACATATGAGTAACATCATATAGCATTTGTCCTTCTCTGACTGACTGATTTCACTTTGCATTATACTCTTTAGCTCCAACCAGGTCATTGCAAGTGGAGACATTTCATTCTTTTTTATGGCCGAATAATAGTCCATTGTACATATATGAATAATGCTGTAAGAAACATAAGGGTGCGTGCATCCCTTTGAATTCGTGTTTTTGTATTTTTTTGGTAAATACCCAGCAGTGTGGTTACTGGATCATAGGGTAGCTCTATTTTTAATTTTTTGAGGAACCTCCCTACTGTTTTCCATTAAGGGCACAAATCTTAAGCATATATCTTGACGAATTTTACAAATGAATATGCCTGTGTAACCACCACTTGGATCAAAATATGGAACATTTCCAGGACCCCAGAAAGCTCCTTCATACCCCTTCACTGTCAATACCTCTCTTCAAAGTACCACGAGGCTGACCTCTGCCACATAAGTTAGTTTTTCTGGCTTTTGACCTTTGTATGAACGATCTGTAGTATCTCCGGTTTTGTATCTGGCGTATTTCACCTGTAGGACTCACCTACAAGATTATTGAGTCTAGCACAGCTCGTTCTCTGCTGTTGTGTGATATTTGTGACCCTACTATAGTTTTTTTTTTTTTTAAGATTTTATTTATTTATTCGACAGAGATAGAGACAGCCACGAGAGAGGGAACACAGGCAGGGGGAGTGGGAGAGGAAGAAGCAGGCTCATAGCGGAGGAGCCTGATGTGGGGCTCGATCCCATAACGCTGGGATCACGCCCTGAGCCGAAGGCAGACGCTTAACCGCTGTGCCACCCAGGCGCCCCTGTGACCCTACTATAGTTTATCCATTCTACGATGATGGGTGTTTGGTGTATTTCCAGTTTGACGATGTTCTGACTATATAAAGATTCTTGCACATGTCTTTTGATGGACCTAGGCACTTGTTTTTGTTGGGTGTATAACTAGGCATAGAATTTCTGGGGGATGTTTATACACATTCAGTAACCGATGCTGTCAAACAATTTTCCAAGGTGGCTGCACCAACGTACATTCCCAGCAGCAATGTATGGGAATTCTGGTCAACCCACATCCTTGGTAATACTTGGTGTTGTCAGTGTTTACAATTTTAGCCATCCCGATCAGTGTGGTATATGTTGTGTGTTAATTCACATTGTCCTGACCATTAATAATGTTGAACTTTTTCAAATGCTTTGTGGCCTCTGGTTATTCTCTTTCATATAAGGTCTGTTCAAGTTCAGTTTTTTAAAAAATTGAATCATCTTTTTCTTATGGATTTGTAGGAGTTTGTTTTATATTGTGGCTAAGATCCTTTCCTACTCTTTGTGTTGCTTTTTTTTAAAAAAGATTTTATTTATTTATTTGACAGAGAGTGAGAGCGGGAACTCAAGCTGGGGGAGCGGGAGAGGGAGAAGCAGGCTTCCCACTGAGCAGGGAGCCCCATGCAGGGCTTGATCCCAGGACCCTGGGATCATGACCTGAGCCAAAGGCAGACGCTTAACGACTGAGCCACCCAGGTGCCCCTCTGTGTTGCTTCTAAATATCTCTTCATTGTGTCTTTTTACGAACAGTTCTTCATTTTAATGAAGTCCAATTGATAGTTTTTTCAATGTATCAATTTTTTTATGGTTCTTTTTGTATCTTGTTTAAGAAAGCTTGCCTTTGTCGTGAAGATGTTCTCCTATGTTTTACTCTAGAAGCTTCATTATTTTCCATGTGCATTTTCATACTCTAACTACATGTAGTAGATCACTGAACATATACAATATCATTTTGTGTATTTTTAGATTTTATACCAATACTATATAATAACATATTAATATCCTAACATATTCTGCTACTTGCTTTTCCAACAGCGCATTTATGAGACAAATCTTGGTTGATACGCGTAGCTCTCATTCATTTTGTTTCACTGGAGCAAAGTTGATTACACTGTATACATATGACGTCGTCTGTTTACCCTTCGTCTTGTTGGCGGACGTTGAGGTTGTCTCCAGTGTTCGTCAGCACGGACCGTGCTTCGTGAATATGCATGCAGGTGCGTGCTCGTGTGCACACCTCACAGACGGGGCTGTGATGGTAGAGCTCAGCACGTACGGGGTACGGGAGGTGTCCCGGGGCTGCTGAGGAGCGGGACTGGGGAAAGAGACGGGCTGGGTGGATGGGACGGGGGCGCTGGCTAGTCCTGGCTCTGGGCCCCCGCCTGTTTCAGCCGGAGCAGATGTGCTTTCATGCGTTCTGACATGGGGTTCTGTTTCAGTCTTCACTTGAAAATTGGATTCTGCTTTTTTAAAGAAGTTTAAGAACAAGTGGCGGGGTCAGGGCATTGCTCACAAGGTTTTCCAGGTACCATCGGCCTGTGCCACCCGGGAGGAGATGAGGGGCTCCCCTTCAGCCCAAGCTTTGCATGTTTATTCACTCCTGGTGTGCAGGTGCCGTCTTCCTTTCTCTGGCTGGACGCTTCCCTTCTGTAGCCTCAGTGTCCAGCTCAAGAAGCTCTTGTTGATGGATTGACAAATAACCTTTTGAATAACTTGGCACCGTTCCGCAGTTCAAAAACCACTTTCATGTCTGTCTTTCCCTTCAAACCAGGCATGGCGGAGCCTTGAGGATGACCCAGTGAGGAATAACTATCCCCACTTCACAGGGGAGAATTCAGAGGCTCAGGAAGGTGAAGAGACTTGAGGTCATGTGACTAGTGGGCGGCAGATTTGGGACCTGGACACGGGCCTTCGCCTCCCGGCATGGTGACCACTCCACAGGTGTGTGTGGCCTGAAAACATGGCCTAAAGCCAGACATGAATTAATAACTAACCTGTGCATTGCTCTCTGCAGTTTCCAAGGTACTTTCCCTTACATGGTCTCTCAATCTTCTCAACCATTCTGTGGGGCTTGCTATTATTTTTTTTTTAAGATTTTATTTATTTTTGAGAGAGAGAGAGAGGGGGTTGGGGGAAGGACAGAGGGAGAGGGACAAGCAGACCCCCTGATGAGCACGGAGCCCAACGTGGGGCTCAGTCCCACGACCCTGAGATCATGGCCTGAGCTGAAATCAAGAGTTGGACACCCAACCGACTGTGCTACTCAGGAGCCCCCAGATGCTGTTGTTATTACCCCCAACCCGCCCTTTCCCAGGAGGGGGAAACTCAGGCACAGAGGATGGAAGTGTCTTACCCGAGGCCACACAACTGTGGAGTGACAGAGCTGACTCAGTATCCAACTCCCAGCCTTCCTGTCCACCATCCTCTGCTCCTTCCCCGACCTTCCCTCCCTATGGCAGGACCCAGAGGTGTCTGGGGGCAGGCGGGCTGCTCAGAAGCCCTCCAAGGCCACTCCAGCAGCCTGAGGGCCCGGCCCTCCCAGGCAGGCCCAGGAAACAGGGTTGGCTCTGTAGTGCTGAGCAGTCCCTCCCATGAGGCCTGGGGTTGTTTTTCTTATCTAAATAAACTCTGCACAAACATGGCCACATTACTCATGAGTAAGTTATTTGCCATAGCATAGCCCAGAGATGGGGAAATTAGTTCACACTGGAGCTGTGTCTTAACCTGGTAAGATGAATGGGGAGGTGGAGTTGAAGACCCCGGTCAAGGAAATCCAAAACCTGTTTTTCTTGGCACCCTACCCTCCATCTCCGGTCCTGGGGGGAGATTTTACCCCTGGGCGATGGGTCCCTCTGGAGCACAGGGACAGCCCAGCTGTGCCTGGGGAGGAGGGAGAGGGAGCTGCAGGGATTGGGTCTCCCTCCTCCGTGGCCTCTGTCGTTGCCCTCTGGCCCTTCCGAAGAAAGAGGAAGACACACTCGTAGAGGAGGGGAGCTCTGCTTTGGTCTCTAGCTTTTTATAAAACCAGTGCTGGAATCAATCCCTGATGCTTTTCCCTATGTTTACCTGGATGTGTTCAACTTCTGGAGTCTTGGACCTTTCATTGGAGGCCCCGGGGTCCGGGGAGGGACTTACGGAGCTGACGTGTCAATGAGGGTGTACATCACTCAGCTCGGTGGCTGGCACAGTGTGCTCACCATCGCTGTGAAGGGGGCACGTAATCGGGTGGGCGGGGACAAGAGAGAAGGTGCTGAAGCCGGTTACCTTGGCCGCCACCATGCAGCTTTCCAAAGGCTTTCCCACCTACTCCCTTGGGTGTGTTTATTACCTCATGGTGTAAGTGCGTGTGTGACTCTCGGGGAAGCTCTAGGATGCTCTTGTCAATCTTAAGCCACAGAAAGCGACGGTTTGTTTTGGGAAAGGACTCTTGAATGTAGGATCTCCGTGGAAATCCTGGCAGAGCTGGGGAAGAAACCTTAGTCCCTGACTCCTGGGTCAGCAGATTCTGGGTTTAGCAGAATGTTGCTAGGACGCCTCCTCTAGCCCCTGGACAGGATGGTGTTGGTCCCGAGGAACATGGGCACTGTGTATGGCTTCTGTCCAAGGCTCTGGAACTGCAGTGCCCGGGCAGTGTGGTCACGGGGATCCCTCACTTCTCTTACCCACTTTAGACTAACAGAGTGGGGCTTGGAGAGGTTGTGGTCATTGCACTGTGTGGGCCTTGCCCTGGAGAACGTGTCTGGTCATGTCTGTGCTCCCACAGGGACTGTCACTAGGACGGGGCTGGGATAAGGCCCTGGGATGCCCTGGAGAGATCCAGGTTTCTTGTATGAATGCAAACAAAAACAGTGCTAACTGTTCAGTTCTAACTTTGAATAAGTGCCACCCATCCATGTGTGCTGAATTCAAAATAGACTCCTTCTAGAGATTCTGACTGCAGAGTGCTGGGTGGATGTGAGGAAGCTGAAATTTCTCCTTGGGCTGGGAGCAGGTCGGGGGGGGGGATGGCTTTGCCAGTGGCCAAAGCAGGTACTGGCTCTTCCTCCTGGGTCACCCAGTCTGCCAAGGGGCCTCGTGCATCGTGGGCGCTCAGCCCCCATCTTTTAGATTGGACAAGGTGTGACCGCTCCCTGAAAGAGGACTGAAGCCAAACAGTACTGTGTTGGGCTGTGGGCAGAATCTGTGCCCCCCCAGCCCCCCAGCACGGCCGCACCCACACATCCACATGTGCAAATGGGCTCTGCAGACTTGCTTAGCTCCAGTTCGAAGGGACAGCACAATAAAAACACGCCGTCCCCTTTCGTAATGCGTGTCTGTGTTTGGGGTGTCCTCCTCCGGCCTGGCGAGGACTGATTCCTGATGTGAGCTGACCCCCGTGGACGAGTTTCCCACAGATGGGTCAGCTCCTAGCCCTGAACTGAAGCTGGAATGCGGGGCCGGGAACCCCAGCTTCACAGAGGATGGGGTTCCACAAAGGGACCCTATGTGGGATCTCTTGACGCAACCCCAATTGATGCGTTGTCTGCATAACACATTCCTACAAACAACGGTCCCAGCTCTGCTTAAAAATAACAACAGGGGCACAAATACGCTTAGCGAATGTGTAACGCACGCCCAAACCACAGAAAGTGGGGTTTGAATTTGAAGGGGAGCGTCGAATTGTGTGCGTTCCAGACATTAGGCTAAGGTAACGTGGCCTCCCTTGAAAAAAAAATCAAAGGAGATGTGGGAGGGGACGATGCAAACAGGGGTCCACGCTGTGGGGAGCTCAAGGGCACCCCGCCCAGCTAAGCTTCGAGGACGGAGAGTGTCTCTTTGCTAGTGTGTGTGTACATTCATTTTTCATTCATTATTCAAATACTTCTTGAGAGACTACTTTGCGCCAGGCGCTGTCCCGGACACTTGGTGACACGTCTATTAATTACACAGATGAGTTCCCACTTTGTCTATTCAGGTCACAGGGGACAGAGCTCTTACTTCCTGGCTCCCAAATTAAGCTGCGTGCTACCCAAGGGCAGGGAGCCAGCTTCTTCTCTTGGGGCATTTCTTCTACCAAAGCGCCCTGAACAAGAGTGCCCACAATTACACTCGGACAACAGGCCCGATGCACTCACAAAAGAAAGTGGACTCGTGTGTCTTGACGCCTTGGTGCATGCTGGACTTCCTCTCCTGCCACCACCTCCTCTCTTAGCTTCTCTCCCAGGCCTCCTGGGTGGCCTTGGCAGGTTCAGGCCCTGAGAAGAGGTTGTGATGAAAGCTGACAAGAACACGAGGCGTTACTCTCCCACAGTCACTTGCATCCAGTGAGGGGATTCCCAAAGACCAGAGGAATGTGTCTACGGCGGAATTAGAAGGTCAGATCTAAGAGACTCAAAGGCAAACAGGCTTCGGCTAGAAGAATGACAGATCCGAGGCAGAGTGTAAAGAAGGATCCCCAGGCAGGAAAGAACTCAGTAATCCACTGGCCGTGTCTGCCGTGGGGTGTGCAAAGGAGGGTGCTTGAGTCGTGTCTTCAGGGTACCCAAGGCCACTCCGATCCCTTCCTTTCACAGACGAGGACGTTGAAGCTGCAGGTGTGACCGGCCTGCAGGTAGGGAGCAGGTCGGCCCACTGATAGAGCCAGACGTCCCCACACGCCAGCACTATGTTTCTTTTGGTTCCTGACATTTCCTAGTCATTATTTGAGGACAGTAAAATATAGGGCAACTAGAGCTGGAGCCATGCCAGAAACAGCAGGACTGTGGTTCCGGTGCCTGGCTTTTAGCAACTGACACCTCAAACCAATCTTCACGTAGATTCTTGCACGCATACCCTGAAGGAAAGGCTCTCTGGTGGCCCCTAGCCTGTCGGCCGGATGAGCACTGGGTTGGGAGCCTGCCCTGTAAGTCAGGAGGCCACATTTTACTTACGAGACCTTCAGCACATCACTTAATCCTTCTGGGCCTTCTAGTTTTCTAATTATTAATGAATTCATCTGCCAAACATTTATTAGGCACCTTCAGTGTGCTCGGGCACAGGTGCTGGGGATAGAAAAGCAAGACAAGGTCCCTGACGTTAAGGGGTTTAAAATCCAGTGTGATGGATCAGTTAAATAAATAAATGGACTCACGGGTTCCAGGTATTTGTATGGAGGTCTGAACAGGGTTGAGTGGGGACTCAGTTCTACCCTGGGAGTCAGGGGAGTAAAGGCTTCATGAAGGGCTTGAACCTGGTCAAGGTTGAGGTCAAGGAGGAGGAGGAGGTGTTCATCTAGTTGAAGAGGTGGGGTGTGGAGATGGAAGGAATGGAACTTGGCCCCGAAGGCAAGAAGGAGTGGCCTGAGCAGAGGGCTGGTGGCATGGACAAATGGGGAATATTTGTGATTCCTGGAGAGAGGACGTGATGTAGGGCACAGGGAGAGGGACAGAGGCTGCCATGCACCAAGGTCACATCACTCCACAGAAAGGACTGGGGACTCTATTGTCTAGACCTGTGTTCTCCAACAGGGCAGCCACTGGCTGCATGTGGCTATTGGACACTTGAAATGTGGCCAGTCCAGATTGAGATGGAAGTATAAAATTTCACGGACTTTGTATGAAAAAGAATGTAAAATAGAGATCATTTTTATATTGATTACATGTTGAAATGATAACATCCTGGATATGTTAGATGAAATAAAATACATTATCTAACTTGACCTGTTCCTTTTTCCTTTTTTTGAACACAGCCTCAGGACAATGTGAATTCCTTGTCACTCTCATGTATCAGTGGACAGTCCTGTCGTAGACACTAGCAGGTCACTGAAGTACCTTTTAGGAGCAGGGAGGTGCAGGTCAGATTTGTGTCGTAGAAAGCTCACTTTGGCAGCAAGTGGAGAATGGAGGCCGCGAGGAAATTATTGTAATGATCGGTGGGGAGCAGCGAGAGGCCCCTGAATTAAGATGGAGGCCAGGTGATAGGGAGGCTGGTTCAACAGGGTTTGGTGACAGACTGCACATGAGCCTGAGAGAAGGCAGGAGTCTCTAGGTTGCTGCTGGGGTGGTAAACAGGTGTTTAGCCGTTGGAGGACCCTAGGCAGTTCACGTAATTTGTCTCTGCCATGGGCCACTTGTTCTGTAAAATGAAGATGTTGGGCTATTCTGTCTCTGTAGTTCCTTCTCCCACGACGATTTAGATTTCATTCCCTCTCCTGTAGGCACTGGCAATGCCCCTGGAGGACAGAGGACTGAGAAGGACGTTCACGGAGGTGCTGATGCGTTCACTGACTTGAGATGACTGTGCATCTCTAACGCCCGGGTGACAGTTTGAGACGGAGTCACTTAGATTTGGGAGTTAGTGCTTTAAGGTTAGGGAAGACTCCAGGGTGAGTACGATCACCCAGGGAGGGGAGGTAAAAGGAAAGAGGCAAGCATCTGGCTCTGGGGAACATAAACCCCTATGAGAGAGCAGGGGAAGAAGTCTGAAAAGTGTGTCTTTATACCACGTGCCAACGATGACAGCGGTGATACCTTAACCTTTGCAGACAGCCCTCTGCTCTGTGCCCAGAGGTCTTTCTTTCAGCAGAGACCCCCTTTCATTGGTTGATTTCAGAAGAAAACAAAAGAAGTCACCCCTAAAACAAAGCATGGTCCCCTTGAATGGAGCTACTCGCATTGAGTGAGACAGTAAGAAGGGAATCTGTCCAGGAGTGATCTCACTTCATAAAGCTGGTGTGGTGAGGATAAGCCAGTCCAGCAGCTTTGCAGGGGCCCCTCGGTAATAGCATCCAAAGCAGTAGTGCTCCTTCTAGGGACTTAGTCTAAGAAAATAATCAGAGATGTGTATAAGGCACATGCCCCCAAATGTTTAAAGCTGCACTTTCCTTAACACTGAATAAAACTGGGAGCAACCTAGATGCCCAATCATGGGAAACTGGTGTGATAAATTATGATAGATCCGGGTGACAGAAGGCTCCTGTAGTCACTCAAAAGAACGTAGTCAGTGTGTATTTATTGACATAGAGAGATGTTCACAATATATTCAATGGAAAAGCAGGTGACTGTAGGAAGGTTGTTTCTAGTTAGTGGTTGTGGTTTGTTTTCAGGACTGTCTAGCAGGGTGCCTGGACTGTCTAAGGGAGCCCACTCACTGACGCCCCCTGGCCATGCCTCAGCGTCCTCTTCTGGAAAGGGGATGATAATCACACCAAGGACAGGCTGTTGTAAAACCTATCTGAGTTAATGTGATCCATGTAAAGTGTTTAGAACTTATAAGACCTCAATCTGTGTTAGCCTTTATTGCTGTCTTTTTTTTTTTCTTTCTCAACGATTTTATTTATTTGAGAGAAAGAGAAAGCAGGAGTAGGGGCAGAGGCAGAAGCAGAAGCAGACTCCCCGCCGAGCAGGGATCCCGATGCAGGACTCTATCCCAGGACCCCGGGATCATGACCTGAGCCGAAGGCTTAAAAGACTGAGCCGCCCAGGCACTCCCTTAATTGCTATCTTTAAAAACATCTTTATTGAGATACAATTCGCATATCCTACAACTTACCCATTTCAAACTGAACAATTCATGGGTATTTAGTATATTCAAAGAGTTGTATAACCATCACCTCCATTGAGTTTAGAACATTTCATTCCTAGAAGGAAACTCTGCACCCCTCCCCACCGCTCCCCGGGACAACCAGTAATCCACTTTCATCCACTTTCTGTCTCTGTGGATCGGCCTAATCTGGGCATTCCATAGAAAGGGATTTATACAACATGTGGTCTTTTGTAACTCGTTCTTTCACTTAGCATTATGTTTTCAAACTCATCCATGCCCTAGCGTGAATCAGAACTTCATTGCTTTCTTATGGCAGGCAGCCTTCCATACTGATGTCATTACAAAGTTTGAAAATTTTCCCTACCATGCAAACATTTGATTTCTATAACAAAGCACACTACCGAACTCATCTATCCCTCCTTTCGGTTAGGTTGAGTCTCTTGGAAGAGGGACAGCTTTTCCTTGTTTCTTTAATGTCTATTTCATTCCTTCAAAGTCTGAGTCAGCCACAGAATGTTTGTTTTCAGAAGCTGAGTCGTATATAAGGTGCAGAGTGTTCTAGGTGTGCGTTTTGAGAGGGAAGGACTCTGCTTCTCCTTTCACATCCCCACGGCCTGACTACAAAGCAGCACAGACAGGCTCCCTGGTGCATGTGCAGCTGTCTCAGACCTGACGGTCCAAAGACCCACTGCCTGGTTCCCTTCCACTTTCTAGAACTTACAGTACTCACACTGGAGACACCCGACTCCCCTGTCATCCTACACGTTGTTTTCTCTCTCTCTTTTAAATCTTTTTAAAAATTTAGGTATAACTTTGATGTGGTATATGCTATTCATTTTAAATATAAAAATAGCATGCCACTATATTAAAAATAATTTGAAGGCATACAATCTCACTGCCTTTATGCAACCATGTTTTCATTTTGGCACACTCTTTGGCGGCTGTCCGTGTGTGCGCGTGTGCTCTTTAAAAATAAATGCAATTATAATGAACCAACAATTTTCCAACTACTAGTTTTTAGGTTCACATTGTAAACTGAACCCTGGACTGAGGGAGATCTTGGGCTGAAGCCAAGGCTGTGTTTGTGACTCTTATTATCCCAGAAAATAGGAAAGGGAAAACACGACGGCCTCTACAAGCATACATACATACAAGATGCAAACGCGAAAACACATGGACCCAGGGAGGAAACTCACAAGACATATACCTGTTTCACTTAACACGTGTAAGGCTGGACTCTGTGAAATAATGTGATCCAAACAAGACAGATCTCAGAGGACGAGCAGACACAGACATCACACACACACACACACACACACACACACACACACACACACACACACACACCTACCAGGATTCTCTCCTGGCCCCCAGCTCCCGCAATTTCTGAATGCTGGGAAGGAACTCTTGCAGAACTCAAAAGAGCTCTGTGAACCCTGCCCTGGGCTCCAGCCACCTGCCTGCAGGCCCTTCCCGTCCTCCCTTACAGTCCTGGCCCCACACCTGTGTGTGCATAGTTGCAGATGACCGTTCCTAGCCCCAGGTCCAGTGTCCTGACCCAAATTTCCCCACGTCAGACCTGGTTCCTCCCAGTACCTTCCTTGGCCAGAGCCTGCACCTGCTCCTTTAGCCACCGGTTCTGCTCCCAGGGGCACTCTGTCATCGGCACCAGGAAACCCACGGTGGGTTCCAGGGACAGAGGGGCTGTGCTGGGCCTGCAGGCCTGGGTCAGTAGTCCAGTTTGGGCAACAGCAGCTGAGTTCCAGGTGTCCCTGTGCTCTGTGAAGTAACCACAGTGACAACCATCTTGAGGCAACTGTGAGAACTTCAAACAAGACCCTATCCTTGAGGGCCAGGGCCCAGAGCCCGGCATAGAGCAGACCCATAAACAGCGTTAGTCGCCTGACCCTCAGTTCCCTACCCTGTCAGATGGAGACACCCCTGAGTCTGCATGTTCCTAGGGGTGGCTACGAGGCGGACGTGTGAAATAATTTGGACTGTGCTCTCCAATGTGAGATATCATGACCGCTGGGCTGGAAGGTTCTGGAAACTTGTTAAGGCTGGATGATATCCCGTTGTATGTATGTACCACATTTTGTTTATCTCTCCCTCGTTAGTAGATACTAGAGCTGCTTCCACCTTTTGGCTATCATGAATAATGTTGCTATGAACAGTGTACAAATAGCTGTTGGGGTCCCTGCTTTTGCTTCTTTCGAGTATAAACCTAGAAGTGGAATTGCTTGATCACGTGGTAACTCTTGGTGTAGTTGTTTGTTGTTTTGTGTTTGGGGGAACCACTGTACCTACGTTCACCACAGACGCTCCAGCATTTTCCATTCCCGCCAACAATGCACAAGGGTTCAGTTTCTCCATGTCTTCTCCAACACTTGTTATTGTCTGTTTCTTTTTTTAAATGACACCTGTTCTAATGAGTGAAGTGGTTCAATGTGTATCTTTTTGTTTAAGACATCTTTCAAATGTACACAGTTGTTTTGTGTACATGTAAACTTTTACATAAGTAGCGTTATGTTACTTATCTCATCCTCTGGGTTACTATTTGCCCTTGGAACTGTTTTTAAGATCCATCCACTTGCTCTGTGTACAGAGTACTCTGTGGCCTCTGGTTTGCGCGTGCTCTGTGGTGGGCACCAACCATATCCACGCTGTGTGTGCAGCGTGCTGTGTTGGTGGCAAGCTCTCAACATGGGTTATCGGATTCCTTACAGCAACTCTGCCAGGTAGGTGTGAGTATTATTTCCATTTTATGGAAGAGGAAACTGACATACGGAGAGTTAAGGGACTTGCCCAAAGTCACAGAGCTGAAAGAGATAGAACTGGAAATTGAACCCAGCTCTGTCTGCTGCCGTGGGCGGGCTCCCATGTGTAAGGTGCTGCACGGAGCCACAGACCGAGGTGCTCTCTCAGGCGAGGGTTCTAGTCCTGCCTCGATTCTGACTTAGGTCCGTACTGCCCATCACCTCCCTTCACCAGATGTCACTTCATGTCTGTGTAACATGAAGATGCAACAATTTTAAAGCTCTTTCTAGATTTGCCACTTGTTGATTAAACACCCTTTAGCTAATGGAAAAAAATAATCAGAATTGAAGTCATGTGTTTGTTTCTCTCCAGTGTTCTACCTGGGAGCCACTCCAAATACACGAGAACCCTTTGGCAAGTCCATTTGCGAGGCAATTCCTGATAGGACTAACTACTCCCAGGGAAACAGAGTCGCTGCCTCGGGCCCCATCCCACCTCTCTTGAACTTTGCACTTACGGTGATGAAAAATTAACTGGGCTCATGTTTCCCTTCCAAGGACAAGCTCTGCAAAAGCTGGCCTGGCTGGGCCCCAGAGACCAGGCGCCAGAACAGAGTTCCTATCCATCCGGAGCCGCCCACCCATTCACCGCCCAGAGTCAAAGGAGCACGTAGGGTCCTCTTGGCACCAGGAGGAATCCATTCCTCAGCCCTCCTCACTGCTTGGTTGAAACTGGGCTTAGTCCCTCAACTCTTCTTGTGGAGAGACGAAGCCCAGAGGAGGAAGGACTAGCCCAGAAACAGCATTTGCTGGACTCACACGTGGGGCCGGCCCTGTTTTTCTGCATGCAGAGCTGTCCCTGTCACACGGATGACGGCATGCAAAGGAAGTGCAAGAAAGTGTGGTTCAGCCACACTAACTAGCTGCTGACTAGTTATTTCCTCCCCTCGGGAAAATGGGAGGGCTGAAAGAGGAGCTCTTCCCAGGCCATGATTGGAGACGGTTAGGTCCACACAGGGCCTTCCACTCCATTGAATTGTCAGATCTCTTTGGCTCCTGACCTCTGTGGAGCACATCGCCCACCTCCACGACACGTGGCTTCTGCCTGTGTGAAAGCATCGCAGGAGGGCACTTTTCACACGCTTTCTAGATTCACTGCTCTGCACGGTAACAACTGTTTGCTCCCTTCTTATAGCCGAGAGGAGGTGCTCAGTGGGGTGAAGGGAGCCAGGACGGAAAGTCAGGTCAAGTCACTGAGGGAGCCTGAGGTCCTGTGACTCTGACTGCCTCACGACAGTCCCATTTGAATGGTTTGATATTCCGTTTAAAATTAATGTTTTACTAGGGGGTGATGCCTGCAGGGGCCCTTTCTCCCAGGCACACGCCTCCTGTGCCTTGGTGCTTCTTAGGCTGTGAGCTCCCCGAGGGTAGGGGCCTTCAGCGTCCTTTTCAGCCTTCCCAGAAATGAAGGGGAGAGCTGTCACACAGAGGCATCCCAGAGATGCGGGTCTAACAGAACTGTTCTCCATTAACCGCCTATGGTAGCATCAGCTCCTGGGGCCCCAAGGTGGGGTTCTATCCCTTCAGAGCGCTTGACTGTTTGCAAAGCTTTTCACAGGAGATTCCCACAACTACCGCAGGAGGCTAAAAGGAAAGCTATTTCTGGCACTATTTAATAGGCGAGCAAACATTCCTTGTGCTGCCACAACAGTTCACCCGGGTAAAGAACTTTTGTTTTGCAAAGAGCTCTATCAGTGATGTCACCTTTGCCTGCCAGGCCCCTGGAAGGCCTCGAGCTGAATACACAGGCAAGAATGTGGACTTCAGCCTCACAGAGCACTGGGTTCAAATTTCAGCTGCCCCGCTTGGAATCCTAAGGATTGTATCGTCTAGGTGCCTCAGGTGCCTCACCTGTGAATGGGAGACACCAGGACACCTACCTCAGGGGCCATTCTGAGGATTAACGCAGAGGGCAGCTTTTGGGCTACCTGGAATGAAGAAAGCCATCAATCCATGTTGACTGTGGTTTCCTTTTCTTCTTTTGATGACAGCTGGGACGAAGGGAGTGAAACGTCATGGTACAGTGGCTGCAGGGGACCCTAGGACTAGCCAGGAAAGGGAAGGCCCCACTTGGGGTTCAGGGGTTCTCAGCGCCAAGCGGCAGGGGAGTTAGGAGGGGAGTGTGAAGAGCACAGCCCTTGGCAGCAGCTGACAGGCCTGTGGGAGGCCCTTCTCTCCAAGGCAGGGACCCCTGCAGCTACCGGGCTGATTTTGTGGATTGGGCCACACCTCACAGAGCTTTGTAACTCCCCACCCGCTAGCGGATAACGTCTTTCTCACCAGGGGGGTTTCCTGCTGTTAAAAACAAACAAAGGCTGTAGACACCGGGCTTAGAGGCCTGGCAGGGGAGGGGCAGCAGGAGAAACGCCCTGAGGGTCTGGAGTAACCCCTGACCCAGCTGCGGGGGGTTGTGCGTAGAAGCCCTTGAGTTCTGCTGGCGGGGAGACAATCTCCGGGCGCCCCAAAGTCCTGGTGTTTCTTTGCTTCCCACCAAGCCTAAGTTTGAATACAGAAACCTCCCGAGTACACTCCCCTCTGCCCCACTTTTTGCAAGTTCGCAGCTTTGGAAACAAAGTTTTGGGGTGTCGAATTTCGGATTTTTTTGTATCATAAGATTGCAAACACACAGTAATGTCATCTCCCCTCCCCCAAGATAAATTCTAAAGCGCCCCCATTCATTCCTTCATGAACTCAACAGATGTTTTTGAGGCCCATTTTCTGCCGGGGACTTGATTCACAAGGCCCAAGGAACCTCTGGCTCCAGCAGTTATCCAGGGAGTCTCTGGGATCCCCAAATCCCCACTTCTGAGAGCCCCCCCATCCCAACTCTCTCTTCCGCACACAGACTCGGGGCTCTCAGCCGGTGTGATCTCACCGATGAGAGGAAAACAAAAAACAAATCAGCTCCCGGGGCTCCGGCGCCGCCAAGGCCCCTGCCCGGGATCAGCCCGCGCGCATCCTAGAGCGCGCCCCGACTTCCTGGGCCTCAGCCTTCCGTGCGCCCTTTCTCGGACCGGGGTGCCCCCAGAGGTGCACCGCCAGCCTCTGGCCAGACGGCGCTCGCTCGCTGCCAGTCTGGCCCTCTCCTGCCCGCCACTGCAACCGAGCTTCCTGAGTGTGGGTGCTGAGAGTGGACGCCACGGCAGGAGCGCGGCCCTCCCCTCTCGCCGCTCGGTTCCCACGACTTCCTCCCGGCGCCCGCCGGACTCGAGGTCCGGGCCGCACGGGGTCCTGCGCGCACCAGCCAGGGCCGCCGCCGGCCCGGGTCGCCCACGTGGGCGTGCTCTGCGCCGGGCGGGGGAAGGCCGGGCACCCTCCCGGAGGCTGGGGGTGGGCAAGGCGCCCGGGGGCGGAGGCGGCGGGGCGCGGGGGAGGAGGCGGGGAGCCCCGGCGGCGAGGGGGCGGTGACAGCGCTTGGAAAGGAGGCTGCACGCGGATTTGCATGAAACACAGACTGGGAGCGGGCGGGAGCGGGAGCGGGAGCGCGGCGCACGCCCCGGGCCGGCCCAGCGAGCGAGCGAGCGAGCGAGCGAGCCGGGAAGGAGGAGGGAAGCGGGGAGGCGAGGCTGCCGCGGCGGAGGGATCTGCGCATCAAAGCGAGCGAGGCGAGCAAAGTTTGGCTGGGGGTTGGACTTTCCTTCCTGGAGGCGGCACCCAAACAGCTACCCCGTGCGGAAACCCAAACTTTCTTCTGCCACTCTGAGTCTCGCGGCCGCCGCCTCCGCCCCGCGTTCGGGGCCTTCCCGACCCGGCGCCGCTGTCGTCCGCCCGCCTCCCCCGCCGCCCTCCTTCCCGCCGCGGGAGCCGCTCGGGGCGCAGGGCCGCGCGCCGAGCCCCGCTGGCTGCAGCGCCGCGGCCCGGCCCGGAGCACGGGCAAGTTCGCCAGGAGTTGAGGCGAAGTTTGGGCGGCCGAGCTCCCCTCTGCGCCCCCGGCGCCCCGCCGCGCCCAGCCCCGCCGGGGGCGCCCCTGGCAGTCCGCGCGCCCTCCCCAGCCATGTCGTCCATCCTGCCTTTCACCCCCCCGATCGTGAAGCGCCTGCTGGGCTGGAAGAAGGGCGAGCAGAACGGGCAGGAGGAGAAGTGGTGCGAGAAGGCGGTCAAGAGTTTGGTCAAGAAGCTCAAGAAGACGGGGCAGCTGGACGAACTGGAGAAGGCCATCACCACGCAGAACGTCAACACCAAGTGCATCACCATCCCCAGGTGGGGGGCCCTAGCGACCTGGGGGGCGCGCCCGTCCAGCCCCCAGGCGCGGCGGGGCCGGCCGGGTGGGGTTGGAGCGAGAGTGCTGGTGTGTGTGTGTGTGTGTGTGTGTGTGTGTGTGTGTGTGTGTGTGTGTGTGTAAGGGGGGGACAGTAGGAACACGGTCCGGAAGGGGCTGGAGGGGGGACCCCAAACAAGACCTTCTCTGGATTTGCAAAAATTCAGAGCCTGGGGCTTCCACGGGGCACTCTCACTTCCAGACCTCACATTCGTTTTTCGGCTCCGGGAAAGGGGGGTGCTGCTCAAATTGGCCGCCCCCACTCCGGGGAGCTGCGGGCTAGAAGTTGAGGCCCGCTTTGTTCAGCTCGGCGGGCCTGAGCCCCTCCTCCGCCGCCGCCTCCCGCCCCCGCGGCCCGCGCTCGTGGAGGTGGTGGTGTCTCTCCCTTTCTTTCCTTCAGTCCTGTCCCCCCACTTCTTTCCTCCGCAACAGGAATGCAGTCCGTACAGCTGGGGCTGTGGGTGAGGAGCGGGAGCCTCGTGATTGACAGATTCCTTCTTCGTTCTCTCTTTGCCTTCGGGATTAGCATTTTTATCGAGTATTTTTAGACTCGGTTGTGCCAGTCTCCCGCCCCCTCCGCACACACGCACTTTAGTTGCACTGCAGTGCCTTCAAACGAGAGACAAGTGGCAGAGGTTAGGGTCTTCTCTTCTCGCCCTCCCCCGACGATTTTTTGCCTGGCTTTCAGCCTGAGACTGCGGGCTGATGGAGGAGAGAGCGAGCTTCGAGCTAATCAGATAACAAAACGCACCCCAAAGTGGGCCTCGCATCGGCCCTTGCATTCCTGCAGAGCCCTTCTTCCCAAAGCGCTTTGCCATCTGTCTGGACCTCCTTTCTCCTCCGCATCGCGCTAGCTAGGTCAGGCTGGAGCTCACAGATGGCTGATAGAAGGGGTCAGTGACTTCTCTCCACTCCCCAGGGCCTTCTCTTAGTTTTGCTGCCCCTGGCTGGGAACGGGGGTGTGTGCGTGTGTGCGTGTCGGGGGCGGGGTGGGGGGGCACCTTAGCCTCCTGCCTCTCTCTGTGGGCCCCCTTTAAAGTCTGATTTTGTACCAAGGGAGTATGCGTGTGCAAAGGGGTGGGATGTCCTTGGGGGTCCCAGGCTGCAGAGGAATGAGTAGAGGGTCTGCAGGACTTGAGCCCCACAGAGACTGTGGGCCTTGCTGCTGGGCCAGGAGTGGACTGCATCCTTGGCCACCTGCTTGGGGCAGCTGTACTTGGCCTGCCAGCCCTGTGAGGCAGGCACAAAGCAACATCTGTCCACAGGAACCCAGAACGGGCCTCCTCTGGAAATAAATGCCACATATGGTGGGAGTGCTGACTTAAAAAGTAATATTTTTTTTAACTGGGTGGATCCAGTCAATAAAGGGGAGGGAAGGTGGTGTGTCGTCTGGGAAGTGCACCCTGGGCGTGTGATCAGGAGCCAGAATTGACTTCAGAGGAGGTGGTGTGATGTGATGGGGTCGTGAGCTGTGGATTCTGGGCCCAGCTCTGGGTCTGAATTCTTCTTTATTCCTTTGGTTGGGGGCGGGGGCAGGGTGAGTGAGTGTCATACTTCTCCCATCTGGGGAGGGGTGTGCAAAACGTGCCTTCTTACCTGTCTGGGTGCATTGAGGACAAGTGCTTTGTGCCTTGAAACAGAAAAAAAGAAAGAAAGAAAGGCATCAGTTATAAAATGAGCAGCTGCATGAAGTGTTTTACAGTTTACAAAGCACTTTCACATGGTTTTAATGAGATCAAGAAAGAAAGAAACTCCTGGAACAATAGATGAGGCCGTCAGAGTGCAGATTTATCTCCTTTTTAAAGTTGAAAAAACTGGAGGAGGGAGGTGAAGAGGTTTGGCTTAGTGGACTTGGGACTCTGACCACATGTGCTCCTTTTCCTACCACGCGCTGCTGCTTCAAAAGTTCTGACTACATTCTTTGCTGAATGCGAGAGCACTGTCAGCTTGGGGTGGGGGCGGCTCTGGATCTTTGTTGGTAAAGTTGCTGATGTTCTGTCTTCGGGTTGGTGACTGATTGGAGGAGAGCCCTTGCTTTCTCTTGCCTTGGTAGGGGTTTGCCCTCTAGGGAAGCTTAGCTAGGGCCTGCCTTTTCCTCCTCCAAAGTTCTCCACAGCTTGAGGCATAGGAACGGAAGGCTTTGGACGGTTCTGAGAGTTCAAGCTAGCTTGTGCCTGGCCTTCCCATATGACTCTGTTAGAGTGGCGCATCTTCTACCTGCCTTGGCAAGGGCCGGATATGAAGGTAGATTTTGTTTTTCATCTTTTCTCAGGGAAACCCAGTTGCTTGGGTGGATCCAGACAAAATGGATTTCCATCCCTGGATTTTGTGCCCACGCCTCTGGGTCACCTTGTCTCCCTTGGCAACAGCTGCCACTGTTTTGGTCGTGGGCAGGAAACTAAAGGCCACGTCTTGGGGAGGTGTCTAGCTGGCCTCCACGTTAGTGATATCAGTGTGTCTGCTAAGCCCCAAAGAGCGTAGTGGTGTTTGTCAAGTTGTCTGCTCTCTCTCCCTACCTTTTATAATGAGGGCTTTGGAAAGTTGACCAGGGGAGATGTTTAACCTAGTTATCCCATGGTGTGTGGGGGGGTGGGGCACTGAGTGGTTAAAACTACCCTGGGGTTTCAGGAGACCCCAGTCTGGGGAGATCTGACAAGCGTGTTTTGGCTAATATGTAATCATGATCAGCAGCCTTTGGCAAGGACAGCTGCATCCTAGGGTCTTCCAGACTGCATGCTTGTGTGTGTTACGCTGGCTCTAACCTGCCTCAGTGATCAGGAGAGCTGGAGCGATACAGGCTTACTGATACCAAGAATGTGAAAGAGACCCGTGCCAAGGAAGTGGTAAGAGCTTGATTTAGATACACCAGCAGAGAGGCTATCAGGATACTCAGAGGTCTGGCAGTCTGGGCAGAACGTAGACAAGTTGTATAACAGCATCTTGCTGGTCACCTGCCTGAGTATCTGAGTAAAGCAGCAGGCATCTTCCTGGCCTGGAGATAAGCATGGAGTCCTAGCATTTACCACGGAGAGGAAGAGAAGGTGTGCGCCTGCTAGGTCAGTAACCAGGGGCCAGGCACTCTTAAGAATGACTTGTTTTGATGGACGCTGGTAACTTGTGCTTCCACCGACGGGCTCCATGCCTTGGCCCAGTTGTTGGGAGCTGGACCAAGCTTCTAGTCTGGTTTGTTTGGAAGGGAATCTGGGCTTTCTTGTGCCAACGTCCAGAGGAAAACGGGAGAATTGAACCAGACACCAGGTCTGACACATGCCATCTCTTCTTCTGTGACTCTGTTCTTTGAACATGGCCTCCTCCTGTTAGCCACCTGGACTTCGCCAGGTTACTCTCACCCTAGGGAGAAAGGAAAAAGATCGTCATCTTTAAGGCTCCTTTCTCAGACGTCTGGGGGCAGACCTATTACGAGGGCTGCAGGAGTGGCTTCTTTTTAATACCCTCTTGACCTCACTATCTCCTGTCCACCCACCTCTCTCTCTTGCTGCTGCTCAGAGCACCATTCCAGTCTAGCCTGTGGGAAGCAAGCCCACTTCTGGCTGCCAGGGAGGTGGTCCATCCACTCCTTTCTCTGGTTAACCTTGATTAAAGGAGTTTCGTACAGGGAGCGGGGCAGAGGAGGGGACCACAGACCACAGTAGCTGACTCTGGGGGCTGGCTCAGAGCTCCGGCTGAACCGAGGAGCCACTTGATGTTCCCTTGACATCTGGAGCCTTGGAACTTGCTGCTTACACTCAGGACTTAACTGTTTGGGCCCATCATGTTACAGACAATGCTTTGCTCACAGTTTCTGATCAGAGGTTACGGGCTTGGATCTTGTTGATTCCTTGATAGTTCTTGGCCCCCTCCCAGGTCTGAGTCAATATTCCAGGCAATGGGAGAGGATGCAGAGGTAAATTTGAGATGGCCCCTGCCTGTGAGGACCTTCCGCTTCAGTAAGGGAAACATTAATAAGGCATTATTTGAGGGTCTAACTGCTATTTTGTTTTTATTCGTCCCCATCAGAAGAAAAATGAGTTCTAGCATGGAGTGATTTGAGGGTGGGGGTGGGGACTATAATGTGCCTTTTAAATATTGTCGAAGTCACTGTTAGAAAACAAAATAATGTCAGCCATCTGTTTTCGCCAGAAAAAGCACAGAATTCAAGTCCTGGATCTTGCCATTTTAATATCTGGATGGATTTAGGAGTTCCCTTTAATGTCTCGGAGCCTTCATGGCTGCACCTGTGACATCAGGGTGATATAAGGCCTATGGAAATGTTTTGTAAACCAGGGAGTTTGACAGATATAAGTGTTATGTTTTTAGCCTTCTGCGTTCATCACTCAGTCATTACTAAATTATTTACTCATTTGTTAAATACCTATTACCATGCACAAGGCAGGACACTGGTTCGCAAGGAGCTCCCTGTCCAGAGGGGGAGAAGGACTTGGCCAAAGATACAGGAAATGAGCTGCAGCTGAGGGATGGACAAAATGCCCAGGGACATGGGGACAGACCGTTAATTCTGTGGGAGGGGGTGGGGAGAGGTGGGAAGGGTCAATGCGAGGAATTATCATCCAAAGGAAGTTTCTGGACTACAGTGTGATCATGTGAATTTTTGGGTACGTGGTGATACCGGTCTACAAGAATGAGGATGTCTTTATCTTCTGTCTTTTGCTAAACTGAGTGCTATCGTACTTCATGGCCTGCGCGGAAAGGCGAGTGACCTGTGTGCAGTATTTACCCTGCTTACAGCATTCTCTCTTTGAAGTAAAAAGTAATTTAGTATTGCAAACCTGAAATTCAGGTTTCCTCCGTGGGAACGATGACTTTAGGTATGTTAGCTCAGAATGTAACAAAGAGTGTCAATAAAAACCGGATAACTTCTTGATGATTGTGGATACTTAGAATGTCAGCATTTTGGCGTGAGCTAGCTTTTTAGGTCTCTGGTTAACGCTTGCTGAACTAAATCCTGTAAGCCCGAGTTTCTGCGTGGACATAAGAGCTTCGAATGATCTATTTTTAAAAATCTCTGCAAGGATGTCAAGTTTCAAATAACCATTTTAATCGTGGAAAAAAAAGCCAGCCAATCCAGTAGTCATTTAGTTCTGATGAGAAATGCAAGAGGCTGATGAAATCGAGAGAATGTGGCTCAAGCTTATCCCATCAGGAATCCAATTAAAACGAGTTTTTGAAAAATAAATATTGGTTTAATAATGTAAACCTGTAATTGCTGTATTATTTTAATGGAAATAAAATTAACATGATTTAATGGACTGAGCGACCATTAATTTTCACTCGTTAATTTATTAGGGGATTTTAATGCCATGTAATGTACAATACAGCCATTGTTCTGTGTGAGCTCCTCTATGAAATAAATAGGACCAAGCAGCGCTGGGCTTTAAAAATTGAAATCAGACTTCATTCCTACTACCTTATTCTCCCATCTTTTTTTTTTTTTTAAAGATTTTATTTATTTATTTGACAGAGAGAGACAGCGAGAGAGGGAACACAAGCAAGGGGAATGTGAGAGGAAGAAGCAGGCTTCCTGCCGAGCAGGGAGCCTGACACGGGGCTCGATCCCAGGACCCTGGGGATCATGACCTGAGCCGAAGGCAGATGCTTAAGAGCCACCCAGGTCCCCCTCCCATCTTTTTTATCCACGTTGCCCCCAGCCTCCTATGCGTGCTATTAAGTTCTCTGAAGTGGGATACAGCTTTCTCAATCAACAAGGCTCATGATTAGTCATAATTAGCTTTTGTCCTTTTCTGCATTGAGGTATTGACCTATTAAAAAAACAAAACAAAACAAGAAAACTCTGCCCCCTTCCCCAAATCCACATCTGATATTAGTTGGCTGGGAGGAGAAGTGCCCAGGAAGCTTGCTCCTGAGGGCAGCCTGCTGAGCATGCCCCGGGGTGGGGGCTTTTACCACCTTGTGCAGACAGGATGGCTGGGCTGTGTGGGGTGGTACTAGCTCCTCCCCAGAGAGGGCGGGGACCCATCTAGTGACTGCTGAGAGGTTCCTGGCCATGGAGCCCTCAGTGTCTCCACCTTCGAGCACAGTGGTTCCTGGAAACAGTTGGAAATGGCCCTATTAACCCCACTCCGCAGAAATTTGGTTTCTAATTTTACTCTATGCCAAGTTTCAGAACAAAGATCCCCAGAGAACTCGTCCCGTTCATTTGTCTGCTTTCCTGCATTGTCCCTACCTGGAGCCAAACCCCATGCTAGGTGGCGGGGTGATGTAGTGAAGAAGACAGGCACCATCCCTACCCTCTGGTATCTTCTAGTCCACTGGCTGCCAACATGGGTTCTTTGCATGTGTAATAACGCTGTACGTGTTCCCCCTGGTGAATCTGTAAATACTGTTTTCTTGATGCCAGAGAGCCGAATCCCTCAAGCTCTACGGTTTACTGACTCCCGCCCGACGGGTAATTTGCGCGTGTGTGTGTATGTGCGCACGTGCGTGTGTGCGTGAGTGTGTAACATTATTCTTTGTTTTGATTTAATTAACAGTTTTAGAAATAACAAATCTGTAGGACAAGTCACACTATCCGCTGGTGATTATCCGAGGCCTCTGCTTGTAAACAGCAGCCAGCCACAGCGGCACATCGCTGCAGAATGTTTTGACAGAGAGACTCAGTTGAAAATGAAAACACAGTAGAAGCCTATTAATTAAGAAGTTTGGCTAATTCTGGACTAGGCTAAAGTTTGTTTAGCAGGCTTTTCCTCCCCATAAATGCTGTCAAAGAAAAATTCATTATAAACAAGGTTTTGGGGGTCATTTTGGAGGCAGGAGTCAGCAGACCTGGGTTAGGTTCTAGGCTGAGCTCTGTTTCGGATTGCCTGTGTGACCTGGGGCAAATTGCTTAACATCTCTGGGCCTCAGATGTTCTCAGTTCATACGTGAGCTAAGCCTTATTGGAGGGCCTTTCTAACACTGACGTGGTTTTCATGCAAGCATTTCAGGAGCTCCCATTTGCATGCATTCGGTTGAATAATAGATCACAGGTCTTTCTTAATTATTAATGTCCTAAGAGCCTATCAGTCTGGTGCCAATTAATGTATACAAATGAAAGTAATAAAACTACTGTAATCCAGTCTTAATTTTGGTTATGGTACCCTTCTCTCCTCCCTGCCTCTCCCTTGGACCCTGTGAGTCTAAATCCCTGAAATTTAACTACCAAGGAATATAAAAACTGAATTCGAGGATAAAGACACGAAGGCTGTGTGTCTTGAGATGCAGCAAGCAATTTTTCTTCTTTTGTTGCTATTTTTGGCCATTCTCAGAGCAGGAAGTTTACTTACACTAATGACCACAGACGCCTAAAAATGGCGAAATGTTAAGAGGTGGGCATTATAAAGGATACCTGTGGAAAATGTTTGCTCATATGTCAGAGCTTACCCAGGAAGCCTCCTTTATTTATTTTCAAGCACCTATATAAAGAAAGGCTATACTTGATTTTGAAAGCATTGTGCCTTTTGTTAAGAGGTTACATGTTGAAACCCCAGCTAGGGAGTGAAAAGTGAGTCTCCCCCGAAAAAGTACTTTTTCTGTATGCCATGGCCCTCCATGCTGACACCAGGCAACTTTTTCTCCCGCTGCTTTGCTCCCAGTTGAGGACGGAAGTACCGTTTAAGACGCACTGTGTAAGGGCTTACCTTTGAAACCTTGGGAGCTGTAAATCTGGTTGCTTTCGCTGCCCTATGTTGCATCACTGATTGCCAAGCCAAGTTGTAGTTCTGAGGTGTCACCTTTTTTTTTTTTTTTTCTTTCAGACTGGACTCTTGAAAATAGTGATGCTTTCTGGGTGTGTGTTTTTTAAAGGTCTGTTTTTACGCTGTCACAGCTCAAAAACGCCAAAAGGCATTTTTTCCTTAAAAAATCACCTCTGGGCTAAGCCCAACTGTGGAGTAATGGATCCAGAAAAGACTTTTTGAGTAGTTACAAGTGGCTGAAAGCAGGCACGGATGATGGAAGCTGGGTTTTTCCTTCTGCTTCCAATCTTTCCAGTTGTAAAGTCTCTCTGACCCTTGTTGAATTCGGGCTCAAGTGAGCCTTATTTCTCTGTGTGCACGGGAGGCCAGGGTGAGTTAGTTTGCCCTGCTATCCCTTTAAATTTTTGCACGTAGCCATTTATCTCTAACCAAACAGATTCTTAAAATATTACCTGGGGAGCGGGGGGTGGGGGGGGACGTGGGTGGACAGGAAAAGCCTGGTAATGAGGAAGGAGCAAAGGGCGCTGGAGTCTGACAAGCCTGGGTCTGAGCCTGCCAGTTGCTGGCTCTGTGGTAACCGTGGGTACATTTGCTTCAATTTATTGAGCCTGTTTCCTTATCTGTAAAATGGGGATGGGACCGCCATAAATCAACCAAAATGACATAAGAGAGATCAAGCCCCGGGCCCATATTCGCAGCTCGTAGCACATAGTAGGTGCTCAGTAAACATTCCTCTTTCCCTTTCAAGGGGGATATTTGACAGATAGTGTCAGTCGATTCCAGCAGAGGACCCCCCCCCCCCCCCCCCGCCAGCTCACTGTTTGGAGAACCTCAGTTTACATAGTAACAGAATCCACCTCATCGATCCGCAAGGGCTCCCAAGCATGGCACTTGTTGGGGGAGGGCTGGGCGAGCCACTGAAAGAGAAACAATTCATATTCTTGGGTGGTTCTGCCCTCCCGCTCCCCTTCTTTATTGTCATTTAAAAAATTGTTTGGCTGACTAAAAATAATAGTATTGAAAACAAACTTTGATGAATCAGTGCTCCTGGGGCGGGGGATGGGTAGAAGAAACGCCAGTGACTCATGCCCTTGTCTCGATAGCCTGCCCGTAAGTGTGTGGAAGTGCATGATGTTTATTGTTGCAGGGGTTTTTTTGAGACCCGGTTGGAAAGCAGTTCCGGTCCCAAGTACCACCTCACCAGTCGGCTTGGCTGTCAAGTAAGGATGGTCAGCCCCGGCTGACCATGGCTCCGAAATGACCTAGACGCGGGTGGTGGTAGCCTTGACTGCCCTTAGGTGTGCACAGGAGAGGACTCATGCCTCAGGGCTGGGCTTTGGCCCTCCTTCTGGCTGTGCGCTCCTTCTCATGCGGCGGAGCTGTAGGGCCAAGGGGTGGCCCGTCTGGAGCCGGCATCAACTCCTTCCAGGCTGTGCTTTGGGTCCTGACCCTTCAGCTCCTTGCCCCGGTGGTCTCAGGACTGCTTCCAAGTCCTGGGTGGGCTTCCCCTAGACCCATCTGCCCAAGGAAGGGCATACGGCCTCGGCCACGGACGTGTGCGCCCCCGTGGGCCTAACGTTCTGACAAGGCATGCAGGGCAGGGGGATGGAGGACTTGGATAGAATTCACACTCGTGGCATCTGTATGGGTGTGCATGAAGCCCCTCTGAGTGTGTGTGATGGTGCCAGGGGGTGGGCTGGCATTCGGGCCCGGTTCTCCCCGAATGTCCGCATTCCACCGTGAAACCAAGGGGCCGGGGAACTCTAAATGCAAACCTGGCCTTCCAAGGTTGCATGAAGGTATTTGTCAAGGTAGGAGGATAGACTATATTCTATGTATCGGTTCGTTACCTTGACTTGTATCGTTTGAACGTGACATACGGCACGCGGGCCTTTGCATGTCCTCTGCTTGGGATCCACCAGTGGTGGGGCAGGCCTGTTTCTGGCACCTCCTGTCTGTTGTGGAGCCACGACTGAGGCCCAGCCTCGGTGGTACCACTGTATGGACAAGACTCTGGGGACTTCCACAGGGATTGATTTCCTTCGCCTTAACCTGGATGGGTGTGGATTACAGCTCAGGGAGAAGGCAATACGTATTGTAGCCGCCTGTCTCAGGAGTGGAGCTGAGAGCCAGACGCCCACTCGCACATTTGTCTGTTGATGCATTTATTGGGCACTGACTTTGCGTTGGGCCTCAGGGGCTATGGTGACATTGAGGAGAGGTCCTATCTCTGAGCTGCATGGAGGCATAAAGAATCCCACCGACCACAGTGATGGTGGGCTTGTGGGACAGACATTCTAGTAAAGGTCACATCAGTGTTGATTTGGGAGCCCAGAGGAAGAGCAGCTCTCTTTGGGGGGGGAAGGCAGGAGGCTTCCCGGAGGAGGTGGTACTCCAGCAGGACCTCGATGGATGGATAGAGCATGCGCGTGGGGCAAAGGCTGCCTGGCGCACTGGCCAGATGGAGCACAGAAGGGCATTTTGGGGTGGTCAGAGCGTGGAGGGGGTGTGTGGCCATAAAGGAACCGGGGAAGGCTACTGTAGGCCCGGCTTGGCGTTTGGACCTTGCTCTTTGAGTACCTCGGGGATTTTCAAGTAGGGGCCAAAGCCACTGCTGGGTTGGGACTTCATTTCCTCCCCCACTAGGCGGCCGGTAACAGCAGCTTTTCTGCCTGAGTTATCCAGGTCAGAGTCATAAACCCTTACACTACCATGTGGACAGCGTTAGGCTATGTCTGGGCCCGGGTGAAAATAGTGTTTTGTTCGCCGTCAGGAGAGAAGACTAGCTGTCCAGCCAGGAGGGCTCCGGGAGCCCAAGTGTTCAGGTAATGAGCTGGTGAGTCATGCCCGCCTCTTGCCATGAATTCCTTGGGAAAGTGAGCCTAGTGGTGCCTGGTCCCTTCAAGCAAAGGCCTAGAGACCACATCTCGGTGTCCCCCTTGACGTCCCCTGTGCCTGGCACAGCGCCTTAGGTGGAGTGTTCCTGGACAGTGTTCTTCCGTTTCTTCCTTGATGACCATCTAGGCCAGCAGGCCTTCCGCTTCCTGACCACACTGCAGTCAGCAAGCATGGCTCCGTTCTCTCCTGCAGACTCACAGAACACTGTAAGTGTCTTAAAAGGACAGATTATATTCCCTAATAAGAGAGCAACATCATTTATTAAGTTAGTGTTGTTCATTTCTTTTCTTTTCTTTTAAAGTTTATTTACATTTCTTAGTCATCTCTGCACCCAACGTGGGGCTCGAACTCACAACCCTGAGATCAAGAGTCACACGCTCTTCCAACTGAGCCAGCCAGGCGCTCCAATGTTGCTCATTTCTCTTAGCCCTGAGAGCAAGCAGAAAACATGCTGACCATTTAGGGATGGGATACAACTTACCGTATCTGGTTAGAGTCAGCTTTCTGTTGGTGTTGTCAATGGAAGCTGACAGATTTCCAGAAGATAAAGTTTTGTGTCCATGGACTGCTCGTGGTTCATGGACCATTTTCGAAAAGGCCGATCGAGCCCTACTTCTGAAGGGACAGCATAGGACAGTGGAGAGCTCTGGGTTTATGTTCAGGAGATCCACGTTCAAACCCCTGCTCCCCACTTGCTGCTTTGGTGACACGGAGATGTCCCCTTGCTTCTTTGAACCTCCTTTCTTCATCAGTAAAATGGCAACAATAATACCTTCCTCAGTAGGATTATTGACGTTATTTATGTGGATAAGCTATGCATTCAAAGCTCTTGCAGGCTGGATAATATTACAGTGTCACTTCCTATTTCTTTATGAAGTGCAGCTCTGTCGTATTGCCAAAGATGCTTTCTGACAGAGACGGACTAAGGCTTGCAAATCCACACCCAGATTTTCACAAAAGCCTTAGAGAAAAATCACGAAGGATGTACACAGTTTAATTGGAGTATGAACTCAGGGCGTGCGTGCTCTGGGGCCCGGTGCCAGAAGCTGAGGCCAGCTGATGCTCTGGGCCTCACCTGAGGAATTGACTCAGTTGTGTTGACCTGGGGCCCGTCCCCTGAGCCCTCTCACCTTGGGGGGGGGGGGAACAGCATGAAATGAGTGCTGACTGTATACTAGATGCTATCATGGGCCGCTGATCAACTGGTTGGTCTTCTTTCCCCATCTATAGTTCTCTGAGAAGGATGGTTACTTGTGTTCCCAGGGGAGGGGCTGAGGCTTTGAGGGGTCAGTGGCAGAGCAGCAATCTGAGCTCAGATCTCCGGTTCCTGACCCCGGCTGTCTGCCCCCCGGCTCCCCAAGAAAGGGCTACCATTCTTACCATTTTCAGTCTCATAAGCATGTCCAGGTGATTGCCTAGGTAAGTGGCTTTAGGTCTCGTGCTAAGAGATGGAGCCGGATTTGTCTCAGAAGTCCTAGCCCTTCTAGAATCTAGGGTGATGACAGAATGTATCGACCAGACTGGGACACTTTTAAGAGTGAAAAGGGGCACTGCTGTTATTAGTTATGGCCAGAAAGTGAGCGTGAGCCTGGACAGTCCAGCCAACCTGCCAGGGTAACTGGGAGCATTAGCTCAGCCCATTCACATGGTACTGCTAAGGGGTGAGAGACTGAGTTACTTACTGCGAGTCCAGGAGAAGTGACCTTGCCTAAGGTCCCTTAGCAAGTTGGCAATGTAAGATTTGAAAACGGGGTAAGGCCTTAGAAATAATCAAAGTGAGGTTATCGCCAGAGCTTCCTTAATTGGAGTGGGAGTTGGGGAACGTTTGGCTCTGCTGGTGGTTACTCTGAAGGGAAGGGGACAGAGGGCGGAGGTGTGGGGGGGGCAGCGGGAAGATGGTAAGGCATTCAGCTGGCTCTAGAACGTCTGTGTCCTCTATAGGCCATGTCCCTTCAAAACCCAGGAGATGCCCTCAGGCTCAGTGCAACTGAGATGATATTTAATGGCCAGGAGCGGAGACTTCTTCTGGAAGCTGACCTCTCCTGCTCCCCTTTTCCATTTAGAGGCCTCAAGGATCCCACTGGCCGGTGGCTGGTGCAAGTTTAGTGGATAATCCTTCTGCTGGGGAATTTTGGAAGGCATTGAGGAATCAAAAATAACAGCAAGCATGCCTTTTCTCTTTGATTGTGGTAAATGCATGGAATGTGCCAGGGCCTCTGTAAAGCACATGGCCCCAAATAACCCCTTTGCCAGTGGAATTCTGTAGAGAACATGGAAGGGCTAGGAGCCATTCCCCTGCTGCTTTATGTTCTCACGGTTTGTTCCTGTGACCTTCTCCTGCTCCGAATCATTTGTTGGAAGTCTGGAGAGAGACTTGAGTCCTCTATGTTCTCCAAGCTAACGGCTGTTGTAGGCGAGGCCCTGTCTGATGAGTTCGAAGGAGCGCAGCTGGAGTGACAAAGAGGACCGGTCACAGGCTGAGAAAAGGGAAGTGTAAATTCAAGCCAAACTTGGCAGCACTTGCTTGGAGAACTTGAGCTGATACTGTGGAGCTCTGGTCGTCATCCTTTGTGGCTGCGCCGTGTCTTGTAAATAGAACAAGATGCATTCTCACCCCCCCTCTCTCTACCCCACAGACACAAGGAGGCATGTGTGTGGGTGAGTATGGGCAGGGAGTATTAATTATTTATGTCCCAGTTCTTCGGAGAGACATCGTGGGAACTGGGCCCTGGGCTCCATGGAGATGACCAGGCCATCTCGTGGGTAAGGCTGAAATCTGTTGCCGAGCTCCGGCAGTCCTGACCATTCCACCCTCTCCTCCGCAGCGGAGGCCCTCGGTCCCTCCTGCCTGGTACTGCACTAAGCCAGTTGGCCCTTCCCTCTTTGGTCCATCCTATAGCCTGTATTCCGTATCGGGGCCAGACCCACTGCATTAGGATGCTTTGGGCTGCAAGTCACCTGAAATCCAACGGACACCTTCAGCAGTGGGGAGGTTTATTCTGTCTGCGAAGTTTGGAGGCAGGGAGGTTTCAGGCTTCAGCAAGGACTTGGGAGCCTTCTGTCTTTCTGCTCTGCCTGTCTTCAGCCTGAGGGTTTCTGCCCTCAGGCTCCACCCCCCGGGGTCCAGGATGGCCAGAGCTGCTCCAGGCACTAACTCTCTTTGCACATCCAGGGGGCAGAAGAGGTTGCTTCTCCGTGGGGGTCTCTCTCTCCAGGAAGAGCCTCCTGGGCTCTCGTTGGTCAGTGTCGTGTCACGGGCAGTCATGGCACAAGTAATGGATTGTGAGAAGCCTCTCGAAGTCAAGGATGGAGGCTCTTTGACTCGTTCCGGTACTTAGCACCTGCTAGGCGCTGGTGAATTTCAGTTAGTGCTTGTGGATTGCTGCTTACCGTCTCTGCCTGGATTCCTGCGCACTCCGGGGCTGTCTTGCTAATTCTGAGGTTGCAGTGGAAAACCATTCAGAGACCAGTTCCTGCCCCGCACAGAGCTTACAGCTGAGAGGAGATGAAGAAACACTTATGTAACTGTGTGTGGGTGTCTAGCAGGTGGATCGTGGCCTTCGGCCATGCGGCATCTTTGGGAGAGGTGTGAACTTGGGGTTCAGGGAGACAAACGGATGTGCGACTCACAAGGAAGACCCCTAGAGGCCTCCAAAAGCCATGCCTGAGGGTGGCATCTTGTGACCCAAGCCAGGTGGCTTTAAGCAGTTCGTCTCCACCCACCCCTCCAGTCTTGTTTTCCTGTTGACAAGATGAAGGCAGAAACTTGCCCTTGGTATGGAGTGGGGGAAGGGTTCAGGGTATGGAGTGGGGGAAGGGTTCAGGGTATGGATGGGGGAAGGGTTCAGGGTATGGAGTGGGGGAAGGGTTCAGGCTATGGAGTGGGGGAAGGGTTCAGGCTATGGAGTGGGGGAAGGGTTCAGGCTATGGAGTGGGGGAAGGGTTCAGGGTATGGAGTGGGGGAAGGGTTCAGGGTATGGAGTGGGGGAAGGGTTCAGGGTATGGAGTGGGGGAAGGGTTCAGGGTATGGAGTGGGGGAAGGGTTCAGGGTATGGAGTGGGGGAAGGGTTCGGAGCTGAGCGCCTCCTGCCCCCGGGGGAAATTTTCTAAAGGTTCCTGTGGTATTCTCATTTCAAAACCCTGTGCAATTTAATGGCACGCTTACTGTCTTTGTGAGTCTCACCGGCTTTGAATCTGCTGGAAACTTTCTCTGAAAGCATACAGACGAAGAAATGAGAATTCTATAATGTTGTAGCGGTTAAAAACAAACTGCTGGTTGATTTATGTAATTTGGGGGGTTGTTTTCTGGTGGAACTTTCGGCAGAGATGGAATACCCTGGAGTCTTCCTGTCGCAGAAAGCTAATAACTGACTTCAGGTTGGCAAATGCGTTTCCATTCCAATTCAGAGAAAACAAAAAACAAAAAACAAAAACCCAGAGAGCCTGTCCCAAGGCCTCCTGTTTCATTTTCCCATTGATCTAGATGCTGGAATAACTCAGGACCGCGGGGAACATCTCAAAGCTAATTAAAGATGTTTGCTTGAGGTTTGCCTGTTTTTCTTGCTTGATTGAAAGAGTTGCCATTTTCGCTTTTATTGTTAAAAAAAAAAAGAGAGAAGCTATCACCACTGCTGATCCACGAGATGGGGGTTGGGGGTGTTGCACACTTCAGTAAACACATGACGTCGTCCTTCTGCCCTGCGAACACGGTCCCCCACAGCGAGGGACCTTTGAGCATAGGCCTGGAACCAAAGCAGCTACTTTCCCTTTAAAATTCCCGGGTTTCTAGGAGTCGTGGCCAGGTGAGGCCGAGCTGTCCCAGTGTGAGGCTGGGATCTGTTTGATCAGCTTTGGTTCTGAAGTTAATGGCCCGAGCTCCCCACTCCCGGAGGGAGAGTCAGCGTGTGGGGAGGTGGAGGGCCTGACTGCCATCCCAGGGTGCCCCCAACCCTTTGTTTAACCATGGCTGTGGACCAGTGGTCTCAGATGTTTACCATCGCCTGTTTATAAGAGGGAAGTGTGGTCATACTTCTATCTCTCTTGTGGGCTGCACGGTTGCCTTACTGGGGCTCTGTGGGAAGTGGTTACCGTTAGGAGGAGGGTAAAATAACAGTACTCACAAAGGGACTTTGATCCAAGAATCCTTTTGAATGTCATCTTTTGGCCACCGTGTTTTTAGTTTTATTTTTTTGCCTATCGGCCTTCGCTTCAGTAACAAAAAGAATCAAACCACGGGCTGGACCTCATGCTACCCCAGCTGGGCTGCATCAGAACTGCCCTGCATGGGGCTCCTCGCCCTGGGGTTCATGGTGGGGGCGCCCCCCCCCCCCCAGCTCTGTGTTCCTCCGTAGCTAGAGACCCTCTGAGCCGCTGCGCTCTGGACATCAGCACTGGAACGTCCCAGCCACACCTGGGATTGAACTTGTGCCTTTCCTTTCAGTCCTCCTCCCACAACCTTCACTGGTTTTCTTCTTCATTCTTGGTAGAGCCCAGGTTCAATGAAGTGTTGACTCCTCGAGAAAACAGAAGCACGCATGGAGGGAATGCAGTCCCTGGGTCCTGTTGCTTCCATGAGGCCGAGGGGCCCTCGGCCACTCCCTGGTGGAGGTTGGCTTTGTGAATTCGGGGAAGTCAGCTTGGCTTCTCTGGGTATTGGTCTTTGCAGCTACAAAATGACAGGCTTGAGAGAATCTCAAAGCTCTAAATCAGCCGTAATATTTCCTGACTCCTCTGACTTCTGGTATTTTGCTGTTTTCTTTTTTTTTAGATTTGTTTTTTATATTATATATATAAGATTTTATTTATATGAGAGACAGAGTGAGTGAGCATGAGCAGGGGAGGGGGGCAGAGGGAGAAGCAGACTCCTCACTGAGCAGGGAGCCCAACATCGGGCCGATCCCAGGACCCCGAGATCATGACCTCAGCTGAAGGCACATGCCCAACCGACTGAGCCACCCAGGTGTCCCTATTTATTTAATTTTGAGAGAGAATAACTTGAGCACAGGCACGCACATGTGGAGGAGGGGCAGAGGGAAAGAGAATCTCAAGCAGACTCCCTGGTGAGCCCAGAGCCTGACGTGGGGCTCGTTCTCGGACCGTGAGATCATGACCTGAGCTGAAACCAAGAGTTGGATGCTTAACTGACAGAGCCACCCAGGTGCCCCTTTGCTGTTTTCTTGATGCACGTTTTCCTAGGGGATGGATCTAAGCTTTCATCTGATGCTCTAATTTCCGAAGTGGCCCAGTCCTTAATGATCTTATGTAATTCCGTTATAGTCATTGTTTAACTCTCCAGAAATTTACTGAGCGTCTTAGTTGGTGGGGGCCACTGCGGTCCAGGAGTTGTAAATGCTCTGCTGATTTGGACAGTCAGGCCTACTTCTTCCTTTCCGAAGCTTCCAGGCTTGGGGTGGAACAAGGCCCACCTGATGAGAATCTACTCCTTGCTCCTGGGCCAGGGGAAATCAGTCTGCAGGCAGAGAGGAATTCCCATTTAGCCCAAAGCACACGCTTCCCGTGCGTCTAGGCACCAGCTGCAGTCCACCCGTGATGCTATAAAAACACAGGAAGGAAGGGAAACGTGTTCGCAGGTTGGTTAGAGATTTTAAACCGACAATCAGCGCTCTCATAGCCACAAGGGACCAGAATCCACTCCTGGCTCTTGGTCTGGTAGGCCCGCAGCTCAGCCCCACAGGGCGCCCTTTCAAAAGTGCAGTAAGATTCTCTTTGCTAATGGCTTTTTCCGTGAACCTCAGCCAGTGAGTAGATTCTTTGAGGATTGCAATTTGACAAACGCACTCAGGAATCTTTAGAGAGAAGCATCATTTTGTCCTCAAGCTGTTTGAAGGCCACTGAGGCTTGGAACCTTCCAGAGATTAACTGGAGGAGGGCATCCGAAAGCCTCCAGTAAGTGAACAAGAACCCTTCCTTGGACGCTGCTTTTGTCAAGAGTCTGTCCGCGCAGTCAGGAGAGAGACCCACAAGCAGAAGGCCCCAGTAAGCCAGCGTGGTGCCTTTGGGAGAGTCACTGGACTATCCCAGCCCCTGCTTTCCTCCTTTACAGACCAAAGGCGTTGGCTTACCAGGATTATAAAGTTTCTTCCACTGTAAAAATTCTGATTCTTGAGCTTGCATTCAAAGAAATGACTGGCTCTGTTATTCATTCAAATAGTTTCGGGATCACTGTACAATCGCTGTGGGGGCTAGAGATTGGGGCCCCCAGAAGACAGAATGGAAAAAGATTTGAGGTTCAAGGTGAGCTCTGATAACTGGGACTCCTGCTTCAGAACGATTCACATTTGGTTGTCAGGCTCCCTGCGGAAGGTCCTTAATCCTGGAGGCTTTAGAAAACCTTTGATGACCAGACCTCAGACCAGTGACTTCAGAATTTCTGCAGGGGGGCCCTGGGAATCAGTATTTTAAAGTTCTCCTGGTGATTGTGGTGTGTAGCCAGGATGCGGAATCACAGAACCTAGATCTTATGTAAAGCTGTGGTTCGGTGTTACCGGTGTCTGTTCTGGGGGGAGGGGGGAGTGATCGTGGTTGCTTAAAAAATAAACAAAAAGTGAATGCACACAGCAGTGTTCTAGATTCTCGAAGCCTGTTGGTTTGGCGATCACAGCTGCCGCTACCCTGAGGTTTAGAGCTCCAATTCTCTTGTATCTCTGGGTCAGTGGTTTCTCAGTATCTCTGCAGTAGTGGAACCATCTGTAGTTGGTTATTTCTGCTCAGGAAACTCCGAGCCCTGAGTGTGGGGTGGAGCCAGGGCAGGGGTGGAGCCCAAATGGATTAAACAGGCCATTACACACACCCATATATATATATATATATATATATATATATATATATATATATTTTTTTTTTTTTTTCCCCCCAAGAAACAAAGTCAGAAGCTTTGGCCAATGTCGGCGTACCTTTGTGTCAGATCCTTGGCAATGCCCCGGTGGATTCCAGGGGCTATGGAAGCATGTAGGCTGTTCTCTGTGCTTCGGTGACCGTGGTCCTGCCCTTGGTTGAGAGCCTCTGCCACTTCATCAGCTGTAACATTTAAACACTCCCGTCTGTGCCTGATTGTTAGTGGTTCCCTGCAGGGAATCCATCCCTGCGGCCTAAGAAATCTGATGGGGCACAGCTGTCCGGGTTAAACATTAATGGAAAGGGCCCGAATGGGAAAGGACAGCTAAGTGAATCTCTTTCAGGTGGTGGTTCGGAATGCAAAGGGGACTGCTTAAGTTGGTGTGAAATGAGCCACAGGAGAAAGGAAAACTTGTCAGTTCTCATCAACTCCAAAGAGTTTCACAAAGTGGGAGGATGTTCCAGGAGGTTCTAAAATGACAAGGTTTGAGAAGCAGCTGTAGACACATGGGCCAGACGTAAGTTGCCGTTTTTGAGGTGAATGAAGAGTGCATCAGTCAAGTATTTATGAAGCTGAGAAATGGGAAATACGGCCCCCGCCTCCAAAGAGCCTGCAGTCTCCCTGCGGGCTTGATACCCAAGTATGGGGTGTAGTGGAGCAGGCCTTCTCTGCTGTGGTCACATGGTGAGTACCGGGGTGTTCAGAGGGAGGCGGGGATGGGACAAACGCATCCAGGACTGTGGGTCTGAGCCAGTGAAAGGCCACCCCGCTGTTGTGCAGATCTCTCCTCTCCACTTTCAACATGATGTGATGGTTTTGGGGGAGCAGCCCTGGAGGGCTCCCCCTTGCTAGCAGGAATGACTTTGTTCTCGCCCCCATCAACATTCTTTGCTTTCAAGAGTAAATTTTCCTTTAGCAAAGGAAATTTAGTGAATTTCCTTTCAAAACTTTCTGCAAGGGAGGGGTGGTCTTTGCCAGACCCCTGCTTTGATGACTACCATCTGCCCACCTTAATTTTCTGCATAGTTTCAGTTGGAAAGTCTTGCTTTGCTGGACTCAGAAACACCGTGTAATACGATTGTTCTTGGTTCCGGTGGCCACCCGGCCCCCTCTCCGTGGAGGCTGCGTGTCAGGTACGGATGGGAAGCATTATCTGTGCATCAGAAAACTCAAGTTTGTCCTGTGAGCAAGTTGTGTGACTGTCAGTAAATGCTGGGACTGGCTTTGTTAGGCCCTGGCTATGGCCAAGGCTGTTATTTCTCTGTGGGTAATTACTCCAGGCTTCACGGTCACGAGCTGAGTGTAATCGGGGGCAGATAAGAAAGTTATATATAGAGCAAAGTACATATTTCTAAAGGTAGGTAGCAGAGGCATTATATATATGTGTGCGCGTGTGTGTGTTTAAAAAAAGACCTATATTTTCTGGGCAGCAGAATTTAAGTTTCCAGTAAACATCTCCCTCCCTTGTTACTTCACCTTTTAATTTTGTGTTTCTGGTCTCTGTGCTTTGAAATTGTTTGGCTGTGAGGCCAGCCCTGCCTGAAACGGGTGGAGCAGGCCAGGCCCTTTGGAAGCAATGGTTGAGGTCAGAGTTCTTAGAGTTCCTCTGACCAGCTGACTGGCAGCTCAGATGTGATTACTCGAGCTCATCTGGAATAAAAATAGAAACCTTGAGCCTGGGGGGGGAGGGGGCGGGGATACGCATTTATTAGTTTATTCCCCATTCCCATGTTGACTGCGGGAAGAATCCTGTGTGTATCATTCCGGGCCGGGGTCGGCTTTTCTCTGTTCCCTGTTTGCCCGTGTGGAGGCCTCTGCTCTGGAAACCACAACCTCCCAGAGCCCCAAGCCTGGGACTAATTTTTGGCGGGGCACACGCTAGGTTTAGCTGTTGCTGAGCAGAAGTGGCCTCTCCCGGTGGATTTTCGGGGGGTGGGGGTGGGGGGTCACGCTGTTCTTTCTTAGCTGTGCTTGTCAGCTGGGGAGACGGGGGGAAGGCTGGAAGGTGATTGGGAGAAGCCGGGGAGAAAACCCACAAAAGCATCAGAGCTGTCCACGGCTGTGTGGTGGGGGTGGCAGCGGAGGAAACACGGTGGTGTTTTGCTGCTTTTCCACACCACTCCCAGCTCAGGGCTGCTCGGAAGACCATTTCAGAAGTGCCCCCCCCCCGCCCCCCAACAACGGAGGGAGCAGCCGCTCTGGGGTGAGGAAGGAAGCTGCTTGTGCGAGCAGTCTGCACCTGGGAGCATGTGGCGTGGCCGGGCCTGACCTCATCCCTCTGTCAGGGTCCCCTTGCTCTGGACAGAGAGGGCCCAGGGAAACGAGAAAGGGGGGGTCTTCCCCCAGAGACCCTCAGCCCCTGACCCGTGCAGTTCCCAGGAGACGCCCCCATGAAGCATGACCTAAAGCGAGCGGTCCTGAGCGTGAGCTCACCCAACAGTTTTTCTTTTGCAAAGTGGGTTTGGTTGGTTGGTTGGTTGTTGGGGTGTGTATGGGAGAATGGCTGCTTTGGGCCCTTGGTTCTGAAGAAGCCAGGCTACGATCATGGCTGCTTTTTTCAACAAAATCTCCTTTTCCCTCGAAGCCTCTTGGGGATTGTGACTAGCAGGAAAACGAGCCACGTTTTCTTCTGTGACCGTCTTCACGTTCAACGTCGTGGTGGGATGATGGCTAGCGTACTTGTAGAGCTGGCTGAGCCATTTCCCACTGTCCTGAGACGGCGTTGGGTGGAGACAGGGCAGAGGGGCTTGCCCCTATTTTGTGGGTGACCAGGGACCATTTACATGTGAGTGGAGGGGCAGGGACTGAGGCTCTTCCCCTAGTCCTTTGTCAGAGCGGTTCTTTGACTATGCTGTGTGGCCTCAAATAAATGTACATGCCCGTGTTCTCAACCTAGCCCTCCGAGGCTAATGGATTCTTGCCCAGCGGCTGTCACAGGAAGGGGGCACGGCCACCATGATCTATGTGCAGTATTTTGCAGTGTACAAAGCACGTTCACATACATGATTTCAGCTCGCCTCTGTGACAGTCCCTGGAAATAGATGTGAGTCTAGATGAGCAAATGGAGAGCCGGAGGCACTGAACGACTTGGCCCAGTGGTGAGTGGGTGGCACTGGCTGAATGCCCTGAAGGGGGAAGCGAGAGTCCAGTGGAGCTGTGGGTGGTGCGACTAGTGATTGGAGGCGGTAGGCTTGGCTCTTCTTGTCACAGAAGCCACGCAGGGTCCTGGTTCCTGAGCGGGAGCTTCTCTCAGAGGGCCTGCTTGTGCTCACCCTGCCCCGCGTGGAAGCCTGGACCGGCGTGTGAGGAAGAGGCACACCCAGGTCAAGTGAAGGGCCCCCTGAGGGAGTGGTGACAGGCTGCATGGGAGTGGCTGAAATTGGGGTTCACCCTGCTCAGGGTGGGGCATTCCTATTAAAGAGGTGAACTTCAAAGGGCATATCCGGGAATATGGCGGTTTGGATCATGGCGCCCTTCCTGGTGTGGGAGGAAGATCGAGGAGTCTGGACTCTGACAGATCTGTTGAAAACCCCAGCTCTGCTGTCTAGTGGCTGTGGGCTCCTGGGACAGTCACTTCAACACTGCGAACCTCAACTTGGGGATCCTCAGTATGTCCTTCAGAAGCTTGAGTCCCTGCTACGGTATGGGGCATATAACAGTTACTCTCCTGGTCAGAAGCAACTTGACAGGTCCTCTAGTCCAGCCCCTTCGTTGACAGATGGGGAAACTAAGACCCTGAATGGTGTGATGAGTAGCCCAAGATTGTAGTGAATTAGTGGCAAAGCCAGAGTTAGGACCAGGTTTCTTGATCCCAGGCCTGGGTGTTCATTTGCTTGTGCTTTGCATGAACCTGGGGTCGTTTTTCTTGTTCGTTCACACCCTCACGAATTTTCCTGAGTAGTTAGTTGTCTTATGAAGTAAAGTTCATTAACACGCATAAAAGAATGTGCAAGTCCTCTGATGTCAGCTTCTTGGGGCGAGGAGCCCAGGTGGGGTATCAGGGCAGGGCGCTAACACTTTCGTATGCTTGTCTGTTGTGAACCATCAGCTGAATCCTTGTTTCCTAAGTGTGTTTGATGGAAAGCAGGGTTCAGCTGCTGAGACCGTCCACCCAGGGTCTTGGAAAGTAGACTCAGGGTTCTCTTAAATAGCCTCCATGCTTCTCTCCACTGCATTCCCACCCTCATTCCTCCAGCACTTTCGATCCTCTTTGACTTGGGGTTGGAAGTAGCCCATCATAGGGGTAAGCCTCCGGTCCATTTTGTGTGTTGCTGCTGGGCTAAAATATTATCAGCACACCACCAAACTCTGCTTCATCCAAGGTTAAGACCCTCCTTCCCACACTTGAGCTTTGGATTATCTGCCGTGGGGTTCGGTCTTGACCTCAGTGAGGGAGGCTAATGGTTCCAGTGCAGGAATCCAGGATTTCTTATTTCATTACCATCTGGTTTCACAGAGTCTGTTTCTTTTGATTTTCCTCTCCCTCTTGGGAGAGGCAAACCCCAGGATGGTGTAAAAATAAGATACCCCCTCACCCCCACCTCCAGCACTGCAGGTGCACACACATGGCTGCCATGTTGCTTGTTGGACGGGGCTGAGCAGAATCCTGGTTTTTGAACATCCTCGTGTATGATTCCTGTCCCCCGGTCTCCGGGCCCTGTCCCCTCTGAAGGGATTTCCCAGGAGGTTCCAGGCAACAGCCTGACCTGGGATGGGAGCTACATCCAGAGTAACAAGGCCTGAAGGGGGTTTGGGGTGTTGCCCACTGACCTACCCTGCCACGGAGGCTGGTGATCCAGTCCTGTGATGCTACGATATGACCTCTTCAACCAGTGAGTCACTCACCCCCAGATAACCACCGGTACTTTCAGGGGGAACTGCTGGTATCCTTGTGGCTGTGGCCATGGTTTCTCCAAATTAAGGTGTGCTCAGAAATGAAAGTCCAGGGACTGGTTTCCTTCGATTTCTTGTCATGGATGCATGGCTCCCCTACCTTTTTCTCACAAAGACTCACCTGGTTTTCTCTTAAGTCATATGCTTTGGTACCAGCTTTATATATTAATAATAAATAGCCAACACTCTTCTAACATGTTGGGGGGGAAACTGCCTATTTTTACATTTTAATTTTTCCATATTTTCTGGAATTGTCCATCTGTATACATGTTTTTATGTAGCTGTCATCAGAGTGTGTCAGTCCGTCAAACCAGGAAAGCAGGAATTCCATCCAGTATTTACCACAGAGGGAATTTAATACGGGGCCTTGGTTACACGGGTGATAAAGGAGCTGAGAAACCAAACATGGGAAGGCGAGGTGACCCAGAGCTTTGTGGCAGGAAGCCACTGCCACCTTTAGGCAGGAGGGACAAAGGGAGAAGGTAGCGTTTCCGAAGCCCAGGGTTGGGGTCACCAGTGGCTGACCTACAGCAGGCATGGCTGCCTCTCAAAGTGCCCCCCCCCCCCGAGATAGGGGGAGAGGGGAGAAATGCCCTGGCCTCTCCCCTCCTCCCACCCTCCGGTCTCCTGAGTTCCTGCTGCTGTCCACACCCCACCAGATGCCCCTGATGTGGGGCCTAGAGAGTCAGGGGTCAGCCCTGGGGGATACAGAGCAGAACACGAGCGGATGAGAAATGGATCCGAGGGCAGATGGGATCCAGACCAGCCCAGGGTGCAGGGCTCCTCTTCTAAATTAATACCGTCAGAAGCATTTCCCGATGTTTTCCCATGGTCTTCATAATTATGCATGTTAACTCAAGTGGGCGGTTAGCCTGCCCATTCCCCCAGCTGTGGGGTGAGTGCTTAAAATAATGATAAATCAGGGGTTCTTGAAGTGTGCGTCCCCACCAGGAGCATCAGCATCACCAGGGAACTTGCTAGAAATGCAGAGTCTCAGGCCCCACCCTGGACCTCCTGAATCAGAAAAATCTGTGGGTGGGCCCTGCAGTCTGTGCTTTAAAAGCCCTCTGGGTGGGGGTGGGGGGTGGGGGGTGGATGCCTTTGCTCGTGTAGTTCGAAAACCACGGTTGCAGGCGATGCCACACCACGTTGAAGGGGGGGGCGGGACGCTGAGGGTGCTGGTGCTCGGGCTGCTTTATCCAGAGCGGTGTGGTGTAGCAGCAAAGGTGCAAGACTCCAGCGCGGTGCGCTTCTGGGGTCACGCCTCACCCGTAACCTCCTTGTGGTTCCTCTTTCCTCTTTTGTTCACCGGCTAAAAATAATCAAACCATGGCGGCCATGTATGAGGATTAAACGAAGTAATGGGCATGATGTTCCCTACATGTGGGTCTTCCGGAGCTGTGCAGAGGAAGTGTGGCAAGAGCAGCCGGCTTCTGCAGCGTAGAAAATTGGCCTTGGAACCAGCGCTTGAGGTGTGTGGTCTGGAAGTCCAGGATGAGCCCTCAGAAAGCTGACGAGCGAGCTTCAAGTCTGTAGGAATCTTGGACTGAGGCTTGCGTGTTTGGAGTCAAGCGTCCCCGCCCCACCCCGCTTTTATTAGGGTTCTAACCTGACCCCGTGCTTACCTCTTCTTGTCCCTCTTGTCTAGCCACTTGGTGGAGTGGAAAGGATCCTGGTCTCAGACCAGGACTCCCTGGCTTCCTGTGTTCGCTGTGTGCTCCTGGGCAGCCCACTTAACCTTTCTGAGCTGCACTTTCTTTACCTGTAAACCCTCTGCCTCGTCTCCCTGGATAACCCTGGTGTGGATCAGGTGGGCCGATGGACATGACACCTGCCTCGAACCTTGGTGGGCCCCATGAGCGGAAAGCCTTGAGGGTCCACATCTCTGCCAGGGCCGGCCTTGCCCCCCGCCCTTCGTAGGCCTCCCCTTCTCACCCTGTTGTGGGAAATGCTAAGTCAGAGTTCGTCAGTGAGGGCAGGCATCTGGGTGCCCCGTTGTCCTGTAGGCCGGGGTCTTCCACTCGTCTTGCTCTTGAACTCCTCCCACAGCCCTACCAAGTAGGGAGTCTTATGAGAAGTAACCAAGCTCAGCTGGCTGAAGAGGAAGGATGTGAGCGAACCCCTGGGGGGACAGACAGAGGCCCACTCTGCCCCAGAGCCATCCACGGAGTCGCTACTGCTAAGAAGGGAAAGAGGAACAGGGTAAAAGCTCCTACTGACGTGTGGCCATCCACTGGGCCCCCAAGTCCTGTGTGTGGGTGGAATAGACCAGCCAATGGGAGCTGGTTGGGAGGCTGGTTACCTGGAAGAAGCAAAACCCTTCCCATCGTCCTCCCTCTGGCAGCACGCAAGAGAAACTGCTTGGGCCAACAGGAGGCGGACCAGCCACCATCCCACCCCAGGCTTTGGTGCCGTCCTCACTTAATGGCTGAGGGACTGAGACTCAGAGACGTCAAGTGGCTTATCTGAGGTTAAACAGTCAAGGAATCTGAGCCCAGATCGTGTGGTTTCTGGTCTGTTCTTTGCAGGACACCTGTGTGCCTTGTTGAGCTGGGCATGGCCGGCACTTTTCCAGACGGTTTCCCGCCCATTCTGTGGGAGGCCCTCTGGGTGAGCAGAGGACAGTGAGCGGCCAGCATGGGGCAGTCCTCAGTGTGAAGGAGCCAGCGAGTCAGCCTGAGCCCTGGGCAGGGCAGAAGCTGTGCCATCCTCCAGCTAACAACTGTGATCTGACTGTGTGGGTTGCCACTAGAGGTGACCTCAAAATGAGGACTGAAGCCCCTGGGAGGAGAGTGCCGGTCGCTCCCACTTGGCCTGCACCTGGGGGCGAGCAGGTGCCATCATCCCACCCGGGCAGGGCGGAGGGTGCTTACCCGGCTACCTTCTCTAAGGTCGACTCAGCACAAAACAATCTTATTGTTCAAGCTCTGCTCAGAATTGCTACCCTGAGGAGAAGGCTGTGGCAGAGCAGGGTGGGGTGTGATAGCAAGGAACTCCGGGCCTGCTGGGGCAGGTCTTAATGACTAAGTAACTGGTGGAGGCAGGACCTGAGCTTTTAACTCAGTAAGCGTACGTTATTGCTAATGCAGCCAGGGCCCAGCCGGGGAGCATAATTACCCGAGATCTGCTTTACAGGCACTTAGGGAAGCACACTGGGCTGCACTAGCCTAGGTAAGGATGTGGCCACATACACTTAACAGGTGTCTCAAAGAAGCCTTTGCAGTAATTCTTTATTTAAACACTGGCAGGTGGCCATTGACTTGATGTACCATAACTTTTGGAGTCAGAATTGTTTTCTTTTTTTCTTTCCTCCACTGGACTTAAATGCACTTAAGTTCTAAGCCAGCTCCCCCAGCCTCTGGGCAGCTGGCAGCTCCATGGGGTGGGGGGGGAGAGGTTTTTTAGAAAACTCTGCTGTGTGTCTCCTCTAGTCTCATTCAGCGTATTTCACTTGTGACGCTTCTGGTGGCTGTGTGTGTATCACACACGTGTGTGTGTGGACGCACGATTTCCCCACACTGAGCAATTCTCAGATTCTTTGGACACTAGCTGAATGTCCTCCCTCCAGTGTAACTTGATCCTGACACTGTCTACCTGGGGAGAGCATCAGCTGCCACGGGGTAAGGGCTCAGTCCCACGAGACACCCCCCCAACCCCCTCCCCACTGCAGATGCCCATCCCCAGGCCAGGTTGACACCTGCTCTGACCCCTGGGTTCTTGATCAGGGGTTCCCACCATCCCCTCTGAGGGCTCAGTGAATTTGCTAGAGTGGCTCACAGAACTCAGGAACATATTTTATAGGTTTATAGAAGGACACAAGTAAGGAACAGCCAGATAGAAGAGACGCACGGGGCAAGATAGGTAGGAAGGGGCTCTGAGCCTTCATGTTCTCTGGAAGCATGGCTCTCCTGGCATCTTCCCCGGGCTCCCCAACCCGGAAGTTCTCTGAACCCCATCCTTTGGGGGTTTCATGTGACTTTATTGCATAGGCATGATCGATTAAGTCATTGGCTATCAGTGATTGAACTCAATTTTCAGCCCCTCTCCTATTCGCAAAGGTGGGGAGCTGTGACTGAAAGTTCCAACCTTCTAATCACACGGTTGGCTTCCCTGGTACCCAGCTGTCCATCCTTAGGGACTTTCCAGAAGTCCCCTCACTTACAGAAATCCAGCTGTGGTTGAAAAGGGCTTGTTATGAATAACAAAAGATACTCATTTCACCTTCACTGCTCTGGAGCTATTTCAGGAATTATAACAAAATATGACAAAAGATGCCCTTAAGGCTCTCATCTGGGAAATTGCAAGGATTTTAGGAGCTCTGTGCCAGGAATGGTGGACAAAGACCAAATGTAGATTTCTTATTATAAATCATGGTATCACAAGGAAACTCAGCAGAATGGGGATAAGTCCAGAAAAGTCAGCCTGAGCTGACTAGGTGGGCAGGTCTTGGGCAAGTCACGTCAGTTCTTTGAGCCTCAGTTTTTCCAGCAATAAATTGGGGATAATGATGCCTGTCTCTTAGGGTTGTTATAAGATTGACTTAATGCACGTACAAAGCTTAGCTCAGCATTTGTCACCTTGCTAAGAGCTGGTAAATGGTCCCTTCTTCCCTTTCCTTGGTGTTGACCAAATAAAAAGATGGTGGATTGCTCACCTAACCTATATACTGTGTTGACAAAGGAACTTTCACATAGTATGGCAGCCCCAGAAAGGTGAAAAAATGCCTGTGAAGTCTCCCAGCCCATCAGATGCTGATGTAGGTAAGCCTTTTAATCCAAACCACTTTTATGTTTCGCCCTGAACCGCCATTTCTGGGACGCAGGGCCTCTGGGTATGGGGACTTGAGCTAATTTGGCTTTAGACTAACTGGCCAGCAAAGCAAAGGACAGCCGTGGGAACGGGTCTTGAGCCTGTCTTTGACGTGGGCGTGGCCGGCATCAAGGCCAGCCTCATGGGCACGCTCAGGAGGGCCCCGTGCTTGGGCCAGTGTCTGTCGTCAGCATCTTGAAATTCTTGATGTTCTTTGAGCCAGGCTTTTGTAAGCGACGTCCGATGAGACAGCGGAGCACGTGCTCGAGTAGAAGGGATACGTATGCACAACGTTCCTTTCTGCCCTCACAGGACAGGAAGTCCTGACACTTTCCATTTGAACCAGAACTTGAGAAAGACCATGTCATTCTAAGAAACTTTAATGACCAAGAAATCCTCTCCTACGCCTTCTTGTGTTTTTCCCCCTCTTAGCCAACTGCTCACACCGGAAATGATGACGTAGGGGAAGGAAAGCTAAGGCAAGCCATAGCGTCTTTTCCTTGCAGCCCTTCCTCACTCCTCAGTAAGCAGAGGGGAGTGTTGGTAGGATGTGCACGTACCAAAAAGTGAAGTAAGAGCAGGTGAGTTAGTTTTCGGCAGTATTGCTGCTATTCTGGTTAAGTCACGGTGTGTATGTGTGTCCAAGCCACAAAATACAAATTGTGTCATTTCAGGGATTTCACATACTAGTGAAATGCTCTTATGTTTGTATTTAAAACTGCATGGCATCACCTCAACAGGAGTGATAAAATACATGCTACTAATTTAAAACTTTCACTTTTCTTAGAACGATATTAAATAGCAAATAAAAAACCCACCATAACAAGTCAGGACAGAGACTGTGGAAGGAGAGAGTTTTCTGTTTTCATACCATTAATGTTAGTTTTTTCCTGCTTTTTTGCTCAAAGGGCTCCACATTTTCATTTTGCCCTGGGGCCCACAGGCTGGCTGGCATCCCAGGGCTGGAGGTCTCAAGCCGGTCTTGCACCCACAGGCCCTTTGCTAGATGCCTGGCCACCTCATACTATCTTTTGGGTCTCAGGGCCAAGAAACCACATATAGACAAGTGAGCACTGACACTTGCTCTGAAGATTGGAGGCTGTTCCAGGTGGTGTTGGTCTGTTGATAGAGATCGCAGCTGGGGAATTCCAGAGGCTCCACACAGAATCTTGTTGGAGGTGTTTGGGGCCTACTGTGCATTCACTCTTGTGAATTTTTGAGCTGCTTAGTGTAGAGGCATGAGCCAGCAATGGGCTGAGAGAGGCCCCAGTTGAATCCAGCTCTGGGTTGGTCTCCTTGGGCAAGTCATTTCTTCCTGAATCTGTGTCCTCATCAAGAGATCCTCAGTCTCTCCGTTGTAATGTAGCTGTTAAGAGTGTGAGCCTCTTGGAGGCCAGTTCTTGGGTCAACTCTTGTTTTCAGTTCTTCTGTAGTTCCTGCATCTTGGGCCTTGGTGTCCCCATCTGTAAAATGGGGATAATGGTAACTACCTCGTAGGGTATTAAATGAATGCAGGGAAGGAAGTTAATGTTGTATCTGGTACATAGTGTTGAAAAAATGGCTGCAATGGTCAGGATGGTGAAAGAGGAAGGAACAATGCCTAGAGGTGTTAGGACCAAAGTGGTAGCATGTGGGGACCCCAGCATTCAGGGTCTAACCTCAGAGATTCTAGGAGTACAAATACCTATGGAACCTTTGCCTCAGACTTCTAAGCAGCTCTTCAGACCATGTGTTCCCGAAGTTACTGAAATGAGGGGAAAATCAGTGTTTGCAGTTTGAAGGTCTGAGTGCTTGTCCTCTCGCTCTTCGTCACGTGACCCGTGACAGTCCCTTGCCCACCAAGCCTCACTTGCTTCATCTGTAAAACGGAGTGGTGACAGGTGTGCCTGTCCTACAGCACGAGGCCCAGTAGAGAGGACATGTGAAGGAGTCTTTCATGAGCTTAAATTCGAGGTGCTGTGTTAGGTGAATCTTCCGTGTTTATTGAAATCTTGCTCACTAGTGTCATGAGAGACAAAGAAGCAGTTGCTTTGCCTGGGCCTCGGTTCTTGCTCTGTGAGATGAGAGGAACAGACGTGGGTGAAGCATGAACTGCTCCAGGAGCAGGTTATAAAAGAAGGAAGAAGGGACGGGGAGGGAGAGAGAGCAAGAAAACCCGCAGAATTTGGAATTGTCTCCTCACTGGAACCGCAATGGCAGGTCTCAGGGACTCAGGAAGGGGTGCAACCCAGCCTTGCGGTTGACAAATGTCAGATGTTGGGAAGAGAAAGGCCCGTCTTACTGTAGCAGGGGTTTCTCACCACCCCCTGCCTCCTGAGCCCCGGTAGCTTGTTACTCCCTGGCTAACAGCTTGGCTGCACAGAGGCAAACCACAGAGTACATTTGAGGCCCAGATCTGCTCATTTCGAGGGTGGGGCTGCGTTTTTCTCCTGCCACAGTGAGCTAATTAAAGAAAACAAGCTTTGGGAGTTGGGAGAAAACTGGCCACAGAGCACTCGGGGAGGATCGCTTTGGTTGTGGAGGCCTCCGCAGTCCCCGGAAGGCAGGTGGAAGTGGGCATCCAGGTCCCACACACCCCGGTGGTGCCCAGAGGGCCCAGGCTGCTGAGCTGGGAGACCCGGATGGAGATGGCAGGAGGGCTTCCCTGGGAGGGGAGATCATCTCGGTGTGTGAGGGGACCTGTGTAGAAGTTCAAGCTGCCCCCGAAGCTGGGTCGGTGTTTCGACGTGCTTCACAAATACAGAGTCCTGGGAGAGAGTTCTGGGCGGAATGCTCGTTCACGTCTCTGGGGCACTTTGGGTTCTCCTGCCGGCCTCAGGGAAAGTGGGTGCGTCCTCTGTGTTCCCTAAGAGCAGCGACGCTCCGAGCTGGCTGTTCTTGTTCCAAGTCTCGGGGCTGGAAGGTGAACTGAGGACTCAGGACGTCTGTCTCCAGATGGAACGTGCTCGTTAGGTGGAGGGGGAGGCCAACATCCATTCCTGCTGTCTGAGAACCGCCCCTGCCCTCCAGGATGGGAAGCCAGACTCCTCCCGGCCACGTACTGTTTTATGGAGAAGGTATATTGCTGAAACATGGATTGTGTACATTGAATTATGTCTTCAGCGTGACAGGAAAATCATTTAAAGGAATCCTGTTGAGGGTCATTTTGGAAAAATGAAGAATTACACTGTCTCCCCAACACGGTTCTATTTTGGTCGAGTTGGCATCGCAAGATTGCTTCACAGAGGAGTCCCACTCTTCTGCTAGCTGACGATCGTCACTGCTGCCTCCTCCAGTCTCAGAAGGGGTTCCCACACGTGGGGGAGCTGGGGGAGGGTCTGATACGTGTGCAGAGTGTTTTGGTCCACGTACCCCGAGAAGCTGGAGCCTAGGGGTGGCTTCAGGGGCGTCCAGGCCACAGATTCCCAAGTGAGATGTGGTGTCCCGCTGCCAGCAAGACATACCAGTAGGCAAGGCTACTTCTCTCAGGATCCAGGGACAAGACCAGTGTGTTGTTAGGGACGGTGACAGTGGACGATAAACATGAAACTCACGCTCACGGAGCATTCCCTGTGTTCCCACCACCTTACAGAGATTATCTTGTTTAATTACTGCGACTTGTTCATAGCACTGGAGTTTGTGAAGGACTTAGCCGTTAAAGGCATATTCCTCTGTACCACGAAATATTTTTCAGCCAAGAAATGAAGTCTATGCCATGACACAGATGATGGACCTTGAAAACATGATGCTGAGGGAAAGAAGCCAGGCCTGTAAGACCAAGTATTGTATGATTCCATGGATATGAAATATCCAGAATGAGCAAACCCACAGAGCTAGAAAGCAGATTAATGGCCGCCAGGGGTCCAGCAGGGGGAGATGGGAGTGACTGTTTAAATGGGTACAGGGTGTCCTTTGGGGTGATGAAAACGTTCCAGGACCGACTAAATGTAATGGTTGCAAACATTGTACCTGAACTGAATGCCACTGAATTGTACACCTTAAGACGGCATATTTTTGCTACATGCATTTAAACACAATATATAGTTTTTAAATGTGTATTCCTCTCGTGGTGTCCCTCTCACCAACGTGGGTTTTCTCATGCTTGCGTAGAATGCGAGAGAAAGGGAAGGGGTCATTTTTGTGGATGCTGAAGCTGAAATGAGCTTGGGGCTTTCTGATTCAGGTTCCACCTTTATGAGGAAGCGGAGACCCAGAAAGGGTGCGTCCTTTGCTCAGGGGCCCGGAGCAAGGTACCAGAGTCAGGGTTTGGATTCCAACCTTCTCGCTTCCCATGAGGAAAATTACGGTGGGAAAGTGGGTGCTCCTTTACACCCCTGGGTACATTCGGGGCTGCAGAGCTTCGGCTGTGTTCCGCCTGGTGTTTTGTGCTTTCCTTGAGCACCTGGGGAACCTGTCCCGTGCTGGTGGGACAGCACCTGCAGTGGCTCGGCTGTCAGGAGGCCTGGGGCTGCTCCGTGGAAATAGCCAAAGCCTGGGCTGTGCCCCCCGTGTGTGTCTAGCACAACTCCAGTTGTACTACTCAGTTGCAACATCGAGCAAAAGGAACCAATTATGTGTAAACATAACATGCGGTGTTCAATGGGAGACTTAGCATGTGACGCTGCTTCTTCTTTTCTTTTTGACTGTGACCATCTGACACTACAGGAAATAAGAAACTTTCCAGTACCTAATTTGTGCTCGCTCTGCTTTCAACCCCTCTTGGCCCCAGCACAGGGTAAATGAAACTGTAGCTTATAGTAATATTTATGTATGGAAGTCAATGAGCTGTTTAAATGCTTGCATGTCAGAGAAGGTTTCAAATGTAGCAGGGGGGGTCCCCCCTCCTTTTCTGGTTATGTAGTGGGTAGGTCTGCCTTCTCTCTTCAGTCAAGCTCTGGCATACCGTCCTGGCTACATAGAGATGATGGTGATGGTGGTGGTGATGTCATTTACGAGGCTGAACAGTAGTTGAATTAAACATAGGTTTAATCCTGAGGAGGTGGTGAATAACGTTTCGGAATCTTGAAAGTTCAGTTTTTCTCTCCGTAGGATCCAGGGACAAGACCAGTGTGTCAGTGTCAGCGACGTGACCTTCACCAAGTCGCCTGAAGACTACCCCGACCCCTCCCACATCACGGAGTCGGGGCGGGGGGGGGGGCGCCCGAGCGAGGGGATGGTCGTTCGTGTGCTTCTGTTAGCTGTCTAGGCTCTTCCTGAGGTGACCGAAGGGACCGACGGGTGGGAGGGGCTGAAAGAAATCCCCGAACGGAGGCACACACTGGTCCACATCTGCGGTTGGGGGGGTGGCATCTGCGGTCCTCGTCAGGGGAGCGTCCGTTGTGGGCCGCAGGCCTGGGAGCGCGTGGGCATTTATTTCTGACTTCGGATGGGCAGGGTTGGGAGGCGCCCGCCGTAAGGCAGTGTGGGGAAAACCCAGTCCCTGCGTCCAGAGGTTCACAGTGTACTTGTGCTTTTCACGGGTCACCTGGAAGGCCACCTGCTGAGAGGGAGCACCATTGACCGGATGAATCCTGCGGGCCCCCAGGCCCACTGTGCTGTTCACATGGGAGTCTGGGGAAATGCTCTGTGTGTGTGTGTGTGTGTGTGTGTGTGTGTGTGTGTGTGTGTGGAGAGAGAAAGCCAGGGGAGTAGGATGAGTCAGATTTACCCACTGTTTTTTCCCTTTTGAAATGTGTTATGCTCACACACACAGCAGTCATGCGCTTGCACAGAAATGTGTGAAAACCACTTAAAATGTGTGAAATGTGGCCCTTTTGAAAGTACGCCTTACACCCACATTGTCTTGGGCACCAGCGGATTTGTGAATGTTCAGTTCTTTCCTTATCTACAGGAATTTTGTGTTTGCCCGAGGTGCTCATTCAGGGCCAGCCCCAGCTGGCTCGTGTGTGTGGTACACAGGCGTGGGCTGTGTGTGATGGAACCAAGGTTCTAGGGGTTCTGTTCTGTGAAACAGGTGGGCTTCTGGACTCGGTGGTCCTGGCGGGTCTGTAGCAGGCCATGGTCTTGGATGCGCTGGAAAGAACCTGCCACCACCACCTGTAGGCAGGTTATGCGGCCCCCTAGCCCTGGTCCTTCAAGTCCTCCAGAGCCGACCACTCTGTGGATTTGCCTTCTCTGGGGGCCTCGGTTCCTTCCAGATGAGGCCCGTCACAGCTCCTCCCCAGCCTGCTGAATCCACACCCATTGCCTTGCTTTGGCTCGCCCGTATGTTTCCTGGGATGCATTCCCAGACTTCTCTGTACCTTTCTGTCTTCAAAACCCGGGGTGAGCCCCACCTCCTCTGTTGCATTTTCCTGGACTATCTATCCCAGCTCACTGTAACCACCTCCCCTTTTCTCTAAATGGTCTCCTGAATCACTTCCTGGGTCTGGCGCATAGTACAGGCTCCGTAAATATTTCTGAATGTGGCCGCGTCCGTAATAGGTAACTTGCGTCTGGGTCTTTCATCTACCCGGATGGGAGGGCCAACTCCCCTGTACAGGAGTTGTATCTTTGTCTCGTTTTTTATTACCCCACCCTGCCAGCTTATAGAAGCGTAGTAGATAAGATCCTGCAAGGCCTAGACACTTCTCTCCCTGTTCTGTGTGGCGTCAGGCATGGCTCACAGCCTCCTTGGCACTTACTTTCTATCCTACAAAGTGAGGATAGTAAGATCTACCCGGCCTGTATCAAAGGCTACCGCGATGATCAGAAGAGAGTTTTTGGAAAACTACAAAGCGCTATGCAGACATGAGTTATTAACGGTCTTGTAGGTTATCAGTAACATGTGGCCTTGACATTAATGCTGGGTCCAGCGTGGAGCCTCAAGGGTAGGAGGAGAGCCAGTGTATGCCATGGACCCAGAGTCCAGGACCCCTGAGATCCACTCACCATCCTTGAGCCTCAGTTTCCTTGGCTTGACTACCCTTTCCAGCTCTGACACTGGTGGTCATGGAACTGTGTGGCAGAGGGGGCAATGGGGGGGTGGCGGGGGGGGCTCCCCTCTCCCGTGTGGCTGGAACTCAGCCAAAACAATCAGGAGGTTTTCCCTCCAACCTTAGTGTTTCTGGGTTGGCCCCTGCAGCTTTGATGTCCCTTCGAATGATCAAGCTGGACCTCTTCCCGCCCCCCCCCCCCCGTGCCTTACTTATCCCTAGATCTCCATAAACACTCGCTTGGACTAATGGGAGAGGCTGTTTGCACCATGTAAGGTGGCAGAATTTTTGTCACCCCTTTGCAGAGGTGTTGACATTTAAGGGTGGTTGGGGTGATGGTGCAGAAGGGGAGGCAGGAAATCTGGAAGAAGGGAAGGGGCCAGGAGCTGAGCAGTGTGTATAACAGGCCCGGACTCTCAGAAGTGCCTGCCTCCGCTGGTTTGGTGGTGGTGGGTGTTCAAAGGCAGGAAAATAGATAAGATCGGATTTCAGGATTTTCACCACCCCCCCCAGTTTTGCCAGCTCGCAGCTTTTGCAGGGCAGGCAGGGCAGGGCCTGGGTATTCTTCAACTTTTGTAACCCCGGTGCAGCACGGCGCTTGGGTGTGCAGCACGCTCAGTGAACGCGTGGCCGCCAGTTCTCAGGAGGTGGTCTGTGTATACACGAAGTCCTGGGTTAAATACCAGCCACGTGTCTGATTCCAGAAGACGGAGCTTCTGGGAAGAAAGGACTGCCCTTTGGAAGCTGTCTTCTCCGTCCTGTCCTTCTGCGTTTTGTGGTCACCCTTCCGGATTCCTGAATTCAGGGGTATCTGGGACTGGAAAGGGGTGAAGGCCCTCTTCATGGGGATGGGATGTTGTTCTACACACACTAAGTGAAACAAATTCACACTGACCGTGGGCAGTGCCCTGTCCCCAGTGGATTTCCCATGAGCCCCTCTGTGCTGGCAGGTGCCGTGGGTAGATAACCTTGGCGGGAAGCTTGGCACAAATGGCCAAGTTGACACGGGATCGCCGTATTCTGTGCTATCTTGTTATCTTGTTTCCTCGATGGTCATTGTCACACGAGAAAGGACTTCCTCTGTGGGCCTCCCTTCACAGAGCCCTTAAATTCATCAACTGCGTTGTCTGAATGAAACCATTTCTGTTCAGAGCTGGGATCTTGTGGAAAGCCGCCTCCGAGGAGCCCCCCCAACCCCCCCGGCCCGTCTCCATGTTCCCAGGAGACTTTTCTCGGTCTCCTGAGGCTTGATTCTTCCTCCCCTTTTAGCACTGCTGTCTGCTTCTCCTTTGAGAGCTGCTAGGGGAGGACAGACGGTGTGGCATCCCACGAGCGATCTTCTTTGAGAATTTCATCTCGTGGGATGTCCCAGTGGCCATTTATCCCGATCCGCTTGCTGTTCTCCCCCTGGGGCCTCGCTGACAAACTGCCCATATGCCATCTCAGCTGCTCCAGCCCTGCTGCCTTTGCTCCTACAGCCAGGACCCCAGAGAAGGAGAGCCTTGGCCTGGAGTTTCTGTCTCGACCCTGCTGTTTGACCTTGGCCAAATTGACTTGATTTCTTTGCTCCTCCATTTGCTCTAAAAACAAAGGGGTTGGCCGAGGTGCTTTGGAAGTTCCTGTCCTCCTTGTCCTTCCCCTGGTGTCTCCATGGAGGGCAGCACCACCTGTGACCTGCAGTGGGAACTCGGGCTGGAGGGGCAGGCTGGGTGATGGCACGGCACACCTCCACACCCTCGTGGAGACCCTGGACCCTGACCTGGGGGCAGCAAGTCCAGGATGCCAGGAAGCCTCTGGGGTGTAAGGTAAGTAGGGCCCTTTGGGAAGTGAGGGGTGTTATTCAGCCTTATGGAATGCTGAGGCCTGGCTGAGCCTGGGCAGGGCCCTGGAGAGGCTTGTGGCTGAATTTCACGGCCTTGAAGAATGGCTACTGTATATACCAGTGATAAATATTAGTCACCCTGGCAGCTGAAGGAGGTTCCTGGGCCGCATTTTTGACACTTCCAGAAAAGGGAAAGCCTTTCTCTCTGACAGTACACAGGAGGGAAAAACAAGACTGTCTCTCTCTGGGCTCAGGTGCCAAGAAATTCTCTTACTGGGATGGCCTGGCTGGAGCTCCCACGGGATTTTCAACCACCAGGGACCCATCCCTGCCTAAGGCTGCGATATAGGGCCCGTGAATGTCCCAGTGGCCAAGTCTGCTGGGCCGCCTCTCCAGGCCTTGCTCGAGCACGTCCCCGATCTAGTGTCGATCTGCCCTCCTCCTCCCTGCCATCTGCCCAGCCTCCTCCAGTCGCCCTTTTCTCAGGGAGAGGACCACCATCCACCGAGTTGCCTGAGCCACACCTGGGGAAGTCATCCCCGTCACCATCTTTCTCTTCTTGCTCATCCTCCCGCCCATCGCCGAGCCCTGTCGATTCTGCCTCCAGAGTATCGACAACCACCTGCTCCACCGTCTTCATCCAAATCAGGGTATCTCTGGCCTAGCTGTCCGCCTCACTGGTCTCTCGGCCTGCATCCTCCCCTCTGCTGGCAGCCAGAGAGATCTCTGTAAAATGCACGTCCTACCGTCTGGCGCATTTGCTAAAATCATTCAGGGGCTTCCTGTTGTCTCGAGGGCAAGGGTCTGAATCCTCAGTGAGGCTGTGCATCTGGCTTCACCCGCCTGGCAGGCCTCCACTCCCAGCCGGGCTCTCCTCCCCACTCTGGCCTTCATTTACATCTCCTTCCTCAGGGCCTTGGCATGTGCTGTTCCTTCTGCCTGAAATGCTCTTCCCCACAGTTTTCAGCTAATGTGAGTCAGGTCTTAGCTTAACTACCCTCTCCTAAGAGAGCCCTCGCCGTTTCCCCCTCTATTAAATTCTATCCCCTGATACGCTCTCTCTCGTATAGCTCCCTGCTCTTTTCCTTCCTAGCCCTCACCCCTGCTTGTAGTTCTGAGTCTGTGTGGTTGTTTACTGTCTGTCTGCCCCTCAAGGGCAGGGACCATCTCTTTTGTTCTCTACCGTGTCCCAGGGCCCAGGACTGGGGAGCTGGGTAAATATTTGCAGGCATGAATTGTATGCGGAGGACGCGTCTGCTTATGCTGCTCTGGCCCCGGCACCTTGGTTCCCTTGGGGCCTGTCCCCTACTCTCCAGGCCCCACTGAGTGCCCGCGCTTCCTGGCATCGCTCCTCTGGCATCAAAACCTATCCGTCCCACATCTCTGTCTTTTGCAAGGTGACACTTTGATTACCTAATTCACACTAAGGTGTTAAAGGTGCTAATGACATAGTGTTTGTAACCCCAGGGGATGCAAAATGATGGCATCAGAACATATCCCTCCCTGGTGGTTCAAGACTTCAGGAACGGCCCAGAGAGCCCAAGTAGAGGCTGGTCTCCTTAGCCAGGTTCATAAGGCCCCGTCTGCACAATTTGGCCTCCGTGTCTAATCCTCCAGCCTTAGGTCCCCAGGCCTTAGTCATCCTCCTCCCCTACCTGAGGCCCCCAGCACAGGACCTGGCATGGGCAGGCCCTCAGTTAATGTTTACTACGTGGATTTAAAAGAAATAGGTTTTAATGACTCATGCGTGAACGAAGTGTTTGGTGTAGCCAGTCTTTTGGGCTTTGGATGCCAGGGGAAAGGCACATGGTGGGAACTTCAGGCCCCGTGGCCGTGATCATACCAGGAGACCAGGGGAGAGGGAGCTTTACATGGGTAGAGGGGCATGGCTCTTCTGAGCCCCCAAATCCAGATCTCTTCCCAGCTACCACGCTGAACACACCGCCCCAGCCACCTGTCCTTCTGCCCCGCGTGAGATTTCTCAGCTCTTTGCTTTCCAAGGCGCCAGCGGAGGGGAGAGCCTTGTCACCACTTCCTCCCACTCGGCTGGTGCAGTTTGTGGTCATGTGCAGGTCAAGGCCAGCGAAGCAGCAAAGGGCTGAAAATCATGCCTCCGAGGGGAGCAGGTTTCCCCGGCCCCTCCCACCCCTGTCAAGGTCACGTTGGTTTGTGCAGCCCAATCCGTGCCTGTCTGGCTGTCTGCTCCCACCCCCGCCCCACAGTCATGGGTCCCGTGCTATGCCTGCCCCTCCCCCAACCTCCCCACTGCCCCCTGTGGATGTGGCCTGAGGACGGAGGCAGGAAGGATGAGCCTCGGGTGCAAAGAGGATGGCGGTTGTTGAAAATGAGTGGGTGAGCTTGGCGTAGATCGGTCTTTGGAGGGGACGATTATCTGGGGCATGAGGCTTCCGTGACACATCTGGTACGGAGAGTCACCCTCCCTCACGTGGATGACTGAGCCTCCCCTCCCACCCCTCTGGGGCTGCTCTCCCCATGTGCCCGAGGTGATCTTTCTAAAGGCAGATCTTGCCCTGGCGCCTCCCTGCCTAGAATCCATCCCAAGCTCTGGGAGCCTTGGGGATGACTTGGCATGTCCCCTGGGATCTATGCCATGTCTCCCAACTCTCTGTCAGCCTTGCCCTTGGTGGCGCTGGTACGGACTTTTCCCATCTGGCCCCTGAAGATGTTGTTAGATTGTATATTGAATGCGAACCATCAGGACTTTTGTGAACGCTAGCATTGCCTGGGGAGTAAAATGATCTCAAGTACGACATTGTGGGAGGGGTCTTTGAAAATCACTGGAATCCAGAATGATCCGTCTTTGTCCCAAATGGTCAAAAACCTCCACTTGGGCTTGAGTCCTGTCCATCCTTTGCTCTTGCCCTGCCCCAAGCCATTTCTTACCCCCCATGCTTTGCCTCATGCTGAGCCCAGAAGGTCCCACCATCACTAGAGCACACTTAGTTCTCAGGCACCATGAAATGTCAAAATCCTATGTTTCTAGGTCTGTCTTCTCCATCCTAGACAGTGAACCTCTTGAGAAGAGGAGCTCCATGGGGCCGATCTCCGGGTCAGAAGCTGGCGGAGTGTTGGCGCCCAGGTCACACACTGCATGTCGCTTCTCTGGACCCCTCAGGACTCTGCCTTGTGTGGGTTCTGTTCTCTGGACCGTAGTGGTTCTAGACTGAGCTCTGGGCCCTGTGTATGCCCTGTGGTTTATGACTTAATATGCTGAAAAGAGACGGTTGTGTTTCATTTTCACTTGGGAAGAAATAAAAGGAGTGGATCTAGAGATTTCACTGACCTGGAGGTAAGGATAAAAATATGAAGATCAAACTGCTATTACTTAATGTTACGTAAATCAAGGCTCATTTGAAATAGGTTTATTTTCCACAGGCTGATCTGCGTCTCACAGTTGGGTTCTCCTTGAAGGCAGAAGGACCGGTCCTCATTTACCGTCGCGTCCTCTGAGCCTAGCAGGTGCCTGATAGAGTGGTCACTTAGTAAATACTTTGCACACGAATGCTCAGGATGAATAGGCACTTTGGAACTTCTAGTGCTTGGTGATGAGTACATGCCCATGGCTTGTTAATTTGTAAGACACCATTTCCCCTGTAAAAATCTTAGTGTGGGGGAATGCTTTTTGTGGGGAACGCTGACTTGGACTGACACAGGCTTTGCGGGGGCAGTCTTGAAAAATTGAGTCATTTTGCTCTGCCTGGGGCCGGGGTGACCTTGCATAAGTCGCTGCGCTGGGCCTCGTGATTGTCCTCTATAAAATGGGTGGAAGGTGGGAGTGGCCCGTGTGGCTGCCGAGAGTTTTCTGCTCTCACGCTGCATCTCGCTCTCTGATCGTCCTTCTTGGCGATTGGATACAGACCACGTCCCTAAGGTTCACTCACGGAGCTGGAATTCTCCCCTTTGAGGGCTTTCCAGTGGGTGGAATGCCTCGTTTCTCAGTAGCCGGGAGAAATGTTAATTTGGGGTTAGGAAAGCAAGCCAAGAGCCATCGAATAATTAAAACACACACGCACACAGAGAAAGAAAAGCGAGAGGGGGAGAAGCACGCTTAATGGACGGGGGATGAGTAAAACCCAATGACCTGAGAGAGCCCGGAGCTGAACTTCACATGACCCCGCGTGCTGCCTGCCGTTGCGACACCCGCGTGCCCCCTGCGTGCCGCCGGCCTCTCGGTGATGTCAGCGGGCCGTGGCCCCACAGGAAGCTGGGCTGCCATCTGCCTGGTGGAGCATGCGAAGCTAAGCCAGCTCTCCCTCCACGGCCCAGTTCCCAGCCCCCCGTGTCCCCGGACAGCAAGAAGCCACAGCTCCCAGGCTAGTCGGAGCTGGAGACCCACCCAGTGCTTCTCAGAAAAACAGAAGCCCAATCCACCAGCGAGAAGGAGAGGACCAAGAGGGGGTTGTTTTTTTTGTTTTTTTTTTGTTTTTGTTTTTTGTTTTTTTGGGTTTTTTTTTTAGGGGCTCTTGGCCTGAAATCAACACATTTCTTTCGGGGCTGGTGCCGCCACGTGCTTTGTGATCTCGCCTGGGTCAGCAGTTAGTGCATTCGTGACTTCGCTGCTTGGGTGTGTATCTGCAAGACCTTGGGGGTGGAGGAATAAAGAGCCCGTCTCTGCCCTTGGAGTTCTGTGCTAGTTGGGGGATAAGACTGGTAAATATGCAGAGGTCTAAGGGCTCAAATCAAGGTGTGTGCAGGGACCCATGGGATGCTCGTTACCACCTCCGTCAGGGGAGGGAGGGTGAGGAAACGCCTGGCTAGCTTTCCCATGACCCCAACCTACAGCAGGAAATGTCGGAAGATTTGGATTTGCAGGTTGGTGGGTTTGGCAAAACGGAAGTGTGTGTATATAAACAGAATACGATGGGGTGGCGGGGGGTGGGGGGACAGGTAGGGTGCTAAGAGTACCTCTGGCTGGCCCTTTTCCTGGGTGACCGTATTTACGTCAGTGTCATGCTGAGGCTTGAAAGGAGTGAGGGGAAAAGGGCCGTGTTTATTATGACTTCAGCCCTTCTTCTGCAGTTCATTGAGCAATAGCGGTATAGACTCCCCGGTGGGCTGTCCCTGCCCCTGAGCTGCTATGGTCCATAGGGGAAGGTAAACCACAGTCATGCAAGCCTAATTAAATAATTACATAATTGTGAGCTCTGCGTGATTAGCGGAACTCTATTTTGGAGCGGTCCTAGATTTGCAGAAGAATTGCAAATGACACAAAGTTCCTGGGTACCCCTTACCCAGATTTCCTTAATGTTAACCTCTCCCATTCCCATGGTACATTTGTCGAAAGGAAGAAACCAACATCAACACAGTGCTATGAACACAACTCCAGAATTTATTTAATCAAACTTCAAACTTGAAAAAAATGACAGCCTTTTCAACAAATGACTGATACAACATAAAATACGCTTTTAAGATGTGGAATTCAGTGGTTTCAGCGTATTAACAGAGCTCCTCGACCGTCGCTACAATTTAATTTTAGAATATGTTCATCACGAGGAAAGAAACTTCATACCCATCAGTAGCCACTCCCCACACACCTCTACCAGCTTTGGAAACCAAATCTACCTTCTGCCTTTGTGGACGTGCGTTGCATGGACTTGCTTATAAATGGAGTCCCGAGATATGTGGTCTTTGGTGACTGTTTTGTCTCACTCACCATAATGTTTTCTAGGTTCACGTTGTAGCTCGTGTTGGTACTTCATGTTCATGGCCAAATACTACTTCATTGTCTGGATGTACCACATTTGTGTGTCCATTTGTTTCTTCAGTTAATGGACATGTGGCTCGTTTGTGTGTTTTGGCTTTTCCCTGCTGTGAACATCTGTGTGTAAGTTTTTGTGTGGTTTCATGTTTTCATTAGATACATAGTGGCTATCTGACTATAGAATTGCTACGTCATTTGATAACTTTGTGTTTAACTCTTTGAGGCACCGCCAAATTCTCTTTCAAAGCGGCTGCGCCATGTTACAATCCCGCCGACAATTTACGAGGGATCAGATTTCTCCGACACTTGGTATGGTCTGTCTCTTTTATTTTAGCTACCCTGCTGGGTGTGAAGTCCTATCTCGTTGTGGTCTTGATTTGTATTTCCCTCATAGCCAATGACATTGAGTATCTCTTCGTGTTCTTATTGGCCATTATGTAGCTTCTTGAGATAAATGACGTTTCAGAACCTTTGCCCATTTTTTAAAAGGTTTATTTATTTTAGAGAGCGAGAGCGCGTGCACTCGTGCGTGCCCGCATTGATGGGGGAAGGGGAAGGGGGAGAGAGAGAGAGTCCTCAAGCAGACTCCTGCTGAGCACGGAGCCCACCACAGGGCTCCATTCCAGGACCCTGAGATCATGACCTGATCCCAAATCAAGAGTCGGATGCTTAATTGACCGAGCCACTCGGGCGCCCCCCCCCAGCCTGTTTTTTAATTGGGCTGTCTTTCTGTTGTTTTAAGAGCCTACATATATTTGAGTACAAGTCCCCTTATCAGATAGATTGTTAGCAAATATTTTCTCTCATCTTGTGGGTTATCTTCTTGCTTCCACGATGCTGTCCTTCAAAGCATACAAGTTTTTAATTCCGATGAAGCTAAATTTGTTTTTGTTCTTGGTGTCCTTTCTGAGAAACCCCGGTCTAACTCAAGGTCACAAAAATCGACTCCCTTGTTTTCTTCTAAGAGTTTTATCATTTGAGCTCTTCTATTTAGGTCTTTGATTCCTTTTGATTTTACTTCTGCATGTGGTGTGTGGTAAGGGTCCAATTTTATTCTTTTGCATATGGATATCCAGTTGCTCAAGCACTGTTTGAAAAGATTGGTCTTTCCCCTACTGAATTGTCTGGCACCTTTGTTGAGAATCAGTGAGGGTTTATTTCTAGACTCTCAGTTCTAGTCTGTTGAGCGTTATGTCCATCTTCATACCAGTCATGATGACTGAAGTTTTGTAATATCAGTCAACGTTTTCAATGGATTTTTCATAACCTACCTTGTTTCAAAAAAGAATGTGAGGTAATTCTCAGAAGTATAGTGACTAAAAACAGAGATAGATAAGGAAATTAGGGGGAAAAGGAGAGGAAAATGAGATCAAAGGTAATGTTAGCCCCAAGGACTGTGTATTACAAAGTCTTGTGAGACGTTAGATGTGGCCTGCAGATTTGGCTCTGAGCTTCCTCGCAGCCAGAAGTAAAACAGAAATGTGACCTCTGCTGAGGGTAACATGAGTGTCCATAAGAATTTTAAAACAAAACAAACACAAAAAGCATTTTCCAGGGAGAAACCCGGTATTTTCGGCAACCACCACATGAGAGGATTTCTCTTGTGGGTCCTTGGAACCAGAGTTTCTTAAGTACATACTCATTTGTGTTTCTGCCCCTGCACACTGATGACTGATGGCTTCTTGGAGGTGGCAACTTGTGTCTTCTCCGCCTCACATCGCATAGTGCCTAGGACACACAGGAAGGTGTTTAAAATAAAAAACCTGATGGAATTATTTTCTGAAATTTAGAATGGAGACATTTCCAGCACCAGGTTGAGAGTAGTCTGGACTAATCTGGGTGTGGAAAAGGGGCAGTGGCTGGCTTCTGGCTGCATTTTTGCAGGTTCTTTCTCGCCTTCGGCTCCTGAGCGGCAGTGAACTTTGGGTGGAGGGGGTGTGTGCGTGCCTTTGCTCTGAGAGATGGCGTGACTTTGCAGACAGGGATAGTGGCGTTGCATCCTCAGAGCTAGAGCTGCCACGTGTCCTTGTGCACCGCACAGGGGTGGCCACCCTACAAAGAGCCCGCCCAGATCGGCTCCTTCCCTGGGGCAAGGAACCAGCCACCTTTCACAGACTACAGATGTCATGTGGGGTTGGCTCTGTTAGGGTTCCCAGACCCAATATTTAACACAGGGGCCGTTTCCCCCCTACACACGCCTTGACTGGTGCCCAAGAATTCAACTCCATGCTGACACTACCCACCCAGAGATTGTATTGGATTATATAGGCAAAGGGCTCAGTCCTACAAGGTCGCCTCCCCCCGCCCCACTGCAGATGCCAGTCGCAAGCCCCAGGCTGTTGACCCGTGCTTCTGACCAATTGGCTACAGATTGGAGTTTCCAATGACCTCCCATGTTCTTGAGTTTGCCAGAGCAGTTCACAGAACTCAGGGAAACACTTATCTTTACCAGTTTATTAAAGGACATGAATCAACAACCAGGTGAAAGAGATACATAGGGCGAGGTAGGGGAAAGAGCAAGAAGCTTCGTGCCCTCACCCCCTGCAGGCACGTCACTCTCCCCAGTCCCTGGGGTTTTTAGGGAGCTTGCACACTCAGGATTGACTAAGTCATTGGCCATTGGCTAATTCAACCGCCAGCGCCTCTCCCCTCTGGGTAAGTGGCAGGGGTAGGAACAGAAGTTCCAACCCTCTACTCACAAGTTTTGTCCTCCTGGCAAGGTACCCTTGGGTGGGGCCCCCCAGGTCACCTTCGTTAACCTAACAAAAGATTCCTTCATTGCTCCTATCACAGAAAAACCCAAGGGTTTTAAGAGCGGTGGGGCCGGAGCCCTGGACCAAGACCAAGTGCAAATGAGAAATACATTCACAGTATCGCAGTGGCCTTCTCCATCCCATTCCCAATAAAGGGCTTTACTATTTTTCGGTAGAATCTTTTTTTTTTTAATAGATTTGGACACCCACCTATAGGGAGGTTATCCTTATTCCACAGTTTACAGATGAGGAGGTGGAGGCTCAGAGGAGTAAACATGCAGAAATGTGGCTCCAGCCTAGGGAACCCTGGCTTTGACTTTGTTCTCTCCTTCCTTTTCTACCTGCTGGCCTCCCGTCTTTATCTAATTTCGGAGGTGGAGAGGCCAGCCTTCTTTCTGACAGGTCAGCATGATTAGTTCCCTTTAAAGTTACATTTGCCTCCGTGGGGGAGGCCGTCAACAAGCAGGCCCCGGGATCACCCTCTGCACCGTTGGCCCTGGGCCAGGAACAGCTTTGCAAGTATATACTATGGTGGATGTCTGCATACTGCCTATAGCTTCCCGAGAGCCTCTTCCACCCGCCCTCTTGCTTGAGTCTGGCCACAGCCCTGTGAAGAAGGCAGGGTGGGTGCTGTGAACCCCGCTATGCCCATGGGGACACTGAATTGCCCAGGGTCACCGGGTGGTCAGGGTCAGAGGTGGGCTTGAAACCAGGTCTCTGACTCCTGGTCTAGTGCTCTGCCCCAGCCCTTGAGCAAATGTGGATCAAGTTGCACCAACAAGCTTAGAATTCCTGGAACTCAAGCTGCCCTGAGTGCCTCCGGGAACACCACAGCACTTCATTATCTGCCTGATGAGACAATGGGAAAGTCTTCTTTTTCTCCCCAGAAGTGAAGTTGTACCCACACCCGTGTATTTCTTTGTATCCATCTGGCGCTTAGCTGTGTTCTCAGAACGGAGCAGGTGGAACAGACCCAGGTGCAAACAGATGTGGCTTCCCTCCAGAGTCCGCTGTGATGGAAATGTGATGCTTAACACCCCTCCCAGTCCCCACTACCACCACCAAGTTTTTTCAGAGCTCATTCACTTGTTTCCATGTACGTGGCTATCCAAATCTGTGTGCTCAGAGCTGGTCGCCAAAGAATCCAACAAGGAAAACTCGGGGTCCCCTTTCAGGTACTTTGGCCACAGTCTTGACCTTGTCCCTGACCCCAGGGGACAGATTTATGTCCTCTGAGCCACAGCTGCCTCATCGGTAAAGTGGGGGCAATGTTGATATCTGGTTAGCCTCCCTCCTGGAGTGATGATGAGGCCGAAATAAGATTTCATGGCATGAATGCCTCCATCCATTCATTCAGCGTATTTTATTGACAGCTCACGTTTTGCCAGGCTGTGGAATCAGTGGTGAACAGAGGCAGCACCTGCTTCTCCACAAGATGCTTGCCCAGCAGTCACAAATGTCACATTGCAGGCCTTGAATGAGGACAGGGAGCTGGAGAGAGACCCGATTCTGTTTGGGGAGGGAGTGGTAGTCAGGGAAGACTACCCTGAGGAAGTGACATTTGGGCTGAAGCCCAAAGGGTAAGTAGGAATCCCCAGGAGAAGAGGTGGCTGACGAGCACCCTGAGCAGAAGGAAAAGCAAGTACAGAGGCCTTGAGCTGGGAGGCACACTTAACAGGGCAGGCTGCCTGGATGATTGTGGACACTGCTCTCCAGCGTCTCCTGTTCAATTTCTTTCAGCGCATCTCTGGAGCAACGGCTAGGAGCCAGGTCCATCCCCAGGTGCCTGAGGGCATCTCTGAGGTCCATCGGGGCATGAGGGTTGATATGAGGGCCTCCAAGGCACAGCCCTGCTTTATGCACCTTATCAGCAGTGCCTGGCACAGAGCGAGGGGACGTGTTACCCTAGCATGCAGATCTGAGCCGTGCAAGGCGGCTTAGAAACCTTCCCTACAGACTAGCATGTGCACTCAGGCGAGGGCCCTAACTAAGCTTTTCAGTCCTGGGTGCATCCCGCTCCAGTGGGGTAACAGTGGTACCATCTCCTGCGGGCGTGTGGGCTTGGCTGTGGCCTTGACTGTGATGTGCCAAGCAAGTGCCTGGCTGGAGAAGCACGTGGCAAAGGGGAGCCACCGTGCTTAGCGCTATTATTCCTAACAGTCCCGCGATCGTCTTGAAAGGGAAGTGCCACGGGAAATCAGAGGAGGCGAGGTTGCCGGTGCTGGGGGTGCTCCTCAGAGCCCACGGGAGCTGGGTGGCCAGAGAGGAGGAGGGCTCTAGGTAGCGGCTCCGGGGCAGCAGGTGAGGAATACCTTAGGTGACAGGGGTGTATCGTGAGGCATAGAGGAAATGGACACATGTTCAGGGAGCTGGCAGGTGGCTTTGCAGCTCTGGGGAAGTGACCCAGCCAGCCTGCTGCTTCATGGTCATAGAAAAATCTTGTGACTAGAGATGATGGCATGTCCGATTTGGAAGGCAAAGGTCAGGAGGTGAGAAAGCGGATAAATATACAATGTTTATCTTGAATAATGTTTTAAGTTGCTTGGAAATCCCCACGCTTGCTTCCTCTGGAAAGCCTTTCTGGGCTATCCCACCCAGTTCTCCGGGGCCCTCCATCTCCCCAGCACCTAAACCCACACCGTGTGAATGTGTCTTTCTCCCCTTCTGGAGGGTTGGTGCGTTGAGGTCTTGGGCCATCACGTCTGTGGAGTCACCAGGAGGAGTAATAATCCATTTTGTGTGCATAGAGTTGATGGCAGCCTCACGGGCAGAGCGTGCTGATTAAGAAACAGGCTCAGGTCTTTTGACCTCAAATCCAGGTGCTTTTCCACCACTCTGGCCTCACTGAGCTGGTGGTACTAGGTTCTGCCCCTGAGGGACTGGGTGGCACAGTTTTGTTCAGTCAGACCCAGAAGGTGGAAGAGAACTGTTGTCAGAATCAGGAGGGGCCTTAGACCTCCTAAGTCCAATTCCTTCATTCTTAGAGGAGGAAGCCATATGCCCAGCATAGAAGTGGTGATGGTGGAGGGGGCAGCCCTCTTATTCAGGCCCCGAGTCCCAGCCCCAGGCCACACTCACTGCTCAGAGTGGATGTCCCCTTTGGACCATGAGGAAGTCACCAGGTCTCCAAGTGGAGTTGTGGCAGGTGGTGCTGGGCGTGAGACCCTGATGGGTGTGAGGATGTTGCCCTGCCCCCTGGGAACACCTCCAAGTTCATGTGAAAGAGATGGGGTTTCTCAAGCACAGCTTTTCAGACTTCTAGTGGTCTTTGATATTTGCCAAAAAGGTAATACCCTATTGCTGAGCGAGGGTGGGACTGGGGCCAGCAAGCTCTGGCCTGAAGGCAGGTCATTTTTATACCAGACTAGAATTTGGGAGAAAAGATCCATTTGTCACGAAAAGCTGCCAAAAGAGCTCTGCTTAATGTCTAGCCCGAGGTTGCCCTTGAGCCCAGGGACACGCACCTCCAGTTGTGCCTAGAACAGAGCCATGCACAAAGAGGTCCTTATTAAATGCTCTCACATAGCAGCGAACATTCTTGGAGCACCTGTTCTGTGTGCCATAAACCAGGCAGCTGGGTGGATGAGTGTGGGGTCCGGGGCAGAGGTCTGAGCTGAGATACGCATCTGGGAATCATCACGTGGATGCAGGCAGGTCGAGGGGCGTGTAAGGGTGGGACCAGAACGTCCAGACCAGCCACCGAGGAACAACCGCATTTAGGGGCTGGGGAGAGAGGAGAAGCGAGACTGTATACAGTGACACGAGGACGTGAACAATAGATGCTACAGAGGATCCAGGGCGGGAAGGCGTGAGAGGCACAGGTTTGGGATTTTGTAACCGGGAGGTCAGAGTGCTGGGGACGGAAGCCCACGCAGAGTCCCGCGGTGAATGGCAGGTGAGGAAGTGGGAGCCCAGGGCATGGGTAACCCCGGCCAGTGGTTCATCCGTGTGGGGAGGGAGCCACAGGGTGGGCTACGTGGGGGCCTGGGTGATGGGAGACCCGGCGAGGTGGGGGGCCCCTCGAGTGCTTCACAGGCCAGCTACACAGAATTGTGCTTCAAGTAGACACTCGGAACCCTGGCCGAGTTGTATCCGAGACTTGCCGAAGACATCCATAAAATTCAGACCAGTACACACTCAGGGAAATGGGGTAAACGGATTATTTTGTAAGAAGTTTATAGTCCAAAGGTAAACTTGCCTCAGAGAGCTTCTGAAAGTAAAAAGTCAAGGCGAGTTGATATTATTAAAATGAAATAACACAGGTTGGATTTTTCAAGTAATTTCGAAGGGTCAAGACTTTGAATTTAGTAAGCCTCTTGCATCTAATTAGGAAATTTATTTTAAAACCTTGTTACTCCTTTTTGCTTCCTATCAGCCATGAGTGCCTGGAATATACTGGGTGTATTTTAGGGGGGGAAGAAAGCATGGGACAGCAAGGAATGGAGATGGCGGGGGCCTCTGGCAGCCTAGCCGCGGCAGAGCTGGACAAGTGCCATCTCTTTGGGTCAGCACAGGAAGGACTTTGGAGGCTCCTCTATGTATCAAACTCACTGTGACGGCAGTGTCAGGCCTGGCCTCTGTCCTGATGGCGCTCATTCATACCTGAGCGGCGGCCTGGCAAAGTGTTCGTGTTTAGGGTGATTCACGTCCCAGGGCTAAGACTAGTACCTGCCACAGGGTGGTGTAGGGAGGGCAGAGGGGCTGGGAGGAGGTAGGAGGTCCTGTGGAACAGGGGTGCCTGGGAATGCTGCATGGGGAGGATGGGAGCCCCATTCTGGGGGTGCGCCTTGCTCTTACAGGAAGGAGTCAGGCTGCAAAAGTTTAAGCGGATCTCTTAGGCTTCGTGGCAGCTTCGGTACTTGAACTCAGACCTCCCTTTTGAGAAAGCACATTTTGCTGTTGTAGTAGGGCCTTGAACCCCCACCCGACATGTGGGGCCTCTGCCTGACATGTTTTCAGGTAGGGCACGATGGTGTCTGTAACAGTACTTAATACTGTTGAAGCACTTCGGTGTCTTAGTCCGTGCAGAGGCTGCAGCCCAGCCCCCTGGGTTCTGGCCGAGGGGTGGGAGAGGGCAACTCGCCGGCCAGCCCCACTGAGTCACTCTCTGGCCTGGAGCCCGGTGGGGATTTCCACGCAGCCCGTGTTGTCTTCTCCTCGTTTCCTGTTGGGCTGTGACGCAGGCCGGCTGCCAGCGAGTGCTGGGGGGCACTCCCGACCCGGGCCTCTGCCAGCCTGCCTTGTGACCCTGGTGAGGCTCTGCGGGCAGCTGTCTCCCACCGTGAACGTGTCCCTGCCAGGGTGTGCCTGCTGGCTCTGTCCTGCTCGGGGCCTGGTGGGCAGCTCCCTGGAGGCCCCCGGGGAGGCTGCAGCTGGGCTGGGGGGTGGGGAGGGCTACCCATTAGGATGGAAGGTTCTATTGAGGAGTGAGAGTTTGCTTATGGGGCTGTTCGTCCTGGGGTGTTTAGGGCTATAAAAACCGAGGTTGGCCTAAAACGGCTCTCTCTTGATCTGCTGACAAGCATTTGTAAATAAAACAGCAGACTTCGAGCCATTTCGTTTATGCACTTAAAGGAATGACTCCAGTAGAGTCCCTCACTCCTTTAGGTCTTTCTAAAATGTCCTTGTATCTCTCTGTCTGCTTCTAGTGTCCCCATTTCTTGGTGTGCTTTAAAAAAAAAAAACAAAACTCCACTGGTAGGACTTCCACATCTTCATGGATTTTTCCCTCTAGGACTTGTGCAAGGCAGTTTCTAAATGTTATCTTACGTAGTTCTTATCACCACAGTAGAAAGCGGTGTTACGTAATTCTGTGGCCACTACCCACATGGGGCTGTTTAAATTTCAGGTAGTTAAAATTTAGAATCCAGTTCCTCAGTCATACTAGCCACATTTCAGGTCCTCAGCAGCCACATGTGGCTAGCGGCTACCACGTGAGCCAATACGGAAGAGGTCATTTTCATCATGACAGAAGGTTCCAGCACTTGTCTGAGGTCTGAACTCTATAGATGAGGAAACGGAGTCCCACAGAGGTTAAGTTGACTTGACCACTTATAGCCGGTAAATGGCAGTGCGAGAGTTATGACCCAGATCTGCCTGACTCCAGAGTCTGCCTGTCTGTCCATCCATCCGTCCATTCATTCATCAAAGCACATATGTGACTAATATTTCAGAGGATTCGTGTAACAGACGTTTGTCTAATGACCAAATGAAAGATTTTCACTTTTTAAATACAGAAACAGAAGGTTGTACTTTTTTTCTCAGAGAAGAGAAATTGATCTGGAAGCTTCAGGGGCCCTTCAGGTAGTCTGGAGGGTGCTGTGTGCGTCTGCTCTCCGGCTCTTTTCCCAGACCCCGTCCAGCTGGGGGTGGCTGCTTTCTGTTGCTTTCTGTTCTGTCCTCATCAGGGTTTGGGAGTGAGTAAGCTAGCACTGTTTTCCTCACAGTAATCCTTTGGCCTGTTTCCTGCTTGAGGATTTGTGGATGTTGGTGAAATCTTCTGGGGGTGCGGGGGGGGGGAGGTGCCTTTTGTTAAAGCCAAAAGAGGCCTCAGGAGATATATATTAGTTTCGTTGCCAAAAATACGTCCAGAGAGATGAGGGGACTTGGAGGGCCATGCAGGTAGCTAGGCTTCTTAAACTTGTTTTTAAGGCAGGATTTATCTGATAATCTTAAGAAAGTAATCACTTCGTGGACCGGGAGCGTTTTCTCATGAAGAGAAAAACACTGCCGTGATGTTCCTCTGATCTGAGACCGTTCAGGAGGGTGGGAAGCATAGGGCTTTAGGGTTATACAGACCAGGGTTCAGGTCCTGGCCCCACCTCTTGGAAGTCGTGGGACTTCAGCAAATATTTGAACTTTCTGAGTGTCCGTTTCTTTGTCTGTAAAGTAGGGATGAAATATCTCCCTGCATTTGTTTTAAAGATTAAATGGCAACGTGTGTAAGAGGTTTACAATTCCGGGCAGATTGTAAATGCTCATTAACAGTCGCCATTCGCAATATGATGGTATCATCACCTCCTTCCAGCGTTCTAATGTTATAGCTTGGCGTCCTGTCCATAAGGCACTCCGACCTATAGGACGCCACAAAGTTGGGAAACAGGATAAACTTATTTTGAAACAGTCTTTTAATTGTATTTCTAAGTGATACGTTCAGTGTTTCTCTGCAACCCTCGGACTTCTTTTCAGGTGGAGGACCTCTAAATTTAACGTGATGGGTCCAGCTGCTAATCTGGAGAGCACAAGATCTATATCCCAGAGTATCCAGAAAGTCTAGAAACGGGGCAAAGAGTATATCCTGTTTACCAACTTTTCGGAGACCCTGCCAACTACGACTGACAACAAATCCCTGGAAAATAGGTTGCTTTTATTTTAAGGCTTTTGTTCCCTTGGAAGGACAAATTGCTGGTGGCTGTCCTGGGGTGTCTGAGCAACCCAGCCGACCAACCACCTCAGCAGCTCACCCAGCTCTCTGACCTCTGCCGTGGGAACTCCCTTCCGAATCTGGGCCCCAGGGACTGGAGGCTCCTCGGTGTTTAGAAAAACAATCTATTATCTTTGAGGAAAACGGCTAAAGCTAAAGTTTGGTTAACTTCAGCTTTCAAAGGTATTTCTCTCTCAGGGTGGGCTTGGAGCACCCTGAAAAACCTCACACTCTGGTGCCCAGAAAAGAATGCCTCTGGAGGGGTTGGAAGGACAGATGGGACATGGGGGCGGCCAGGAGGAGGCTGGTGACCAGAAGATAGCCCGCGACCTTGGGGAATTTACCTGGGAGCTGGGCCTGGCCTTTCCAATTCAGAAGCCTCATTTTTTGGTGGGGGGGGGGCGTTCAGGCCTGGAGTGAGAGCTCCCCGCTCCCACTAACCTGCAAGAGGCTGAAACACAAATCAAGCCACTAGTGTATTTGTTGGAAAGTATAACCACTCTGGGGTTATAACCAGGGCGTTCTCTCCTTGTGGGCACCCCACCCAGGAAGCCAAATGGCCAGAGGCGTGGGTGGGTCAGGATGGGGGGGTGGGGAAGGGAACGCTGGGAGGAAAGTGCCAGGGGCCCCACTGGTGTCAGGGCGCATGCGGGCCTGCGGGGCAGGGCCCCTCCCTGCTGGACAGGCTTGTGCGGCCCTGCCCGTGGCTGCCCCCGCACCTCTCAGCCTCACACCTTCCGACCCGCCTGCCTTCTCTAGGGATGGAGACCTGCTGTGGCCAGCAACCGAGGGCCCCTCTGGGGTGACGTTGCTCGCGTCTGTGTAGACCCACATGCTGTTTTCTAGTGGATCGCCCCGCAGAGCACCTGCCTTTCACCTTCTCTGGTCCCCACGAGCGCGTGAACCTCTGGCCTCACCGTGACGGCCCGTGCCAGACATCAGCCCAGCGACCTGGCCTCTGCAGCCCGGCATCAATGAGGGCCGCAGGGACGGGATGATCGGAATTAACCCCTTTTTCGTCTTCCCTGGGCCTTTTCACTTTAATAGCTCAACAGAGAGACATCTGTGATGGCTGGCGTCCAGAGTGCGTGGTATTTATTTTTGATTTGAAATATGAAAAGCATTTTTTTAAGACAACTGACTCTCTGAGTCATGCCCAGGGGAGCAAACGGCCTGAAATGCGAGCTGGTGCCTCACATAACAGGAGAGGCTGCTGAGTTCACTGGCGCTGGGGTTAGGTCACTGCTGGACGAAGCGCGCTGACCATAAGAGCAACAAGTGGGCTCGGGCCGCGGGCCGTGGGGTCATCTCTTGCAGCCGCTCGCCTGACCAGGAACCCCACACGCTGGGTTCCCACAGGATGGGCCGACTGCACGGAAACCCACACACCCCGGCCCTCGTTGAGCAACCACGCTTGAGTAAGAGTTCTCTCACTTGGCTCGGTGGGTTCTGCGCGGGGGTGTTTGTCGCCGAGCAGCTGCACATTTGACAGGAGCCCCGGGTCCCCGGGGGCTTGCTTGCTGGTCTCCTGCGTCCTCTCCCAGCAGGAGGAGGATTTGAGAATGTACACAACGCCTCTTCGTTCAGCCCTCGACAGTTGACCTTCCGAGCCTCCTTCGTGGCTCAGCGCCACCCTGCGAGGTGGTCCAGGCCCATGTGACGATGTTCTTTTTAAGGGTGAGGACGTTGAGGCACGCGTTGTCGTTCTTGTCCGCAGGGGCTCCGTGTGGCGGAGTGAGGCCGGAGCCCGGGGCCTCCCCCTCTCCTGGGCCTCTACTAAAGACGTGGGTTTCCTGGCTTCTCCCTCCACGTCTAGTGGAACCCCTGGGGTACCGTATGGGAGCATGTATTTTAAACATGTTTTGTGGTGATTCTTACGGACCTTCACGCTAAAGCGCCCCAGTGGCTGACCCTGCTTCAGCCTCCTCCCTCAGACCTGTATGACCTCCTGGAATGATCTTAATCTTGCATTGTCTGTTTTGGGCCAATCTCCTCGTACGGAACACCAGCTCCCCAAGGACAGGGACCTTCTCTGTCCTGTCCATGGCCGTATCCCCGTGTCCTCTGTCCTGGTGCCCGGGACCATGCCTGGCGCACAGTAGGCCCTCAGTGAATATTTGCTGGACGCGTGAGTGTTTTGCTCGGCTCCGTGGTTAGTGTGGCAGAGGGGACGATGGAGTCTCGCGGGGCTGGGGCAGGTCTCCCTTCTGGGTAAGTTTGTGTGATTTGTGCAGCTTAGCTGAGTGTCCATTTCCCCATCCGAGGAATGGGGGACAGCGTGCCTCCCTTCCAGCTCCCCGGTGAGGGTGAGATGAACGCTCCCCGCACAGGCACACATGCTGGGGTGTCCCCACACGGAGGGGGGGGCAGGTCACGTGCTGCGGCTCCCTGGTGTCTTGGCGTGAGCAGCAGGGCGATCGTCGCGGTCACTTTTTCCACTGCCATCAAACGGGATCCATTTAGCCCGCAGACAGACAAGGTGTAGGACCGGACTCTGTGCCATGGGCTAAACGCTGGCCACCTCGGGCCTCAAATCAGGACCAGACAGCAGCATAAACCCAGGTGGCTCAAACCTAGAGCCAGGCTCATGAATGCATGAGTAAATATTTACCCTGTCTGAGGTCGAATGTGAACCGTCTACCAGGAGTTCTGTTTTTCTCTTTCTCCTCCTCTCTGCCTGCCGTCCCTCCCCCTTTTTAAAAAAGGAAACCGAGAGGTTGAGAGGTTAAGTGACTGGCTTGACACAGCCAACCATCGGAATGTCCTCCGGTCTTGTCTGAACGCTGCTCCTTATGCAGGCGCATCCTCCTCCTGGAAGCCTTCCCAAATTACCTGTCCTCCCCTCCCCCGTCCCTTCCCTGAGCTTGACCTGCAGACAGTCTTCACCCGTATGGCACAGGGCAGACCAGAGAGGACCGTCACTCCTCCTGCATCCCCTTGAGGACTCATTTGGCAGGTGGTCGGGGGCAGCTCGCGTCCACTGCTGTCATCATCTCTCGTTGTACTGCGTCCTGTGAGTTCCTTAAGACACAGGGCTGTGTCTTCTGTGCCCTTACGGGGTTCCGTTATACATCTGTCTCCTCACCCGCTCATCCGAGGACACACACTTACGGGCCTCCTGTTGCGTGTCCGGCTTGGGGCCTTTCCCCACCGGCAGGTACAGAAGCCTGGGCCTGGGCCGGAGTGGACAGCTGGAGCCCAGAGGACACTAGGGGCCCGGAGTGGCAGGGAGGTGGTTTCTATACAAAACTTTTTTCAAAAGATTTTATTTGAGAGCGAGAGAGCTGGTGAGAGAGAACGCGCACATGCAGGGGGGAGGGCAGAGGGAGAGGGAGAAGCAGGCTCCCCGCTGAGCAGGGAGCCTGATGCGGGGCTCGATCCCAGGACCCCGGGATCTTGACCTGAGCCGCAGGCAGATGCTTAACCCAGTGAATGACGCAGGTGCCCCAAAGAGATGGTCTTTAATGGAGTCGGAGGAGTTGAGCTTCTGCAACTCAGGAATGTTTAGCCGTGCTGATGAGTTCCTCTGAAAAATACCTTATCAGGCCCTTTGCTGTTCACTGGATCTTCATGTCTGCGGGTTCCTGCCTGTACCCAGGACAGGAAGTTCGCAGGCACAAAACAGAATCCACCTTCCCTACCACTCAGTCTTTTAAAAATGTGACTAATTGTGAGCTAACCCAGCCTGGGCCAGACGTGGACATGGTTATGCATGGGCTCCATTCGGTGGTGTGTCATTTCTGACTTGCTGGGAAAGTCTTTGGCAGTAGGGGTGGGGATGGGAAGCAGGGCATCGCTGGGGCTGGAGGTCTTCTAGGATGTGTATGATTTCAAGGCCTCACACGGACAAGGAGTGTGGACGTGTGCCTGTTTCATGGGCAATGGAGAGGAACTTAGACTTAGGGTTGGGCTCCCACCTGACCCTGACCGTCCAGTGGCCTCCGGCAAATCACTAAACCTTTCTGAGCCTTGGTTTCCTTACCTGTAAAATATGGGGACTAGCATTTACTGCCCGGGGTCTCTGAAGAATTAAATGAGCCAGTGTATGCTTTTCACACATCGACGTGGTTCCTGGTGCAGAGTGAAATCTTAAAGATCCCTGAGCGCACTTTGGTGTGCCCTGTGTGTTATGTGCTAGGAGGAAAAAAAGGAAGAGCTAACAGGGGTCCTCTCTCTAGAAGGAACCTGTCTTTGTGGGGAGAGAATAGCATTTATAACAATATCTGTTGATTGATTACGGTCCTAGAGCAGTGCTGTGTTACAGAAATATAATTGAGCTAATACGCAATTTAAAATCTTCTCGTAACTGTGTTAAAATATAGGAAGAAAAAGGTGAAATTAATTTCCAGTAGTATTGTATTTAACGCAGTATGTCAAAAATCCTTCATTCCAGCATGTACTCAAATAAAACTTGCGAACGAGTTATTTGATGTTCTTTTCTAAAGCCCTACCAAGCCTCTGACGTTAATGTGTTCCCCACACTCAGAACACATCTCGCTTCGGACTGTCCACACTGCAGGTGCTCCGTGGCTGCCTGTGCCTGGCAGCCTTCGTCATGGACAGCACAGCTCTGGGGTTGGTTTGTTAGGGCTGAGTGTCTGCTGTGTCTGCTGTGTCCCAGGTCCTGTGCTAGACACCCTACCTTTGTTACGCCATTTAAGCCTCAAAGCAGTCTTGTGTGGTCAGTATCAGATGCGTTTTACAAATGAGAAACAGGCCCAGAGAGGACAAGCAACTTACCCGAGGTCACGGTCAGAGGTGGAGTTGGCGTTTGGGCCTGCTGACCTCAGAGCGTTCCCTTCACCAGTCCTCTTCCCCCTCCACAGAGAGCAGAGAGCTTGGCACACCGCACGTATGTAGGCTGAGTACCCCAGGAGAGCACGGAGGCCCGGGAGGAACACCGTGGCTGGCCTGTTCAACAGGGGCTTCGGGATGTCCGTTCAGAAGGCCTAGGGCTGCTTCGGTTGAGGGGATATGTGTGTAAAGGCAGCATTCTTTCTAATTCTTTCCAACAGGTTCTGCTGGAAAGACACCCTATTCTGCCATTGGGGGCTGGGCTGGTGACAGCTAGTGGGGGGATGTGGCGAGCTGGGGATGGGCAGCCGTGGCAGAAGCCGGTGAGCTGGGGCCTCCTCCTCCCCCACCAGCTGAGAACACCGTGCATTTCATGAGCCTCCAAGCAACTGAGAGTTTCTGCCTGGGGAGCTCCCAAGAATTCGGGGAAGCTGGTGTTGAGTAAGTTCTGGAAGGCATGTGTGCGCTCACGCAGTTACTCGCTGGTTTACCAAATATTTACTGAATGCATGCTTTGGGCAAGAATTATTGGGTGTTATCTTGTGATGCCCCCTTTACCTCTGAGGATCCTGGTCATTAGCATGGGGGGACCTCCCAAAAGCCCTTGGAAGCACTCCCGTTACCCCCCCCCCCCGTCCAGTGCAGGACCCTGAGGCTCAAAGTGCCGCTCTCTATCAAGGCTGCTGAATGGAAGATGGAAGCCCTCAGAACAAAGGGGTTTGGATTCATTTGTCCGTCTGTCTGCCTGTCTGTCTAGCCAGCAGTCAGGCATCGAGCTCCTTCTGTTTGCCGGGCATTGAGCTACGTTCTCAGATTTTTGTTGTTGAGTGTGCTCGTTTGGTTTTATTTTCAATCACTGCAATCGCAGTGACTGGGTGTTGTGGAATCATGGCTGACATCTGGTGTGTGCCGGGCACTGGGGAGTCGTCCCAGGCCTGTTGTGAAGAGGGGGAAACTAAGGCACAGACACGTTACTTTCTGAAGTCCCACAATTCTCCAGAGCCCTGACGTAGCCACTTGACTGCTCTCTGTCACCGCGGTTCCATACTGGTCCTGATGTGAAGCCCCACTTGTCTGATTTTCTGGTTTACCCACTGTAAGGTGGGGGGTGGGGGGCAGGGCCAGCCGGTCCACCCTCCTCAGAGACCAGCCTGCCCAGGAGACGATGTTGCTTTGGGATCCTACCTGGCTAAGAATGCTGTATTAGTGTGAGAGAAATCAAACGTGTGCGCCCCCCCCCCCCCCGCCCCGGTCTCTCTGCTCCTCTGGTCTGCCCCTCTTCCCTCGTTAGTCAGGGTGTAACACATGGGGTGTGCTCCCTAAACTGGGGGCAGCTGGAGCTGTCTCTTCCATGGAACTGGCAGCCTAAGCAGACCTGCAGAGAACCCAGTCCACACTGATGGCCACCTGAGAGGTCCTCCACTTTAGAGACATGGGACTTCATGACACGAAGGGGTCTTGGAGAACAACTAGCAAGCCATTGACTTGATAGAGGGGGAAGTCCTAGAGAGATCAGTCATATGGACTGATCTGGGTACATGGGAATGCATCTCTGCTCTGTGTCTGAACGAGAAGTGCCCATTGCTGGGAACCCCAGCCTGACCTCCACCGTACCTTCCAGAAAGCGGCACGCTTAGAATTTAGCACTTGCTAGGTAAATGCCTCTGTCCCCACCACCCTTGCCAGGGGGCTTCGAGAGGAGCCACCTTACTATCTGCCCTTGTCTGAGATGGAAAATCGAGGGGGCATGTGCACTGCATGGTGTTTGGCCCCCTTGGGAATCCCTCCTTAGGCAAGATGGAGCTAGACCAGGGTAGACACCTTGTGCCTCCCGTGGGGGCCGAGGGGACAGGACCCCCAAGCCCAGCCTTCCAATCCAAGAGGTGGGGGTCCCAAGGCTCTGGAGTAGGGGAACGAGAGGGGAAGAGCACTGGGTAGAAGGTCTGGGTTCAGGTACATGCACCTGTGCTAATTAGCTGCATGACCTTTGAGTTCCTGTTTCCCTGTTGAGGAAGATGAACTTTCGAGTAGGTTTGGGTCGTTGTCTTTGGAGAAGTGGTGCACGCATTGGCTGAGGGGCCGTGCTGCACAGTACTGAATAACCAGGCAGCGGGCTCTCATGGCAGGCGGGCTTGTCCGCCAGCTGCCCACACCCTCCGCTCGTCACCCTAAGGCATTGCCGTGTGCTTTCTCTCCTTCTAGTAAACTCCTCGAGGTGAGCAGAAATCGGCTCCCCTGTAACTTCCCCACCCTTTAGGACAGCCCATGAGTAAGTCTTCTGTTCTTTTGGGTTTTCTGCCCTGTCCACTCGGACTTCTCTCCTCCCTGCAAAGCATCGCCTGCGTCTTTGTCTGCTCCTCCTCTGACCTGTGTTCTGCGCCGCCTCACCCTCCTGGTCACTTCCTTGAAACACTTGTTTATGGCCTCTCCATCTATCTAGTGCCACACGCAGGACCCAGCACAGTAGCCCTGCCAAAGTAGCAGAGACCAGGGCCTCCCTGCCTCCTCTCCGGGCGGGTCGCCGTGACAGTCTGACTTTTCGGAAGGGTGAACTTGACTGCATTTGCTGAGCTGCTGGCGATGGGAAAAGCCCTCCCGGACCTGTAATCATGTTCTTGCCCGAGGAAAACCATGTCCCCTTCGGCCCGTTTGCGTACTTCCCGGCTTACAGCCATAATCTTCCATGCTGTAACATAAGTTTGCCCCAGATGCCGATATATATTGCCTTTTCTTTTCTTGTTTTTTCTTTAGAAAAACGTAATTGGAATTTTTAATGTATTTTTGGGGGGTGGGCTGAGTTTCCATTTGCCTCTAAAAACAATGAGAAGGAAAACAAAGTATGAGCTTATTGCCAGAAATTATGGAGCCAAATCTGAAATTAATTTACAAAGTCATTAGTATTTTCCATTTGTGAACCCAAAAGTGAATGTAAGTGCAGTTCCTTGTAATTAACTACAAATTAGAACAGGGTTGGGAGGACTTTTCAGGACCCAACTCACAGACTCTAGCAGATGGGTGTGGGGGAGGGGCACCCAAGAGTGGCTTTGGTTTTCACTCAAGTCTGTGATTTCGGGAAAGTAAGACCGACTCACATATTCCCTGCAAGAAAGAACTTTTCCAACCATCTGAAAACTGGCAGGGACTTCAGAATGATCTGTTCTAACCTTCTCGTTTTCTGAATGAGGCAACTGAGAGGTTCAGGGAGTGTAAGTAACTTGCCCGAAGTCACACAGCGGGAAGGCCGGAGCTGGGGCTAGAGCCGGAGCTCTGACGTCCCAGCCGTCACCTATGCTCTCCCAGGGGCTGGCCAGCTTGAGCCTCTCGCTCAGCGGAGCACGGAGATGAGCTCATGTCCCAGGCGATGCTCCCTGTGAGACTGGGGGTGATCCGGTGGGAGCCCCCCTCAGCCACGCACTCGGCGTGCAGACTGCGGTGTTTCCACGTGGCACACTTTAGCGAGCCTGGTTATTCCCCAGGCTCACCCCTGGCCGAGCCCCAGCCCTGCACATGGGGGATGTGCTGTTGTGTGAGGAAAATTGGCCTGTGGTTAATTAGCAGGGAATGTGTGTCAGTGTGGAGCTGGTGGCAGCAGGAGCTCTTCCCGAGGCTCCCTACGACGAATGAGCGGGGGCTTTAAGATGCCGTTGGGCCATCGGAGGCCTTTTGTGAAATGCTGTTGCCCCTGACCCGGTGGAGGTGAAGCCCCGTGATGGCCTCTCCCCCATGTGTGTGCGTGTGTTATGCACAGAGACCTCGAATTGGCAGAACATTCTGCAAAGCCGCTGCTGGGAGTTCCCGGCCCTGCTCCATCGTTTTCCTCACGAACAGGATGTCTCCAAGGGCTGGGAGGAACCCATCCTTCAAGTGGCACAGCTCTCTCTCCCGTGTGGGCACTTAACCCCAGCCCAGCCCCTTGGGCTTCCTTCCCTCGCCCGCTGACACCAGGTGCCATGGGGAAGGGTGAAGTTACTAAAGGCGTGACCCCCCGCTCCCCCCAAAAAAAGTCTGAAGTCCAGGTCTTGAGAAAAAACTTCTTTCCGTGTGGGTGTTAAGGACCATGATAGCAATGGTAAATATTTGCACCAGGCAGTGCTAGGCCCTGTTCTAAGAGCACCTCCTACTCCCAGTGACCCCAGGAGGCGGGTCCTTTCTTTTATAGATGAGGAAACCGAAGGCTACAGAGGCCAAGTTGAATGTGGTGGTGAGGCAGAGGAAGGGACTGTTTGGAGCCCAAGCCATCAGCCCTTCAGACCCTCCCAGGGTCCTGCGGGAGGAGACACGTGCAGGGTGGCCCTGTCTTGGAGAGTGGTGTGTAAGCTGGGGAGGTGCAAGGAACAGAGCTGGCCTGGTTCTGGAATGGCAGGGAGAGATGGCAGGGAAGTGCTGTGTTTGGGAAGGCTCCTTGTCTGTCCCAAGGGCTGGCCATCCGGGATCTGGCTGTCCCATGGGATACTGTGAGGGGGGCAGGAGGGGTGGGTAGAGGAGAGAGGGTGGCTCTGGTGAGTCCTTCTCACCTGGGGCCCCCTCCCTGTACTAGAAGTCCAGGAGGCAGCCCTGGGCCAGCCTGTTTCCTCTCAGCCACTGCTGCCTCTGTAACCCTGGGCCAGCGGCTTTGCCCCTGGGAAGCTCCCTTCCCTCCTTTAGGAAAAGCACCCTTCTTCACTGTCAAGATGAGATGAGCTGATCCCCAGAACGTCTTACAAAGCACCTGGTACCAAGTAGGCCCTCTTTAAATAATAGTTTTCTTTTTCCCTTCCACTCATTTGTTTAAAAAAAAAAAATAACCTCTTTTCCCCCCTATGATAACAAAAATGTAGAAGACAGAGACAAGTTAATATGTTGCTGTATACACTCTCAGGCCAAGAATGTCCTAAGTGTTTACATACCAAAGGGCTGTGAACTTGGATTTTTCTCTGCTGGGTCTGTGCTGGCTCGGACGCCCTCTCCAAGACGCCAGGAGCAGTTCCTGGCCTTGGTCTGTTGTTGTTGGGGTTTTGTGCGGGTACTTTCATTGTAGCCTACAGATGTGAAACATTCAAGTGATAGGTAAATTATGACTTGCCCGCTTTCCACCGGACTCAACAGATGTCAGTATTTTTCCATATGCACTTCGGATGCCTGTAACGTCTTATTCCTTTCCTAAGAAAAATAAGACTCTGCCGAAGGTCTCCTGTTACCCCTGCTCTCTTCCTCGTCTTCTTCCCTCCTCACAAGTATTTACAATCCTGAAATTGGTGTGTGTCCTTCCTGGCCGGGATTTTGTAGCCTATTGTTTATAAAGTCCAATTGCCCCCTTTGGAATGTGTTTGAACCACCAAACCAAATGATCAATATTTGGGAAGAAGAAGCGTGAATACCCAAGGCCAGGGGAATGTGACTTCAGAAAGAGAATAAACCCACTTGTTCCCAAACCGAAATTCCAAAATTCTAAATCCACTACCTTTGACTTAAAACTTGACCCCACCCCCCATGCTTGATTACAAATTTGAGCTTGTGCCGTCCCGAGCTCCCAGGTCATCTGGACCTTTCGTGTGAGTAAACGTGTGCCAGAGTCCGTTATCCTTAGAGCAGGTGTTTTGGCTTTTTTCTGTAATGCTTCCCTCCCTCCCCACCTCTCCCCACTGCCTTGATCACAACTGTAACAGGCTTACAGAACATACAGAGAGGGAACGATTAAAATCCTTCACTGTCCTCCTACCCTGAGCTCCGCCCCAACAGAGGTACCCCCCATCCTCCCCCCAATGTGGAGAACTGGAGGTCACTGGGCCTTCCAAATGGAGCCAGCCCCATGGTCTCTTAGGGTTTCCTAGCAAGCAGGCTGTCAGCCTGTGTGTGTGTCCCCGAGACGAGAGAGGTAGTCACCCAGCCAGGGGCAGGTCAGTGGCACTGCTGGGACCAGAAGGCCATCTCCTGGTGGCTGAAGGTGTTTTTGCCGCCATGTCTACTCTTCATGCTGGGGTCTAATCCTCCAGCACAGGAGGGCCTGGTCCCCATCTGGGCGCAGTGACAGGTGCCCACCAGAGGGGTGGGAGGGGTCCTGCTTCCTCTTCAGGGAAACTGGGAGGTGTTCTCCTGGGCTTGACCTTTGACTGTCTTTCCTGAAAAGGTCTAGGACATTTCTCGTTTTACCATTTTATTTTTAATTTTTAATTTTCATTTTATTATGTTAGTCACCATACAGTACTCTTTTTACCATTTTAAACTGACTACAAGTCCATTTAGTATCTTAGCCCTTTTGTGAGTACCACAGTGTAACCGTGCCAGAGTTCTTTATTTTGTTCAAGCTGAAATTATCTCCATTAATATCCGTTCATTTCCATGCACACTTTACAACAAAACTCTCTTTTTGTTTGCTTTCTTCTTCTTGGTACTGATTTTAATTTGTGCCAGTTTGGATTTTTTTTTTTTTTTTTTTTTTTTTTGGCCGCCAAGTCCAGTTTTCCTGGGGAAAATGTTGCATGATTTGAGTTATTTAATTTTTTTCATCAGTTTTGAGTCAATGGCTTTCACTGCCTGAAGTTTTAGGTACTTTCACTTTTATGTCGAGCTTTTTTTCCTCTGAGCTTTAGCCCCCCCCCCCCCCCCGTGTGTTTTGCAGTTTTTCATTGTTGCCGACAAGGTAGGATTCTCCAATCTACTTTTTATCTTCAACAGATGTTTCAGGTGTGTGATGTTAGCCATTACCAGTTTTATTGGGGGCGGTGTGTGATTTCTTTCCAGTCTCATTCTTTTTTGGAAATCTGGCCACAATGCCTGTGGACCAGGCACAATGGCCTGGGGACCAGAATGACAGGTCAAAATGTCTTGCTTCTTCATGAGTCTGGAACAAGCTTGTGAAGTTAGATTCTCCCCTTGGATTTCTCCTTTCTGGGGGCTAGTGCTTTTTTCTTAGTGACAGAGAAAATGGGAGCTCTCAGGAGTCAGACCTTTCCTAGGAAGGGCGGTGTTGTCTGTCATCAGATTCCCTGCCTTCCACCGTGTGACCTCCCAAACTCGCACTCAGTGCCTGCACCCTGGGCAGACGTCGGAAGGGGCAGCTCCGGGCTGACACGCCAGAGGCCCAGTGGATGGGGACAAGTGCTCTCTCTAGCAGAGGCTGGCCTCCCTGTGGGTCCACAGGGTTGCTGGCCAGAGATCTGTCAAAGGCCTTCAGGCTTCATCCTGCTCCGGGTGGGGATGCTTGGGATGTCAGGAAGCCACTGTTCCCGTAGGAAACCCCCTGCGTGAGTGAGGCCCAGGCGTTACTCATGGCCCTTTGCTCTGTTCCGGTCCCCGGGACTCTGCTTCCCCGCATGACATCAGGGCCGGGCCTGCCATTGGAGCAGAGTGTGCTGGGAGAGCCTGCTGGCCGGGGTTGCTGTTCCTTCTTCCCAGTCATGGCCTCGCGGAGCGGCTCCCTGGGACAATTGCGCCCAAGGGAAGCGAACTCCTCTGCGTAAGTAAACATCCACCTTCCTCAGAGGAGAAGCCCTGCTCAGCCTCTCCAGGCAGCCGGAATGGTGCTGTGTGGGTCAGGGCGGGTGTTTGGGGGTTTTGGTTTTTTTTTTTGTTCCTCCATTTGTCTATCCTTTGATTTTTTTTTTTTTTCCTGTCTCCTTCAATTAGGCCTGTGACTGTTTTCAGATGGCTATTTGTATACACGAGTCATGTCAGGCATCATAATCTGTGTTTGTCTAGATCAATAAAAGCGGCCCTGGCCAAAGCCAGCTGAGAATTTATAAATACCCTTCGACTCCTCCCCTCCCTGTAAGATGGTTAAAAGCTCCATCCCTTTAACCCTCCAAACCAAAGCTGTTGGTTGACTCGATCGGGAAAGATGTAACATATCATTTCTTTTGATGTGTTTTCTCTTTATCCTTTTTTTTTTTTTTTTTTTGGTGGCATTTTAGTGGGTGTTTAAACAACTGGGGCCGATTGCCTGCTTCAAAGCAAAAGCCCTTCCCCGGGCCTATTTACAGAGTTAGTTACCTTTGAGAGCTGGGAGTGTCAGGAACCCATTCAGACACAGATTGGGTCTTCCCTGCGCTCTCCCGGTGCCCAATAAAGTGGGCTTGGCCTCATCTGCCCCAGCTATACCGGAGGAAGCTTGGAAACACATTCCTGTGATACGCTCACTTTGCAAGAAAAGAAGGTCTAACTTCTAAATCTAAATTCACGTGGTACCTTAAGGATTTTAAGACCCAGGTTTTCTTCTGTTTGCTCAAATTGGGGGGCGGGGGATAAGCCTCAGATGCCCTAGGATATCTAGTTGTCTCAGGTTTTTCTATAAAAGGTCAAGATTTATTATGGGGAGGGGGCTGTTCTGCTATCCTCCTCCCTCAGTGAAATCCTTAAGGCCCTGGCCTTTAACCCTTTAAAGACCAGGCAGGGAATGCTCTGATTTTAGGGTTAAATATAAAGCCTCCCTGTTAGCCTAGACTGGAATTCAGGTGTATTAGGAAATCCTTAAGAATGCAGCAGGTCCCGGAGCTGGCTGGGTATTAGTGTTTGGTATGAAAGGCAGCTCACATTGCCTGTTTTTCCTGTCCCGGTGCCTTGTCAAGCTTCCCTTCTAAAACGAGGTACTGCCTGGCTATACTGTAAGACCCCCCAAAATGTTGGGTAACCAGATTTTTTTTTTTTTTTTTGGAACCCTGACCCAACTTCACTCAGCTAAAGGTTTGGTAAGTCTGCCTGCCTGCAGGCACAGGCAGAAACTGTGCCCTTGGCCCTGACAAGTCAATGGGTTTGATCCAAGAGGGTGCAAGGTTCTGGAAGGGACAATAAATATGAATGGATGACTTGTCTCTTCATAAAAGCCACCATCCTCTCTTGTTTAGTTCCCTACTTCTGAAAGTGGGGCTGAAGGGTGTGGTGGCCTTAGTTCTCCCTGTGACTCTAGGCAAGAGAAGTGGTTTCCAAAGGTGGGATGGGCGATTAGACCCCTTTCTTTCCCTGTTCTCCTTTCTTCTCCCTACGCTGCTTCTTGACATCTGCCCACCCCAAGCGCTCTGGGTGTGGTCCCGGCCATCCCTCCACAGCCTCCCCCGGCGCTCAGTGGGGCTGGCCACTGCCACAGCCTCCAGAGCCATCAGGAAGCTCCACGTGAGCTGGCAGGGCAGGGGAAGGCGACGTTGTTTGTGGAGTGGACTCCACGGGAAGCTTGAAATCTTCAGGGTAGGAAGCTGCGTAGAGAGCAAGTGGCCTTCCTTCCGAGGGCTCTGGGTACAGAATCCTCGCGGGGAGCCAGCCTGGCGTAGAGCTGGGGGAGGCCCAGGGCGACTGTACAGTTTGCTACCCCAGCCTGGCCTCCGAGAGTGAAGGGGGATGTCGTCACTGATGACACCAGCCCAGTAGGTGTGAACGCGGCCGTCCCAAATGGGCCCGTGGTTGGCCCGCAAAGGCCAGTCCCTGTCCTTTTGGGTTCCATTTTGTTTGATACAAGGTGATGCTTCCAGTCTCAGGAGGGCAGGCGGAGTGCAGGAAGTGGAGCCCGGCGTGAGAAGACGGAGCAGGACCCAGCCTTCATTTCCACTCAAGGGGCTTTGGCGACTCGGCATCAGCCAGTGGCCAAACGTTGCCAGATCTGATCCCCCCCCCCCGAGATGCCCCAAATCCACATTTACATGTGAAACCTCTGAGCTTTTAAAAGATGGCAACTAATGAAAACATCTTAAAAACACGGCGTAGGCCAAGAACAGCATCTGTAGGCTGCCGCCCATGCTTGACCTCCGGCCTAGACCAATGGTGGCGGTCTTGTGTGTCTCTGAATTCCGGCAACGGCAAGTTTCTTACGGAAATTGCCCAGATTGACCACAAGCGAGGTGGGGAAGAGGGGAGAGAAGCTTGACTTGGCTCCCACCGAGCATTCATTCGCACGATAAATATTTATTGAGCACCTGTTATGTTCAGAGCACTTTCTCCATTAGGCCACATTCCCTGTTTAATGTTTGGGGCCGAGTGGTGTCTTACTCACGCTGATGGACTCTGTATGTCGCGCTGCTGTGATTCCATGCGTCTCGCCCTGAGATTAGAACCGGGATGAATGGGAACTCAGGAGGCTAGGTTCCTCATCTCAGGAAGAAGCTGGAGCCGAGGGATGCCAGCCAGGGGACACTTGGTTCTGCCTGGTCCTGGAAAGTCGCGCCAGGACCAGGAGGCCGAAGTCACTGAGGAGCAGACTGTGCTCAACGCTGTACATGGGGGAACTTTCTAATCTTTCTACTGGAGTTCTGCATCCTGTGCTTGTGGGCTTGGAGGACCTCTCAGCTGGTCTTTCATTGCCGGAAAGTCTGATGTCTGGAGGCCACCTGCTGCATACGCCCTGGACTCCTGGGCCTCATACCTTTCTGGTTTGTGGCTCTTATGTCTGAGGGACGCCCAGCAGGTACTGGCTTATTTCTACCGTCTGACAGATGGATTTGCAGCCAGGATCCCCCCAGAAAAGACAGTTGAGCTCTGACTAAAAAAAAAAAAAGACTCTGTTCACCTGAGAGTGGAGAGTTGGGGGGAGGGTAGCAGCTCTTGCAGAGTCTGCCCTTGATGCTGTGAAATGTCACTCACATTTTCCACTCTCCTGCGCCGTGAATTTTCAAATTGGGGATAATAGCGACAGCTAGGATCATTTGAGGCAACTAAGGCACAGAGAACTTAAGTAACTTGCTCAAGGCCACACAGCAGGGCAGTGAGAAGCCAGGTCCTAGGCCAGGTAATCGACTTCCACTGCTCTCTTACCCTCTATGCTAACCTGTTTGATTTTTCATTTCCTTTTGTGTGTTCATTCTTCCATGTGGTTTTTTTTTCTCCCCCATTGTTTCAGGACGATCAGCATTCAAATGTTTAATAGCTAGGGGTGGTTTTGTGCCCTGTGTACTTGGCCAGAAGTAGGAATTCATCACCATCTGTGAACATTTACTGAGCCTCCATGGTTTGCGTGAAATTGTACTAGAAATGCTCGACCCCGGGGCTGGGTTGGCAGTAAACTAGGTCTTTCTGCGGAACTTTTGAGGACAAATCACCAACGGGTTGGAAAGCATTTCTTTCAGGACTGGTGACGCTCTATTTTTCACCTTGTTAATGCTGCCCCCCATCTTTGCTTCCCCCCACCCCCCACGTCAGTCTTAAGTGTGTTCAGTGCTTTTTCTGCTCTGTGTCCTAGATAAGAAGCTTCTAAATGATGTTCCCTGATATGTACTCCTCCAAACCCCCAAAATCTCCGTCTTCTTGGTTGACTAAGAATAGGACATCTGGTTTGTTTTGGACTAGGAGGCTGGGTTAAAGGAGTCCAGAGGCCCGAGTGAATGTAGAGGCTGCTGGCATCTGAAGACCTTTGAAAACCACCATGCTAAATAACAGCAAAGCTGTAGGGACTTCAGATTGTAAAGGCGATTTTTTTACAAGAGCTTACACAATAGCCTTGCGACGCTCATGAAAGCACCCTTGTGGCTCAGCGGGTAGGCCCGCCATATGGGTCTGGAACCTGGGGACATGAACCACGTGCAGGAGAGAGCTCAGCCTCTGGCACACCCAGCGGTTTCCTCCTGCACCTGAACAGCCTCCTTGTTCTCCCTGGCACGTCCCTTTACTCACCGGGTCGCTACCGGCCAAACCGGAGCTCCAGGCAGAAGAGCCAGGTCTCTGGGCCCCCAGCCCCAGCACCACCACGGAAGGGGTGAGGGTCTCTGAGTACGACTGCTTCTCTAACGCCAACCTGAAATTTGGTGACCTGTTTTGGGATGCTTTGCCCTTCAGGGTTTTCTGTTAGTGAACAGTTGTTAGGAGCAGTGTTGGCCCGGAGTGGTACTTTTCATCTGCACCCGTTTTCACAGGAATAATGGAGTAGATGAGACATGAATGTAGCAGAGAGGCCGTAACTCCTTTCTCAGCGAGATCTTTAGCGCGTATGTCTGTCAGACTTTTTTAGAACATAATGTAACCCATTCGTGTTTCAGTATCGGCTCTTTTCAGAGTTTGTCATGCAATGAGCAGAGGAAGACATTTTTGACAGAGGCTGTTGGAAGAATATGTCTGGGTCCTTTGCTTCTGTGCTGCATTTTAAAATCCGGCTTCTGATAACTTTCCCATCAGAGCTGAGACATTGGTATTGAGATGTAATTGACATAAATCCACAGCATATGTTGAAAGCGGACAATCTGATGTGTCCGACGTATATACGCACCCATGAAACTGTCACCACAATCAAGATGGTGAATGTGTCCGTCACCCCCAAAAGTCCTCCTCCTGCCCCTCGTAATTTTACCAGGCCCGAGGCGATCACCGATCTGCTTCCTGTCACTGTACATTCGTTTTAATTCCCTAAAGATTTCTGATGGAGTCATACGGGGTGTGCTCTTTTCCTGGGCAGGGGTCTGCTTTCTTTGACCTAGCATCATTATTTGCAGATCCGTCCATGTTTTTGCCTGTTGCAATCGTAAATTCCTTTTTACGGCCGGGTGATATTTCGTTGTACAGATGGAAACGGGAGTTTTGCTCTTCATGTTTGAAAAAGGAAAGAATTTCAGCTAAGACTATCAGAAGTAAGCGATCTCTATAAAATGTGTACGCTTGTGTTTTATTTTTGTTTTTCAAGTTTCTGATGGAGGAGTATTCTTTTATTAAGTATGATTTGGAAGTTCCAAGTATTTGTACAGAATTCCTTTGGCCCTGGATTTTCTCTTCATTCAGTAACCCCGTCCGTATTCAGTGATGACGGAGCAGCGGTACCCGCAGAACACAGAAGGACTTCGTGTCACGGCCAGGAGTGGGTTCGCTTTTGAGGTCCCATCAGCAGTCAGCGGCACCACTTCCTAAGCGTGGTGGGCCCGCCGTGCTTGTAGACACGGGACTGGGCCAGATTTGCAGCAGGGTCGAAGTCTTACCTTCCATGGCCTTCTAAGGGCCTGACCTTGTCTTCTAGCTCTGTGGAACATTACGGCAGATAGGCCTTCCCTGCCCTCCGTTCTTCTGTGGTCGGGCATTTGTGATTTCTACCCAGAGCATTGCGTGTATGAGGGGGGCTGGAGTGCGGACAGGAAGTGCGCCTCGGGATTCCCTCATCCTCACAAAGCCAAGGGCCCACGGTGGGGCAGGAGTGCCCCAGGGCAGCTCTGTTCCCCCAGCACAACCTTGTTTGGGCATTTGGGCAGCTCCCAACAGGTGCCTGAGTGGAACAATGTTTCTGGGGAGCTGGAAGTGTGCTTTCTTTGTTGTTTCTTTCCGGAGAATGTCACTGAGCGGTCTTCAGTGTGTGTGAAAAACCAGTGAGCCTCTGACTAATGGTCACAGACTGTCAGAGCAGTGACCCCATTTTACAGATGTGTACTGAGGCTCAGAGAGTAGGAATAACTGACATGTAGTCCCTAATAGTGGAACTGGGACTTGGGGGACCCAGACAACTGCCTAAGACCTTAATCTGTGAGGTAGGAGTTGGCAAAATTTGGGAGGCTTGGGAAGGAAGTTATTAATCTCTCAGCCTGTGCTGAAAGCTACTCGTACTATTAAAAAAAAAAAAAAAGTCCCCATAGGTTGTCCACAGATGATGTTTCTAGAATGTTCTCATATCTTACAGTCTCCTGAGCTTATCACCAGCTTGTTCCAGGAATAAGTTAAAAATTCAGGGGTGGATGGTCAGCTTCATTAGGCAGTATTTTCTGGCCCATGAATGAAAGGTGATAGGTGACACCGTAAGTTTGTGTAGCATTTAGCGTAGGAAATAACCTACATGTAGCCTCTCACATGAACCCCTTGACAGTCTTCCTGGATAGCCCCTTTCTCCCAGGAAACTGGCCTAAGGTCACCCAGGCTTCAGACAGGAGCCGGAGTTGGAATCCGAGTTCTGTTTCCCAGTTTCATCCGTTTCTGCCTGTCCCCCTTCAAGGCAAGTGGGTGTGCAAGGCAACAGCAGGACACAGCGGGAAGACCCTGGGCTTTCCTGTTTGGAGCTGAGAGTTTAATTCTGCTCTCTTGCTTGCTGTGTGACCTTGTGGGAGAATCTTAACCTCTCTGAACTTCGGTGTCTTTTGGAAAGTGGGATTAAAGGGTATACATACCAAGCGCTTGGCGAAGAACTTGGTTATAGAAAGCAACTGTCGATGTTGCTTTAATGAAGATGAGGCAGGTGTGGGAAAAGCGAAATGAAAAAAATGCCTGTAAAACAAAAATTAGGGCAGATATGCACAAACTGTGGAGTGTCATTTCCCCTGCTCTTCTTGCACACAGAAGCTTAAATGTTTTCTGGTTTGGTCCATTGTCCTTGATCCTTTGCACAGTTGAGAAAACTGAGGCACTCACTAGGTGCCTTGCACATAGTAGGCCCTCAGCAGACACAGACTGGCTCCTCAAGCCCTCTCCCTCTGGATGCTCGGAGCAGCAGTGAGTGGCCACCTGTACACCCGGCACGCACTCTTCAGATAGGAAAAGATCCTGGCAGAGACCAGACTTGAAAGGTGCTCTTCAGGCCCCGGGCAGGTGGTCGGTCTGTGGAGGTGGGGCCTGGAGACCAGAGATGGTGCTGGGGGGTGGCTGTGCTTGGCCCCAGGGCTGGGTGGAAATCCAGGCAGACTCAGAGGGGCGAGGGAGGTGGGGAGGAAGGGCAGGAGAGGACATTTCCTTCAGACGCTTAAGTGCAATCCGAATTCATGGTCGGGGTGCGTGTGTGTGTGTGTGTGTGTGTGTGTGTGTGTGTGTGTGTGCGCGCGCGCGCGCGCGCGCATTTCCATTTATGTAATTAATGCTCTGAGCCCAGCCCATTCCCCCTGCTGGGAGATCCAGCGGCCACCTCTTCTCAGGTTCGAACTTTTTAAGGGGTGTGGGGATAAAGTGGGGTCCGTATGTGGAGACCCAGCTTTATCCCCCTTCTTCTGCCTAACGGAGGACAGAGAACACCTGGGGGGCTCAAGAGGGGATTCAGGAACATGATGCCTGAAGCAGCTCCCTGGTCACAGGCAGGCAGAGGGTGAAGGCACCCTACTGTGGGTCAGAAGAGAACTCCCAGGAACATCCCCCCCAACCCCATGAGCCCCCAGGAGTGGCCCCAGCCTCCTGCCGCCCCTCCCTCCGCCCTGCTCCTTCCAAGGAGCCTGTTTGAGACTCAGTGATTCACTTCCCATCTTCATTCAGCTCCTGTTTAATGTCCCCTCCATTGTTACTGAACAATCCAGGCCCCGTGGCGGGGGGTGTCCTGCCGCTCAGGCCACGGAAGGAGGAGAGAGGTGGAGACGTTTGCAGAGCCCAGGGAGATGGGCCCCGGGGTGACTTGAAATGCAGGCTGCAGGGGCCCTGGGGCGCCCACAGCTGGACTGTGGAGGGTGAGAACGGCGGGAGTGCATCCCCCCTGCAGAGATGGCCCTGCCTGGCTGCTCGGGGTGGGCGCCCTGCCCTTTGCTGTGCTAGCAGGTGCTCCGTCAGCCCGCAGCTGTGATTTCCATTTTGGGTCCCAGAGAGTTGGATTCCTACACTAGAAGAAAGACACAGGCGTTGGCTCAGAGACTGTCCCCTCCTGAGCCTCTGTGTGACCGTGTGTGGGGGTCACCTTTCTCCCTTGGAGCCACCTTCTGTCTCAGGACGTCGGTTGATAGCCATTTAATTCCTTCGTGTCACATCACAGCTGTGACTGCCCAGGCTGGCCGATACTGCCATGACCTTGGGGGTTTCTTGTTTGTTTTGCTTCCCCCTCGAAGAAAGAGTCAAAGTCTTACCCTCTCCCCTGGGGCCCCACTTCCGGTAGAGAAGGAAGGCGTTTCGGTGGGAGTCCTCACTCCTGATCATACACGACTCCCCTTTCATCGATGGTTCCCCTTTGTTCCGTCCAAGGCCTGCGTGCCTCCCCGTGGTGAAGGAACGGCGAGCTTGGGCACGGCCACCTGGAACCTGCTTTTCTCTGCGAGTGAGCACATTGCACGGGTCTGTGGGATGCCGGTGCTTAGAAAGCAGGGAGCCACCAGAGGCTGACGGACCCCGTCCTGTTCTAGCCGGGGCGCCCCAGGCCTGGACACCCTCTTACGCCGCAGCATAGCAGCAAGCGCTCCACTCCCCACGGCCCCCCTCCCAGGGGTCTGCGTGCTTTCTCTTCTGGGACATCTGAGGCTGGTAAAACCTGCAGTCAACAAATACTTGTGAAGGACATTTATTGCAAAGCCTTCTAACTCGTGACTGCCTAGAGTTGGCCCCACATGACCTCGTCTCTCTCTCTCAGGTGAAGTGGGAGGAACTTCCTCACTCGGTTGCGTTTTAGCTTCTCGCGCTTTCCCCACTGACTGCTTCAGCATAACTGGCGCCCGCGGTCGTCATCCCTCGTCGTCCCTTGTCATCCCTTTGCTGTTCGACCTGAGCCTTTCAAGGGCCGCTGATGGTGTAGAGAACGTTTCTGAGATTGGGTCTCCGGTGGTCATGTGCGGCCGTGATCCCTCCGCTCTGAGGCTTGGTGTCTTGATTGGGTTCATAAGGCTGAGTGGGGTATGGCCCGAGGCTTTGTTTCCTTCCCACGTCTTCTGCTTGTGGACGCAGAGACCAACAAGTCCACCGTCATGACTCACTTCATGAGCAACGTAACCGGCAAACCCTGTGCTCCATCCGGGCTACAGGGAAAGCTGAGTTGGGTCTCCTTGCCCTCAAGGAGCTCCTGTCTTAGTTGGGAGGGGAAGCCAAAAACACCTGGAAGTTATTTCGTCTCACCAGGCCGTTGGTGCTAAGTCCTGATGAGTCAGGGGAGCACGGGACACCAGGGACTGTGACTTTGGGGAAGGAGGTCAGAGACGGGGTGTTCTGCAGAAGGAGCCACGGAATACGGGCTATGACGTTCTGAGCTAGAGGCATAATGAGGCCTGTCAGAGGGCTGGAGAGTGTCCCCGGACGCACACGTCACACCGCCACTGGCTGCAGATCGGTGGCTCAGGGAGGCAGAAGCCCCATGATGACACACTGTGGCTGCCACATGCTGCTTCCACTGCTCAGGTGGGTTAAGCACTTGGAATTGCTGTCCCTGTAGATCAGGCCTCGAAACATCTGTCCGCCAACTGCGGGTCTGATGAGGGGGTGGGTGGATGGGTCCCGTGCAAATCTTGGCCAGGACTCGGTGGGCTGAGTACGGCGAGAGTGGTAAGTGCCCAGGACCCAGCGGAGGAAGCCTCACCTGGAAGCCTCGGTTGTTGCCTGGGCTGGAGCTTTCCGCCAAGAGCCATGTCGCGGCAAGCTGTTGCCCCTCGGACACGATAAGTCCTTGCTTGGCTCTCTGAAGTCCTCCCTTGTTGACTGGGAATTCTTATCATCCTGCCCATAGGGGTTCTTTGCTGTCTTAGGTGAAATTGCCCCCAATGAACCAGAACCTTTTGTTAAGTTACAATAGGAAGTCTGTCCCTTTAGACAGAAAGGAATGCTAATTGGTTGCTTAACCATCCTCCAGATACCAATGCCCAGAATGTACGGACACCCATCCTTTGTTACCGGGTAGATGGAAACTGCTTATGTAAGCCTGTAAAGCTTTGGTCCAGAAAGGAGAGTGTTTGCGGAAGGTCAGAGATTGGCAGCTTGCAAATGCTCTGTTTTCTACATACAAAGGTAGCTATTTAATCTCATGGTCCTTAAACTGACTTTTTGTAGAAATGTGATCATTCCTCCCAACCCCCCCCCTTCCAGCTCCCCCACAGTGGCTGACCTGAAAGGTTTGAGGATTCTAAAGGCTTTGAGGCCTCTCTTACAAACGGGGAAAGAGTTGTAAATGTGGTTAAGACTGAAATGCGGGAATGTTCCTTTTCCAACCTATATTATATGGTGTTTTGCTAGGAATCGTAAACTTGGAGTTTGAGTGCTACCTCTCAGTTGGAATGTCCCCGCATTGCCCCGTTTACCCTTTGCATGTTCTCTAACATTTGTGGCATTGTTTTATCTCCCTAGCCAGTGACTCATAATTAAGGAAGTCAAAACTGTGCAATTAACACAAACCCTCCTTACTTGCCCTCTTCACCTCTGCCCCCCACCCAAGTCCTAGACACGAACACCAGCCTGACATTTTCTGCAAGTCTTTGGAAACTTTGATGTGCTTTGATAGGACAAAGCAGCCAGTTATCATCACCATTGCCTGGTTCCACTTGTTTCACCCCAATGTCTGTGAGAATCTTCTCAAAAAAAAAAAAAAAAAAAAAAAAAAAAGAAGAAGAAAAGAAAATCCCACCCCTAAACGTGCAGTCTGCCCACAGGAAGTGATTCACCGTGCTCTATTCATGCAAACCTGATGGGGCAGGAGGTGGGAGGCTGGGAACCAGGTCTGGGAAAAGACGGCCTAAAGAGGATACTCAGACCTTAATGGTTTCTGCTTTGTGGAAGAAAGTGAAAAACAGAATGACTAAGAGTCCTGTAATAAGAATTGTTTGTTTAATGAAGTGAGCTAATACTGAAGTTCACTGGCAGATAAGACAAGAGAAATAGCAGTTGTCAGGGGAGGTGACTTTCTGGTACCCTGCCCTTTTTGTTTTTTAAGGAGCAAAGATATTTCTCAGTCTTTTTTTTTTTTTTTTGGAGAGTGTGTGGAGTGGGGTGGGGGGGGCAGGGAGGCAGGGCGGCAGAGGGAGAAGCAGACTCTGTGCTGAGCAGAGAGCCCACCACGGGGCTCCATCTCAGGACCCCGAGATCATGACCTGAGCCGAAACCAAGAGTCAGACACTTCACTGACTGAGCCACCCAGGCGCCCCTGGTATTTCTCAGTCTTAAGGCATTTATTAGTGGAAGGTCAAGATCTGTATTTCAGCCCCCTGCCCCGCCCCCCAGCCCGCCCCACCTTCTGCAGAGCCCAAGCCAAGATAATTCTCTAATAGTCTCTTTTTCCTTTTCTGTTTGACTTTCCCTCCAAAGTTAGACGTTTGAGGCTCGTAAAAATATTTCTTTCCCTAACTGCTGCTTTTTGTTTCCCCCACCTGGAGCATCACATTGTCAGAGAGAAGGAATCCTTTCTGTTCTGGTTGCTTCTGTCTTGTGGATATAGCCTGGCATTTTATTTTGTTTCCCCCTGAATTGAAAATTCCCAAAAGCAGTTGGGAAATCGAGCCCCTAGGTGTTGGTCACGTACTCGGTCCTGAGGCACAGCAGGGCTGTAGGAGGCCCGAGGCCAGAAGCACCGGGTAGAATGAGAAGAGGTTTCTAAACACACCTGGATTTATGATTCCAGTTCAAGCTCCCTGTATTTTATGAGGTGAGCTTTGGGGGTGGGGGTTGTAATAAAAGCTGGGCTGAAGTGTACTTTCTGCCTAAGCCCATCCGAGCAGTGCTCAGGGCTGTGAGTATCCCGAGTGAACTCTTTAAAAATAAACAGATGATCTTCAGGCTTAATTCCACTCTGAGTGAATGATAACTGGCACAGTGAAATGGCCATCCAGAAAGTTCTGTGAAGCTTGGGAACTCTTCTTTCCCCTCCCCCAGAACCAGAGACCAACCCAGGTCTTTGGCGTCTTCCATCTGTGCCCTGAAGTCTCTCTGGTCCTGCTGATACTCAAGGAAAAGCAGCCTCCATCAAGCTGGTGCTTGGAGGGGGAAAAAAAAAAAGTTTTCAAACACCAAAGCTGTTAAATAGAAAGATTTCAAAAACAACTCCTCCTCCTTTGAGATTTAAGGACTTTCTTTGCATGGGGGAGGGGAGAGGACAAGGACAGTTGTCTCACCAGAGCCCAAGGAGAGTCTGATAATTCTAACACCATGAACACTGTTTTGAGATCATAGGGAACTGGGTTTGGAGTGTAACACCACATTCAAGGCCAGGAACTGCTGTTTGCTGCTCTGGGCGAGTCCCCCAACATCCCATGAATCTTTTACCAGGAAAGTGAGAGTGAGGATACCCACCACACAGGACCCCTGAATCCAGGGAGATCACACGGAAGAAGCGCCAGGTAAACGCCTGCTCTGAGGTAGAAATTGCTTCTGTCCCTCACCCCTGACCTGGGCCAGAGCATTCCTGTAAGCCACAGGTTCCCTAGGGACCCAGGGGGGTGAATTTGCCCCCAAGGGGACATTGGGCAATATCTGGAGACACTTGGTTATCACAGCTGGGGTTGGGAGTGTCGTCTATGGGCAGAGGCCAGGAATGTGCCTGAACACCCGTACAGAGCAGAGAACAGCCCCCGCCCCCAGAGAATCATCTGGCCCCACACATGGGGAGAGCTGAGGTTCATCGACAGTGGGGCTCGCTTTATAGCTGCCTGTGGAAAAGTTCTTGGTGTACGTGTGCTTACAGATGATCATAATTAAGCCGAGCTTTCCCCACACGCCAGCCTCGTGTGGTTTGTTTCTTTTCCCAGGAAGTATGCATTCTTTGCTCACCCCTGGCCCCTGGGGAGGAAGGAAGCCCCGAGGTCCCCATGATCTTCCTGTGTTTCCCATCAGGTCCAGCCCCTTGCAGACGGCAGGGCAAGGGGTTCCTCCCTTGAGGGTCTGTCCAGGGGGCTCTTTCGACCTCTGGGGCTCACTCTCAGGGCTCATCTGCCTGGGGTCCTCGTTCTGGACCTGAGCAGCCTGCCCTGGAAGGCTAGCAGGGAGAGGGGGCCCTGTATATGGGGCGGAGGAGTGAAGAGTGAAGGCTACTCACTGCTCTGGGCCAAAGCACAGGGGGCCTCGACATGTGACTTTATGGGGTGGTCACCACATTTGGCAGCCCGACGCACCGAATGTCATCCATTTGCAAGTTCCGATGGAAATTGAGTTGTCCTCGGTGGTCGTGGGATCGAGGGTTGTGAAATCCTGTGTTGGGCTCCTCCCAGGCCAGTCTAAACTGGAACATTGAAAAACGGGCTTCTACTTTCAGAACTTGCTGAGAACACACGAAACTGGGCGAGAGCGTGTGGTTCGTGCGGCAGAGCTCATAATGAAACCTCAGTTATCCAGAACCCCCCACCCCACCCCGGCACGCACTTCACCTAGCCAGCTTCCTTCTTGATGGCACCAGATGACAAGAACAGGCTGATGTTGGAGATGTCTTTTTTTTTCTTTAAACTCCAACCACCCAAGACAACTTTGCAAGTGTCCGGGAACAGCGTATTTGGTGGACAGCTCGATTTGTTTGTAACTTTTCTACGTTCGTGGGATTTCAAGCCTCCGCAAGTTGCAGCAATAGGACAGGAAGTGGAGTCTATATCCTTCACCAGAGTCGGTCAGGGCTCAGTCCCGTGTCTGAACGTCAGTCTTCCCAAAGAGGGAGACCTTCAGGCCCCTTCAGATGCAGTACAACAAAGAAAAACAGCAGTTCACTGTACTGGAACTCCCAAGGCGAGAAAGCAGACTCCTACACGTTACAGACTTCATCACACATTAGCAGGGAGCCTGGCTCCAGGGAAACCCTGCTTGGGGGAGGGGGGAGCCTCCCCCTCCCTCTCTGTTTATTTGCTGGGCGGCCTGGAGGTGCTTAATCCATCATTCTGTTTCCTCAGCCACCAAAGGAAGGGATTGGGCAAGATTACTCTCAAGCCCCAACTGTGGGTGGTTCTCCATAGTGGCTTTTCAGGCAGACGTTGACTTAACCAGAGCCTCAGCTGACTGGGGACACTTTGTGCCCTGAATGCTGGGCCTCTGTGGTTTGTCCCCCACAGCCAGGAGACTCGGCACAACCCCCCCCCCCCCAGCAGAAATTCTGCCCAGAACAAAGGATGTTTGGTTTTTAGCTGTGTTCACCGAAGGGCATGGATCCTGGGTGAACCCCCAGATCCGTTGACCGTCTCAGCAGGAGTGTTTTCTGGGCTTTTCGCATTTGCTATTCCATCATATCGTTTCCTGGGCTGTCGGTGGCACGGAAGAGAGGAAGCCACGTTCTGATGTGGGCATGGTAAGGAGTGGCAGAGAACGAGGGCCCTCGGGCAGACCACTCTGGCCCAAAGGCCGAACAGAACTAGTGCTCGGGGCCTACAGTCTCCAGAACTTTTTCCGCCTTCTTACATGGTCTGCTGAGTGAGCGCCTAACCCAAACCCGACGTCACTCAAACCTTGCTTTTATTTTGTACCAAGAAAACAAAACAAAACAAAAAAACCCCATAGACTGCAAAGCTCAAGAAAAGTGTAAAGATCGTATTGCACGCGAGTGGACCCATGGATCGTCGCTGGCGGGATGGTTGTCCAAGGAGGGGAGGCGAGGCCTCACGCCACTAGCGTGGGAGGCAAATGCAGCACACGTTCCGAGCACACGGGCTGGACCAATCTGCCTCAGCATCTGTGTTCAGGGAAGTGCGGTGCGGGTGTGGGTTTGTGGTAGCAGCTGGTAACCCCAAGATGGGAAATAACCCCTTTCTCTTATGTTATGATACAGCTGATATTAGGGGGGAAATGTAAAGGTACAGAATAAACTGAGATGAAGTGGACACCAAAGATTTGGGTTCGGGGTTAATGTGTTAGTTGAACCACTTCAAAAAATGAGCGGTAGTTGAGAAATTGTGGGAAGTTCCCATTTAATACAGATCGACTCTGAAAGCCTGTAGGTAGGTTGTCCTCCAAAAACAAAACTAAGTCCTTCTGAAATGGTTACGTCTCATCTCCGTGTCCATTTCAAGGTCAGAAAATAGCCGCGATGCCCCATTTAGAGTTAGGGAAAAGAGGGTCACATAGTCTGACTTCACTTTATATTAGCCCTGGGCCTTAGCCAAGCTGGGAAACCTCGTCAGTGCTCTTTCTCCAACAGGATGTGAGGATAATGATACTTGCAAGTTTATCTGGAAGACGGGTGGTGGCATGTCAGTCAGCTAGTGTTGGGTAACACACACCCCCGAATCTCAGCAGCTTCAAACAGCCATTTTGGGGCTGACTCGGGCTTCCGTGCCTCGCCCGGGCTTGGCGCCTGGTGCAGGTCTGGCTCCGCCGGCTTCCCCTGTGTTCGATCCTGGGCGCCAGTGGAGGGGCGGCAGCTTCTCTGGGGAAGCTCTTCTCGAAGTGATGTGAGAGGACAAGCAGAAACACACAATGGCTCTTGACCTTTTTGTGCGCGTTCCCTGGGCCAAAGCGAGTCGATAGCCTAGCCCAAGGTCAAGGGCCTAGGAAGTACACCGCAGCCGTGGTAGGAGGGGCAGGGGAGCCATCCAGCTAAGGTCATGGATGCAGAGAAGGCGACTGATTCAATCCGCCACCGTTGAGAGACCAGCACCGTGCCTGACACACAGTAGTAGGAATAACTTCTGGCATTATTGTTACTAGTAGTACTCAGTAAGCACGTCGAAAAGGAAAGCTTATCTCTGAAAGAAGCTAGAAAGGTTAGTATCACGTGTGTTCGATAACATCGGTTTCGACTGAAATAGGATGGTGTTGACAAATTCGCTCTGTGTTCGCTCTTCGGCTCCTGCCCGGCACGTGGGAGGAGTTCGGTCAGTATTTGCTGGTTGGTAAGAGGCCTGTTTCCCTGACAGGCCTGCAGTGTGGGACAGCAGCAGCAGCCCTGTTTACCCTCCCTCTTCTCCGCTTCTCTGCGCTGGCCTGGGGTTGAATCCCGGGCCTGCCCTGCGCGCTTACAGGACTCGGGCAAGCCCCTTCAGTTCTCTGAGCTAGGTGGACGCAGCGTAGACGGGGGTGGTGCCATATTTTGTATTCTCAGGTAGTAGCACCGTGCCTGGCTCGTGGCTCATGCCGAATAGATCTTGCGTGTTTCTGGAACGTATGTGCTCTGCTTCCAGTCTTCTGCCGGACCCCCATGTCCAAATCCTCCGGTACTTCATGCTGGCCCCCGGGTGGCTGTGGGTCGCAGATCACTGGTAATGGAGGGTGGGAATGACCTGTGGCAGGCGGCAGGTCCGGCCCCACCCTGTCCCCCGGGAGTGCTCTGGCCGGCTCTGTGTTACCGTCGGCCCTGGGCTCTGGCACGGCCACATCCTTGGCCGTGGCTCCCACCACCATTTTGGGACACTTTACGGGTCCCACTTGGAGCCAATGGGAGGAAACCTAATTTCCTGCCACAGGAAATGGTTCGGCTGGTGAAGAACATATTTAAGGATTAAAACCTCTGTCAGAGGAGCTGGAGAGGGTTGCTGGAGAAAGACTTGGAGGTCTCTCATCGGGAAGCCACTGGGTGTGGGAAGAGATCTCCGTCTTGAACGGGGAGGAGGCCCAGAGGCCGGTTCCTGGGACTGTGCGCTCAGTCCCAGCCACTGGTTTGGGCTGCACGGAAGGGCTGGCTCAGGGAGCAGAGTGGGTCACATATAGACCCTCTTCTGCCACGGAGCGTGTTCATGGTAACGTCGGCTCAGAACTAAGACCTGTTTATTGGACTTACTTAACATGGGCCCGGTGCCCTGGGAGCTTGGGAGGGTGTGTACTGGACACATCAGCTGCGTTAGATGCAGCAGCCGGAGCCCCTGATTCGCTATTCCCGCTGTGGTAAGCATCGGCGAGGATTTCGAGTGGGACGGAGGGAATGAGAGGGAACATCGCCAGGGCTGGCTCTGGGCAGCCCGGACTCCGCACCAACAGGAGTACTTGCTGATGCACGAGAAGAAGGGAATGGCCCCGAAGCAGGGGCATGGACCAGATGACTTCTGGAAAATCCTGCCAAGCCAGGCTGGTGGTCACATGCTCGTGAGCTGGAGAGCGTGACCGTCTCCCTGCCATCGGGGCCCAGCCTGGCAGCTGAGAGGACTGTCTTTAGCCGCAGCCCGACGCAGACTGCTGTGTGATCCCAGGCCAGGAGCCTGGCGTCTCGGACATACCAGCGTACCGTCCTCACAGGCCTTGCCCCCCCAACCCCAACACTGTTGCAGGGGCTGCTCTGAGCAGAGGAGCACAGAAGCCTGCAGACATCAGGAGCACCAGGCCAACCGAAGCCTCCCTGTGGCCGGCGTGGCCGTGCACCCCGATGTCCGAGCCAGGGAGGGGGCTGGGGTTTCTGAGCTCCCTCCTGTGCACCTTACTTGACCAGGTGCTGTCCCGGTGATGGAGGTAATAAGAACCATAAACGATAGTGACAGTAGGAAACAAGGATTGTTTCCAGCTCTCTGCCGAAGGCCTTCCGACCGAGGATCCCGGGTCTTCCCAGCAGTCGAATGAAGGGGCTTACATTTCAGATGGCAAAACAATTAAGACCAAGGCCTGAGGCAGTTTGATGAAGTTGATACGGTTCTCGAGCACGGTCAGTCTTTGAACCCAGGTTTATCCAAGTCCAAAGCCCCAAAGCTCTTGCTTTTCTTTCTTTTTTTGAATAATAGTGTAATCGGCGTACAACAAACTGCACATATGTAAAGTGAACAGTTTGGGAAACGTTGCCATCTGTCTACACCTGTGACGCCACCCTTGCTGTGGAAATTGTCTCCATAGCCTTTAACCCCGAATCTGCCCCCATCCGCATCCCCTCACCCTACCCCCAGGTAACCTCGGACCTGCTGTCGCCCTAGGGAAGTTTGTGTTTTTCCTTTAAGTTGCTCCGTAATGTGACAGAAACAGCATCCTGTCTGACTTCTTTCGCTCGGCCTGACGGTTTCTGGATTCGTCCGTGTCGCGTGTACCAGCAGGTCATTCGTCGTTACTGCTGAGTAGTGTTCCTTTGCGTGGCTCGACCCCGCTTTGTCCGTTCACCTGCTGAGAAACACTGGGTGATTTCCGGTTCGGGGCTGTTACTGGTAAAGCTGCCATGAACGTTCGCACACGAGTCCCCTCCCCTCTCTTGGGGAAGCGCTCCGTGGGATGGCTGGGTCACGTGGGAGGGTTAGGTTTTGAACTTTTTAAGAACTGTGTTGAACTTCCAGACTGTTCTCCCGAGGTAGTTACACCATTATACGTGCCCACCGGCGACGTCTGAAGTTCGGGGCGCTCCCTGCCCTCACCAGCGTGTGGCACGGCCCGTAACTGCAGCCGTTCGAACAATTATGAAGCGGTGTCTCCTCGTGGTTTCAGCCTGCGCCTCCCTAATGACTAGTGGTGTCGAGCCTTATGTCATATCCCTCGTTTACCATCTTTATCTTTTCGCGGAGCGTCTGTTCAAATCCTTTACCTGTTTCTTTGTTTTTGTTTTTATAGTCGGGTTGGTTGTTTTCTTAAAACTGAGTTTTTGGGGTTCTCGATGCATTCCAGAAGCAGGTCCTTTATCAGATGGAGGCTCTGCGGATATTTTCTTCCAACTTGTGGCTTTTTCTTCTCTTAACGATGTCGTTCAAAGACCAGGAGCTTACATTTGGATGAAAGTCCGACTGGCCAACTTTCTTTCTTAGCAGAATGTGTGTCTAACGTGGTATCTAAGGCACGTGTGCCCGGCCCAAGGCCACAAAGATTCCTTCTTGCAGTCGTAGTTTCAGGCTCTGTATTAGGACCCATTTCCATTATTTTTGGAGAGGGTGCAAGGTGTAGGTTGAAGGTCATTTGTCTTGCATATGGATATCTAGTCGTCCTGGCAACGTCTGTGGACCAATCCCTCCTCTCCTAAATTCTCTTTGGTCCTTTGTTGAACATCAGCTGTTCGTATACCCGTGACTATTTCGGGGCTCCGTTAGGCTCCATTGGTGTGTTTCTCGGGGGTTTTGCTGTTACCACGCTGCCCTGGGTACTGGGCTTCCCTTGATTTTTTAAAAACTGAATTGATAAATCATGTGTATAGTTGAAAGACTCAAGTCTCTCCAGAATTTTTAACTTATTTTTATTTAGTTATTATTATGCTATTTTATTTCCAAGTTTTTGGGTTTTTTTTTGTTTTTGTTTTTGAGAAGTGGAGAGAGGGCAGGGGTGAGGGGAGGGGCAGAGGGAGAGAGAGAATCCCGTCAGACTCCATGCCCAGCACAGAGCCCCACACGGGGCTCCATCCCACAACCCATGAGATCATGACCTGAGCCGAAATCAAGAGTCACACGCTTAACCAACTGAGCCACCCAGGCGCCCCTCTAAGTGTTTTTTATAATACTTTGTAAATGTTCCGGGTTTAGGATTGCAATATCTTGTCTCCCTGAGAGTAGTTTTTGTTTCATTTTCTTTGAAAGTTTCTCTGCTCCCTGCATTGTCTGAGACTTCCTTCTTCTCCCCCACTTATTTCGGTCCCCGTGCCCTTTGTTAGAGGCTTTCTTTAAATGGCTGAGGATTCTGGCTGTGTGTTCGTATTTACGAGTGAAGCCGTACAAAGCAGACTGAATGCTCTGTGTTTGGTATTGGCAGGTGAACCTCCCTGTAGGGTGAGCTGGCAGGAACAAGGCCATTTTGTTGGGGGCTCCCCAAATGTCAGGATTGCGTGTCTTATGGGCTGAGCTGTTTAATTTCTCCAGGTTGGGAGCGGGGGACTTGCGCCCGCCTGTCACTGTCCTGGGTACCGAGTGAGCAAGAGATGGTTCACAGCATCCTGTTTCCAGCCCTCGCCGGACCCTACCTGTGCCCTCGGGGTCCCATGAGGAGCCCTGCACTCCGGTTCATTTTCTGCAGTGAGCAGACCTGTCTCTCACAGGACTGGGGAGGTCCTGCTTGAGGGGCTCGGGGAGGAAAGCTGATCTGACCGGCTCTTCCATAGACTTTCAACCCACCCTCCTGTGTTCAGGATCTTGAGAAGTGCCTGGTGCCTCCAATTCCTGAGTCTTTGCCAGGTTTGGAGGCACAAATGGGATCACTTTTGTCGGCTTCCACTGAAAGGTGGCTTGGTTTCCACTCACTCCACTCTGACGTCTGTTCCCATTTGGCTACCTTTCCGTGTTTGTCTGCTCGCTTCTCCTACTTGTTATCTCGGGCAGGACAGGGATAGACGCATCCCTTCAGTTGTATTTGATGGAAGGACATTTCTTACTGCCCTCCTCCCCTCCCTCCTCCCCTCCCCCTTCATCTGTGCCTCACCCCTCCCTTTTTCCTCTCTTCCTTCTCTCCACTACCTTCTTCTACCCACTCTCATACCCCCTCCCCTTTACTCTCTGTCCCCCTTTCTCCCCCTTCCTTCCTCTCTGCCTGGAACCTTCTATGCCATAATTCTTTGGGGAGACAGCCAAGCACTCTATCCCCAAGAGGAAACAGCCCATGAAATGCAGAAAGGAATGGATGAGGAATTGGCAAACTGAAGTTCTCAGCCTACAGATGCAATACATCTGTCCCCCTCTGCCACCCCAGTGCCCCTTCCCATCCCTCAACTGCAAAAACCCATAGCGACGCCGTCACAGCCCACCTCATGTGCAGACCTTGGCCCCATCACCCGTATCGTGTCAGAGCTGCATGTCTGTGTGGCTGTCCCATGTTTGCCCACTCCGTGCCCTTCTGCCCCTTGCAGGCCCCCAAGCAGGTGTGAGGTCCTGGGTCCACTCCAATCTCTGTGAAGTGCCCGGCTCGAGAGTCCTGGTTCTGGGGGTTTCCGATGTTGGGGCTGTGTGTGAGGGTCCCCCCTCATCAGGAGTGCCCAGAGCATCCTGTCCACTCCCCCTTCCCTTCCTAAAGGCTCCTGCCGCTGGGTATAGAGCTGTCGGGAGCTCGGCCTTGCACTTACTCTCTTGGCATGTCTGCCCCATGGAAACTGAGACGCTTCTCTTGTGTTGTCCTTCACTGCCCCTGCTCTTGCCCTGTATTATTGTGATTTTTTAAAACCAGAGGGTCACCCCCTTCGATCAGCCCGGTGGGGGGGGGAGAGGGAGCCCCCCCATAGCCTCAGTCCCACCTGAGCCTTTCTCCAGGGCCTCCCCCTGAAGAGGCCGCTACAGTGTCCAGCTGGCTGACGGTGGCCTCACCTGCAGGCACTCGGTGGCTTTGCAAGAGAATGGGAGCAGTTGAGTAATCCTGTCCCCACTCCTCCCTTCCCACCCTCCCTTTCTCTCCTCCTCGGCCGGATAACTCACCCCATTGACCCAGGGCTGCTGTCCAGGGGAGCAGTCACTCTGGCTGGGTGATGCTTCACAAAGGGCTTCCGGTGGGCACTGAGCTGGGGGGGGGGGTGGGATTTTGCACTTTCCAGATGAAGTAGCTGAGGGTCCCAGAGACCTCATAACTTGCCCAGGGTCTCCCAGCTGGGGGAGGAGAACCTCTTCTTGACCCCAGGCCGCATGACTCCACATCCTGTAGTCCTCCATCTCTGCCTGGTGGGGGGGGGGGGTGAGTCCCAGGCTGTCCTCTCTTGCTCTGCCTGGTAATTACTGTTTTTTGGCTGGAGGGGCTCCTTGGTTCAGGGCCCCACGGGAGGGAGGTAATTACATCCTTGGAGATGCCCTTCGTCAGCAGCTCCCTGTCAATCTCTGTAACTAAGTCTTGCGCTGACCTTTGTCCCCTCCCCATTCCCAGGCCAGGGGCTTAAAGAGTTGATTGGATTTCTGCGTCTTTCTCTTGGGTTGGTGCTTCTGGTTGCATCTGGCTAGGCCCTCCCTCCCAGAGCGCCCATGGATTCTGTTTATTCAGCAAATGGGTGCCCTCAATCCTGGGTGGGGGCCGAGGGGAGGGAGAGCTTGCGAATGCTTCTCCACTGGCCGCACCCAGCTATTAAGAAAAGCTGCACCCACTGACCAGACGGAACCAGCCTGGCCATTCTTGTAGGCAGAGTCGGCCCGCCGTTGGGCACCTCTTTATTCACGTGCACCTCCACTCACTGTCCACCCCCACGGCCCCCAGTCTTGTCCGGGCTGCCAGGAGTCTCACGCGGCTGGTCTCGTGCATGGACACGTGCACACACACTCCACTGAAACATCTCGGGGACTCCCTATGGCTTTTAGGAAAAAGGCAGAACCTTTTATCCTGTATCCCAAGGCCTTGCAGAGTCAACCCTGCCCTCTCCCCTGCCCGTTCTCCTGCCTCATCTCATAACCAGTTCTTTCCCTCTCTCCTCTCCACTCACTCTGGCCTTCCTTCTGTTCTTCCTCCTTACCATATTTTCCACTGTTCACAGGGCCTTTGCACATGACCTTCCCCCTGCATGGAACGCCCTCCTCCCATGTGCCTTTGTCTGGTTAGTTCTTACTTGTCCTTTAGACTTTCAGGCCAGCCATCACCACCTCCGAGGTGCCCTGTCCAGCCCTTCGGTAAAGCAAGGTCCCCAGTGTCATGTGGTTCCCTGCGCTTTTCCTTCCGAATACTTGCATAGTTTGTGATTGTAGCTGTGTGTGATGGTGTTATTAATATCGGTCTTGTCTGTTGGACTGGAAGCTCCATGGGAGCAGGGACCACTCTGTGACCTGTTTGACTATGACATCTCATCCCTCTCCACCGTGTCCCTCGTGCCACACATAGCAGGAGCTCACAAAAGATTTATTAAATAAAGAATTGTGTGAACAGGATCTCCTCACCTGTCTGACACTGGACGTCGTCTTCAGAAGCCTCCCACCTCCCTACCTGAGTCTTGGCGAGAGTGCATCTGCCACCGCTGAGGTCCCAGCGGTCAGGCCCTGTACCCCGCTCCGCCTTTCTTCTCATGCACCTCACCTGGGGGGTTTATAAAGAGGAAGATTCTGATTTAGTAGGTTGGGGAAGCCTCTGAGATTCTTCCTTTTTAGCAAACTTCCGCGGACCCGTGCTGCTGGTCAGGGACTGCATTTGGCCTGGCCTGAGAGGTGGGGGTGCCAGGTCACAGCGGCTCTGAGCCCAGGCCACCACAGAAGACACTGCACAGGGGCAGGGCCCCGTCCTGGGCTGCGGTGTTGGCCCAGCCAGGCTGGGGACAGTTGCAGAACTCAGCCTGGCCTCGAGTTGGAGGCTCTGTTCCTCCTTAGCTCCCGCACCACCCATCAGGCCTTGGCTCTGAACTAGGAGCGCGCCGTGGACGGGGGTACCTGGGTGACCCCCTCAACCGGAAAGGGATTCCTGAGAGGGTGGCACTGTAGGCTCTTAGCAGGTACAGTTCCCTTCAGTTGCCCTCTTTCCCTCCCTGCCTCGTCACAAATACCAACTAAAGGGGACAGGGCTTTTTCTCGTTTTCGGGTGGGGGGAGGGGCCGAGCGAGTGCTGGGAGGGGTTAGATGCGGCCCCGCTTTGTCACTTCACAGATTCGCTGGGGTCCTCAAGAACTCACGTTTTCTTTGCTCAGCCCTGACCCCCTCGGCACGCCTCGGCCTGGCCCGTGGACCTTTTCAGAGCATGAGTCAAGTGCCATTCCCTTCCTATGGGGGGTCGAGGGCTGGTGAACCCACCCCGGGGCCTGGCGCGGTCAAGGTCCACCCTGCACGCCCGGGGAGGCCCTTGGCCTTCCTTAGTGGGCCTCTGCATTCCTCTCCTGGGATCCCTGCCAGCCCTCGCAGGAGTTGCTGACCCTGGGCCCTGAGCGGCTCAGAGAAGTGAGGGGTGGGGGTGGCCTCCCTGAGGCTGTGCGGGGAGCTCACCGCAGGCAGCCGTGGGGCCCATCCCAGGGAGAACGCCAGCCAAATGCACTCCACTGTTCCTTTTCACCCCGCCCCGTCCTGACAGGTCCCTGGATGGCCGCCTGCAGGTGTCCCACCGGAAGGGGCTCCCCCATGTCATCTACTGCCGTCTGTGGCGATGGCCGGACCTGCACAGCCACCATGAGCTGCGGGCCATGGAGCTGTGTGAGTTCGCCTTCAACATGAAGAAGGACGAGGTCTGCGTGAATCCCTACCACTATCAGAGGGTAGAGACCCCAGGTAGGTGCCGCCTCTCCCTGGGGGTGGGGGGGGTCTGCAGCCACCGGCTGTCCTCTCCTCCCCCTTCCCAGGGAGGGAGGGTCCGCCCTACGTGTGTGCCGTGCTTGGAGGGCTTTGGTGCCAGCCCGGCCTTGACACTGACCCGCCTCTGCTCTTGCGGACAGTTCTACCTCCTGTGCTGGTCCCACGCCACACAGAGATCCCGGCCGAGTTCCCCCCGCTGGACGACTACAGCCATTCCATCCCCGAGAACACTAACTTCCCCGCGGGCATCGAGCCCCAGAGCAATATTCCAGGTAGGTGCCGGCGGCCCCGACACCGGTCCCCCCGCGGCTCTCCTGGCCCTCCTGGGCCCCGTCCTCCCTCTGCACACAGCGCTGGCCCGGGGGCCCCTGACTCAGAACCGCACACCCGCCGGGAGAGGACCCGTGGCCTTGGCTCCCCGCTCACTAATGATGCTTTTCTTGGCACGGAGGAGCGGCGGCGTGACCCTTCCGCCTGGGCTCGGGGCAGGCATTTATTTTGGAAGCGGAAATAGCAGCGCTGTGTTTCTCTCACCGCCCTCGCGGCCGAGGCTGGAGTTGGGGCAGGATCCCCCGACGGTCTGGGGGCCTGCAGAGCCGTGGGGGAGTCCTGGGGGAGCCGAGGGCCGGGCAGCCGGTGCAGAGAACCAGCCCCTAAGTAAGTAAGCCTGGTTGGGGGGCTGCAGCCTGGGTGGGAGCCGAGGCCCCCGTGGAGTTCTTACTGCCCGGGGAGAAAGCGGGCTCAGCTGTCAAGAGTGCAAATGTTTTTAGAAGCCCCTCATTTACATGCAAATAATGTGTGAATCACCAGCACTGGGGCGTCCAGGAAAACTGCTTGGCGGCGCTTGGGCTGGTCCCAGCGGCAGGAATCCTGCCGCCTGCCTTTCCGAGAGCGCTTTGATTTGGACGAGCCTCTCCCCCTGAGTGAGTTGGCCGTGCTGAGGTTAACCACGGGCCTGTGCACAGGGCCAGAGCGTTGGGAGAGACCCCTCTCCAGACCCAGCCTTCCCAGGTTCTTCACGGGTGGCGCTGGTCCCTGGGGGTAGGTCCCAGTGTTGGCTGAGCAAACCTAGGAGACCTAAGTCACCGTCCGGGGTCATTCAGAGAGATCACAGTTGTTGCTGTCATTGAGCTTGCGGCCCCCTGGGGAAGCCAAGATGTCCCCTAAAGGGACGACAAAAACAAGGTGTCCGTGCAGGAGGAGATAGCAGAGCCCGAGGCGGCATGAGGCAGTTGTCCTTGGGAAGACAGAGCTGGGCAAGGCTGAGGCAAGTCCATGGCCTCCTCCGAGCGGGGGGGCTCACACCTGACCTTCCAGGGTGGGGAGCAGTTAACCTGGCAGAGGCTCTAGGACCAGGCATGTCAGTCTCGGGAGTCAGGGCCATATGAACAGAGGTGGTCGCCATCCAGCCAACGTCCAGGGACCGAAAGGGCGTGAGGACTGCTGGATCCAGGAGCCGGTGCCCTTGCTCCTCGGGCCAGAGTTCCTCCAGCACCTGCCGCTGGCAGAGTGGCGCAAGCGTGTGATGCGTGCGGCAGGGCTCTCCGAGCCAAACTGTGGAGGCCGGTCGCAAACCACCTTCCTTCTGCTTCGCAGAAACCCCGCCCCCTGGCTACCTGAGTGAAGATGGCGAGACCAGCGATCACCAGATGAACCACAGCATGGACGCAGGTCAGAGCCTTCATCCCAGCCGAGTGCTGCCCGCACTCCCCGCCCCTTCTTCTGTCCCTCTGTCCCTCTCTCCTGCATTTACAGAGCAGCCTCTATGTGCCCGGCACTGTGCCAGGCGCTGGGGATAGAGGAGGGGCCGGAGCTGCTCACAGTGTGGGAGGGAGACAACTGGCAGTTACATGCCTGGACAGACGACGCCCCGTGGCATTGGGCACAGGCAGGGCCGCCCTGACCCTGCCTGGGGAGGAGGGTTTTGGGGCCGGCGGTGCCTCGGCGTAGCTGTCTCTGGAGTTGCGTCTTGGAGATGGCGGTGTCGGCCAAGCCATCGGGGCAGCAAGGGGTATGCTGGGCAGTCGTGGGGCACGTGGGCGGCAGGGCAGCCTGGTGCCTTCTGGGGACGGTGAGCGCTCAGTGCGGCTGGAGAGCGGGGAGACGCAGGAAGACGTCATTCGGGGCTTCCGGCAGAGTCTGTGCCCCGGTGAGGTGCTGCTGGCAGTCGGCTGGTGGGTGGGCTTGATCGCCCAAGATGGTTCAGGAGAGCCGGCACGGAGGCAGGGTCTTTGCCAGGGGAGGCCCTGAAGCTTCTATTTGTGTGTAGTGACCAAACGTGAACTATGTCCTCCTGCCACGAGGGACCCGGCCCCCGTGTCTCCGGCCCCATCTCCAGATGTTCCTGCGTCATTTGTTATGGGACCAGATTGGCTCCAAACCAGCGGCTCCTTGAATTGAACCCCAGCTGCCACATAGAATGTGTGCTCGTTGTGTGTGGTTGGGGGAGGAGGAGGAGCGGGCCGAGCAGCTGTCCCCGTCCCGATGACAGCGGGCATGCCTAGGCCACACGGAGCCGCTGCACGAGGCTGAGCCCCCCGCCCTTGCACACAGCCCAGAGAGGGTGTGTGGTTCCCGCAAGAAGCACGGAGACTTGCCCGTTCGTTGTGAACCTAGTTCCTTGGTACCTAGCCTGTGCGTCGTGGCATGGGGGGGGGGGGGCTTAGCGCACAGCCCCGTGAGTGGCGGACGGCAGAGACCCAGACGGAACGCATCGAAGGGCTTCCTGTCCTCGATGCCAAGCGACCGCTGCAAGCTTGCAGCTCTGAAATGCCGGCGCGGCAAGCTGGCCCGTCAGCAGCATCTCTCCAGGCGCAGCACGGCTTCTCTCCCTTTCTCTCCCCTCCTTGCTGTTCTTCCCATTCGCAGAATGATTACTGCTGTCAAAGAAAACAGACCAAAGGAGAGGGTCCGAGTACAGAATGAGCAGCCAGCCCCCTTTCCCCGCTCAGCTCTCATTTCTCCCAGCCCCCTACCTCCCCTTTCTGCCCCATTCCCTCTGTCCCCCCTTCTTTCTTCCTCTCCCCCCATCAGTGTACCTGCGGAGCCCTGTTGTGGCCATCCGCAATCTGTCAGAGGTGGACATTGGGCTTTAGGGACCCCCAGCCAGTGGGTGGGTGGGTGGGGTCTCCTGCTTATCCTCTGTTCTTGACTCAACGTCGTCCACCTGGAAACCAGTCGAGTTGCTGTCTTGGCTGCTGAGATGTGATAGTGACCCTAGTTGGGGTCCGAGGACCACCTTGTCCAGCCCTGTGGCTTCCCTGACACGCACATGTGCCCTTCCAGGCCAGGCCTTCCTGGGCCTTCTTGATTTGGGCTGCCACCAAACAGGACACCAGCATTTATAGCATGCCTGCTGTGTGCCAGTCACGGCACAGCCATTTGTATACGCACGACCACCCTTCACGTCTATGAATCACAGGGTGGATGCTATTATCCCCATTTTATACCTGAAGGGGGGGGGGAATCAAGGCTTAAAGAGGTGAAACCACTTTGCTAAAATCCCCCAGCTGATATGCGGGTAGCATGCCGGGACTCCGGGGCCAACTCGGAAGCTGTGCCTCTTCTAAGACTCTTCCTCATCCGTTTACGGGTTGGGTTCTGGAGCCCGCGGCTCATCCCTCACCCTCCACGAGGTTACAGCTGAGGTGGGGAGCAGGAGAGACCCCCATTAACAGCTCAAGGCACCTCTGCGGGCGGTCTGGCAGGTCTGGGGGAGTGCGCCCCCCCACAGGGCCGTTCCTGCATAACTGACCCCAGGCCTCTGGTGACGGCACGCAGGGATGAGCCCAGTTCCTCCGTGGAGAGGGGCCGCTTGGAGACCGATGTCATGCGTGTTTTTTTTTTTTTTTTCCCTTGGAGCGAGGGGAGGAGAGAAGGTAGCTGGGGAGGGAGAATTGGGTAGGTTTGGACATTTTCCCACGGGCGGCATCATCCCTCACACGTCGGTCTGGTTGCAGTGTTATGGGATTTCTGAGGCAGCTTGCTGAGTTTCCTGGGACCTAGGGAAGGGGCTAGATTGGGGATGGGCAGCTGTGAGCCTCTCGGTGCAGGAGGGCGAGACTCTGCGGCCGGGACCTTTGAGCGAGGCTGGGCAGAGGGCCTTCCCTGCCTGTCTCGTTTCCCTGGGGGTGTAGCTGCCGGGGAGCCCCATGCCGTGCGCCACGGGCTCGGTCAGGACCCTCACACCAAGTCCTGGGAGAGACCTCTGAGGTGACCCGATGATCTGTGTGTGCCACAGGTAAAGACTGCGACCCAGGGACGGAAAGTCGAGCAGGGACACGGGTCAGGGCTCCTTCTGGGCCTTGAAGGCTCACCCCAGGGTTATCTTCCTGCTCCGTCAAGCTGCCCCCATCTTGATGCAGGCGTTCAGTAATTCGGCTCTCTAAGCCAAGAATGTTCTATTCTCACAACTGTGTCTCACCTCACAGGTTCTCCAAACCTATCCCCGAATCCGATGTCCCCAGCACACAATAATTTGGGTAAGTATCTCCTCATCCCTGGGACCGTCACCCCCCTAGCTGCAGCGCTGGCTGGTGGCCAGTGTGGGGAGGGGGCCCTGACGGCAAGGTTCTCCCCCTCCACCCCCACCATCACCTGAGCTCAACCCATCAGGTTTCTGGTTACAGTGATTCTGGGGTCATCCACAGAACAGGGTAACCTGAGAGCAGCAGTGGCAGGAAAAAGGCGACCATGTGCCGGGTTTGTATTTCCCCTGGGTGGCAGTCAGACGTGAGTGAATGAAAATCCCCCAAACCTTGTGCTCAGGAGCCGAGAAGCTGTAGTCAGCCAAGCGTATGCGTGTGGTTTGATGCAAAGCCACGGGCAGCAGAGGGGACTGCAGCCCCCCGACTTCTGTCGACTGGTTTCAAGAGACACTTCGCATTTCATCCAAGAATTTCATCTCATAATTCTGTACTTTTTGTTTATTTTTTTATAGCTTATTTTTTAAAAAAGATTTTATTTGTCAGACAGAGAGTGAGAGAGAGAGTGCGTGCAGGGGTAGGGGCAGAGGGCGAAGCAGGCTCCCTGCTGAGCAAGGAGCCTGACGCAGAATTCGATCCCAGGACCCCGGGATCATGACCTGAGCCAAAGGCAGATGCTTAACCAACTGAGCCACCCAGGCGTCCCATGTACTTTTTATTTGAAATAACAAGGTACGAGGAAATTGGGGGGGAAAAGCCCAACCGCCCGTCACCTCCCCATCCTCCCACGCCGCGTGTGTGTCTTTACGGTCCTTCTGATGTGTGCGGGTCAGCGTGCGTGTTTGGGCCTCGCCAGCGGCAATCACAGTGTCCGCCCGTCTTTTTCGTTCTTATCCTGTAAACGCCCATGTTTCGATGCCGCCTCTGTCGTCTCGCCCGGTCTCGTGATGAAGCAGCTGGGCCATCACGTCCGCGTGCGCTTGGCTTCTGCGCCCCGGGAGCGCCCCTCAGCTCCCGCGCGGGGCAAACGAAAAGGACACATGAAACAGCCACTCTGTTTTTATTGAGGGAATTTTTGTGTGTGTGTGTGCTGGTCTGGTAGTTTCGGAAAAATGTGAGTTTGATCTCGCCTGGGCCTTGACTGCTGGGGTTTGATTTGTGGCTCAGGAAAAGGAAGAGTTAATATCCAAGCTCAGTGAATCAGAGCGGGTGGGGGTGGGGGGGGTGACCTGGCCTTTATTCCCAGCTGCTTTCAGTCCTTGACTGATAGCATCAGATGAAGAAAAGCATTTGGAACATCGGGAGATGCCTGAAACCCCTTTCATACAGGCTGACAAGTGGGCAGTGTGAAATGTGACTTTTTGGCGAATCTGTTCTAACATCTTTGTAACATAATATCACTGTGAGTGTTGGGCTTTGCAAAGGGAAGGTCACATTCCTGATGTGAAAGGACCGACTGAGTTATTAAAAACAAACTCTGAAGGCTAGAAGCTGTGTTAACACTTGAGAAATTAAAGGCCAGGACTGCGAACTCGACTCTGGGTTTCCAGCTTTTGAGGTTGGCTGGTTTAAATTTCACTTGGGGCCGTTTTGCTTCCCCGCCCCTCGGCCAAGCAGCCCGGGGCAGCCCCTGGTCTTTGAATCCGTGCTGCCTGACTCAGTGGTTCAGAATGAAAGTTGTCCCAGGTGGTAGTTTGCTGGGAATTCCCTTCTAGATCGCGTGCATCAGGACGACAAGATGGGTTTTGAACTTGGACCGGGGGCAGAGGTGTCCCATTGACTCAGTTCTCCTTCCCTGCTGCCCCATTCCTCAGGCCCCTTGTCTGAGGGCCGAGAATTCTTAGGTCATTTCTCCAAGGGAAGGAGTAGCCCCCGAGCCTGGTGGGCGGAGAGTGGGCGCCGTCTGCTGGGAACACCTGAACGGGGCGGGGGGGGGGGGCGAGTCAGCTGATGAGTCAGGGGCAGGACTCGTGGTGAGACATCAGGGCTTCCTCTTTGCTGGACGGGCCCCGGCACCCCCAATTTCACCCCTTCAAAACTACTGGCTTCGTTCCTACCCAGGAAATCTCACCGACCCCTGGCATCCTAGCTGGAGGGGGATGGATGATGGCGATGATAACGGCAAACATTTCTTGACAACTTAGTGTTGTTCGGAGCGCTTCTTGCGTGTTAACCCAGGGTTCACACCGCTGCGTAAGACAGCGGTCTTATAATTTTCCACTTTCCTGATTAGGGGGCCAAGGGATAGAATGGTTCCCTCACTCGTGCCAGGTCGTGCCGTTAGTAAAGGGAGAAGCTTCGAACTCAGGCCGTCGGGACCCAGAGCGGGAGCCCGTCTGCGGCAGGACACGGTCTTCCTGCATCGTTTAGACCAGCGCCCCCATCAGCAGCCCCTCCTCGGACAAAGCTCTAGAAGGGTACTTGTTGAGGGCGGTTCTCGCGTTGGGGAGCCTGGGTGGGAGCGCTGCCCACCAGCCTGTCTCCTCCTTCCTCGTGGATGCCCCAGGCACTTCCTGCCGGTCCGGTGGGGACTCAGGGAGGCGTCACAGACCCCGCCGTCACGATGCTGTGGCCTCGTGGGGCATCGGTAAGGCAGGAGTAAGCGTAATCACACAAACAAGAAGTGTGTGCGGTCGAAGTAGCCGGAGGGTCCAGAGAAGGCAGTGACGGCCCCCCCGGGACCTGCCTCCAGGCCGGCCGGTGTCCCTACGGAATTCATTCGTTCAGTCAGCTCTGCTGTGTTGCTAGTAGGTACTGACGTGGGGCGTCCACGTGGGCATTCACGGTCCGATGGGGGGGCAGGAGGGCTCTGTGTCCCCCGTGAGGCATTATGCCAGGGGCCAAGAGGGCAGGTAGAAGGGGAACCATATAGGCCAAGGAGGAGAGTGCCAGATCATGTAGGAAAACCTCAGAGTCATGGTGACATGTGAGCTGGCCCCAGAAGGACAGGTGGGACACTGGGAGCTGGAGAAGGAGGGAAGGACATTGCCGATAGAAGGGCACGAAAGGGGAGGGTGAGCTCAGAGGACAGCTGCTGTAGCGGTTGGTCGGGATGTGGGGGAGATGAGGCTGACAAGGCTGTGAGGCACTGAGCCAAGAGCCCTGAATGCCACACTCAGTGACTCCCGTCTTGCCTATGAATGAAGTCACTGGAGGAAGGGTGGTTGGTTATCTGATGACAGCTTCATAAAGATTAACCCAGCCGCTGTACAGAAGTTGAAGTCTAGGGGAAATGGCTGGTGGCCAAACCCCACCCCCCAAAATTAAAACCACAACAACAGCCCACCCTTAGGAAGCTGTTAAACTGAAGGAGACCAAGATGGATGCTTTGGAGAGATGGCAGTGGGGCTGGGAGGGCCGGTGAGAGGGCCGCGGGCCAGTCAGCGGGCGCTTACCGACCAGCTTTACCTGGGGGGATGGTGAGGCAGGACATCCGGGAGCTGGGATGGGCCTGGGGCGGAAGGTGGCAATGAGTTGCCAACGCCTGTGTCCAGGAGGCAGCCGGGCCTTCAGGAGAGACGTGGGGGCGGCCGTGCGACTTGGCAGCCATTAGCCTGCAGGCAGCCTTTCCCAAAGGGGGGTCAGGGCGACGGGGTTTTGTCGTCACCTGAGTCTGGAAAGCCTGTGCCGTAGCTCCCCCAGGGCGCCCAGGGCACTCCCTTGGTAAGGCCTCGAGCCGTCCTGCGGAAGGAGGCCCGTTGGATCGAGCCTTTGCCCACAGATCTGAGCGCCGCTGCAACACTTTACTCCTATAACCTGTCGGCCACCTGTAAGGTCCCTGGAGACGCTGGCAGAGGTCCGGCTGAAGTCCTGGGAGTGGGTGCGCTGGGAGAGAAGGAAAGGCGGCCAGAGAGGGACCGATGGGGCCCCCTGGGAGGGAGGAGGTTGGGGGAGAGACCGAGGGTCGAGGGGAGGGCTGAGCCCAGCAGCCAGAGGGGAGGGAGGCCAGTGGGCAGGCTGGAAGGAGAGGCCTTGAGGTGACATCGGGAGTTCAGGGGCACCCTCGGAGCACTTGGGGGACAGTTGAGGGCTGAGGTCGGGCAGTGGTATGGGCAGGGCAAATAAAAGACAAGATGACGGCAGAGAAGGATGGGGACATCTCAGGACATCTGATTATTTCCTGCAAAGAAATGATGCAGGAAGAGAGAAAACAGAAGACATCTGGCCCGCTCCTAATTTCCTTCCCACTCCAGGCAAGAGACGGAGGCTCCTGCCGCAGTGAGGCCACTTCTGGTGACGTGGGGCGGGGCCCAGATGAACGACTGCACGCCAGCTCAGCTCCTTGTCAGAGGCAGGCTCCGGGGAGACCCGGCAGCTCTGTCCTGCGGGAAAGGGATGTGAGCAGGTGACGTGCCTGCCCTTACACATCGTGCTAGATGAGTCACCTGGGCTTTCCTAAGCATTGAGGTCAAGGATTGAGCCAAATGGAGGGGAAGGAGGAGGGAAATGGAAAGAGGAAAAAGATAAGGAGCTGGACCCTGCTGGTGAGTAAGTTGTTCTTGCCTTAACGGGAGACCTTGGCCTTGACCGAGGGAAAAGCGGTACCAGGCAGTTCCCCGGGGCAGCGGCTGCACTGGAGTTTGATGGGGTGACGGTTTGCAGAGTGCCTCCCGTTGAAGGACCTTCCTTTCCTGCCAGGAGCAAGGGGCAGGGGCGCGGGGCGGCGGGAAGACCGCTGCTTCCCTGAAAGAGGCCGGGCTCCAGGTGTTCGTGCTGCTGCGCGGAGCTCTGGCTAGGGTCTCTTCAGGCTCTGATCTCCTGTGAGCTGCAGAAATGACAGGCGTCCCGACGACACAAGGCAGCCGCCAGCCAGAGGCTCTGGCCTCAGACTTTGCGTCTGGTCTTGGCTGCAGCAGACTGGTCCCTCGCTGAGAGAGCGTGGGCTGCTTTCCCCGCACACCTTGTTGTGTCGTCCTCCTCCTTAATGAGATAGGTTGGAACTGGCGCAGGGACCCCGCCGTCCCTGGCCCGCAGGAACCAACCCTCGGGGACACCGGTGCTCAGATGCACAGAGTGGGGAGGGGATGTTCCGCAGCCACGGCAGCCGGGGCTGAAGGGCTGCAGCCCAGGCAGTGGGAGCGGCAGGGACCGAGCTAGGACCGTGGGGGTACCTGGGACTGGAGTGCCGCGTCTCCAGGACGGGAGGTCATGCCGCCTGCCGCAGGTGAGCAGGGCCCTGGCCCTGGCCCTCATTCGTGTCCTGACCTCTAGCCTTTGCACTTTCAGGGCTTTGCCCGCTCCCCACTTCTGATTCATCGTAGAAAGTGAGCCCCCCCGCCCCCCCCCCCTTTTCCTTTACCGGATTTGAATCTCTTGCACGTGTTTTTAATCGGCATCCCTTAATCCAAGTGTTGCCTTCTGGGTTTTATTCTGTTTTCTTTTCCTTAAACAAAACAGAAAGTCTATGCCAGCTTGGAATAGGGCTTACAACTGAAGCCAGCCAGCGTCGTCAGGCGGGCAGGGGGCCAGCCATGAATTAAGTGCCCCACGCCACTCGAGAAGTCTGGCCGATACGGCACCGGGTGGGGGGGGGCGGGGACGGAGCGCGGCGGGAGCTGGAGGTGCCTGCGTCTGCAACACCTCTGCCCCGGGAAGAGCGAGTAGCACGGACTCTGCAGTCTGGCTGGGAGCAGGGCCGTGTGCACGGGCGGCCTTGGGCACGTGCCATCGTCTAGCACGCCAGGTGTGCCGAGTCTTTGGCCTGGAGAAGCAAAACCGCTGTCAGGGAGGCAAGTGCCCTTAGCCCTCTAGAGTCATCCTCCCAGAGGAGGCTTTCAGTGGCGTGTCTTCGGGTCCTTTGCAAGAAGCAACCTTATGCAAAATCACCTCTGCATTTGTTGGGAGACTTGGGACTCAGGCTGGCTGGCTCGATGCATGTGGGAGAGGTTGCCACCTGATTTCTTAAAAGATTTCTTGTGAGACTTAGGGCCAGGACAAGCTTTGATTCCCCTGCAGAACTTGTAAGCATTGTCTGTCCACAACCAGAGCCATGTAGCATATGATGCTCCCTTTTTGCCTTGTCTGCTAGGAAGCTCAGAACCAAGCCGAGTGCTCTCTTGGTAGCTAAGCTATAATCCATGGTTATCCTGTTTGTACTGTTCTCCCTTCCAGGGTCCTGACTTTTTCTCTTATACTTAATCGTGGTGTGGATAAGTCTTCGGGTGTGGAAAAAAAAATGACACACATGCTATTTAAAAAGAAATTGCCATTCAAGGCAGAACCCAGAAGTGGTGCCCGTAGGGTTTGGTCTGCAGCTCCCCTTGCAGAAGTTCCTGGAGGAAGCAGCTGAGAGGTGCCAGGAGGGACAGAGGTGAAAGGCAGGGCTGGGTTTTAGTTGTTTGTGGAGACTTGTGAGTACGTGGCCGGGGGCACTGCCCCAGGTTGGTTCTGCTTCTGAACACAGGCCGGCTCATCTGAACAGCACTTGGTAAAATGGTACCCTTCAGACTTTGCCTTGGCCTGATGCACTGCTTAACCCCCCCCACCCCCAGTCCCGAAACTAGCATCTCCTTAATTATGTGTCAGCCTCCCGAGTCCAGTGTTTTCCACCACCCTGTCCAGTGTGTATCTGTAAGTTGCAGGGATGTTTGGATAAGGGCTCAGATCTGCTTGGGGGGTCTCTTGGGCGAGGACCCCAAGCCTGTCTCTGATTCTGAGCTGCCTCAAAGCCCACATTTCCCTTGAGTGGTTCTGGCACCATGTTGCCCGATGGGTGGCCTGTGGCTTCTCTTCTTTTGATGGGTAGGCTGTGCCAGGGTTCCTGGGAGCCAAGCTCTCTCTCTCCTGTCTGGACTAAGCCCAGGGGGTGCTGGAAGGCTTTATAATTTGGGGTGAGGACTCTGTTCTGTACTTTGCCAGGGAAGCCAAGGCCAGTGCAGATCAGCCCCAGCTGCCTCTCCAGGCCGACCTGCGCCAGACGCACAGGGACCGAGATGGTCTGCACTAGACGTTTCCCAGTAAAGCTGCGGTGGCAGGCCAGGCCAGCAGAGTCTGCCCCTGGGCAGTGGTGGTCAGCAGCCCCTGCTCAGGACCTCTTGTCTCTGATGCGTTGCCCGACCCCTTTGAGTGCTTGGATTACACTCAAATTTCTTGGCCTTTTTTTTTTTTTTTTTAAAGGTCTCCAAAGCAACATAGCTCACATTTTAGTGACCACATTGTTTAGAATATAGCTTATCTCATTGGAATGTCGAAGCATCGAGCGACGCCAGAGCCGGATGTGGCCTATGTGGCTCAACCCAACCTCCGGAACACAGGCCACAAGCCATGGTCGCCCCGTGCCGTCACTCCTCCCTCCGCTATTAAAAGTAGCTTTGATCCCCTGCCTTCCCTCATCTTCCCTCCCTCTACCCTGGGAAAAGAGGAAAGGGGCAAGGACGCTTTGCCTCCCCCGCCATGGAGGCCAGGACAGGAGCAGGACGTACTCAGGTTCATGTACATCGTCAGTTCTAATCGTCAGCACCCCGTATCGAGTGCTTGATGTGCGCCCCGCGCTCGGCGATTTCTCCCCGTCCCTCCCCGTAAAGAGGGTTCCCCGCCCGGTGGCTGCAGGGGGCGACGTGGCAGCTGACACCCGGGGCTGGGCCGGTTTGCTCGGCCGCCCAGCTGGTCCCTGCCCGAGCGCAGAGTGCGTTCTGGCCGCCAGCCTGGCTAACCCTCCAGGCCGCGGTTTCCCCCCGGGCGCTCTTCTGCGCCTTCGAAGACCGCTGGCTGTGTCTGGAGCCATCAGGTCCTGTCGTGGCCCAGCCAGGAGCAATGGAGGCTTGCCACTGGCCTTTAGCGGTACAGACGAGACATCCTGTAACGGACGAGGCTCTCCTGCCTCGCCCCAGTCAGGGAATCGTTTAGCTGGAGGCGTCGAGGACACCGGCGTGAGGAGGCCGATCTAGGTGTCCCAGCCCTCGAGCCTTCGCTTCTTGGGCGGGTGCTGCGTGCTGGGACGGTACCGAGCTGCGTCTCCTCACGCACGTGGTAGGCGTTCTTCTCCTTAGGTGGGATCGTAGGCACAGGCCCCACAAGCAGATCTGGGCCCTTGGCCCTGCAGGCCCCCCCAGAACAGTTTCTGATCTCTTACTCTGGTGCTCCGCACCTTCTGACGGTCTGGGGAGCCGGTTCCCAGCGGGTTCGCCCTCCAGGCAGTGCGCCGGGGCCTCTGTCCAGGGCTGAGCTGGCACGGAGCCCTGCCGTCGCTCGCACCGACTCCTGCAGATGCGCCCTGCCTCCCCGGGCGGCTCCAAATGTATTTAAGAGCCAGAGCGAGTGATCGGGCTGGAGGCCCAAGGCAGGGAGCAAGCAGGGGCAGGGGGCTCCCTGCTTCTCCACCAAGAAGGTGGACTCAAGGTGGCGGCGAGTGAGATCGGCATGGTACTCCAGCCCACGTGGGAGCTGTGCTGGGCAGGGGGGTGGCTGGAAGGGACTGGACCGGAGTGCTGGGGGTCCTGGTAGCACGTGGCGGCACTGATGCCAGGGAGGAAGGACGAGGGCCTGGCCCTGGGCTGGGCATGGACCGGCCGAGGTGTCAGAGACAATGCAGGGAGGAGGGCGGGGTGCCTGGGCAGGTGCGGACCAGAGCGGCCGGAGGCGACAGGAGCGCGAGGGAGTCCCAGGAAGGGTGGTGGGGGGATCATGAGAGGGGAAACCTCTATTTCAGGGGTTCCCAACTCTTGGGAGAAAGAGAACCAACGTCTCCCAAGATGGCAGTTTTGCTCTGAGGAGCCCTTGGTTGAGACCACAGGACAAACTGAGACTGTTTTAGGTGAGCTTGTGTCTTAGCCACCCTGACAGCACGTGGGGACCTGTGGGAGAGTCTCTGTAAGAAGAGACGTGGGCCCGGTTCACGCTGTAGACCGCGCCTGTGCGGTTGGAGGCCCGGCGCCTTGTGGAGCCCCCCGGGCTGCGCCAGCCTTGTCATTTTACGGGCTCAGAGGGCCTGGGACCAGGCAGAGCTGGAAGCTGAAATCCCTTTCGGAGGCCGAGCTCACCATGGGCTAGTCCGGGAGAGAGGCCGGAGGCAGGGCCGCCCCCAGGCACACGCTGGGCCTGTCCGGCGGGCTTGCCCAGTGCTGGCCGGTGCCCTCCTTGAAGACTGCTTCAAGCCAAGGCCGGCCAGGCAGGACAGGGCCTTTATGAGCTAAGACCAAGTGAACGCGGCAAGGCTGGTGGAAGGCTTTTCCAAACACAAGTTATCGCATTGGATCCTGCAAGTTTAATACAAGGCGTGAGGTTCGGGGAGTAGAACACCCTCTGAGAGGTACAGAAACAGCCTTACGGGGCACCCAGGGGACCTCACTGAGCAGCAGGCGACCTGGGGGCCCCTGACCCAGTAGCCTGGCCTGTCCCCCCAGACCTGCAGCCTGTCACCTACTGCGAGCCGGCCTTCTGGTGCTCCATCTCCTACTATGAGCTGAACCAGCGCGTTGGGGAGACATTCCACGCCTCGCAGCCCTCCATGACCGTGGATGGCTTCACCGACCCCTCCAACTCGGAGCGCTTCTGCCTGGGGCTGCTCTCCAACGTCAACAGGAACGCGGCCGTGGAGCTCACACGGAGGCACATCGGTAAGGGTGCCCCATCTCCCCATTCGCCCCCCGCACACGGTGGTCCCAGCAGCCTCTGCCCAGAACCCACCCACCCACCCACGCTGGGCCGCACCTCCTGCTGGGACCTAGGGGAGGACCCTCTCCCCGGCTAGCCCCCAACCTCTGTATTGCCCTGTTAGGGGCCAGACCAGGAGGGTTCATGTTGCTTGCTTATTCCCATTCGGAAACACAGATTAAGTCTGAAGATGAGAAAGCCACGGAGGAAAATACTCACCTGGGGGGACAAGAATGGCAAATCTATGAAAAGGGCAACGTATGTCATTCTCTTAACATACCCCTAGAGTACTGATAGGTGGATAGGTAGGCACTGTCTGTCTCTAAGGAATGATCTTTTATTTGTTAATTTCATGTACCCAGGCTGCAGCACTGGTGCTGACATTCTGCCCTCTAACACCCAGATCGTGGTCGGAGACCACTTAGTTTATGGAAGAGGGAGCTGTATGTGTGTCACTTGGTTTGCTCATAAAATTATCACGCTAAGGATATTCATAATTTGGGGCTCCCGAGTCCCTCAGAAGGCCACGAAGACGGCGTAACCACCCGGAGCTTGGCTGCACGGCTCCAGGGCAAAGTCCAGAGCTGGGCGGGCGGCAGGGTCTGGTCCTGAGTGAACCCGCGAGCACCCCTGATCTTTTTCCTATTGTATCTTGGGTCTTCATGGAAGATTTCATTTGAGGAGAGGATTTTATGGTTCAGAGAAGAAAAGTTTGGAAGCTGTGGCTCTTGGCCTGGGTGCTCGTTCTCCAGGAATCACCTGATGCCCAGGGGAGAGCGGAGCCTTACAGAGGCCACACCGTGAGTGTGACTTAGGGACAAACAGCCCCTGCCGCTGAGCCCACACCCTCCCATTTGCTTAAAAGAAGATACTGATCCTGGGTGGCAGCCATAGGTGTTTACTTCTTCTCCTTATGCTTTTCTGTATAAAAATAGTTCAAAAATTACCAAAACAGAAGTTTTGTTCCTTTGGTCCGGGTCTTCCCATCTCTGCCTCTGCTCCTGACGGGCAACCCAATGGCTCCTGCTTGTGGACCCCGAGTCTGCCCGCACCCCGCGTGTCTGTGACACCGAGTCTTGTAGCACCAAACCAAGAAGAAAGGGGCGCTGGGGCCACTGTGGGATGAGGAGGTGGGAGAATTCCCAGCAGCCCCCTGGTTTCTCTCCCACTTGACGTTGTGCCTGTAAAACCTGGCTCCGTCTTCCAGCCCCTGGGCCTCTTCCCCAGAAGCAGCAACAGAGGCCTTCCCGTGCAGGAGAAGAGAACATCCCCTGGCTGAGAGAACTCACTGTCAGAGTGTTGACGTAACTGCTTGCTCGGGTTGCAGAGCCAATTTAAAAATAATTTCTGTCCATCTGGAATGGATTTAAGAGATGGAGGAAAAGTGAATGATATAAGCCTATGGAATTTTTAGAAAAATGCAGGAGGGGAGAAGGTACAGGGGGTGGCATTAAGCCATGCCGGTCCTGAAGGGCCCCTGGGACGTCTGCCGCCTCCGGAGGAGCTCCGCAGGTCCGCCGAACGGATTTGTGTAGCGGCGGCCGTAGCGCGGCTCACGCTTAGCGGAGAGGCACGTGTCGTCATCGCCCCATCTTCCACACGCAGAAGCGGAGGCTCAGAGGCTGAGTAACTTGATGGTGGCCGACGGCTCGCCCGTGGCAGAGGCTGTTCGTGGAGACTTAGCCCGTGCCCTCTGCCCTCGTCGTGTGCCACCCCCCGCCCCGGGTCCCCCGTGCGGTTTCAGCTTGTGCTCCGGGTCCTGCGGCACGGCCGGCTGCAGAGGCCACCCTGCGTCCCCGCGAGCGTCGGCCCGAGCCCGGCGCGGCTGACACGGCTCTCTCTAGGGCGCGGCGTGCGGCTGTACTACATCGGAGGCGAGGTCTTCGCCGAGTGTCTCAGCGACAGCGCCATCTTCGTCCAGTCGCCCAACTGTAACCAGCGCTACGGCTGGCACCCGGCCACCGTCTGCAAGATCCCGCCAGGTACGAGCTCTCCCCCCACCCCGGCCTGGCGCGCGCCCCTGACGCCGGAGTTTCTCTTTCCTTCGCGGCGGCGAGTGTATGGCCGACCCGGAGGGGCTGCCCTTGGGCTGCTGCTGGGCCCACCGCCCTCCTGTGCTCTCCTTGACCCTCCGGGGAGCGGACGCAGCCTCTGATGGCTCTGCCTCTGGTCCCTGGGTCGCTGCGCAACTCGGGGCTCGGGCAGGACGCGTTCTTCCTTCATGCCGCAGACTCGCTCGGCGTGTAGGCGCCGTGCCAGGTGCTTGAGGGAGACGGAGGGCTCCGGGAGGCCCTGCTGCTGTCCCCACAGACCTTACGGAGCAGCTGAGCATACAAGACAAAGCCACAGATGGCTGTAATACGAGGAAGGGTACGAAGCACCGAGCTAGCCACGCAGATGAGATGCTCTCGGAGCCAGGGAGGAAAACTCGTTAAACTGTCAGGATGGGTTAGGGAATCGTGGAGAAGGCACGCAGGCCTTGAACGCTGGCTGGCGTTCAGCACAGGGTGACGGTGGGGTGGGGACCTTGAGGGCTTTCCAAGCAGGGGAACGATACAGGCCAAAGCCCGGGGGTGACGGAGGGTAGGGCACATACAGGTGGCGCTCTGGCTGGAGATGCCACGTAAGAGACAGGAAATGTTTAGAAAGCATGCTGGGGCCAGGCCGCAGAAGGACGTGAGGAAGTTCTGCTTTTATTCTGGGGAGCTCTTGTGGGTTTTCAGAGCGGAGCTGATGACTCCCACCTGTCCTCCAAGACAGGGTGTCAGGCTGTAACCCGGGGGATGGCTTGGATAGGGCCACGGCTGCGCAGCAACACGGGCAGAGACAGGTCCCATCCGGGCCTCTGGACTTAGAAACCCAAGGCCGAGCGCCCTTGCCCGAGCCCACTTCTCACAGGCATGCAGCCCCGGCCATGCTGCTGGTGGAGTGTGGGTGTGACCCGCTGGTACTGTGTGTGGCACGTGTTTCCTCGTCTCAGTAGCGGACGACAGCCGAGTGATGGGCTTTGGGCACGGTCAGCTTCAGAACGCGGGTCTGAAAGAACAGCGCTCTACGTTCCCCGCACATCGTGTGCTTGCGTTCACAGAGGACATCTATGGCTTTGCTCTCGGTCCTCTCCAATTATCCTGGCTCCTCACGTGAGGAGAAAGTTCAGAGAGGTTAAGCCACCTGCCCAAAGGCACACAGCTGGTGAGTGGCTGAGCCGGGATGAGCCTCGGACCGTGTGGCCGCCCCGTCTAGTGCCCCTCTGCTTCTTGGCTCAGCTGGGAGCCAGAGCCCACTTGCTGCCCCGTGTCACCACACTTCCCCTAGGAGAAAATGAGAACCGGAAGCTCAGTTGTATTCCTGGCGTCGTGGCCACTCCCTTCCCCTCCCCTCCCCATCGTTTCGGTGAGGGCTGAGTTGGCTGTGGTGCGGTTTGGTAGTTCGTGGACTATCAGAGCCGGGAGGACCTCCGAGGCCAGGCTCTCATTTTACAAAGGAGACCCAGGCTTACGAAGAGAAAGTGACCGGCCCAGAGTCACACAGCTAGATCGGGAGTCCAGTGTTGGCCTGTTAATACACGTCACCTTAGCTCACCTTTTGGGTGTTTCCAGCATGTGCTGTTGTCTTTATTTTTCTGACTGACACATTCCTGGCACTCAGGCGGTAGGACTGCAGGAGACTTATTAGAAACTGTATTTGGGCCTGGCTCTAGTTTCACTGCATGGAGAGTTAGACACACATCTCCACTTTGCTGCAAATGTCACCCTGACCCAGCCCTGTGCCCAAAGGCCCCGATCTCTCGTAGATTCCCCAGGGAAGCCTGGGTGGAAGGTACCCTGGGACCCTCCACGGAGCCTTCTGTTGGAGCGGCAGGCTGAGGAGCCTTCCTACCGGCGCTCCCTCCGTCTACTGTTAAGGGCTCCTGGTCCCGGGGCTGGTCAGCCATGGGCATTCTGGCTTGGGTACCTTCTCTCTCTGGTCCCTGGAGTCCTGTCCTGGCCCTCTTGCCCAGGACGAGGCCCACCTCTCCAAACCCTCTCTCTTGCTGGCCTACTTTACCATCTCCTCAGCATTCCCTGGCTCCGGGAGCTCGGGCTTACAGGCCGGTGTCTCATCCACCCGCGTGTCAGCCGCACCTCTCCACTAAGGTGGGGACGGCTTCGAGGGCCGGGGCCGAGGGGGCCTGTCCCCAGCGTGGTGCTGAGTGCGGAGCGTGGGGCTGGCGCACGGAGTAACTGGGCGCCCCTTGAGCCGGGTGAGGGATGCCGTTCTTCAAGACCCAGGGGTGGCTTCGGCCAGGAGGGGGGCACGGGACACGCAGGCCTCCGTCCCCACGAGCGCCGTTTCTGTTCTCTTGGCAGGGTGCAACCTGAAGATCTTCAACAACCAGGAGTTTGCCGCCCTCCTGGCGCAGTCGGTGAACCAGGGCTTCGAGGCGGTCTACCAGCTGACCCGCATGTGCACCATCCGCATGAGCTTTGTCAAGGGCTGGGGCGCAGAGTACAGGTCAGGCCCGGCGCTGCGGGTCAGGGGGCCCCGACCACACGGGACTCAGCAGAGCAGCCCCCCCTCCCCCCGAGAGGAGCTAGGGAGCCAGGACCAGAGGCCGGGGCCCGGCGGGCCAGGAGGGCCCGAGCCGCACCGGCTGAGGCGGAGCCGGGCACGTCAGTTTCTCAGGCGCCCTAAACACACCACCCTGGGCGGGGCCGCTGGCATCGCCCCCGGTGCGCGGACGGGGGGACCGAGGCCCAGGGAGGGAGAGCGAGTTGCCTGAAGTCACATCGTTGGTGGAAAAGCTGAGCCTAGAAATGTGCCTCTTGGCTGCTGCCTCGTTGTTCGTTTTGGGCAGATGGTTTCAGGACGACCCTCTCCAGGGAGCTGAGTCTCCATCCTGTTGTTCTTTCCTCCTCTGGGGCTCCGCCTCTGACTCCGGTGACCCTGAGGATCTCGGGTATTAAAACCGAGAGGCAGATGGGAGAAGAGAAGATTTGGGTAGTCACAGAGGAACAGAGTTTACTTGCTAAGAAAGGAGTTTTTTTCAGAATTTCAGGTATTGGTTTAAACGTAGCACTGGTCGGGTCTACCTGGCTTGTTCTGTTGAGTCTCTCAGAACATTCTGGTTTGGGCTTAGCGAATCCAGTCCCTTTTCTTTCCACACCTAGACAGGACTGTGCAAGGGCCAGGCCGTGTGCCCCCCCGGCCCCCGCGGCAGACACAGAGGTGCCCACACGTCAGCCGGGGCCAGCGCCTTGCAAGTGACTCCCCCCTTCTCTTCAGTTTTCCAGATGTTTGGAATCCATTTTGTTTTGTAGTCATTCTGCACCCAGGCCAAACCCATTTCAGTATTGGCTCTGGGCCACTGTTTGTAATGAAACCCAGATGAGCATGACTTATGGAAAGTCAGATTCTCATCAGAGGATTTCGGTCCGTAAAGCCCTCTTCTATTTACCGTATTTTAGCTGCTGTTCTGTGTGTCTGCCCCACAGGGCCAGGAAACACAGCACCCTGGTCGGGGGGGGGGGGGGTCTCTGTGAAATCCGGGGTGAGTGACCAACTGAGAAATCAAAGTGGTCAGGCCTCCCAGGAGACCTTACAGCCCAGTTATGACGGCCTGAGATGAGCCCAGGCCCGAAGGCCCAGCCCACGAGAGATTTTAGCCCACCTTTTGGCCGTGGCTGAAATCATTTATGGTACCAAAGTGAAAGGTTATAAAATTAATATTTTTCTTATAGTGGGGAAGGGAAATACTTAGATGGACCCTAATGGAAAAGAGCCCGAGAGAGGTCCTTTTGCTCTTCCTACACCCAGGCTTTAGTCCAGAGGACTGCAGTCAGTCACCACAGGTCAGAGAGGCACCCCAGGGTCCATAAGCCCATCTCGAGACAGGCCAAGCAAGGAGGGCAGGGGCCTCAAGCTAGCAGCCCTCAAGCTGGCACAGCACCATGGCCCTCCAGCCCCAGTGCTGAGAAGAGGCCCCTAAGTGGCAAAAGCCTTCCCCCGGGGGCACTGTGTCACCACGCGGGACATGCTGCCAGCCCGCCGGGTCCTGTGCGGCCCACCACGTCACTGCCACCTGGCAGCCCCGCAGAGCGGCCTAACGGGTGGGTGTGGCCCCTTCCCAGAACAGTCTTGCCCTCCTTCTGCCTCTTGGGCCAAAGAGAGTAAGGTTTCATCCCTCCTGTGAGATGGCCCAAAGCGGGGAGGGCCCTGGGCCCAGGCCTCTCACCTCCAGCTGGCACCGGCACCTCCGGCCTCAGCAGATAGCCTTTGCTCACTGGAGGCCTCTGGGAGCTCGCCTGCGGGCTGCGTCATCAACCAGCCTGAATTTAGACAAAGTGCTTTGGGGAAAAGAAACGTGTGGTGTGCCTTGGTTTTTTCCAGTAATTGTTCCATGGCTCGCTCTGCTCGTAAGATTTTCCAAAATAAGGCCATAGATGGGAATTATATCAGCACATTGGGAACTGATGGCATGTGGACTCTGTCGGTGCTTTGCAAAAAACACCCCTCCATCAGACAGACACACGTCATCGTGGCCTGCCGGGACGGGACCTGGGGCTGGAGATGGGACCCAAGGAGACCTCTGCTCAGGCTGGAAGTTCTTCACTGGGGGGGGGGGGGGCGCTGTCACAGAAACGGGTGGACAAGAGGGATACCCTGGGATTTACCTCCCATGTTTAACCCTTGAAGGGCTATCTCCTTCCCCAGCAAGAGAACCTGATTCACTCAAGGCGCTTCCTGGTTGGAGGAGTGTGGCCTGGCAGTCTGAGCAAGCTAGCGGGACTTCTAGAGCGGGGTGCCACGGACCTCTCTCTGGCTCTGGGGAGAAGACCCTCACCAAAGCAGGAAAAGGTGTTCTGACTTATAATGTGTGTCCTGGCCATTTTTGAAGTCTCCCACCCCACCCCTCTCCCTATGTCTTGCAGGAGACAGACCGTGACCAGCACCCCCTGCTGGATCGAGCTGCACCTGAATGGGCCTTTGCAGTGGCTTGACAAGGTCCTCACCCAGATGGGCTCCCCGAGCATCCGCTGTTCCAGTGTGTCTTAGAGACATTGGGTGTGAAAGGGGGAGGGTGGGGGGAGGGCGGGCTTGGGGGGAAAAGGCCGCATAGGAGGTGGAGAAATCGGAACTCAACTCACTATTGTCAATGAAGAAGGAATTTTTCTCCCTCAGTCAAAGCGGCACCAACCTGTTTTCCAAAACACAAACGCGAACCCAGAGATGGATTTTATGAACAGCTGTGTCTGCCGAACACACGTGCCCTCTGGCCCCCGTGCGAAGGGCAAGCAGGGGCTTCTGCTCTGGCCGCCTGAGCAGACAGGCACCAGCTCCCCACCTGCCCCTCCTCCCAGCCCGCTTCTGTTTCAATGACCGCAACCTGGGATGCCAGCGTCCATCAGGAAACGGCCCTCGGTTCCCGACGGCGCGTGGAACGCCCCGTGGCCGTTCTAGGTAGGGTAGAGCCTGCAGGGGCGGGAGCGAACCTCAGGCCGCGCCCTCCGGCGCTTCTGACAGCCGCGTCACCTGAGCCCCAGCCCGCCAGCAGAGCCTGCACCCCGGGAGCCGGACTGACGTGGGGGGGCGGGGGGCAAGCCCGTCCCCTGTCCTCTCGGAGCACACGGAGTCGCTGTGTTCGAACACGTACCCGGGGACAGTCGGTGAGACACCTTCTCTCAGATGGGTCCTTTCTTGCTCTGAGCGGCTAGGAGGCCTGCGGAGGCTCAGGCTCCCGCATCGTGCCGTTTCTCTTCTCGCGTGAACCTCAGAGATTTGAACCCCGTGCAGCAGGCACGGGCGGCGGGAGGCGGCTCCCCGGTGCGGGGGTCTCCAGTCTGCAGCCGGCTCTCCTGGTTTACATAGTCAGTTGCATTAATTAAATGAGCTTTAGCGTATGCTCATTTAAATGTTTATATTAAAAAAGAATCCCGGGTTGGCACACTGGCTGGGAAACCAGCGTGGGGGGCCCAGCAACCTCTCAAGGTGAAGCTTTTCCAGGGTTTGTTGAGAAGACACCTGCCAGCGCTTTTGGAAGCTGAAATGAACAGAAGCAAATTCACCAGAAGGGAAAAATCTCAGGCCAACACGGGCAAATGAAAAGGGCTATTAAAATTTTTTACACCTTTGACGACTGGAGGCTGGGTGCGCAGAGGTCTGCCGTCTCCCCTGGGGACGTGAGAGGACGGCGCTCCCGGCGGAGATCATCGGTGACACCTTGGGCAGCTCTACTGCAGAACTGGTCCCGGTGGCAAGGCGCGGGGAAACGCTTCTAGGTTATTTCAACTGGAAAAAAGCCCGCCTCTCCAGCCGGCCTGCTGCAGTGCACAGCGAGCACTCCTTGCCGCCAGGACTTCACTCCTCGTTGCTGTTTGTACAAGCTGACTTTAGCCCGTCTTCTGGCGCGCATTTCTACCAGGAGAAGTGAAGGGATTTCCTATGGAAGTCCTGTCTTACCAGGTGGACGGAAGACAGTGTCTCCTGGCGGGTGTAAATCTCAAACGTGACGCCGCTCCCGATGCCGCCCGGAGACGCTGGGGGCTTCCCGGGGCCTCTCCGGCAGGGTCCTCAGGCGTCTGCAGCTCTCGCCTGACGGCTTCCAGGGAGGAGAGCTGCTCTCCAGGCTCCCCGAGGACACAGCAGGAGACAGGAGGGGCACCTTACCAGCCCTACGCTGGTCTTTTCGCGGGGCCGTTGACCCGGAATCCAGAGACACCACAGCACCCCTCTTCCCGAGAGGGTCCGATACGCGGGTCCGGAGTTCGCCTGGGGGCTGCTGCGTCCAGGACGCCGTCTGACCCTCCTGGATGTGCGCGCCCGCTCCTGGTCGGGGCTGAGACGCGTGCTGGGCGTAGTCCGCTGCGGCCTCCGCCGAAGCCAGGGCAGCGATTTCCGAGGGCCTGCCTTCTCCATCTGCCTCCTGCTCCTCTGAGGCCTGCCTACGGCGCACAGCTGTCCCCGGTTCCTCGGGGACCAGCTTCAGGTACAGCACAGTCCGGGCCATCCGGTGGCTGCGCGTGGATGGCGTCTCGGCGCCCCTGATGCTCAGCTGAGGGCTCCTCCTAGGAGGCAGGAAGTTTTAGTTTTGTGTTTTTCCAAAAGCTTACTTGGCCCCTCTTCTTGATAGACTAGACCCCTGGAAGAGGATGGGAGAGGAAAATGTAGGTAAGTCCAGCTCTGGAAGAAAGTCAGACCTCGAGGTGGGGCCGTGGTGCCCATCAGCAAGGCCACAGTGGTGCTGGGGGGCGGGGGGGGGGGTGCTTGTGTCATGCAGCCAGCGACCTTCCTTTAAGTCACAAAGCTGGTTTTCTTAGTTTGAAAATCCTGTCCAACTTTTTAAAGGACAGTTGAAGGGGGCAAGAGAAAACGGGGGTGGAGGGCAGTTTTAAGCGTCATGTCATGTGTGGTTGGCAGGGCTCCCCGCCCCCCAGTAGCTAGCCCTGGGCCAGAGATCCCCCAGGAGCCAGCTTCTTTTCCCTTCCCTCCCCCCCTCCTTCCTAACTTTATTTAGTAACTTGGGTCCTTCCAGCACCAGCAGGGTCCGGAGCTGCCCCAGCGGCTTCGGGTCACAGGCCTGTGCTGGAACATCATCTCAGTTGGCCACCTTCCTGGCGGGCTGTAGACGACCTGACATTTTGAGACAAGCCTAGTCAGGAGCGGGGACTTCGACTCTTCTCTTAGGAAGCACACACGCACGAGGGCAAGGCTGCGGGCAGACTTTCCCATCGTCCTTAATGTTGTCTGTGTTTTTTTAATTGACCGTGGTTTTTTTTTTTTTAAATCATTAATGTAATGTATTGGAATGAGCTGTAGCACGGATCTTGTGCTTAGTTTTCTTCTCCATCTTCCCTTGGCTTCCTAGAGTTTGGCCCTGTTCCAGGGCTGAGTGCTTTGACTCAAACCGCAGGGAAGGGCTTGAAGAAGCGCGCGCATGGCCTGCATGCACGTATGGGGTCTGGGGAGAAGGCGGGTAGGGTTTCGGCCTGGGCCCCTGAGGCCCCTCTCTGTCGTCCTTAAGAGGAAGAGGAATCTGGGGACTGTGCACAGGACGGTTTCCAAGGGGGTCACCCGCAGCAAGAGCGGGCCTGAGTTTAGTTCTGGACTCTGTGGGACTCTAAGTGGCAGAGTTGGGAGCTGGCCCCAAGATCTGCATGCGTCCGCACTTCGCTCGAAGAAAGCCGCAACGCCGCCGCGCTGTCCCAGCCTTCTTTTTGTGGCATGAATGTTCCCTTCGAGCTCATCCTTTTGAGGGGTGTCAAAGCAAAACACGTTTAAAGGCTGTGGCTCCAACACGAAGAGGAGGTGTCTCTGATGGAAGAGTGGCAGGCAGTGGGGAACTGACGATGCGCAGGCAACTTTCCAGAAACACAGCTAGCCCAACTCGCCGATCGTGTAAACTGGATTGAGAAACGCTCTCAGTGATGCTGTAATTGATTTTTTTTATGCCGAAGTAATGTATACTCTAGCATTCTGGTGTTTTTATATTTATGTAATAATTTCTTAAAACCATTCAAGACAGAACTATTTAATTTTTTGGAAGAAAGTTGGAAAGGTCTCTCCTCCCCAGGACCGTGGCTGGGAAGAGTCAGGGGCCCCGCCCGTTCCGAACGCTGCTGGCTGAGGGCGCAGTGGTTCAGCTTCCAGAAGCACCCCTCCCCACCCCACCCCGGGCTGGCAGCGTGCACAGGCAGCTCGCACCTATAGGCTCTTCCCGAGGGGGCCTCAGAACCCAGCCCCTCTCCCTTCTGAACAGGGAGAACTTCACCCAGAGGGATGGAGCCAGGACCCCCTTCCTCACTCCCCTCCCTGCTGCTGTCGCAACGTGGCCGGCCGTTCCGGACTCTCGGGTGGGGGGAACGTGGAGGATGCTGACGACCTTCACTTCTCAGCCAGCCTGACCTTCGAATACCTTTGTAAAAAGCATGTATGTATTTATAGTGTTTTAGATTTTTCTAACTTTTGTATCTTAAGAGCAGAGCACCTGTTTAAGCATTGTACCCCTACTGTTACGGATCTGGGTCCTCCCTCTCTTTCCCCTGTAAGTGCCCTTCTAATAAACTTTTCATTGAAAAGCTCCTGTGCCAGGAGCTCAGTCTCTTCTTGGCCGGGTGGGGAGAAGATTTTAAAGGGAGCCCGAGGGGCTTAAGAAATGTCTCCAGCCCCCATTGTGCCCTAGCCTCTTTCACTTACCCGGGGTACCCCGCGGTACCAGCCTGCCCCCAGCGACACCAGGAGCCCCAGGCTCAGCACAGCAAAGGTCCGGCATCTCACACCAGGTGCCTCTCCCTCGCTTCCCCCATCTAAGCACCGCACCAGTCCCATCGCTGCTGTCCCTGCGTGGGCATGTGGCGTCCAATCGCTTGTCAGAGGCCTTCCAGTCCAGGGGGAATGAGTGCCACCAGATTCACCCTCCCACAGCCGTGCACGTGCTTTAGATTCCTAGAGAAGGAGGTTTTCACACTTTGCAGCTCCAAGAACTATGCCTGTGAATACTCCCAAGGAGAAAGAGACCACTTGCCTGAAACGTCACTGACCCCAGGTAATATGGTTTAAGAAACAAGATTAAATAATTTTTTGTGGGGAGTGGGGAGGAGGATGGCATGGGGCTAGAATAATCCTTTAGCTGGGCCACTCCTATGGCATTATCCTGCTAAGGAACTCCCCAAACACCTCCCCTGGGAGGAGGAAGGCCGATTTCACAGGGGTGGCACCCCTGGACCTCGAGATTGGGCCCCCACAGCCTGCATCCAATTCCTACCTTCAGAATTCTTAGTTCTACCATCCCGTCCTTGTCTTCCCCAAGGTTTTAACCAGTATTTCTCAGCAAATGACTCAAATCCCCACCTCTAACCCAACCTGTTCCTTCAGATCCACAATTTTAAATTCCAGCTGCCTAGTAAATGGGATCCAAACCACACGAGCCCCAACCCGAATCCTCCTCCACCTCACTCAAGCCGGCACTCTTTGGGGACTCCCAGTTTTTATCAGTAGCTTGCCCCCAGTCCCTCTCCCCCATCCTCCAAGACTTGAATGGTTCGATGCATTTCTCTCCTGTGCTCTCCATCCCCCGCTGACCAAGCCCCCCTTTCGGGAAAGCCCCGCTCCCCGACTGTCCTGGCGCTCCCTGGCCCCCTCACGCAATCTTCTTCTTGGGCCTGCGCCTACTCCTTCCGGCGGTGCTCGCAGACCACCGTATGCACTCCTGACATTCCTTCCTGAGTGACCTCATCTCCCCGCGTGATTTCAAGCCACATTAATGCTAATGACTCCCAAGTCAGTATTTATAGCGCAGACGTCAATCCCAAGTTTCCGCCTTGTATCCAACAGCTCCCGGCTACTGGCGCACGGACGTGCCACAGCACCTCACACTCGCCATCGTGAAGTGGAACTCATCAGTGCCCTCACGGCCCACCTCCCTCTCCTCTGGCCTACAGCCCCAGAAGCCACGTCACCCCACACTCCCTCACCCCCACGTCCACGCAGTCCTGCTTGTCCACGCTCCCTGCCCTGTACTCCAGGTCCTTAGCACCCAGACAACCGCACCAGCTCCCCAACAGCTCCCGGCCTCTGCCCACTTTCCTGGAAAGGCATCGTCCCCACTGCCCTGTGACCCGCACGACCTTAGATGCCCCCCGCTGGGCCACAGCACCAGCCCCGAAGCCTTTGTCAGGGAACCCTGGGCTGTCACAGCTCCCTGTTACAGTCTGCAAGCCAGCAGCAAGCAGCCGGTGCAGTTCCTTACGTCCTCCCCTCCGTGACAAGCCCTCCTCCCCAGTCCGTGCTCGCTGCCCCTGGGCCTGCCTGACACCCCAGCAGGTCACCGGAGCACTTTCACCGACGCTTTGGGACTCAGGTCAGATACCTCCTCTAGGAAGCCCTCCGCGGGTGAATGGCCAGTCGGCCCAGCTGTGTGGGAACGGTGTTTGCTTCCCCCTCGAGGCTCTGAGTTCCCAGAGAGCAGCGTTCACATCTTCTTCTTGCACCCCTGCCTTCTCCAGGCACCAGTGTCTGCCGAATAAATGAATCGGCGCCTGTATCTCGCTGGCTTCACCTTAGCGGTATCTGTGACATCTGCTTCCACCGTGCGACCCTCGGAGTCCTGACATATGCTTGAAGGAACGCCACCCGAATCAGTTCCTGATTACTGGTTATCACAGCTACGCTAATGTCCTCCTATCGTGTCCCCCTCTAGTCCGGGGATGGCACACACTGACATTACCACCATTCCATTTCTCTACCCACGGCGAAAACCACGAATCCCAGCGCTGGGTCTGTTCTCAGCCTCAGAATCCTTCTCAACACAGCTCCCCAGGCAGGTGTGATCAGTTAGCTCTGGCTACCCCTGCTGCCGCGTTTCCCAGAAACGTAATGACAGTTAGACGCCTCTTCTGCTCCAAACCCCTCGGGCTCCCCGATTACCTCCCGAGTAGGCACTGGCTCCACTAAGTAGCATTTCAAGGTTTTCTCCAAATTCACTCCATCCCTCTTTACCGGCGTTTCTCTAACTGGCCTGTGTGGGTTCTCCCCACATAACCCCTTGCCTTCTCTCCATACCTCTGTCCGTGCTGCAACCTCCACTGAGAATTCGCTGCCTCCAATCTCCACTCTGCCCCAATTCATACCCTAGTCCCCGGCTCAATTTAAGCCTCACTTCCCTGAAGTCAGTGGGTCTCAAAGTGTGGGCCCCGGCCAGCAGCATCAGTAAGCACCCAGGCTGGTCGAAACATGCTTTCCCAGACCCCGCTCGGGACCTAGTGAACCAGAGACTCTGGGGGTGGGCCCTGCAGGGACCTCCAGCGTGGAGTCAGGTTTGAGAAGACGGCCCCAAGATGCACTGCTCTCCCCGGCCCACTCTGCGCTCTCCCTCCCACCGCCACTGAGGCCAGTCACGGCGCCTCCCCTGCTGCCCAGCACCCCGCCTCTGTGGCCTCGTCCTGCTTGCCCCCTGCTGTCACCTGGCTTGGACGAGGAGCTTCCAGAGAGAAGCTGCATCCTTACCCACCCTGCCGTCTCTGCCACACCTGACACAGCCTGGCACCAAGAAGGTTCACACTCGGTGCTGGACCCCGAATCCAGTTTCAGCTCTCACCTGGGTGAAGCTACACGTTACGGTCGCTTTTCCTCAACTCCAACCCTGAAGCCTTCTAACTTCCCCACTGATGACATCCTGAGAGTTTCCCGAGTCGCAGGATTGGTGCAGAGCGTGTCCCTGGGCTTCCGATGAAGAGGACGGTCTCCTAAACTCTGCCGTCTCCTCCCCCAGTCCTCACTTAGCCCGCATTTTTGTAGCATTAAAGCCACCTGGTTGATAAGAGAAAAGGGAGAGGCAATGACTGGTCACCTCCCTCACAGGAGAGAACCAGGGAGGCCGGTCGTGAACCGCTTTATGTGACCCGTTTATGTCTCCCAGATGCGTACCTGTGGGGAGAGAGGGTTTGGACCTATCAGCAGATAGATACAGCTATAACAACATTTTAGAGGAAAAATTCCTTTTCTTCCCAAACCTGTGTTCTAAAGGTGGGGTAATAAGCAGGAGGTCCAGGTTCTGAATCAATACTTTTCCAACAGGAAACAAGGTAGAAGCACAAATCATTAAAAGCTGGACTGGGGCTCTGTGGTGTTCCCACAAAAGGCCCACGTGGTTGCCATGACCTCTCTTCCTAATTCTTCACTCTGCACGTCAGAGAAACACCTCAGAATCAAGCGAGAGGCTTCCTCATCTAGAAGAGCTTGGCTTTAGTGCTACGAACACACACACTGAACTCTGAATAAAGACATCTATGTTAAGAGCAAGACTCATGAAATTAATAACAAGCCAGCTGGTGCCAAAACTATGAAACTGAGAATTTCTAAGACCTTCTAACAGCTTAGGTGCCAGAGACCCAAGGATGGGTCAGTACACCAAGCCCCAAGCGGAATCTAAGTCAGAACGTGAACTCCGCCCTGCACGTTCGGCCTGCTGCTTCTAGGAGACACACGCGTGCCAGGAAAGTTCATCGTTAGGGTGTTCTCCCACCGAGCCTGCGTGAAAGTAGAACGTGTGACTAGCTTTTTCACTTTCTCCACCCGGAGTCCTCCAAGAAGATTTGGTATTTAGTGACAGAATGCCATACCTAAATCGTTCGACCACTTTAAATTTGGGGTTGGGGGGGTGAAGGACTCTAGCTCATTACACAATTCTCTGAGGCCCTGTCTCCATCAATCAGAATGTTCAATGAATCAGAACCTCTGGCCGCACTAGACACATGTTTGCTAAATTTAGCTCTGCATCAGCAAGCACTCGGAATAGTTCACGGAGCTCTCAGCTTACCCTTAGACAGTGATTCTTCTAAGACTGCTTTTCCGTGGCAGGCCAGTGCAGGGCAAGGGCCACTCCACGTGCTCTCTCGATGGCCATTGTCACAAGTCTGGCCTCAGGTGAAGGGAATCCGACAGGCCGCGGTGAAGACGTTTATCCCCACCTCTCCACAGTGGGGAACAGGAAGGTAGCCATATATCACATTTCACGAGTTACAAGCAGTCTGCAGTGATGGCCTGACATGCTCGATGGTCCTTGAACCACATCCCACATTACTCAGCCGTCCAAGTCTAGCGTCCCTGAATCTCTTGCTTCTCTGAATTAGATGTGGCCAAGTTCTATAAATAGAGAGAAAGCAAACTGGTTCTGTCAATCTTCTCATACTCTGGCAGGATAACATATTTTAAAATTATAAAAATATCTATGTCTTCATCACTCTAAAATTATTACATAACACATGATTTTCTCAGGGGAAAAAAAAGTTTATTTTTGTCTCTCCCTACCTTCCGACACTCGTGGACCTTCAAACTCTGTCATCAGTTTCATCAAACTACCATAGGCAAATCGAAGCCAAAATTCAGGGCCTACTATGGGCCCGACTCTGTGTTATACAGAGAAATGTTGGAGGGGAAAAAACCCGAGTCCCACTTTAAATCCCAGACAGTCCATAGTAACTTGTGTTGGCATGTACATAGGTCACAACGGATAGACTGTAACTTTTTTTTTTTTTTTGAGAGGGAGAAGGGTGGAGAGGGGCAGAGGGAGAGAAAATCTTAAGCAGGCCCCTCACCTGCAGAGCCTGACACGGGGCTTCATCCCACAACCCCAAGATCATGACCTGAGCTGAAATTGAGAGTCAAACATTTAAGCGACCGAGCTGTGCCGGCGCCTGGGTAGAATGTAACTTTCACTGCACTATTAGCTCATGACCACTCTTCTTAACATGAGCCTTTAGTAGACAAGCACGGGACACTGTGATCCCCCATGTCCCCTGGAAGGGGCCAACAGCCCCAGAAAGCTGAGGTCTTTAAGGTTTTATTTGTTCTTGAGAGAAGGAGAGCGCACACACATGTGCACGAGCAGGGGGAGGGGGACGGGCAGAGGGAGGAGGAGAAGCAGGCTCCCTACTGAGCTGGGAGCCCGATGCGGGGCTCGATCCCAGGACCCTGGGATCATGACTTCAGCCAAAGGCAGGTCAGGCCTAATTTACGCCTAATGTGAAGTAAGGCTTCCCCCAACACATCCCCTACTAAAAAACAACAAAATCAGAACACACATTAGTAGACTTTATAAATAAATCATATTTTAATCACCTGGCTTTGTTTAATCCACAGTATCACATTCACAGCTTTTTCCAGTCTGTCTTCCCTAACCATGTGACCTGATATACTTTTTGGAACCCTTCGTGTTTTAAGAAGAACATTCTGCCTTTCCTTTTGCAACCCCACAGCTAACTTCCCTTGCATTCTTAATCAAAAGCTATTGCAGTCACTTCAAAGAAACAATGATGGCAGGTGATCAACTATAGTCTCAAAGACCGTCAGAATAGTTAAAAGAGGGATAAAAAAGGAAGGGGGAAAAAAAAGGAAGGGGGGGAAAAAGTCACCAAGCAAGATAACTGCCAACGTTGCTGCGATGATGGCTCTTCCTGAATGCTCCGATCACTGAGGCCTTCCCTCCCAGTGGCTGCCCTGGCCCAGACCCTGGAGCATTCCCCTCCTTCCGCCATTCCCTCCGCAGTGCTTGGAAGGGGTGCACAGAGGGGCCTGAAACTTGTTTCTGCTGGTGACCTAAAGAGTTCACAGTCCACGCTAGGCCAGGAGTAGTGGTCAGCCTATGTGCCAGCACCGCCAGCCCGTGGCAGTGGCTTGCACGGTGAAGGTCCGTGGCACGCATTACCAAGTGTCTACAAACACAGAAACAGGGATTTTTCTTTGCTGTATTTCCCACCCTCCTTTGGAAACGCTCCCTGCAGGGATCAGCTCCCCTCAAGCCGACCGCCCCACTCCCAGTCCTGGAAGTCACCCAGGCCCTCAGAGCTTTAGCGCCAAGCTTGCACAGCCTTTCCCCGCTCGCCCACCCTGCACTGTGACCGTGTTGCAGGGATCTGTTGGGCTCCAGAGACAAAGAGGGGGAAACTGCCTGGTTCTGAGAGTATAAAGTGTGACGGCACAGCTCTGATATCTCAAGAGCTCTAAGGAGGACGAGTTTCCTCCTGGTAAGACTCATGCAAAAGCCTCCAGATACGAGCCCGTACAGTCTCAATGGCCCAGAACAGGGAATTTCTGAAGTTTCTCTCTCTTAAACACAACCCCCCCCCCCCCGCCACCCCAACAGCAACTTGGTAGATGGGTTTGTTTTATCCCTACCAGAGCAGGACACCTCGGCCTCCTCGATCATCATCTGAAAGTTCGCCTTCGTTTCTCAGTAGTTTCTAGTGTGAGCTGAGACGGTGCTTCAGATGAAGCGCCCAGAGGCATTTTTTAGGGCCAGACTAACCTGAGGGCCACTGAGTCTGGCCCCACCTACCCTGCGGCACAAACCAAACCCGCAGCTGCTTCCTTTCCTGCCATCCAAAGCCCCAAAGCTCAGGGTGGCAAGCTCCCTGAGAGCAGAAAATCCAGAAGCCTGAGGGAGGGTGGCAGCAGCTCCCGATCTACAGTAATGGAGCGGGACTGCAGCGGACACTCCGGAAAAGGTGGGCTGGGAATGGCGCGGCGGCCTCCTCCTTCAACTGCAGCGAATCACACAGGCCTCTGAGCCCCATTTCGCTCCCGTGCCTAGAAAAAGTGGACTTGAAAAACTCGCACTCCTTGCTGTCGTTCTCCTCCGCACTCCCTTACACGGTAGGGAGCGAGAAAGCCCGACTATCCCCGACTAAAAACTAAAGTAAGGCGGCCCTAGAACTAAGTCAGGTGGCCAACGGGATGATGGGAAGTTCAGCAAAACAGAACTGCGTGGAGCAGGGAAGTGTCTGAGGCAGGCAAACCCTAGCGCGAGTGATTTAGTGTTCTTCATCAGATGAAAGGCCTTCGATCTCATCTCTGTCTCCCCCGATTGCCATCCAGAAGGCTTTGGCCACCTGTGGAGAGAAGCACGCGACACATTTTAGGCAAGAGCTACCCTGCAGCTTGTGTCATGAATCAGTCAATATGCTGAACCGATCAAGGCCTAAAATTCTACACCCCGCCCTCCAGCCCCGTGTATCCAAGTCCTTGAACACCCTGACCCAGGACTTCCACTTCTAGAAACGTATACTAAGGATAAAATCGGAGTTACAGGCAAAGGCGACGGATGTGTGCGGTTATGCACAGCTTCGTTATTTATAGAAGCAAAAACTGCACGTGACCTAAATGTCCAGAAGGAAATCGATAAATGAGGACACATTCGTACCGGGCAAGACCACAGACCACATACACTTCCTGCCGCGGACACGTGTTGCGCGGGTAATAACAAAACGGAACGACTAAGGGTTTTCCAGCCCAGCAGTTAGGAAGGCAAACACCCTGAGTCTCAATGAAAGTTCCATGTCACTCAACGTACATTTGAAAAATCTTGCTTTGACTACAGCAATTCTATTACTACTGTGCAAACATTCAATTCGTTCCAAGTTAATATTCAGTGAAAAGTTCACACTGAGACATGTCTAGAAGTCAACGAGTGTGACATATAATTCTAATGGCAACAAACCTTTTCACAGATACTTGATAAATACCTGACTGATCGTCTCACCTTTTCTGCGTGCAACTTTCTCTGCTCGTGAGGAAGCGTCGCGGCCTTGTCTGGGGGGAAAACAGATCTTAAGAAATGCATCTAATAGCACAGAAGAGTCTGGAGTGCATGGATGTTCTAACGCGAGAAGATGGGAGATGGGGTTCAAAGACAAATGCTTATGGCGTAGTCATTACAGCTGTTAAGGAGTTTAAGTCTTCCTGATTTTCCGCATGGGGATGATGTGAGTAAATTGGCAGGGATCTTACGGATTCCAGGTTAATGAGACACACTGAAAGAAACCGAGAGGCCACAGAAGAAGGGACAGTAAGAGGAGAGAGTGAAGAAAGAGGAAAACTTTCCCAGGGGAATTTCTACCAACAGAAGATGCCACAGTCCCCCAGTCACCAAACGTCTCCCGACAGCTGAGAGCAGAGGATGGAACCGTCACCAGCGGTTGCAGAACAAAAGCCTACCATATAAAACAGAGGAGCACCAACAGGGGAACACGCTAGACACGATGGAGCCAATTACCTTTCATTTCCTTCAACTTTGAAAATAGTCTTTCGAAATTCTCCAAATCTCCTCCGCCAGTAGTAAGACTGGCTAATTCTTGAATATCCAGATCTAACACGGGATCTGAAAAAAGGATTTGTCGGGTTATTTGCCAGACAGGACTTCTACGTGTGCTAAATACACAGTCCTCAGGCATCGACCCTAGCTCTGACGGGAGTCATCGCTGAACGAGCGTGTCCCCCTTGCCCCAGCGCGGCGCCTCCCCCTGCTCGGCTCTACCGGGCCTTCCTGAACCAAGAGTAACTTATGTTATCCTCACAACATTACACTGAGGCAAAGAATACGGTTTCCTTTTAGAGATGAGAAATGCAGAGCTCTGAGTTGAAGCGACTTGCTCAAGGTCACAGCTAGTGTGAACGCGGATTCAGACTTAGGTGTTTCCAGCTCTAAAGGCCACCCTCCCCACTGAAGTGCACCGATCAAAACAGATGTCTGGAATTTATACCGTATTTTCCTGTGCCACAAATATTTTCATATCTATTACTGACAGCCACTGTATAAGGTGGTTAGGACAGTAATCGATGTCTGCAATTTACACACGAAGAGGCTGGGTTTAAAAATGAGCACACCTAAAATTACAGCTACTCAGAAGTAGAGCCAATTCCTACCTATTTTCTCACTACAAATCCTTTATTATTTCTTACCATAGCCTGTTACCTCTTTACCACCATTTGTTTTTAATCAGAATTCTTACTCGCTGCTCCATGACGAACACCTCTAAGCCTTCCCTAGCCAGCCCAGCTCACAAGTGTCCTTCCCTAGAATTCATCCCATACTTTTTCTTTTAGAGGGACAGAGTGCGCGTGAGCCAGGAAATGGGGAGAGGGTGAGGGGGAGAGAGAATCCTCAAGCAGACTGCCCGCTGAGCGCAGAGTCCGATGCGGGGAGCTCGATCCCATGACCCCAAGATCATGACCTGAGCCAAAATCAAGGGTCGGATAGTTTAATCGACTGAGCCACCCAGGGGCCTCATGATTCCATTTCGTTTTTGCAACGGCATTATAAGGAAAAATTTTATTTCACAGAAAGGGAGACTAGGGCCCACAAAGGCTAAGTAACTACCCAAGATCATCTCACCACTACTGCAAGAGTCCTGATTTGAACCCAGTTGTCCAGGACTCCCAGTCCATGACTTCAAGCATTACACTGCAAGGCCTGTCTCTACAGTTTTAGGGTGTAAGCTGCTTGAAGACAAGGACAACTTCTAATTCTTTGCATCCACTACAAAGCCATACAGATAATTTGGTGTTAAGAATGCATTTTAGCTCATAAATTTGCTTTGGTTCAGTGGACATTTCATGTAGGGAGTTGATACAGAGGGTTGGAGATAAAAATTGGTGATTTATCTGTGTATACGTGCTAACTGAATGTGGACAGAATCACTCCATGCTTAAATATGTATCTGACAGAGAAGTTTAGATGGAGCACTGAGGAATGGCAATCTTTAAAGGCTGGATAAAGGAGGGTCATCTACCAGAGAGAGAGAAGGCATAACCAGAGAAGTCAGAAGAAAACCAGGAGAAGTGTTGGGCGAGCAAGAGAAAAATGTTTCAAAAAGGGACCGATCCATAATATTGAATGCTGCCAAGAGGTCAAGATGAGGACTGGGAAATACCTATCAACTCTAGTGGCCTGGAGGTCGCTGATGAACTGTTTTAGTGGCAAATGGGGCAAAAGCTAGGTGGGAGTGGGCTGAAGAGTAATGGGAGGTGAGGGATGGAAAGAAGTTCAATAAAGAGAGGAAGGAGACGTGGGGTTGACAAGTGTTTTACCCTTGTTGGTTTGGTTTTGACTTTAAGTTTTGAAATAATTTTAGTATTACAAAAAAGTTGCAAAAACAGTAGGGTTCCACCTTCATCCCCCAGCGTTAACCTCACAGCACAGTGACACGCGTCAAGAAGTTAATAACGGTACAGTGCTATTAACTGAATTACAGACTTCATTCCAACGTCGTCAGTCTTCTCACGAACATCCTGTTCCAGAAGCTTACACAGACTCCGGCCGCCAGATCTCTGTAGGCCTCTTCAATGTGTGACCATTCCTGAGTCTTTCCTCATCTGTCATGGCTTTGACACTTCTGAAGAGAACTCGTCCGCTATTTTGCAGACTGTCCCTCAACATGGGTTTGCCGGGTGTCTTCCTAGGAGACTGAGGGTGCGTGCCTCTGGCACGGATTCCACAAGCGTGAGGAGTCCTTCCGGTGCCCCTTGTCGGGGGCACGTGGTATCAGCGCGCCTTACTGCCGGTGAGCTTCCCCACCACTCTAAGCGCTACCTGCCGGCTTTCTCCAGGGCACGGTCACGATCTTCCTCTTCGTACTAAGTAAGGATCTTGGGAGAGCTACTTTAGACGATGCACGCGTCATGCTTCTTCTCAAACCTCATCTACTACTTTTCACATCCATCAGTGGATCCCGGTCACAACAACTATTGTTACTGTGGTGTGTGGTGGACAAGGATTTTTATTTCCCTCATTCCTTCTACGTGTATTCATTAGAACGCCTCTGTAAGGAAGAGCAGCCCTTTCTTCCCCAGTTATTTCCTAGAGTAGTCTGGACTCAGCGATATGTATTTTATTCTGTGGGTTGCCGCGCAATACTCAATTCCTTCTCGCTGGTCAAACCGCCGCAGCGTCGGCCCCCGGACGCTCCCTCTGGCTGGTGCGGTGCCCCTTCAACAGCCCCATCCCTCCTGACAAGACTTCCTTACTTTCTGCCCCATGAGATGGCACTAGGCCCATCATCCTGCATTTTTCCTGTGCCGGCCCTAGCATCAATCGCGTCTCCAAGTGGCCCTGGATCCTTTTATTGGAGGATGGTATTTAGAAACCAAGATCTAAATGCTAAGGGTGTCGACTGCTACTGGGAGTAGGGGTGCTTCCAGGCCCTCTCAGTGGGAAGAGGCCGGAAATATATATGCACGCATATAACATGCACACGCACATCTCTGCTTATCACTCTACTGCTCTAAGTACGTCATCATGCTAACACCTCCAGTTCTACCCAGTACCAAAGGGTTCATCCTAGCCTTCTCCTTTCCTTACGTGTGGCTTCTTTCTTAGACAGTGAGAAACCTAGCTCTCATTCTCTATATTTTCTTATTTTTTCAACCCTGATATATACAAAATACACATAATTTCAGAGTTTCTAAACCATACTCTTATGACAATCAAATGTATTAAGCAGAGCTCACTATTTCTGCTGTTTCTGTTTGGGGCTTCCTGGTATCTGGTCAGAATGCTGTTTCCCCAAGTTATTTAGGTTAGCTCTTGTCTTCCCTACCTCCTTCCTTGTGGTTTGTTTTCATGGCAGAGACTTAAGCAGGGCTAAAGCCAATAAGAGGGACCCAAGTGAGAAGACAAGGTTGAATATACTAGAGAGAAAAAGAGATGATATGTAATTTTTCCTTCCTAATATGTGTCTATTACCAAACACTGAAGTTTTCTACATGGACTCTCTCTTTTTTTTTTTAAAAGATTTTATTTATTTATTTGACAAAGGAAAGAGACAGCCAGCAAGAGAAGGAACACAAGCAGGGGGAGTGGGAGAGGAAGAAGTGGGCTTCCCGGCGGAGCAGGGAGCCCGATGCGGGGCTCGATCCCAGGACCCCGGGATCACGCCCTGAGCCAAAGGCAGATGCTTAACGACTGAGCCACCCAGGAGGCCCTACATGGACTCTCTTCTAACCAGAAAGCGTTTTGAAAACTCTGTACGTGGGCCCTCTGTGGCATAAAGAGAAGGCAGCGGTGCCCGCAGTTCCCCAACAAAAGGACATTTACAGTTACTGTCAACTACATGCCTTGGCTTTGGGACATTAGAATGGATTCTAGTCTCAGTTCCGGGACCTTCTTGTTAGATGCCCTCGGGCAAATTTTTAAACTGCTCTGGGCCTCGGCTTCATCTCCATAAAGTAACTTCTTTGCCAAACTTCATCACCAAACCCGAGAAAGTAGATATAAAAGAACTTTCAAAGGATGTGAAAGGGCTTATAAAGTTGTATTATTCTTGTTACTATCAATTCTGCCAACTGTTAAATACTATGAAAAAACTGGAATATGGAGATATAAAGCTGTTTCACCACCTGGTTCTGTCTGTCTCAGTTGAGATGATCTGACCAAGATCCCGCTCTGAGAATCGGAGAGAAAATGGTACCCACAGACTGCTTATGTGGTTATTCTCCCTGCTTTGCTGATAGCCGTCCAGAAGGCTCACATGCACTTGGGGTACACTATCAATTTTCTTCCCTTATTCGTGTTTAAAGTCAATTTCCCCCTAGATGATTTATGCCCCACACCTCTTCCAAGTTCCACAGAGCTGTGTCCTGGCAGCCAAAGGAGGCACTTACCCACGATGCCGTCAGCCTGCGCGTCTGCTGTGTTAGACGCGCCACCCCCATGATCCAAGAGAGATTCAGTCCGAGCTGCTGCTGGCAAACGGGGCTGCTGCTGAGGAAAACACACACAAACAATAATTTAATAGTAGGCTATTTTGGAACTGAAGCCAAAAAGATTCACACTTCCACTCCCTGGTTGGCTTTAGAGAAGCAGTCATAGGAGCTAGAGACAAGGAGAGATGAAAGAAGGATCAATGTCACATAAAAAAATAAATAAGAGGCTAAAAATTCACTAACTCGGAGTCTTTTCCCTCGAGGGAAAACTAGAAAGTGTTCGGATTCTGCTGTTGGCTATTAAAACATGTCTTTTGTTTGCTTTAAGAGCCACGTTTTATTCAAAATGTGGAAATGAACCTAAGCGCATATCACAAAGAGCTCCAGACTGATGAAAAAGATGCCTGGGAAGACAGTATGGCACTGTGCAATTTGCTCCTGGTTCCAGCACGTCCTTGAGGACAGAAGGTCGAAGTCAGACTATGAAGCCCACTGAGGGCAGGGACCCTGCCTCAGATTGGTACAGAGCCTCGGACACAGGAAGTGCTGACAAAGAACCAGCAATTTTATTTTATAAAGATCGGGAGGCAACTTTATGTCTCAAGGAAATCCTAGCACTTCTTTTTAAAGCACTCTAGCAAAAAACAAAAAACAAAAAACAAAAAACAAAAAACAAAAAACAAAACAAAACAAAAAAACCCCCCCAAACCCATGGCACAGCCCAAACTGCAAACGTCTTGAAAGGGCTTACTGCTTGAATGCTGAACTAGCCTTCTCTCAACAGGTATCAGGCACAAGAGGACTGTTTTAGATTCTCTTTTTATCCTTGGTTTACTATTGTCTGCTGCCTCTTAAATGGAAAGGAAAAAAATGACAAATGGTATAAAGACTCTTCAGGACAAGGGGAAATTAAAACCAAAGCACTGAAAGGATCCAGGAAGGCTCTTTACCTCTGAGGGACACGTCTCTGCCGACCCAATGCTACGGTTTGCTCCTGCCAATGAGCTAAGAAGGCTAAAGCCTTGGTTCCTATCTGAAAAGAAAACAATACAAGCACTGAAATTTGTTATTTACATTTTAAAATGTTAAAATGACCATGATGAAGAAACAGTGGCTATTTCCTCATTATAAAAGTTTTAACTATAAAAACTGTTACTGTCAGACAACAATAGGTACTTATATATCTTACTCACGCTTGCATTTTCTTTATAATTATTATTTGAATATATGAAATTAAAAAAAATTTTTTTTTAAGATTTTATTTATTTATTTGACAGAGAGAGACACAGCGAGAGAGGAAACACAAGCAGGGGAATTGGGAGAGGAAGAAGCAGGCTTCCCGCTGAGCAGGGAGCCCAATGCGGGGCTCAATCCCAGAATGCTGGGAACATGACCTGAGCTGAAGGCAGACGCTTAACACCTATGAATTTTTTTTTTTAAATAAAATCTTCTTTAAAAATAAAAATAAAACAGTCACTAACAATTACTATACTCTCTCAAATCTGAATAATTTAAACACTCACAGACACGGTTCTCGATCAAATATAATGGCAGGGCCATTACGACAAACAAGACCACTCAGTGGATCTTTTGCAAAGGTTAATAGCACTCATGTTTCTTTTTCTTTTTTTATTTATTTGAGAGCGAGCATGAGCGGGGGGGGGGGGGGCAGACTCCCCACTGAGCAGGGAGCTCAACGTTGGACTCGATCCCAGGACCCTGGAGTCATGACCTGAGCTGAAGGCAGCCACTTAACCAACTAAGCCACCCAGGTGCCCCTACAGCATTCATGCTTCAATAGTCATTACGAACCAATATTGTGGTGTTTTTTTTTTTTTTTTAAAGATTTTATTTATTTATTTGACAGAGAGAGAGACAGCCAGCGAGAGAGGGAACACAAGCAGGGGGAGTGGGAGAGGAAGAAGCAGGCTCATAGCGGAGGAGCCTGATGTGGGACTCGATCCCGGAACGCCGGGATCACGCCCTGAGCCGAAGGCAGGTGCCCAACCGCTGTGCCACCCAGGCGCCCCCAATATTGTGGTGTTTTAAACAGTATTTTAAATTAAAAACATTTTTTAAAAATCCACACAAAGACATTATCATCAGGGGAAAAGGAACATGCATGATTCTTTTTAAATAAAGCTTTAATGCTGTGATGGATGAGCCATTTGCAGCTAAGGCCCTCTCAATGTTTGTACTTGCAGTGGAGGACGAATCTGGAGAACATCTAGCACTGATGACAGTACACGCTCCAGGCCTGATCACTGTGATCCTCAGAATCACCCAGAACACCTATTAAAACTACCCTGGCATTCAAAGACCCTATCTCAGACTCACTGAGGCAGAATCTCTGGGGCAGATGCCAAGGAAGCTGAACTTTCATTTTATTCATATTTATCTTTTTTTTTTCCAAGTTGATTTATTTATTTTTAGTAATCTCTGCACCCAATGTGAGGCTCGAACTCACAAACCCAAGATCGGGTGGCATGCTCATCAAACAAAAAGAAATAAAAGGCATCCAAATCAGCAAAGAAGTCAAACTTCGCAGATGACATGATACTCTACGTAGAAAACCTGAAAGACGCCACAAAAAAGTTGCTAGAACTGATACAGGGATTCAGCAAAGTGACAGGATGTAAAATCAATGCACAGAAGTCAGCTGCATTTCTATACACTCACAATGAAGCAGAAGAAAGAGAAATCAAAGTCGATCCCATTTACGATTGCACCAAAAACCATAAGATACCTAGGAATAAACTTAACAAAAGAGGTAAAGGATCTGTGCTCTGAAAACTATAGAACCTTATGAAGGAAATTGAGGAAGACACAAAGAAACAGAAAAACATTCCATGCTCACGGACTGGAAGAACAAATATTGTTAAAATGTCTGTACTATCCAAAGCAATCGACACATTCAATGCAATCCCTATCAAAATGCCATCAGCATTTTCACAGAGCTGCAACAAACAATCCTAAAATTGGTATGGAACCAGAAAAGACCCCGAATAGCTAAAGTAACACTGAAAAAGAAAACCAAAGCTGGGGGCATCACAATTCTGGACTTCAAGCTGTATTACAAAGCTGTAGTCATCAAGACGGCAGGGTACTGGCACAAAAACAGTCAGTTAAGCAGCTGCCTGGGGACAGAACAGAGAACCCAGAAATGGACTCTCAACTCTACGGTCAACTCATCTTCGACAAAGCAGGAAAGAATATCCAACAGAAAAAAGTCTCTTCAACAAATGGTGTTGGGTAAATTGCACAGCCACACGCAGAAGAATGAAACGGGACCATTTCCTTATACCATACACAAAAATAGACTCAAAATGGATGAAAGACATCAGTGTGAGACTGGAATGCAGCAACTTCTTTGACCTCGGCCACAGAAAGTTCTTGCTAGACACTTCTCCAAAGGCAAGGGAAACAAAAGCAAAAATGAACTGTTGGACTTCATTAGGATAAAAAGCTTCTGCACTGCAAAGGAAACAGTCAACAAAACTAAGAGACAACCAACAGAATGGGAGAAGATTTTGCAAATAATTTATCAGATAAAGGGCTAGTATTCAAAATCTATAAAGAACTTTTCAAAGTCAACACCCAAAGACATAATAATCCAATCAAGAAGTGGCAGAAGAGATGTGTCACGGAAGAAAATATGAACTTGTGGGACTTCATCAAGATAAAAAGCTTCTGCACAGCAAAGGAAACAGTCAACAAAACAAAGAGGCAGCCCACGGAATGGGAGAAGATATTTGCAAATGAAACTACAGATAAAAGGCTGGTATCCAAGATCTATAAAGAACTTCTCAAACTCAAGAAACAAGAAACAAATAATCAAATAATCAAACAAACAAATAATCAAATCAAAAAAATGGGCAGAAGATATGAACAGACACTTTTCCAATGAAGACATACAAATGGCTAACAGACACATGAAAAATGTTCAAAATCATTAGCCATCAGGGAAATTCAAATCAAAACCACACTGAGATATCACCTTATGCCAGTTAGAATGGCAAAAATGGACAAGGCAAGAAACAACAAATGTTGGAGAGGATGTGGAGAAAAGGGGATCCCTCTTACACTGTTGGTGGGAATGCAAGTTGGTACAGCCACTTTGGAAAACAGTGTGGAGGTCCCTCAAAAAGTTAAAAATGGAGCTACCCTATGACCCAGCACTTGCACTACTGGGTACATACCCCAAAGATATAGACGTAGTGAAGAGATGGGCCATATGCACCCCAATGTTCATAGCAGCATTGTCCACAATAGCCAAACTGTGGAAGGAGCCGAGATGCCCTTCAACAGACGAATGGATAAAGAAGATGTGGTCCATATATACAATGGAATATTACTCAGCCATCAGAAAGAATGATTACCCAACATTTGCATCAACATGGATGGGACTGGAGGAGATTATGCTAAGTGGAATAAGTCAAGCAGAGAAAGACAATTATCAAATGGTTTCACTCATTTGTGGAACATAAGGAATAGCAGGGAGATCAGTAGGAGAAGGAAGGGAAGAATGAAGGGGGGGTAAACAGAAGGGGAAGTGAACCACGAGAGACTATGGACTCTGGGAAACAAACTGAAGGTTTTAGAGGGGAGAGGGGTGGGGGGGATGGGCTAGCCCGGTGATGGGTATTAAGGAGGGCACGTATTGTGTGGAGCACTGGGTGTTAAATGCAAACAATGAATCATGGAACATTACATCAAAAACTAAGGATGTACTGTATGATAACTAACATCATAATTAAAAAAAAAAAAGTTACTTTATCAAAAGACCCTGGGGGGGGGGAAGGAATGGCAGAAGACATGAACAGACATTTCTCCAAAGAAGACACAAAAATGGCCATGAAAAAATGCTCAATATCAATGAGCATCAGAGAAATACAAATCAAAACCACAATGAGATACCACCTCACACCTGTCAGAATGGGCAAAATTAACAAGTCAGGAAACAACAGATGTTGGTGAGGATGTGGAGAAAGGGGAACCCTCTTACACTGTTGAGGGGAATGCAAACTGGTGCAGCCACTCTGGAAAACAGTATGAAGGTTCCTCGAACAGTTACAAATAGAGTTACCCCACAACCCAGTGATTGTACTACTAGGTATTTACCCAAAGGATACAAACATCGTGATTCGAAGGGGCACATGCACCCCAATGTTCACAGCAACGATGTCCACAATAGCCAAAATATGGAAAGAGCCCAGATGTCCATCAACAGATGATATGGATAAAGAAGATGTGGTTCATATGTACAACGGAATATTACTCAGCCATCAAAAAGAATGAAATCTTGTCATTTGCAACGATGTGGATGAAATGAGAGGATATAATACTAAGTGAAATAAGTCAGTTCGAGAAAGACAAATACTGTATGATTTCACTCATATGTGGAATTTAAGAAACAAAACAGATGAACATAGGAGAAAGGAAGGAAAAACAAGACAACAGAGAGAGAGAGGCAAACCATGAGAGACTCTGACAGGAAACTAAGGGTTGCTGGAGGGGAGGGGGGTGGGGGGATGGGGTAACTGGTGATGGGCATTAAGGAGGGCACTTGATGTAATGAGCACCAGGTATACGCAACTGAGGAATCACTGAAACTAATAATACACTATGTGTTAACTGAAATGAATTTAAATTTAAAAAATTTTTAAAAACCACTTCTAACTTCACTAAAGATGGTATTAGGTGGGGGGGAAAAGTGGTATGCTCTTCCGACTGGGCCAGCCAGGTACCCTGCAAGCTGAACTTTTAGCAAGTATTCCAGGAGAATCTTAGGATCAGGGCAGTTTGGAAAAAAAAAAAAAATCACTGCCTTCAAGTAGAATGTGAAACCCACATTCCAAGAGTCTAATGATATACAAGTCAAAGAACTTCTCTCTCAAAAAGACAACTTACCTCCCCTGTCTTTCCTCTCTCCCTCTCTTCCCTGAACCCATTCTCAGCTCTTTAAACCATCTATAACTTCCTGTGTCCTCTCCCGTCAGGTAAAACCTGCGGTCACAGTCACACACAGGTAGTGAAAAGAGAAGCACCTGCAGTCTCTGTCCTCCCTGGAGACCTGCCTCCTACACCGGGCCGAAGCCGCGGCCGTGGCATGCTAGGCGGGGGCCCGCAGCTTTCTCCAGCCCGACCTCGAGCGTGGGCAGCTGCACGCTCGAACAACCTGCTGCTTTTCTCACGCCGTATCCCAACAGTGGCAGCAGGGCCAACGGTGCCCCTGTACTCCTGGGGCGCCTTTCACCTCCTCATCCAACTTGCCCACTCTGCCAGGAACGTTCCAGGCCAACTGCTCGGGTGCGCCCAGCCAAGGCCCAAGCACTAAGGTGTCATGGAGGCGGGCAGCAGAGGCTCAGAGGCCAAGAGAAGCAGACCCACGTGGTGTCTCACGCTGATGGCTGTACGGAGCCTCAGGATGTTTATTTAAACATCAGCATAATTCCTTCTTTTTGGCCAATGTGCTGTAGATTTTAAAGCAGCTGTACACAGTTCAGCACTGTGACAGGGATTTTCCATAGCGTGAGAGCTCTTGTAGTACACTTGAGGCTCGCGTATGAACGGCATTACCCGAGTCACAGAGTACTGCTGTAAGACAGCCCTCACTACTATTACTAGAAAAACGTTGGGCTTGCGGTCATTCTCAAATTCAATTCACAAATCTCTCCATACTCCAATTCCACGGCTTGTGTCTTTCCTCTGCTGGGCATTACCTAAGCTTGGCAGGCCAGGTTGCAATCCGTGGAGAATAAGGCAATATTGTGTCAGTTTAGACAAGTCATTAGATCAAAACGGTCTATTGAAAATTCCTCATTTTTTTTACAGTGGCTGCTTCCAAGGACAGGGTCTGGGATGGACAGGAGTGAGGGGAGCTGGACTCAGCCCTGCAGACCATGAACCTTTGTGTGCCTTTGAACTTTTGTTCCATGGTCATGTGTTTACCTACTCAAAGAGATCTTTTTTTAATGTCATGATTATCTGCTATGTGTATTTTATCACAATAAAAAAAGTGAATGCCCCACTTCTAAAAATGGGTAAGACGATGAAAAAGTCCAAATAGTGGGAAGAGAACTGGGCTACAGGTCAGAAAGCCTGGATTTCACTACTGGCTCTGCCTACCAGTGTGACCTTGGGCAAATTCACCAATCTTTCTGCATCTCACTTTTCTGCTCTATAAAATAAGAGGGGTACTATTCGTGATCGTTAAGGTCCTTTCAAGGACCTTAAGGACCTAAGCTCTAGACGTCTGTGATTTTATGAAGAGACACTCTTGCGCCTCACGTATAGTAACTTTGAATCAGCTGGTCTTTTTTTTTTAATTACTAAATTGAAAAACAAGAATCTTTAATTTCCTAACCCTTTTAAGGTTCACAGATGACTATGAGTTTATAATCAGGTTTTAGGCTAATTATAATAAGCTGGAAGGACTTTCGCTCAGAATTTTCTTATAAGCAATGGAGAAACATAGTCAAGCTGACAGTCCACTATGTTTCACTGCTTATATTTTAAGGAGGTTAGAAATGTATCAATTTTCACAATTGGAAAAACAATTCATTTTTGTTCAACCAAAGCAGATTGCCTGCACATTCATGTGGCTCAAAAAAAAATTTGGATGATATTTTATACATCTACGGTTTTAAAGAAACTCTCAATTCTGCCTAGTTTAAAATGTGTTTAGCAAAATTCTGCCCATGTGCACCCACTGTAAAACTATTCTTCTCATAGAAAAGGATTACATCAATCTTTTTTGGTTTGCCAGACTTTTCTCCCCAGGACTCGGGGCTTGGAAATGTCATCCCTATTAAGAAGATTTATTCCTTTAGCTTAACAGGTAGCTGTTGAAATTGACTTTAGCATCTCTGATTTTATTGATGTCACAAAATACTAGACTAGGAAGGAGTAAATTAATCTACCTACTGAACTGATTCTTCTGGATCTTCAGAGCTCCAGAGAAGGGAGGTTGTTAAGTGGTGTAAAATTATTCTGGAAGGCACAGCTAAGTATATTAAACTCTGGTCCTAAAAACATCTAATTCAGTTTCAGACTACTAAGTTGGCACCCGTGGAATACAAGATTTTAAAAAGTATGGTATCGTGAAAAAATCTACTGGTGTTGGTCATTAGCACAGAATTTTTCCAGAAGTGTGAGAAACAAAGCTATAGCACCAGAATGAAGATTTGAAATGCCTTGGGGAGGAGCTTCTATCTATATATTTATTTTTTAATTAGAAATTTCCAGAAAATTTCATATATATGATGCTGTTTGGATTATCTTTTCATAAATCTAAAAGCACAGTATTATTATACAAAACGTGAAGCGCACTTCACACAGCAATTGTGTGAACATTACATGAGACACTTGGAGAACTGAAAACCTGGGCCAAAAGGGAAATTTTAGCATAGTGCTAAATATACGAAGGATGCTGAAAAATCTGCTGACAGCTTGATATGACTCAGACAGACGCTGCAAGCATTAGTTAAACAGAGCAGTGTTTACTTCAAATGTATACACATGGCTACAATATTAAGAACCTCCATGGCTACACCCCCAAAATGTCTCAGATGACCCATTAAATATTTTCTGTCTTCATATTCAGCTTTTATTTCTTTAAAGCTGCAGTCATTTGGCATCATCTTAAGAAGTTCAAGTGTTCCCTATATTTTAAGTTTTCTTTACATCCCTTTTCTCTCTCCCCACAAAATATTTTCTTTCCCACCATGTGATGATACATATGACCAAACTTATACCACAACTAAGATACTTCAACTTACAGAGAGGCTGTGCCTATTTTTTGAATGATATTTTTAAATCACACCTTACAATTTGCATAAAAACTTATTTTAAGCACGTACTCCATCAGAAATCATTTCACCAGTATTTGGGAAATAAGCCTACACATTTTTAACATATTCCTCTTCTTCTTGACATACTGAAAGGAACATTTTTGAAATCAAAAAGAATTATTCTAAGAAGCTATTGCTTAACAAGACAAAACTCTGATGCATTGTAGCCGGTGGTGAATTCATGAAAGTGAGGCTGTGCTCTCCCTGGGACAGCCGGGACACCGGCTCGCAAGTCAACAACAGTGTCTGCCAATGCTTGAAGATACAATGGACATGACTACAAAGTCACCACGCTATGCTTTTCCCCTTTTTCCTGATCGTAAATGAAATGTTCATTGTAGAAAATTTGGAAAATAGAGAAAAGTATAAAGAAGACAACGAAATCATGAAAGATGCCAATCAGTCCTTTGGCATGTGTCCTCCTGGTTTTTTTCTCTGCATGCACACACACAAACTCTTACTAAACTGAACTAAACAGCAGAATGAGCACTGTCTTTTCCAAAGACCTAAAGGAAAGCTTTCCACGAATTCCAACAATGGCTCTACTGTAGAGTCGCATCTCCAGAGCCTAAAGCACAGTCTTAGAAAATCCTCAAAGTAATGTTTAGAATCGAGTCAAAAATCATTCAGAACTAAGTGTGAGGAATAATAAGAGCAAGGAAACAAAATTTACCACAAAGAAAAAGATGACCTTTCTTATGTGGTTCGTAACCAGCTCTAAGAAGAATTCCAAAGGAAAACTACCAAAGATGTTTTACAAGATGGAGGCCCTGCCTCCAGGGTGACAAACCTGCAGACATCTCCCACCATTCATTTGCTTATGGACAATTTGGGGGATGATTTTTTTTTTCTTTAAACATAGTCTAATACTTGACTCATTTATTCCCTTCCATCTTCTACTTGTTCACAATTCCCTATATCCCTTGTTCTCTTACTACACAATCTCTTCCACCAAACCATGCCTTCGTGACACACACACACACACACACACACACACACGAACAGAGATCTATTTATTTTATTTTTGAGCACAACATTCACAGACAAGCGTAAGAGACTATTCAAATCATTCCTTCAAAAGTTCCGCAAGTAGCACGGGATAAAAAGAGGAGTAACTCAGTCTGACTCAAGGAACGCAGCTCCACAGAATGTGATGTTGGTATAATTCTACCCCACCCTAGAGATGAGGAAACTGGGATCCAGAGACACGACGCCATTTTCTCAAGATGACCAAGGCAGAGACAAACCCCACTAAAATCCTCTTTATTAACCATTCTTCCTCTCATTAATTTGATGTTGTTTTATTTCCTGTTAACATTAAATTTAATGACTAAATTTTTACTTAATCATTTTTACCCTCTCTTTAAAAAAAAAATTATACTAAAGGCATGAGCCATTTACTTTCTCAGGAGAGCAGGCTAGATATCAGGCAGCCAGATAAACTTTGTGTTTTCGGTACTTATTTCTCACCACTGCTCTGTACATCAGTTTCAATTGGTCCTTAAACTAGCATCTGGGATTTCTACTTTTGTATCTTGTTACCAAGTAAATTCAGGGGAACATAAATTAATAAATGAATAATTCTTTTCATTTATAATGGAACACAGAAAACTACTAAAGAACCATTGTTTTTGTTATTAAAATTCCATTTAATCCTTACCCACCTGCATCACTAGAGATTAAACTATAATAGATAAACGGAAAATAAATTCTCAGGGCTTCTGAAATCCAATCTCCACAATTATTGTTTACCACTGGGGGATCAAAGTCACAACTCTATAATATTTGTTCAGTGCTCCCTCCTTCACTGACTGGTAACAGTAAAAGATCATAAAATCTCCCTTCCTTGCCCTTCACCCAGTGCTGGTATTTGTTGTAAAAAGACCCAGTGAACACCCAAGAGCCACACGTACAGCCTAAACCCCGCCATGGCCCTCATCAGTGCTCAGATGACAAAGCCTGGGTGGGGGCCTCGGGGTAACACTAAATTGAAACTTGAAACAAGGACACTGTGTATAATGCTACCTTCTTACGTGAAACAATAAGCAACAACTTCATCTGAAAAACACAACAAAACAACTCATCAGTCTTCTACTAACCAATTTCTTTTCCCTGCTCTTAAAACCAAGTCTTATTTAACAAATGCCTCCCAAGTTCCAGGCAGAGCAGTGTAAGTATGGTACCCAGCTCTTCCAGGGATAACAGAGTCCTCTGCAACCAGGCCTTCTGATGTACCAAACGGAAAGAGAACGCAATCTCACTGGAGACCAGAAAAGGGGTAGGAGAGGTCAACTTTTTTTTTTTTTTTAAGATTTCTTTATTTTATTTGAGAGAGAGACAGAGAGGAGGAGCAGAGGGAGAGAGAGAGAGAGAGAGAATTTCAAGTAGAGCCAAGCTGAGCGCAGAGCCCAACATGAGATCATGGACAGAACTGAAACCAAGTCAGATGCTTAGCAGACTGAGCCACCCAGGTGAGGAGGGGTCAACTTTTAAAATCTGTCACGTCTGGCATAAAGTACTGACCCTCACGTTCTCCTCTCCTGATGCTCACAAGGGGATATTGTCAAATTATAAACGGACGACGCACAGGGTAGGCCCCTCCAGCCATAAGCCAGCCGTGACAGGGGCTGAGGGCAACTCAAGCAGGCAGCTGAGATTTTATCCACGTCCCTGTTCTTGAGCCGCAGCCGGGCTTTCAGGTCGAGGAAATGTGAGGCAAGACAGTACAGGGAAGGTTCCGCCGTGAGCAAGTTCACATGGACAGAGAGATCTAAAAAAGCACAGCCCTGTTGTGAAGGCCTAACCGCTTCATTTCCTGGACCACTGCAAGTGACACCTATAACGCACATAGTGGAAACTCTGACTTCCCTAGAAGGTTGACCTTTACAGCGAGTACAGTGGTATCTGGGGATTTCCTAAGGAAGAGCTCACAACATATCCCTCAGCTCACTGCTTCTCAACCATTTTCATCATGGCCCCTAAGGGAAAAACTTGTTTCCTTCTCTACTCATCACCAACACTTCCGACACCAGATGTGGGGGGTTTTCCACACCACACAACTCTCCAATGCTTGTATGACACCAACGGGGTGCCCTACAATTTACAATTCTGACACTAACTGCCTAGAGTTCGCGCAGACTCTTCAGGTTAAGGGCTCAATCCCACAAGGCTGGCCTCCTTTCCCGCCAACTTCAGACACCAACTGCAAGTCTCAGGTTGTCACCTGTGCTTCCAACTGGCTACAAACTGGGAGTTCCCACGACCCCTCCCTCAAGTTCAGTAATTTGCTAGAACGGCTCACAGAATTCCAGAAAACAGTTTACTTACTAATTCACCAATTTACAATACAAAAATAGAACTCAGGAACAGCCAAATGGAAGAGAGGCATGGGGTAACGTATCAGGGTGTGTTATCCTCCCAGCGCCTCGAGGTGTCTACCAACATGGAAGGTTGCTCAGGTTTTTAGGGAGGTTCCATTACACAGGCCTGGCTGATGAAACCATGGGCTGTTGGTCCCTAACTCAACCTTTAGCCTCAGGAGTCAGGAGGTGGCGCTAAAGGTTCCAACCCTCTCATCACAAGGCCGGTTCCCTGAAAACCAGCCCCCATCTTTAGGGGCTTTCCAAAATTTACTTCATTAACATAAGCTCAGGTGTGGCTGAAAGGGACTTGTTATTGAATATCCAAAGATGCTCCCTTCACCTTTATAGTTCTGGAGCTGTTTAAGGAGCCAGGACAAAAACCAAATATTAATTGATTATATTACCTTAGGAGTTCTGTTCCAAGAACTAGGGACAAAGATGCATTCTACTCAGGGCCTTTTTAGACATTTTTTTCCTAATCATGACACACCAGCCCCATTGAAATATTAATATCACAGTTATACTGTATATGTTTACATATTATATGTATATCTGTGCTTTATACATAAAATGGGTAATTTTTTTGCTTCCCCCCCAAGAATCAATTTTCACCCCTTTGGGGGCAACAATGCCACATTAAGAATGCATACCTTAGTTTATGAAACAAGATACTGGTAGAACCAAGAATATAAAACTAGGTTATTATAAGATAACCCAAAAGTTGTATCTTTTTTTAGGAAGATTTTCAAATCTCTTTCTAGAATAATAATTTGTCTACAATTTTAACGGTATAAATTTCCTGTTTGCTTTTACAATATGAAATTAACAAAAACACATTAACTGAGCACCTTTTGTTTACATAAGAATTTTCACTCAAATTGACGAGAATAATTTCTTGTGATGCTAAATAATTTAAAATAAACTATCATTCACAAGTAATATGTAAGTATTTATTACATTAAGTATCTGTAGCTTTATCTATACTTTGGATTAAGTGCAGAACAACGGAATAGAGGTAGTATCAACACCATTTCAGATAGCCTTTTAAAAGGGATTTATTTTAAATCCAACAAGAGAATATAACAATTGTAAATATCTACACACCGAACATTGGAGCACCTAAATACATAAAGCACATATTAACTAACAGATGTACAGGGAGAAACTGACGGTACTACAATAATAGTAGGGGACTTCAGCACCCCGGTTACATCAATGGGTAGACCATCCAGGCAGAAAATCAATAAAGAAATGGTGTCTGTGAAAGACACATTAGAACAGATAGATTTTAACAGATATATATAAAATACTCCAACCAAAAATGACAGAACACATTCTTTTCAAGTACACATGGAACATTCTCTAGGATAGATCATATGTTAGACCACAAAACAAGTCTCAATAAACTTAAGATTGAAATCATATTATGTATCTTTTTTTTTCTTTTTTTTAAGATCTTATTTGACAGAGACAGCCAGCGAGAGAGGGAACACAAGCAGGGGGAGAGGGAGAGGAAGAAGCAGGCTCCCAGCGGAGAAGCCTGATGTGGGGCTTGATCCCAGGACCCTGGGATCACACCGAGACGAAGGCAGACACTTAACGACTGAGCCACCCAGGCGCCTCTCATGTATCTTTTCTGACCACGACGATATGAAACTAGAAATCAATTACAAGAAAAAAAGACACTGGAAAAAAACACAACTGTGGAGGCTAAAAAACACACTACGAAACAACCACAGGGTCAATGAAGAAATCAAAGAGGAAATTAAAAAAATACATGGAGACAAAAGAAAATGAAAACACAATGGTCCAAAATCTTTGGAATACAGTGAAAGCATCCCTCTAAGCAAAATTTCCCTTAGAGAAATTTATAGCAATACAGGCCTACCTCAAAAAAGAAGAGAAATCTCAAATAAACAATCTAACTTTATACGTAAAAGAACTAGGAAAAAAAGAACAAACTAAGCCCAAAGGTAGGAGAAGGAAGGAAATAATAAAGATCAGTGCAGGAATAAATGAATCAGGATTCTAAAAAAAAAAAAAAGAAAAGAAAAAAAAAAGAAGAAAAGAAAAGAAAAAAATCTATGAAACTGGGAGCTGGTTCTTTGGGAAAAAAAAAAAAAAAGATAAGCCAGACTCATCAAGAAAAAAAGAGACCCATATAAATGAAATCAGAAATGAAAGGGGAAATAACAACTAACACCACAGAAATACAAAGGATTATTAAAGATTACTATGAAAAATTATATGCCAACAAATTGGACAACCTAGAAGAAACGGATAAATACCTAGAAATACACAATCTTCCAAAATCAGGAAGAAATAGAAAATTTGAACAAACCAATTACTAGTAATGAAATTGAACTGGTAATCAAAAAAATTCCCAAAAAACAAAAGTACAGGACCAGATGGATTAACAGGTGAGTTCTACCACACATTCAAAGAGTTAATACCTATTCTCCTCAAACCATTCCAAAAACACAGAAGAGGAAGGAAAGCTTGCAAATACCAAATACATTCTACGAAGCCAGCATTACCCTGATACCAAAACCAGACAAAGACACCACAAAAATAAAGAACTACAGGCCAATATCCCTGATGAATACAGATGCAAAAATCCTCAACAAAATATTAGCAAACTGAATTCAACAATACATTAAAAGGATCATTTATCACGATGAAGTGGGATTTATCCCAGGGATGCAAGTTCAATATTTGCAAATCAATGTGATTGATATATACCACATTAACTAAACGAAAAATAAAAATTGTATCATCTCAATAGAAGCAGAAAAAGCATTTTACAAAATTCAACATCATTCATGATAAAAACTCTCAACAAAGTGGATACAGAGAGAACATAACTCGACATAATAAAGGCCATATATGAAAAACCCACAGCTAACATCCTATTCAATAATGAAAAACTGAGAGCTTTTCCTCTAAGATCAGGAATAAGAAACGGATGTCCACAGACACTTTTATTCAACATAGTACTGAAAGTCCTAGCCACAGCAGACAGACAAGAAAAATAAAAGGCATCCAAATCGGCAAGGAAGAAGTTAAACTGTCACTATTTGCAGGTAACATGATACTATACATAGAAAACCCTAAAGACTCCACTAATAAAACTATCCGAAGTAATAAAGGAATCCAGTAAAGTTGCAGGATACAAAATTACTATACGGAAGTTGGTTGCATTTTGCCACACTAATAACAAGTAGCAGAAACAGAAATTAAAAAAAACAATTCTATTTACACTTGCACCAAACAAAAAACAAAAACCAAAACCTAGGAATAAACTTAACCAAGGAGGTGAAAGGTTTATAACCCCGAAAATTGTAAAACACTGATGAAAGAAATTGAAGACAACACAAAGAAATGGAAAGATACTCCATGCCCATGGACTGTAATAATTAATACTGTTAAAATGTCCATACTACACAAAGCTACCTACAGATTCAATGCAATCCTTATCAAATTACCATAATAACAAAATAATCCTAAAATTTATATGGAACCACAAAAGACCCCAGACATCCAAAGCAATCCTGAGAAAGAACAAAGCTATAGGTATCACCCCGGAATTCAAGATACACTACAAAGCTGTAGTAATCAAAACAATATGGTACTGGCAAAAAATAAACACATAGATCAATAGAAAAGAACAGAGAGCCCAGAAATAAAGCGAGGCTCACATGGTCAATTAATCTGCAACAAAGGAGGCAAGAATATACAATGGGGAAAAGACAGTTTCTTCACTAAATGGTGTTGGGAAAACTGGACAGCGACCTAAAAAGGAATGAAACTGGACCATTTTTTCAACCATACCCAAAAATAAACTCAAAATGGATTAATGACCTAAATGTGACACTGAAACCATAAAACTCCTAGGAGGAAACATAGGCAGTAATCTCCCTGACATTAGCCCTTAGCAACATTTTTCTAGATGGGTCTCCTCAGGCAAGGGCGAAAAAGCAAAAATAAACTATCGGGACTACACCAAAATAAAAAGCTTTTGCACAGTAAAGGAAATCAACAAAAAAAGGCAACCTACTAAATGGCAGAAGATATCTGCAAATGACCTAGCCATAGGAGTTAATATCCAAAATATGTCATCTATACAACCCAACACCAAAAAACAAATCATCTGATCGCAAATGGGCAGACATTTTTGCAAGTCAACAGACGCATGAAAAGATGGTCAATATCACTAATTCACTCATCAGGGAAATGCAACTCAAAACCACAATGAGAGATCACCTCACGCCCGTCAGAATGGCTAGAATCAAGCAGGTAAGAAACAAGTGTTGGCTAGGGTGTGGTGAAAGGGGAACCCTCGTGTACTGTTGGTGAGAATGTAAACTGGTGCAGCCACTGTGGAAACCAGTATGGAGGTTCCACAAAAACTTAAAAATAAAGATACTATCTGATCCCGTAATTCCATTACTGGGTATTTGCCCAAAGAATGTAAAAGCACTCATTTGAAAAGGTACAGGCACCCCTGTGTCTACCGCGGCATTATTGACCACAGCCAAGGGACTGGAGCAGCCCCAGGGTCCACCAACAGACGGCTGCACACAGAGGATATGGTACGGATACACAATGGAATACTCTTGGCCATAAAAACGAGTAGGATCTTGCCATTTGTGACGACATGAATGGACCTAGAAGGTATTATGCTAAGTGAAACAAGTCATTAAGAAAAAGACAAATACCATATGATTTCGCTTATATGTGGAATCTAAAAAACAAAACAAACCAAAAGCAAAAGCAGACTCATAAGTAGAGAGCGAACTGATGGTCGTGGGGGTGTGAGGGTTGGGCAAAATGAGTGAAGAGTTGTGGGAGGTACAGGCTTCCAGTCACGGAAGGAATAATGATGGGGATATTAGGTACAGCACAGAGAATACAGTCGGCGGTACTGTAAGCGTTGCATGGTGACAGATGGGAGCCACACCTGTGGTGAGCACAGCAGACAGACTTATTGAATCACTGTGTTGTACACCTAATAACACTGTGTGTCAAACATATTTCAATAAAAACGTATAAAATTTAAAATAAATTAAAACTCTAAAATTAAATTAGAAGGATTTATTATTTTTTGGAAAAGATTTCTTTTAAAGGCAATAAGCAAAAAAGTCCAAATCTCGGATATGATCACTACTTCCAGTCTGTCTTATTAAAATCTTACTCATGCCAGAACACCTAGGCTGAGGGGGCTCTGCAGGGAATGAACTCATCTGGCTCTGCCAATCATTTCCTACGCAGCCTGGGTAAATTATTTAACCACTCTGCGTGCTTCATTTCTCTAACCAGCCAATAATGTAAACTGACACACTGTAATGGAAAAACACACAACAAGCCTGGTCGGGGGCTCTGCCGTCCGGTCCTACCTTAGCTACTGACTCACTATGTGAGTATGGCCAAGTCACGGCTCCTCCCCGAGGCCTCACCTTCCCCATCTGTAAAAGGAAGACGTCCCACCAGAAGCACACATGGAGAGTCTACGTCTTAAACGCCTGCACTTGGCTAACCCACATACACCAAATAAAACAATGCGCCTTATTTAAAGTCTACCAAATTCAAGAACATGAGTCAACCCACCCAATACAAGAGTTGACAGAAAAAATACCGCACAGAAAAATACTGGCAAGAAAAACATGATTGCTCTCCAGGATATTAGCCTTAAAACTTCACACAAAGTACCTTCCCCACTTGAATTAGGTACAACTGCCATTCATGAGAATTCACTGCAGCCCGTTTTGGAAGATATCTATTTTCTTTTCTTTCTTTCTTTTTTTTTTTTAAAGATTTTATTTATTTATTTGACAGAGATAGGAACAGCCAGCGAGAGAGGGAACACAAGCAGGGGGAGTGGGAGAGGAAGAAGCAGGCTCATAGCGGAGGAGCCTGATGTGGGGCTCGATCCCATAACGCTGGGATCACGCCCTGAGCCGAAGGCAGACGCCCAACCGCTGTGCCACCCAGGCGCCCCTGGAAGATATCTATTTTCTGCTTGGATCATCTCTTGGTCTGATGTACTCTATAAACTACCTCCTGCCATGTTCAATAATGCTTTCATTTTATTTGAAATCGAAGTTATAACAGTCTGGGATTTGGGAAATCAAGTCCGTATCCACCCTATATATATCCCATACTATAGACTCCAGTTAAATCCCTTCTCAGCTTCGGTTTTTCCAAACTTACTACTTTAGACAGTCTCCATTCTTCCCATCCTCTTGACTACTTCAGTAGCCCTGAACTAATTTTTTCCAATTCCGTTGGAACTTTCTTCGCCTCCTAAGAAGACTAGGAAGAAGACTGATCAAAAGGAAAGCCAGTAACAGCGAGAAGCAGGGAAAACACATCATCATCCAGAGAGAAAACTGTCACCTCTATGACAAAGTAAAGCAAATGTCCTTTCCCCCCACCCCACCAGCATAAAAAGATTCTCTATCTGCTAGGAATTAACAAAACAGTTCTTTGATTTCTCTATGCAATGAATTGCTTCTAGGACTATTTCACAAAGTACCTGTTATTTGAAGCATTTAACCAAAAAAGGATGGATGGTCCAACGCTATTAAAGCCATTCCTATGAGAGAGAGAAGAGACTAGCTCAAAATTCCTAACAGTTTTTAATCCAACGTAATTGAGAGATTCGTCATCCTATCAATCAACTGGTAATACAGTCTTACTAGTATCTTGGGAGGGAGCGTGAAGCATTTGATATGCCCTCCCGTACCCCCAGTGGGTCTCAGCTGAGAATCAATGGATTAAATTACTCCTAAAATCTCCCCAAATATAAAAGCCTACTGATATTTTCACAAAGACTATGGCAAGTGTCTAAGAACTTCGCTACCACCATCCAACAGCCCCCCCCCATTCTCCCCTCATTTCTTCGTAATTTTAATTATTGGCTGTCATTTTCTCCAATACTATTTCTGCCTGAATTCCTAGCAAGTTCAATAGACATAGAGATGATCCTTCCAACAATCTCTCAGTTCACTAAATTTCTTTACTGATTTTGTCCTCTACCCTACTTCGGCCATGTATTCCCAGTCACGCCCTAAGACCTTATCATTACCAATAGCTACAACCTCACCATAATCTCAATTTCATGCATCCCACTCTCTGAACACCACCTAATTTTACAGCACACTCCCTCCCTACAGTGCCTCAATGCTACTATTCTTCAACTCCACTGGGACCTCAAAACTATCACCTTTTCACTGACCCTCTCCCCACTGACTTTCTCTTTCCCTTTCCTACCCAGTCTAAATTCCATGGTCAATCATTATAGTTACTCTCTTATGTACACGGACTCCTTGCTCTCTCTTGCCGTGATACCCTTGCTTAGTAAAAGCACACCCGATCACTCCGTGCCTGCACCCATACAGCTTAAGGTAGCTGGGGAAAACACACGCGTGCGCGCGCGCTGCCTGGCTTCCCTTCACATTTATCGTACCAAATTTCTAGTGGGCCCCTTCGTGCTGTCTGGCGATCTTACTTTATTTATATCCCTCAGCTCACCTTCTCTCTCGCTCTTCCAGGGAACATCCACATTTTCTTCTCTCACCTCAAATCCTACCACTACCGCCTCCTGCCCTCTCACAGTTGATAACCTGGCTCACTACTTAACCGAGAAAATTGAAGCAATCAGAAGATACTTCCACAGACTGCCACATCACATTTCCCCACCCAGTGACATGCGCACCCGCACACCCCCTCCCTGCCTCCTTCTACAGATCACTTTCCCGCTCCTGTCCAGAGCCGATCCTTCTGCTTATCCACTAGAGCCGACCCCTGACCTACTCCAGATCACTCCAGTGGTTCTCCCCTCTCTCCCACTTCATCAGGTTTTTTGCTCTCTACTGGACCTTGTCCTTCAGCCTCTGGACACGCTGCTCTTGCCCTCCTCTATAAAAACATAATAAAACTCAGCCACACTCTTTTCACTAGCTCCCACCTATTTCTCTGCAAAATTTGCAGAAGAGAGGTTTATAGTCATTGTCTCCAATTTTTCTCCTCCCGATCTCTCTTCACCTACTTCCCCAACGCTGCTCTCTTCAAGGTCACTAGTGACACCCCACATTGCTAAATCCAAAGGGCAATTCTCGGTTCTCATCTTACTTGACCTATTAGCAGCATTTGGCACAGCTGACCGTTCCTCCATCTTAAGAACACTCTGCTTGATCCTAGGACTCTACTCTCCTGGCTTTCCTACCTTGCTGGTCATTCTTTCTCAGTCTCCTTTGCTGGTTCCTTCTCTTCTCCTGATGTTGGAATGTTCCTGGGCTGAGTCCTTGGTCCACTTTATTTACTACACTTACTCCCCTGGTGATCTCGTCCAGGCTTACGGTTTTAAATACATGCATTCGCCTCTCTTCTGAAACTCTACACATCTATCTAACTGGCTACTTGACATCTCCACTTGGAAGTCTAGTAGCCATCTCAAAGTTAAAAGGTCCAAAGATGAATTACACATCTGTCACCTTGCCCCTCAAAGTCGGCTTCATTTCCGGCTTCCTCACTGCGACTGATGGCAACCTATCCTTCAAATTGCTCAGGTCCAGATCCTGGAGTCCTTGACTGCTCTCTTTCTCTATCTCGTATCTAAACCAGGAGGAAATCATGCTAGCTCCACCTCAAAATATATCCAGAATATGACCTGCTCTGATGTCTTCCATTGCTACAACTCTGGTCCGGGCCACACTCTCTCTCACCTGGAGTACTGCAAGGGCCTCCTACGAGATCTTCTGGGCTCCTCCTCACCTCCGTCACCTATTCTCCACCCAGCAGCCAGAGTGATCCTTTTAGACCTAAAGTCAGATCACGTTACTCTTCTACTCAATGACCCGCAACAGCTCCCAGCTGACCTTAAGAACATGTGAAAGTTACTCTGATGGCCTACAAAGCCTTAAATAATCTGGTCCTCCACTTTCTCTGACCTTCTCCCCTCAGCCACTGTGTGTTCCTGGATATGCTTCAGACACATCAGGCATGCTTTCCCCTGAGGCCTTTGCTGTAGCTACTCTCCATGCCTGCTCTGTTCTTCTCCCGGATATCCACATGGCCAAGACCTCATCTCCTTCCTCAAATCTCAAGCTCTCAAGGAGAACAACCCTGACCACCCGATTTAATACTGCATCTATCTGGCAATCTCAACACCCCAACCCTGCCTTATTATTTCTTTCCGTATCACTCAACAGCTTAACATACTGTGCAATTTATTAAATTGTGTTGTCTATTGACTACTGCCTCCCATCAGAATGAAAACTCCACAAGGACAGAAATTTTTGTTCCTTTTGTTCACTGATGTATTCCAAGCATGCAGAACAATGCCTGGCACATGATAAGTACTCAAGAGATATTTTTTAATGCATGAATAAACACTTGAAACTGGATTTAAATTGTGGACCAGAGAGAGAGTTGAGGTGGAGAGAAGAAAAACTCAAATGGCCCAAATACACCAAGGGTCTCAGTTATGCTCCTAGACAATTACCTACTTAAAAAGGCTGCATTATTTCTTTCAGACCTGCGGGCGGATTATGTAATGCAAACACTGGTGACTTGCTCATAATACTAGGCCCTACTAGAAAGAGGCGCCCAGGACGGACGAAAGGCACTGCCCACGATTTTTGCCTTTGCCTCTAGGTGACTCTACACTGGGCAGTCCTGTCGTTTGCCTCCAGCTTTGTAAGTCGGAGGGGTGACTTGCAAACACCCCACGATTTAGGAACGGGAGAAAGCAAGTCTGTCAGGGCCAATGCCACTTCCAGAGTGCCTGATGTACTCCCGTGGACTAGGCACAGACTCTTTCAAGTTAGAACTAGATGAGGATCACTATGTCCGTAGTTCTCAGCTAGGGCTGAATATCTGAATTCCTAAGGCACTTAAAATATACTGCAGCTGCCCCTCCCTTCTGAGAGAAAAGGTCTGGGTGAGGCACAGGTGGTAAAGGTGTTCCAGGTGATTTGACTGTGCAGCCACAGCTGGGAGCAACGGATGGGGCTCAACCTCATTTTCCAGATAATGGAGCCCAGGAAAAATGAGCGCTAAGGTCGCACAGCTGACTGACAGTGTAAGGACTGGAAACTGTCGCTTGGTTCTTTAGAGAAACAGCAAGAAAGGAGAAATTTCATTACAACATAATAATGGGTACGGCCATGTATTACAATAGTTAAATGCTATTATATTTATTAAAATCATGGCATCTATGTTCACAAATGAGAAATTTTCTTTACTGGCCCCTATCTTTAAGGGCTTGGGTCGGAGTTTGTTAAGGCAGCCCTGGAATGAATTAGGTACACTCCACTCCACTCTGAAATCTTAGGTAAACATTTATTCCTTCATGAAAATAACTGAAAATTTCCAGTAAAAGAAAAAAAATTCCTCTAATATCTTTGTCAACCAACTTTTTAATTTAAACAATGTTTTGGTTTAAAAACAGAGCAGAGATGGCTGCGTAACAACAGGAATGTACTTAATGTCTCTGAATTGCACACGTAAAAACGGCGAACACAGTAAATTTTATGCTCTGTGTATTTCACCACAATTTTTTAAAAGTAAGAGAAAAACAAGAGAAGAAAAAGAGAAAGGAGTGGGAGTGAAAGAGAAAAAGATCTAGAGGAGGAGATCCCCAAAAAAACAAAATTAACGAGTCAGAGCACCTGCTGGCAGACATTCAAGAAAAGCCTGCTGGGAGCAAAGAGCAGTTCCCTGGGTCCTCAGACCACCAGCAAAGCAAAGCTCTGGAAGGAGCACGGGAAGTAGGTCACTCTGGAAGAGTAACATGACCCAGCCCATGTCCACACAGAGCTCGATCTCTAATCTAAGATGTGGGGCTAGACCAGATGTCCTTGACACTGCCTACGACCTGGGCTGTATCCAAATGTCACTGTATTTCCACATCTAGGGCTCCTCCTAGAGAGAAGATAGTTAAGTTTCCGTCATACCACGTAGTTCAGGATCCTCTTAAACATGGAATTAAGCTAATGGCAGTATTTTGGTTTTTTGTTAATTGCAAATCAGTGTACCAACACTGAAGAGAAAAGAAGGAGGTAGAGACACTCAGGGCAAAGAGTCATGAAATATCCACGATATGCCTCCCTGCTCTGCAATTCTCTTCGGAATAGTGTTTAGTGTCTAAAACAAGTGGAACCGCATTTTTTCAGAAAACACCTTTGACCATAATTCCAAAGTAATAAAAGGTGTTCAGTCCTGCCTCTAAATGTATGGCCATAAATATAAATTACAAGGCAGTACTTCTTGAATATATGAAGACAGGGTGGGGGGTGGGGAGGGGGGCAGATTTTTCAAAAAGTGATTGAAGCCAAATAAGCTTCTCTGAAAATAGTTCTCATAAATTTAACAAGCACCACTGAATATAATTTTATTCCGAATTGACCCAGTTTATGTACCATACCTTACACATATTTTTATAGTGAAGACAGTGTACTGCGGCAGTGCCCGTGACAGGTGCTCGACAAGGATTTGCTCAATGAATGAATGAGAAGGACCAAGCCTCAATCTGAGTTTGTTTTGCTAAGAGGGAGATGACAACGTAGGCTAAAATCGAAATCTACCAGGGCCTTATTTTAATTGCTATGGTAAAAGAACAAAGCCTATCTCTGCAACTCAATGCAACAGACGCATTAGATTCCCCTAGAAAGAATAAAGCCAGGGAGAGGAAGGACAGAAGGGAAGAAAAGGGGAAGGAGTAGCTTACTATACCAGAAGGAGCTGCTCCAAGGATGACATGGTCAGGTCAGATCTCAGGCAAGCAAAAGGGGCCCAATCTCACTTCACACTCAAGCGCCAACCAAACATTGAGATGAAGTATTCTACTTCTATAAAACTGATTTTCCACTTGACTCTTTTATCTCAGGGGAGACGGGGCAAGCTCAGTGTAAATAGGATTTTCCTCATTCCTTTCTGTAGTGTTTCACCTACCATGGCATACTCGTTGAGACAGCCAAGTGCTACAAGACAGAAAAACACCACACAATCAGCAATTCCTAAAGAACTGTGTTAATGCGTTGAACCGTATCACTCACCAAATTCACAGGCAGAAGTTCTAACTCCCAATACCTCAGCAGTTACCTTATTTGGAAATAGAATGTTACCTTATTTGCAGGTATGATTAGTTGAAATGAAGTCACATTGAAGTAGGGTGGACCCTTAATTCAGTATGACTAGTGTCTTTTTTTTTTTTTTAAAGATTTTTTTATTTATTTGTCAGAAAGAGAGAGTACAAGCAGGGGGAACAGCAGGCAGAGGAGGCAGAGGGAACAGCATGTTCCCTGCTGAGCAGAGAGCCCTACTCGGGGCTCGATCCCAGGACCCTGGGATCATGACCTGAGACGAAGGCAGATGCTTAATCGACTGAGCCACCCCGGCATCCCACTTTGACTACTGTCCGTACACAAAAAAGAAACGTAAACACAGGTACACAGGGAAAATGCCATGTGAAGAGTGGAAGTATGCTATCACAAGCCAAAGGACTGCCAGAAGCTGGAAGAGAGAACTGAACAGACGCCCCCCCCCCCCCGGCCCCGGCACCTTCAGAGGGAGCACGGCCCTGCGGACACCTTGGCTTTGCACACCTGGCTTCTAGAGCTGGGAGACAATAACCACCTGTCGTTCCAAGCTCCCAGCATGCAATACTTTACAATCGCAGCCTCATTAAACTGATACCGACAGCAAGGGGCTAACGTGCACCAACCAGCCCAACCCCTTCTCGCCGCACATCAGCTCCAGCTTCCCGCCCCATGGCCACTTGTCATTGTCAGCCCAGGCCCCATTACCTCACTCTCGGGCTGCTGCCGGGTCTCCTTGACTTCAGGTCTACCTCCACCTGCTTCAACCACCAAACTCACCTGCACACCACCATGACATTAACCTTTGAAAGATGCCAACTTCTTTGCATCACTCTCTAGGTAAAATAGCTCTAGTGACTCACCAACTCCTATCAGAAAAGGTCCAGATTCTCCTGCCTAGCATTCAGGCCTCTCTCTTCTAAGCTAGCTCCAACTGCTAAGTGACCCTGGAACACACTACCATTATTCTCGATGCCATGCTTCCTCCCCTGCTTGTCACTCTCCCCCTTCAACAACCCAAATCTTGACCATCCCATAAACACTACGGCCAAGACCTGCTTTCACCTTGATGCTCTCCATATACTCAGGCCTAAAATAATGACCACATCTCTGACCTCTATGCGTTTACTACTTGTATCTGTCATTCTGCACTCCTCAAAGACTGCCTTGCATGGTTACCTAGCATGTTAAAAGTGCATACTTTGATTCCATAGCTGGACTATGAGCTCCTTAGGGACAGGGTTCATGTTTGACAATTTTGGGAGTAGTTCTCAAAGCCAAAGACAATGCTAGGCTTATTTTTTTTTTTTTAAAGATTTTATTTATTTCAGAGAGAAAGAGACAGAGAGTGTAAGCATGGAGGTGGGGCAGAGGGAGAAGCAGACTCCCCACTGAGCAGAAAGCCCAATGCAAGGCTCAATCCCAGGACCCTGGGATCATGACCTGAGCCGAAGGTAGCCACTTAACCGACTGAGCCACCCAGGCATCCCATGACAATGTTAGGTTTATTATAAGCAAACTCTAAGTTCCTAAATTCTTACTGAATTAACTACTAAACATACATCATAAATTCTTAGAAATGTTACTTTTGGCTCTTCCTTCAGCTGGGAACTTAAAACTGAACAAATCTATAGATAGTATATGAGCCTAACGGTTCCACTTATGTACAAATAATTTGCAACCTACAAGGAACACGAGGAAAAAAAAAATCTTTAGGACTTTTAGTCCCACGCTACTTACCATTCTTCATCACTACATTGGACCACACGTTTGCATTCAAGGCTTGAACGATTCGCTTTACTCCTGTAGATTCTGGAAAGTCATCTAATAAGAGACAGGAAACAGATATATTTATACACACATACAGATATATGCGCATATATGTACATCCCCCCAAGCCATACTTTTCAATAACTGTGGCTTAGTTATCTCGCTTAGTTGGTATTTCACATTGTAACTTACATAGTAAAGAAAAAAATACACAGCTCAGAGCTCCTGATAAGACTAACCCAGAAACTGAAACAATGAAATAAACGTACTTTATAAAAGGTTTCTATGATAAAGTCATCTCTACCACCTCACCAATGCAATCTGCTCATGTTCTCCCGAAAATGTTAGTTCCTGTTAATTACACAATCCCGGCACAGCATTGGAAACACCAATTTTTGCTATTTATGGAGAATGAGTTTCCTGAAGGCAGGAATGGTCCTCTTGGTGTGCCGTAAAATGCTGTAAAGGCCCTACCTTCTCCCGGGAATCACAGCATAACAATTATTGTTTGTAACAGGTATTCAGAGAACAATTTCTTGATCAGAGAAATATAGTTTAAGAGAAGTAAACTTACTATAACCATAAGTGTAGGAGACAGGCAAGGGTCATTAAAAATAAAAACCAACAACTTAGTTTAGCTGGGTCAGTATTGGTAGTATTGTGCTTCTGGAATTTAACTGATACCACTCAAAATAACAGGGCATTAGTCCCAGTCAGCACACGAATAAGGTGACATTCTTAGCTTGTGGATATGTGTACGATGGAAATGAGCGTTATAAGACTGGATATGGTCAGTGATGGCAGAAGTCGTTTTCACGCTGTGGGAGGAGAAAGTCTCCGAAGAGCTCCCGGAGCACAATCTACTCAGAACCTGTGTCTAGTGGCTTGACCGGGCACAGAATTAGAAGCCAGAAAAATCTGAATTGGAACTCAGGCTCTTTTTTTTTTTTTTTTTAAATATTTTATTTATCTGACAGAGAGAGAGCGTGCGCGCACAAGCAGGGGGAGCAGCAGAGAGAGAGGGAGAACTCAGGCTCGATAACTTGTTAGCTATTTGATCAAGGGCAAATCACGTATGCTATCCTCAAAGATAAGTGGGGCTGATGCCACTCTGCACACACCCCTCCCAGAGCAAAGAGGCGCGAGACCTGACGATTCACTGATGCAACTGTCCCCTCTAGGCAGGAGTCACCTAACACGGTGCCTGAGGGACAGTCGGCACTCAGTAACGACTGAGGGATGGGTGAATCACTGGAAGAATACCAACCTACCAACCTAACAGGAATACGGCGAGGATTACACTGAAAATACAAAGATGAGTTTTATTACCATCCATGTTTAAATGAAGAAATAAAAGACATGTTTACCTGAACTATGAGTGATTCAGTCTGTAAAAGGATAACTAACACTTCAGGTGACAGAACCAGAAACCAAAACTACGGTCTGAAATAAAGAGCTAGAACCAGTAACATGAAATCTAATCCAAACAAGCAGAAAGTCTCACACCGGTGTTAGGATACATGCATACAAAGCTTATAGTCTGTTTTTAAAAATTCTAGGGAGGATGTCATTACTTCACCTAAAGATATGTCAAAAATCTATTTTAATATTAAGCAGAATTAATGCAAGAACAGTGGTCAGACAAGGAGCAAGAAGTGTAGTGGTGTAAGGGAGAAGAGTACAAAATCAAAACAGGTTTAAACAGATGACTCAAATGTGGATTCTGAAGGACAACAGTAAGGAGAGAAAATTCTAGTGTCAGAAACAAACAATTACGTACATGCTCACATACGCAAAACAAGGCCCACGTTTAGGGACCTGGAAGACATGGGAAGGGAAATTGTACTAATTTTCAATTATTATTAAAAATGTACAGGGAGAAAAATCAGCCTATTTATCCTCTTCTCTGGCAGGGTTTTACTCTCAAAGGTAACATTTTGGGAAAATTCTAAATAAGCCAGAATATAAAAAGAGATTTCTTAATTCCTTTAAAAAAAAAAGGTTTTGTATAACAACTATATATATCCTGTCTATGTACTTTAATTCATATCGGTTGCCTCTCAGAATGTCTTTTGCAAGAACTAGCATCTTCTCAACGCCATGTCCCTACTGGTCCCCTCACTACAAGCCCAGTGCCTTTCTCTCCCATTGCTTCCCTGTGGAGCAAGTGACATGTGAAAGTTCATGATGCCACCATAGTCTTGGAATTTCTAAACAAAAATGATCTCTCCCGCCTCTGAAATACCACAGCACCAATATATATTTTAAATATTTATGACATTCCACTTGGCAATTCAATTGTTCACATATGTGTTTATCTCTTGTACTGAACTATAAGGTTTTGGTGGGTCGCACCTGTCTTCTCTTGGTCGGTCCCACGGCAGCTAGCACAGGTGTATTTGGAAGGTGAGAAGGGGAGTGGGGGAAGGGAAGAGAGAGGGGAAAGAAACAGAAGGTCCAGAATATCACAGAAGGCAGTTAAGTGAAGAGCTACCCCGGGGTGGGGGAGGGGGGAATTCTGGGTCTATTTTTGGTTTCACATGTCCAAAGGACATAAAAATAGGGCTGACACGCCCCCTAAGGTTCCTGGGAATTCAGCCTCAGGATGTGAGGAATTCAAAATAAAGAACATAAACTTTACTATTTAGCGTATAGGTCAAATCCTCTCTTTTTTTTGGCAGCAGACAAAGGATAAGAGATGGAGGGAATGACTAAGATTTAAGATAGAAATACTCTACCTTTATCTATAAGAAAAACAATATTTGAAAAGTCCTAACATGTGGGGGAGCCAAAAAAATGGATCATTTGGTTAACAGTAAGACCACACCAATGGGTTTTGCACAAATCTCTTCAAACAGCTGAGGAAAAAATGTTTTTTAAATTTCACTTTGATTCCTCTTCCCTGGATTAAAAGACTCCCTCATATCTGAATCCAAATGCCATGTTTCTCCTGACACATAAACACTTACCATCTTCCTCAGGCAACTCTTCCGGACTAAGTTCCACCAATTCAAAGCCATGTTTGATACACCATTCTTGAGCTTTTTGCCGGTTCACACCTGATACGCAAAAGAATTTTCGTAAGTAAAAATTTTTTAAAACAGAGTACTGCTGCAACACTCTCCATAAATCTCAGTGTTACTCTTAATGTAAGCTATTCTAAAGGCATCCAAAATAAAGTAATATAAAGAAAATGATCTCTCAAACCCACAGTGTCCATTCTTAAAAAAATAAAATGTAAATATTGCAAGATTCCAAAGAGAAATAGCTAAAAATACTTCTGTAGAGTAATGTAATCACAGGAGATGTCCTGCTCTAAGAAAACAAAAGTATATTCTGTTCACCAAGGGATAGCAATTGTGTGTACCACCCATCGTCCCGTCGGCATGCCTTACCGTTTTCACACACTCTGTCACAGACCAGGATCATGACCTCAGGTAACCATGCTTCTGCCAGTGGAAGCCATGAGGAGACACTATCAAGACCGGATTTCTTGAGGGAGGAAAAACAAACATACAAACAACCAGAAGAAGAGACAGTAAGAGAACTCACGAAAAAGGCAGGAGGAAAAAAAAAAAAAAAAGAAAGCACCAAGTAATTTCTTATTCAAGGTCCCCGGCAAACCAGATCTTACTTGTGTGCTGTCAAAGTAAACCACGAATGCTTGGACAGACTCCGCGATCTCTGCAGTGACGAGAAATTTGTTTGGCACCACACACAGATTGATATCTGCTGAGTAGTATTTATTATCAATGGTCCAGGGGTAAACCCTCACGGCATCATCGGCAGTCACTTCCACGCTAAGATCTTCCGCTCCGAGGATGTCTGAACAAAGGACACAGCGTCACCATGGAAAGTGCAGCACCGATACACCCTGGTCAAGGCTCTCAAAAAGATACTGGATCGGGGCCTGGGTGGCTCAGCCGGTTGGGAGTCTGACTCTTGGTTTTAGCTCAGGTTATGACCTCATGGGTCGTGGGGTCCAGCCCCACGTAAGGCACCATGCTGCTCAGCGGGCAGTCTGCTTGAAGGTTCTTTCCCCCTCCCCTCCCCCCACTCGCTCTCTCGAGCTCTCTCAAATGAACGGGTAAATCTTAAAAAAAAACAAAAAACAAAAAAAGATACCAGATTAATATGGTGCTTTACCTACTTCTCTTTGTGCAAGGACTTCAAAAGGCCTCCCATTTATCAGGGTATTTTCTTCTCTATCATTTATTTGATTGTAAAAGTAATGGTAACATAATTTAACTCATTGGCTTTTGTTCTTTAAAACACGAAAACGACTGTGACTACATTAGGTGGAAGACAAAACAGTCACGTAACCAAACACCCAGAGAAGAGCAAGCAGAAGAGAAAGAACGAGCTGACATCGATTTCATTGCCTACATACTTCATGTGACAGGGAGGTGACAAGATCCTTCAAGAATCTGTAACTGCTCTGTCCTCACTGCAAGCTACGAAGAAGGTAGCAGTAAGGCTAACTCATTAATAAAAGAAAAGCTACACATCTTCCTTAGGCCAAATGCTTATACATTAATTCAACTGATGATATAAAAGAATGGATACTGATAAATGACCCCCATTCCATTTATATTCAGCCTTGTTCAGATTCTTTGAAAGCCAACTCCAATTTTTGTTTGGTAGAGACACTTTTAGCATAATTTGAAAACGTAAATTTAATTATTTAGAATATACCTAAATCTTTCAGAAACCCATGTGCAGCATGGCTATAACTAATGAAATTCTTACAGTAAAAGCCAACTCAATGATGAACAAATAGAGATGAGGTCATGGGACCACCGAAGCAGTCTGCTTCCAGAATGCCATAAAATATTCACAAGTGGAAAAACATTAGAAATTGTTCTAACCTAAACGCCCATCTCTCACATTCATACCCACAACCTCCGTTTTATACGGATTTGGAAAATAAGTCTAGAGGAGTAAAATACCATGCCACTAAAACTGGGTTATTATAAGAATGTATGACAAAATGGCCACAAACTCCTTTTCGATGCAAACGAAGATGAACATAGAAAACATCCCTCGAGCTCACAATTAGCAGGACACAGAAAACTAGAAGCTAAACTTTTGATTCCAGAGCTAAGATTATGTATGTGGAACACTGCCATAGTTTTTGCTCAACAAAAGGATATGGGGAAATCATTTAGTCCAAAAGACTGCTACGAATAATGTATAATAACATATAAGTGCGTATGTGACATACGCATGCTTTTCATTGGTAAACTTTCATCATGTGGTTACTAGGCGGAACCGGTCTGAAAACAAAACCCCCTTTTTTTTAAATAGAAAACTAAATTTAAAATAGATGTAAGACTACATTTGACATACGGCGCATTGTGAAATTAACTTTCTAAAATTTTTCACCACAACCAGAATTGTTACTTTTAAATTACCACGAGGTCTGTGCCAATATTTGAAAATCTGAATTTATCTTGTCTCTTTAGGAAATCAGCAGTTCTTGCTGCTTAATTTCTATCTAAAGTAATCTTTTACTAATTATCAATCAATTCCATAGCAACCAGCTGCAATGTCCTTCAAGGAGCATTATGACAAGTTCAGGTAGGAAATAAGCAGGAGGAACAGATAAAGTATGACAATCAAAGACTCTGTTTTCATGTAAATGTCTCACAGGGAGAAAAAAAACAACCTTCCTAGATCAAAGTCTATGTTGCATTCAAAGCTAATCTTCCAAACTTCAAGCAGGTGGCATAGCAATATGCCGATAAAAGCACATATGGAAGAAGGCAAACGAAACCAAGGGAAGTAGCAAAAAATGTATAAACTGATTTTTTTTTTAAGGGTAGGAGGAGCCACCATATGGAATCAGTTTTCTTCATTCATGGGTAATTTTTAAAAATAACGAATTAACTGTTTTTTTTAAGTGGGGGAGTACAAAGGGTAAAACTGGTTAAGGGGCAAAGTACAAGGAGCGTGGGACGAGGACTCCTACCATCATGACAACCAGTTCTCGATACTTCCTAAGCTGGCAGTGTTGTTAAAAATTGGAAGAAAATTTCAGTTACGCTTTTTTGAAATCACTGTCTTCAACTAACATGAAAAAATCAAGTCGAAGGTGTCATCTACTTACTAACTGCAATTTAGGATATTTGCATCCATTACGGGTGGTACGCTTTATTAATCAACGCGCAGAATACAAGACAACGAACCAATGTGTGTCACTCAGAGCTCTTCAAATTTCACTGTTATACTGTCTCTGATTCTCAAATGATGAAGATATTTACTGAACACAGAAGCAATTTCTCTTTTCTCTGTACCTAGACAGAACAGAACCAATAAGTTGGGAAAACGAATTCCACCTTTCGGTATTTTTGTAGCTGGGGTGTGGGTGTGTGTGTGTGTGTGTGTGTGTGTGTGTGTGTGTGTTTCTTAGTTCTTGTGCTGCCTAGAATAACTTGATAGCTCAATTTACTTATCAGATTCTTTTATTTTTAACATTTTATGTCTAATCAGACACTTTCGGCGAGACCGCATATGGACTTTATTATCACATCTGTGCCATCTCACAACTAGAGAAGAGTGAACAGTCTCATTCTTCTTGTCATCAATATCGTAATGTAGAGTTTAATTTAAAAAATGTAAATGTCTCCACTAAATATAGCTCTTCTCGCTCATCTTTTCTATTTGGTTTCAAACGTCTAACACGTTTATTCTTTTCCAGATTAAAACAAAAATTGCTCAAACGCTTATGCACATGACTAGAGATCAGCCAGGACCATTTACTCATTTCACAGATGGTAAAACTGAGGGCCAAAAAAAAAAAAGACGCCACTTGCCCAAAGGAGAAGAGCCTAAAACGAACCGCAGACACCAGCATTTTCCCCACTCACTCCTGCATGTGACATTCAGCATCTGGGCTAGATCACACCCAAGTGTCCCATGGTCGTAAGCCAAAACTAACCTATGGGCCCTGCTCTTTCATGAAAACCAAAAATAACAGCCAGAACAAGGGCACCAGCATATACAAGCCTGAAGCACGATTAACCCATTCAAAAACTGTGTATGGGCTTGGGGTATTTATATGCCCAAAGTTGAGTCATAGTGATCACGTGGGGGTTTTCTGCCAGACTTCCTAGAAAACCCTGCAGTGTTCTTTCTCCCTACTTTGCCCTTCCCTAAGCTGACTTTGGATGTAGTCAAGACGATGCACAAATAAAATCGAGAGCAGCTTCTCCCTCCTCCTGGTGGATGTTGGCCTGTCTCATTCACACTGTTGGCAGCCACCTGGTGGAGCTGCAATACATCATTTTTTAAGAGACAAATACTAGATGATTAATTGCCGGTCTGTTACCACAAACTTGGTCTCGCAGCTTAAAATAGTTAATCTGTAGTGTTTTCAGATGAGAAGTTAAATGTCAGTTCCAGTAGCAAGTATAAACCCTTCCCCCAGTTTTAAGTGCAAGTGTAAATCTCCCTCCCTGTTTGAGAAACTGTTATACATAGCCATCAATTCTCCAGCAACTCCTATTTACTTCTCACTTCTTTCATGCACTTCTTTCCCTGATAGTCCCACACGGCAATGAGTGACAGAACGATTCGAGAGAGCTGACGAAAGCGGCATGCCAAGGAAGCACGTCGGCTCAGCAACCCAAGCACCGCTCCGACCTCACGCCTGCTTCGTGCTTCCGTCTGTCGTAACGTTGCCTCACTCACAGAGGGTGAAACTGGTAAGCAGGCACACGGAAGGAGGCATCTAGCTTTCTTGAGTTCAGAATCAGTAAGAGGTGATACTCTCTTTAGCATGAATTAGGAAGCAAATCGAAGTTCCAAGGTAAAATTCCCGGAACACCGGAAATATCCATTTTCAATCTCTATCGCGCACATGCTTTTTCTCTCTCACACCCCCCCTTACCTCACCCCTCCCCTATCCACTCCAACCAAAAAGACCATTCTACCGCGGGTTTTGTGTGTGTTTTTTAAGTAGGCTCCACAGGCCCAACTCGGGACTTGAACTCACAACCCTGAGATCAAGCCCTGAGCCGAGATCAAGAGTCGGCCGCTTAACCGACTGAGGCGCCCCAGGTGCCCCAAAACAAGTCCATTCTAAACTAAGTGCATGGATATTGGTTTGGATTATTCCCATCTTCTTCAGTCGTACAATTAAGGATACTTTTGATACCAGCAGAATTAATGTTCCCTTAACTAATCATGTCATTCTTTGTGAAGAGAAGTTGTCCAGTGGTGAAGTCATATTTTCTACGCCCGGAGCAAAATGATAGCTGTCACTCTGAATCAAGATGATCCTTCCAGAGACTAGTACTTGCCCAGTTTTATTCTTTCTCACTGGACTGAAGCTGCCTTTACAGCGAGGTATCGTCACCCCCCATCCCAGATACAAGCGTCTTTCGTGGTATCCATGGAAAGGAACCCAAGGTTCCGCTCCCTCCACTATGCTGGCAGCACTAACCACAACAGAAAAGGCCATAAAATAGAGACAGCTCAGACCTGGGATCACACAGACCTGCATGTGCCCTCTGTGAGAACGACAAATTAACCTGTGTCTCACTTCCTCAGCGGTAAAAGGGGACACACACACACACTTCTCAAACGGCTTCTTGTAGCTTAAAGAGAACAGTGCGTGAGAAGGCGCGGGCAGGCACTGGACCCAGAGCAGCCCTCAGGAACGCTCCCTTCCTCCTCCCCAGGTCCGGTTTTTCGCCTACAGACAAGAGACTAGGTCAGAGATGCACTGCAGGGAGCTGGTAAGAGAAAGTGGAATTAGGAAATCACCACCTCCTTAAGCGGCTCTGGCCCCTCCCTTCCCAGAATATGCCTTCTCGAATGTTTCTTTTCCATTGTTAAGGCACAGGCTGAAACAGAAGAGAAAGCAATTAGGAAAATTATAGGAGGCAGTAGAGTCTGACGTCAGCTGAAGGGGAAAGTAGCCATTATGAAAGAAAAGAACTGAGTAAAATGTGATTGAGGAAAAACTACGAAAGCCAGCGTTTTCATTAGCCTGCAAGGAGAGGCAAAGACAGACCTTTAAAAATCATAACGGCTCCATATTGTTGCAACTCGTTACAATTTTATAGCCACGATTTCACGAGAACGCCCTGTAAGGTGAGTGCTGCTGTCCCGTACTCTGTAGCCGCTGTGAACTAACAAGATGATTCCCCCAGGGCAGGGGCAGGTCCGGGGGCTGCAGCGGAGAGGGCCGGCAAAGCCTGGGTGATGCTGAAAGGTTCAAACTGCAACGTCAGGGCCGGGACTTCACACGGACAAACGCGGGGACATTCTCATCTGCGATTCTCTGAGTAATCGTCCTGCAGCCTCCGGAGGCACATGCAGTGCTGGCTGCGGTCTGAGGCAGGGCAACACAGCACGGCCTGAACAAGAGGACAGCGATTCCGGTTTGCTTACGACGCTTAGTTACCTCTTCCTCACACACTCCTCCCCCCCTGGTGACACTTGAAATTCACATCTCTTCTCCTCCGGCGTTGGGGCTTTTTATATCACAGTGGAAAAGTTTTAAAGTTGGAGCAAAAGAAATCTAACTCAGCCCTCCTCCTTTTCCTGCAGTTTACCTTCTCCCAGTAACCATCTGGAATTGGTCACCACAGCTGCTTCATCTTAAAATAACTGGGGGTGGGGGGATGCGGGGGGCAGGGCGAATAATACATGGTCTGTGCTTGCCCTCAGAAGAGCTCACAACGCAGTGAGACAAACATGCACAAAAGGACAAGAAGAAGCTGGCAGGAAGGGGAGAGAGAGCATGGAGAAGTGTTTTATGAGGGCCAAGGAGGAACCACCAGCCTCTCAGTTTCCCGGGCTGCGCGCAAAGACCATTTTATCAACCCCAGCGGCACGGCTCATGGACAATTCCTACCTGTAGATAGGGGAGAGGGGCTTCTTTGCATTCTATCACTATTCTTTATTCAAAATCACAGTTCTAGATATACATCTAAAGCTGTGATTCTTTATGGGGGGAGGGGTGATTTTGCCCCTCCAGGGGACATGTCAACATCTGGAGACATTTTTGGTTGTCACAAGTCGGGACATGCTTCTGGCATCAAGCGGGCAGAGGCTAAGAAGGTTGCTTAACATCCTACAAGGCACAAGACAGCACCTACACGACAAAGGACTGCCGGGCCCAAAATGCCAACAGTGCTAAGGCTTGGAAACCCTGATCTTGTGGAACCTGTGAAACTGACTTAGCTGTATTTATGAAACGGAAGACAAGTTCTGGAATGCAAAGTTGGTTTTATTCTTTCTCACAGAACTGAAACTAGCCAGGCATTACAACCTCCTAAAATCTATCTCTAACGAAATCTATCTCAAGTGTCTTAGTTATTTTAACCATAAAAGCTATTTGGCAATTAACCTTAGATATTTTAAAAATAATTTATGAATGGTGGTTTTCTGGAAAAAAGAATACATAAGCCTAAACAGGACCATTATGAAATGAAAATACTTTTCACATTCAAATGTTAATTATTCAAACCTCACAAAAAATTTCAGTGTCTGCTCAGGATGACAACAGTCTGCAGCAGATGCTAACTCACTCTGAAAGAAGGTAAACATGCCTGAGATGAATTTTCCAAAACAGAGTATGTTTAATGAACAACATCTACTCTGTAGCCCCTGTATTCAAATATTGAAAATAAGCCTGATCCATTGGAGAACACCATAAAGCTAACACATCCAATGTCCCAGGACCCAAAAGTTCCTTCAAGAAGCGTAAAATGATTGGGCAGCACACGGTCAAAAGATCATGGAAAAAGAACACAATGACACACTGGACTTCATGAAAATTCAAAACTTTTGCATTTCAAAAGATACCATCAAGAAAACGAAAAGACGAGTCATAGAACAAGACAAAATACATGTGAATTATATATGTGACCTGTATCCAGAATATATAAAGTACTCTTACAACTCATTAATAAGATGACCAAAAAAAAAAAAAACCCACAAACCCAACTTAAAAATGGGCAAAAGAGCTGAATGGACATTTCCCCAAAGGAGATATATGAATGGACTATATGCACATGAAAAGATTCTCAGCATTACTAGTCATTAGGGAAATGCAAATCAAAACCATAGTGACAAACTCCTTCACGCCCACTAGACTGGCTGTAATCGGAAATACAGACGATAACAAGTGCTGTAGAAGATGAGGAGAAACTGGAACCCCCAAACATTGCTGATGGGAACATAAAGCAGTGCAGCCACTCTGGAAACAGTTTGGCAGTTTCTTAAAATAGCACGGCAGTTTCTTTGAATCTCCGTAACTGCATTACTCGTAACGGCCAAGAAGTGGAATAACTCAATGCCTATCAGCTGATGAGTAAAGTGTGGCGTGTCCGTACAACGAAATACAAAGCACAGGCCGTAATATGGAGGAGTCTCAGAAACGTGAAGCTAAATAAAAGCCGGCGGACACAACGGACTATATTACAGGACTGCTTTTAAATAAACTGTCCACAAAAGGCAGTCTGCAAAGACAAAGTACATTAGTGGCTGCCTAGAACTGGGGGCTGAGAATGGGGAGTGACTGCAAATCGGCACAAGGTTTCCTTCGAGGATGCCAGAAATGTTCGGCACCAAAAATAAGTGGATTTGATGATATTTAAATTAGATTCCAATAAAACTGCTAAAAAAATCATGGAAGCTAGAAGATAATGTCTTCATTTTACTGAGCAGGCAGGTGACTGAGGCACATACTGTTTTAGAGACTTAGAACAATGGCAAAGGTAAAGACACTGTGAATTATTTGTGGGAGGAAAGTTAACTTGCTTCAAGTCAATATAGCCAGGAAAAGGGTAGAACTCAGTGCTCGAGTCACAAAAAGTCTCCTCCCCCACCACCAAACCCCAGCAACTCCAGCGGAATTCAGACTGAATGGCAGTCTTAGCTCAGCTGTTCATTACCAAATGATCACACATTTTCCTGCTCTAAGCCTACGGATTTGGACGTTGACCCGAGGACGATAACGCTTTTCCCCATCTCCATGTAGAACAGCCCTTCAGGTCAGTGTGGAAAATAAAGCCCTACAGAGGTGATTTGTTACTGAACCTACAACGTCACACAGGCTCTCTGAGTTTCACAACTGTCCTCCTTGTCTGAATCCACGTCAACCTTGCTTTCTGGGTAACTATTAGAGGTGTGTTTATGGTATCTGCGTGCCCCGGCTCCAACACAAACACGATGTCATGTCCAGATGATCACTCCTGCCAGACATCTTCAAAACAGTTTTCATACCTTAACCTTTTAAAAAATGGTTCTATATCAGATTTCATGATTTATGAAGTGTCACTATTTGCTGAGGCATCACACGGGGCAAGCTGTTTAAACCAAATGACCACTGCATACTCTCTAGATGTTTTTACCTTAGCTGTACAAAATAAGCAGCTGAATGGCCCAGAAGTAAAGGTCTGAGTCCGGATATACTCAGACTCGTCCAGGTTGATACAATGCTCTCTGTATCATAAACGGTTCTGTGCAACAGCGGTTAATGCATAATACTTTTCCACTGCTGTGTCTCCTCGTACTCTCCACCCTCTTTACTGGAATGCCGTTTGTTGGGAAGGCAAACACCTTATCATCATTTCCCTCACCTACAATAACCTCACCCAAAAAGTCAAATTCTCCACTCCACAAGGAAACGAATTGGCCACCAATAAAAGTGTCTTAATTATTTAACCTATCACAGTTCATCTACTAAGGCTCTAATTACCATGAAGGAAAAAGTGTACACTTAATTTAAGTCATAAAGTTCTCATCTTAGTAGTAAAATCTTTTACTGTAATTTCTCCTATCCCTACCTCCACCTTGGATACACTCGGTTCTAGCTGCCAAGAAATTCACCACGTTTCATGTATATAAAAGAACTAGAATTGAATCTTGGCTCCCCAGCGTTTATGGGCTGAACCACGTTGGAAAATCACAACTTCTTTGAGCTTGAATGTCTCTCCTTCACTCACACACACACACACACACACACACACACACACACGTGTGTGCTCACACTAGAAGGATAACATGGGCGCATTTTGTAAGTTCCTTTGGGTCTGGAGAGAATTATGAACTTGTATTTAATCTTTTTCCTCCTTAGGGTGATGATTTAACATCCCTCTTTTAATCAAGATAAAAATCTTAAGCCCCCTTTTACTGTTAATCGAAAATTTAAAAATATATGAAGTATCAGAGCTAAAAATAATCCTCTACCCCATACCAGCTGAAATCGCTGGTCAGACTGAGTCTGACCACTTACCGTATCACTCTCCGATGACAACCTTAAACTGTTCGTGGAAGATCTTGTTAGTCCAATCATCCTTCCTTTAAAGAAAATAAAGCCTTGGAAATGTACAATCAAATCAAAGGCAGAGTCGTCCTACCACAACAAAATAAACAACTTTGCTTAAGCAAAAATAACTTATTCTCAGAGTAAAAGGCTCCACTCAGAATACTAAAGCAGTTCCAGAAAATGCAAATTTAAAAAACCCAAGCTTTTATCCTCTTCCCTGCTGGACAATGCCGGTCAGCGAAGCTGTACGACAAGCCCCTACCTTTGAAATAAGAATGTTCTCCTTAGTAAATTACTTGAAGATCCTTTTGTAAGGATACAGGTCTGACAGGCCAAGAAACAAACTCCCAGTCTTGAAGAACGAATGTTTTCCAAAGAAACAATGTCATAAGTGATGGCTGGCTTTGCCTGTGTAATTCCCCAAAGCCTAGTTCGCCCATCATATATAATTACGCTATCTGGTTCTGCAGGACTGGAGCACTGTTTCCATGGCTAAGTGCATCTGAATTCCAAACACAGAAAGTCAAATACCCTACTCCAAAAGTGGAGTGTCTACTGCAACTTTAAAATGCGACATGGATGGATCTAGAAGCTATTCTGCTAAGGGAAATTAGCCAGAGAAAGACAAATACCGTAGGATTTCACTTCTACGTGCAATCTAAAAGCCAAAACAACAAAAACAGAAACAGACTCATAAATATGAGAACAAACTGATGGTTGCCAGAGGGGAGGGGTTTGCGGAGATAGGCGAAATAGGTGAAGGAGATTAAGCAGCACAGACTTCCAGTTATAAAATAAATGTCACAGGGATAGAAAGTACAGCATAGGGAATACAGTCGGTAATATTGTAATAATTTTTTATGGTGACAGATGGTAACTACACCACTGTGGTGAGCATTTCGTAATGTTTATAATCATCAAATCACCAGGTTGTACACCTGAAACTAATATATGCCAACTGTATTTCAATTAAAAAGAAATCCTCAATCCTGGGAAAATCAAGATAGTTGACTGTCCTAACGGGAGACCCAAATCTCAGCTGGGCATACGTCTTCCCATCTGAAATGATGGAAAGAACGCATTTTATTTAAAAGTCACCATTTCGCCTCCCCCCAGTCCAAGGAGGTTTCTCTAGGACCAGGTCCCTACTTAACTGCAAATCCCGGGGAGATAAGCAGAAGAAAACAATGGCCACTTGTTAATGTTCCAGTTGCCAAGGGAGCTGTGGAAACCAGGTGACCAGGACCTGGGGCCTGAGCCTTAGTGAAATCCTGGGAAAATGTAGAAAGTCCTATGTGGAATTGCTAAGTTCAAATTGGTGAGAAGTTTCAGCTCTGTTCCAAGCATTATTCTCCTAAGCAAGCAAATGACTACAGGCTAAATCCTATTATCCCTTCAGCCTTCAAAGAGAACCCCCATCGCTCAGCTGCTGCCTCTCTGGTGCCTTTCCTGCTCCCCGATCTTGACTTAACTGAGAGCAGGACTGGTTAAGAGGCAGTTCGTAGAGCCAGACGGCCTGGGTTGAAAACCTGGCTCAGCTATTTGGCCTTGAGCAAATTACTTAATTTCTTTGCGCTGCAATTTCTTTGCAAAATGAGAAGAATGATCGTAACAATAGCATTCAAACGTTCTAACAGTTAAGCACATTAGTACACATTAGTACACAGAATACAGGTTGTCAAACTTCTACAATAAAGGAACAAACAGGAAATATTTTAGGCTGTGGGCCATATGGTCTGCGGTGCAACTGTTCAACTCTGCAAAGCAGCTGTAGACAAAATGTAAACAAATGGTCATAGCTGTGTGACAATAAAACTTTATACAAAAACAGGACCAGGAACCAAAGACTGGAACCAGGTAAATATTTAAACTGTGGCACACCCTTACCACGGAGCACTGCTCAGCAGTCAAAAGGCATGAACTGCTGACACATACAATAAAGATGAATCTCTAGGGAATTATGCCGAGCAGAAAAAGAAATCGACCCCCAAAAGTAATCTACTCTATGGTTCCAATTGTATAACATTTTGGAAATGACAACATTTTGGAAATGGAGGACAGATCAGTGGTTGCCAGGGGTTAGGCATAAAGACTGGCGGCATAACCTGGGAGAGAGATGGGTGGGGTTATAAAAGGGCAATGCAAGGGACCCCCGGGGTGCTGAAACTCTTCAGTGTCTTGACTGCGGTGGTAGACACACAAACCACAGGTGACAAAATTACGGAGGACACGTACACATACACAAATGAGTAGAAGTCAAACTGGTGAAATCTGAGTAAGATTGGTGGACTGTATTAATGTCGACAAGCTGAATGTGATACTATACTACGAAAAAAAATGGGGCAGTTTTCAAAAAAAATGCACACACAAAAATTAAGAACGTCAGAGGTAAGAAGCACCATATATTCTACCATAAAAGTAAGCAACGTGGTAACGTCGAATCTTATATCCAGAAGGGAGGGTAGAGATGCTCTTGAATAACTTCCTATTCTCAATGTTAACCCTGCATAGGAATGACGGATATGTAATATGCCTCTACTCTGAGTACACTCACCTGAGAAAATAAAAATCCAGATCCTGTTCAAAACTATCGGCATACGTAATGCTCTTTTTAAATACAGGCCCTTTGGACAAAGATTTTTTTTCTTCACTCAGAATTAAGACTCCAACCCTCCTAAACGGAAATGCAAAACCCTCTATTTAAACCCCCCTATTTTAAAACCCTCTTTTAGGGGCTCATCTTCTCTATCATTTCTTACGCCAATGCCACATCTTAAATTTCAACAGTCCTGACGGCTAAGGAATTCCAACACATTACATCCACGTACTCCGTGCCCACAAATCCTGAACGTGAACATATGCTCCAACACTTCGCACTTGAGCACTTTGGGCAAGGCACCTGGTGTTTCCAAGCCACAATTTCTTCATTTATAAAATGGAGATAACCTGACTTCATGACTTCACAGGGATACAAGAACCAAATTAAAAGACGTGAGAACACGTTTGAGAAGGGTACTGATATACCTACCAATGTTTGCTATGATTGTAAGATCTCCAAATTCCCACATTTCACTAAAAGAAAGAATTTCGCTCCAAATGATCAGACATAGAACCTGAATGGCTTATAGCTGCTGAGTTAGCATTACACACTTCAACACCATCAAACAAGTCTCCAGGGACTTTTCTATCTAAAGCTCCTTCTAGGACTAGAAAGAACTACTGAGATTCCTCAAAAAATTAAAAACAGAATTACCATAAGACCCAGTAATTCCACTACTGGATATTTAATGAAAGAAAACGAAAACACCAATTCAAAAAGATACACGCACCCCTAATGTTTATCGCAGGGTTATTAACAACAGCCAAACTACGGAAGCAGCCCAAGTGTGCACTGACAGATGAGTGGATAAAGAAGACGTGGTGAATATATATACAATAGAATATTACTCATCCATAAAAAAAGAATGAAATCTTGCCATTTGTGACGATATGGATGGATCTAGAGGGTATAATACTAAGTGAAATAAGTCAAAGAAAGACAAATGATTTCATTCATATGTGGAATTTTAGAAACAAAACAATAAAGCAATAAGACAAACCAAAAAATACTCAACTACAGAGAACAGATGGTTACCAGAGGGGAAGTGTGTGAAGGGGATTAAGGGTACACTTTTTTGTTTTTTAAGATTTTATTTACTTATTTATAGTATTCCTGAACAAGAAGGGGGAGGGGCAGAAGGAGAGGGAGAGAGAAAATCCTCAGGCGGAACCCATGCTGAGCCCCAGGCAGGGCTAGATTTCACAACCCTGAAATCATGACCTGAGCCGAAATCAAGAGTCTGACTCTTAACCAACTGAGCCACCCAGGCGCCCCAAGAGTATGCTTACCTTCATGAGCACTGAGTAATGTACAGCATTGCCGAAGCACTATACCATACACCTGAAACTCATATAAATACTGTGCGTTAACTATACTGGAGTTAAAAAATAAAGTTCCCTCTGGGAAAATAAAATGTTCAAACTTAGGCATTTACATTTTAGTATTTTCACAAGTGGAGCACACACTTCCACTACAGCCCTCCGAAGAGCAGGGGCAGTACCTTACCCGGCATCTTAGCTACAGTAACTGGCACAGAGACCGGCTCTGTGTTTAGCGTCAGAATACACTTTCCCAGAAAAAGTAAAAGCCTATAGGACTATGAGGTGGAAAGAGGGCTGGCCCTGGAGTACGGACACCTGCTCCCATACCACATACAGCCTTGCCTGAGTGTCCTGAGCCTGCATTATCCCTTAAAAGTCTACGAAGTCTGTAATGCCCTTTTATCTGATGTCGGACACCACCCAGAATACTGAAAATAAGGCCTTTGAATGATAAAACGAAAAAGGTTTTCACAAAATCCATGCATGCATTTTACCCGTAGCAGAGGCCTATTGCTTTTTATTTCCTGTGTATTTATAACAACCTGGTTATTTGAGTATGAAATATGTCCCACTGGGTAAACGCAGTAAAAGAGATCGGATGTTGAAAGAAACTGGAGAAACCGTAAAGTTCCTCTTCCTGATGAATGAAATGAAACCAAACCTTCCCAAAAAGATCAGATTCAACCAAAATCATACTGTGGCCTATTATCACCAAACACTTGACAAACATCATTCAATATGGTCATCTTTATCTCTGACGTCAAAATCAGACTCAATTCATGGTTAAATTAATGCAATCTTTAATTAAACAGAACGAACGCTCAAGAAATACTGCCGTCTAGTGCTACCCACCACTTCCCTATCAACAACCTGGGAAGAAACGATAAAGCCCTCTTATAGTTCACTTCTCCTTACAAGTAATGTCTTCACTAACTGCTCTTATTTTTTCCCTACACAGCATTAATGGAATCACAGAGGAAAGAAAGGCCACCACATTTTAATCAACACAAAAGTTGGCCTTTGTTGTATCTCAGAGGGATTTTACATATGGAAACAAAGTGGCTTATTTTACAGAATTAATTTTACCCCTAAGGATGCTAATGTACTTTAAGGAAATACAGTGTTACTATTTGCCAACTCTAGGTCATCAGCTCCTTCAAGGAAGTGACCACGTCTGCCAATTCTGATCCTTAAAGCGCACAGAGGGAGTACCACAGCCATCAGAATACTTACAAATATTTCTGCGATTGGCTTTGAAAGGACTTTTATGTACCAGTAATGGAAATCCAATGCATGTAATTATTTTATAAAGCTAAATACACCAAGAATTTTAAGAATCTTGAGCAAATTTTATGTTCACTAGAGGCAATATGTGATGGAAAGTAATTTATATTACATCATAAATTATGTAATGTTAAATGAAAAATACCAGAATAAAAATGATACACAGGGGCACCTGGCTGGCTCAGTCGGTTAAGCATCTGACTCTTGATATCAGTTCAGGTCATGATCTCAAGGTCGTGAGATCAAGCTCCTCTACCCCCAGGGCTCTGTGCTGAGCCTGGAACCTGCTTAGAATTCTCTCTCTCCCGCTGCCCTATGTACGTGTGCCCCCTCTCACACTCTCTCTCTCAAAAAAAAAAAATATATATATATATATACACACAAAATATTATATGTAAAATACAAATTATATAAATTATTTTATATATTTTATAAATGTGTTAATTATATTTACATATATTTTATATATAAAAATTTAAAATTTTTATACAAAATATAAAAACGTATAAAACATAAAAATTATATATAAAATAGTGGGATAAAAATTATGTATGAGATGTAGTTACAATTTTTTTTAACATAAGTATTGGAAAAAAGACTAGAAGGAAATGCACAGAAATGTTAACGGAAATTGTGTTTGGGTGATGATACCATGGCTGACATTCTCCTTTCTCGATATACTAAATCTTATTTAATGCACTACTTTTACAATGAAACAATCTTTTAAAAAGAAAAGGGAATAAATGGGAAAGAGCACTACTAAGGGGTAAGGAAATGGCGCAGAACAGTTACTTCATTTAGTAAGTGTTAAAGTTAAATTTCTACCCTGGCAATGAACTTAAGTGGTCACAAATGATAACTAAGTTTATAGAATATTTGTGTTGGAGGGACGTCCTGCCTAATTCTGTCATTTGACAGGCACAGAAAAAAATATATATAGCTGTGTGATGCTTTACAGTTTACAAAGTGCTTTCAAAATGTCACCTGTCCTTCAAATAATTCTGTGAGATAGGCTCAGGTGCCCCATTTTTAGGACCAGGAAACTGGGGGTTAGAGAGAGAATGTGCTTTTAATAATAATGACTACCATTTATCGAATGTTTACTCTATGCCAGCCTCTGGGTTAAGCACAACAATGCTGTGAAAATCACCACCATGTTCAGATAAGAAAGCTGCAGGGGGGAGGTTAAGTGTGCTCACTATCACGCAGCTGAAAGTCACTGCTCTGACTCGAAGCCACGCATTTGAAACAGGTGTCTTGGGTTACAATCACCTTCACAGAATCCTTTACTGAACGAGTTGAGCCTAGGACCCAGTCCTATGCTCTGTCTACTACACTGGTCTCGCCTAAGGTTTCTCTCAAGAGTTATTTAGTTTGACAGACACCATGAAGGTCCAGAGGCCAAGAAACTGGGCCCTTCTAGAAACACCCAAAAGCTAATGTTGCCCGAGAGCCTACGCGCCTCAGGAGGAAGGCAAGGCAGAGAATAACAGGAGTGGAGGGGACAAGGCTAACTCATACAGATCAAGGGGGAGCCAAGAGGAAACCCACTGTCCACCTCAGGAGCAGGGACCGCGACAAGCATCCCAATTTCTGCACCCTACACCCGGCTAACTCGGTACAATTTCCAGAGCGCCTTTCGGTTCATCTCAAAGCTGCCCGCACAACCCGTGAGCTGGGCGGGGCAGGGATGAGTCCCACTTTGCAGAAAAAGCTGGAAGAAAAGCAACAGCGCGCAGGGCGGGCAGACAAGCAATGAATGTGAGAGCTAGGGGAAGACAGAAGCGGTGCCTGGACACCCGGACCGGGTCTGAGCGGCACCCGAGGAGCCTGTGGCCCCTGGCGAGAGGAGGAAAAGCCCAGGGCCCGCGGCAACGACAAAGGCCGAGAGCGAGACCGCGGTTCTGAGGCCGCTGCCCGCCGAGACTGGGGTGGCTTGGACGTCGGCCCAGGAGCCCCGCTACTCACGCTGGACCAGCCGGTCTCCGGAGAAGGTGGAGGAGCAGCTGGTGACAAGCGCACAGGGGACGCCCGCAGCCATAGCTGCTCTTGCGAGCCAGTTCCGTCCCAGAGCCGCTTCCGCCTTGGGCTGTACCACGGCCGACGGCGCGCGGGGGAGACGCGCAAGGAAGGGCGCGTTGACGGGAGGAACGGGCTGCCCTGACTCCTCCCACACCCCCTCTTCCGCTCCCGGCGTAGAACAGACCGCGCTGCGCGTGGGGTTGCCATGGGGACGAGCGCTCTCGGCACCTGGCCCCGGCGCTGGAGTACGCTCCTCCTCCGGGAGGCAGCCCTCCCCGGCCCTAGCCATGGCACAGGAGACTGAGAACCACGACCCCATCGGAACCATCCTAATCCAGGTGGGAAACGGGCCTTTCCGGGCCCTGGCCAGCTAAGACACTTCCGAGCGAGGCCCAGCAGCGCCGATCCACTCGTGCCCACCCTTTTGGAGCCGCCCCCAGACTGCCTCCGGCGTGCGGAGGGCACTGCCCCTCCGAGAACTACCAAATATGCCCACCCAGACCTCCGCCACGAGCCTAACGCGCCCCCCGTGCCTTGCCCTGGAGGTTGCGCTCCAGAAGCTCCACTGTTCTGCCTCTGCTAAAACTCCAAGACCATATACACCTCACCCCAGAGCCGAAAATCCATCTTACACTGAGGCACCGTTTTAAAATGTTATGTTCTGAAAAATTTGAACCCTTGATATGAGGGAAATACAAGTCAGACACTTTGGGGAGATAAGAAATCTGGGGAGAAGTTGAAATATGTAAACCACTTTTCTTAAGCACCTAAATTGTTTGCATCTGAAAGTACCATGCAAATAATTAGGTCTTGGGGATGTAATATATAGCCCAGCAACTGTAGTTAATAATACCGTACTGTTACATTTGAAAGTTGCTAAGAGCATACATCTTAAAAGTTCTCATCATAAGAAAAAATTATGTGCGGTTATGGATGGTAACTAAACTTATTGTGATCATTTTTGCAGTTCATACAAATATTGAATAATTATGTTGTATACCTGAAATGTTATGTGTCGATTATATCTCAAATAAATAAATGAATTAAATCAAAGTCCCTTGCTTAGGAGCACACACAGGAAAATATATTAAAGATAACTTGGATTGCCTATCAAGTTAAAGCTTTGAATATAGAAATGTGCCCAAAAACCTCAGGGAAATGACTTTTTCTAACCCGAGGGGGGAAATATAAAAAAGAGTCTTAACTTCTCCAGTATAAGTCAGTTTGTGACAGTTATACAGATTTTTCCCACAAAAATTTTGTTCTTTCACATTTACATATGGTAGTTTTAAAACATTTCTGCATAAATCATCATTGTTAACTTGTATTTAGCTCCATTTGTCTAAGGCTTGAAGTAATTTGCCTAAATTCACTCTTTTGGACTCTCACTCAGATCTGCAATGGATTTGCCTGTGAGGATATTGGTCTCTTACCTCCCATCTAGGAAAGACTTCTTTAAATGCATCTTTTCCAAAATACAAACCCCTAAACTCACCAATTTCATAGAGTTCCCCACTATGAATAATACCCAAATCTTCTTACCTCCCGTTCTGTTGTCCTCTGTCACTAGCACCCTAGATGAATTTAGCAAACTGCCAAGTCTAAGGGACCAGTCCCCACAAAACTGCCTTCATTTCAACTCCAGCCTAAGTTCAGAAGTCCCCAAATCAACCTCACTTGAGGCCAGCTATCTACAAATCTGGGGGCCCTGACCACCTTCACACTGGCTAATTTGCTAGAGTAACACAGAATTCAGGAAAGTGCTATGCGTACAATTACAGTGTTATAACATCAAAAGGATACAAAGTAAAGCCAGCCAAGGAAAGGCATGCGGAGGGCAGCGTCCAAGAGGTATCAAAACGGAGCTTCCAGTCATCCTCTCCCCATGGAGTCAAGGATGGCTTTAGCTCCTCCCAGCCATGATGTGTAACAATATACATGGAGTATTGCCAACAAGGGAAGCTTGCCTAAGACTTTGATATCCAGAGTTTTTACTGGGACTCAGTCACACACTGCCCACGTTCTGACCTTTCATCTCCAACCCTTCCCAGAGGTCACACTAATGCCTTTAGTCTCTCGTTCCTCTAAAGGTTGGAACAGATGCGGTGTGGCTCAAGGCCCCCATCATAAATCACACTGTTAGACTGTCTGGTGACCAAAGCCCCCAAAGACACTTACCGAGCAGGACACTCCAGGGGCCTAGAGATCACCTCCCAGTATCCAAGGGCAAAGGTCAGAACTCTCGTTGGGAAAGGTTGATTCTTTACTACTTATAACCCTCTAAATCCAGGGCCCATGTTTACAGGCTCCAAACAATTGGAATACTAATGGAGACTCCTATCCAGAAACAGCCAGTTTTCCCCCACAATATACTTCATGTTGACTACAGGAACAATTAGGTTACTCCTTAGTTTTCTCTCTTTCTCCAGACCTGGAACATCTCTAAAAAAGAGACAGAATGAGGGGAGAATTCTCACACCTAATTTCACGCTTTCCCTTGAGAGAATTCCCTTTCCCAGGGCTGCTCCCCTTGTGGTTTGGAACAGTGTAGAACAGGGTATCGACTGAAAAGCAGAAGACTTTTCACTCCAGAGAAGGATCCAGAGGTAGCTATTTGATCAACCTAGGACACAACATTACAGTATCCGTGTCTGTGGTCACTGGATTATAAAATGGAGCAGGAGAGCTGACAACAGTCATATCCATGCTGATCAACGTGCCCCTATGCTAAAAAGGGTTATTCTGGACACACTAAGTGGAGGGCTGTGTAGAAAAAGCGAGCCTGTGTGTTAACCTGATGAGCTGATCTCTAGACACAGTAGAACATTCTCCCTGGTAATATGGAGAATATATATAACAAGGAAATGAGGAAGACTCTCCCTACTTTCTCACCAAGTCCGGAGTATTGATGAGCATACAGCACTACTCTCGGACACACAGCATGGATTTCACTTCTGCTCGGGGCAATGATTTATGTCCTTCAAACAGGCCACCCATAAGCAGTACATCTAGTGAAAAGCACTTTGTGGGGAGTCAGAATCCTGAGGTCTGACCTTGGCAATGACATGCTCCCAGGTGGGTAACTTTAGGCTAATCATTTCACCTCCCTGGGCCTCAGTTTTCTCTTCTCTAGGATACATAGCCTGAATTAGGTCTACCTCTGACTCTAAATTGACCCAATTTCCCCAAAGCTACATAGTTTCTTTTTATCATAAAGTGGCCTTTCTTTATTATCAGCCTAGACAATCAAATTGTTTCTATCAATTTATATTTAAGTGCAATATGTATAAATTATAATTATATAATTATATATTAATATATTAAACATTTATATATTTATTATATATAATACATATACACATATATACGAAGTTGCCAGAAAAGCAGAGGTACTTCAAATCTCTACTTGCTTCGTCCTAAATGGGTATACCAGGTCTGTGTTTCAATCAGATACATTAAGCAACTCTTTAGACCAGTGATTCTCAAAGAGCGGCCCCAGGACCAGTATCTTCAGCACTGGCTGAGGACTTAAAAGAAACACACATTCTCAGACCTCATTCCAGACCCACTAAATCAGGAGTTCTGGGGGTAGAACCCAGCGATCTGTTCTTATAACCCTTGCAGATTACTCTGATGCATGCTCAATTCTGAGACCTTCTACCTTAGATAGTATTGTAAAATATAAACTGTAATATGATTTCCAAGAAAAATCCCAATAATCAAAGCTAACAGGATTTGCTGGGTATTGTGCACAGTTCTAAGTGCTGTACATATTTTAACTCATTTAACCCCCTACAACAAAGCTATCTGACAAGGGCTATTATTATTTCACATTATGGAAAAGAAACCGATCAAAGATGAGTATTGTGGGTAGACCCGTATACGTAGAAAATGCAAGCAATCTTCTCAAACCCTTTCAATCTGTCAACGTGGTATAAAAAGAAAATCTTCTCTTGCCCCCTTTTGCTCCTCTCAGTATTTAAATCCTGCCTTTTCCACTGAATTTTCACCAACCTGTAGCTTTGTAGATTTATAAATACCTGTTTATCTGTAGACATTATGCATGTACTGGTTAATGGTTAGGCATAAAGTTTCTGGATTCAGACTGCCTGGATTTGAGTCGTTCCACCAATTAACCAGCTATCTTACCTGACACAGGGTACTTAACCACTTTAAACCTCAGATTCCCTCAAGTAAGAATAAAGATGATCATAGGAGCTCCCCCTTAGGAGTTTTGTAAGGGTTAAGATATAGGGTAACGTATAATGTGTAACACTCAATAGATGTGAGTTGTCATTAGATCTGGTCTCTTGTCTTTTAATATTACTTAGTTTTCTGTTCATTTCTGTGTCTTTTTAAGAGTAGCCTGCTTTTTACAGGAAGAAAAGGAAAAAATTAATTTTAGCCTGTCTTTTTAACCAGGCCTATTCCATTCTTAACTAAAACTTTATGGGTGATGCTATCGGGTAAATAAGGTATGCCTTGTTTCCCTGTTACAAGTGGATTTTTGGATATCCCACTTTACCTAGCACAGGATTGGCTCCATTGATCCTGGACGACTGGATAATGATCTACTCATTAATTCAGTCTCCTAATATGTACGTCCTGTTCAAAAATGAAGGGAGCTGGACTAACATGCTCTATTATTTAGAAAGCACAATAGATGATACAAATTAATAATACAATATTTTGATAAAATATCTAAAGTAATCTTTAAAGACAAATAATCAGTGTTCTGATTATAAACTCGTTGTGTGACTTATTATGAAAACATGTGCTTTGTATGTCTGGATTTCCCAGGACAGTTCTGACCGTAAACATTCTGTCCCACTCTCTGATCACACACCAAAGCCCATGTTCTCATTTTTGGTTCAGGACATGTGATTACTATCTCCGCACAGAGTTCTACTAGGCAGCCCTTTGTTAACTACTTAACTTCTTTCACTTTTAAGTCTAGCATTCAGACCTTTGCTGGTTTCAGCTGGATCTTTCCTCAACTGATCAGAAGAGTGGGGTTCTAACCATAGTGATAATAATCATCGTTATAATTGAAATAGTAGCCAACTTTATAGACAGCTAGACACTGCTGCAACTCTGTTAGGCAGGTGTCATATTTAGCCCCAGTTTACAGAAGAAGAAACTAAGGTACAAAGAGCTGAAGTAACTTGCCCAGGGGGAGAGATCCCGTATATGTTGATCCTGAAACAGGTTATGGCATGCTTGCGAAACAGCCTTGAAGGAGTGGGGTTGTGAGTCCGGAAGTTTCCTTGGTGCTTTCTTTTATTAATAACTCTTACAAGCTTTGTTTTTCTACTTTATTAATGATCATGTGATATCTTTTTTTTTTTTAAGATTTTATTTATTTATTTGACAGAGAGAGACAGCCAATGAGAGAGGGAACACAAGCAGGGGGAGTGGGAGAGGAAGAAGCAGGCTTCCAGTGGAGGAGTCTGATGTGGGGCTCGATCCCAGGACTCCGGGATCACGCCCTGAGCCGAAGACAGACGCTTAACGACTGCGCCACCCAGGCGCCCCCATGTGATATCTTTTTAATACAGCTTCTAAAATGCTTGCTTGATCCAACTCTTAAACAAATCTTTGTGCAACAAGGATAATCTAGTCTTGCAGTCAAAATCAGCTTTTTAATTAGTATTGGAAATCATATTTCCAAAATCCAACCTTTTCATGTGAACACCAAACTTGGAAATATTGGAACTCATCGACAGCTTGATATCATCGCTGTCTTTCTTATCACCTCCTCCGTCTGGTTTGCCCGGAGCACACAACATAAAATGAAGGGACAAGTGGGCAAGTGTGACGAGAATGAGTCAGCCAAACTCTATCTTTAGCAGAGATGAATAAAATGCAATTATGGAACTGCTTTGGACAACATGGAATCTGGTTGTGTGGCTAGACTTCTAAATTCTAGAACAAATTTTCACTGCATTAAATCTTTCAAGCGCTTCTTATTAAGCAGCCCTGTCCCCAAACTGTCAAAATAATAATCTCCCTCCAACTAGGAAATATATGGAAAGCAATGCATTTAATGATCACAGAGATGATGGGGGACATGTAAAATTTCAATATGGTAGACTGGGTCTATTGGAATTTCAATATGGTAGACTGGGTCTATTGGAATTTCAATATGGTAGACTGGGTCTATTTGAATTTCAATATGGTAGACTGGGTCTATTGGAAGGAAGAACAGAGATTTAGAACTTAATCTTTGTTTCTGCCCAAGTCTGGTGACACATTTCCTACAGTACTTATCTCTATTGTAATTACTATACAAACAGATGGGTGGTTATTGAGAGGGGAGAAGGAAATATCTGGCAAGAAAATAAAAAACTCTTGAGGAAGATTAAGAGAGCAATTCAAATCAATGAACATTTATTAAGTGCCAGTTATGTGCAAGGAGTTTCACTGGGCTTGACAATTCAGAAGAAGAGAATTAACATTTGTTCACTGTCCTCCTATGTGGCTGACCCTGTACGCAACGCTTTCTGTACTTGAACTCATTTTATTCTTGCCACTATTCCAACAGGTAGCTCTTTAGCCCCCTTCGATGAAACCACCAAAGGCTCTCAAAAACTAAGTAAATGCGGCAAGCTCCGTAAAAGAGGAAATAGGGTTCTAGTTCACATCTGCCTGGTTCCAAAGCCTACAGTCATTCATTTTCCTTTCATTGCCTTATTTTTACTCAATAATTCTCTGAGGTAGAATAATTCTTTCCTCGTGGTAAAGAAATCAGAGAAAACGTGATGGTGTGCATGGACGTCATGGGACCAGTGATAGAGCAAGGAATTATGTCCATTTGCCTTTTCCTTGGTCTTTACTATGTACCAGACCTGTTACATATTATCTCATGACCCTGGGTAGAAGTGCAATTGCCCACACAGATAAAGGCAGATAAAGAAAGCAGCCCTTCAGTTCCAGGATAAATAATCTAGGACAGTTTCACTCCCCCAGCTGTTGACAGACAGAAGTACAGAATGATACGTGAAGTTACAAATACTACAAATACCAGAGCTACAAGAAGGAAACGTAGTGCATTCTAAGGAAGAACCAAGAAATGTGGGTCTGGAAGTGGGGCTTGTCCTTGAACTGCCTCTTTGTACTTTGTAAACGCCTTTAGACAATAGATGGTAAATCAGCTTGTAGCAGGAGCTTGGACAACACAATCGGAAGGAGTACATCTTCATCTTTCGTGCCCACAAGCAAACAGTAGGTGTGTTCTGCTTTCAATCTGTGAGCCCTGAAGGCTTTCCATGACAATTTGTGCTGAGTACAAATGACCAGATGTGTCTACCAGACTGTGATGCCCATCAGTGAAAAGATGCAAAATCTGATCTTTTGAATAGTTGGCTCCATGGGAATTTTTCAAAGTAATCGATAACACAGGCTGGATCAGCCTGTGTGTCCAGTTATACTAACAGAGAAAAGGTAGCCGTTACAAAATGCCTTTAGCAACCCAGTCTGCAGATTGTTATTGGTGTGACTATTGCTGAAACAGGTGTTGGGTTCATAAATTTGCATAACAAAATGTTTTTCTTGTGGCAGCAGCCCATACAATAATTGGTGCCATCTGTATTTATCTATTGAAGTTTGGTTTCTGATACGAATGCAGAGAATCTTGTGGTGTCTAATCTCATAGCACCCGATTTATTGGTATTAGAGGCACGTTCATCATTTCCAGGGAAAATACACATTGAAGGAAAACGTTGAAGTGATAACCTATGTTGCTATTTCTTCACCGGTCATTTTCATTTCTGACTGTGTACCTACCTGACCACATATCTACAGAACTGCCTCTTCAGAGCAGTACGTGGGGAAGATCCAGCCAGAATGGAAAACTAAGGGGCTCTGTCAACCTATTTACAATTCCCTTTTGAAAGGCTCTGCTTGCTTGCTTAGAGAGAGAGAGAGAGAGAGTGCAGGGAGGGGCAGAAAGAGAAGAAGAGAAAGAAATTTCAACAGACTCCATGTTGAGCACAGAGCCCTATGTGGGGCTCAATCTCACGACCCTGAGACCATGACCTGAGCCGAGACCAAGAGTTGGGTGCTTAACGTACTGAGCCACCAAGGGGTCCCTGAAAGGCTCTGCTTTCACGAAAACCTCTCGTTGCTAGAACTTTTCTGTTTTCTTACCTCTTAACCAGTTCGTAGAAATCCGAGTTTGGTGCAAACTTCATATCAGCTCATACTTTTTACCAGCTGAGAAGCAGAAGCAATTTGAGTTGTAGTTTTATCTTCGATTTGTTTCTAATGGGGGGGGGGGGAAGGAAAAATACAAAATTGTGTGAAAGCTTAGTTTTTTTAAATCTGAAAGACAATAATGCAACATTCTAATAAAGAATATCTTAGAGGTGCCTGGGTGGTTCAGATGGTTAAGCGGCTGCCTTCGGCTCAGATCCTGATCTTAGGGTCCTGGGATCCAGCCCTGCATCAGGCTTCCTGCTCAGCGGGGAGCCTGCTTCTCCCTTGGCCCCTCCCCCTGCTTGTGTTCTCTCTCTCTCTCTCAAATAAATAAAATCTTTTTTAAAAAGGGTCGCCTGGGTGGCTCAGTCGTTAAGCGTCTGCCTTCAGCTCAGGGCGTGATCCCGGCGTTATGGGATCGAGCCCCACATCAGGCTCCTCCACTGGGAGCCTGCTTCTTCCTTTCCCACTCCCCCTGCTTGTGGTCCCTCTCTCGCTGGCTGTCTCTCTCTCTAATAAATAAATAAAATCTAAAAAACAAACAAACAAACAAACAAACCAGAATATCTTAGAACATGAAGACAGTCCTTTCCAATGAACATCATAAAATCCACTTGGTGGTCTCTAGCAATTCGAGCAAATTGCAGATCTTTAAAATAACTGTTTCAGGTGAACTTTGTACGTATCTTTCAATATTTTATATTTTTTATACCTATAGGTCCATGAAGACCTTTATCAGTTAAAGGAGAAATTAACAAATTTCCCACTTGAGGAAAAAGGAGAGGCTCTGAACATTCAGAATCTTGAAACCGCAATCAAAAGGACTGAAATGGGGTTAAGAGTAAGTAGAGCTTTAGATATTAAAGTGCTGGAAAGAGACAAAGATTCCTCTAGAAGGAAAGGACTATGGTTCTCACAGGACCCTGTGTAATTCTGTAACAGAGAAGGACTTAGGTTGGTCAGCAGCTTTCTCATTCTGTCCCTTTTATTTAAATCATGATTATTAACTGATTGAGTGGTTTGCATCCTGTCACATTCCACAAAGAAGTTAAGGTGTTGGGAATGTAAGATTATGCAGTGACAATCCCTAACATGTGGTTTGATAAAAAGAATTAAGAATTTTTAAAATAACCGTTAGTCCAACACTATGCCCGACAAAAAAAGGACTCAAAGCAATTACTTCGCAGTGTTTCTATCAGATTCACTGGGGTTCTAAAGAATAAGAGTTTATTTTTCCCTAAATAAAGTATTTTGAGATTAGTCATCTTTGTGATATTGCAATCCAGTAGGTAAAGCTAAAGAGATATGCCAACTTTGGAAGAGAGAGAGAAAGTACACAGGGACTTCATCATTATGGCTGGGTCGAAGGGCAGAGGAGAATCCAATCTTTGGACCAGGATAATATTTATAAAACAAGGATCTAGGGGCGCCTGGGTGGCTCAGTCAGTTAAGCTTCCGACTCTTGATTTCAGCTCAGGTCATGATCTCGGGGTCCTGAGATTGAGCTCTGAGCTCAGCGGGGAGTCTGTTGAGATTCTCTCTCTCCCTCTCCCCCTACCCTTCGCCTCCTGCTCGCTCTCTCTCTCAAATAAATAAATCTTAAAAAGAAAAAAGAAAGGGGGCGCCTGGGTGGCTCAGTTGTTAAGCATCTGCCTTCGGCTCAGGGCGTGACCCCGGAGTTGTGGAATCGAGCCCCACATCGGGCTTCTCCACTGGGAGCCTGCTTCTTCCTCTCCTGCTCTCCCTGCTTGTGTTCCCTCTCTCGCTGGCTGTCTGTCTGTCAAATAAATAAATAAAATCTTTAAAAAAAAAAAAGAAAGAAAGAAAAAGAAAAAAAGAAAAAAGAAAGAAAGAAACAAGGATCTATTAGCACATGTGTCCAAATAAGGACCATCTCCATCTTCGAGACCTCTAACTGTCACTGTCCCTGCTCTGGCCTCAGACTTTCACTCTCCCACATTGTCAGCTTCACAGCCCAGCTCCTCAGGCCGTGAGAGATGTGGTGTGTTTTGTTGTCTCATCAAACTGGCACACCATTGTCCTACATTACCTGACGGAGAGAGGGCTGCACCCAGCTGGAGTCTTTGGGTTGGCCATTTAAAATAATCTGTTACCTAAGGGCCAAATTCTTGTCCCAGATGCTTGCTTGAAATCCCTATAAAGGAAAGACATTACTCCGTACCTGTCCTGCCTAGTAAGCTTACCTGGCTAAGCGATTTACTGACGGTTGTGTATAGTTTAATTTGTGAAGAGTGCTACAGGTCATTCAGGCTTTGAGTCTCAATTGTTTATTATGCTTTTTGGGATAAAGTCATTTAGCCTCGAGATGCCCAATGATACCTTAGGCATGCAATAAACACATAGCATGTTGTGTCTTTTGGCTTAATTACACAATTCAAAGCGTTACCCTAATGAAATAAAGTAAATTAGCTGAGTATCTTAAGTCCACTATAATGGCCTAAACTTTAACTTTTCTGTAACAGATTCACATCGAGAAGTATTTAAATGTTGTTAACCATCATGTGTTAACGACTCCTATTAATGACGATAATTTATATTCTTCTCACGCTTCCAAGTGGTAAGTAAGATAGCCATTTTGGGGTCCAAAATAAGGACAATAAAAAAGTAATAATTTTTCCTGCTCAGGTCAGGTGACCCTAAAGACAAAATCTTCTCGGCTTTGTTCGTATCCATTCTACAAATTTCAGTAGTTTTGTATAAGAAGTTAATGGCGGAATTTGAACTTTAATGAAGTTTATTCCAGGTTACGCTTCTTGCCTTTTAATGCTTGACACCATGACAATTACTCCAGGGTCCTAGTTTTGGTGTTACTGTTTTTTTTAGCAAAAGGTATCCAAAACTCAACTCCTAAAGGAAATATTTTAATGCAAACCCATGTTTACACTATTAAGATCACATGGTACTTTCTTTACTGTTTTTAGCATGTTTTATGTGCTTTATTATAAAGATGATTTGGGTTTCCATGGAAAACAAAACAACAATAATAAAACTTGCTTAAAATATTCGCAATGTAATACATCCTAAGAGATGATTTATTAAAATTAGACTTGACTTAGAAATTGCCTTGCCTTGCTTTGGACCCTGTTACAGGTAGGTCTCCTGAATTTGAGTATATGTAGGGTAAGGTTGTGCCAAGCTTAAAAACCCTGTGGCCCTATTTGCATTGTAAATATGTACCAAGCATAAGTAATATCAGATTGTGAGGTCAAATTTCAGGAATAGTGCACAAGGAAACATGGCGATCTGTAGACATAACCACGTTCCAGCATTCAGTAGTGGGGAGCAGAGCCTTGGGGATATCTGTCCCCCTTTCCCCCACATAAAGGAGTGCCACAGGCATCCATCATCCCTTGTAGAGGCAACCTTTCCCTCATTTGTCTAGTTTTCATCATTTATATCTTTGATTTTTAAATTTGGGAATAAAAAAATGACCGGAAGGGGCATTTGGGTGGCTCTGTTGGTTAAGTGTTTGCCTTCGTCTCCGGTCATGATCCCAGGGTCCTGGGATCGAGCCCCACATTGGGCTCCTTGCTCAGGGGGGAGCCTGCTTCTCCCTCTGCCTGCTGCTCCCCCTGCTTGTGCTCCGTCTCTCCCTCTCTCTGACAAATAAATCTTAAAAAAAAAAAAGACCTGAAAATAGGTTACTATTCATAATCTTTTAAAACAAGGAATCTGTAAGGAAAATAATAAAAAGGATTCTTGGAGAAGAAAATATTGGAGATAGTTTCCCAACTTACATTGATTGACTCTTAGTTTGAAATCAAGGGAAACCTACAGGCAAGTTGTGAGGCCTGTGTAGATGGCAGCCGACAGATCTGTAGTAGGCTGTGGTCAAAGATTGCACATACATACAGCAGCAAGTTGGAAAGCCTCAGAATGGAGGGGTTGGGGAAAGCAAACAGGAAAAGAGAGAGATGTCTGTCACCAGCTCCGATGAAGTTCTCCTGGCCTTCTCCAGCTTTCTCTTTGTTCTTCCATCCTGACAAAGAACAGAGAGTCTGGGCTGCCGATTTGCAAGTTATGATAGCTGGAAAGAGCAAACTATGTAGCAATTACAGCTACAGAGAACCAAGCAGAGAGGTTCAGGCAGAGACCTTTCTCCTACAGTTCTTCTCCCTCGCCAAGGAGTATCCTTGCCCCTTATTAGGGTCTGGAAGAGAGAAGGATGACTTCATTATTAATTGGGGCATGGAGCTGGCTCCCAGATGTAGTCCTTGGATCCTTTCTCTCCTATTCAAGACAATAATATGATCACTGGTCCTCCTGGCAGGACGATGGGAGCCTGGCAAGTCTGTACGAGCCTCACAAGCCTCGGGGAGTACCTCCATCATAGCTGTGGATGTGTGCCACTGAAGTAGCATGTGCAACTGGAAAATGAAATGATAGGAGCCAGGTCGAAAACTGGAGAAAAGTCCGAACTGGGTCTTTAAAGTAAGCAGGCAGGTCCTGGGAGTCCAAGAGGGAGTCTCAGGGAGTGGCTCAGGGAGGAAAAGAAGCAGTAGCTGTAGATGGAGATGGAAAACGAGAGCCAGGAGAGCAGGGACTGTTGCCTGTGACCAGCGTGTTCCCGGGTCAACAGTCACACCGGACTCTGCACTTGCAGGGGTGTCCCAAGAGACTATCCTGAATAGACTTGGCTTCAGAGTCTATGTTCTGTTGGGAGTTTTCTATGCAAAGCTGTTTGCAGAACCCAGAATTCCTTCAGGTTCTTATGCATGGGGGCAGTGGGATTGGCCAGTTCATTGCATTTTTCTTCTGAGGTTCCATGACAGAAGTCCTTCTAATACCCAAGTAAGAAGGTGGTTTTTCATTATTGATGGCAGGACTCACTGAGGGACAGGTTGCTTATCTCAACACTGCTCAGGAGGCCAGAGGAGGAGACTTAGCTTATCAAAGTCTCAAGTTGGAACAAGCTGGACCTGGCCTTTTATCCCACATGGCCGTTAGTTTCAAAATTGGGGCATGCATCCATCACATGTGTTTATTTATAAATTGTATACTTATCCTAGGGAGGGAATACATTATAAAATATACTGACGAAGAAACATGTAAATAATGAGACAAAGAAGATTAAACAGTTTAAAATATTTTACTTTATTAACAGCACAAAACATTTTCTTTTGCTAAAAAAAGGTTATTAATTATAATGTTCTGGTTGTTTATCATGTTAATCATGATGGCTTTATACCGGCCGTAGCTAATAACCCAAAACGCACTCTACACTTCGTGGAGATCCATCGTGGATGCTGGTTGAAAAGGAGTCCATAGTTCAGTTAGTCTTCTGGATAATTTTTAAGTTGGCGGTTGGGTGTGGAGATTTGGCAGACTCTCCATGAGTTTGATTGGTTTATCATCACTTTTGTTCTCTAGTGTGACTGAAGAAAAGCTAATGCTATGAGTCAGTGTCTGTTCTGGCATTTTCTTATTGTTCACTGATGCCCATTTTCATTGACTTCAAAATACAGCGCTTTTTGCAGGAATCTTTTTAAGACACCTGTCCATTTTCTCAGGCTTGAGTGAAAATTAATTAATAGAATCCATAAACTCACTCCATGAGTAAACTCCAGCACATTCTAATGCTGTCAAAAAACATGCAGCAGAGCAGACCCTGCTCCCAGATCCAGGGACAAGCTGAATATTAAATAGTAGCATAAAGTAGTTTCTTATTTTTATTTCTTATTTTACATATTTCTTATTTGGTGTAAAGAGAAGTTCTTATATTCTCCTCACACAGCCACTGGCCTTCTCTTATGGATTGATTGCCTGAGATGTGGGCATCCTATTTGAGAGACCACAGGTCTAGAATGATGGTTCTTAAACTTTGGTTTGCAATCCTCTTTTGCTGGCTCCCAGTCGGTCCTGGAATTGACATTTTAACAAAGAGTCTTGGTTATTCCTAATGCAGATAATTTGTGCTTGGAATCCCCGGGACAAGCATGACTCCCTGGAATCAGTATTCTTTTGGCCACATAGAGGGCCCACCTCTGTACAATCAAGAGCTTGGTCCTGGAAATTCAGCTACCCCATTGCTATGAAGGGTTGGAGTAAGCCTCTTGCACTAGGAATGAGCCAGAAGTGGGACCTGGCAGGCTGGTAGGACTGCCACTGTCTGCTTATACCATGAGTCTGCTGGAGCGTCAGATGCCAGGAGTCCACAGCAGCAGCTCCTTCTGAGAGGGGTGCCATATAATAAGGACCGTGGATCCCTGGTGCTCCCTTGATGGCAAGCACAGTTGCTACGAGTAACTGAGAATCAACATTGTTCAGAGATGTGGGACTTCATTCCATCTATGAAAACCCAGGAAATCAGGAGAGTTCATTCCAAATGATTACTGTCCCTGGATATACCTTAAAAAGTGACTTAGAAGACCCAGATACAATCATCATCATCTTCATTTTCATCATTATTGTGAATTTTATCATTGCTGTCAATAGCTTCATAACATCTGACAGTTTACAAAGGACTTCATTTCACCCTAGGAGGCAGATATTTATCCTTTCCTTTTAAAGATGTGCACACTGAGGATCACAGCAGACCCGGGTCGTGAGGGTCATCAGTGATGAGGCCCAGACTCAAGTCCGGTCACCTGAGTGTGATCGAGCGCTCTCCTACATGGCTGCCTGAAAACCAAGAAGCCTAATTTTCACAAAAGATGGTTTTCTTTTCAGCAAGAAGGGAAGATCTGGTCATTTTGTCCAGTAGAAACAAGAACCAGAAGGGACACAAAGCGATAACAATGGATGCCAGCAAATGCAAGATTTTCCCAGCCATCGTGCAGAAAACAAGGATGAGGACATTATCAAGAATGGCCTATTTTCTCCAAAGAGCTCAAAGAGCTTTTGTATTGTTTTCAAAATATGCTCCATTACTATCCCACTTTGGCAGTGATTCTTCTATGTCAAAGTGTGGTTCTTCCTCTCACAATGATTGGCTTTCATGGATTTTATTGCTCATAATATGTGCTCACGCTGGTCTTCATGCCCACGCTTTGTTATTGACACTGGGAGGGTGAGTACCATCTGTACCCACACAATCAGAACCGCATGGAAACCTTCATCTTATATTCTGATGTGCGAGGGTTTGAGAAGGGGAAGCAAGAACAAAACACATAGATAACAGTGAGCACCAGTGAGAGAAAGAAGAGGTCTGTATTACATGGTGAGTGTCCACCAGAAGGTACATTTTCCTCCGTTGATGATGTGTCCCGGAGCCCAACCACTGTGGGTTGTCACACGGTGGTACACGAATCCCACTTGTGTAAACTGTGACTACCTCCTAGTTATAGAGAGAGGTGAAGCACAGGGAACGAGACGGCAACACTTGGTGATCTGTGGGAAGGGTATGTGGAGGCTAATTGTTCTTTCCATTTCTCTGTGGGTTTGAAATTTTTTTAAACAAAAAATAATTTTTAAAAAACGCAGCATAAAATGAAAAACTAACAAACTGGGAAAACATTCGCAACAGATAGGACACAAAATTGCTAATATTCTTTTTAAAAAAGAGCTCCTGCCAATACAAACAACAACAACAACAACTACTTGACATAGACGGACATCAACAGACATAGGCGTCACAGAGATAGAAACGCAGATAAGCAGCAAATAGATGAAGACTGTTTAATCTCATGGGGAAGCCAGAGAAATGCAAAGTAAACAATATATTACTCTATTTTCTCTACAAATTGGCACAACAGATCATTTAAACCATCCTCATTCTCCGGGCTGATGAGGTGGCAGTAAGATGGGAAGTCTTTGATTCTACTGCTGAAAGGATAAGTTGGCCCAAAGTTTTAAAAGGCAATTTTTTAACGGGTATGAGAAGCTTTTTAAAATTGTCATTTTTTAATTCAGCAGTTGTACTTCTAGGAACTTCTAGGAAATAAGGAGAGAGTCACATGGATCTCTGTATGTTCGCTTCAGTGTTGTATCTTACAGCAATGTATGTGGAAATAACTTCAGCGTTAACAGTAAAAGCGTGATTCAGTCTATAGCAACTGATGAAAACTGACACTGCCCGAGGGACCCTTGGGTCGCTCAGTCAGTTCAGTGTCTGTCTTCAGCTCAGGTCATTATCCCAGGGTCCTGGGAGCCCATGCTGGGGAGTCTGCTCTCCCTCCCTCTCTGCTTCTCCCATCCCTCCCCTCTGATCCTATGGGCACGCTCTTGCTCTCTGTCAAATAAATAAAATCTTTTTTAAAAGTTTAAAACTGATACTGTCCAAGAAATTTTAATGACATGGAAAAATCCTCACAGTCAAGGGGGGAGAAAGCAGAACGCAAAATTGTATCTCAGTTCAAACTCACTTCTAAATACATAATGTGCAGAGGTAGAAGGATTCATAAGAAATATACAAAGCGAGTTTCACTTCTAGGAAGATGGTGTAGACATACTTGTCCCTATTCCTTCTCATAAATACAGCTAAAAAGCCTGGACGTTATATCTGAAACAAACTTACGAGGACTCGGAAAGAAGGCTGGCCAGTTAGGGGTCCTGGATTTTCTTTTTGCTTCATGTAACCTGTTATCCAATCTATATCGTGTTCCTTCTCTCTGACATTGTTTGCAAGACAGGTCTCTGGTGACGAATTCCCTTAGTGTTTGCTTATCTGAGGAGGTCTTTATTTCCCCTTTGCCTTTAAGCATAAAGATACAGAATTCCAGGTTGGTGGGATTTTTCTTTACATACTTCAAAGAGTTCACCCTTCTCTGTTCTTGTTTGTATGGTTTATGAAGAGACGTTTGATACAATTTATATCTCTCTTCTATAGGAAGCCGGGTTTTTTCTTTGCCTTCTTTCAAGATTTTCTGTTTATTTTTAGTTTTTCATAGTTTGAATAGGATATGCCTAGGTATAGTTTTTTTAGGATTTATCCCAGCTTGGCATTCTCTGTAGTTTAACGTCTGTCATTAATTTTGGAAAATTCTCAGCCATTATTACTCAAATAGGTCTTCTGCTCCTTTCTTTTCTTCTTTTTCTGATATTCTCATTATGTGTATACCTTTTATAATTGTCTCACAGTTCCCGGATATTCTGTTTTGTTCATTCCTCTTTCTCTTTGCATTTCAGTTTGGGAGTTTCTATTGACATTTCTTCAAGCTCATGGATTCTTTCCTTGGCTATGTCCAGTCGATTAATAAGCCCATCAGAAGCATTCTTCATTTCTTATGGTGTTTTTGATTTCTAGCATTTCCTCAGTATTCTTTGGATTTCAATATCTCTACTTACATTACATATCTATTCGTGCATGATGTCTACTTTTTTTCCACTAGAGCCCTTAGTTTATTAGTCACAGTGACTTTAAATTCCTGATCTGATAATTCCAGAATCTCCTGTCATATCTGATTCTGATGCTTGTCTCTTCAGACTTTTTTTTTCCTTGCCTTTTAGCATTCCTTGTCATTTTTTTTTTTTTTAAAGCTGGACATGATGTATTGGGTAATAGGAAATGAGGTAAGTAGGCCTTTATCTGGCTAGGAGTTGTGTTGTGTTTACTATAACTGTAGATGTCTGAGGCTTCAATTTCCTGAGCTGTCTTTGCCTCTGTCTCCCCTGTGGTCTTTGGGTTTCCCTAGAAACTTCTTCCTAAATAGGTCTGAGCCTTGAAGCCCTCTCCTCTGTGATCTTCTGTTATACTGATGCCTGTAGATGTAGTGTGCTGGGGGGAAGCATTCAATACTCCTTGATCAGGCCCCCCATCTTCCCATGGGTTTGTGCCCTCAGACTGTTACCTTCACAAGTTTTTCTTGGTTATTCCCTCTCTTAGGTGAGACGGAAAGACTGGAGGGGGTTGGAGTTAGCTAATTGCCCTTCCTCAGATCAGATAATTTTCCTTGAGAGCCGGCCTTTAATACAGAGAACAGAACAGAGAACAGAACTCTCTGGGAGTAGTTTGAAATGGTTTCTTTTCCCTCCCCACTGCTAGAGGCAAGGGATTTTCTTCAGTCCTCGCAGTGAGAACATGGTGGGGCTCCCAGAGGTAGAACTCAGGAAAGTACGCCCCCCCACCAAACCTTGGCCCCTCAGTTTTTAACACTCAAGCTAAGGTACACTGAGCTTCTGGCAATTTGTTAAGTGGAGTTTAACTGTTCTTGACAATACCAGCGCCCGCAGTAGACTTTCACTCTGAAGCTTTACCAGGTCTGTCTGTCTCTGTCTCTCTCCAGTCCTCAGGGCAGTAGTTTTCCCTATGACCTCAATTCTCTGATAGATCTAAGAAGAATAGCTTTTCCATTTGTTCAGCTTTTTCTTATCACCCTCATCCTCACAATACCTTCCAAGGTCTTTACATGTTGAAATGAAACCAGGAGCCCACAAACTGCTTTTTTTTTTTTAAAGATTTTATTTATTTATTCGACAGAGAGAGAGATAGCCAGCGAGAGAGGGAACACAAGCAGGGGGAGTGGGAGAGGAAGAAGCAGGCTCACAGCGGAGGAGCCTGATGTGGGGCTCGATCCCATAACGCCGGGATCACGCCCTGAGCTGAAGGCAGACGCTTAACCGCTATGCCACCCAGGCGCCCCCCACAAACTGCTTTTTAACGATAATTTCTCAGACGTGGGCATCGCGGTAGAATCGAGACACTGAGTCATTGTGGTTGAGTTGAACTGATTTAATTATGTTGACCATTTTAAAGAACAGGAATCTGCTTTCCAATGAGAAGTTTTAAGACATACATTACACACACGGTCATTCTTACAATTTTATTTTGTTTTCATGCTGCTCTCCCATGGAGCTGTCCATGGCTTAATAAGGAAGACCTTTCACTGGCCTTCGATCCTTAAGTCTTTGCACTCCATAAAATAGCAGAAGTGTCAGGAATGTAAGGGCTAACTGCTTACGGACCAGCATTTTGAACATATTTAACATCGGCTATTCTGCGATTCGGCTTTATAAAACAAAATACAGCCGGCTGTATTTTTCTCTACCAAGAAATATTTTACAGTGTAGTAATCCTCTCAGTTGTGGGTCATATAACCTCAACCAGGGATAGAGTGTTTTATTCACGCGATAGTGGTCATTTATCGGACTCAGAAGTTCTTATGCTTAATAAAACAAGTGCAGGTTTATAGCGGTAAAAATGCTAAAGTTGGCCTAGTTTATTGTAATTACCAATGGAATATTTCCTGTAAAATCTAACTGAACTAGGAAGCATTGTTTTAAAATTATAGTTTGTGAAGTCTTGAAGATAAATTCGATTTTAAATTTCCTTTTTCTTTCTTTTTTTAAACTTAGGTTGCTTCCAACTGTAATTGATCAGAAATCATTTATTTTCCCTCTAGAATCTGAGGGTAGACTTTGGCAACCTCAAAGACAGCACAGTGTATTTCCACATGCCTTTCCGAGAATAAAGGTAGGAATAGAGACATCCGTAAAGACAGGGGATGAGTGGTTGGGGAGGCTGTGGGGAGGGGAGGCTGGGGAGGGACATCTGATGCATAGCAAGTGTCTTTTCGGGATGATGAAATGTTCTGGAATTTGAGAGTGGCGATGGTTGCACAACTCCATGGATCTCCTGAACACCATTGAATTGTACACTTTAAAAGGGTACATTTAAGGTATGTGAATTATGTCTCAATAAAGCTGTTAGAAAAAAAAAAAAACCTTTTTCAGAGTGAAGGCAAGAAATTGACTTTGTGTTCTAAATGAGAGAACACGCCACTGCTGTTTCCGGTTTGTGGCACGTTCAGTTTCTACCACACAAGAGCTTTCTTCAGAAAGCAAAATATACCAAAACACAGTGCCTTCACATTTTTTCATTAGCAATAATCATACCTCAGATAAACCGATGGCTATGATGCTACCACTGTGGAAAGCTGGAATTTTGAACAGAGCCCTAAAAGGAAAGTTTCCAGGGAGCCAGAGATCGAGCTCCAGAGGTTACTGATTTGGCCTGCTGGGTGCTCTGGCAATTGGATTCCTGCTCCCTCCCCAACTCCCCAGAAGTGGTAACAGCTCACCTCCTGTCAGTCCTTCAGGAACACTGACTTGATTCACCTTCAGAACGATCTTAGAGGGACGTGCTGTTGTTGTCTTCACCCTAGGGGTGATGAAGCCAAGATTCAGAAATGTTCAGGAAAATGTCAGAGGCAGGATTATGTACCCAGAAATACAGGGATAACCACTATGGTACCCCCTTTGTAGGCAATGGCTTTGTTGAGGTATAATTAACATACCATAATATTCGCCCTTTTTCCGTGGACATGCAGTGGCTTCTCGTCTATTCACCGAGCTGTGCAGCCATCACACTGTACCCTTATTATAACGGTGTTATCTGTATTTTTCCTCTGTCACACTTGACAAAATCTGTAACCAGATCGTTTTAAATGTCTGTTTTCCCAGTTAGAATATATATTTAATGGGGGGGGAGCCATGTCAGTCTGTTCACTGCATACTGCCAGGGGACTCCCGATAAATGTTTGTTGAATGAAGAAGCAAAACCACGGTGCCCACCCCCATGTCCAGTCAGTCCTGCCTCCACGACCTTCCCAAAGCAGCCCGCTCCTGCCATCCACACTGCCCTTCGTACACTTTGTTCAGCCACTATCTGCGGAGTATTTACCCTGTGCCAAGCACTGTCAGAGGCACATTGTGACGAACGATACCAGGTCCCTACTCTCAGAGCTTACATTCTCATTGGGGGAGACAGATCATCGATAAGAAAATACCAGCTAATACTAATAAAGGCTCTCCTGGAAATACAACCGAATGCCATGATAAAGGGAGCTTAAGCGTCTCACCTCCCTTCCTATTAAGTCTTTGCATCCGTGGAATTTTTTTTTTCTCAAGAATCTCGGGAGGGTCACTGTTGGTCCACAAGTGGGAGATTAGCACTCTCTGGTTTGTGAGTACAATGAAACAAAATATCTGAAATTAGGACTATTTAGAATGCATAGCTGCTATTATTATTCCGGAAAAAAATAAAACTCTGGCCCAGAAATTTATTTTCCCGAAAGAGTTTTGAATCCTGGCAAAGGATCACGACGATAAGAATCTTATGTGCTGAATATAACCCCAGAGTTCTTTTAAATACTGTGAGCACGGGTGAGCTTCATTTAAAAGGGGCACGGACTGTTTCCTACCCTGACTTTACCTCCAGGGCCTAGATCCCTATTGCTGTTTTATTTCTAATATCAGTGACATCTGCTTAAAAATGCATAACCGCTGACACACGAGATAGCCCTAATTTTGCATTGTAAACTCAATGACAAACAGTGCTGTTTTGCCAGCTGTTCCTACAAGCCTACTACACCAACTTAAAAGCTTGTATTATTAAGTAGCAGTGAAATCCAACTGGGATATTACCACCTTTAATTGCCCACTACCAACCTGTTCAACTAGGTAAACCCCAGTTACTTCTTTCCACTCTCTTTCTCCAAAGTAGATGACTATTTTTGGAATTCCACTTCATGCCAAAAACTTTCATGACAAACCATTAGGGGTTGCTCTATTATAATTAAAAGTCATAATTAAGAATTGTTTCTTTGGACAGCTACATGCAAAAGAGTGAAACTGGACCATTTTCTCACACCATACACAAAAATACACTCAAAATGGATGAATGACCTAAATGTGAGACCTGAAACCATATCACTCCTGGAAGAAACTAGGCAGTAAACTCTGGGACATCGGCCTTAGCAACATTTTCCTAGATATGTCTCCTCAGGCAAGGGAGACAGAAACAAAAAGCTTTTGCACAGCAAAGGAAACCAGCAATAAAACGCTCAGGCAACCTACTGAATGGGAAAAGATTTGTAAATGGTAAGGGGTTAACATCCAAAATATATAAAGAACTTATACAACTAAACAGTAAAAAAATGGGCATTCCATAAAAACATTAAAAATGGGCAGAATGCCTGAATAGACATTTTACCAAAGAAGACACACAGATGACCAGCAGATACATGCAAAAATGGTCAACATCACTCATCAGGGAAATGCAAAAATCAAAACCACAATGAGATATCACCTTACACCTGTCAGAATGGCTAGAATAAAAAAGAAACAAGTGTTGGTTAGGATGTGGAAGAAAGGGAGCCCTCGTGTACTGTTGGTGGGAATGTAAATTGGTACAACCACTGTGGAAAGCTGCATGGAGGTTCCTCAAAAAATTAAAAATAGAATTACCATATGATCTAGTAATTCCACTATTGGGTATTTACCTAAAGAAAATGACAACACTCATTCAAAAAGATACATGCATCCCTATGTTCACTGCAGCATTGTTTACAATAGCCAAGATATGGAAGCAGCCCAAGTGTCCGTTGACAGATGAATGGATAAAGAAGAATGAACACACACGCACACACGAACACACGGTGGAATATTACTCACCCCTAAACAAGAATGCCATCTTGCCATTTGTCACAACATGCATGGACCTCGAGGGTGTTATGCCAAGTGAAATAAGTCAGACAGAGAAAGGCAGATACTATATGATTTCACTTATATTTGGAATCCAAAAAAACCAAACAACTGAACAAATGCCAGACTCTTAAATACAGAGAATACACTGGTGGTTGCCAAAGGGGAGGTGGATGGGGGATGGGTGAAATAGAGGAGATTAAGTGGTACAAACTTGCAGTTACAAAAAGTAAATAAGTCGGGGCGCCTGGGTTAGTTAAGCATTTGCCTTTGGTTCATGTCATGATCCCAGGGTCCCAGGATCGAGCCCCGCATCAGGCTCCCTGCTCAGTGGGGAGTCTGCTTGTCCCTCTCTCCCTCTACCCCCTGCTCGTGCTTTCTCTTGCTCTCTTTCTCAAATAAAGAAATAAAATCTTTTTAAAAAAGGAACTAAGTCACAGAGATGAAAAGTACAGCATAGGGAATATAGTCAGTAATGTTGTAAAAAAAAAAAAAAAGAATTGATTATTTTCTTTCACATTTGACAAAGCCATATTGTGATGACTTTTCTCCACAGTGTACCTTTGTTCTACGTCAGCACCAGCTCGACCCCGCTCTGGGGCCCCTTGGACGATAGGCACACATGTACTCGTAACAGATAAGGAAAGCATTTGAAATAAAAACAACAAAGGAGGAAGTGGAGGCAAGAAGAGAAGGAGAAAAAGTTTATAGGCCAAGAGAGTATTTGATTTTCTAGTTGTATCTGGCAAGCTAATTCCTACACTGTTTAGGCCAAAAGACCTACTAATAAGCATTGATACAGTTGGTATATTTGTGGAGCAGGGAAGATAAACCCAACCCATTGCTTGAGAACTCTTCCCTGTGTTAAGTCCATAAAATGGATGTCTCAGCAGTCCAACGAACATAAAAAACATTGTGATCTAATACCACGCAGCAATGTGCAGATCTGTGTTTAAGATGGGAAGGCTCTGACTTTGTGAATTTGGATTGAATTGAGAAAGGGATTTTCAAACTTTGATCAAAACGAAAGTTGTGAGGACTTTGGACATAATGAAGAATAATATGGTGAGAGATGAAAGCAAGAAAAAGAGTAGCTAAGGGTCGCGTCCCAGACTGTGGCTGTCAGTCCGGCCTCACTTAGTGGTGGGTGGCAGGTTTTGCCCATGAGATGGTAGTTAGCACGTCACAGAGCAGAGCAGGCAAAAGAGAGCGCCTCGATGAGCCGACTGCTGTGAGTTCTATCTTCTCCCAAGAGCAGTGACTTTTAAAAAAAAATACTGCTCCTTCTCCATGGCTTTTTATTGTAGTGTTTTAAAATACAGACCTAATGACATCTCACCCCTCAATGCTTTAACATGCATCTCTAAAAATGAGCATATTCTGACCTGCCCACAATAACATTATCACACCTAAAAAAACGAACAATAATTCACGAGTATAACACTCAGGTCATACTCAAATTTCCCCAATTGATCCTCAAATCACTTTTACTGATCCTTTATCCTAACCTGGATCTGCTAAGATATATTCATTCCATTTGATTATTTTATTTCTTAAGGCTCTAATAGTCCACAGCAGAAAGACTCTGTTCGTTTCATTGCTGTCATCAGTGCCCAGCCCGAAGTAGGCTCTCAAGAAAGGACAACATCATGGTTAGAAGTATGGGTTCACATCCTGGCTCCACCATGCCCTATCTGTTCCTTGGCGAGTCACTTAACCTGTCTGTGCCTCAGTTCCTCGTCTGCAAAATGGGCATAAGGATAGCCCCTACCTCATAGGCTGCTGTAAGGATGAGTTAACAGATGTAACTGTTTGTAACAATCCCCCATATGTGGATGGGTGTTACACAAGTGTTAATTCTTATTATCTGCTGATGAATACTTGGCAACCTTAATTATGTACTTAATACGTGCCAGACATCAGCCAAATCTCTGCTCTCATGGAGTTTACATTCTAGTTGGGTTTGGGCAGTCATTAGGAAAACAAAACAACAACAACAAAAAAAAGATTTGCAAAGTAAATATATAGTATGTTAGTTGGTAAGAGAAACCTGGGGAAGGAACCTAGGGGCGTTGGATGGTCTCCCTTGTAAGGTGACACTTCAGCAGAAATCTGATGGACGTGAGGGAATGTCTTTGGCTGTTTGGAGGAATGGTGTCTCCATGCAGAGGAAACAGCATGTATTAGAAGTACAAATGATGTGGAAATGTTGGGGTTTGGAGCAAACGGTCAAGAGGGAATTCTCGAGACATCTTCAGTGCAAAAAAAGTGGTTTATTAAAGAAAGGGGACAGCGCCCGTGGGCAGAAAGAGTTGCACTGGGATTGTGAGGGGTGGCCCATTATATATTTTCAAGTTGGGAGGGGGTTAGGGATAGCGTAAGTCTTTAATGGATTTTGGAAGCAAGGTTTCCAGGACCTTGAGTGGCTCGCTGTTGTTAGGGAAAGGTCATTTATTACTGTCTAGTAAAACTTTAGTCATGAGACCTTCAGATGTCTATCAGTGGGCCATATGCTTGGAGGATGACTGCCAACATGTATCTTGGAGGGCAGAGATAAAGGAAGTTTCCAACGGAATTTTTATATGTTAAAGTAGACTTACAGGATCCTGGGGGTTGGGCTAAGATTGCCTTTTGCCCTTAGCAAAGTGCCAACATGGAGGCAGCTGAGTTCCTAGAGGAAGGTCACTCTACCTGTCTCAAGGACTAGTCAATGGGCTGTAGGTAGTAAGGAAATTTAGTTTTTTTCTTGTGCCTTGGTTTCCCACATCACGAACAGCAAAGAAGCTGGAGAGGAATATGCAGGGGGAGGGAAGTAGGAAGAGTGGGAGGGGACCAGATGTCGTGGACCACTGTGAGGACTTCGGACAGCTCTCTGAGTGAGATGGGAAGTCACCGGAGTCTTCTCCTGCTATGAGGTAGAAGGGAAAGGGCAGCAGCGAGGGGACCATTTAGGAGCCTGTGTGGGCCACGATGATGAAATCCTAGCTCATCCTCACAACATTTGGGGGAAAAAATTATCATCCCTGTTTCACAGCTAAGGAAATGAAAGGTGGGAGATGATTCTAATTTAAAGCAAAGTGACAGCAGAACTGGGATTCAAACACAGGTATATTTGACCTCAAAGTTCTGGCCTTTTCCTCCCCATTGTTAAAAAAATACAAAAACTTGAGCTCCCTTCCTGTGTTTACCACAGGGACATTTATGAGCCCCCCCCCCCAAAAGCAGAATAAACTCCTGATTTGGTTCACAGGTGGCCCTGACCGTCCCCAGAATTATCCTCAGATACGTCACTCCAAACTTTCCTCGAGAAGCTTCTCAACCAACGCACCTGATTAAGGTGACCTTTTTCACTTTTTTTTTTTAAAGATTTTATTTATTTATTTGACAGAGAGAGACAGCCAGCGAGAGAGGGAACACAAGCAGGGGGAGTGGGAGAGGAAGAAGCAGGCTCATAGCGGAGGAGCCTGATGTGGGGCTCGATCCCATAACGCCGGGATCACGCCCTGAGCCGAAGGCAGACGCTTAACGACTGTGCCACCCAGGCGCCCCCCTTTTTCACTTTCTGATTTGTAGCAGTAATGCTAATATAGCAATTATGAAGCCACATTAGAATTATTTATAATACATGAGGATACTCCAACATATGCAATACCGTTGTACTGTCACTGGCTACTATTCAGTTGGTTTACACATACATTTTAAAGAGGTTTATACTTTACAATGTACAAAAGCTATAGCTAATGGGACAGATGATTAAATGTGGTATTTGGGGCTATTTCTACCAAAAACAGGCATCAAGAATAGGCCCTTAGGACTCTATCTTCTAGGACTATTGTTTCTATGGCAAGATGTGATTAGCTACGTATTTATGACTCATAGCACCTTCTCCAGAAACATAAGTTTTCTTATTACAAGTGCAAAGACTGCCCAAATTTTATTATATGGTATCCCATGGTTCAACATTTCAAAGGTGACATTCCAAATTTCTCATGCCTTGCTCCATGGCTTACCAGGAAATGTGAACTTCTGGGCACACAGGAGAGCCCTCATTCCCTGGCCACCAGCTCATGAGGATAACTTGTAGCAAAGGGAGGGAGGCCATAGAATTAGCAATTGGCCCATGTGCCATAAAAATTGGGCAGAATGTCACCTTTGGCACACACCTTTGTCCCCTGATGTCTGTGTCACTGTGGCATACAGTAATGATAACACAAACATAGTATAACTTTAAAAAAATGCCTTTCACCACTGGTAAGCTATTTCTGCAAATATTTTAATTTTAATGGTACTACGTGCTAGGTGGTAGACATACGTATCTCTGTAGGAAGCTCAGAGTCTATAGACAGGTGTTCTGTGGTATGAGGAGTGCTATCGTAGAGGATTAGAAAAAATGCTCTGGTAGGGTTTTGGAGGGGGTTGGTGGTATGCCGAATGCCTGGGCTTTGTTATAACCTGTAAGTGCATCATCTCTCAAATCTGTTTCAAGTACAGTTGTCTCTGACCTCTGTGTCCTAGTCTGCCAGCTCACATAGCATGTTCTTGCAAGAATTCTTCAACACTCTAAGGACCTTCCCTGACCTCTCATTATTTCACCATTTATCACTTTTGCCTTATTGTCCTCTTCCTCCCTAGCTAGGTTAGGTTGCGTGCTTGTGGCAGAAATTGTTGCTTCCCTGCCCAATACCCATCCTCCCTTCTGCATTACTAACAACTATGATTTTGCTCAGAATGGTATCACACCATGAGGACGATCCCTCATTTCTGGGCCTTCCTTGCAGCTAAGTAGGACCATGTGTCCCAGTTCTGTCCAGGACTCATTGGGGCAGCAGTCTCCTGGGAACTGGGTCTAGGGACTCTCTTGCTTTCCTGATGAAAGGGTAGAGTCACAACCGCACATCCCTTCTCCTCTTTCCCCTTTCCTCCTGTCTTGAACACAGACATGACATCTGGAGTTGTAGCAATTGTCTTGCAACCATGAGGGGACAAGCATAAGGACAAAAGGCAACAGTGTGAGAAAGGCAGAAAAGAAAGAGGAAAAGGACTGGGCCTCACTGGCTTTCCTGAGCAGCTGAGTTTTAGCTAGATCGAAGCTGTTCTATAAAGACTACATTTCCCAGCCTCCCTTGCAGTTAGACATAGGACCAAGTGTTGGCCAATGAAATGTAAGGGGAGGTATTATGGGCAGTTTTCTGGAAACTTCCTTAAAAGATAGCTGGCTCGCACTCTTTGACCCTTTTCTTCCCCTTTATTTATCCTGCTGCCTGGAATGAAGCTGGGATGCCTGGAACTTTATTAGCAAACGTAGACCCCGAGGAGGAGGCCCATATATCAGAGATAGCAGGGATGCTGAGCTGGAAGGAGCCTGACGCCTAGCAACTTCATGGACTTCCAGACCAACTCTGAACAGCCGGTCTCTGGACTTCGTATACATGAGAAGAATAAATTCTGTCTTATTTAAGTAATATTCTTCCAGTTTTCAGTCATATATAGACAAACTTAGTCCTAACCTTCCCATTACCAAATTTATTAATTTTTCTATGTCTGGATTTATATGTCATAGAAGAAGTGTCCCTCCTCCTGTCAAGCTCAGTCTCTTAAGGCCTCTGCTTTTGCACTTATCCCTTTACGTTACCCATCCATTTCTCACTCAACCATCCCCAGCTCTTTGCATGACTAGCTTGGTTTTTTCACTCAGGTCACAATATAACTGTCATCTCCTCAGAGAGGCTGTCCTTGATCACCATATCCAAGGAAGCCTCCCATTATTCTCTATGCCACTTATGGCAATCCGAAATTAATTCTACATCTGCTCACATGGTTATTAACTGATTCCTCACATTCCTTCAAGAACGTCAGGTCCACATGGACAGGGACTTTTTCTTGTTCACCAACACCTAGCAGGCTCTTAATAAATGTTGGATGAATGAATCAATGAATGACTTTTGTTGGGAGTAGAGACAGAGATTAGGGGAGGTCTCCCAGGGGATGTTACGCCTGGTCTGAGCACAAGTTTGAGAGTAAAAGTGTGCCCAGAAGACATTGAAGAGGGGGAGAAGACGACATTCCCAGAAGAGGGGACAGAATGCTCACTCACAGAGGTGGAGAGAACAAGTTGTATGCGGAGACACGCTGGCTGGTCACTGAGCAGTCAGAGAGCATGGAGAAGAGGCGGGTGGAAGGTAGGAAGGAGCCAGATCATACCACCCTACGGGAAACTATTAGGGGATCTTAAAGAGGTAAGAGACATATCTTAGTGATCAGAGGTTCAGTCTTTCTAGAGGTTATGCAGAAGATGGATTCACAGTAAGGAGACCACATAACAGCCATTACAGAGGTCTACGTAATAACCAAGGAGGGCCTGGACCAACGCAGTGCCTGTGAGGATTAGAGCGAGAGTAAAGGATCCAAGAGACGGATAGGAAGTTGCGTCAAGAACCTATCAACTAACATTTCTTTATAATGTGGCAGCAGGCTATGATGGAAAGAGGCTTTGACGTCAGAGACATAAATCAAATCCTGTCTCCTCACTTGGGATTGTCTGACTTTGAGAAGTCCCTCAACCAATTATCCTCATTGGTAAAGTATTAATATCACATAATCCCTCTTGTCCTTTTATTTTTAAAAAAAAAGATTTTATTTGAGAGAGAGAGAGAGAGAGAGAGAAAGCAGGGGGAGGAGCAGAGGGAGAGGGACAAACAGACTCCACACTGAGCACAGAGCCCAACGTAGGGCTCGATCCCAGGACCCCAACATCAGAACTTGAGCTGATATCAAGAGTCAGATGCTCAACTCACTGAGCCACCCAGGCACCCCGCCTCACGTCCTTTTAAGGACTAAAGCCATTGGATCAGGACAGTACCCACCTATTATGCTGCCTGACTCAAAACAGAACTGCAGACACACCAGCCCCTCCCCCAACGTTTCTCGTAGTCTACAGTTCAACTCCTACAGGTATCAGAAAACAGGAGGGGCGCATCTGACTAGACGTAGTTAAGTCTTAAGGTTTGGTGAACCTGAGGCAGTTAGGCAGCAGCCGGGCAATCTCAAAGCAGCCTGGGGTTAAGTGGTGCTGTTACTGTCAGTCCCTCCAGCCCCGGCAGGGAGGTAGGGGGGCTGCCCCAGAGCACAGAGTGCTCGAGTAAGAACTATAACAGAACAGCTACTAGTTAGCTTAGAGTCACCCTTTAGTTTTAAAGATTTTTTTTTTTATTCGACAGAGATAGAGACAGCCAGCGCGAGAGGGAACACAAGCAGGGGGAGTGGGAGAGGAAGAAGCAGGCTCCCAGTGGAGGAGCCTGATGTGGGGCTCGATCCCATAACGCCAGGATCACGCCCTGAGCCAAAGGCAGACGCTTAATGACTGAGCCACCCAGGCGCCCCATCCTTTAGTTTTAAATAGGACTTTTTACTAAAGAAATTGTTTTTTGAAAATACAGACGGAAATCCATGTAAGCAATATCCAGCTTGAACAGTTACCATAATTTTACAATTCTCTCATCTCTTCCCTCCACATTTTTTGGTGCAAATCCCTGACATCAGATCATTTTACCCTTAAGCGCTTCAGATAAGGACTTAAAAAAAAAAGTAACTATTATCACATCTAACCTAGTTAACAATGCATTGATAACTATAGAATTCCCAGGTGTTGCTCCGTTTCCCCCAATTATCTTAAAGTTGTTGTTCTAATGTTTGAATCAGGGTGTAAACAAGGTCCACACAGTGCGTTTGCATCTCATTTCATCTACAGCATTTTCCCCTCATTTAAAACAATGCCACTTATTGGCCGAAGAAACCAGGCCATGGGTCAGATAGGTTTTTCCTCACTGTTTGAATTTGGCTGATGGCAATCTCACAGTGTCATTTTATGTTTTCCTCCGTCCCTAGTATTTCTTGTGAACTAGTGGTTTTATCTAGAAGCTTGACCAGATTCAGGTAACATCTTTTTGGCCAAAATATGTCATAGGTGGTGCTGTGTACTTCCTCTTATAGGATATCGGGAGGCAATTTCTTTTTCTCCTCTAAAGATCAGTGGGTCTGAGTATTACTGGCTCAATCTACCCTTTATAAAATTCCCCGAATGGTATGACCGACCCCTGATGTTTCCTTAAATACATTAGTTCTTCAGGGATCGCAAAGCAGTGATTTTATAATCCTCCCTTCCTTCTGCATTTTTTGGCTTCTATGAAGAACTGCCCCTTACTGACTCTTTGGTGCATCTGAAAAATAGATTTTTCAGGAAAAGGATAAATGCTCGATTCTTTTCCTTTATCTACTTTCAAATTAATGTATCAATTTTATCATGTAGGTTTTTTTGCGAGAGGGGAAAACATTCAGAACTCGCGGGTTTTTGCATATTTGAAGTGTTTCAATCCATTACTGTCATTATGTTTTGGCCAGAAGGCTCCTGAGTAGCACTTTATCATTGCAAGATACTTACCGTACATTAGTCATTTCCCTCACAAACAACCCTGGGAAGGTAGGTATTATTACCCAGCTTTACAAATGAGAAATCTAGATCACAGGGCTTGAACCACGACTTGAGGTCTATTGTTCTTTCCATTAAATATAATAATGGTTGAAAGAATCAGAGCGTTAAAGGTGATTGGATTCTTCCCTCCCCCCCTTTTTTTTTTCTCGTTTTAAGAGTAAACAGCAGAGGTCTTTAACCAGTGGGAATATGATATTAAGCAATATACACTTTAGAAGGCATTACTTGGGGCAAACACTGTGGAGAATAAGGTTATGCTGATAATACTGTAACTTAGTAAATAGCTCGTCTCAACTTAGTTTGTGAAGCATTTCGATTATGATTACTCTGTGTGAGATCTACTGCTCAGATGTAGGTCATTTTATGATCTGCCCATGTCTGGGGAGCTGGTATTACACGCTGCCCAGTGTTTTTAATTCAGAACTTCTTCGAAAAGAAAACCTTAGCCCCTTATGTTCAAACTCTCGTTTTAATAGCATAAGCTATTTCCTTCTTAGATAGCTTTGTGGGCATAGTAATAAAATAAATACCACAAAATCACTGATGAGATGAAAATTGAACTCCCTGCTTCTGTGCAGCCATGTAGGTAAAACAGTAATTGGCTCGGATAATAACTTTGTTCTTACAAACCAAAGTCTAAATGAGAGTCACGTTTGATGTATCTGCTTGTAATTACTGTCAAAAGGAGAGAACTCAAAGTTTGGATTGTTAGTGACTCAAGATAGATTAAATAGATTGCTGCCTTTTCTTGATCAATTCAAGAAAAATTTCTGAAAATTTATTTGGTATTTATCTTACTGTTGATACAAATTATCTTCCAGGGCTTTCTCTCCTGCTTAATGGAATGATTAATTTTGTTTTTCTTTTTTAAATTGACAACTGTTTTTCTTGAAAAGATCTCATTATTGGGTCTGATAGCACAGCTGATGCTTTTAAGTATTTCCTATATAGTTCTGTAGGTGGTTTGTGAAACAAATTTAGGCTATGGGTGTATTTGGTAGTGATTTACAGCAAAACCATTTGATACATTAATATTATTTAAAGGTAGTCTCTTTTATATGTTTTTAAAAGGGAAATTTAATCTTGTGTTATTATTTTGGCATACACATGTTTCGGTGCTGAACTAGTAAATATTAGAATATTAATCATTTTAAAGGACCTCTCTCATTGCTTCTAGAAGCCAGCTAATACATAATTGATACTACAACCTGTCATTTCTTTGGGATTTCTATTTACATTCCGATTCCTGTCCATAAAGATCTATGTCCAGTGCCACAGAAATGTAACAATGAGCAGAGAACTGGATTTTGATGCCACTTTTAACAATGATTCTGTATTTGATAATTTCCTCCCTACCCCCATACCCTAGCCACACAAAGTTGATGGAGCATGATAAAACTAAGAAAACTGCTATGGTCCACCAAGCCAATGATTCCAGAATTAAAAAGTTCTAACAAACCTTAGACATGATAGATGAAGCTATTACCATCAGTCGTATCCAGGGTTCACCTTTAAAAAAACACTCTAATCACAGAAACCACATCCAGTCAATATAATACATATTAGCAATTTCCTAATCCTTGGTAGGATGGAAATTATTCTGAAAGTTTAATTAAGAAGGAAAAAATTATGTTCAGGTATTAATTTCAATAAAAGAGACACTCAGCTTCCACGCGAAAGCCCCGGAGTGGTACTGTGAGTGTGGGTTCCCCACAGAAGGAAAGCCATTTATAATTAGGCACGATGTTGCTTTTGCAACGCCACGTACTTCCAGGAGAAGGAAATAGATATGCTCTCTTTGCAGCCTGTATCCCTGCATGGGTTAAATAAAGTGGACAGCTGAGTGCCCTTATTTAGAGATTTAGCTTAAAAACTGCTATTAAAAAAACAACACAAAAGGGAGGTTTGGAGCCTGTGTTAAGAAATAACTAATCTGGACAGCATACAACCCACAGGTATTTTTGTAGGCTCCCCCGTCACTTTGACCTTAGGCACAGCCCCATTTATGAATGCTGATGACCAACGAAACATTTAGCTGGATCACGAACTGATCTTCCCGGTGTCTACGACCATTCTAACAATTGCACCAGATCACCCCCAGAACTAAGACACTCAGTTGAAAGGAAGATTTTTTTAAATTGCTCACGTCACCTCCTTTGTATTTTAGGATTCCATTTATACAAAATACCCAGCATGGGCACATCTAAGAGACAGAAAGCAGACCAGTAGTTGCCAGGCGCTGGAAGGAGGAGCAAATGGGGAGTGATTGTTCATGGGTGTGAAGTTTCTTTTTGAGGGGATGAAAATGTTCTGAAATTAGGGGTGACGGCTGCACAACTTCATGAATATGCTAAAAACCACTGGCTTCCATACTTGTAAAGGTGTGAATTTTATAGTATGCAAATTGTATCACAATAAAGTCATAAGACCTCAGAAACTTACCTTTTAACATCAAATCGTAGGACGCCAAAGCAGGGGAGGGTGTGGGGTGAGGGAAGGTGGAGGGTTTGGAGGGTGGGGGTGGCGTGAATAGTTCCTCAAGAGACCCTCAAGTCTAATTGCTCTGTTCTGCCCGTAAAGAAACGGACTTCCAAAGGAGGAAAGTGACTTACCCGAGGTCACACGCAGGCAGTCCCGGGGAGGGCAAGACGGGAACCTAGCTAGCTCTCTCCCCTTTGCCACCATCACGGTGCCTTCTCTGGTGTTTACGGTCGGGCATCTCAGCAGTCACCAATTTGAAGTCTTTAAAATGAGGGACACCTGGTTCGAACGACAGGCTTTTATGTTTTTTTCTAATGATAGCACACGTTTTTCCTATAGACAGCAAAATCTCTGTGAAGGAGTAAATAAATGTGTTGTGGTAAATTCACCAAGTCCAAAGTGAGATGTACCTGTAAATGTCCTGTGAGGAAAATGGCCACATTAACAGACCGAGGGAGCCCTCTACCTGTGTGTTTGTAGTATAGATTTCATTGGCAAAATCCTTGACCTCGAAAGCGAAAAATAAATCGACACCAGGTATTCTGGTCCTTTGTCCACCTTGCTTGGCTTCTGCTATGATTTTGGAGCAAATGAATGGTGTCCTAGGATATATTTGTACGAGCAATAGGATACATGGAGAAAAATCTACAGAAAATTCCTTTTCTGTGAATCAAAGAGACCAATTAGCAGCCTAAATAAAACCAAATATATATATAATTTTTTTGCCATAAGAATTACATTAAAATAATTATTTTCAAAGAACTTCACACTCCTTTGAGGATATAAAATGTTAGTAAGCATTTTGGTTCATTCGGCATGAAAGTTTCATTGTTTCTTTGTTTCAGCGAAAGATTGGGTTGAACGTAAAAATCATGCAGGATCCAGAAAACATCCACCACAGAGCTGCTGTAAATGCGAACTATGGAATCGGTTTGCCATATATTAATCAGAGAAAAGCATGTGTAAGTAACGACTTGTTTTAATGAGCTCCTAATATTTTTTTAAGAATCAAAAGTCATATATTTCGTAAGATACAATGTAAATTTTTAAGTAAAGGTTTTGATCCTTAGAATTTTGGGGAGATGAAACGGAGTGGCTTTCATTCTGTTTATAATAATGAAGGATTAAAAACATGTAAACCTATTTTTAAAAGATCTATTTGTAGCTCGTCCAAATTTCTGTTTTATCTGATGTTCTTAAATCATCTGGTATCATAATTTAAACAAGGATGAAATAATGTAACAACAACAAGAACGAAGAGAGAAATTTTAAATATTTTATTTGATAGTAGGCTTACCGCTAGAAAAATCAAAAGCAAGCAGCAGCATCGTAATTGGCTTCAACGCATGTGATCTTCCAGTACACAAAATTTAAGAATATTATTCTAAATCTGAAGCAAGCAGGGAATCATTCTCTAGGTCAGCAAGATGATGGGAGGAAAGAATGGTTAAATGGAGATTGGCATTAAGTGACCTCAGCATCCACGCCTATGTGTGCCATTGACTGGCTGCTCAGTGTCCCAAAGCAAGGACTGTCCTTTCTGTGTTGTGGGGTTTTCTAAGGAGATGTAAAACGAGTGCTTCATTTTAATCGAGAAATTATTTGACTTGCGAGTATTTCTAATACGAAAAACAATCACTGAGGCGACACCTCTACGTTTGTAAATACATTTTTAACCTTGCCTTTCCCTCAAAAGCTCTTACATGTATGCTTTGGGGAAGTCAAAACTAAAAAAGCAAGATGAATTTTAGAATTAAATTGCGAAACCATTTCTAACCAGAAGAGTCTCTTGGATTAATCTTCTAAATTTCCTACACAGACATTTTCATCTGCCTAGTTCATTCATGTAACCCTGACATATATTTTTTACTTTCTTTCTATGTGCTTTATGTTATTCTAACAGGTTTGGCTTAAGTGCACTTTATCATAGACATACTTCCATAGCCTAAGAAATAACCAGAAAGTTAGATATTTTTATTCCTGCTGAAACTTTATTTAAAATGTCACTGTGAATAATGTGAAAGGGTTTTTATCTGCTTCCCATGAGCCCAAAGCCCTTGAAATAAAAATATTATTTCTTTGGCTGCACAGACAGAAGCAGATTTCTCTTTTGTTGTTGTTGGTTTCCCCCTTCAATTTAGAATTAATATTGGCTTAGCTGGTGGAGTGCTGGGGCTTTCTAACCCAAGGCAACTGCTGCATTTCCAGCAAACTTTTCCTGATGAGTATCGAAGTTTTAAAAGGCACTCCTCTAGACTTAGAGAGGATTATGCTTGGCTTTAATGAATGGGAGCCAAGATTCAGACATAAATAGGAATTCCAAGTTATATGCAAAATCTGGGGCAGAACCTTAGTCATTTGTTATATTTTTCCTAATTCCCAAGACGATGAGTGCTTTGGTTATTGTGCCCATGTACTTTGAACACAGAGAGTTTGGGAAAGCACTTGGCCTTGCATGATATGGAGAGAATATACACTCATTTATTGTATTCAAGATCCTTTTTTTCCCCATTACACTTGACTCCATGGAAATCTACACCAGAGCACTTTAAAATGTATGCACATTATATACATTTTGCTCAAGCTGATGTTAGCATTTCAATCAAAATAGTTGATCCTGGCATTTCACGTTGCAAATGTATATATGATGGTAGTAACAGAAAATCGTTATTTTCATTCTGGATTTATAAAACGGAGACACTGTGCCAAAAGTCCCGTTCAAGAAATATTCGGGTATCGGTTTTAAACAATCGTGTAGAGCATTAGGGAACAGATACAGTTGTGATTTACCACTTATAAAAATGTTTCTGAAAGCACTTCCCCACACTGCAGCAACGTGTCTAGTGTCGTGATGTATAGTTAATTAGAAAAGCAGCATCAAGGCTAATCGCTTTTTAGAACTACTCTAAACACTCAAAGGGGATTATGATTTGGCTGCCGAGGGCCATGTGTTTCCTTCCTTCTTATGAAACTTGCACAGCTTGTCAAAAGCCTGTAAATAATCTTCGACATTTTTGACAGAGCAAATTTGAATATGTAGCTTATTTACATGATTAGTTCCTAGAAACTGGTATTTTCTCCATTTTACGAAGAGGTATATTCTTCCTAATCATAAGGGGCTGGTATATGAAAGCACATATACCCCAGACATACACACACACACACACACACACACACACACACACATGGCTTCAGAATTTTATATCCTGTAACTATATGTAAAATCAATTTACAAAAAAGTACTAAAAGTGAAACTCACTAATGAGTTTTCCCAATATCTTAAATCTGCCAAATTATACACCACCACCACCACCACCAACCTTCTAACAGGTTTTAGAGCAGAGCCCCACAGGCACGGGGAGACAAGAAGAAATCTCCGAGACATCAGCCTCACACTTCCTCACTGACATTCCAGTTAGACTTCCTGATGCAGCGCGTTCAAAGATCTACAGAAAATTTGACTTTGATTTGTTTCGCTTAAATAAAAAGGGTTTCTTACGAGGCTTGAAACATGTATCTGTTAGCATGAATTTTAAAAGAACAATTATGAATGCATAACAAAATAGCCAAACAAAACATTGCTTTGAATCGCTGCACAAATAACTCTGATTATAACTGTTATGACCTAGAAAAGAATCATAAAACCATTTTTCTTGTTGGCAACCTATGAGTCGCTGTAGAATTATACCAGTCCTTTGGTCCCACTTTCCAAATAAATAAATATATAATGCAATGTAAACTTAGAATCTTTTATTTATTCATGAGGTTGAATTTAATACTATTATGATTTCTCGATTTTATGAGTCATACGTTATGCGGTGTTTTTCACTAACTTAGTTGGGTAGCAACCACACTTCACAAATCATGGTTTCATTCTTTACTGTTTCACTTGGGGTGTACAGAGTAATCTCGCTCGTGAAAGTACATTCATTTCTGAAATGATAAAGTAATGAAAAGTGAGGCAATTGTGTTCGTGTCAAATGATTAGAAGCAGCACCAGAAGAAAGGGGGAGGGTGGGGCGTGGGGGGGGGCGGGGGAGAAAGAAGGACGATTTCAAAACATGATTGTTGTTTGAAGCCCATGCATATGGCCACAATTACAGTCACGACGTAATTTGGCAATGGTAGCAGAATTAGATTTAAACAAATTGATGTTACACTGCAGTAATTCAGAATGAGCTTGTTGCATTTATAAACCATAACAAGAAGCAGAGTGAATTAATAAACCCTTCTTGTCACTAAAAATAAAAAAGGGAATAATTGCTGAGACGGAGTTAACAGATGACTAGAGTCAGCATCCTTTCAGCCTAGATATGGGAAAGTGAAGGTCACCCCCATCTCGGATGACAAAGAGGGAACATTTTGTTGGTAAACAAATTAATCTTTTGAAAGGTCGCCATTTGTTTTAAGTTTTTCTCCAGTTCTTGTCATCTGGAATCAGAGATTGACTGTCATTTCACTAGGCAGGGGTGCAGTTGAAACCGACAACGCGGCTTCTGTACATATCAGCATTCCTTGACAAAACTCGGTGCCTGATTGCGATGCTATGGGCTGCTGGTTTACAGCTGTCTCCGGACAGGCACGGAGGCCCACCCCTGAATTCCAATAAGATGGGCCTGCCTATTCTGCCGGCTGCAAGCTGGCCCTCTGCCCACAAGTAAAATGTATTGTAGTTCGAGCCAGCAATTATCTCTTTTACTTCCTTCTGTGCTGCTTCTGTTCCTTTTTTCCAAAAACAGATGTGGGTATTCACTCAAGTTCCGCATCTATTCTTTCTCACACCTGCCGGGTCAGAATTTTGACAGAGGGAGAGTCGGCCAGCAATCAGATGGAATTTCGTTGAGAGCCGTTTAAAAAGAAAATGTGGATTTTTTTCAGGAAACGTGGAGTCAGCATCTTGGCCCCCCTCCCCTTTCCCAGGAGCATTTGGTAAATTAAATTAGTGGAACAAAAGGAAAATAGCTTTAAAGACATTCAGAAATGCCATATCCTATTTATGACACACAGTCAGTACCCAAGCACTGTGATGGCAACACACAGACGGCATCCCCACTTCTGTCGTGCTCCTCCTGATTCCTCACATGTACTCCCCCAATATGGCAGTGGTGGTGGCGGCGGCGGTGGTGGTGGCGGAAGGGGTGATGTACCACCTTTGTAAGTGGCTGCTATTTACAACTTTAGTTCCACCTGGGTTTTGAGTCTTGGAAAAGCTGAAGAAAGTGATGAGACAGTTGTCATTGGCTGTGTTCGGGCTCTCTCACAAAAGCCCAATAGGACTCTGGGAGCGGGAAGAGGCTATTAGAGGTTATGCCCTCATTAGGTACTATTCACAAAAAATCCAGCGGTAGGGGGTTCCCAAACTTCCTGAGAACGTGTGTTTCCCGAGTTTCTGTGCTGAGATGCCGCACGCCTTCCCAGACCCATCAACCCTATGCAAACTGCAAACGCTCGTACGCTCTCAGCGTAGGGATTCTGGGGCCCACTAGACCGCGTGGTGTGAATCTTCCTGGAGGAGGGACCTCCCAGAAACAGCCTGCATTGTTTCACATGTAAAATGTCCATAATAAATGTATCTCATAGGATCGTACTGAGATTTAAATGAGAGAATTCAAAGCACTTAGCAAAGGTCCTGGTACAAGTAAGGGCTCTGAAAATATGAGTTGTGACTAGTGGCAATTTTCGCGGATTGTATTGTGCCAAGTTTTATACTGTCATTTAAAACTTGCATTACTGTAGAGGGTGAGGGAGAGGACCAAAATATTACTGAAAAGCTCCCACGGATTCTATTTAATATTTTCTTTGATGATGCCTTCTTTCTCACACTGATGATATGAGAGCAGGGACCTTGCTATCCCTTCAGTGTGCCTGTTTGTCAGACCTTCCAATGCCCCAAGCAGTGTTTTGCACATAATAGGTGCTCAGAAGAGGAGTGGTCTGTCTCCTCCTACATCCAATCTCTCATTGAAACTAAGTGACCTGATGCTGAGTCCGGAAGTAAAGAAACGATGTTGCTGGCCCCGGTCACCCTGTTTGCATAGGGCATCCTCCCACTAGACCATCCGAGAGAGTCTCCCTAGTGAAACGCCCTCGCTCCTGGATTCCTGCAACAGCCCTGCCACCAACTAGCTGTTTCCCAGAGCAAGTTACTCCACCTCGCTCATTCCCATCTTCCAGGGTTATAAAATGGGGAAGTTGGGTTGGAGGCAGTCTGGTGTGGGGATAAGGGTGTGGGGTTGAGTGGCTCAGTTTGGGTCCTATCTGCTATTTTCCAGTTATGCAACTCCAGGCAAGCAAATGCAATCTCAAGTCCTCAGTTTCCTCTTCTGCAGAGTCAGGACAGTGGTGCCCATTAGGCAAGGGGGTTCTGGAAATTATAGGTAATATAACATTGCTGGCACACAATAGGTACCTCATAAGGTTCCCGGCTTTGGGGGAAATGAGCTAATATTAGAAATCACATACTTCCTTCCCCTTCTTCACACCTGTGCTCCCGGGGAAGGATCTGATTTGGCTCCTTTCACCCTCCAGTATAAATGAGTAATAAGGCTTAATGCTCTCGTTTTCAAATTGTTATGGAGAACGCCAGTGAGTTTCAGGGAGACTGCAAGCATTTAATTCATATTTAATTTTTTGATAAATATTTGAACCATTTTAAAGTGTAATAAAGAAAACACAGACATACTTAAGTTAGGTACCAAATTTTCGTACATACTAGATATCATCAATGGGTTAGTTAGTGCTGTCAGGTTAATTCTGTGAGTGTGTGGGCATGCACGCACACACACACATTTGAATTCCTTAGGAAGGCTTTTTTATTATATGGGGTGTATCTTTGTACGAGATCTGAAATTCAGATCTGCTCATATATACTCCTATAATAATCACACAAATAAGTGAAGGTTAAGTCAGCAAATACATGTCAAGTTCTTAAAGTAGTTCCTAGCCCCTACTAAGCATTCTACTGGTGTAAGCATTACAACACATGTGTGCCACCGTGCAGTCAAAGCCAGGTGAGTTCTCTGGAGCTCACGTTTGGCAGCGTAATAGTCAATGGTACAATTACAACAATACATGTCGCACGGTGGGGATACAGCATTACCGATCGTCTCATTGCTCATTTCAGTTTGGGGTTGGTTCTCACCTGGTTGGAAATGTGCTGCACGATCTTCATCTGGCAATGCAGGGCTGCCATATTACTTTGCTTACAGCTGTACATGAAAGGTCAGCAATAAAGCATCCTCTTAAAATTTGGACTCAACACGCAAAACAAAATTAGATTGTTTTGCAGTTGAGTGACTATCCGAAACAGGAGGGTGCCGAGATACCCGAGAAGAATTTTAAATGGGACATGATGGAACATCTTACAACGTTACAGGACACATTTGAAAAGTACTTCCAGTCATTCGACCCCCCCCCCCAAGAATAAGAGCACTTGCTACACTGTTGCAGACACTGTGCTAAGGGCCTTATGTACACTCTCCTCTTTAACCCTGAAACCTATAAAATACGTGCTATTTTTATAACCATTTTACACATGAGGAAACTGAGACTAAGGTTAAGCTACTCACCTAGGTCATGAAGTAGATAAGGAGAGTTAGGATGCAAAGTGTTTATGAAATGTACAGGACAAATCTCCCTAAATTAAGTACTCCCCAGCTAATCCTTAATCACTAAGGAATACGAGCAGTTGTTAAACGATGTTAGTGATTCCATTTGAAACAAAAATTCCTACTGTTCTTTAAAGCTTCTGGACCATTTTAATTGAGGGAACTCCTGAGATCATAAACACCATAACAAGTTGTTAGCTATTTGAAATTCCTTATCCATTGACATCAGAATGTTCTCCATCTTGCGCACGCAAGAGAAAAATACAGAAATAGACTGTATGCTGAGATGGATGCAAGATGGTAGCTATTATCTGTACCTCTTGATCTCATAATTTGCCTTCATCGAGACAACCTCATTGCTTCCAGTGTTGATTTACATATGATATATATGCTTATTTGTGTATATGACTCAACATACAGAATTATACTAAACTCTTGTAAAACTTGCATTTATTTACATATCAGCATTCTATTTGAGGTTGCATTTGGAAAATAACTTCTACTCCTGAAAACAAATTTGAAAATCTTTGGCAGGGAGTATTACTTCTCCCATGGGTTTTTGTTTTTTAACAAGAGTAAATCCTCTATTTAATTAAACCAAAGGACTTAGACTCTATTAAGGGATTTCAAGCATGAGTGGACAGGGAGAAGGGGGATTTGGGGATGCAGGAAGAGAGCCTTTCACTGCCCTGGAATCATCCCAGGTCAGCAGCCACCTGCTAACCAGCTAGCCTTGCTCCCTGATGTGATCCAATGCCTTTGCACTTTGTGACTTGGGTTTTGGGCTTGAGTTTTGGTAAGTAGGAGGCTATGTTTCTAACCCTTAATTGCATTTGAGGAGCCAAAAATTACGTAGATGGTGGAGCCTGAGTCAGCTCTATAACAGCTTTAGGGCATCAGGGGTCCATGGATAGAACTGTATTTCAATATACTTGGTTTCCAATGTATACTATTTTATGCATTTATGAAAACATTATTCTGAGAAGGGGTCTATAGGCATCACCAGACTCCCAAAAGGATCCATGCCCCCCCCCCAAATTAGAACTCCCTGTGATAGATTTCCTTCCCTTTCCCACAAATATCCAGTGTGGGGCAAAGTGTGTATCAGAACAGAGAAGTATCCTAAAAACTCTGTATTCTTTATGGATAAAAGACTCACTTCTCTTAGTGGATGGTACAGAAAACCTACCAAACAGTAGATACATCTAGACTGCCACTGCAGATTTTCATAAGAATTGCATCCTCATGAGTGAAAATATAAACTTCCTGCTTTCCTCTAACCACTGTGTCTTTTCCATTCCAAGGAGGAGAATGGAACTGCTACGTAAGAGGTAATACTTGCATTATCCTAGTAAGCATTCTATTTAGAATGAAGCAAAGGAAAAATACTATAGCAAGAAGCACAGTAGCATTAGCCACAAGAGAAATGGGCCTAATAGAATTGTTTTTATCATGGCCCAGGTTAATTATCCACTGAGAGGTACTTGAGATGAATAAATACAATTGCTGTGTTCTCCAATATTCTAACCCATTGTACCTTAAACTGTACTTGAATTCAAGTATACATTCCTAGCCTTTTAAAACCTCCTTGGTAGAACAGAAGTAAGTACCCACAGACTAGAGTAATTCACCCTAAACTTTCTTTAAAAGCATCCTCTCTGAATCAGAATGTGTAATATAAGCCCAGAAGGTATTTATTTGGAGGAGATCCTTCTCATTAGGCTGTAACGTTGGGACAATATGCCACCAAAGTAGCCAATTTATATAGTTTTTTGATTTCCATTCTATCTGCGATGATAGCCTGGATAAATCTGTTCATGGTTGGCAACCTTGAGGTCTGGAAGCCGCCGTGAGCTTTTCAGTGGAAAGAACCATAGACCGAGAGGAGACTCAGAGAACGTGGGCGCTAACTGGGCCCCACCACTGCTGTAATAGCTTCACTGTCATGGGAACATCATTCAGTCTCTAAGGACTGAGATTCCCCGTCTGTATCCTGAGAAGACAATCTGGCTTGTTCGGAGTCCTCCTCGTTGGGCCACGGCTCTGATTCCCTGACTCCCAGATCAATGCTGCGTTGGTGCCTTGGGGAACTGCCAGCCTCTCAGGGAGACAAAGTAGTGATGGGTGTAACTCCCCCCCACCCCCGGGGTAGGGGGGGTGCGTGAGTCAAAATAGGCCTTGGAGGAGCTGGTGGGCGTGGCTGAGAGAAGAGGGACCTGCGTTGGAAGCTATACAAGCAAAGGTGGAGAAGAGGGAGTAACAGAGGGTGGCTTGGAGCTTTGCCTAATGATCTTGAGTTTTTATAAAGGGAAAAAACGCAAAAGATGTGGCTGGACGGGTAAGGCCAATTGATGGTTGGCCTTGAATGGGCTACTGAAATCTAATTGTGTTATCTCAGCCTAGATCATAAAAAGAAGGGCTGAAGGCATACAGTTTCTGAAATTAGATCATTTCTCCAGATGCTCTCACCGAAAGGCAGTTTTAGAATTCTCCTGAACGATCTCTCTCCCTTGATGTCCTCATTGGTTATTAAACTTTATTTCCTCTTTCTTTGGTGGTAAAGATTTCTTGAATTGCATTATCTAGCATTATCTCTTGAACTTGTTCAATGTTCCTGAAATGGCCTATTTAGAGTTCTACAGGCAGCCTTCCCCCTGACCATTTCCATACAACTCTGTCCCTGTCAAATGAATGGCCACTCAGAGCTGCCAATCTAGCTGGATGGCTGGGCTTTCTGTCCAGATGCTGAATATTCCCCCACTGCTAACTGGGACTCCACTGGAACCTCATCTCTAATCCCCTCATCTCACCTCTCCCTCCAGTATTAGTCCAAAGCAGGATCTGGGGCAAGACTGGTAGAGGCAAGAGAGCCAGGGAGAGCACAGGAGTGACTGGCTTCTCGCAAATGCTGGCTGCCCTCCCCTCCACTCTACCCTGCACCCCTTCTCTGCTCACCCCCCTTCCTCATTGCCAGTTACCAGCCTCAGCACTGGACAGTGTGAGCCCCTGAATCTCACCCGCTTGCTAACTCACTATAGTCCCACCTGCTCATGCAAAGAAAAACCCCAGGGGACTATCTTCATCCGAGTGTTTTCTAAAATACGGGTGTGTTTCCCAACTTCTCTGTTTATGCTAAACAGGGGGGGGAAAAAGGAAAAGTAGTGTTCATGGGATAGGCTTTTTTCTTCCTTTTTTGCTCTTTTGCAAGAAGTAAAAACCCTAAGAACATGTCCAAAGCGTTCTTATACTTAGAATAATACAAAAGTAAGTCCACTGGGGCCAGGCAGGTGACCTCCAGTCTACAGCTATGTCACAGGTCGGCAATTTGCAGCTGGAGAACCCAGGAGTGCTGCTAATTTGGTGCCACCCAGGGTACGTAGGACCCTTAACTTTACAGTTAGAGATTCCACTCTTGGGTGCAGCTGACCCCATGAGAGACTGACGTATAAACTGAAATGCCATCGTATTTATTCTAAGGAGAGTTGTAATGGTAGGACAAGCCTGAATGTTCCAGTCTGCCTGATCTGGGGAGCACATTGTTCCCTTCTTAGAAAGAGAAACGGACGGCCCCGTTACAAGGCTCCTTAGTGAACAGGGAAACTGACTGAGGGTAATTAGTTGGACAGTCTTCCTGGTGAGCGGCATTGCACGTTTCTAGTCCGATGCATCCATCTGTGAAGCTGCTCCTGCCAACGGGAGAGGAATACATCCCCGTGGAGTGCTTTACGGACACGGAGAAATTCTGACTCTCTGGTTCAACTTTTTATAATAAACAGCTACGATCTGCTTGGACTTGACTCTGTGAACGACGTTGCACAGCACTGAGCTTCTTATATCCATGGCCACATCGATCCCAGTGGAGGGAGTGATATGACCTCCCGTCTTACTGATAAAGAAACTGAGGCATAGAGAAATTATATTTCTTGCTCCAGTCATGCAATCAGTGAGTGGGACAGCCCGGATTCAAATCCAGGCCTCTCTGATATTAGAACCTGTGCTCTTCACCACCGCCTTTCCTTTTTACTGATTTCCTACAATAAAAGGAAATTATACCTTCAGTTGGCACCTAGTTCGATAACACTAGTTACACTACATTCCTTTCTGGGGCCTGAGGCCTTTAAAGCAACTTCGGCACAGAGCTGACCACATTGATCGTGTGCTCATTTTGTTAGCTTAAGGCTCAGTCCTTGTCACGACTCTTTCTTCCTATCTGAGTCATTGTAGTACCCAGAGCAGGACAGGGACCCTGGCTGGAAGAAATAGGAGGCATGAGGCATCAGAAGGAGAAAGATGAGAGAGGTGGGAAGGAACCAGTAATGCAAAGGATCCTTGGGGATTTCTTGGTGAGATACCCTGCTTCCCTATCTCCCAGGGAGAGCCCGGGTGTGCTACTCAGGGCTGGACAGTTTCTCAAGACGCTGGGGCCACTTAGAGCAAAAGAATTCTGCTTTCCCCATGCCTGGCTGGTGAGAGGCCCAGATGTGGCCAGTGGTTAGGTTCAGTTGTACTAATATCTCTCGTGACCTATCCACTTTGTTTAATACGTTCCTAAGAAAATTCTCTTCTGAGTTTCAAAATACTGTTTTCCATGTCTAACCAAAAAAGGGGCTGATCCTTGTACAATGTTATCAGGAGACACTGTAAAGTGAAAACAGGCATTGACCTAAGAGAGGTAGCTGACCACCAAGAAAACATTATCCCCATCTCCTCTTGACCCATTTAAAGATTAACTGGATACTTAATATTGGATTCATTTAATATAACCATAATATAACCAAAAAAAAAAAAGACGATTGACTCTTTCTTCCAAGGATTTTTAAAACTATAGCCTTCTCATTATGGAATTATCATCTAATCTAAAACATTGAAATCCCAAGGGCAGATGCCACCATTTTCCCACAGAAACTGGTATCTTATTCCATTTACCCACAGTTTCAAGTGTAGGACCTAAACTTCCACAGAAGGTTAGATCATTCCCCCACAAGCTCCCATTTTCTAATCTTGAACACTTGCAGAACACCTAGCTGTGCTTTTGCTCCAGGCTGCATTTTAAGCTGAAATGTATTACCTGCCTAGGAAACCGCATTTTAAGTAATAGCCAGCGTTTCTGAGTGCTTCTGCACGCTGGGCATGGTGGCAAGTACAATCTACGCAAATTAGCTCATGTAATCTTCACAGTAACCCTACGAGTTAAATACAATTACCACTTCCATTTTATATTTGGGGAAACAGAGGCAAAGTGGTTAAATAACTTGTCCAAAATCGCACAGTGACAAGTCAAAGGGTCATAATTCAAACTCAGCCAGTCTGTCTATGGTACCCCCAGGTAGCTTTGAGGATGATGACTTCGACCTACACTAGAAGAGAAGATGTGGGACCCAGCCAAAAACTGCTCCCTTGCTGACCAAGGAATTTGCTGGAGAAATTTCTCTACCTCGGTCTGGGAATAGAAGTAAAAGATCAAACTACTTAGGAAGAGGCTCTATTAACTCAAGGATTAGAACAAGAAGAGGAGTTAGTACTCTCCGGCCCCGCCCCAGGCTTATTGAGATAGAAGTGACAGATGTTGTGTAAGTTTAAGGTGTCCAGTGTGATGATTTGACACGTGCATACGCTACACTGTAATGTAGTAAACACTGTGTAGTATCACTGTAGTGCTACACTGTATCACCCATCACCTCATATAACTACCCCTTCTGTGAGTTCGTGTGAGAACATTTAAGATCTACTCGCAGGGCACCCGGGGGGCTCAGTCAGTTGAGCATCTGTCTGTGGCTCAGGTTATGATCCTGGGGTCCTGGGATTGAGCCCCATGTCAGGCTTCCCACTCACTGGGCAGTCTGCTTCTCCCTTTCCCTCTGCCTACCCTTCCACCCCTACGTGTACTCTCTCTCTCAAATATATAAAATCTTTTTAAAAAAATCTACTCTCTAGATCTGGTGCTTTTAAAGGTGGAAACTTACTTCAATCAGACTGTAAACTCCTGGGGTGCCTGGGTGGCTTAGTTGGTTAAGCACCTACCTTTGGCTCAGGTCATGATCCCAGACCCTGGGATCAAGCCCCACGTCAGATTCCCTGCTCAGTGCGGAGCCTGCTTCTCCCTCTCCTCCCTGCCTGTGCTCTCTGTCGCTATCTCTGTCTCTCTCTCTAAAATAAATAAATAAAATCTTAAAAAAAAAAAAAGACTGTAAACTCCTTTGAGGTTAGGGAACATATCGCCAACATCAAACATGGTGCTGGATCTGGTAAGAACCCAATATAAACTTACTGTTGGTTGATGCATATGTGGTTAATGACTTTGAATAACAGCTTGGTAAGGATCTGTGTAATTGAGTTAGGCTGTGTCAAGTTAATTTAAATAATGAAATACCATCGACCTCGTTTGGCTACATTTGTGGAGTACTCCTCTTATTGGCCATAAGAAATATCTCCCTAGATCTCTTCAGGTAGAATTTATTTTCCCTTCCCTAGATCATCATTGAATGATTTTTAAAGTTTGACATGCTATGCCTCAAATTCACTGAGCCACATCAAAGAAGAGTTGAATAAATAAAAAGATATATCATAGTCCCAAAAAGGAAAAATGATTATAAGAATGCCAGTTGTTTCCAAATTAATATTTATATCTAATGTAATTTCAATCAAAATTCTTATGGGTTTTATTTGGTCTGTGTGGAATATTAATTCTCTTCCACTTGCCAGTGTTCATCATCTTGAAAAATAAATGGGCAAAACCTTCAGGTTTCTTTTTTTTCCTAAAGAAGATTAATGAAGGTAAATTTTTCAGACAACTTGTTAAAACATGTAACAACATTAACATAATTATAACAGCATCCTATGGGTAGAAAAATTAACAGACACATCAATGGAATAATAAAATGAGCATGGATATTGACCTCAATGTAAATAATAATTTTGAATGTAGGGAAGGTGACACTGTAAGCTGGGGGGAATGGGAGGGCCGGTGAGTTGTGTGATGCCAAGTCACTAGGCTAGCAATTTGGGAAGAGAGCATTCAGTTAAGTCCTAACTTTACATACTAAACCAAAGAAAACTCCTCATGGATTAAAGTAAAGTAAAATGTTAAAAGAGAAAAAAATAATAAGAAAATCATAAAAAGAGAACTATTTTTCAAGTTAGCCAAAGGAAGGTTTCTCTAAACATCATAGCTTCACACAATATTAACAGTCTGAATTATAAGGAAAGTCCATGTTTAGATGTTTATATTGGACCCCAATCCTGGATCAGTCACTAACTTCTATATGATGTGGGGGCAACCACTTAGACTCCTTAGTTTGTTCATCGGCAAATTTAGGGCATTGGACCACACCATCCCTAAGATTCCTTCCAGTTCTGACAACCTACCATTCTGATTCTGAGCGAAATCAATTTCCTTTGGTTCCCTTCCTTTCCCTTTTCTGACCACCACCAAGATGTGTAAAACAGAAAAGCAGACTAGATGAAACTGTTTTCTGATAGTGGAAACAAAATTCACAGAAGGTACTGGTTTTTTTTCTTTTTCCAGTTATGCATTTCACAAAGCATCTGTTGAGTACCTATTGTGTACCTGACTTGTCCTAGTGACTTTTATGTGTTACCACTTTAAATTCTCAGAGTGTGTCAGATAAGAAACCCAGGGCATAGAGGCTAAGGTTTATGACCAAGCCTAATAATTAATATGTGACTTATTCAGAATTTGGGCCTATATTTACTTTTGACAGTCTGATTCAGAGTCTAGGAAAATTATCCCAAAAGAAACTGTGAAAAGGACAGGGTCTTACACACACACACACACACACACACACACACACACACACTACTAAGAGGACTAAATACTATTCCTTACAAATCAGTTTCTCCACTAATGAATAATGTTGTATTTTTTAAACGGGCTGGATTTGTCTGTGGGGTTAATGCCCCCATTGACTTAAGCAAAAATACCTAAACTGGACATGCTCCTAGCCTGCTCTCAGGTTTGCTTGGGCATCTCTCCGGCAGAGTTTACTGATACAGCACAGAAATTATGGCAAAGCCCAGTGGAGTCGTTGAAGTGGAAGTCTCAATACTGCTCAGGAAGGGATGCCAAATTAAATAAAGAGAGCCCCCAGCAGTTGTGCAGCTGCGTGCCAACGCAGCTGCTGGTATGAGGTAAATGAGGACCGAACGCTCTCTCACTTGTGACCCTTGCCAGTATTTAAACAACAATGCCTAGAGACTGGCACACTGTTCTAGACCAAGGCGGTGAATCACAAGTGCAAAAATAATTATAATACGTGATAAACCCATTCACAGAGTCTTTCTTAGGTTTTCACTGAAAGGACCACTGTTTAAACTCACTTCATCTCACGGGCCTCCGGTGAAGGTTGAGACGATCGATTCTATCTAAGTATCAATTTGTAATACGCAGCCCTACGTTTACAGAAGAAAAATGGCATAGAACCCAGAGGTCCTCCGGTTGCTGTCTTTTCATACCTTGTGACAATGTTTGGGCGGTGGTGTGGTATAATATTCACCAATATGCAAAAGTCACAAGTGTGAGCAGCTCAAGTTATTCTTTTTTCTTGTATGAGATGTAACAGACGTGTAGATGAAATCCCAGTGCTTTATTGTTCTCCTGTAATCGCTTTTCCAGAATGTTTAAATTTCTACTGGAATGCTGCAGAGACATGCTATTAAATTTACAGAGGAAAAATAGCAACAACAAGTAATTAGACTTCTATTTGAATCCATCGAAAAAACCCTGAGTCCAGTGTGTTGCAGGCTCCTTGAAGAAACATTTCCTGTAAAACCATGTTACCCCTTATATTTTCACTTTGCAGTATGGTCTCACAGTGATGAATCATAGTGATCACAGTTGTTAGCTTTATACTAACCCTTTGGTCAGATTTTTTTGAAAATGTGTTCCAAAGAATACTGGTTCCTTGGAATGTGAACAGGTGTTCCATGAAAGGAGAGTTTTGTGGCCCCATAAAAACAGGAAACGTGAGGCTGAAGAGAGTCAGGCTGACCTTCACACCGTTAGGCCATCTGGAGTCACTACCTCGCTGGAGTGCACCATGAATCTTCAGGAGGAGGGAGGCCCTCGCAGGGAGTAGTGTTGCCCAACTCTCCTCCTTTTCTACAGAATAGCTCATAGGACTATATTCAGAGGAAGGCACTTCAGGAAGTCTTACTTAAGTGTTGCATTTTAACTATTTTCAAGGGAAAAGTGTTTAGATGATACTACATATTTTCCTACTTTGTCTGATACTAATGTAGCCACTCCCTCTTCCTTTTGCTTTCTGTTTACATGGTGTATCAACCTTTTGTTGTTGTTACTTCAACTTGTGTCTTTAAAATTAAAATTCACCTTGGGTTGCCTGGGTGGCACAGTCGGTTAAGCATCTGACTCTTGATTTTGGCTCAGGTCATGATCTCAGGGTCGTGAGATTGAGCCCCACGTCGGGCTCTTCACTGGGCATGGAGTATGCTTAAGATTGTCTCTCTCCCTTTCCCTCTGCCCCTCCCCACTGTGCACGTGTGCTTGCTCTCTCTAAAAATTAAATTAAAATTCACCTCTTATTGATAGCATATAGTTTTATCTTCTGGTTAAAATACAGTCTGATAATCTCTGCTTTTTAATTAGAGTGTTTAGTCCATTTTCATTTAATACAATTATTGACATGGCTTAATGTAGAACAATTATTTTTCTACTTGTTTTCTATTTTTACTGTCTCTTTTTTGTTCCTTTGTTGTCTGACTGATTTAGGGTTATTTGATTAAAAAATTTTTTTAATAGTCTGGTTTTTTTTTAAGGATTTTTTGTTTATTTATTCGACAGAGATAGAGACAGCCAGCGAGAGAGGGAACACAAGCAGGGGGAGTGGGAGAGGAAGAAGCAGGCTCATAGCAGAGGAGCCTGATGTGGGGCTCGATCCCATAATGCCGGGATCACGCCCTGAGCCAAAGGCAGATGCTTAACCGCTGTACCACCCAGGCGCCCCTTTAATAGTCTGTTTTATTGACTTTTAAACGACACCTCTTTGTGTTATTTTTAGTGGTTGCTCTTGGAATTACAATATGCATCCTCAACTTATTAGAGTTTCCTCAGAGTTAATATTGCACCAGTTCACATACAATGTAAGGAACTTGCAAGTAGAGGCACCTGGGTGGCTCAGTCAGTTAAGCGTCTGCCTTCAGCCTGGGTCATGATCCTGGAGTGCCAGGATTCAGCCCAGCATCAGGCTCCCTGCTCAGCAGGGGAGTCTGCTTCTCCCTCTGCTCCTCACCCCGCTGATTGTGCTCTCTCTCTCTCTGTCAAATAAATAAATTTAATTTTTATAAATAAAAAGGAACTCACAACTACAGAATTTCATTTGTGCTATTGTCCCAATCCTTTGTGGTACTGTCATGTGATTTATATATATTGTAAAGTGCACAGCATGTTATAATTTTTTTGCCTTAAATAGCCAGTTGTCTTTCAGAGAAATTAAGAAAAGAAAAATGCATAGTATTTGATATTTACCATAGACATCTGAGTTTCCATCTTGTGTCATTTTCTGTCTGCCTAAAAAACTTCTTTAAACATTTCTTGCCTGCTCAAGGCAATGTAACACATGCCTGCTGGTGACTCACTGTTTTCTTTTGCAAAAAAAAAAAAAAAAAAAAAAATTCTTTATACTGCTTTTACATAGAATTGTGGGTTGTCAGGGTTGTTTTTTTTTTTTTTAAATAATTCAATGCTTTAAAGTTCCATTGTTTGGATTAAGTCAGCCATTATTTGAATCATTGATTCCTTATTTCCTTTAAAGTCCTTAAAGTATGTATAATAACAGCTTTAAAGTCTTTATCTGCTAATTCTGCCCCGAATCATCTTGACATCTGTTTCTTTTTTTTTAAACTACTTTATTAAAGTATGATTAACATACAAAAAGCTGTGCATATTTAATGTATATGGCTTGGTGAATTTGGAGATTACATGTATACATGTGAAACCATCATCACCATCTTTACCATAAAACATCACCTCTGAGGTATGTTTCTATTGATGACTGTTTCTCCTGTGTGAACATTTTCCCGTTTCTTTGTAGATATAGTGACTTTTCATTGTTATGAACATTATAAATGATGTGTTATGGAGACTCTGATTTCTGGCACCTTGCTCTCTAATGTGTTGATGCCTGTTCAAATAGGCAATTAATTTGCTAGACTCAAATTCCAAACTCTACCCTTGGTGAGTAGCAGCTGAAATCTCTGCTCAGTTTTTTTCAAATTGTTAACTGCTGTGTCTTTGCTGGGTTCCTTAGAATCTCTTCCATTTAGGTGTAGCTTAGGGGTCAGTCAAGGATTTGCATGGAATTTATTTGTAAGTTATGGGTCCCTGCCTTTTCTGGGATTCCCCCTCATTTTCAGCCTTTATGGGGCCCTATACTCCATCCTCTTACTTCTCTAACCAGTAAGACTGTGACTTCCTTCTATATCACATGGACTGAGAAGTATTCCAGACCAGAAGTCACACACACACAAACCTCAACTATTGTAGTTCCCTTCTTTCAAGATCAACTTTCTTCTAGCTTCTTCTTTCAATTTATCTCAGTACCTTCAAATAGTTGGGTTTTTTAAATTATTTTATCCATAATTTATATTTGTTATCTTCAGAGGGGTTAGTCAGTTATAAGCTACTCTACCATTACCAAAAGCATAACTAGGCCATTATTTAGTCTTGCTTGCCATTGTATTACCTTTATGAAAAAGAAAAACATTTGCTATTTATATATCTTTGTTAATTGCTCCTTCCCAATACATTTTAACTGATTATATTTTTTAAAACATTCTTTTGCGCTATCCCTTCCTCAAAGGAGATAAGACAGGATTCAATGAGCTCTGAATTATGATATGCCTTGAGGATACCATACAAATACTTACAATATATGTTGTAAATGTAATAAGAGGAGTACAAAAAAGCTATAGGAACTCAGAGGAGGAAGAGATCAGAAGTGATTTCCTAAACGAGGTTACTTTTAATCTAGTTGTTAAAAGGTGACAGAAATTTAGTAGCCAGAGCTAAGAGGGAACATTCTAAAAGAAACATTAAAAACATTGCAAAAAAAGTGGGAGGTTGGAGGCTCAAGTCTTATTGGGCTCAGCTGTAAGTATAATTTATAACTCAAAATCAATACTTAAAAGTCCATGGCATAAACATACTGCCACACACAACAATATGAGTGACTCTCACATCTATTTTAAAGGTAAGAAGCCAAATACAAAAAGATACATACTGTAATAATCCTTTTATGTAAATTTAAGAACAGAAAAATAATAGCTGGGAGTGGAATTCAGAAGTGACTGACAGGCAACAGGAGAGAGGCCTTGGGGGTGCTTGCAATGTTCTACTCCTGTTCTGGATGCTGGTTTCCTAGTGTCTGCTTTGTGAAAATGTATCAAGTGATGACCTTATGATGTGTGGTCTTTTCAAAAAATGAATGTTATACTTTAATAAAATGTTTATGTAAAAAAAGCCCCAATTTCTTTTTTTTTTTAAGATTTTATTTATTTGACAGAGAGAGACACAGTGAGAGAGGGAACACAAGCAGGGGGAGTGGGAGAGGGAGAAGCAGGCTTCTGGCTGAGCAGGGAGCCCAGGGTGGGGCTCAATCCCAGGACCCTGGGATCATGACCTGAGCCGAAGGCAGCCGCTTAACTGACTGAGCCACCCAGGCGCTCCCCCCAAAAAAGCCCCAATTTCTGATATGAAAAAAGTTTATGTTGTGCATCTCTATATATTAATTCAGTAATTCCTCACGACAGCCTAATGGAAGATCAGTGATGCCGAGTTTTATGCAAAATTGGATTATATAAATTTGAAATTCCATGCTGTAAGATAATAATAATAAATTATTGCTGTATATACAAAGTTTGAAATAATTCAAATCCCCCTAAATTTAAGAAAATGAAACACAATTTCATTTTTTTCAAAGCTGGTGCAGTCTGAGTGAATTTAAGATATATTTATGTTGGAGTTTCCACAGAGAAACACCATCTCAGTAAATAAAAATACCCTGTACTATTAGGATATAGATTCATCAAACATAACAAATAACAGTAGATTAAACACCACAGTAACTTTCTCTCATGTCACACAGTTTATGGCTGATACGGCACCCCTGCAATGTCAGGCACCTCTGCATTTTCTATCTGCGATCTAAGATGGCTAAGATGGCTGCTAGGCTCCCACCATCATGTCTATATTCCAACCAGCAGAGTCACTATGATTGCTATACCACTGGCCAGAATCCTGTCACAAAGACATATCAAGCTGCAAGGGAGGCTGGGAAATATAGTTTCTGTAGCACATTGGAAGCCATGCAGAAGTCTCTGCCATAGCTGGCATTCTTTAAAGTCAGGCTGTCTGAATTCTGTGAGTTCAGAATTATGAAATGCCTCTAGGAACAAATCCTTTACATAAAATTCAACTGCCCTGTAGCTAAGAACATCCCTATTTTACAGAAGATAAAACTGAGACTCGACAAGTTAAATGACTTACCCCAGCACATTGCTAAGTAAATGACAGAGTTAGGACTGAAATCCAGTGCTCCAAGCCCATGATTTTTTGCTCTTATGCTACAAATGCCTCCCAAGGGAGTTTTTCTTCTAGCTCCAAGAATGCTGGTAATCCTTAGTCTGAGAGAAAGTGAGACTCCTACTGTATCTATGTGAAATGATGCTGAGAAAGGGGACAGAGTGATACGGTTTTACCATGAGGACAGGAGTAGGGCTGGTGATGTGAGCTGTGTCTGGCTTGAAAGTTTCAAGAACTCAGGAGGCATGAAAATGTAGTAAAAGCACTGGGCCATGAAGCAATGATGTGCCCTTTTAGCCTGCCTCTATTAGGCAGATTAAATGTGTGTCCTAGCTACTTTCCCTTCCCGATCTTTAGTATGCCATCCATCATATGGGGAGGAGGGCTGGGGCAGGACTGGTCGTGAAGGGTTGTAGAATATGGCCATGCAGGTTTAAATTCACCAAGCAGAAGATTCTGGAGTAGAGTAGAAGGGTGTGACATAGCTCCAATCCTCACCTCTCCCTGCCCCTCAGAAATACTACTGGTAGGGGCGCCTGGGTGGCACAGCGGTTAAGCGCCTGCCTTCGGCTCAGGGCGTGATCCCGGCGTTACGGGATCGAGCCCCACATCAGGCTCCTCTGCTATGAGCCTGCTTCTTCCTCTCCCACTCCCCCTGCTTGTGTTCCCTCTCTCACTGGCTGTCTCTATCTCTGTCAAATAAATAAATAAAATCTTTAAAAAAAAAAAAAAGAAATACTACTGGTAAATTATCAAAATATTGAGATTCTCAGAAATACTACAAAATCCGGGGTGCCTGGGTGGCTCAGTCATTAAGCATCTGCCTTCAGCTCAGGGTGTGATCCCAGTGTTCTGGGATCGAGCCCCACATCAGGCTCCTCCGCTGGAAGCCTGCTTCTTCCTCTCCCACTCCCCCTGCTTGTGTTCCCTCTCTCTCTGGCTGTCTCTCTCTCTGTGTCAAATAAATAAATAAAATCTTTAAAAAAAAAAAGAAAGAAAGAAATGCTACAAAATCCAGAGAGAAGACAATCAAGCAGGCATCCTTATCTTTTTTCTCTTTTGACAAGGGGACTTGGAAGAAAAAGGTGAAATTGGAAAGCAAATAATATGTCTAATTCTTCCAGAGAGAAGTGACCCAAAACCCCTGGGGCTAGAGGGAGGGAGGGAGGACAGTAGAGCAAATGCTGATATAGGATGTTCATCAAAATCTCAGGAAAGGGAGGAGAGCCTACATATTTTAACAAAGACTGCATGTATCCTAAAACGGAGGTTTCCCCAACCCAAGCCCTCAGGTAACAGAAAGGTGGAGAACACCCAGAATACCCAGTTCTCACGTGTTGCTGGTAAAGAAAACACACTGGTAGCAGACAACAGGGAAGGAGATGCCACATCAGAGCAAGGAGATTATCAGGGCAGAGCTGCCCAAGAACATACAAGGGGGAAAGAAATGATATGGCCACCATACTGATTTATTATATAAACGCAGTATTTCACCGAGAGCTAACAAAAGAGAGGGAGGGGTGGGGGAAGGGACAACCATGGGCTGCAAAAGACAAAGCCTAACCCAGAAAAAAATATAACTCAAGGAACGGAAGGAATTTTCTCACAATTTCTTCACATTATAGCACAGCTTGATAGGAACATAAATTAAGTAAAACTAGAGCTCAGCCACAAGATGATAAAATAGCAGAATGAGATAAAAAGGGAGGGTGCAGACATAAGGAAACAAATTGAATACCAAAATACTTTATGGAACTAATAAATAAACTATAAATAGGAAGAACAGAACAGACACTGCTGAACACTGAAATATGAGCATAGAGAAAAGACTGTAAGCACAGCAAATGCAAAGGAAAAAGACAAAGGAAATTAATTAGAAGCTAAGAGACCTGCACAGTAGTCTGTTACAGGTTAAGTTGCTGTGACAAAGAAATCCAAAAATATAATGCCATAAATAGACCACTTTATTTCTCACTCACAAACAGTCCGCAGGTGAGAAGTCTAAGGTTGGCAGGACAGACAGCTTTGCTCCATGACAGGGAGCATAACTGAGAGAGGGTTCCTTCTGTCTGGATGCTGTCTCATCTCATTCCTGTGGTCACAGACACTCTCGTTCCAGTGGTTGAAGCTGACTCCTCTCTACACCCATGTTTCAGCCCACAAGAAGGATAAAGATAGTCCAGGGCAGGCATTCTAAGGAGATGGCCCAGAGGTTACACTTATCACTGCTGCTTACGTCTTACTGGTCTGAATTTGCTCACATGTTCACATTTAGCCACTAGAGACACCGGGAAATGTAGTCTGGACTGGATAGCCATATGCTCAGCTAAAAGCATTCTATGAACCAGGAGAGAAAGAATAGTTAGGTACCACAATATGAAAGACAAAGCTGAGCCAACACTTAACGACACTTGGTGTCTCTAAAACAGAGGACCCAGAAAATGAAAGAGAAGATGTATCCAATGATATAATGGAAGAAAATTTTCCAGAAGTGAGGAAAGAATGAAATCTACAGGTGGAAAGAAAGCACTGAATCCCAGAAAGATTTGATCTAGAGTATTACATCAAGGTATTTTCTAGTTTAACACCTGGACTTCAAAAACGAAGAATGTTTCAGAAATCCAGGCAGAAAGAAAAATCACCGACAAGGGGTGAGGAATCAGGCTGGCATCAGATTTCACAATAGTCACTGTAGAAGACAATGGGTCAGTGTCTGCAAAGCTTTGATAAAAGGATGATCCCAGATATCATTCAAGTATAAATACCCATGAACACTTGTTGGAAAGGACTGCTTGATAACCAAAGGCAGGCAATTAAGAAATCAATCAAAATAGGGGCGCCTGGTGGCTCAGTCGGCTGAGCATTTTGACTCAGGTCATGATCTCAAGGTTATGAGATTGAGCCCTGCATTGGGCTCTGCACTCAGAGGGGAGACTGCTCAAGATTCTCTCTCTCCTCTCCCTCCCCTGTTCTTGCTATCTCTCTCTCTCTCTCAACAATAAATAGACAAACCATAAGAGACTCTTAACTCTAGGAAACAAACTGAGGATTGCTGGAGGGGTTGGGGGATGGGGTAACTGGGTGATGGGCATTAGGGAGGGCATGTGATGTAATGGCACTGGGTGTTGTAGGCAACTAATGAGTCACTAAATTCTACCCCTGAAACTAATAATACACTATGTTTATTTTTAAATAATTAATTAATTAATAATAAAATCTTTAAGAAAAGAAATCTATCAAAATAAGGAACTGAAGCATAGAGAAGCCATGACACTGGATCCATTTACACATAGGATGAATACTAAGCAATCCTAGTGATTATGGTTTCAAAACAGAATGTAGATATTATAAATCTGGACAATGTAAAAATAATAATATAATAAAAAATTGGGAGGTGAGGGAGAAGGGATGGGGGTAGCAAGAGAATTCTATGTTCTCATCTTTAGAGGATGGGGTGTATTACTCTAATTTAAAACACGATTTTAAAAAACCTAATGTTTTTCATAATCGCCTTTATTTAACTATAGGGCAGGAGTCCACAAACTACTGGGTGAGGGCGGACCACCTGTTTTTGTACATAAAGTTTCATTAGAACATAGTGCCACTGTTTGTTTACATATTATCTATGCTACTTTCAAGCTATAACAATGGGCCAGAATAGCCTAAAATATTTACTGTCTGGCCCTTTAAAAAAAATTGCCAACCCTTGCAGAGGAATCTTTTTCAACTCATAGGAATCTTGTAGTAAAGAAATATTGACTTCAGGTTTAATAATTTGTTGAGTTTAATTCAGCCTTTTCCCCTCCTATTAAATTCATGTCAAAAATTAAGTTTAATAATGTAATATAAATCCTATTTTTATAAAATGATATATTAATCATTCCAAAGATGTCAGGGATAATGGATCACCTAATGATATTTGGCATGGTTTCTTAAACTTTCATCTTTGTGTTTTTCTGCATTAATTGGAATCTTTATAATAAGCATATATCATTTTTTACCAGAATCATAAAATAGAATGGTTTTTCTATTTGAAAACACTAGAAGCAAATATACCAAGATATTAACAATGATTAATTCCAGCCAGCAGGAATGTGATTGCTGTTTTCTTTTTTAAGCTCTTCTATATTTTTTTTAAATTTTGAAAAACAATTAAGCTGTTATAGAAGGTTTAGGCATAAAGGGACAGAGTTTTGGAAATAGTCATGACACACCAGATATGAAGAACATTGTTCTATTTCTATGATAGTCCATATCATGTTATACAAACTATAGAGCATGGTTCCAGCCTAAAATAAAAAGCGTGACATAAAGGAGAAGCCAGAAGCAGATGCTGTTCAACTTCCATGAGGCATTCATAAAGCTGGTTTCTTTTGTTTGCGTTAACCTACCATTCCAGTTTTGTCCCCCACCCCACCGTCCTGGCACACACAGCATACTCCAGCCACACTGAGATCCTCACCTTGCATGGAATCTTCATGCATCTGTATGCTGTTCTGCTTTGTCGCCACCATTCTTTCTCTCTATAATTGCATCCTCGTCTCCACGTGATATATAATCCAATGCTTCTTTGAAGACACAATTTAAATATCACTCACTGCCGTCCCTCTCAACCTTGGCTGCACACTAGAATCACCTGGGGCCCCAGCTCCAGCCCAGCTTATTCGGATTTACTTGCCCAGAGTTGGGCCCAGGCAGCAGTATTATTACAAAGCTCCCTGAGAGATTCTAACATACAGCTCGGGTGGAGTCGCTGCAAAGCCGTCTGCAATGCCAGCATGCAGAGTTAATTACTCCCTGTTCTGCACTCCCATTGCCCTTAGCGGGTCCATTCCTCATGAAACTTAACGCCAATCCTATTAAAGTTTGTGTTACATAGTAAGTGCTCAGTAAGTGCTCGGTAAGTGCTGAAGGTTGTTACATACTTTCTCCCTCCAAGCAAGCAAATGCAGACGTGGTTGTCCTTACCATGGGAGCGGGACAGCGGGTGGGCTCCTGTGGCACATCCAGCGACACTGCATGTGGGATTTATTTCTGTAATCTCCAGAGGACATCAACCCCCAAGTGTAACCCTCTTCTCCTTGCCCCTACACACACACACGCACGCACGCACATTGGGTCTGGCTTTTACACTGTTGAGATAGATGTAGTTGAAACAATTAAAGAAACCAGCATTATGAACGAGCTGACTGCTTGATAGGATCCGAGTATCATCTGCCTTCCACCCTCTCCTTTGTGTCACACTCTGCATTGTGTTTTATGTTGGATCCTGCTACTTTGGCTTTCAAGAGCAGGTTGTCAGGTGTACTTTGTCAAAGGCTTTCAGAAAATCCAGATAAATGATGCTCTGTGCCCCGAAACTGCCAAACCTGTACTTTATATCTTCTCAATGCTTGACAATTATATTTAAGTGGAATCTTTCTCTCTTGCTCCAATTTACCTTTGCCTCCCTGACCCTGATATCAATCAGACAAGTAGAGACCCTTCTATTTTTGCTCCTGAAAATCAGCTATGCACGTGCCATGTCTGCAGTACAGTACCTTGGGTGATTAGGCCATTCTGGAGGTGGGGTGAGGAGAGCTGAGGATGAGAAAGAGACCAAGGTGGATTGCCAAGATGGAATTTCCATAATAACACAACATGCACATGAACTCCTAGCTGTCATTAAGGCAAGGCCTAAGGAGGGGCACCTGGGTGGTTCAGTCCGTTAAGTGTCTGCCTTCGGCTCAGGTCATGATCCTGGGGTCCTGGGATTAAGTTCCATGGCGGGCTCCCTGCTCAGCGGGGAGTCTGCTTCTCACTCTCTCTGCCCCTCCCCCTGCTTGTGCTCTTTCTTCCTCTCTCTCAAATAAATAAATAAAATATTTTAAAAAACAAAAAAGAAGCAAGGCCCATGGCACTCACCTTTCCTCTTCCAACTCACCTGGAAGGCAGCAGATTGTGCTGTCTACTCTTTCCTGTTAAAAAACCCTGCTTATAGTCATTTTAATCTGTCCTCCCCAAACGTTTGGTGTTCATGGGATAGTAGCTGTTTACAGTTTCCTTAAGCCCCACATCCTTTGTTCACACAGATACTTATTTGGGGAAGTGATTTTCTCTGCACTCCCCTCCCCCAACTCTTGATGAATTTCCCTTTCTTTTTCCATGACCTTGAGGAGCAATAAGGTATGGTACAATGGAGTCCAATGGCAAATTTCACTAATGTAAAATCAGATTAATCTTAAAATTGAATAATCTGTGTATTTCTAATATAGTGTGTGACCTTAAACCTGCTAATTTTTCAGTCTTGGTTCTTTGTTAGCTAAAGAGCAAATTGTTACCTAGTTCCTTTAGAAGTTATGCAGATTAATTAATGTTTGGAAAATGATTTGAAAATTTAAATCAGTCCATAAATACCAAACAGCTGCATCTTCCCTGCTGGGAGGGCCCACGTAATTCATAACGTCTTCTAATAAAGGTAAAAATAGTGTACTTGAGCTATACAATTAAATGTGATTTATATGCAACACATATTAGTCTTTAAAAGCTAGAAACCATTTAATAGAAAAAATTCATATTTCATAAGCGTAATAAAAGCATTTAGTGACTTTAGAAAAGGTAATCATCTACCGTAACTGATGTAGGTATCAAGTCTTTAAACCTCTCTGAGATTTCCAAGAGTCCATTCAAAGTTCATTCTAATCTATTAATGTCGACTGATACATTTATCTTTTTTTTAACCATTTGTTTGTTTGTTTTAGAGGAGCGGGGAGAATCTTAAGCAGGGCTCCATCTCACAACCCTGAGATCATGACCTGAGCTGAAATCAATAGTTAGACGCTTAACGAACTGAGCCACCGAGGTGTCCCTGATACAGCTATCTTGAAATTCTCCCAGTTTGTTTGGGTTTTTTTTTTACTCTCACAACTCTAGTATGTATTTCGTGGGAAATTTGCCCGTACAAAACTTTGCTGTACTCAAAACCTCTTCTGTCAAGATTTAGCACTTTTATATCGTAGTCATTAAAATTGAACAAAATCTTAATAGTTCCTTTATTAACTACCATAGTGACTTTGCATAGTGGAAATCACAACACGTTAATTGGATTTAATTAACTATTTTAAATTACACAAACTCCTGACAGTAGACAATAGCACAGGGTACTCACGAGCAATAAAACTGGAGCTGCTATCGCTACTTTATTAAAACTTAATGAAACTATTCATAATCTTATTTATTGTTTACAAGAAGAAAACTGTGTTCATTTTGAAAGCAAAACTGCCTGCCGAAAACAAATTTTTTTTATTTTCTAGGTGAAGGTTCAGAAGTTAATAAAAGGGTCTACCATATCCAATCTCACGGTTCTACCAGCCTCTCATCGCACGGATCCCTACTTCACCCCCATACCTGTCCTACAAGAGGATGCCAGGAAAGGTTAGTGATTCAATGACCATTTTACGTGCTTAGGAATCTATGGGAAAGAGCACTGAGGTGGGATGGGGGCCTGAGTTTGAATTCGGGCTCACACACTAATTCTCCTAGGTGACCTCAGACGAGTCGCGGTCTTCACTCTGGCCTGAGTTTGCTCCTCTGTAAATCACAAAGTTGGACTAGACGACAACTAGAGTCCCTTTCACCTCTAAAACCCATCATTCTATGGATTTAATATTGATTTAGGTGTTGGTGTTATTATGTGTTAAAATTATTATTGTGTTTATGTGGTATTAGAATTTTTCAAGGTTCTGAGCAGATAGTTTTTGATGCTATTCTAGTAGCATTTAAAAAATTTATTTCAATATACTATTATGCAAAAATTTGAAGCCAGAATTAATGTAAATGGTATTTAAACCATGCATGTCTCAGTCTAAATTCTAGTGTTCGTGAAACCAGTGGATTTCTAGTTTTTAAACAAAAGATAACGTCATCTTCATCTCAGTTTCCCCAGTGTGCAGATCCATGTTGGTTGAATGAATAAGCAAATGAAAGAGTAAGTAAATGAATGACTAAGAAGTGAGTGTTGTAAGTATCACCCCCTCTACTTCTCCCTGCTACTTCATTTAATTGGCTGAAGTGTTGAAAAACATCCAAGTGGATCCCCCTTTGTATCGCAAATATAACCAAGTGAGATGGTCTTTAATTATTCCCATCTTACTTTCTATCCATTGTCTGGAATAGTTTGGACCTAAAGTTGGTTCCCAATGGTTTTCTTGGTCTTGGAGATTTAAAGTTCTTCATCTTGTCTGCTCCATCTACTGACCTATTGCTGGAGGAATAGCAGAACTCAAGAGAACCCAGCATCATCTAAGTCCCTTAATGTGTGAAGCTCACAACTGTAACTATTATTTTCCTAGTTATAAACCATTATTGTTCAGAGATCTTCGGGACATACGATTTTACTTAGTTTATGTATTTACTCCCTGGGAATATGGAATAACACCAGCAGAGTTCTTGCTTCAGTACCATCTTCCATTCTTCCTGGATCAAATTAGGATGAATGAAATAGTGAATGAATGAATAAATGAATGAATCAATGAACGAATGAATCAATGTCCACTTCAGCAGCAGACATAATGAAAAAAATTGCTGCAAAACAAAGGTGAATCTAGGATCATGGCAACTTGACACAGAAAAAAATAACATTTTCATCCCTCAATGATCCACCAGAGAACACATGGCCTGTCATAATATTTGTAATTAATCAGCCAATTAGTCAACATATATTTATTGAGTACTCACCATATGTCTGGTACTGTGCAAGGCTGTAGAAGCGTCAGGAAAGCTCAAGCCACAGAAATGTAGACACAGTGTCTAGATTTTTACATGTTCCTGATACCCTTAACTGTCATCTCAGGTTCACACAAGTCCAGCCAGAGGTGAAGGATTAACAACACCCAGAAGAGAGAGTTGTTTTGGAAAATGCAGGACGAACTTCCTGACTTCTTCTCGAATTATCTTGCTACATCCAAAAACGAAACCAAGCTTTTCTTTCTTTTTTTTTTTTTTTAAATGGTTAAGAATATATGTCTCACAACACACAAACCAAACTTTCAGGCTGTGCGTGACCTCAGGCAAGTTGCTCTCTGGTCTTGATTGATTAATCAACTCCAAACCCTACAAACAAGGCAGGCCTGACCTGGACCTTCCCTCCATTCTCTGCTAACTACTTTCTCTACCCTCGGCCACATGGGCCTTCCCTCTTCCTTCACCAGGCCAAGCACATTTTCTTTCTTTCTTTTTTTTTTTAAGATTTTATTTATTTATTTGACAGAGAGAGAGACAGCCAGCGAGAGAGGGAACACAAGCAGGGGGAGTGGGAGAGGAAGAAGCAGGCTCCCAGCAGAGGAGCCTGATGTGGCCAAGCACATTTTCATATGGGCCTTCACAAGAGCCTCTATCTCTGCCCGGAAAAGTCACTTCGTTAAGCATCTGTCTTTTCCTTCATAGATGATCACAATTTGTAATTATACGTTCATTGTGAGTTTATTTAATGTCTTTGATCCTCCTAGAGGCTCCATGAGTTCTCTCTGGCTCACCAGTGCATCCCCAGCCTCCAGAATAGCTCCTGCCACGTAATAGGGACTTAACAAATATCAGTTGAATGAATGAAAGTCTAATCCCTCATCCATTCAACTGGAAAGTAAGAGTGTTATGAAAGTTTAATGAGACAATGGTGTTAAGGGATAATTTCCCAAAACGGGTAAAATAATAGATCTCATACAAATATAAAATGAATGCATGTGAAGTATTTTATTTATTTAACTTGTCGATTGAAAGAGAGATCTGTAGGGGTACCTGGGTGGCTCAGTTGGTTAAGTGTCCAACTCCTGGTTTTGGCTCAGGGCATGATCTCTTGGGTCTTGAAATCAAGACTGGGGTCAGGCTCCACGCTCAACAAATCTACTTGAAGACTCTCTCCCTTTGCCCCTACCCCCACATGTACCCTCTCTCTCTCTCTCTCTCTCAAATAAATAAATAAATAAATCTTTAAAAAATGAGAGAGAGAGAGAGATCTGTAGGATGTCTCGACTAGTTTAAAGGAGAATCCAAAGGACACACATTTGTAGATCAGGAATATTAAAATAAATTTGCAAACAGATGCAAAATTGACCTTTTTGAGGGAAGGAGGAGGGTCCCTTCACCAGACAGAATTTATTTCAGGTCAATTCTTATAGCTAAGAATTATTTGCATTAATATCAATTTGTTTGTTTAACAAATTAACCTTAATCTCTACAGAGTTGTGAAATAGCTCAAAGACTAGGTCCAGATAATCCCCGAAGACTCCAACATTCCATTAAAAATGTATCCAGGGGCGCCTGGGTGGCACAGCGGTTAAGCGTCTGCCTTCGGCTCAGGGCGTGATCCCGGCGTTATGGGATCGAGCCCCACATCAGGCTCCTCCACTAGGAGCCTGCTTCTTCCTCTCCCACTCCCCCTGCTTGTGTTCCCTCTCTCGCTGGCTGTCTCTCTCTCTGTCAAATAAATAAATAAAATCTTTAAAAAAAAAAAAAAGCTTACCTGATAAAAGCAGGTCAGGTTCACCCATAATAATCTTCCTTTAAAAAAAAAATGTATCCAGTAATCTCTTTTGCTTATTCCAAAACTTAAACAAAAATATTCTCATAGTCTTCCATCATTTTGATCAAAATGATCTCAAAAAAGAATTTAAAAATAAGGCTGATCTCATTAGGTTTGTCCTGTTTATTTACACAGGTGCAGCAAGGATAGGCCATCTTAAGTTGGTTCTGCTGGAAATATTCATAAGGAATCTCAGACTGAACTTTTAAAATCCTCTATTATTTGCTATCTTAAGGCTAGGAAATCCAGCCCAAGAAACTCTGCCCACCACACTTCAACTATAGGATCTATAAATTTGGGTAAATTCCTCTTTTCTACAGGTGCTCCAAATAGCCTAAGGCTCTTGGGCCTGCCAGGACATGACCTTCCTACCACCTGCAAGGATGGAAATCCTATAAGCCATGAGCCAGGCCAGTTTTTTTGGGAAGGCTTTGTAAGCATTGGCTCCACAACGTCAAACTTAGTTCTTTAAAAGTGACTTGTCATTTGTGATTAATAAGTATCATTCTTACATATGAAATTCCAGACAAAGTCTTGATTGTATAGCAATTTTTCCAATTATATCTTAGTAGAGGGAGAACAGATATTTATTGAAACTATGCAAGTAACTGTATTGCCATGAAAAGTAAAGAGACTCAATAAGAGTTTCTGAATTTGGGAGATGGGGGGGGGGAACACATTTAAAGTATTAGAAGTTTGATTTCCTTATTTCCTAGAAATCTTAAGAATATTCAATTTACATACGCACTTATTTCTCTGTAAGTCGATCTGAACAGAGTTCCTTTAATTTGAAACTTTACAGTCTAATTTATTAATGCCATCTGGAGACAGGAAAACATTCCACATTCACAATGAGAGATACAGGCCTTTCCGAACTACAGATACATAGACATACAGATACAGACAGAGCTTATGGCTTCAACTCTACACTTCCAGCTACAGGTGAAAAATAAACACAGAAACACACCTCCTGGTCCAGATACCACCTTCTTTGCGGGCATGACATTCCTAGTTGATTTGAGCTCAAAATACACAAGTGGACAAGCAAAAAACTAACAAGCTATACTCCCTATTGTCCCTCACTCAACAGGGAATTAGATCTCTAGAAGACATTAGTCTATTTATGGAGATCACCAAATTCCCAGTCACCGTAGCTGCCAATAAGGAATAACTCAGCCATACATGAACCAAAAAGAAAAACAAAACAAAAAATTAATAGGGAGTAATATTAAAATTAGGAAAACAGTCGATAAAGTTCTATTGCCACTTTGAATTCGCCTGGGGGTGCTAAGAAAATATATGCTTGGACTTGGTTCCCTGTGCGCTGCATCGTTTCTGCCAATTTCAGGTGAATCTTCTGCTCACCCTGGTGAGATCCCCAAAATTACTAAAGGACATACATATTTTAAAGTGAATCCATGACTTTTATACAACTATAAAATGAACACATCAAGGATTTTATTGAGCTCATTGATTAAATGAGGGAATCAGTATGTTAAAATTGGTTCCAAGGAGAATCCAAATGGCAGACACCTTTACGAATCAATAGTGAAATAAATTTGCAAATGGACATTTGCAAATGGCTTTTTGGGGGTGGCGGAAGCATCATCCCTCTGTGTGACAAGAGTTTATTTGCATGCATTTAAAACAGGAAATATTTGCACTGCTTTCAGTTTTCTATAAATTAACCTTAATCTCTAGAGAATTGTAAAATAGACTCATCAAAAACAAAGGTGACTATGGGGGTCAGATAATCTCCAGAGGTTCCAGCATTTCACTGAAAAGATACCCAGCCTCTTTTGCTTATCCCAAAGTCTTAACTTTTTCCTTCCAATGGTAAATGTACACACATCTGTTCATCTACAATTAAGTCAATTGCTCCAACCAGTACTAAAGCAAAGGTTAAATCATGCTTACATTCTTTGGGAATCTGAGTTCAGTAATGAAAATATACTGAATTAGAAGGAGCTCTGTTTTTCACATCTGCAAGTCGGGCATAGTTCTTGGAAATGGGATTTGATATTTAAAGGTGGAAAATATTTGTGAGGACAAAGAAGTACTCTTACTTAACATCTTAAGGTAGTTAAATCCAGTGTTAGAAAAATTTAAACCTGAAGTACTAATTTCAAAAGGGGCTTAAAGAGTTGTACTGTGGGTGAGCAGTTCTTAAATTTTAAAAGTACAAAAGATTGACCTGGAGCGCTTACTTAAAAAATGTAGATTACTGGGCCCCAATTCTACTGGTTCTCAAACTTCAGGGCCCATAAGTTATGTCCTGGAGGCTTCAATAATACAGATTCCCAGGCTCTGGCCTCAGAAGTTTGGACAGGCCCAGGAGTCTTCATTTTTAATAAGAAATTCTCCCCCTGAAATGATTCTGCGGTAAGCAAACTGAAGATTTCTCTTTGGAATCATTGTTTTACAAGCGAAGTCTTCTCCAGCTCCCCAATCCCTCAGTGATCATTTCTCTGAATTCCTCTAACACTAGACTTTAGCATCCTGAATAACAGCATACCATCTTCATCGAGGTCCTCAGGCACACACAAACAGTATTTCTTCCCCTTAGAAACTGTGCCAACTTCTTCAGCTTAGTCCAGCTCGGTACACGGCTTGCAGACCAGGATTTCCTTGAGACCCAGAGTTCCTTACTTTCCTTCCTATTACATGAGAGCAGCAAGAAGCTGAAGCCCTATCACAAGTTTATTTCACATCCTCCCTGAGTTTCTGGGTTTCTGGCTTCAATACAATAGATCTACCTTAATGAAAGTATTGCCCCTGCCAGAAGGCTTTGCTCAATTATTCATTGATTCATTTATTTGTTTATTTATTTAACAGTCCTTCAAAAATAAATTGTCCTTCAAAAACCCTGGTACCAGGCACGCTGACGTAGTATGAGTTCTAGAAATTGTAAATTAAATGCTTAAATACTATCCATGTTGCCCAGTTACACTAAATTCATCTATTTGGGCAATCACATCTTCCGGTGACATGAGAAATGTCTAAAAATTTCTTTGTTGTTGTTGTTGGTGGTGGTGGTTTTGTTTTGTTTTTAGAGAGAGAGACTGAGAGAGTGGAACGTGAGAGGCAGAGGGAGAGAAAGAATCTTAAGCAGGCTTCTCGCCCAGCATGGAGCCCAGCACCGGGCCCAATCTCATGACCCTGAAATCATGACCTGAGCTGAAATCAAGAGTCAGCTGCTTAACCGACTGAGCCACCCAGGCGCCCCTAAAAATAACTTTCTTTATAAAATATGATTCATTGTAACAACAGGGCAATAGTTACAAGCACAAAGATTATCTTTCTTTCAGAACGAAACCTCTCCTTAGTTATGAAGACCATGTACTTGATTTCTCTGAATTTTAAAAAGAACATTATCAATTATTGAAAATGCTAAGTATAAAGAAGTTTTAGTTTGCACTGAAATTATATTTCTACCTTAAAAATGAAATTATCTTAATACAAGTTTATTTTGTAATACCACAAGTGGAAATGCCATTTTATCTTGGGTTAGAATATTAGGCTTAAACGAACATATACTACAGCTGTTTCTTCATGCAAAGGATTAAGACACTAGATGTGCTCTCACATAAAGAAGATGAATAGAGTAAGTTACACTTGTGACATTCATAGAGCTCAGACTTTGTAGAAATGCTTGGAGTTAAAATCATATTCTTCCAACATTCCTTTTCAGGGATTTTAAGTATGATTGAACGAGGACTGATTCCACCAACAGCAAGGATTACCTTTCAGAATCCACCCATTATACCAAGAGCAGCTCCTTTGCATAATTTTGATGAAGCACGTAAGATCCCAGCTGCCGGTAAGACAGTCTTGCCTGTATGTTTAGTTGGGGATACACAGGAATTACCTCCCACCAAAATCTAGTCTTCCGGTATCCAACTTTTATCTTCAATGATAGGACAAGATGAAAGCTGTAACGGTTCTGAGTTTCACTTGACTGAATAAAGTAACTTCAGTCTCTTTCTCAAATACCTAGGCACGGCCTGTTGTGTTAGAAGGTTGATATTTTCAAGGGGCTTGCAGTTTGGTTGGGAAAACAAAACAGATAGAACAAAGATAAATAACAATACAAAGAAGCATAGAATAAAAGAAACCAATGGGTGTTAAAGTCTAGTGCTACAGGCGTTCAAAGGAACAGTTGTGGAGGGGTGAGATAATAGACTTCAAAGAAGAGCCTGGATGAAATAGGGTGGTCACCAAAAGTGCCAACCTGGGAATCTACTAACTACTTGCAGAAGCCCAGGCAAGCCATTTACTTTCTCTGGGCTCCAGCTTCCCTAGTTATAAAACGAAGGGGTTTGGGCTAAATGAACTCATCTGTTCAACAAATATTTGTTGAATGCTTGCTTTATCAAAGGCAGCATGTAAGTGCTGGAGATCCAACAGAGAATAAGTCAGACAATGTTTCTGCCCCTATGGTGCTTACATTCCAGTGGGAGAAACAGATAATAAGCAGGTGGGTAAATGAGAATGTAAACTAGAGGTAAGTGGTAGAGATAAAACAACATGAATGAGAGAATGGTAAGGAGGTTGTCACTTTGCTTGTGAGGGAAGGGTCAAGGAATGCTTCTCAGAAGATGTATGAGGCTTGAGTTGAGGTAAAAATGATCAGAAGAAGCCAGTCATGTGAAGATCTAAGGAAAAATATTCCAGATATAGACCAGCACAGATACAAGGGCCTAAGGACTAAGGAGGGAATGAGCAAGGCTGGTGTGGCTGGAGAGCCAAAAGCCAGGGAGAGAAGGGAGGAGATGAGGCTGGAAAATTGAGAGGAATGACATGACCCAGGCTGGAGCAGAGACTACGAGTTGTCCTCAATAGTCATTCTTCCCTACTTCCACGGTAATGAAGTCATGGGTGAGCACATGTCAGCTTAGCTAAAGACAACATTTCCCAGGCTTCCTTTCAGCTAGGTGTGCCCTGTGACCAGGCTCTAGACAAAGAGGATGGAAGTGGAAGTAGGAAGGGAAACTTCTGGGCCGAGCCCATAAGGGAAAAGGAGCATGGTCTCCCCCTTTCCTTTCCCCTCTCTGGCTAGCTGGGAGGCAGATGTGATAGGGAAGCACTTGAGAGCCATAAGTGGAACTCTGTGTTCCATCTCTGAGTCTGGCAGAGCTGCGCTGCCAACCTGGGACTGTCTTCCTTCCAACTCTTGTGTGAGAGAGAAATAAACTTTTCATTTGTTTAAACCACTCTGTATATTTTAGGATCTTTCTCTGTAAACATCTTTCACTACAGCAGAACTAGCATGGCAGCCTTTCAAACCATGATGAGGATATGGATTTAATTAAGTACAACAAGAACCCACTAAAAGGTTTAAACAAGAGGATGAGGTGATCTGATTTATATTTTAATAAGACCACTCTGACTCCTTTACAGATAATGAATCATAGGGAAGCATGAGTAGAAACAAGAAGACTAGTTACAGGCTATTTCTTTTTTTTTTTTTTAAGATTTTTATTTATTTATTTGACAGAGAGAGAGAAAGAGAGAGAGGGAACACAAGCAGGGGGAGTGGGAGAGGGAGAAGCAGGCTTCTTGCTGAGCAGGGAGCCTGATGAGGGTCTTGATCCCAGGGTCCTGGGATCATGACCTGAGCTGAAGGCGGACACTTAACGACTGAGCCACCCAGGCACACCTAAAGGTTATTTCTGTACACCAGATGAGAAATGATAGTGGATTTGAGGAGGTGACTGTCAGAGGATATGAAGAGAAGTGAAAAAATTCAGGTAGAATTTTGGAGGTGGAGCCATGATGACTGGAGGGATGGATAGGAGGGAAAGAGAGACATTAAGGACAAATATGTATAAATATATGAATGGATTATGTATGAACATGCCCCAATTTTGTATCCATTTTACTGTTGATGGGAATTTCATGGTTTATAGTATAGGGCCATTAGGAATAATACTACTATGAATATTCTCATACATTTCTTTTAATGCATATACATATGCATTTCTGTCAGATACATATCAAAAAGTAGAATTGCTTCGTCATGGGGTATACATATGCTCAGATGTAGATCTTGCCAAACAATTTTCCAAAGTGGTTAATGCCGATTTATTTTCCTACTAGCAGTACATGTAAATTCCAGATAATACATATCTTTGTCAACACTTGATTTCAGTTTCATGTTTTTTAAAAATTTTAGCCATCTGATGAGTTTGTTGTGGTATCGTGTGGGTTTAATCTTCATTTCCCTTATAACCAACAAAGTTGAGCAGTTTTTTGGTAGGTATATTCATCTTTTGAGATCTTCTTTTAAAACGTGATTTAAGACTTTAACCAATTTTTTAAAAAATGGGTTTTCTTTCTTTTTCTGGGTTATTTATAGGAATTATCTATACATTCTGGATTCTAGTCTTTTATTGGCTATATGTATTACAAATAATTTTTCCTACTCTGTGGTTTGGCGTTTCATTCTCCTACTGGTGTCCTTTTTTAATTGAACTTTTGATTTTGAGATCATTGTAGATGCACATAGAGTTGTAAGAAATAATACAGGGAGATCCCTTGTACTCTTAACTCAGTTTTCCTCTATAGTATATGGCAAACCCTAGTGCAATATCACAACTGGAATGTTGACACAGCCAAGATACAGGATATTTTCCTCACCAGGAGGATATCTCACGTTGTCCTTTTACAGCCACACACACTCCTCTCCCACCCACACCCCTTCAACGATCCCTGCCAACAACAGTCTGGTCTCTGTTTCTATAATTTGATCATTCAAATATGTTAAATAAATGGACACATGCAGCGTGTAACCTTTTGGAATTGGTTTTTGTTGCTCAGGATAATTCTTGGGAGATTCATCCAGATTGTCACTTATATCAATAGTTTGTTCCTTGTTATTGCTGACTAGTACTCCATAACATGAATGTAGCACAGATGTTAAACCATTCACCTACTGAAGGATATGTGGTTTGTTTCCAGCTTGGGGCTACTATGAATTAAGCTGGACATGGACTGCATGAACTGACTCATATGCAAATAACAGAAAAAGATAGGGGGAAAATAGAAAATTTACAGTTTAGAAATCTGGCAAACCCTACCTTAACCAAATGACAATGGTTAATACCACCAGTGATGCCATGTTGATAGCCCATATCCTCTGATACGATGTGGTAAGGAGGGGACTTCACCTCCGTGGTATTCTGCCTAAAACCTCATAACCCCAGTCTAACTATAAGAAAGACACTAGATAAACCCAAACTGACAAAATTCTACAAAATACTGACCAATACTCCTCAAACCTATTAAGGTCATGAAAAATAAGGAAAGACTGAGAAACTGTCACAGACCAGAGGAGACTAAGAAGACATTATGACCTAATACACTGGGATATCCTGATTAGATCTCAGAACAGTAAAAGGACAGTATAAAAACTAGTGATATTTGAATGAAGACTGGAATTTTGTTAATAGTAATATACCAATGATGGTTTCTTAGTTTTGGCAAATGTACCATGGTAATGAAAGTTGTTAACATTGGGGGAAATTGAATGCGGGTATACAGACAGCAACTTTTCTGTAAATCTAAAATTAGTCCAAATTTAAAGTTTTTTTTTTAAAAGTCAAAAATAAATGATAGGAAAAGGCATCAATTGAACACAAATTTAAAGTTAATAAAAAGGAGACAGATGGGAAAAGATACACCATGCAAAAAATAATCCAAAAAATCTAGATTGCCTCTATTAATATCAGACAAACAAGACACATTGGCAAGGATGAAGAGGGATACCAATGATAAAAGGGCCAGTTCAGCAAAAAGACATAACAATCCTGTGTATATACCTAAGAGCAGAGATTTAAAATACTTGAAGCAAAAATCAATAACAATATAGACGACTTGAACATTATCAACCTATTTTAACACATCTAAGAAATTAAAACAAATAGCAGAATGCTCATTCATTTCAAATGCATATGGAACATTCAACAGAATAGATCATATTCTGGACCATAAAAAAATCTTAACAAACTTAAAAGAACTGAAATACAAAATAGTTTTCTGACCATAACATAGTTAAACCAGAAATGAATTAGAGAAAACTATCTGGGAAATTCCCCAAATACTTGCAAATTAAAGAACATACTTTTAAGTAACCCATTGGTCAAAGAGAAATCACAAGGATATTTAAAAATATTTTGAATTGAATGAAAATAAAAACACAACATATCAAAATTTATAGAATGCAGCTGAAGTAGTATTTATATAGAAAATTATAGCATTAGATGTTTATATTAGAAAGTAAGATAGATCTGAAATTAATTATCTAAGCCGCAACTTTAAGAAACTAGAAAAAGTGGAACGCCTGGTTGGACGTCTGCCTTTGGCTCAGGTCATGATCCCAGGGTCCTGGGATTGAGTCCTGCGTTGGGCTCCTTGCTTGGCAAGGAGCCTGCTTCTCCCACTGCCTGCCACTCCCCCTGCTTGTGCTCTGTCTTTCTCTCTCTGACAAATAAATAAATAAAATGTTTAAAAAAAAAAAGAAACTAGAAAGAGAAAATCAGAAAGAAGGAAATAACAGAAATGAAAGTAAAGGGCAATGAAATTAAAAATAGATAAAAATAGTATTATTTTATCTATTTTCTATTTTCTATTTATTTTATACTTATTTAATATTAAATATAGTAATAATATTATAAAATAGTATAATTTTATCTATTTTATTTTATAGTTTTTTACATTTTATTTAGTATTATTTTATCTAGTATTCATATAGAAAATTATAGCATTAAATGTTTATATTAGAAAGCAAGATAGACCTGAAATTCATTATCTAAGTCCCAACTTTAAGAAACTAGAAAAAGAAAAGCAGAAAGAAGGAAATAATAGAAATGAAAGTAAAAGGCAATGAAATGTAAAATAGATAAAAATAGAGAAACTTAGTGAAACCAAAATCTGTTTCTTGGAAAATATCAACAAAATTGGTAAACTTCTAGACTAATGAAGGACTACCAAAGATAAAAAGAGAGAAGGCACAAATTACCAATACCACAAATGAAAGAGGAGCATCATTACAAATCCTATAGACATTTAAAGGATGATATGAGAACATTATAAATAGCTTTATGACCATACATTGGACAACTTAGACTAATGGACAAACTCTTTGAGAGACAGATACTACCAAAGTTCACTCAAGAAGAAACAGATGACCTAATTAGTCCTATATCTATTAAGGAAATTTAATTTGTACTTCAAAACTTTCTAAGAAAACACTAGTTCCAGATGGCATCCCTGGTGAGTTCTACCAAACAACTGAGAAAGAAATATTACAAATTCTACACAAATTCTTCTAGAAAATAGAATAAGAGAAAACACTCTTCAGACCATTTTATAAAGCCAGGACTACCGTGATATCACAACCAGACAAAGACATTAGAAGACAAGAAAACCACAGTCTGTTATTCTTCATGAAAATAGATGTAAAAATCCTCCACAAAATATTAGCAAATTGAGTCCCACAATATAAAAAAAGAATAATATATCATGACCATGTAGGGTTTATCCTAAGAATGCAAGACGGTTACATTAAAAAAATCAATCAATGTGAATCATCATATCCACAGACTAAAGAAGAACCATATGACCATCTCCAACTCAATACATAAAAATGAAATAAAATACAACATCCATGAAAGAATAATACATTAAAAAAAAAAACTAAGGAAATTAAAAATAAAAGGGAACTTTCTCAGCCTCATATAGGGCATCTACAGCTAACATCATACTTAATAGTGAAAGACCAATTGCTTTCTCTATAAGATCAGGAAAAAAGCAAGGGTGTCCACTCTTACCACAGCTATACAACATTGTATGGAAGGTCCTAGCCAATACAATGAGATAAGAAAAAGAATAGAAAATAAAGAAATTAAACTGTCTCTCTTTATAAACAGAGTGATTACTACATAGAAAATTTGAAAAATCTACAAAAAAATAATGGAATAAATAAGAAAGTTTAGCATGGTTTCAGGATACCAGATTAATATATAAAAATTAATTGAATTTCTATATACTAGAAATGAATAATTGGAAATTGAATTTTAAAAAACAATGCCAGGGTGCCTGGCTGGCTCAGTCAATAGAGCATGTGATTCTTGATCTTAGGGTCATGAGTTTGAGTCCCATGTTCAGTGTACACTTTACTTAAAACAACAACAACAAAAACAATGCCATTAAAATAATACCAAATAATTAAATACTTAGGCGGAAAACTAAAAAAAATATGTACAAGATCTGTATACTGAAAACTCCAAAATGCTAATGAAAAAAACATTCAACCAGACCTAAATAAATGGAAAGGTAAGACATGTTCATAGATTCGAAGACTCAATGTTGTTTTGTGAATCATCCCAAAGTTGTCTATAAGTTCAGTGCAATCTAAATCACGATCAATAGAATATTTTTGTAGAAATTGTCAGGTCAATACTAAAATTTATATGGAAATGCAAAGATGGTACAATGGCCAAAATCATTTTGAAAAAGAAAAGTAACTTTGGAGGATTAGTGTTATCTGAGTTAGTACAAAGTTACAGATATCAGAACACTGTGGTGTTAGCAAAAGGATAAATACAGAGATCCATAGAGCAAAATAGAGAGTTCAGGAGTAGAGACCTATACATACATGGTCAACTGATTTTCAACAAGGATGCAAAGACAATTCAATGGAGAAAGGATAGTCTTTTCAACAAATGGTGCGGGAACAAATGAAGATAGATATATAAAGAACTTTGACCCATACCTTGCACCATGTATAAAAATTTACTCAAAATGGATCATAGAACTAAATGTAAGTCTGAAACTAAGAATTTTTAGAAGAAAACAAAGGGGGAAAACTTTTGATTCCTTGGATTAGGCAAAGGTTTCTTAAATACCACAAATCCATAAGAGTAAAAAATTAACACATTGGACATTATCAAAATTTAAATCTTCTACTCTTTGAAAGACATATTAAGAAAATGAAAAGAAAAGCTACAGATTGGGAATTCATATTTCAAAACACATACCCAATAAAGAATTTTTGTCCAGAATATATTTAAAAACTCTCAAAACTCAATAAGAAAACAAGCAACCCAATAACCTAATAGACAAAGAATTAAAACAGAAATTTTACCAAAGCAGATAAATGGATGGTAGATAGATAAGGTGAAAGGATGCTTAACATCATTACTTACTAGGGAAATACAAACTAGAACAAGTCTTAATATATTTAAGATAATTGAAAAATGCTTGGGGCACCTGGCTGTTTCAGTTGGTTAGGTGTCTGCCTTTGGCTTGGGTCATGATCCTAGGGTCCTGGCACTGAGCCCTACATCAGACTCCCTGCTCAGTGGGGGTCTGCTTCTCCCTCTCCCCTCTCTGTGTTCTCTCTCTCTCAAGTAAATAAATAAAATCTTTAATATATATATGTATATATATATTTAAGATAATTGAAATCATACCGTGCTTCTTTTCTAACCATAATGGTATGAAACTAGAAATCAATTACAAGAGAAAAAGTGGAAAATTCACAAATATGTGCTCATTAAACAACGTGCTCCTGAACAATCAATAGGTCAAGAAGAAATCAAAAGGTGATTAAAAAAAATATCTTGAGACAAATAAAAACTCAACACAACATAACTTATGGGATGCAAAAAAAAAAAAAGCAGTTCTAAGAGAGACGTTTATAGCAATAAACACCTACCCTAAGAAAACAGAAAAACCTCAAATAAACAACCTAACTTTATCCCTCAGAGAACTAGAAAAAGAACAAACTAAGCCCAAAGTTATAATGAAGGAAATAGCAAAGATCAGAGTGCAAATAAACAGAGACTAGAAAAACAAGAGAAAATATCAATGAAATGAAGAGCTGGTTTTTTTAAAAGATAAACAAAATTGACAAACCTCTAGCTAGACAAACTAAGAAAAAAGAGAGAAGATTCAAAATCAGAAATGAAAGAGGAGACATTATAAGTGATGACATAGAAATACTAAGGATCATAAGAAATTACTATGAACAGGGGTGCCGGGGTGGCTTAGTTGGTTAAGCGTCTGAGTTTGGCTCAGGTCATCATCTCAGGGTCCTGGGTTTGAGCCCTAAATGTGGCTCTGCACTCAGTGGGGAGTCTTCTCCTCCCTCTCCCTCTGACCCCCTACTCATGCTCTCTCTCTCTCTCAAATAAACAAGCAAAATTTTTAAAAAAAGAAATTACTATGAACGATTATACACCAAAAATTAGATAACTTAGAAGAAATGGGTAAATTCCTAGAAACATAAACTTAACTAGTAAGGAGAGTGAATGAGTAATCAAAAACTTCCCAGTAAAGAAAATTCCAGGATCAGAAGGCTTCACAGGTGAATTCTACCAAGGATTTAAAGAAAAATTTATACTAATCCTTCTCAAATTCTTTCAAAAAAATAGAAGAGGAGCACTTCCAAACTTTTATAAAGCCGGGATTACCCTCATACCAAAGCAGACAAGAAAATAAAATTACAGGTCAACATTCTTGATACATGAAGATGCAAAAAATCCTCAATAAGATATTAGCGAACTCAATTTTACAACAAATTTAAAGGAACATACACCATGATCGATTGAGATTTTTTCCCAGATGCAAGGATGGTTCAACATATACAAATCAATAAATGTAATATACCACATTAGCAAAACGAAGGACAAAAATCATATGATCATCTTAATGGATACCAAAAAAAAAAAAGCATTTGACAAAATTCAATATCCTTTCATGATAAAAACTCTTAGTAAATTGGATATAAAAGAAATTTACTTCAAGATAATAAAAACCATATATGACAGCCCACAGCTAACATTATACTCAATAATGAAAAGCTAGAAGTTCTTTCTCTATGGGGTGCCTGCATGGCCCAGTCAGTTAAGCAGCTGCCTTCAGCTCGGGTCATGATCCCAGGGTCCTGGGATCCAGCCCTGTGTTGGGCTCCCTCCTCAGTGGGGAGCCTGCTTCTCCCTCTCCCTCTGCCTGCTGCTCTGCCTACTTGTGCTCTCTCTCTCTGTCAAATAAATAAATAAAATCTTAAAAAAAAAAAAGTTCTTTCTCTAAGATCAGAGACAGGACAAGGATGTCCACTCTTGCCACTTTTATTCAACATAGTTCTGGAAGTCCTAGCCCCAGAAATTCGGCAAGAAAAAGAAATGAAAGGTATTTAAATCAGAAAGGAAGAAGTAAAATTGTCTCTGCAAATGATATATTCTGTATAGAAAACCCTAAAGAGGGGTGCCTGGGTGGCTCAATCGTTAAGCGTCTGCCTTCGGCTCAGGGCGTGATCCCAGGGTCCTGGGATCGAGCCCCGCATTGCATTGGCCTCCCTGCTCTGCGGAAAGCCTGCTTCTTTGCTCCCACTCCCCCTGCTTGGGTTCCCTCTCTCGCTGGCTGTCTCTCTCTCTGTCAAATAAATAAATAAAATCTTAAAAAAAAAAAAAAAAAAGAAGGAAAGAAAACCCTAAAGACACCACCAAAAAATGGGTAGAGGTAATAAATGAACTCAGTAAAGTTGTAGGATAGAAACTCAATATACAAAAATTAGTTGCATTTCTATACACTAACAATGAACTACCAGAAAGAGAAATTAAGAAAACAATCCCATTTACAATAGCATAAATAAAATACTTAAGAATAAGTTTAACCAAGCAGGTGAAAGATCTGTATACTGAAAACTATAAAACATTAATGAAGGAAATTGAAGAGGACACAAATAAACGGAAGCATATTCCATGTTCATGAATTAGAAGAACTAGTTTTGTTAAAAGGCCATACCACCCAAAGCAAACTATAGACTTGATGTAATCACTATTAAAATTCCAATGGCATTTTTTACAGAAATAGAAGAAACAATTCCAATATTTATGTGGAACCACAAGAAACCCTGAATAGGGAAAACAATCTTGACAAAGAAGAAAACTGGAGATATCACACTTCCCAATTCCAAACTATATTACAAAGCTTTAGTAATCAAATCAGTATGGTATTGGCATTAAAAATAGACACACAGATCAACAGAACAGAATAGAGAGCCCAGAAATAAAACCATGTTTTAATGGTCAATTAAGTTTCGACAAAGGATCCAAGAATATATAATGGGAAAGGATAATCTCATCGACAAATGGTGTTGGGAAAACTGGACAGCCACATTAAAAATAATGAAACTGGACCATGATCTTATATCATACACAAAAATTAACTCAAAATAGATTAAAGACCTCAATATAAGACCTGAAACCATAAAACTCCTAGAAGAAAGCACAGGGATAAGCTCAATGATTTTTTGGATTTGAAACTAAAAGCAAAGATGACAAAAGCCAAAATAAAAAAGTGAGCCTACATCAAACCAGAAAGCTTCTGCATGGCAAAAGAAACCACCAACAAAATGAAAAGGCAACTTCTGGAATGGGATAAAATATCTGCAACCCCCAAATCCAATAAAAGGTTAATACACAAAATATATTAAGAAACTCATACAACTCAATAGCAAAAAAACAAATAACCCAATTTTAAAAATGGGCAAAGGACCTGAACAGACATTTTTCCAAAGAAACAAAGGGCCAACAGGGACATGAAAGGTTGCTCAGTATCACTACTCATCAGGGAAATGCAAATCACAACCACAATGAGATATCACCTCACACCTCTCAGAATGGCTATCATCAAAAAGACAAGAGAACAAAGGCTAGCAGGTGGTGGAGAAAAGGGAATCATTGTGTACTGTTGGCGAATATGTAAACTAGTAAGGCTACCAGGGGAAATAGCAGGGAGTGTTCTCCAGAAATTAGAAATAGAACTACCGTCTGATCAGCAATCCCACTTCTGGGTAGACAACCGAAGGAAACAAAATCATTATCTCAAGAGAGATCTGTACTCCCATGTTCACTGTAGTATTATTCATAATAGCCAAGGTATGGACACTATTTACATGTCTGTAGATGGATGAATGGAAAAAGGAAATGTGATATATAGATATATATATGTGATATATAGATATATATATGTGATATATAGATATATATATATATCTATATATCACAAACAAATATATTTGTGTATATATAATATTATTCAGCCTTAAAAAAGAAGGAAATTCTGCACTTGTGACAACATGGATGAATCTGGAGGGTATTATGCTGAGTGAAATAAGCCAGTCAGAGAAAGACAAATGCTACAGGGTATCACTTATATGTGCATTTTTTTCTTAAAAGTCAAATTTATAGAAACAGAGTAGAAAAGTGATTGCCAGGGACTGAGAGGTGGGTAGAGGTTGGTAAAAGGGTACAAACTTTCAGCTATAAAATGAATAACGTCTGAAGATCTAATGTCAATAATGTAAATAATTGACATTTGGTAAGAGAGTGGAACTTAAATGTTCTCATTAATTTAAAAAGAAGAGAAGTACGTGAGATGATGAATGTGTTAATTAACTAGATGGGAGGGAATCCTTCTACCATGTATACATATATCAACGCCCCACACTGTACACTTTAAATATCTTACAATTTTATATGTTAATTTTATGCACTCATACCTCAATAAAGCTGAAATTTTTAAAAAAGAGAAGGCACAAATAATATTAAAATGAAAAAAGACACAGAATTTTTTTTAAGTTATAGTATGATAGATTTATGTCAATGTCTTTTTAAATGAAAGGAGAATAATTGCCAAAATTAACTCAAGAGTAAGTAGGAAACTTAAAACAATACCATTAGGTCATTTGAACTGGTAATAAAAAATGTATCTCTGTCTTAAACAACACACGTGGATGTGTGCACACATGGCCACTCACAAAAACATACCAGAGGAAAAAGGGCCTCAGCCTTTTATAGGCAAGATTTACCAACTTAAGAAATCAGTGATCCTTATCTCAAACTATTCCATAGAGAAAGAAAAGAAGAAAAGATTGCCAACTGATTTTATGAAGCTACTATAGCTTTGGTACCAAAACTGGATGAGGACAGTCCAAGGAAAAAATATGATGGATCAATCTCAGGAACATAGAGGCAAACATTCTAAATAACAGTTAGCACTGTGGGTTTTTTTTTTTTTTTTTTTTTTACCTTCATCATAAGGAAGAATGTGAGGAAGAGTCAACATTGAACAAATCAAACAATATAATTCGCCATGTTAACAGATTAAAAAAGAAAAATCCTATGATCATCTCCGTACATGCAAAAATTTAAAAATCATGAAATGCAACTCAACATTAATAATAGGCAGGAAAAAACCTCTGAGCAGAGTAGAAGTATAAGAGGATTTTCTGACCCTGACTATTGCCTTCAGCTAAAACCTCAGAACCAGGGGCGCCTGGGTAGTGCAGTTGTTAAGTGTCTGCCTTCAGCTCAGGGCGTGATCCCAGCGTTCTAGGATCAAGCCCCTCATCAGGCTCCTCCACTGGGAGCCTGCTTCTTCCTCTCCCACTCCCCCTGCTTGTGTTCCCTCTCTCGCTGGCTGTCTCTATGTTAAATAAATAAATAAAATCTTTAAAAACAAAACAAAAAACCCAGAACCAATATTCTTAGTAGGCAAACTTTACGAGCATTCTATCTTTCCATTAAAAGCAGAGACAGTTCAAGAATGACCAGTACTGCCACCATCACTGAACATGTCCTTGAGGCCCTAGCACACACAATAAGACAAGAACAGAATGGAGACAAGGAGGGAGGGAGAAGGACACCAGCCAGGAATGTATGGGATTGCAAATATCAGAAAACCTAACTACCAGTGGCTTAATCAATGAGTTCATTTGTCTCACATGTAAGAAATCAGGAGGTAGACAGTGTAGGACTGGTGGTACTCATCAGAAGAATCAAAACAGCTCTCCTTCTGCTTTATCTTCTTTGGATGTTTGATTTCAGCCTCATGCTTGTCACCTCCTGGCTCTATGATGGCTCCTGCAGATCTGGACTTTAACGTACACATTCGAGGCAGGAAGAGGGGAAAACAGTGGTTACCACTCCCTTCCCAGAAGCCCCTGGCTGGACTTCCCCTTACATCTCACTGGTCACATGGCTACTCTTAGCTCTAAGAAAGGCTGGGAAAGTGAATGGCTAGGCATAGGCTTAGGTATAGGGTTAGGGTTAGGATCTGGGACATACGCTCAATTCTTAGTATAATAAGTAATGCTTGGTAAAATCCATTCATGAAAATTCTTTGTTGGATATTAAATATATTTACTATTTGGGCCATACTTATGCTAAAATGTTATCTGTTGTTTATCTAAAATTAAAATGTAACTGTGTGTCCTCTAAATATTTTGTTTGCTAAATCTGGCATTCCTTGGAGCTGGGCATATTGGGGAAAAAATGAGGTTCTAACATTAGCAAGAAAGAAAGGCTACCGGACAGGTACATATCAGTAACTACCATAGAAGCTTACAGGGTTGTCCAGAAAGATGATTTTTTCCCTCTGACATTAACTCTGGCAAGTTTATCATACAGATTTTTCCAGAAGGAAAATTGAGTAGCAAAATATGGGCAGTACCTCATGATACAATTTTCTTAGAGACTCACATTCTTCAAACACACGTGTACCATAAAATTTAAGGCTACGAGCAGTTAAAATTCAGTGACAGAATTTCTGCAGGTAACTAAGAAAAACTTCTAAAAAATTTTAGATATACCATTAACTGTGGATTACCCATATGAAATTACAAATCTTTTAGAACTTTATCTACCAGATTTCATTATAATTTTACTAAAATCCTTTCAAAATTATGCCTACTCAAAAACTTGTCAGCTGTTTTGTTTCAACATGAGAACTTTACCGTAAATCTCACTCATCTACAGGAAACTGATAGTTTAACCAAAAGTATACCGAGCCTGCAGACATGAGAAATAACAGGCCTTTATGGGTGAATCTAGATTTCAAGCAGCCCAAGTGCAGGGTGTGGACTGGCCTTCAGAAGTGGGAGGGGGTAGTCCAAGCGAACAACAGGGCAGGAGAGCACAGAGGTCAAGGCAAAATTTGGAGGCTTAAAATGGCGTCTTCATACGCTCCAACCAACTGTCAGGCTCCGGGAAGGGGATGGGCAATTTTCACAGTCAGGGAGGCTCCCTGGAAGCCAAGAAAACCGAAAACCAGGTCAAACCAGGTTGGTCAGAGGCAACCAACAAATGTCTTTTGTGGAGATGAATTTTAGGAATTAGACTCCAGAATTCCTGCTATTTTTAAGAGGTGGTCGAAGAGATTGCTAGCAGCTGACCTGAGATAATGTAAAAAAGCGAAGAGCTCAAGGTGGGATTCCAAATTGTGTACTAATGTGCTGTATTTGTCAGTATCTGTCCATTCTTTCTAACATGGCTGTTATAAAATGGACAGAAAAGGGGTTGGACTAAGGGAGTTGAAAGAAGCCTCATTCCTTTGACTCAGTTTACTATTTAAATAAATTATTTTTGTTTTCTTTCTTGGAAAGAGTGGTGTAAGGATTTTTCACGCCTGAGAATGTCAGACTTGAATTGTTTGAAAAGGCAGTCGGATCTGCTGCCAGCCAACAGGAGAGATGTGATTTCTCTCTCAAGCAGTGTCTAGCGGGTAGCCCTACCCACCTATGGACCAGATGTGTTTGCTAAATGTTGTTGCTTTGAGATTAAGTTAATATCAAAAATAATATTTACTGTGTTTTTCCACCTGTATTGTTTCCCCAAAGCCATTCTAATTCTTCAGAATCATCTTTTTTACTGACCACACAATAGAACAGTATACCATGTGTAGTTATAATAACTTCCCTATTAAATGAACTTGGGAATATGGCTATTTGAAGAGATCTTATAGCAAAACATTTTTTAAAGATTTTATTTATTTATTTGAGAGAGAGAGAGCACAAATAGGGAGAGGGGGGAGCAAACTCCCCACTGAGTGCAAAGCCCCACACGGGGCTGGATCCCAGGACCCGGAGATCATGACCTGAGCCGAAGGCAGATGCTTAACCCACTGAGTCACCCAGGCGCCCCCACAAAATGTTTTTATATGACCAATATTACTCCCTAATATGGCTGCTTTTAAAATGTGCCTTTTGTCTGGGCAGTGTGCACAAAATGAGTTGACCTGACATTTTGCTTTCCTTTTGAAATCGATGATCACAAATGTTTCATTGAATTGATAAAGGCAAGACAATAGTGAACAGCGACAGAGCCATTTGACTTTCAAGTGGCAAACCCAATAGCATCCATCCAGTAACTCAGCCTTTTTCTAGAAGACATAACAATGCACCACCTCCATCCACAGCCCCTTTCGCTACACTTCAGAAACCACAGCTGATTCCAGTGGAAGCAAAGAAGTTCTCTTCCAAGAAACAAAGATCAAAGGTATTCATGCTTCTTTTTTTTTTTAAGATTATTTATTTATTTATTTGAGAGAGAGAACATAAACGGGGGGGGGGGAGGCAGAAGGAGAAGCAGGCTCCCTGCTCAGCAGGGAGCCTGATGTGGGGCTCGATCCCAGGGTCCTGGGATCATGACCTGAGCCGAAGGCAGCCACTTAACCAACTGAGCCACCCAGGCGCCCCTCATGCTTCTAACAGAAAGGAATCATTTCCAATATTCTCAGTGAGATTTTTAGTAATACTCTAAAATACTCTAAATATTAGAGTATTAGAGTAATACTCTAAGTATTAGAGTAATACTCTAAAACTCTAAAAAAATTTTTAGAGTTGTACCTTTCATATAGAAATAAATACTACTTTGGCTGCTGGGATGCATTTGATTTTTAAAGGGAGGGTTGCTGTACAAGTGAACTCCACCATGACATTATCCACAGGGTCTTAAAAAATTCAATCGTGTCACATTATTGTGAGATTAACTAAATGACTGGGCCAACCTATACCACTAACTGGGTCAAGAGTCTAGGAGTCCAGAATACGATAGCTACTACTTTATATCCAAATTCGTGTTGCATAGGGTATGTTCTTACGAGGTGCTACTCTACTTCATTTGTCTTTAAGCACAGGATTAAAAGCATGCTCTCCAGTTTCACACAGATATCCTAAGGAAAGGGAAGAAATTCTGTATTCTCTAACATTAGGACCTCACGGTACAACAGAATTAACCCTCACAGAGATTTTCCAGGTTTAAAGGAGCTGAACTTTTGAAGCTTGCTTTCTTATGTTTATAAGCCACAGAGTTGTGATGACTGAAACTTTTCACCAGAAAAAGGAGACAGCTGGCAGAGTCTTTTTCTGAGTTTACCCTATGTGGTCATATCTACAGCTGCTCCCATTAAAAAAAAAAAAAGCGAGGAAGAAAGAAATGGAAGAGTGGCAGAGAAGAAATGAATCCTACTGTCTATGTAGTAGACTGTTACCTGCTCTTCCCAGACCTTCATCTTAATGCCCAAATCTTCCTCAAGGCGCTTTCCCTGTGTTTGCAGTACTGGTGGGCTGTGGCCCCTTAAGAGATTTCCAAGCTGTTTATGTAGCAGCGTATCATGTGACACCCCAGTTGCCATGGCAAATATTTGTGTTTCATGAAAAATGTGGGTAAAAAAAAAAAACCACATCGATGTAAATGGCCAAATCCCTAGACAGACAGGCCTTCGGGCTAGCGTTTGGCCTGCACCACGATCGTTTCAAATTCAGCTGTTTAACAGGCTGTGCGAAGGCCACGGGCTAATGTGCATAATGCGAACAGGCGGGGGCACCTGTTTTGATTCTCACCATGTTTGAGCTCTCAAGTCCCACAGCGTTATAGACAACATATCTACAGGTAATACAAACATGGCTAGGTTTTCTGCAGTAATCTATGTATCTCAGGGAAAAAAATGTGTTTTCATAAAGACACTTCTGGAGGGCTAATTAGCCCTGCCTTTAATTTCCTCTCTGTCGACTTCACAAAGCTTTCCTCTAGTGCTGGGGCAGTAATATTTAAAGACTCTTTCCTGTGGTCCCGAATTGGTACATTTCTGAATCGACTCTTCAATGGTAACTGTAATTATTCATACGCTCTGTGAAAAGCATCCTCGCGTGGAAGTGAAAAGGCTCACAGAAACACTGAGAGAGCCAGAACAGACCTTGAATCAGCACCCACCACCGGGCGGTGTGGTGCCACGCGGAGAAGCCCTTTCTGGGAAGTAACTTCTTTCGGTGTCCCCTAGAAGCGGGACTTGGCATCCGACTACAGTTGTTTTTGTAAATATTTACTTTGTCAAACTCTCTCTTCAAATCAAACAGGGCTCTTGGCAAGCAAAGCAGCATTGTCTGGGGTGAGAAAGGTCTTTCTAATTATTAGCTCCTGCCTGCATGGAAAGAGGGAACAGGCTGGCCCAGCGGGGAGAGCTGGGGAAGGGGTGGGGGAGGCTCTGTGCTTCTATTTGTCTTGTAAAATTGCCCAAGAGGGTCATTTTGATTTAAACTGTGTCTCATTCTTCATTGTAGGGGAAAAGCAAAAGGTCAAGAGGACATCATGATAGGAAGGTCTGTAATTTGTGTGACTAGTTGAAATTTGGGGTTTGTCACCTGATGTCCCTTCCTTTTGCTGGAGGGCAAAAGTATGGGAGGCTGGTTGACAGCTGGAGACTGCAACAAAAGTTCTTTTGCTCTTCTTTTATAAAAGAAATTAGATCGCGTCTTCAGGAAAAAAAAAAAAAGGTTCATTTAAAGTGAAAAACCTTTCTCCCTCCCCCTTCAGTTAGGACTGAATTACTTCTCAGGCTTCAATCCAGAGAAGTGATTTAGCATACTCAAAATCTGGCTGAATCACAACGGTCTTCAACCTCAATCTATGATTCTCATCTTTTTAAAAGTCCACTTAAAAAGAAATAAAATGCTAAAAAAAATTCCCCTGCCCCCAGCATGTGCATATGTGTGTGTATGTGTGTGTCCACACACACTGCATATATGAGGTCATTGGTGAGGGTATGGGGCTTAGAACTTAGAACTAAGCTGCCTAAAACCAATAAGGTAACAAAAACGCTGGGGGAATGAAATCGTTCCCACCAACAAGTACGTGCCAGCAAGGAACATTCCACTGGGTCAAGTGTGAGTAATAAAAGTTCTGAATTTGAAGCAGGAAAGAGCTGGATTCTTCCCTTACTAATAGAGGAATTTGGAGCAAGTCACTTAAATTCTCAGTGCCTCACTTCCTCCTCTGACAAATGGGGATAACAGCTCTTTTCTCATAGGTTTGCTGTGTTAGCGCTCTTAATGTGTGTGGAAATGCTTTGGAATTATAAGGCACTTGTTATTAGAATTCACTGGCTTATTTTTAAGAACATCTTCTAGGCCTCCCTTCCTTGGGGATCTTATCAGACAGAATTTCAGAGGGAGCTTAGCCCCCCTTTTAGAGGAAAAGAGGCCCACGTTTTGGGTCTCCTTGTACTTCTGCAGAGCTGTGACTAGACAGAGCTGTATTTACAGCAATGATTGCATACGGTCCTTCTAGACCGAGACAGATTGCCCCTGGATAAACTAATCAATGCAATCAGAACCTTCCTCCAGCTTCCCTTGACTTCTAGCTGCGAGGAAATTGTGAGCTTGCTTCCACACTTTAAAAATAGGATGTGCTGTAAGAACACTAGGCCTGATGTACCAGGAATATTTAGAACAGCAAAAGTTGATTGAGCATGCTCTTAGAGCAGGACACTAAGCACCTTCCACACCCACCGAGTGCTCACAGCAGCCCTAGAGCCTCTGTACTGTCTTTGTCCCCAGGCCCCCAGAGTTGATAAAAGGGTACGGAGGATCCAGATGACAGAATGAGGCTCTGGGGTCCACCCTCCTACACACAAGGTTATGAACTCTTCCACATGCGCTAGTTTTCCAAATGTTACCACTACTGTGATGATAACTACTACTAACCACCACAACCACAACCACTGCTACTAACTACTAGCACCTTACACGTATCACGTGCTTACTCTGTGCCCACCACTGTTCCTATGATTTACATGGATCGGCTCACCTCATTTGACAATATCTCTGCGCAGTAGGTATTATTATTATTCCCATTTTCCTGGAAGGACCCAAATACGGAGAAGTCAAGGTCATCCACCTAGTAAGTGACAGAGCCAGCACACAGAACTGGGCCATGTGACTGCCAGAGCGCCAAAGCATTAAGGAGTTTGTAAACCTTCCATCGTTTTTGGTGGAAATCATTCTAAAAGATCCCGTATCTCCGCCTCCCTGATGTAATCTAACATTTTCTCTCCCCAGTATCACATATGCAGAGAACCCATTTCTGGTCATTTTCATTTGTTTCCTTCATGCTCAGGACAGGCCTCATGTAGATTCCTCTGGTTTAAACTACTGGACTTTTGTAGCTTGCTTTCATTAATGAGCCACAGTCACTTCTGCTGTCGTGTCTGCTTTCGTTGGCTCTGACTTGAAGAGACTTTTCTGTCTTCTAGCTCATTCACCGAATAACCAAGACTCAAGAAGTGGAAGGATAAAATGGAGTCAGTCAGGCTCTGCACAAGGATCCGAGGAATAAGATAATACACAGTAATAGGCTTTGTAGTTGTTTCAAGAAATGTAAGGCTCGTATTTTCAGGGCTCTAGTTCAAATGGTTAAAGTTGCTAAGATTGGCCCTCTCAGGAAATATACCCAAGGGAGGCATGTTAACAACTCTGCTAAGATCCACTTAATTTCAATTAATATTTTAATGATAAAAAATCCCTCTTATGGGTAAAACAAGCAAACAAATATATTTATTGGATGTAAGGGGCCAGGTTAAACTCATGAGTGTGTTTGCTTCTGGAAATGGGGGTGGGAGAAGAACAAACTAATAAGAAATAGAGAATTTGAATTGTAACTTATGTGCTGTTTTTTTTATTTCAACACATATATAAATAATTTAAATATATCTAAATCTTATAAATAATTATAAATATATAAAATATACTATATTTTTAAATGTAAAGGATTTAAATGTATATTTTTGTCTTCTTTGCTTCACACACATGTATAAATATCATATATACATTATTTCTGTATTATCTAATGTTATCTAATTCATCCTCATGTAGATTCCTCTGGTTTAAACTACTGGACTTTTGTAGCTTCCTTGCTTTCATTTATGAGCCACAGACAGATATATATATAATATACATATAAACATGTGATATATATACATATATATATATATAATATATATATACAAAGCAAAGAAGACAAAAAACGGTAGTTTTTTATACTATTCTCTATACTTTTCTGTATTTTCAAAACTTTTTCCAAATTAAAGAAGAAACGAATAAAAGAAAATCCTATTTCGAAAGACATACCTCTGCTCTAAAATTTCCTTTGCTGCAGAAAGAATCGGTTTGGGTGATAACCTTTTAATGTCAGTTTTGGGGTCTTGCTTTTCTTAGTCATTGTTACATTGTTACTTTCTTTAGTATTTCCCCAGCATTTACTCTCGATTCTTATGTTAAAAACCCGTGAGTATTTTACAGGTGAGTCAGCTGAACTACTTTAATAAGGCAACATGTGTGACAGACTCCGCTCCTGTCCAGTCTCATTTCCCCATATGTAGAAGGAGGGGTTTAGATCAGCTCGTTTTTTTTTTTTACAAAACTTCCATCGCCCCTACAATGCTCACCCCAAGACCCCCAGGAAAAGGAAAAGAGCGGAAGTTCCCAATAGGTGGGGCTCTAGACCCCTCACACCCACAGCAGCTCTGCTAACTGCACCCCTCTTTACCATCAGGTTATATTGTTTCTGAACAAAGTGTTCCAGGTTTGAATATATATACTTTGAAAGCCACCAGGTGGTATCCAGCATCAGTTTTAGCTTTAATATGACCTATCTACTAAAGGGAATAAGCCCACTTCTTTGTTTATTGAAGTGTAATTAACATACAGTGTTACACTAGTTTCAGGTCTACAGTAGAATGATTCAACAATGCTATACATTAGTGCTCATCACAAGTGTACCCTTAATCCCCCTCACCTATTTCACCCAACACGCCACACACCTCCCCTCTGGCAACCACAGGTTTGTTCCCTGTATTTAAGAATCTGGTTTTTTTGTCTATTTTTTTCTTTGCTCATTTGTTTTGTTTCTTAAATTCTACATACAAATGAAATCATATGGTATTGGTCTTTCTTTGGCTGACTTATTTTGCTTAGCATTATACCCCCTAGATCTGTACACATTGTTGCAAATGGCCAGAACTCATTCTTTTTCATGGCTGAGTAATATTCCATTGTGTATCTGTGCGCCACATCTTCTTTATCCATTCATCTGTGGATGGACACTTGGGCTGCTTCCATATCCTGACTATTGTAAATAATGTTGCTATAAACATAGGGGGGCATGTATCTTTTCAAATTGTGGTTTTGTTTTCTTTGGGTAAACACCCAGTAGTGGAATTACTGGATCATGTGGTAATTGTTATTTTTAAATTTTTTGAGGCAATTCCATATTGTTTTCCACTGTGGCTGCACCAGTCTGCATTCCGACCAGCAGTGCAAGAGGCTTCCTTTTTCTCCACATCCTCACCAACACTTGTGATTTCTTGTGTTTTTTATTTTAGCCATTCTGGCAGGTGTGAGGTGATATCTCATTGTGGTTTTTATTGCATTTCCCTGATGCTTAGTGATGTTGAGCATTGTTTCAAGTGTTTCTTGGCCATCTGTATGTCTTCTAGAAGAAAACATAGGCAGTAATTTCTTTAACACCGGCCGTAGAAACATTTTTCTAGATATATGTTCCCTCTGGCAAGGGAAAAAAAAACAAAATTAAACCATTGTGACTACACAGAAATAAAAAGCTTTTGCACAGCAAAGAAAACCACCGACAAAACAAAAAGGCAATCTACTGAAAGGGAGAAGATATTTGCGAATGACCTATCTGATAAAGGATTAGTACGAAAAATATATAAAGAACTTACACAGCTCAACATCAAAAAAAAACCAAATAATCCAATTAAAAAATGGGCAGACGACATGAATAGATATTTTTCCAAATCAGCCTACTTCTTGAAGAGCACAGAGAGCCTCCCTGGTGGGCTTTGTGCCCGGCACAGCACAGTCTCCTTTCTTGTCTTGTCCTAAAGGGTTACAGAGAAGGCAGGTGGTACTTTGGCAAGAATTGGAGTTCTACAGCCTGAAGATACAAGACGAGATTCAGAAGGAAGTCTAGGGCTGTTCTTTCCTCTTTCAGATTCACTTTCCCTCATGAAACCTCATTTAATTTACCTTCTTAAAGGGATAAAGAAAAAAGAAAATCCAAAAACAGAAACAAAGCCTGGGCATAGTTTAAAACCATTTCTGTTTTCTCTAATTCATTAGCAACTGCCACCCTCACCTATGCATTTTTGACATGAAACTTTCAAAGTGAACGAAAATCATAGTTCTATGTGCAAAACAATATTTTTGCTTGTAAGAAGTACTTGAGAAAAAATACTTGTAAAATCGTCTTTATCTCTCTTTGTGGCATCTCAGTGTACATTTCTATTGCATGGGACTAACAGTTTTACTTATATACACCAGAGAAAAGGTTAAATTCTCAGTAAGCCACAAAATATCCTAATTTTTTTTACTTTATCTTTTCATTCATCAAACTATAACTTGATCCTGAACAGAAAAATTGGAAGATTCAGAAAGGAGAAAAAAAATGCCTAAAGATGCCAAAAAAAAAAAAGTTCCATAATACCATATCCTTTGGCATTATTTAAACTTTGGCATGGCCTTCTGTTGGTTAATACAGTATATTCAACTGTGATCCACCTCTTTTCTCCTAACAATTTATCATTGTTACATGACATATAAGTCTTTATAAAACATTTTTAATGGCTACATACTAATCTGTCTTGAAGATACACCTTAATTTTCTTAGCTATTATCCTATTGTTTGATATTAAATTATAAATGTCAGATTATTAGTAACTATTCTAATTCTGAATAGTTACATCATTTCCTGTTATAAATAAGACTGCCATGAACATCTTCCATATTTGTACAAAAATCTTTGTAATAAGCTACTTCCTAGCAGAATTCCTTAGTCAAGGGTATGGACATTTTCAGTAGTTTATTAGTGCTTCAAAACTCAAGCTATGAGTTTGCAAATAACTTGTATGATCATAGAAGAGTTTTGTGCTGTAAACCCAGCCCAAGTGGCTATCCGCTTCATTCATACATTGATTCATTCAACTAATCATCATTGACCTTTAACCATGTGCCAGGCAGTGTACTAGACCTTGGGGTTATAGCAGTGAACAGAACAAACCAAGCCTTTGCCCTCTTAGGACTTAGATGCTAGTGAGAAAGGCAGATATTCAATGTAACGGTCAGGTAGTGATAGGGCTATGAATTAAAATAAAGCAGCATCCATATGTAGGTTTAGAGAAAGTGACAAGGTGGGGTGTTGTAGGAATTTTGCAAGCATTCCTTAGCCATCTGGGATCAGCAGACTTGCTATACACATTTTCCTCAGGAAAACCGCAATGTCAAGCTTTACTCTGTTGATAACAGAGGTCCTTTTGGAGGCTCGCTCTTCTTCCTTTACGACATGGAGAAAATGATGATGTGCCTTTTCTCAGAAATCTAGGAATCCGGGCTGCTCTTCACTCCCCGCCTGCCAGGTTCCCTGTACGGATCCCAGGCAGGTTCCACCTGTCAGTCATAATTGTTCCAAGAGGTCCTTCACTAGGTCGCATTCTCTCAGAAAATATTACAAAGGTAGCAGAAAAGATGAAATCAGTGCAGCAGTAAAAAGAGGTATCTAGAAAAGGAAATGTCACATTTGACTGAAAATAGATTCCATCGCTTTAAAAACTCTTCCTGATTTTGTTGTGTTTGATCTTCAACCAGAATTTGATCCAATGAGTGTTTTTGTTCCAGAAGAATACATGTAGGGGTGGGAACTTTTTTTCTCCTCAGAAAGTGTTTCAGAATTGAGGAAGACGCATTTGAATAACGATACCTTTCAAAGCAATTGCAGAAATTATCCCTAGAAAATTGCTGTTGATCTGAGTGGCCTTTATTTTTTTTTAAAGATTTTATTTATTTATTCGACAGAGAGAGAGAGACAGCCAGCGAGAGAGGGAACACAAGCAGGGGGAGTGGGAGAGGAAGAAGCAGGCTCCCAGCGGAGGAGCCTGATGTAGGGCTCGATCCCATAACGCCGGAATCACGCCCTGAGCCGAAGGCAGACGCGTAACGATTGAGCCACCCAGGTGCCCTGAGTGGCCTTTAAACACGATTCTCTTCCTTTATATTCTCTGCTCAGTGAGTTCTCTATTTTTGCCTTTTATCCTCTTTGTAAAGCTTAGGGGGTCTGACTCTCACTTTTAATTGACACTTATGGCTTAAATGCAGTTTCCAGGTCCTATGAACTGAGAACTATTTTGTTGATTTGCAGGCCCTGAAATACTGGAATATCATTCTTTGGGGTTCTCTCCCCATGACCACCTTTACATGTAGTTGGTATAAACAGCTGTTCCTCTACTGTGGTGTGTAATTTTCGAGAAAAAGCTTCCTATTTAAAAAAGAGAAAAGGGGGGGGGGGGAATCCCCAGGTCTTTTTCATGGTACACGAGGTGATGCTATTGGAGAGGTTTGCCTTCAATCTGATGGCTCTGCTAGCTCCAGGAGTTTATTAAACTACACATAGCATTTAATAAGGGGTGACACTTTAAGTCAGACAGACATAGGGTGTCAAAATCAGAAGCACCCTGAATGATCCCCTCATGGAAACCAATACCCCACAGGAGAAGTGACTTCCCAAGACCATTTAGTAAGGTGGTAACAGCCTAGATCCTAGGTCTTCTCACTTCAAATCCATCCCTTTCCTACCATGCCACGGTTCATTAGCATGTTCGTAGGGGTTGGTTTAATAGACTGCTTTTCAAATAAGAAGGAAACAGCAGGTCAGGGCCAGGTTGGCTCTGATGTAGACGGTGCTAAAAGGAAGGTTGAATGAGGAGAGCACAGCGTGGTAAGGGGCCATATGGGGCATTCTGGACAGTTAGGGCTGTGGGGGAGCGGAAGGGCAACTAGCTGTGTGATCTTGGGCAAGTCACTTAACTTCTCTGAGTCTCAGTTTCCTATCTATGGTGATAACCACACAGACTGGAGGTGAGGCACTGTGAAAGTTTCTTTACACGTGTTATGATCGTCACAGCAACTCCGTGGGGATCCCTCACTTTTAGAGATGAGAGACATTTAAGTGTAGAGAGGATGTTGTCTTAGCTTGGACTGCCATAGCAAAATATAGGCTGGGTGGCTTAACCAGCAAACATTTATTTCTCACAGTTCTGGAGGCTGGAAGCACAAGATCAGGATGCCAGTGTGGTTGGGTTCTGGTGAGGGCCCTCTTCCTGGTTTGCAAGCAGGTGCCTTCTTGCTGTATCTTCACATGATAGATCATTTCTCCTGTGTCTCTTCTAAGGGCACTAATCTCATTAGGAAGCCTCCACCCTCATGACCTAATTACTTCTCAAGGGCCCCACCTCCAAATACCATCACATCACCAACCAGGGCTTCAACGTAGAAATGTTGTGGGGTCACAAAACATTCAATCAGGTGATGATAACTTGGCCAAGAGTGTGTAGCATATGGTGGTAGAGCTTGGACTTGAACCCAGGTTAGTCAGACCTCAAGGCCAATGCTCATTTCCCTGAGTCCATAATAGCCTGTTCAGTAAAAAGGCAAGGCCAGTGACCTTCAAGAGCCGTCATGCTCTAAAATTCAATTCTGTAATTCTGCTGAATCCTTAAGTCCTGATTAGGTCAGCTACTCTCTCTAATTATTGTTTATATCTTTCAATTAGTGCTAGCCATCTGAGGTAATGATATCTGTTCTATACAAAACTGAACACGTTTTAGACACTCGACAAATATGATAGAGCAGGCCAGACAAGTGGCATCTCTGGTTTTCAGGGAATAATGCACGTTCCATCTCTGAGGGTTCCTTCACTCCTACTCTGAATCTAAGCACTCACTTAGAGCCATAATGGCCGGAGGAATTTATTCATTTTCACACAACAGAATTGCCAACACTAATTACTAACAGATATGTGTGAGTGTTTGAGAAAGGGAACATCAGCTTATGGATGCAAAGGCAATTTAGTCAGTCTTTCCAGGCAAATCCTTCTCTAAAAATGATATCCATGTTGGATTATCCCAAATACTTGATTATTTACCACCAGGAAATCTCGGTCATGTCTCATTTAGGGATCCTCAGCTATGGTTTAATCTACATCCGCATGCTGTCCACATGTGTAAAGACCTTCAGCTTACAAATACACACCCCTTTTTCCTAGAGTTCTTCTTTGTGGCAGTTATTTCTGAAGTTTAGGAGGGAATACCGGGCCTATCTTTTTTGCTTCACCCCTGTGACTTATCGACGTATGTAATCATCATCCTGCCTTCCTGTTTTGTTTTGTTTTAAATTTAGATTTTTTCCTAAGTAATGGCTCCAGAAACCCTCAAAATTACCTAATTAGTAGGAACACTTTGCAAATGATGAAGAGCATTCCCCAGCTAATTGATTCGGTTAGTTGGAGCAGGATGCTAACAATTAGGCCATGGCCACGGGTTTGGGCTCTGGCGAAGGTGTGGCCAGGGTCTCGAGAAGGAGGGGTCTCAGGAGACAATGTGGATGACATGACAGAGAGCCATCCCCGCTAGAAGGAAAACGATGCTGCTATTGGCTCAGTAACATCACATTGGGAGGACAGCATACTTTAAACAAAACAAAACAAAAACAAAAACAAATGAGGAAGGGAGGGAGAAAGGCAGAAAGGAAAGAATAGAAGGAAGGGATCGAAAGAAGGAAGGTAGAAGGAGGAAAAGATGGCAGGCAATTATTTAATTGTAGACAAGTTCATGGAGATAAATAGTAAAGGAAGAATAACAGAAGGAACCGGAATCTGAAGCATGGCCCGACCTTTAATCAGGGCTCTTATTCCTAGCAGGCTGTGAAGCAGCTTTGTCTTTACCTGCTCAACGGATCCCACAATGCTGATGCACTGCTTTAATTTGGGAAGGCTTTCTCTTGAGAGGCATGTCTTTTCCAGCTCTGAGTACGAAGTGCTCCCAAGTGCGGCATTCTCTGTGACAGATGTACTACAGTGACGCTTTAGCTGACTCCAGACCCATAGCTTCCCCGTGCCTGAGTGGTCTATTTGATGTCCAAGAGTGTGTTTCCTTTGAGAACAGGTCTTCACCGGAATATCATCCAAGAAGGTAGGGAGGTATAATCCCTTTGTTCTAAAACAGCCACGGTTAAACTCTGGAACTCCACTCCCATGCCAGGGCTATTCTTTCCAAAGGTCTGAAAGGCATTTGATGCTGTACTTAGATGCCCTAGGCCTATGCCTTCAGAAGGCACTGGCTGAGAGAGACCTAAGGGGCCTCCGCTTTCAAAATCTTCTCCCAAGGTTGCTCCATTTTCATCAATGGCCCCAACTCCACAGGAGTCTCTGTAAAGAGAAGGCATTTCAAAACAATTTTCATAGCTCCAAGGAAACCGGATTCCCTGGCAAACCTCTCATCCAGGGCTGCACTCCTTAGAGAAGACTCAGGGTCTTGTCAACAGGATCCAACATGTGACTGGCAGGACCAACCAGCTGCAGACATGGCCATCTGTGATGACTGTGCTTGTCTGTTCCTTACTCATGAGCCTGGTCATTCTTCTCTGAATTCTAACCTTCCCACCATCAGATGCCATTCTTGACTGAGGCAGAAATGCCGCCCCCAGGGCCATTTCTCTTGGGACACTTGGCAACTCGTCTTCCACCAGCTGTGGCTCCTCCCACCAGCACTGGTGTCTGCTACAGGACCCGTTACTTCTCCAACTCTCTCTTGCCCATCCAAGAGGAAGGAATTTGTCTTCACCCACTAGACAGTTTGCATCCTCTCTTGGTGCCTTGAGAAGATCAGAAAGGGCGAGAGTCTTGGCAAGAAGGCTTTTCCCATCATTCCTATGCCTATAACAACAAGCTCATGCTGTTAAAAGTCAGCCTCTAAAATTCAAGGAAATTCCCCCTCTTGGACTTAACACTTGCTTGTCGCATTTCTACTTGAGATACAGTCTAACTATTCCACTGCCTGGAGCCTGAGAAAAGAAAAAGAATTGGAAGGTTTTCTTTTCTTTATTTAAAAAAAACTTTTGTGTTTGTTTATTGTCCTTTAGTTGTTAATCATCTCTCAGCTTGCTTTTCTTTTAGATAGCTTTCTGCCATGAATTTGTTAATGAATGTCAGTTAATATTTGTTTAGTACAGACAAAGCATGAACAATCTAACAGTAATACTCAATACGGTGCAGCGGCACAGTAGTTATTGATTAATTAGTTGGGTCTTTTTTGAGTTCTCCGAAAACTCTTCAAAATGCAGAGAGCAATATAATCCTACAACTTGGTAAAGATGGGCTTCTGCATCTGTAAATGCTGACATATTGAAGACAATCTGTTCCTTAAATCCCTAAGCAAGAAGCAATCAGCAAAGTAAGTTGATACCTGGCTTACAGAGGAGAAGGCAGGGTGTGAAATATCCATGCCTCCCCCCCATCCCCCCAAGCCATTAGGAACATTTGGACCATAGGGCAGAGTGTCTATTTTTCTAGTACAACAGGTTTCATTGATGAAATGTAGTGATGTCACACCAGACACAGACACAACACAATTTCCTTTTCTTTCTTTTTTTAAGGGCTATATATGACATATTGCTGTTGTCATCCAAACCTCTTCTGATTTTATATTTCAATCACATTTATTCCATTTTTTTCATGCAGAAAAGTATAAGGAAGAAAACTGGCCATCATTCTATTCTTAGAGAACCTTCCTGATATTCAGAAATAAATGTGACATGTTTACATGTCTTAAAGTTTCGATCAGTATGGATAGAAGCACAATGAAAAAACCAATGCTTCTTTAGTTTTATTTGTTCTAAGATTTCACATTCTCTCTACCCAGGGATAATTCCAGGTATGTCCCCTAAGAAGATACCAGATATAAGAATAAAAAAATGTATGTCAAGAGAAACCTAGAGAGTGGCAAGGTGTGATCACACACAACATAACGCTCCTTGTAAAAATCACTCCTGGATATTAACAGAAGGTGGCAGAAGAACTGTAAATGCTGGCAACTGATGGCCTGTTAGAAAGTCAGAATAGATGGGACAGCTTTGATGATCATATCTGAAATTATTGTACAGACTGCAAAGAAAGATTTCACCCTGTTTTTCAGGACTGGTGGATAACTTATGAATGAATGAGAAGGCACTGACATGCTTCCATTCACACATGTGTAAAAAGTAGATCACAGAGATTATGGGGTCAGCTGACCATATCAGAGTAAACTTTTATATGATCAGTTTCCTTGAACTATCTTATAACACTTTTATAAAAAAGATCATAGCTTTGAGTGACCTCTAAGCTATTCTTCTGGGGATGAGTTTCATGATATATACTAGCCAGACTTTCCAATTATGCCATGTATGTAAGTCAAAACTGGGATCCACATCTTCCCGGCATTGGGTAATAAATGACAATGTGATAGTGTGTGTGTCGTGACCACTCTTTTAAAATAAATCGCAATCCTATTTCATCTCTCGTGACGTTTTCCTTTCACAGAGCATGAAAGCCACAACACCTTTGAGAACTGTGAAATCACCATGGGATTATGATTTTTTTATTTATAATGGTGTCATAGACAAGACAGCCCCAGACTTCTTAGCATTCAAGGAACATTTTAATTTATCTTGGGGAAGTATTTTTTCTCTCCTGGAGCACATCGAGAAGTTTCTCAGGGACTACGCAATACCAGAAGTTAAAATAAAAGGGAACAATTTGGTAGCCTTCCTTCCAGAGTTTGAGCTGAAGAACAAACTTACCAGATATGACTTTCTCTCACTGTTAGAGAACCCACTTCATATCCAGATGATGTTAAATCTTCCGGGGCAAAGGTACAAAGGCCAAGATGGAAGGTCAGAGGCTGCCAACAAGATCCAAGCCACGTGGAAATGCTTCAAAGCAAGAAAATTCTTCCTCATGTATCGCCAGCAGAAGTGGGCTTCAGGTGTGATTTCCATTGCGTGGCTCTTACATTGCCATAAGACCCGAGTGAAGAAGATCCTGAAGGAATCACGCGAGAGACACCTGGAGAATTTCCGTATTCGAGCCAAGGTACACAAGGCTGCCAGCTGTTAAGGCAGACCTCTTTTTCTAAACATTTCTTGCTTCAGCGATTGCAATAAGTTGTCTCTTTATCTTCCCTTTCACCAACTACCCTCCTCATCAACCTCTCTCGCCTTCCACTCTTCTCCTTGTATGATGCACAAACCCTACATGTGTTTGTACATCATATTTTAGCCCTAATCAGGAATCTGGCATTCGCACCTGTAAAATCTATTGCAATTTTTTCTATAGAAAAAAAAAGTCTCTTCACTTTGACTATGGTCGTTCTGTCAGAAAATCAATGTTTTAACTGCACTACCTTTCTCCCTATATATACCTTCTGGCACTTTAATTTGCTAGGAAAAAAAATCCTCTCTTGTCTACATTGCTGTCACCACTTTGTCAGAAAGTATTTAAGTTTGCAGACAGCCTTTTAATTAGTGCTCACAATTTCATTTATGTTTGCTTTCTCTTTTTTTCATTCATATTCTGTTAATTAAGTGAGCTGCCTCTAATCTTCCCCTGCCAGTAGCATCATGTAGCCACCTAATTAAATTAATTGGGGAAGATGTTTTAAGTATGTAATTAAATCAATTAATATAATTTATGCCTGGCTTAACTGTACAGTGGAAAAACAGCTGAAGTTTGACTAGATGAATCCACTACGGCTTCCTGTCACTGATCAATGCTCTTCTTGATTTTTAGCATCTGGCAGCCAACTGGAATCGCATCAGGACCTCCAGGAGGACTATTATCCATATCCCATCATTAGGTATAACACTTTTGCCTGCAAATCTATCAGCAACCTCTATTACCCACCACATTATGGCTCCTTGATTGAGTTCAAGGAAGGCCCCTTGTTTTATTCAAATTGGTCTCGGCAGGAAAATGTTCTCGACATGATGAGAGTAATAACACAGGGCCCTCGCTCGAAACGGCGTTTAATTTGGGGATTAAGCAAATAAAGTCATTATGTGGGGGCTGCTATTCAGTGGAGAGGTGATTTGCTGTAATTCGCTTTCATCTGTATGAAATGAACTAAAAAGTTGTATTTTTTCCCCCTGAAATAACAGATAATGTTTTCGATCTTCTTTAATGATAGAAGAACACAGGCTTGCGTGTGCTGTTGCTGTTACGCCAATAAGCCAGGATATTGCTTGTACACTGTTTTTAATCAAATGTGCAGTCAAAATGATAAGCTACATTCTCTGAAATTATTTAGTTCTAATTACGAGCAGATGGGATGCTTTATTTGCACCTAGGGCGCCTGAGCAAAAGGAAATGCTGTGTGAACAAGAATAATTAAGAAGTTGAATAGTGTTTTTTGCGCTTAAATAATCTGCAGTTTCATGTTAATTAGCACTAATGTAATTATTTAATTACATTTATGAATTGGGGAGCTTAAAAGCTGTTGCCTGCAACACAGTAGTAAAATAGGTAGGGCCAAAATGTCGTTAGGGATCTCAGAAGTCTGCACGGGAAGTTCCTTTAAAACATGAGCTGCTGTCAAAATGTGTGGGGGTGTGTGCTTGCTTATTTGTTTCGTTATGCTTTTTAATATATCTAGGGCGCTAAAAATTTCCGTCGTAAGACCAGATTTCCCAAGCTGACGTGGTAGTTCCGGTAAACGGCAAAACTCATCAAATCTTCATATTCCGTACGGGCTCTTTGTTAAGGCCTTTTAAGTAGAGCGGTGCACTAAGTGATCTGTCGTGATAGGGTTCTGGAATGCAATTCATTTGTGTCCCTCTGTGAGTAGAGGGGTTTGTGTACTTACGCACCGTATAGAACTAACACACTTAAACGGTAATATGAAAAACAAAAATAAACCAACATTAAAAGTATTATAGAAATATAATTATCTTTTAAATTAGTAAAAGATTGGTAGCAATAAAGTAATTCGAACTTTCCTAGAATCTGGAGTGCTGACAGAAAAGTTAAGAAAATACGTCACAGTTGCACAGAGCCTTTTGGTTTGGGTCTTTTTATGGCTCACAGAAGACATTAGTTCCTTCTTAGGCTGTAAGTGAGGTAAGACAGATCTGAATTTCATTCCGACTTGGGCTTTTGTTTTGGTGGGACTAGCTTTGCACACAAAATTAGTTCACACTCAGAAATTGCACTTGTAATTGATTACAACCAGAGAGGCTAATTGCCGGCACAATTAACAGACTTGAGTCCCTGGAATAAGGTGCAAGAGCCTCTTGCTTCTGCAACTAATTGTGGCCCTGACCTGGTATTATGTGGGAAATTTTGTTTTGTGTTCTCTGTTTTATCCAGAACTAGAAATAGAGCAAGACCCCCGCCTTGCAATGTTGACAGCACGAAGGTATCACAGGCACAATTTCCACAAACTCCTTCCTTCCACCTGTCACCCTCCAAAACCCCAGTGCAATCAGCCATGCAGGAAACGCCTACAGAAAAGAGCCTTTGGCTGGTGATGGGTGTTAAGGAGGGCACATACTGCATGGAGCACTGGGTGTTACATGCAAACAATGAATCATGGAACACTACATCAAAAACTAAGGATATACTGTATGGTGACTAACATAACATAATAAAAAATTATTATTAAAAAAAGAGCCTTTGTCCAAAGAGGTAAAATTTTGAAAATAACAGGCAGTCATCTAAACTGGGTAATAAAAATAATTTTAAATGAAAATGTTTTAAAATTCTAAAAGGGTTTGCTGGATATAGATTAGGTAGAAAAACAGCCTGGACAGAAACTAGAATTGCGTTATTTTAGATCTGATATTAAAACTAGTTTTCTTCTAGAATACATATGCTCAGTTTAAATAAACACATAATAAATCTGAAAGTCTTCCCGATTGTAGTAATTTTTGTTAACAACGTAATAACCCATTTTAAAGAAAAATTGTCAATCATATGTCTTCCAAGAGATAAGACTAAGCATATGTATTTTTCTCAACTGACCATTTAAAAAGCCCAATTACACATTTTTACAAGAGAATAATATGTGGGCTCTGATCAAATAGTATTTGTTTCTATAATCTATGCTTTAGGTTTTATAAAAAGACCTGTGGCTATTAAATCAAGTTTAGGTTTAAATAACATTAACCTGTCACCTCATACTTATTCTACAGACATAATTCTCAAGCTATACCTTTCTTCAAAAAATGATTATGGTATACCTTTTTTGTGTGCACCACCTTCCCCGTGAATTCTTGAGGATTTTAGCTAGTCACAACATGCCTACCTTGTCTCATGCACCAGGGACTTGCCTACACAATTCACGAAAACAAAAGTAGGTAAAAGTAAAGCCCATTTTTTTTCTCTAAACATGTCCCCCAAAATCTATTCAATATAGTAATTTTGTTTTCAGAGTTAAGAGTGATTCACTAATCGCAATCAGTTGGTAGGCATGTAAGGTTCAGGTGGGCATTTAATACAAACTACAGCCTTGTCCTCTTTTTCTCTTTCTATAAGAGATTTGCAATCAATCCTGGTATAGAATTAGCCCTAGAAATAATTACACCATGTTGCTAACCAATTAGGGCTGCACTAACTTGTTTGAACCCTAAAAATGAAAGATTAGTGGCTGATAACTGTACAGTATATTACAGTTATAGGCGTTTGGTTTTTGTTTATGCAGTTTTGCACACATAAGAATAATCGCATTCTCCGAACTGATGACCACGTAAAGGACCACGGTAATGTTTTCAGTAATGCCTTTGACCACTAAATATTTATCATGTATTTTCGAGTCTATGGCTTGATAATATGAACACTAAGACAATTACACATTGCAGAGTAGCCTCTTTGAAAGGAGGAATTATAAAATGTGATCGATTGTTATGTATTTTGGGTAGTATTGCTAGATGTAACAAGGTTTTCGCTATTTTTAACAAACAGGAGAGGGGGGATCCTGTTGATTAATTGTCCAAAGAAACTGATCAGCTTTGTAATTTCGTAAGATGATTAAAAAAAAAATCCTCATTCCTTCCAGAGTATATAGGCTAATCTCTTAATTGGATATTAGATATTTTTATTAATGAAATACAATGAAATACAATAATATAACAAAATAATCTACTATGGCTCATAGCAGGAATAGAATACCAGGGTCTATTTAAAGCAAAATCTATCAGTCAAATAAGGAAGAATTGCAACAAAGAATCCTAATTCCTCCAGAAAAAGCAGAGGTCTAAATAAAACCTAGGCACTAATTCTGCTTCCAGTTTCTTGGGCCATGTTATTTCCTCCACTTTTAATTTAACCCCTGTGCTTCTTTATTGCAGCACATCATTTGGTGCTACACTTAAACCCAGTGGCATTTTAAAATATATTGACATTAAATGAGATGGGCCAAGTATGGGGCTCTGACGCCGTGGGCAGGGATACGAGGCACTGCCAGCCAATTAAACTCCCAGTGATGAGTTTCCTCTCTCACTTCTCTTCCTCTTTTAAAATAAAAATAGGGAATTATGGAGGTAGGATTTTCCCCTTTCTCTAGGTAGCCTTTTATTTCATCAATTGATTTAATGGCTAAAAGGAATCTATACAGTTCAGCTTCATTTTTTTCCCCTCTGTGCATTACTTCAGCAAATTCTCCTTGGAGCTAACACCACTCTGGGTCTCCAACATACTCCCTACCGTAAAGTTGTAGATCCTGTTGTTGTGGGTGTCGTGAAAAAGCAACACTTTTCTGCTGCTCTGTACTGTCACGGAGGCCTTAAAGATAGGAAAACTTACTTTTGTGTACAACTGACCCTATCCCAAATGTTCATGAGACAGTCGCTCCCTAACCCCACTCCCTTCTATGGAAGAATAAGAACCGGCTGTCACCTCCCTTTGTGAACAGGCGCAAGGGTGCAGGACCACAGCCAAGAGTGTTATCTCTGAAATCACATTCTTACTGTTGCCCTCAAGCACACTGACATCTTTCTGCTTTCTCATTTTTGAGTTGACAACTCAAAGACACGATAGACTTTGTTCTTAAGGCTCAGAAATTGGGACTTTCAATCAAATCTTCATGGTCTTCAGCATGTATTTTGGCAAGTAGCTATGGAACCCACAGTTCAGCTACAGCATTGCTATACTAGATCCTGGAGACAGGTGTACCCCAGATAGCAGTTCCCCAAAATATACGCATTCTTTGAGATCAGAAACAAAGTGCACTTAAACTTTCCAATTCCTGTACAGCCTGAATTAAAATGAACAATGAAGCATGGAACACTACACCAAAAACTAATGATGTACTGTATGGTGACTGACATAACATAATTTACAAAAAAAAAAAAGAAAACGCATTGTATTCATCGATGTTATGTTCATCCAAGTAATTCAAGTCAACACTCATTCATTGGATAGACCAGAGTTGGCCCCATGACCCTGTAATATGAAATTTCACAGTCGGCCTTGAGCTACCTGATGTTGTACCACGAAGTACAGAAGCAAGCACTGAACACCAGCTCATAAGCTCTTCATGAAACGGATTAGTATTAGGATATGGTACAAAAAGAGTCTTGCATACACTAAGATAAAACTATACTCTTTGTCATCACCTTCATTGTCAAAAAAAATATTAAAATGTTTGTTTAGCAGTTCTCAAACTTACACTTGTAACAACTATAGAGAACCTTAATAAGCTTGTTTCCATAGGTTATAGCTATCAATATATACTATATTAGAAACTAAAACCGAGAAACTTTAAAAATATTTAATTTACTTTAAAACAACAACAATAGGGGCTCTTGGGTGTCTCTGTTGGTTAAGCGTCTGCCTTTGGCTCAGGTCATGATTTCAGGGTCCTGGGATTGAGTCCTGCATTAGGCTCCCTGCTCAGTGGGGAGCCTGTTTTTCCCTCTCCTGCTTCCCGTGCTTGTATTCTCTTTCTCTCAAATAAATAAAATAAAATAAAATAAAATCTAAAATAACAACAATAAATCTGTTACCAGATAATACTAAATAACATATTTTTGTTAACAAATTTTTTTCATTTCCCCAAACAAAAAAATTTAATGAAAAGAGTTGCGTTGGTTGACAAGTTTGCAAATCTCTTAATAGAACATGGTTGGACTCTCATCTCTATTTCTGTATTCAATCTGTTGCAATATGTTGTTTTGATTGAAGCATATGAAGAAAACCTGGCTCTACACAGATAAGTATTTGGAAAAGGGAAGACTGTTTTATACATTTTATAGACTTTTCAGACAATTGTGTATATTCTTCTTTGATTTTATACCAAAACTCAACAGAGGATGGGAATTCTTATGTTGGTTACAACATGGAATTTGAAATCGTATCAATAATTATTTTTGCATTTTCTGAAAAAGGCAACTATCATCTTAGTATTATTTTGAAAATAGTTTTGACCTTCCAGACTCCCTGAAAGGGTCTCAGGACCTTCTACAGTGTCTAGACCGCGCTTTGAGAATCACCGGCCTTTGCTGCATGCGATGCTGGGCCAGCTGCTGATAAAGTCACTGATACAAAGTTCCAACAAGAAAAAGTCTTCCTTCTCTCTCTCTTTTTAAAGAATTTATTTGAGAGAGAGTGCTCAAGCAGAGGGAGGGAGAGGATCCCAAGCAGACTCCCGCTGTGTGAGTATGGAGCCCGAAGCAGAGCTCCATCTCACAACCCTGGGATCATGACCTGAGCCAACACCAAGAGTTGGACGCTCAACAGACTGTGCCACCCAGGCACCCCAAGTCTTCACTTTTTCCAGAACCACACAGAATCCATTTGGCCAGTTTAGTTTGAGAATGTTTTCAACACTCAACAAATACTTAAGGCCTCCCGTGTTTCCTACATCCCCATCACAAAATTCCCTTATCCCCCTCAGCAATCCCCCCCAAAACAGTGCTCAGTTTTATTTTCATCCAACTGTCACTGGGTATACTACATACACACACAGAGAACCCAGATAGGCACGTCTCTTACTATATCTTAATCTTTTATCTCAGTAGCTTGTGTTTTCACAGTTGCAGAAGTAATTAAAACCTGGGTATAACAATAATGCCTCAATCACATTTCTCTGGATGACTGCAGTATGCTGGTGGGCAATCAATTGTGACGTATGTCACACGTTCCCTGAAAATTTTTACAATTAGAGTACCAAAGTTGGGTAACATCAACTTTTTTATGAATTGGAGTAATTCACTATCTCCTCTGTAACAATGTCACTTTGCTCAGCTTGTATCCAGTATGCTTTCTTGAATGGAAGGGAGAGGCATGGCGTGATGGCTACTGTTATTGTTCCCCGGTGTCGTCCCCTAGGAGTGTGTGATGCATGTGATTATCACACAGCACATGTTTCAAAACGGGGAAAAAGTGTGAGAACTACTGCTCCAGTCCATCAGATTGAGGCCTGGCTGACTACCGTCTTAGGCCAGGGTGATCAGATAAATGACAACTATTCGGCAACCAGAAGTCCATTGTTAACCTCTTCTCCGCCTTAGATAGCCTGTAAGGAATAGGACTAGGGGACAAAGGGAACTAGAAATCAACCCCAGGGTGATGAGCAGGCTGTTCCAGAACATGTGCTCTAATGCAACAGCCGGGGCCTGTCACACACCAGCCCCAAGGGAACACAGTCACTGAGCATGGCCTTGCTCATGGGTTTCTGTGGTTTCTGCGAAGGAAAAGCCAATCCAACAGAGCTAGTTTCCTGGGTGCAAAGAGGCAACTGGCATCATCTGAAAGGAGTTTGTGTAGGAGTGGAGATAGGGATGAGAGAGGAGACAGATGCAGAGATGAAGGTGGACGAATGATAACCAGTAACCAACTGGTGAGCACCCGTGGTTTGGCAGAACACCCAAAAGTAGCTGGGTAATTCACAGAGGTATCTCTCAGGTATCCTCCTTCGATGTGAAGCAGAGGCGATAGTATTTTGAGAAACGATGGAACACTCTATCCAAGTAGGAATATTTTCACATATGATGGCGATGGCCATAAGGAAAGAGGCTGGGCCCCTCTCTCAAGTGATAAGGAAGAAAGAGTGCCCCTTTATGCCAGTGCTGTTTTCTCCTAGGCTGTTGAGGACCTTAAAAAAGCTACAGGTCCCACTCACCGTTCTTTGAATTCCCACAAGTTTTCCAGATCAGAGAACCCATTTTGTAAAAGTTGAAAGAAGATGGAAGGTAGGCATCGTATCCATTTTCTATCACCCTTTAACAAGTTCCCACAAGCTTACTGGCTTAAACAATAGAAGTGTATTACCTTAGAGCAATAATTCTGTAGTTCAGAAGTCGGAGAAGGGCTAAAATCAAGGTGTCAGCGGGACTGCACTCCTTTCTAGAAGTTCTAGGGGAGAATCATTTCTTTACCCTTTCCAGCTTCAAGAAGCTGCCCACAAAGGCGTGAATGAGGAGAGCCCTTGGCCCCCTTCTCCATCTTTAAAGCCAGCAACAAGCATCTCCCTGTGCCTTTCTTCCATAGTCACACCTCTGATTCTCTCCTCTCCTGCCTCCCTCTTCCACTTTTAAGGACCTCTCATCAGGTGGGGTCTAGCCAAATAATCCAAGATAATAATCCCCTTATTTTAAGGTCAGCCGATTAGCAACCTTAATTCCATTTGCAACTTTATTTCCCCTTTGCCATGTAACCTAACACATTCGCAGGTTGCAGGGATGAGGACATGGACATCTTTGGAGGGCCATTATTCTGCCTGCTGCAACAACTGGAAATAAAAGTGAGAAAAGAGGCAGAGGCTCTTTGTCCCTTCTGGAGTTCTCTGCTCACATGTGGAGAGTCTTTCTCTTTTTTTATGCAACCACATTTACGCAAGAGCTAAATATGTCCTACCCGAACTGTATAGTAATTTGTAGGTTTATGTGATCTTAGACAAGAGACAAGGCACTTACCCTGGTTTTTCTTTTTTCTTTTTTTTTTTTTTAATGATTTTTTATTATATTATGTTAGTCACCATACAGTACATCCCCGGTTTCCGATGTAAGGCTCGATGATTCATTAGTTGTGTATAACACCCAGTGCACCATGCAATACGTGCCCTCCTTAGTACCCATCACCGGTCTATCCCATTCCCCCACCCCCCTCCCCTCTGAAGTCCTCAGTTTGTTTCTCATAGTCCATAGTCTCTCATGTTTCATTCCCCCTTCTGATTACCCCCCCTTTCTTTATCCCTCTCTTCCCCTACCGATCATCCTAGTTCTTATGTTCCATAGATGAGAGAAATCATATGATAGTTGTCTTTCTCTGCTTGACTTATTTCACTTAGCATTATCTCCTCCAGTGCTGTCCATGTTGTAGCAAATGTTGAGAACTCGTTCTTTCTGATAGCTGAGTAATATTCCATCGTATATATGGACCACAACTTCTTAATCCAGTCATCTGTTGAAGGGCATCTCGGCTCCTTCCACAATTTAGCTATTGTGGACATTGCTGCTATGAACATTGGGGTGCATATGGCCCTTCTCTTCACTACGTCTGTATCTTTGGGGTAAATACCCAGTAGTGCAATGGCTGGATCATAGGGTAGCTCAATTTTTAACTTTTTAAGGGACCTCCACACTGTTTTCCAGAGTGGCTGTACCAACTTGCATTCCCACCAACAATGTAGGTACCCTGGTTTTTCTTAATCTATAACATGACAGGGTTGAAGCACATGGTGTCTCAAAGCTCCTCCCGTATTTCTATCTGACCTTTGAAGTGTCTCTGCAGATTATATTCCAAAGTGTGATGGTTCATTGCCACTAGGCAGGTCTGCTGAGTTCCCCAAGGCCACGACATCCTTGCCAATAGCTTAGTGGCTAAGTCTCTATTGGATTTACTATATGTACTGCCAGCATTGATGACCATCTTTTCACCTGGGTGTCTACATGTACTTTTGTGGGTATACGAAACATAATAAATAATCGGACTTAAAAAAAAAATCTGCTCCCAACTTCTGCTCTGCTGATGGCAACATTCACTGATTGTATCTTGTCCATGTAGAATGGTCTGCTGCTTGCCACAGAATTTATTCTTGTTATGGGCTTTGGAAGCACATATACCCCATAATATTAAAATACCTTATGTTTGCACAGCACTTCACAGTTGACAAAATGTCTTCATATCTATTACTTCATGTGATCCTCTATAACAGTGTTCTGAGATTGCTGACATTCAGTTCTTTAAAATGGGTGTATTTGTAGGGTTAACTGAGTAACCAGTTCTGTCATAATTCTGCAGAGACATTCTCTATGCGTCCTTGATCAGTGGTAACAGAGGTACCAAGTAATTTGTTGGAAAACTGACCTCCAGCACTTGATTGAAACACAGACGTACTCACATACGGCAACAAAGTGATCAGACATCCTTTATATTTTAAATTGGACATCATCTTAATGAGACATCTCACACTGCCTTTTATCTTTACTTTTGAAAGGAAATGCATCCGTGGAATGCTCTCCAGCATTTTTCTTAATCATACTTTATTCTTTAGGCATTTTTCCTGCTTTCTTATAGCTCGGACATAGAAGTTATTCAGAAGACATCTTCCTAAACATTTATCTGAATATAGATAGAATTACACATATGCAAAATCCTAAGAGTCCCAGTACTGCAATCACACATCAAGGCGGCATTGTTTGCAGCGGTCTACACTAAAGTTCATACGTGGAATGGTTCCCCAAACTATTTTAGAAATTAATAATTTTTCAAAAATAACTCGAACAAGCTATTTGTCCTTCTGCCTCTGTAGTTCTTCAGTTCACCTGCATAAAGCAAAAGGGAGACTTTAAGATGAATCGTAAGCTCATTTAATTTCCAGACGACGTCTAGTGTTTAAACACTGACATCAAAGCAAAGAGCCAATTATCAGAGTGCATTTGATCTGAAGCCCTGTTGCCTGAATCGCTATAGTTTTCCTTACGCTGGAAAGGAAATCTGTGTCACATCTCCAAGATGTAATATTTAAAAGCACTTTATCTATAGCAGTTTAACTTGAAACATGTGTTTGGGCTCACTAACCACAAGGAGGCATTGAAGCATCTCTTCAAAATGTGAAAAGCAATTTCACTTAAAAAAAAAAAGTCGCACCAACAGTTGCTGAATTTCATATAAGCAATTATACCTGCTTGGGATTATGTGTGCCTTTTAAGTTCATATTTTGATCCACTTATTTTTTTTAACCCCTGAAATACCAGCAGGAAGAATTGCTGCTGTTGCCTCTTTTGTAAAAGAGTTTTGGACAAGAGTAACCCACATACATGCGTTTTTCCTTCTGCTCTGTTTCCAGTGGACGCGAAGGCAAACTGCAGGACTTCTATTAGTACTGACAAAGTAACTGCGTTAACCTTTATTGCCCTTTAAAGGTTAAAATTTCTTTTGACTGTGTGAGCAGAAGCATATTTCTTCAGTATTCAGAATTACTTAAATACATATTCCTGATAGCAAGAGGTTTCTCTGAAATCCATGTGTCAGTTTAGAATGATTCTGGGGACACATCTCCAAAATGCCACATAGGGGGCATAAGTTTAAAAAAGCCAATACGGTTTTGTTTTGTTTTTTTTTTTAAACCCTGAGCATAATTTTCTTCAATGTTGTTTTGAGCATTCATGTTCAATGTCAGACATTTCCCCCCTGTTTTTATTATCTTGGTTCCTGGTGGTTTTGCTGGTATTGAAAAAAAAACGAACTCTTCTTTCGCAGAATATGATGCTTAGCAAATCTTCCAGAATAATGCTTAATCCCCTGAGAAGCAAGGACCTCATTCTTAGGAGTTAGACTGTGTCTGCAAGATGCTTCAGAGAAAATTCTGTCCTAGACATGTGGACTGTGACCCCTGGAAATCCTAGTGTGCCATTTTGCCATACTGACTTGCTCTTTCTGCGTTTTGACACCTTGTTTGCCTTTTAGGATATTCTCTGCCTGTGCGACAAAATATTGACGACTTCAACACACAGCAGAACATGCAGCTGGGGAGGCTGTGTGACATCTTAGGTACAGTAAATACTTCCACGCAAATGACTCTTTGGAATGTTTATCAGAGGATGTTGATAAAAATGTTTAATTTTTGCTTATTTTTTTCCCCTTGCAAGGAAGAAGTGTGCAAGGGAGAACTGTGGCAGGGCAATTAAATGTTTGGTTTTAAAGAACAGATTTATAGTGGCGTTGACTTGAATTAAAAAATGACATTTTTAACTAATTTATTTGGGTTGCTTTTTCTAAATTCTAAGGATTTCTCTCCTATAGCCCCAAATCCCCTTCATTTCCTGACTCTGGCCATGAGGGAAGCCAACATTTTTTATCTGTGTCAATATTGTCTATTATGTTATCTGGGGAATAAGTGGAAGGTGGTATCAGAAATGAAAAGCATTGTTTCCACGATAAGACTAAGAGGGATGTGAAGATAGATTGTTTTTTAAAGAAGCTTTTATTTAAATATATATCGTCTAGTTATTAGGAAACAGGAGGTGCCTAGTAGAGGGTATTCTTAGAAATATAGACCTCAGGTGGAAGATACATCCTTGCGAAGGTCTGGCTCTGATGCTGGCTTGGTCAGTTCTAAATCAGACACCAACCTGGGCCAGGAGAGAAGAACACGATAATGCCCTGTTTGGTGCTGTTCAAGACTAAGGTTCAGGTTAGGCTTAACGCAAGGTCGCAAAGGCTAAGCACGAATACGGAATCAGTTTAGAAGATACTGGCCAGAAATTCAGTGTAAACCAAAACTCAGTTTTTATTAGTTACCAGATAAGAACTTCTTCGTTTTGCTAAAATATAATCGCTACGGCCCTTATTTAAGCAAAACAAGGAAGAATTTTAAATTATCAATGACCAACTCAGCTGGCTCCCCGGAATGACATACTTTACATGATTCATATATATTTCAGCATCATTATTATTTTATAAATGCCATTTGCTAACAAAAATACATCAGTACTAGAAATTTACAGTGTCCTAAAATAATAATAGTGTAATTGCCTTAATCTATTATTGTAGGCACTAATATTGTTTTTCAGCATTACAAAAAAAATTTTTTTTTAATGACTTGAGATTGATTTGTTAGTGCTGAGCTATTTCAACTAAAAACCTGACTGAGTGGAAACCACTGAAGTGCAGCAGAGGGCAGACTTTGCTCTAATTTATTTGAATTAATTTTTTTCTTTAGCTTTTTATATACCCTTCTATATATAGCACAAACCATCACCAAAGAATTTCTTTACAAAAGAGTCTCATTATTAGAAAACACGTGAAAGCATGAAGCTTCTATTTTAAAGAATTCAATAATTCAGTCTATGTCTTACCTGCAATGGAAAATTTCGCTGAGATGAACATTTCTGAGAGACTATGAACCAAATGCCTTTTTTTTTTTTGGTACACGGTCTTCATGATATAGCAATCTGATCCCAAAACCTCTTCAAGAGGAGTAATGAAAGTTTAGAAACGGTAGTTAGAAGGTAGAAAAAGTACTTGCTTGTGAAATTTTTAAAAAGATGAAGACACAAGGAAAATTAGTGATTTTATGTAAGAATAAATGATTATCTTATTTTTTTTATTCCATTAATTCCTAGTGAAGTGTGTTGAGTTTTTGCTTATTCAGGGGAAACAAAAAGAATCTGATTAGGTTGGTGGGACCTGTCATTTGCATATTGGCGCTGAAGTCAGGGTGTCAGGTGGAGACCCCCAATGGCTATGAGTATTTTCAATTCCTAGAGGAGCTAAGCAAGAGAGTGACCATTATTGACTATTGACTAGTGATCAAAGCAATCTTTGCCTTCATATTAATTGCTTTTCAAAATTACCCGTCAATTAATTTTGAACATTTGCAGATGCGCAAACAACTACTGGATATTGGTGTTAGTGATATGTATTCCTTTGCCAGAAATGCACAGGGAGGGTGAGATTAGCAATATGATTTGTTGTCATTTGCAACGTAGAAATCGCTTCCTAAGAAAAATTTAGTTTTCTTCAGCTGTGGAGTCTTTATTTTTGTTGCTTGTCTTTTTTTTAATACTTAAAAAAAAATCCTACTTTGGTCTTTAAACCAAATAAAGAGCATATCCAAAAGCCACACTGAAGTTAATTTAGATTGGTTTTGTACAGATCTTCGCAATTCAGCTGGCTTTGTTGCCCTTTAGCATTTCTCTAAAGAAAAGATAAATAACACTACCACTAAAAAAAGAGACATAATGACTCCTTCAGAAGGAGGGCGGTGAGGTACCCTTAGTTTAGTAAGACACTAGTCTCCTCTTGCAAACACAAGGTTTGGGATAAATAATTTGGTCATTCAGCAAATGAATACAAGTTATTTACTGTCTCCTCAGTTAATTTATTTTGAGGTTTATGTGGCAATTTGATTTCAAAATCAAATAGGGGCCACTGAGATATTTACATTTATGGAATGCCTCCTCTCGGCTCCGCACGGGGCCAGTTTGGAGGACACTGCTTCTCCAGGGGGAGGATTTCTCCCACAGGCCACTGATCTCACTGATTGTATGAGATTTTCTACTTCCCAAATCTCTCCATCCTCCCAAATCCCTGCATACTCCATACTCTACCAGGGCTTGGGGCAATATAGGAAAGAGCATACACCTTGCCTTTAAAGAGTTTGGACAGACAAGACTAATAGACTTGAAACAGTGGGATGAAACGACCGAGGATATGACATCATGTTAAATCTTGGGGGCGCTGATAAAGAAGCACAATTGTGGAGGGCAGGGTGAGGAATCACTGTTGGCTCACCTAGTTAGGGTGGGCCATGCAGCAGATTCGTGCATCTGTACTGTTTACTGAGTACCTACTATGTGCCAGATACTGCACCAGTGCTTTACCGATATTCTTTCATTTAATACTCTTCAAAACTCTATGTCCCAGGTGATTTTCTTCTCCACTTTAGAGATGAAGAACTGATGCTTAGAAAGGTTAAATACTGTGCCCAGCGTTCCCAGGCAGCTAGGGTGGAATTTAATCAGTCTGCGTTCTATATCCTCTTGTCAAACTGAACAGAGGAGTCTTCAAATTCCCTCTCAGCCCTACCTGACCAAGGAAACATTTTACAGCACTCCCTTCCCTGAACTTCCCTAAGCACCTGTTCCACGAGCTTCCCTGGGTCTGCTACTCTCCACCTTGTTTGATGGCCTTTCGTGCACATGAAATGCTCACTCCTCATGGACAGCATCTCAGCTGCTTTGACTCCTCATTTCCCTCCATGTCTAGCCAAGTGCTTTGCCCCTACTGATCAGCCAGTTATTTTATGAATGAATGACTCCATTGGCTGCAGATTGCCTGTCCCAAGTCCTTAAAGTATTAAAACCCTGCAGCCTGGAGTGGGTAATCTCATCTCGCTATCCCATTTGGGTGGGATATTTAATTAGGATTTCTTTCTATGTACATAATAAGAAGCACATCTTAAGAAGAAAAACAGTTAAATTAAGACAGTGTTTCCTTTAAACCAAGAATCACTAGATGTCCTATTTACGTAATATACTCCTCTTTGGGAATGGAGCAAGGAAAAGGTTGGTTTCCTGAAATACTCATTGCTATGGTCATAATCAGACCATTTATTTGGACAGGATGTTCCCTGAATTGGCCCTGCCAAGTCCAGGCAGAATAAGAAATTGCAACTTCATCAGCTTTCTAAAGTTAATAGCTCTGTTTTATAATTTACTGAAGTTAATGGGATAAATTTTTAAAGCAGTATGCAATTCCCATTGATGTTAATGGTAGTTCTGGGGCTAAATCCCTATGTGTTATTTGAAAGCACACTTCCATTGTACCTCACAGCCCTCCTTCTGAAGGAATCATTGTGTCTATTTTTTTGGTGGTGGTGTTATTTATCTTTTCTTTAGACAAATGCTATAATGCAAAAAAGCCAGTTAAATGGTGAAGATCTTTACAAAACCCATCTAAATTAACTTCAGTGTGGCTTTTGGATATGCTCTCTATTTTAAACTGTGCAACATCAATCCGATGCCAGCGTCCAGGATGTCATTTACCTTTATACCAGTAATTAACATTGTGCCTGTTGTTTTTAGATGCCGATGTGAGTGTTATCTACATCTGCTCCCATCAGATGAACGACGAGTTGCTGCTGTATTACAATAAAATCCTGAGTCTACAGGCAGCTGTCAAATCAGGGAACCTTGAGGACAGAAGTGACCTGCAGGACAGGTTCAAAATTATCACCCCTGAAGCTATAAACATCTTCCCTGTGAGTTTGTCTTCTAATTACTACGGCTTCAGGGATGCAGTAAAATTAAATTGGAAATTTTATAACTTGCAACGCTCTGGTACACATCAGTGAAATATTATTGCAAGTTTAACAGCTTTACTGATTACACTACTAGTTGGACTGTAGGAAATAAATATCCCAGTTTAACTTTCAGACTTAGTGGAGCTACTCCTGCCCAGTTTCTCTGTCGCTGAAGCCTAACTGCAGTGATTGGGTGGTACGATCAAGGAGGCGAATTTATAACATCTGTAGTTCCTTTTCCTTAATTTTGTGTGGAGGACGCCAAGACAGAGAAAGACAGGGCCCACCCACGGTCGCCAAGCCTGTTAGGGACAGAGCCTCGACCGGGGCCGCCGTTTTCGGATTTCCACACTGTTATTCTGTGTTACTCGCTGGACTATGTTTCCTCAAGGGAATTTGGCCTGATTTACCATATCACAGGGTTCATAACGAATGAGGTTCAGATTTTTTTTTTTAACTTGTACGGATTTTTAATGAATGGGATGAATTCTAAATGGAACGCCATCCCCACACAAGAGCTTTTGGGAAATTCATGGCATCACAAGGGCAGTGTTCTAGAATGAGGCAGTGCGAGAGATGGCTTGAAATGAATTTCTCTATGTTTTAACAAGAATTTAAACTTTCCATTTTAAACAACCAACATTGTAATACCTAATGGACTATACAATTTTGAGGAGACTTTTTTTTTTTTTTTGGATAATTAAGGGTCTGAATTTGCTGCTAAAGATAGCTCTCTCCACTCACAAGTGGGAGGCACCAAAATCAATGCTCTATTTATTGGCAAAGAAACCGATGGCATGCTTTACTACCTATGTGTTGTTGCTGCCCATTAACCCTTCAGATGCACCATGTTTTGACACCCCCCCCACCCCCTGCCACAGAATAAGTCCTGCCAGGGTTTGCTATAACATTTCTGCTTTGCTAGTATACTCTGTGAATTGTCATCGGGATTTACTCTCTTCTACCAAGATGAACACTTTATTTTTTCATAACTGGATACCTCAATGTTCCCCCCACCCCAAGCTCTCTGCCTAGCTCTGTTTCATGGGCACTGCTTGGCTATGGCGGAGGATACAGGGGCAGGCTGAACAAAAGAAAAGACAGGGAACAAATCATCACCGTGTACTTATGCTCTTAGGAACGTCCCAATATCCTCCATCAGTGCAAGGATTGCTTGGTGCTTCCTAGCTATTCCCTGGCCTCAGTGGCAGGGTCACAGTGGACATTAGAAAGCAAGGAGGAAAAAACTATCACTAGTGTGTAGTTAATTTCCTGATTTTATCCAGCCAGAAACTAAAGCTAATGCCTGCTAGCTGCTGGTAAGGAGTTTCTGCACATCTGAAAAGTCCATATACATCGAAGAGGCATGGAATGGGAAAGGGGCATTAATTTGGGAGCAGGAAAGTGGGTGCACAAGTAACATTTATCAAACACTTAGCACACATTTTCTCATTTGGTCCTCAGAACAATGCCAACAAGACAGAAATGATCAATCTCCTCCTATGGCTGAGGAAACCAAGTCTTATTTTCTAGTCCAAAGTTCCTGGTGGGGTCAGAGTATGAACCAAAATCTGTCTGACCCCAGAACACTATCATGAATTGGAATGACTGCTTTACTCCTGGATGACCTTGTGGCTTGGGCAGCTCCCTTTACCATTCTTGCTCTCTGATCTTCATCTATACAATCAGGTGATGGGTTAGGGCATTTCGAAGGCCCTTCCAGCTCTACAAGCCTGTTACCTAAGACAGGTGCCCTGAAGTCCACGCTTTAGCTTCTAAGCAAGAGACAGGCGGTTAGCACTAACAGAGGCACTGAGTCACATTCATAGTTAGTCTGCACCTTGGTGAGTAGAAACAAGTAGGGAATATTTTAAGTGCTTAATACTTCTCATAGTTTAAATTTAAATTATTTGAGTAATTAATCACTCATAGGCAATCAACTTTTTAAAATACGAAAATTAAACTCTCACTTTCACATCAGTTCCCGCTCATGTTTAGTTATTGCTTTATTTCCTTTTAATGGGTTTGAGAGATTGTATCAGTGCTGATTTTCATTCAAATGGATGGCTTTGAGGAGATTTTTTTAAAGCGTGCCAAAAATCTGTTTGTACATCTCTCCAAGTTACTATACGATGCTTGAATCTGCAATGGTAAAAAGGGCTCTTATAAAGTCATCATGTCTGGTTTTGAACATTTTAATGTTTACGAAGACATCCCAAACAACACTTTTTGTCTCAGGTCAAAAAAAAAAATTAGTGGTGATAAATCAAATGTATGTATAATGTTGTGGAACTAGGAACATTTTAGACTTTTGTCATCTGTGCTAATCTGCTGCCTGGATCTGATGATCCCGATTTTCTCTAAACGGTCACACAAGACCCGCAGTCATCACTGTGCCATCACTCACTCGTATTCAAATCTTTACTAAACACATATCGAACACAATACCATGGGACCATCTTGCCTGAAGAACAAGGCAAGCCCACAGATGACTATAAACCAGAGTCCGGTCGCATGCTCGCCAACAGAGGAGCCAGAAACCCAGCCTAGCTGGAAGTGGCTCAGAACTCTAACATTAGGTTCTATCCCTGCATCTGCTACCCTTCGTCACACCTCATAAGCTCACCAGACCTTCACTACTCGGTCTGGAGAATGGGAGAAGTAGCATGAAACTGTGCTGATCCCTGGGTTTCAATCTTGCCTCTGCTGTTTGCTAGCTGTGTGACTTTGGGCAAATCACTCAAGCCTCCCATTTCCTCACCTCCAAAAGAGGAGCTGTTCATTGGTACAGTGTTCTATGGATCAAACGAGAGAATAATGTCAGAGGCTTTGTCCTTGTGACCTTGACACTGAGAGCACGGCCACCTTGAAATACTTTTCTAGGTACCCTGTAACGCCCACCATGTTACATACATTACAACTCAAGTCCCCAGTTCTCCCCAACATTTAATTTTTTTAACTTTCCTCACTGGAATAATTTGTGGGACAAGGAAAGGGGTAAGATAAACGAGGAGGAAAGATGGTGATTAACCAGATGGGAAACACAAACTCAAGAGGTGGTACCAGCCATTGTCCAGTGGAACACTGGGTTTTCTAGAATTGCGTTCTCCGAAGTAGGTGTTGAAAATAGATTTAAATTATGGTAGAAAAGGTATATTGCATAGATTTAAGAGCTTAGAATAGAACACTTGCTCTGGAAAAAGGGCCCCATAGTGTAAATTATATAAATCCTCTTCTCAGAGGGGCTCTGTTTTTGTCTTTTTTTCTAATTGGGGGCAAAATACACATAACATAAAATTCACCATTTTAATCGTGTTAGGTGTGCGGTTCAGGGGCTTTAAGCACATCCCTACGGTTGTGCAACCATCACATTATCCATTTGCAAAACTTTTTCAACAACTCAAGCAGAATTTCTGTACCCATTAACCAGCCCAAAAGAGCTCTGGTTTTAAAGGGAAAGTTATTTCAGAGCTGAAAAGACCCTAGAGACTTCAAGTCAATGCATCATTTTTTGAATATGGGGGCTGAGGCTCAGAAAGGTCGAGTTTTCTAAATCACCTTGCAAGTTACAAACTCAGGCAGGAATGAAACCCAGGGGCTCTCCTCGCTCTCTTTCTCCCATACTCATCATTACCCCTTCTAACGGTTTGCAAACTGGTGCTGCTAACATTCCCAGAAACAGTTGCTTTGCATTTCTCCTCATTTTTATGCCATGTTGAGTAGATAATTTTGACCAGAACTGGGGAAGTAGGTGCAAATCTACAAAATCCCTTAACTCCCTTAAGATGCTGGCACCTTACATTATATAATTTGTGTGGCATTTTTAATGACTTTATTTTAAAGAGAGAGTTTTTCTCTGTAATAATAATTACTACCATTTATTGACTATCAACTCAATGTCATGCATTATAACAGATGTTTTACATTCATGATCTTATTTTATCCTTAGAGCAACCCAGCAAATAGGTATTTTTATTTCCACTTAACATATGAAGAAACTGGGGCATTCTGGGTGGCTCAGTCAGTTGAGCGTCCGACTCCTGGTTTTGGCTCAGGTAATGATCTCATGAGATCGAGACCTGCATCTGGCTCCCCACGCAGCAGGGAGTCTGCCTGGGGATTCTCTCCCTCTGCTCCTCCACCAGCTTGCTCTCGCTCTCTCTCTAAAATAAAATAAATGTATCTTTTTTTAAAAAACCAATGCAGAAACTTAGGCAGAGGGAGCATAAGTCACTTGCCCAAGTTCAGGTAGCTTATAAGTGATAGAGCTGAATTCTAAGCCGGAGCTCCCAAGTCCCCAGCACTTTCTCACGTGCCATGATGCCCTCTTCTCTAGAGGAAATGAATGGTCTTGGGTTCTCATACGCCATCCTTGGCTAATGTCTTTCCTATGCCCATCCTCACCTGATTAAATCCACCTATCCTTCAAAATTCACCTCAACCCCAATCTCTTTCATAATAATAATACAAACTAACATTCATTAAGTACTTATTATATAAGTGCTCTCCATGCACTTATCTCACTGAATCCTCACAGCATCCCTACGAGATGGGTACTATTATTATATTCATTTTACAGATGAGGAAACTAAGGTCCAAGGAGAATGAGTAATTTGTCTTCTCTGCTGTCCCCAACAGCACATGGCCTCTGCCTCCTTCCTCCATGCCTCTGAGCCCTCTGTAACTCTTCATGGCCCTTCTCTGCCTTGTATTAGTTATCCATTGACTGTACTCTTTCGGGTCCCCACTCCTTGAATGCAGAGACATGCTTATACTGGTTTTGGCATGTGCTGACCAGCCATCTCTGTCCTCTGCCGCTCCTAGACATGCCAGAATTATCGATTTCATTGAATGAGCCATCACATGTATTGCTGAGCAAGGTCTGAATAGCCAAAAATAAAATAAAGAGTTTTCCATTGGGACAATAAGTTGAAATCTTGATGAAATTTTCAAATATTTTCTATCCATGAATCCTCTCCAGAGTGTTGGCTAAAAACCAAAATAATCATTATAAAAGTACATATTTTCTGAAATGGACTTGGTGGCAGAACTTTGAAAGACAGTGTCGAGTGCACTTTGCCTCCCTAGTCACTTAAAGAGTTGCTGGATTAGGAGTCCCGCAGACATACTGTAAGCATACCGTAAGGCTCTTTTCTTCATTTTTTGTATTGATTTTCCAGACGCTTTAGTGTTAAACCATGCCAGAAGTGTTGCAGAGATGAATCACTATTATCCAAAGGCCGCCAGCCTCTTTTCCTTCTGACAGAAGGATAATTCCACGTGGATCAAATAAATACAGATGTGTAGTAATTAGTTCTATTCCCAGTGAGCCTATTTCCAACACACTAAAGATGTGAGCGATTATGGAGCCTCACCCCAACAGCTTTTATCAATTTAAACTGCTAAACAACAGGATAGGTCATAACCCAGCCTGCTATTAATAATGCATTTATTGTGTGCAACATTATAAATTACGCATATGGACTAGGAAAACAACACCTTGTAACAAGAATGATATGGTCTCCCCCCAGAAGCATCACATGTGCCTGGCCACTTACCTGATGTACAGTCCCAAGGCGATCAAAAGAATAAAAAATCTCATCCAAGGAAAAGAGGCCTACATTGTCAGCGGGCTCCTCCACAGAGATGATTTGGCCGTGGCGGATATGCTAAACATACCCATCCTGGGTCCAGAGCCGGAAATAGCTCATCTTTACAGTAGCAAGTCTGGAAGCAAATGGGTCTTTGAGAATGCCAATGTGCCAGTCCCTCCTGGAGTATATGGCATCTATCGTCACCAACAGGTATGTGGGGTGGACGAGTGAGGCTCTATTCAAATATGTCACACCTTCTTGACCTTGTGGGAACTTCAGGTCTTCTGGAGCCAGCCTGACCCAATGAAGAATATATGGAATGCTTAAATTATCTGATGGGATCTGCTTGAGGCCTTCATGTTTCAAAGTATCTTCCTATTGGCCTTGCAGAAATTGCGGGGATTACTCAAGATATTTACTCATTTGGGTTAAGTCACTGAAGGCCCTGTTGGTGTCCTAATTTGCTGTCAGCATTTATCACCTTAACATGGATTAATTGATCACATATCAGCTAGCCAGTATTTTGGAGGACCCTAAGAAATGTGAGAGTCAGTTTTGGTGAAAAGGAGCAGGTTTGGAAAACCCCAGCAAGTGAGCCTTCTGCCGAGTCAGGCTGCAGAGGTCCTATAGAAGAGGGCTGCAGACATCCTTAGCTCCTCAAGAAGGGGCCATAAAGGAGTGGGAGGACAGTTCCGGAGCGAGGACAGGAAACGGGGCCGGAATAAAACCACCTGCATCTGGGTCTTTTTTTGGACCAGGTCCCTGGCTATGCACTCCTCCAGCAGACAGGATCCTAACTATTTAGAGAACGACAATATTAGTTACTGGAAATGATCTTTGAGTCAGCTCTGGCAGATCTTCTCCCATTTAACCACTACCTTTTTTCACAAGAAAGAAAATAAAAGACAAATAGCTGTTAACATTTCCTAACCTCAGTTTCCCTACATCTCTGGACCATTACTCCTAGGCAATCACAACTACTGCAGGCACCCAGTTCTCGGGAACCTAAAGAACTGTGAGCAATGAAGCAGTTTGTGAGGGATGATACTTAGGGATCCTCCTTCTTCCCTCAGTCGCTTGATCATGACGTTCTGTACGTCATAGCCGCCGAGCCCCCAAAATCAAACCTTTCAACAAATCACACTTCTCAGAGACTAGTTTGAAGGTATTGTTAACTTATTAAATTGCCCTAAAATGTTTCAGTCTTGCTAGAGTGTTCTTGGGCAATACGTGGGCTCATGAAGGAAATTGCTCTTAAAGATGGCAGAGTCTGGAATTGCACAGGCAATTTTAATAAGCATGAGAGAGAGGCTCCCCCTGAACTTGTGTGCCCCACTGCTCACTGCCACTAGTCTTCACTGGAATTTGAAAGTAACAAATGGATCGCTTGACTCTGCTTCCCAGTGGAATATTCAGCTGAGAGACTTGAGACAAGTGAACTGCACTTTAAAGTTATAATTTTACACATGTACCTTACATGAAACAGTCTTCAAAACTTTAAACTGTATGTGCAAAATTCATATGAAGTCTTGCTTTCATCTTGACTGACAAGAACTCAGGCCATCTTTGATAGGAAGTATTTTAGAACCTTATATGTTCATTGTGGAATGCAGTAAAACCTTCCTCTCATGCTGGTATTCAGAAGCAGGATTGAAAACCTCCTGGTAGACAACTTGGATTTGAGGGATGTCATTTATTTTTTTTTTTTAAAGATTTTATTTATTAATTTGACAGAGAGAGACAGCCAGCGAGAGAGGGAACACAAGCAGGGGGAGTGGGAGAGGAAGAAGCAGGCTCCGAGCGGAGAAGCCTGATGTGGGGCTCGATCCCAGAACGCTGGGATCACGCCCTGAGCCGAAGGCAGACGCTTAATGGCTGCATCACCCAGGCGCCCCATAGGGATGTCATTTAACCCACGGCATGTGCAAATCGTATCACAATAAACCAAGTTATCGCTGACTTCCACTCCACTTGTTTGGAAACATATGTCTGAGGTCATCAAGAATTAAAGTACTCCACTGAGATGTTTCCAGATAGTGACTGCCTTACCTAATCTATCTGAGTGTGTCAGCGTTTTGAATTTGCAGATGGTGATGAATCAATAACACTGACTTTTTACCGATGTGCATCATAAACTGAAAGCCGGTGAAAGAAAACTGTGATTATTTTAATTTAGGTGAATAAATATTCCTGAATCTCAGCTGGATTTTAGCAGTCGACCTTTTTCTACTTCTGCTCTATACCGGCATAAAATGAATGGCAATTAAAAAATGTATTACCTCTTTTGAACAGATAGATTCAAATAGAAAATTGATAAATGTTTGGAAATAGCATAAAGTCATTTGGTTTATGATTAGGTAATTTATTTGTTTATTTTTTAAATCTAGCATGAGCCCAGTGAGCATTTCCTCTTTTGATCCATAAAGTAACCATGCAAGCTCTCTTTCTGACATGTGCTCCGTATAAAATACTGACAGCTTTGGTTAAATAATCAAAACTGGCGATGCTATTTTAAAAGCACTGTTCAATTTTCACTTAAAGATAGCACATAACTCTTTCCAGTGGTGCAGTCTTTACAATACTATTGATCCTCTTCATTACTGTAGGGATCCATCAACAGACACCCATTTATAGGATTCTCAGAAGCAACAAATAATAGGATTTGGAAGAAACAGATAATAATTCTGTTAGTAGTTGAAACCTCTAAATATACAATATATCTGAACATACAATGAAAAAGGCTACGAAGGCCAGAACACTAAAAAGGCCGGAACACCTTTCCATACATTAGCGAGAGAATTTCATCAGATATTAACAACCAGAGACCACTTCTACTTCTGCAAAGTGCGACCATGATACAGCAAAGTATGATTAAATATAGACTCTGTCTTCTCAACACAACATTAGAGAAAGAAGAGATGTAACTTTGGAAGGCACATTACAAAACCTTCCTAGGCTATGCTCATAGCCATATGGTATGCAGACAAGAGTACTTGTCATTTAAACACCAAATTATCTACAGACACTACTTGATAATTAGGGAGCTAAGACAATTCCATTTCCACCCTAATTGAATACCCCATGGTTGCATGGGGCTTCGGGAATCCCAAGTATGCCCATTTTGATATCACTTCCATGCTGCTGTATAGTCTAACACCCCCAGGAAGATTTGCTGAGAAGACACAACACAGGAGAACAGATTGTGTCTTTAATCAAAATAATTTTAATCTTCTACCTCCAGACTTCAGCAGAACTACAACCTTGAGTCTTTCACACTCTTTGGTTAAAAAACCAAAAATTAAAAATCTGTTTGGTGAGCAAAAACTCATCTAAAGAGAAGAGAATAAGAATGTCACAGAGACCTCCCCAAGTACAGAGGACCACAGTCAAGAGAGCTCAGAAGAAAGAATGCTTACTGCCGTTTTGTTTCTTTCTGGGTAATTCAGACCAGAACGTCTGACGGGAAGACCAGACAAAGAATCATTCTGTGATCTAATGGGTTGTTTTTCTCCAAGGCTCTACTAGTAGAGTATTACTTATAATCAAGTAATCCGGGCTATAGACTTTGCCTGATTCAAATTTACCCCAAGTGGCTTAATTGACTACAAGGAAAATTGCTTCTCTGGCTCCTATTCTGACTTCTCTCTCCACCTCACCCTCCTCCTCCACCTCTCTGCAGGCTGAGGCGGGCAGCATGGAGGGGAGGGGATGAACTTAGGTGCTGGAATCACAGCATCTTGGGTGGAGTCTCTGCTTTTCCACTCAACACGGGGTGACTGGTGACTGTGGGCAAGTTATTTAAATTAGTTGATTCTCCGGGTACCTGGATGGCTCAGTTTGTTAAGCGTTACCCTCCAGCTCAGGTCAGGATCCTGGGATCCTAGGATTGAGCCCTGCCTGGGGCTCGCTGCTCAGCAGGGGGCCTGCTTCTCCCTCTCCCTCCCCTTCGGCCCTCCCCCCGCCCTCTCTCTCTCTTCTCAAATAAAGAAATAAAATCTTTAAAAAAATAATAAATCAGCTGAGTCTCAGTTATTCATATATAAAATGGAAGTAATAGTGATGTCTGCTTCATTTTTTAGTATTACAAGAGAAAAGTCATGTAAAGAGCCGAGCCAAAGGCCCAGCTCCTACCAAGAGTTCAGTAATGTTAGATGTTGCCATCCTTGTGATAATAAAGCTTCAACTTCTATCCCTTCCATTTCCATGGGATTGAGCCCATTTCTTGAGGGAATACTGTTTCAAATAAAACATAGTTGTTTTCATGAATGTTTTATCTCCTTTACCTGTCTTGTTCACATAATACGTATGACATACTTGGCCAACTGACCACTCAAACAAATGCATTTCATGTACATTAATGAGAAAACAATTAAACTTTCATAGGTTATAACATTTAGAAACTCAGCAAAGCTCCAAACAGGTAAAGTTTTCAAGACTATAACTCATTATGGTGTGGCTCAGTAGGTTAAGCGTCTGCCTTTGGGTCAGGTCAGGATCCTGGAGTCCTGGGATCGAGCCCCACATCAGGCTCCCTGCTCAGTGGGCAGTCTGCTTCTGCCCCTCACCCCACTCGTGCTGCCTTGTGTGTGCACTCTCTCTCTAATAAATAAATAAATAAAATCCTTAAACACATAATGCTCTAAAAGAGAAATAAAACAACACCAAGACTCAATTACAAATATTCAGAGATTCATTCTTTTGTCTTCAAAACCCAGCAAAATGATAGTTTCAGAATTTCCCATAAATAAGACTATACTTTTAAACATACCTTTGGTCCCAGTGGTTAGTGATTTCTTCACATCATATATGATATATATGATCATATCATATGATATATATATATATATATATCACTTAAAACTTCTAATCTGTCTTAATAATCAGAAGATAACCAAACAGACCATTTGCATACACCTAAGTACAACTAAGTTAAGACAATAAGAAGGAATCTAGAAAACGAGTCATATTAAATGTTGCTGTGTCTTGCGTCCCACAGATGCTAGAACAGCTGGGTCAGCTGGTCATAGATCACCTGGAAATCCAACGCTGGCTCTTTAAAATGGACTATGAGTTTGGAGGAAACGGGACTGCGTTTTGTGACATTCCTTCCCACCTACGGTGCTACCAGTGGTTCCTACAGGAGAGGAGCAGATATGGCCACGAGAACTGGAGGAAGAAATGGGCACAAGTGAGTTCGATGTTGACGTAAGCCCAGGGTGTCCGTGAGCCGTTAGTGGATGATGCAAAAGGCTCAGCTGGGAGGTGGAAGCACTTTCTGCTAGAATCATCTGTCAGCAGTGAGAGCTTAGGTGGGTCGTTTTGACTTTCCTGGGCCTTAGTCCTCATATACAAAGTGAATGGGCTTGATCAAGTTACTTTAATATTATTTCTAACATTATTTTTTAAAAATTTTAAACATGAGTAGAGTGTACAGTGACTTGACAACTCTATACATTACGTGCTACTCACCACAAGCGTAGCCACTATCTGTCACCGCACAGTGCTATGACAATACCATTGACTACGTTCCTCTGCTGACTTATTCATTCCATTACTGGAAGCCTGTATGATTAGGTTATTTTAAGTGTCTCTTCTTTGGGTCCTAAAAGTCTTCAGTCACATCTTCAAGTTGATTGTGATAATTAGGAAGTAATTTTTTTTTTTTACCGTATTCGAATTGCGTTACAAATCTCATCTGGTCTAAGTGGGTCTCGATCATATGTTTCTACCAAGTGTTGTTATTAAGCTGGCTGTATTTTATTATGAGAGACAAATTCTGGTAGTGACTGGCTGTCACCTGGAAGCTAATGCATAAAAGCATCCTGTCAGCAGTCATCTGTTTCTGAAGACAGTTCAAGGAAATTTATGTGACTGCTGGTCCCTATGAGATGTTGAGAAAATAATACAGCTCAGCCAGAAAATCTCCCAGCAAAAGCTAAATAATAGGAAAGAAGCCTTAGCATATGAGTGGATGTGTACAGGTTTTTCCATGCATACTGCTGGAAGGATGACTTGTACAACTTCTTAGTCTGTTCCAAACTTACTTAATAATTAAAGTAATTTTAATGGCTTAATATATCAGTTAAACCCACCATCCTTACAGCTGCCTCACTTTGCATCCAGAGGCCTAGACCTCCCTGGCTTCTCTGAATGTCAAATCTCTGGCTGATGTACTAATGAAAGCATAACTGATGGGGAAAATTTGGGCACAAATTCCCTTAACCTGTTCCTTCCCTGCCGACGTACATAGCGGTGGGCTGGGCAGCGAGCTGCGTTTGCTTTGAGCACCCCACTGCAACAGTGTATGAATCAAGACACAAGTGACGGAAAGGGAGGGGCACGCAAGAGAGAACCACATTATTCTTGTGGAAGTGAAATGACGAATAAATCTAGAGAACAGTCAGAAGAGAGAGTTCCTTTTGACAAATGTTACTGTTCTCCCCATGATCTATTCTGGGCTTTTCTTCCCCCTCCATCAGTGAATGGACTAAATGCACTACCTGTCATGGCCAGCTTTTTACATATTATTTAAAGGATACCAAAGTGAATTACTCTTCTAGAAAAAAAAAAAAATAAAACAAGGAAAATGTATTTAATTTTGAGGCCCATAGAGATTTCTCTTGTGTTCTCTTTAAACTGGATTTTATTTCATATTGTATATTTATTTCAATTTTCTTTTTAAAGCAAAAGTGCTGAGATTAAACCATGAAAATAAGACTTTTTTATTTTAAAAATGTTAGCGTGCAAGGTATTTTTCTCAGTATTTCAAGCTAATAATTTTTAAAGAATTCCCTGACACTAGACTATGATAAATTTAAAATGTTTGACTCTAAGTTTAAAAAATGGTTAGAATAATGACATGTGGCTGAATCGCACTTAAAAGCCTGACTACACGTTATTTAATTTCAATTACTTTAAACTACACCATTTAAAATTGTCACCAAATACATTTGGTGTTAGTGTTAATATTATTGAATGTGAAACTCTTGAATAATTAATTATCTACATCATTTTTTTAACTTAACAAGGAAAAAATAATTATTCAGAAATCTTTTTAATATTGTGAGGGACTGTGCTTAGCCAGGATGTAGTTAGAAGTCAAAAATAAAAATAAAAAGTAAAGTGGTTCCAAAGAGCTTTTTTTTTTTTTTTTGGTAGGAGACTATTGACATTTTTTTGCCTTCAAAGTGAAATTGTATTCAGAGTAGAAGTGAACTGCTGTATCCATTGAGTGCAGCTATTGAGAATTTAGGATTAGAATTATCCTTTGTTCCAGAAGACCATGGAAATAGTGCGCATTTAGACATCAAAGCATTACTTTATGAGCACAGGCATGTTTTAATGTCCTATTACAGTTTGTAGACCTGTTTCTTTTGATAATGAAGATGTTGTGTCATCAAGCCTAGCCTGGCACATACAAAACATATGCTGGCAGGTTATTAAAAATTTCAGCTTCTTGATGAAAGACTATCCTGCAGGCTAAGAGTCCAGAGAAAGACTCCATTCTGGGAGAATTATTAGAAATGAGAATATGACTGTAAGCACTAAATTATGTTAATACTTACAAATAGCATCATTTGCATAGCAGTTTATGACACGATACCATGATTTTTCTCATTGGTATGTTGTAGGCAACAGATTAAAAACAGTGCTGTTTATGGGAGTTTGAACTGTTTTGAGATCCTCTTGCATCTTACGCAGATATTGGTTTGAGATGTGGGCATGATGCAGTGTAGACTCAAGGATCTAATACAAAGATCATCTTTTTTTTCTACTTATCTAATTGAGAGCCAGAGTTATTTGACTGGTTGCAATTGGGACTCGAAATAAAGTCGTGGAGTCAACAAACGCTGGAAAAGCTGTAGTCACATTAAAAAAAATCAGTATAGACATGTAGGTGATTTTAGAAAAAGCATAAATGTTACATGAGGGCCACGGCAGCAACAGAGCACGACTCGCATTTTGTTTTCATGGTGGTTTGGTACCAACCTTTCTCTCTTCATCCTGTCAACTGACAAAACCTACTTCCCCAACAGGTCCCAGTAAACTTCGCTCACTCAAGTACTCAGTGCTTGTTAAGGTTTAATGAATTCACACACTTGCACACACTCCAAACACCCCGCTCCCCAGTGGGCGTTATTTCTTTTCATTTAGTAGAAGAAAGGCTTAAACAAAGGAAGGCATGCTTGTAGGGGAAAAGCCTTCCTGGCCGCGCTCACCCAAGACCGTGTAGGGAGACCCTGCAGACGTTTGCTGTGCTGCCAATCCTTCTTGTGGTTCTCTTTCTTTCTTTCCTTTTGTAAAGGGTAAATCTTCCCTCCCTCACTCCTGGGAGACTGGCTTTGTGGCAGAAATGCTACTGGTGAGGCTATTTTGCAAGAATAGGTCTTTCTAGAACAGTTTCTCCATGTAAAGAGCTAAGCCAGTTTACTTTTGGATTTCCCTGTGCAGCCCTTCTTTGGGCCTCTGTTTCCCTGGATGGACAGTACAGGATGCCGAAGGCTTACTTAGGCGAGAAAGGAGGAAAAGGAAATTGAACTGCCTCTTGAATGTTACTACATAATATCGCTATTTTAACCCATCCGAAGGCAGTTTTATATTTACTTGTACTTTTGTGTACTTTGTTAGACATCTGAAATTAATTTGGGAATCACCAAGGAAAACAATCTATATTTAAAAATATTAAAAATACAGGGGCACCTGGCTGGCTCAGTAGGTAGAGCACGCGACTCTTGATCTCAGGGTTGTGAGTTCAAGCCCCACATTGGGTGTGGAGCCTACTTAAAATGAAAATAAAAATTATATTAAAATTAAAAATATAAATTCAAGGCATCCACACCTAGAAGAAGTAAAATAAACCACAGTAGTTGTTTTGCTTCCTTGTAGAATGAAATCAGCAAACAAAATTACAGAGGAGGACCATCACCTACCTAGTCAGTGCCTTAGAACTCCATGTTTCTATTGCGAAGACCTCCATCTCTTGAGATGCCCTTGCCTCTGGGTCACAGGAGCTGCTGTAGGATGGCTGAGCTTGGTGCTTATGTGGAATTTAGCAGGTATATTAGGTGATCCCAAAGAACCATTACCCTGCAACCACATAATTTTTTTAGAAAAGCTAAATGATAACGTAATAAGATCAAAGAACTATTTAACCAAATAAGTACAAAATCATTTTCCCCAAACTTTCTTGTTTTCGTTTTTGTGTATTAATTTTCAAGTGCACTACATTTCTTATACCTACAACATAGTATATACGTTATTTAAACATCAGATCCTAAACATCGTCCGCGTTTACAGGTAGTTGTCACAATTGGTGGCTGTATAATATTCCCTCATACTGATTTATTCTGACATTTTAAACCGTTCAACTAACTTGGAAATTTAGATTATTTTCCATGTTTGGAGTGGGGAAGAAGGGAGGGAGTAGAGAGGAGGGAGTAGAGATTTGTTTTTATTTTCGGTTTTTGTATACATCTCTTTTTACTTCTGCTGAATTATTTCCTTTGGAGAAAGACTCGGGAGCAGAACGCTTTATGGCTCTTGTTACGTATTGCCCATTACTTTCTAAGAAGGTAGTACAAATTTCCAAAGCTGCCAGCAGAGAAGAGCATACTAGTTTTGCCACCACCTTACCAGCACTGGATGTGATGAACTGTTTTCACTTTTATTTTAGATGCCAAAATGCATCTTCTAATGGCTATTATTTGTTTACTAGCAAGGGATCCTTTTTTCACGTCTGTATTTATTATTCGTCTCTTATATCAAAAACACAATATCTTGGTATTAAGAGAAAATCTAGGTTTTCTAGATGACGAAAAAATCTAGGGTAATCATTTTCCGTAATGATTAAACTCCATATGAATAATTATTTGTTTTTTATGTTTGTTAATTTTTATATATTAAGATTTTGACTTCTTAGATTATCTTTATGTATTTAGTAACTGCCAGTATACGGGCCTACACATGAGATGAGGCATTTTCTTATATGAATATACACTGTTACCGTCTTGACGTTTCCCTGTATTTCTCAATAATAATAATAACAACAACAATAATAATTAGCATTGTAGAATAGCTGGGGGTGCCAAGCCTTTCAGCACTTTACAGGAACTGTTTCATTCAATCTCATTAAAACCCTGAGGTTTCTACCCATTTGCCTCCACACCACGTTGATAAGTATTGTATTCTGTTTACAGACGGAGAAACTGATGCTTTAGGTAGTTAAGTGACTTGCCCAAGTTCATGTAGCTAATAAACGAAGGTGTCTAACCTGGAACCCACATCCACTCCCCTGGCCCAGTGTTCTTGCCACATTGAGATGAGGCCATTTAGAAAAGACCCCTTGTTTGAAAATCCCAGAGCAGTGTTTTCCCCCAGGTCCCAGCCATTGTGACCCGCTGCCCCAAGGGACAGGTTTTCTGCTTTCTACAGAGGTGTGGGAAACACAAACATTCCTGAACACAGTAGCCTTTGTGCTGGCATTTCCCCCAAAGGCAGCAGGGAGGAGATACGGTAGGAGGGCACACTAGAGAGCTGCAGAGAAGCCGGACCCCTGCTGGGGAGCACCTAGGATCCTGCTTTTTGCAACCCAACTGTCTCACATACCCGTATGCGTATCTTGGGTGATGAGAGTGAGTTTTAGATATCACCCTTTGATTGTTCATGGAGGTGACAAACTTTCAGTGCCTTCCTCAACTTAATACAGTTTCATTTCAGTAAACCTATAAATAAATTCTCACAAAGCTCAGAGTAGCCAAACTTCAGGATCAAATGTAGCAATAAAAATATGGTGGGCATTTCAAACCTTGTTTCTTGGATAAGCAACCACATATTTTGTTTGTGTTTTTTTAGTCTCCTGCTACATGTTGACGTAGTAAACCCCCTCTTAAGCTGAATGAGTGTTGGAATAGACTAGTCTGAATAATTGAACATTCAGGATAACCAGGAGGTGGTCTGGCTCTGCGGGGTTCTGTAGCCCAGGCACATCAAGGTCACTAGGGGGAACCATGGGAAATCACTTCTCACTCTCCAAGTCTCTTCCTTTTATCTGTAAAGAGGGATAACATTAGTACCTGCCTTGTGGGCTATTGAATAAGATACCCTTGTAAACTGGCTACCAATGTACTTAGCATACAATAAGACTTCAAGAAACGCTACCTGTTATTATCAATATTACCACAAAATTGTATTACAATTAGAGTGCAGGTAACATTGAACAATTATGTACAATTTAATCTTCCTCTGGTGATGCAGAAGGTCCTTTAGCCCCACACAGGCTTCCAGAATATTGTTCTGTGCATCAATTATCATTCTATAGGATTGTGGCTGTTGCAGATACGCAGTATTGACCCAGTTGTGCCTGCCCAGTGATTTACCAGATAATGCCTTTAAAAGAATAAACCTTGACAGCAGTCCGGTTTCTTACCACTTGAAAATAGAAGACAATTCCAGTTACTTTCATTTTCTACATGTCGAATAAAGAGGCATTGACCTGATAAAGTAGAGCTTACTCTGACCACAAGCTTGAGACCCAGTTGCTTCATTTTCTGGTTCCGGTTGGTGTCTTTTCTAATTAGTGTAGCAGCACGTCACCACAATCATTGGAAAGCTTTAATCATTTACATATTTTTCCTTATCTCTGAGAATGACTTAGAATGTTTTCTTCCAGTTCAATGGTTATTTTCACGGAGCTGCCAGGGATGGGTTTGAGGTACTTCACTGGGGCCTGAGGAAGATGACAGGAGAAGGGAAATTGCCTCCCCAAGTAAATGAAAGCCGGGTCCCCCTTCCGAGGACCTATAATAACCAGCTATACAAGCTGTTGGTCTGTGTGTCCTATTGATTTAATATGCTTCTAATCAGTACATAAAGCTATGGGCCTGCAGTGTTAATTTTTCATATGCTTACAAAGTACCCTTTGATTTTCTGTCACACGTTAATTACAGCGTTTTGCCATTAAATAGGAAGCTTTGTGTAAACTAATTACTAGGTAATCATTGTCTACTGCAAGCGTGCTGTTTGTACCTTTTATTTTATTCTAAAAATGCACAGATCTCACAGTCTGGAAACACTCTACCTTCCAGCCATTAGCTCTCACTAATTCATAGCATTATTGTGGTGAGAGTGTAGGAGTTGTAATTGTTGTGGTATCAGAGCTGTTAATTACCGGAGTAAACAGTTGAAATGGTGCCAAGGTCTATTGTACAAGGCAGAGAAAAGGAGGTTTAAATGCTACTCCCACCATCTGGGGACTGGGGGAGAGGCAAATGCTTGAGAACAGCAGTGAGGCGCTATGGCCGCCTCAGCTCCAGGGTTGGCGGCCATATGGATCTGGAATATTTTGAATCAATTGAATTTAACTGCCAGTTTTTCGCAATAACAGTGTGGAAGGAAGGAATAAAGCAAAAGATGAGAGAGACGAGAATTGGTTAGTGTTTTCACATCCAGGAAGTCCCCCTTGGAGTTGTTTTGGAAATATCTGCTTTGCTGAAAACCACAGAGCAGGCACGGGTATTTGGAACAGATTCAGAACGAGTTTTACTCTCCGCCTACGACTGCGCCATTTGCTTCTGGTCGTCTGTCCTCCGTGCCCCCGGGTGAGAGAGGGATGCCCTTGAGAAGACTCGGACTTTCCTATCATTGTACCAGATCCAACAAAAAATCCTCACTTTTGGAATTCACTGATTTATTACCCTGGTATTTTCACCAGCACGGTCTGTAGAAAGAACGCAATAATAAAAACATACAGCTATCATAACTGCCTCAAGTATGTCCACCCGTACGCGTGGAAATACCAAAGAAGGTACGGCTCTTCATTCTGATTAAGAGAAGTAAATTGCTCGCCCGTTCCTTTTGTATAAAATTAAAATAAAACCCCTCCTGATAGTGTCTCATTTCGTTCCACAAATTCACCCCTCTCCTCTACCACTTGAATGAAAAATCAGAGTCCAAAGGGCATATGTGTTTTCTTTTGTTTTCAATTTCCAGTTAAAGAGCTTTTTTAGCACATGCAGTTTTCCGAACCAACGCTATTTCTCTAACTGGTAAGAAAGAGACCTATTACCAGTAATAATTATGGCCACTTCCACTGGCGGTTGATTTTGAAACTGCATGGTTTCTGCTGTAAAAAAAACGCATCATCTTTAAAACACTCATGTATTTACTTGATGTCACTCCTATTTCGCACAATTCCCTTTAAACCCATTTTCCCACATTAAAAATATTTTTTAAAAATCTGCCACTTGCAGCTGTAGCTACTTTTTAATATCATTCCCAAACCGTGAACATATTCTTCTTTTTTTAAACCACCCTGGATTATTTATTTTTAATTGTTCCTTTAGCAGATGTTGGAGTAATTCAGGGCATAGTGTAAACAACTCCTTTACAGAGAGAGATCACAGACTGCCACGTGCACCAGGAACCAAGGGCAGTGTTTGTTGGGCTTTTAGGACAGCAGTGTGGGCCCTGGGGGGGCCGGGCAGGGGGGAGGGCAAATTTCCTGCTTTCGTGTGTGTGCAAAGTTCAATTAAGAATTTCAAGAAACGCTTCGTCTTGATCTACTGAAACCCCCAGCATGCAGCGCGACAGAGTGAACCTGGAAAGAACACCACGGCCCCCTGTGAGGAGGGGGAAAAGAAACAGCAGTGTAAGTGCTGGAAAGTTGAAAGGGAATGAACCTCTCTAGCGTTTCCGGTCGGGGTGAAGCAGTTGTGCTGAGCTTTGGAATGGAGGCACAACATATGTGCCTCAGTTGGACAAAATGCTTCCCCCGTCAAATCAACTGTTAGGCCTGCATGTTGGTACAAGGTGGAGGCCCACATAATGAGGGACAGACTCCTCGAGAAACCGCGAGTGGATAATGCTACGTAAGTATGGAATTATATACCGCGTTTTCACCATTCTGTTTAATGAGAGCCGCCACCGCAGCGAATCCCTTGCCACACAGCCGAAATGGGCCATTAGCTATCAAGGGAAAATTGTCTTTGCCGCTTTCAGCAGATGGAGCAAATATTTTACAAAGCAATTTTACATACCAAAAACATTTGTGTGCCTTGGTAATGTTGGCTGTTTTACATTACGTTACCTTCTACAGCAGCATAATTTTCCATCTCATCGAAGGCAAAGTTGGCATTTTTGATTTTTAAATTCTCAATTAACAATTAAACATGGAGTATTAAAGCAGTCCTTAAACTTTAAGTAGGTGTGGGAAGTAGTTTATGACTTGCTGAAGACATTTTCATTTTTCCTTCATCTTCTCAGCATATTTTCGCACTCTAAAGAGGGACTGCTCCTAATGATCTTAATGGAGAGAAATGAGTGGAAACTTCACTACTGATTGCAGAATGAGAGTAACCAACGCACCGACGATCAGACCGTTTGCTGGCTGAAAGCGTCCAGCACGGATGGTGGGCACACCGTTGGGCCCGCCAGTTTGTATCCGCTTAAAATGTTTAAACTTCAAGTAACAGAAAATCCGACTCAGGATGGCTTGACTATCTCAGCTCCCTGAAAAATCCAAGGATTAGACTGACTTTGGACAACGCTTAACCCAGTGGCTCAATACCACGAAGGACCCGGTGACTCTCCATCTCTCCTCCTCCTTGCCCATAATGTCTGCTCCATTCTAAGGCTGGCTGTCCGCGGGGTGGCAAGATGGCTGCCGGTAGCTCCTGGAGCTTGTCCTTGATCAAGACAATAGGAAGCTAGAACATTGTAGTTGAGGGTGAGCCACTCTCAATCAACTTGTACAGCTAAGAATGAGGGAGGGGCTGCTCCTGACAGGGAGTTTGGGACATCGTTACCCTGAACCAGGGGACAAAGACGCTGGGCGGCCAACAACAGATGTCCACTCTACCACTTTTTCATCAATTTGACAGCACAGCCTTACATCACATGTGGATGATCTAATCTGACCCAGACTGACCATTTATGCCCGCTGATAGTAGTTACAGAAACAGATCCCATTGCATTATGGCATACTGGTAGCAACCGGATTTGAATCCCAGTTTGCTACTTCATGGCTGTGTGACATGAAATGGGAATGATAATATCTACTCCGAGACTGGCTTTGAGATAATAAATATAAAAGATCTCTGGCACAGGCCTGCCACATGGTAAGCTTTCAGTAAGTGAGAGCTATTATTTTACCTAAAAAATGACTACAGCGGTAAATGCATCCTGTGCACAGCAAAGCAACCTTTCTAAATTCGCCCTCAAATTTGGAATCCCTCCCTTCTCTCCATCTTTGTGCCACCGGCCAATTCAAATCCTGAGCACCTTTGATGGTGCCCACACTTTACCCTCTGAAGGAGGCTGCAAGGCTGGTGAAAAAGACTCACCCAGGAGTCTGAGGCAGCCAGAGAGCTCCTGCAATCTCACTGCGTGATTGCGGGAGTTCCAGCCCCTCTTCTGTGACATGAGGCATTTGACTTAGACGATCCATATGGCCCCTTTCAACACTGACAGTCTTGCTTAGTTTTTTAGGTCATTGTCCTGCCCTTCTGACCTTATGCCACCCTCCATTCCTGCATTTAGGGATATCAGAAATCTTCATAAAGCAGAACAATCTAGCTAGTTCCCTTGGTTTTTCTTTTGAACACCACCAATATGTGATGTGAGACTGGAGGTGATTAGCCAAGAAGTTATTTTCCTTAATCCATCACTGCAGATCTAGCAAAGAAACTTCTAAATTAAAGTGAGTTTTGGTGGGATTGATATTTAGAGCATTCTAATTTGTATTCCTTCTTTCTCCCCTCCCATCCTCCCCAACACACACACACACACACACACACACACACACACACACACACACACACACAGACTTTACCTGGGAAAGGTAACTCTCTGGAGTTTGAAGCAGCTTTAGTCATTGAGGGCAGCATTAAATTGGATATGCTAGCGGCTTCCCCTGAGAGATCGTGAATTTCCTTCAGTCAAATATCTCTCCCTTCAAATTTACACTTTCTTGATAGAAAAAGAGAGTGGGCTGAGAGGCAAGGTCCATGCTTGATAGACAAGACTCTCTAGGATGCCTTGGTTGGGCGGAGGGAGGCCCTGGGTCCTACGCTCTGCAGGTATCTTGGAACCTTCCAAGGTCATGACTATTGTCAGTGCACTCTGGGGGTACATGTGGGTACTGGAGAAAGCCCGTGCAATGGCAAAGATGGGGCCGGAGTTTCTCCTGGATGGGAACTGCTCTAGAACCCTCAGCTCCACAAAGGCCAGCAGCTAAGGTGTGCTGGCAGAGCCAGTGCAATCATGATGGAAGAAAAATCTGGAATTCTGAATTTTTTTCCAAAAAGGAAAGTGAATTTTTCTAACGTCTGTTTATCATCCACAAGGTACATACTTTCCTTCCCACACCCCCAGAGTTGTTAGCTCTAAACGATTTACTCCGCGAGGGTGATGGGACCTCTGAACCACTGACTGGTAGTCTACCACCTTGATGTGACTCACTGAGGTGAAACCTTCTAACTACTCACTTCACAAGCTTGTAGGATAGAGGAGATGTCCGCCCCCCATTGCGGACTTACAACAGACATTTTATGTATAAGTATAAATACACACACACACATATAGTCCTATACAGACACACTTTGGGAGGGTGAAAAGGGGGCAAAGAAAGCAAGCTAGCACTCATTCCCACGACCTCCCACATTTTTCTGTCTTTAGCCCCGTGTTAAAAATCATCCAGTAACAGAATCTGACAAAGCAACAAGCCTCTTCATTCTAGGAGCGTCTGCCTCCCATTTGTAAAGCAGGGGACACGATACCGTGCAGGCCTACCTCAAAGCGCCACTGTAGGGACCGAGAGAGCTCATGAATGTGAGCCTACTCTGATAAAGGAAAGTATTTTACTTTCCCACGAACCTGGGGGTCTGTCTGGTGTGGTTATGCACGTGGGAGCACGCAGGCGCCTGGGTGTCCTCGGGTTCATTTTGAAGGGAATAAGCCTGAATTCACTACAGATCTCCCCTTACCAGCATCTGCCCTTAACGGTGTGGTAACTGCGTCTGAACTATGCAAAATGATCATCGCTAGAGAGCGGAAACTATTCTGACACTGAGAACTGGCATCTGACATCAGACGGCCCTTTGTGGCCATTGAGCCCATGTTGCTCCCCAGAAGAGGGTGGTGCTCCTTGGTTGCCTCGCCACAGCGGTCATGGACTCCTCTGCACCCGGCTCTGAGCTCCGGCCTCACCCACCCGTGCACAGGCAGCTTCCGAGTCCCCAGCAGAAACTGGGCTGTGGAGGGTTGTTGATGGGGCTGGCGGAGACAAAACAGAGCTCTTACATGGAATGTCAGTTTGCTGCCTTTCCGTGAATCTATGAGCCGCAGATCCTGCTGCACTTGCATGGTTTGGATCCGTGTGGTAGGGGTGGGGCGACAGTTCTCTTTTCATTGGTACTAAGGCCGTTCTTAGTATAAGCCGCCTATTTCCCATCAGACGCTTTCAAAATAAATTCATGGAATAGTTAACACCTCCCCCTTATTCCAACCCGTATCTTTTTCTTAGAGAGTTAACCATGGCCCCAAGCTGCCTCGGTGTGCCCCAGCACCCCCTAGCGAACACCACCCCGCCAGTGCCTTCAGCTGTGTACTTCTCATGATGGGACACGATTCATCCTCCAGATTCCTGCAGCAGACTTTCCTCTAGGAAATGTACCCCCTTGCTGTGGCTTTGTGCACAGCATAAATGCTGCGGATCCGGCACGGTCGGGCACGACGGCTGGCTGTGTAAGCAGAGGCAGCGGCGGCCGCTTGGCACCATGTCCAGACGCCTCACACGAGCCTCAGCCCTACGAGTTAATTATGGGCCCTCACAGAGCATGTTGCGTCTGAGGTGACACTTCATAAATGTCACCTCATTTATCTTCCCAATGCCCCTCAGAGGCAGGGAATCCCATAAAATCCACCCAGGAAGCATTGGTGGTTCTTAAGTGGTCATCCCCCCAGGTGGTTCCTAGGCAGCAAGGAGGGAGGCCTGTTGAGTGGTTTCACATCCTCCCTTATTCTGGAACTTCAGCTGTTCAGGGCTGGGTCTGTGTTTACTACTGTCATGACTCATTCCACATTCAGTTCCCCGTGCAGAGCACGAGGGCAAATGACCTCAAAGCCACTGACCCCACCAGGAGGGAGCCCCCGCGGAGCTGGAGAGCACAGAGAAAGGATACCCAGCTGGTGACAGAAAAGGCTTCCTGGGAGAGGCTGGACTGGGACTAACTCAGGATGGGGAGGAGGCAGCCAGGGGAGGAAGTGGAGGAAGGCAGGCTGAGGAAAGAGACTGAGCCAGGGGAGGTTGGGGCGAGGCTGGGAGCTGCAGATGAGAGAGGTGAGGCCACATTAGGAATCGCAGGCGGAGTCACAATGGCCCCTCTTCACGCATTGTCTGGGGAGTCCCAGCTTGATCCTCAAGTTGATCGAGATCTAGTTTCAAGATTTAGGTAGCAAGGTTTCCACCTGTTCCCTCACTGACTCCGCTCCATCTCCAGCCCCTAAAACACACAGACACTCTTTTCCCCTAGCTCAGCTCCTTAAAAGGAAGGCCTGACATTTTGTCATTTTCCTCCGATTGCTTCTATTGTGGTAAATACATATAACATAAAATTTACCATCTTAAACATTTTTAAGCGTACAGCCCAGTGGTGTTCATAACACTGGACATATGTTCATAACACTGGGCAGCCATTGCCACCATCCATCTCCCTAGCTCTTTCCATCTTGTAAAACTGGATCTCTGTACCCATGCAACACCAACTCCCCATTCCCCCTGCCCCCAGTCCCGAACGGCCATCACTATAATGTCTGTCTCTGTGATTTTGATACTCCTCATACCTGTAATTGATTGATATATGCATGAGTAAATGAATTATTTCATTTAGACTGTCTTGATATGAATAGCCACATGGCAGATGACGGTGCAGATGTTTTAACACTTTTCAGGAGCACGGCAGGAAAGAAGACCCTTTAATCACGGGGGAACAGAAAAGAAGTCTCCACTGTTGTGGGGGATGGCCTGGCCTGCAAGGCTTCCCACCTTGACACTGGGCTTTCCTGAGCAGGGTGGGAATCGACAGCCATGCTCGGGCGTCCCAGCTTGGGGCACCTCATGAATCACTGATAATTGGTCTTCTTCAATAGAGTAGAATGCTTTTAATGGAAAAAAGTATCAAACAAAAAGAAAGGTGGGTTTGGAGGACGGTGTTCTAAGAAGGAGCAACGAGGGTGTCCAGGTTGTTGGAACTCCGAGTTGTGTATGCTTGTTTATGATATGGAGACCTGAGGCGATGTCCAGTAAAAAGCAGAGGAAACGTGTACATGGTGCAGAATAGGGAAGGCAAAAGGCCCCCTGCTTTGACAGCAATTTCCCTGCCTCCACCTCCCAAGGCAAAGGCTGGCGGCCTGAGCCAGCTTCCCCAACCCTTCTGAACAGACCTCCAGGCCCTGCACAGTGATTCATCCTGAACTTGCTGGCCAGGCACTCTCCCTTTCTCACTGGCATTTTTGTTTTGTAGTCAAGCACTTACTAAGCTAACTAATGAGACTCTCCCACCAGGATTTTCTGGATATTTCAGAAATTATTCAGATTATTTGGACCCGCCTAGAGTATATTCTCAGATATATGTCTTCTATTATAGATTTTCAGAGGGCACTGGACCCAGAATGAAACAGGTATCCCGAGGAGCTGGGGGTGGGGAGCGGGGCGACGGGACAGTCACTTTTTTAATGTCAGGGAAGCTGGAAATAAATGAGTATACAGATTATTTCTAAGATTCCTTTCAACCCCACTCACCAAAGCGGTAGGTTCTTTTCCAATTCTTCCAAATTACTGAGCACTCACATATGGATCCAGAGGGTCCCTAGCAACCCAAAGCAAGCCCAAGTTTTTCTTATCAGTGCCCCATATTTTGAATATGAATACTGCCCATCAAATGGTTTTATATCTAGTGCCCTGTCCTACTTCTGCCAGAAATAAAATCTAAAGAGTTGGCTTCTATTTGAAAATTTTTAAAGCGTCTACTAAGACTATCCAAAAACCAAGCAAAACAAAACATGGCCCTGGCAACTGGAGGCTTTTGATATCAAAAAGTCAGGCGTTTTATTCTTTAGGGGATTTCCAGCTATTTTCATTTTGACAAGGGACTCAAGGTTTGGGTTGATTAATGATGGTAAGGGGCCTTGTCTCGGGTCTAGTCAGCTGAGGCTGTGACCTAGTGGGGAATGCCAGCCCCCCTCCCCACCGTACTCTTCCAACCTGCTCCCACCTATAATCCCACCTTTGTAGCATCAGCCTGAAGTTTAAGGCTTTGATCCCATGGCTCTAGGATGTGGAGGCCCCCCAACAAGGGCGAAAGGACACAGCTCAAGAGATGGAGGTGCCAAAGAAAGACCCTTTCAACTCCGTAGTTTCTCCCAGGGTCAGCCCTGTTAGGGTCATAGAATAAAAAACGTTTGGGGCTAAAGGATCTTAGGGACAAGGTAACTAACCCCCATCTTACAATAAAGGGAAACTGAGGCCCAGGGGGAAGAGGCTCACTGCCCAAGGACACTCAGCTGGTGAGCTGCAGCGGGTCTGCAGCCGGATTTCCTGATGTCCAGACAGAAGGCTGCCCTTTGGAGACAATAGGCACGACTAGCAGCAATATTGAGGGGCCAAATCACTTTGAAATATGAAAACTGAAATGCCTGGAAAATTAGAGAAAAATTTCAAAATGGCTTTCTGACTCTGGGTAAACAGTAACCACATTTTTTTTGCCTGTTGGAGGCCTGGTTTTTAATCACTCCACAAGCAGTTTTCATTTCTGTAGTAAAATTGCTTGTGGTTCTATTTAATTTGTTTCTGCAGGAGCCAGCTTTGGTGAAGATCTCCGAGGAGCTGGCGGGCATTTTAGCACAGCACGCACAGCCAGTCAATGAGAAACGGTTCCCGACGTGGAGGAAATTCCTCCAAACATTTCTCAGTCAAGGTAAATAAGACTGTAAAGCTTCTACTGAGGATTGGTCTACACAACCTTGAATTCCAGTTTTGGGTCAACCTCACACCGATTTAAATACCTTGCCTCTCTTGTGTTGGTTTAGTAAGTGCTCCTACGAGCAGACTTTTTTCCCTCTTTCCAGCTTTGTCTCAATATTTAACTTGCACTCAGCCTCTTATGGAAATAGGAGCTGAGCACACCAAGCGTGGCAGGCATAGCTCAAGATTCGACCCTGCATTTGCACCTCAGACTTGTCCTGACAGGTAGGCTTTGGAATCGGATGACCTGGTTATGGAACTCATCCCTGACCTTGAACAAGGTTCTGAAACTCTCAGAGGCCCAGTGTCCTCCCTTAGCTACTTCACAGGGTTGCTGGGATGATTCGACGCAGTACAGATGTGAAAATTTCTACCACGCAACCTCTACATGGGTATTTAATATGTGTTAGTTTCCCCTTCCCTTTTTTTGAGACAGCAGAAATGGTCTCACCTCCCGTTCTGATGGCAGAATTTCTTAGTAAAGATCTTCCGCTGTCCTTTCATCCCCCTGACCCACCCTTATCCTCTAAGGACACAAGGAGATCTATGGACGAGGAGCTGAATGGAGCGAGTGATACTTGTCCCCAGTTGCAGAGGTCCCTCCCTGTGGGGACCATATACCCATGCAAGGCCCCTCACTCCTAGGAGGTTACAGCATAAGGCAGATATTCCTACCTGCTTACCCACAGGAAGGACATGAGGAGACTGGTATAACTGGCCACAGAAGATATCTTTACACTCTATTCACCACTGTCAGGTGATAATAAAAGTGCTTATATTAACATTAATATATGATAATATCATAACATGACGTCAGATAAGAGCAGCAGCAACCACACAACACTGATCCCAGCACAGTGGAGATGACATCATGAGCACCAGGAAGTGTTTATCACGTGCCAGACACTATGCTAGGCATATGCACATTAATTTATTTGATCCCCCCAACAATCCTATCAGGCGGGTACCATTATCACCCTGGTTTTACAGAAGGGGAAACAGAGGTACAAAAGACTAAGTAACTCGCCCCAAATCACCCCGTGAATACATAGCAGAGCCAATAAGAGCCTACCTCTATGTTGTTCCAGGAGTCCTGGTGGGATCCAGCGGGTATATTTATCAAGGAACACATCCTAACTCAGTGTATGAGAGAGCACCAGAAAGGACAGATGCGTGGCTTGTTGGAATGCACGGGTGGGCATGTGGAGTGGGAGGGAGTAGCGAACACCCTGTGAATGAATTAGTCAAGCTAGTGGTTGGATGGTCAGCTTATAAGCATGATGCAAAAAGGGGTTTCTTTGCTCGTGCGGGGAGAAGGGGAGATGATGCATGATCTCCAAAGTGCTCTCAAATCTAAAGTTCTGTGATTTTCCAAATTTTCATGCGCACCCACTTACAGAAAAGTAAAACTAAGAGTCAGCCCCAGATGCATAAATGGGAGAAAATAAGGTACCTACAACAAAAGTGGTCAATAAGGGATTCCTTTTGTTAGGACAGGGTGACCCTGAAGATTTCTAGGTGCATCTAGGACAGGACTCAGGAGTTTCCAAATCTTCTAAGGTCAGCCTGCAAACTGTCCTCTAATCTCGTTATTGTCGTGGGAGCTTTGTAGCTGAGAAAGGGTTTTCCCAGCCACTGTCTCACCTTAGCTATATAACCTCAGGTTTAGGCTGTGCTTCGACCTCGTTCATCTCTACCCTTGCTTCCTTTCTTTCAGCCATGTTGTAAACACGGTAACTATGGGGAGCAGAACAAGCTTTATTAAGCCAATTTTACAGACAGAGAGACGGGCTCAAAGCTAGGAAGTCACTAGGGCAAAACCACACAAGTATGTGGTGAATGGGAACACAGTTAGACCCTACAATTTTAACATGTCTCAAAAACCCAGTTCCAGGAAGTCATGTGTTTCCAAACCTCTGCCTGGCTCTAAGCCCAGTGCATTCAGCAGGCCCTGCATAAATGCTCACTGACCAAGCCAGGCCGTCCCTCCTGGTTTCCCAACTCTCGTGCCACATCTCTCACCACCTTGCACTCTTGCCTGTTTTGTTTCCCTTCTGCTCTCTCAATCGTGCTTATGGCCACAAAACGTGCTACAGATGCAATTTCTGCCTTGTCACAGGACTATCATCAAAAGCAATATACTTTTTAAAAAGAGGAATTAATTGCTTTGAAAGGAAAAAAAGTTAACAGTGAAAAAGCCATGGTCATAATGCTGAGAAGACAGTACAAATAAGCTACTTTGAAGTAAAAAAACAAAAACAAAACAAAACAAAACAAACCCCAAAAAACCTCAAGTAATCTTGTAAGTATAGAGGATAATGCGCTTCCACTGAGGCACAATCCTTCAAAATCCAGGTGACAGATAAAGCCACAAAGTTAACTCACTCGGAGAGGTGCAATCGGTATTTGTGTTTGTTTTTGTGGATTTTGTTGCATTCACCTTGCTAGTTCCCCAACAACTTGTGTCTCGGTGCAGCACACACTACTAGGCCCCATTTAAAGAAAAGCGCATCTCCTACTAACTAAATAGATAAATCAGTTTTCCTTCTGATACTCAGCTTTCCTTAGGGCCGGCTCCAAACAAACTTATAGACACTTAAGGAAAGTGCCTTTTATATACAGTAACAGATGGCTGCCTTTGAGAATTGCTAAAAATCTCAGAATCTAACCATATAGGCTGTTCTAAGCCTGTGGGCAGAGGTCACGTCCTAGCAAATTTGTGAAATATGCACCAAGTTTATCTTAATACTCTCGGGCTCCAGAGGCCACCCTGTCTAGGGAACACTTTGTTGTTTTTACTTTTAAGTTATGCTATTTTATTCTTTATAAATAATACTGAAATACTTTTTCTATAAAAGGTATATATACAGGAAGATTTATGTTAGGCCTAACAACAAAGTATCCGGGCCGTGTAAATTTTGCAGACGTCACTAAGCTAACTCACAAAATTAGCCAGGGCTCCTGGCGTTGCTGTGGCTGAGCATCAGGTTGGCCTCCGAGATTTCCGTTATTCAGAGCAAAAGGTAAAGTGTGACAAATTATAAAGTTCTCATTATCAGTAGGGACCCTTCTTCAAGAATGGCAGCATCTCCTGCGCACTATATTTTAAAAAATGTTTGACAAGTGGCATTGTGTAGGAATCCTTTGACATAATAGTGTTCTCTTGTTCCTGATAAAAGTCCTAACCTGTCAAAACTTCAAAAAGCGGTGAGGTTGAACAGAAAGAGCACTTGTCCTCAAGGTATAAACGCGGACGATGGGTAGTTCATCCCCCCTGAGGGATTTGCCTATAGTCCTTAGGTCCATTGTCTCTGTTATGAATACGCACAGCCTTGATGACCTTATGGCATCTTTATGGTGAATGAAAACTGACATTCATTGAGTCCTAGTATATGCCAGGTACTGGGATAAATACTAAGGATACAGTATCTCTAAGATCACAACAATAGGTGAGGTAGGTTCTATCATGACCATTTTATAGATGACGAAAGAGGAAGTTCAGAGAATTGAAACTACTTGCCCAAAGTCTCACAAGACATGGCGGCTGCAGGATCTGAGCCCACGTCCTTCTGCCAAAGCCTGGGCTCTTTCCTCCTGTGCTAAGTGGACATAATCATGGAAGCACGCCTTTTCACCTACTCCATGCTTTTCCCACCAGGAGGCACGATGGAAGCGTACCCACCTGCAGAAAGTGTCACCAACCTGACGGTGGATATGCTGATCGAGCCCAGTGGAGAAATGAGAGTGCTGTCCACGGGGGACCAGCTCCATGCAGAAGGCCCCTTCATTTCTACTGGTACCACCATGCCTCAGACCTCAGTGGATCCCCAAGTTCTCAGTTCTTTGTGCCTCAAAATCGGAAACGCTTGTAAAAAGAGAAATGTGGTTGGTTACTTTTCTATAGACCTGGTGACATTTATTGATCCAACCACCATGGAACAGCAGGTAAGTTGATGCCGTGTGAAATACTAAAATAGGTGAAGACTCCATACTGTCTGCTCCTATACAACAGGGAGTATCAGGGAGTTGCTCAGAGGCAGTGCTCCTCGGAGGAGTGGACTCTGTAAATTCAGCATTTATAGGGTCTGTGCCCAGGATCTTCTCGTTCAGGTACTGCTGGAGTTTCAGTGACTGCAACTCATCCCACACAGCTCTATTGATGGGCCTCAAATCTGCCCATTAGTGTTCTGCCCGTGTCTTATCATGAGACTATTTTATGCCATCCAGGGATTGAACTCGTCTAAAACTTGTGCTTAAATAGAATGTAGGTCACTAGAAAGGCGTTAAGCGAGTCCTTGTTTCCGTTCCTTTTCTTATCAGTAGTTCACAGCAACTTAGGTTGTCCGTTTTCTCTTCTAAAAAATGTATTGGGACGGACATATTTCATCAATATAAAAAGGCCATAATAATCATGTAATAAACATCACGTGCCCCCACTCAGTTTAAGAAATAAAGCGGGGCGCCTGGGTGGCACAGCGGTTAAGCGTCTGCCTTCGGCTCAGGGCGTGATCCCGGCGTTATGGGATCGAGCCCCACATCAGGCTCTTCTGCTATGAGCCTGCTTCTTCCTCTCCCACCCCCCCTGCTTGTGTTCCCTCTCTCGCTGGCTGTCTCTATCTCTGTCAAATAAATAAATAAAGTCTTTAAAAAAAAAAAAAAGAAAGAAAGCGGTGCCAATATCACCTACAGTCCTGCACGCTCCTTGCCAATCCTCGTAATGGGGCCTTTCCTCCTCCCCGAGGCAGCCACCGGCTTATGACTGGGGCTCTGATTCCTTTCCATATCTTTACGCTTTGATTACGCATGGAGGATTCCATAAATGATAGTTTCATTTTGCATGTTTTAAAACTTTTTATAGATCATAACATACTACATATTATTGTTATTATGTAACATGCTTTTATTTATTCAATATGTCATCTGTAAGATTTTTCATATGCACATGTGTGGCTCTGACATATAATGGTTTAGGTAACTTTAGCCTTTTTTGCTTTGCTTCTCACCGCCCCCACCAAAATTATAATGTTTAGATTCAGTACGACTTCACAGGACTCAGTTTTAAAAACATTTAGTTCTACCTCTGTAAGTGCTGGGTGACCAGACCTCCACCGACAGTGTGAAATGGCCTCTGCCCTCGCTCTCCCGATATCCTCTGGCCATCCAACATTGTAAATGTAGTTTAGTTATCTTATATTCATTATTCTCAGTTTTATGATTCTCCATTTCAGTCAGATGATGGTTTCAAAGTGAGAGTTTATGTTTTGGGCAGCTTTCAGCTTGCTCAATAATCATTTTCCATTTGCCTTCCTGGACCCTCGATCGGTTCTGCATTCCTTTCTCAGGCCCACACACTGAGAGTGAAAGAACAAACTGAAGGGGATCCAGAAATCTACCTGGGGTAGAGGGAGGATAGAAACAATGCCCTCTGGTGAAAGAGCTGGGTGGCAGGGAAGCAGGGGAGGCTTCCCTCCCCAAACATTTGTCATGAGGAAAGAGGATTCAATCTGTGATCACTGGGGTGGTAGGAGGATGGAACTATGGGGACTGTTGACTTGTGGTTTCTACTTATTCAAGTTTGGTATGGGGAAAATTGCATGGCAGGGAGAGGGATCTTAAAACACAGAGCTGCTCCCATCTCTGGTCTTACTACCCTGCTGGGCTTCAGGGATTAAGGTCCCACCCTTACCTTGGCTGGTCCCATGTGCCCTAACAGACTTTTCTCACCTAACTCGCCTCTTTTTCTCTCTTCCAACCACACTGGCCTCTCTCAGTCCCCCTTACTCATCATACTACTTCCTGCCACAGGGCCTTTACATGTGCTGTCCCTCTGCCTAAAATGCTCTTGCCTCTTCTTTTTCACCTAGTTAACCCCCTTCCCATCCATCATACTTCAGCTTGAGCCACACTTTCTTAGGGAAGCTTTCCCTGACCTCTCTGACAAAGTCTAGTTTCCCTGTTCTTTGTCACCGGGTACCTCTCCCTCCCACCACTTTATCTTAGTTACAATTTTAAACTTATTTATATGATTATGTGATTACAGCTGCCTCCCTCTGTAGATTGTAAGCTCTCCAAGGAGATGTACGATGTCTCTTTTTGCTCCCCACTCAATTCTCAGCACTATTTCTGCCCTGGCCCAAAGTAGGTGTTCAGTAAGCATGTGTGGAAGGAAGGAAGGAAGGAAGGAAGGAAGGAAGGAAGGAAGGAAGGAAGGAAGGAAGGAAGGAAGGATAGAGGTATTCTAGCAGATACTAGATGTGTGCCAAGCTTTTAGAGAATGAATTCAGGCATCAGTTGATGGATGAGATAAATAGTAAACCATGATTCTGTGATTTTATCATATTATGACCTCTCCTTGTCCCTTCCTGTTAATACTTGAATATATGGTCATCTGTGTTACAATTTTCAATAGAACAACATTAGAGGAAGTGCACAGTGAGCACACTAAAAGGGTTTTTACATTGGCAAGGGAAGTAGATTAGCTCTATCTGTGTGTAGATGGGTATATATAATAAAATACAGTAATATACAAAAATACATATAAAATGATATAATTATATATATAATAAAAGTATAAATTAAAAAGTATAAATAATAGAAATATATTAAATTTTTATTTATAATAAGTGTAATGTATATATATAATGAAAATTTTTTTTTCAAAATCACTGGCATACTCTAGCCATTTTGCAAGTAACATCACTTCAGAAGGCACCTTAATTTCTTTCCTAGTTGGCATGCTTTGTGGTATCAATGAAGAGACTGGCATATTATCGTCTCATTTTTGCCAGTCTAATAGGGGGGAAAATGTTATCTTGTTTTCCTCAGTATTTCTTTGATTTTTAGTGATGATGCACATCTCATTTGTTGCCTCTTTATATATTTTGTCTTAATTCCCTTATCGTATCTTTTACTCCACTTAAATTGGACTATAATACAAATGTTGGTTTGTGGAAGCTCTTGGTACATAAGCAACTCTAACCCTTTGGTCGTTATACGAGTGACAAATACGCTCTTCCAGAGTGCCACTTGTGACTTTTCCTCCTTTTTTCCAGCCATGTTTCTCCACCATAAAATCGTTACTTTTCCTTTGTCATTGATTAGTAATATTTTGTAGAAAGATGTTCCAAGAGTACATCAATATTTTATTCCTCATCAAATTTCCACCCACGAAACTTAGCAACCATTGCCAGCTTTGTCCTGAGTCTGCCATCACTGTCATCGTGGTAACTTTCTATTTCTATCATGCTTTCTACATTTATTAATTGGCAATCTATTGCAAGCAAGAGTTTTTCTTTCGCCATCTTTCATTTATGTATGTGTGCATACATGTGTTTATACTAGTTTGAATGTGTGAGTTTCTATTTTCTTCAGTTGTATTTTGATGTTTTCATCACTTTGATGCCCAAATTGTCCCAGATTTGACTACTGGGAGAACTTCAGGGTGATTCTTGTGTCCTTTTGACATGTCCCCATCATTCTTTGAGCACTGTCTTACTTTCTATCACAAAGAGATATTCCAGGTTCATCTTACATTTTCCCTGCTGCGGACCTAGGATCAACCCAAGAGCCCTGGGTCCTTTTAGTGGAAGATGGTATTAAGATCTGGGCTTAGTACTGTCATTGCTACTGGACTGTCACTGCTTCTGGTTGCTCTCAGTGGACAGAGCTCAGAAGTACATGTATTGTATATGTACCATACACACAGAGATACACACACACACAAATGAATGCATCTATAACTATTCCTATATCTATCAGTGTATAAATTTTAAAACCATGCATTTCTGCCAATATCTGTAATGCCAATCTAACACTTCAGGACTCTTTCTAGACCTCCCCTTCACCACACTTATAAGTACTTTCTCCAACAGTGAGAAACCTGAGTCTCTTTACCCTCAATATATTTGCTTCTTCGCTCAATTTACTTGTTTGTTCAATGTACCAACCTCCCAACCAATCCTGCTGTCATCACCTGCCACATCTGTGGCCCATCCATGCACCTCCTGTACTTGGACACAGAACCCTGTCATTTGTGTTTTATTTGTAAAGCTCTTTTCCATTACTGAAGTTTCAAATCATCGAATCTAGTTCTTTTACTTAATTATGATATTACTTTAACTTATCACTTTCTCTTATCCTCAGTTTTCTCAGCTATGAAGTGAGTAGGTTAGCTTATTTGACTTCTTAGAAAACTTCCCATTCAAAAATTATGTATTTTAATAATATCTTCATGGTATTTACTTTTGTATTCAAAATTAATATTAAGAAGAAGAATCTGCTTTTTAAAAATACCACAAGGAACTGACCACAAAGGTTTATGTATGCATATGGTTTTTTTAAAAAGATTTTATTTATTTATTTGACAGAGAGAGACAGCCAGCGAGAGAGGGAACACAAGCAGGGGGAGAGGGAGAGGAAGAAGCAAGCTTTCAGCGGAGGAGCCTGATGTGGGGCTCGATCCCAGGACTCCGGGATCACATCCTGAGCTGAAGGCAGACGCTTAACGACTAAGTCACCCAGGCTCCCCGATGTATGCATATGTTAATCAGAACATTATTAAGGACAGCGAAAATTTTCAAATAGCCTGAATTCCAATAATAGAGAACATGTTAAGCAAATTATGATAGAGCAATAGAATTGAATGCTATGAAAACAGCAAAACTCCAGTTTTTGAAGAATATTTAACAGGAAGCTGTTTATGCACCTGGCTGAGCATCCAACTCTTGGTTTTGGCTCAGGTTGTGATCTCAAGAGTGAGATGGGCCCCTGTCAAGCTCCGCACTCAGTGAGGAATCACTTGAGATTCTCCCTCCCTTTCCCTCTACCCCTCCTGCTCATGCTCTCTCTCTCTCTCAAATAAATAAACAAATCTTTAAAAAAAAAAAGTTGGAAGAGTAAAACATAGATTACAAAACAATATATGCAACATGGTAACCATTTTATAAAAAGAGAAAAAAAACATATGCAGAGCAAAAAGAACCTAAAGAAATACACTTAGAAGTTACAAGTCATTATTTCTGGCTTGGAGGATTGAGGGTGTGGTAAGCAGAGTAGTGACCCCCAAAGATGTCTATGTCCTAAGCCCTGAAGCCTGTGACTGTTAACCATATATGGTAACATGCCTACGTGATTAATTTAAGGATCTTGAGAGGGGAAGATCAGCCTGGATTATGCAGGTGGCCCATGTAATCACAAGGGTTCTGCTAGCTTTGAAAACAGAGGAAGTGACAGTGAGCCAGGGAACGCAAGGAGCCTCTGGAAGATGGACAAGGCAAGAAAACAGCGGCTCCCCTAGGACCTCCAGGAGGAATAAAGCCCTCCTGACACCTTGAGTTTAGCCCAGTGAGACTTGACTTGCAGCCCTTTAAGCAGCTACGTTTACGGCAACTTATTAGAGCAGCAATAGAAAACCAATACAGAGTGATTTCTGTTTTGTTCTTTGGGCTTTCTGCATTTTCATTTTCAAAAGTAAGCGTGGTTATATTTGTAATCAGAAAAAAATATATGAATAATGATAATCACAAATTTGTATAGACCGTAATAGCTTACAAAACACTTTCACGGATATGACCTTACATACACACATGTCCTGAGATAGATGTGGGAGGCAGGACATTGAGATGACTGCATCCATCTCACATTCTTGCTCTCTGGTCCCAGCTGAGCCCCCATAACTTATTATGGTAAAAGCAAAAGGGGCTGGGAGCCAAAAAAAAGAGAGAGAGAGAGAGAGAGAGAGAGAGAAAGTGACCGTGGTGCACCAACGACAGGCCCATAATTGTGAATCAACTCCAGATAAGAGTGGAAAATCCTGTTCGGCCTTAAGGAGATGAGAGTGAGGTTCTAAGGTAGTAGAATGCAGGAAAAGTTGTGGAAACACAGCATTTCAATAGTGGGCACTTCGGCCAGAACACAGGGTCATTGGGAATAAAAGGGAAAAGGCCAGTAAGTAAGTCACAGGGATGTAAAGTACAGAATAGGGAATACAGTCAATAACATTATAATAACTCTGTATACTGACAGATGGTAACTAGGCGTATCATGGTGAGCACTCAGTAATGTATATAAAAGTCAAATCACTGGGGCACCTGGGTGGCTCAGTCGTTAAGCGTCTGCCTTTGGCTCAGGGCGTGATCCCAGCGTTCTGGGATCGAGCCCCACATCAGGCTCCTCCGGTGGGAGTCTGCTTTTCCTCTCCCACTCCCCTTGCTTGTGTTCCCTCTCTCGCTGGCAGTCTCTCTCTGTCAAATAAATAAATAAAATCTTTAAAAAAAAAAGTCAAATCACTATCTTGTACACCTGAAACTAATATAATATCGTATGCCAACTACACTTCAATTTCCTAAAAAAAGGAAAAAGGCTAGTCCCTGAGCAATGGAGGTGGTAGGAGCAAAGTACAAAACCACTCCTGCCAGTGGATTTATGTCCAAGATTCCATGGCCCTAGGAATGGGGAAATCCCAGGCTTTCCGAGACTCTGTGCAGAAAACACAGGATCTACAAGGTAGCTGCATTGGAGATCTGGCCTTCCCACATGAGGATGAGAAGAGGGGCTCCGTACCATGTTACCATGGAGGGATCCCACCCTTAAACAAGGAGCAGCAACTATGACCCTAATGGGTCCTGAAGCCAGGGCCTTTGATGGGCAGTATCCACTGGGTTCCAGAAAGGGCACGAAACACCTACCAAAGGCTTCAGATTGGAGACAGACCGGCAGGTTCATTAAGCAAATACTTTCCAAGGGCTTACTCTGGCCTTATGCTAGCCGCAGAGGGAACAGAGATACAAACAAGACCTGTTCCCTGTCATGAAGAAGCTCATTTCACATCCATCACCCAATTTCATCAGATACACATACACACAATTGTTTTTTACTTTTACTGGTTCCTAGGCATAAATATTGCCTTCGTGAGATTTGTAAATCCTCTAGGAAATACACTGGACCTTGCATTTTTTACCTCTTTCTGGTATCTAACAGAATGACAGTCACGTGATAGCCATTTGACTTCTAGAATATCCAGATCTGTTGAGATTGCTTATTCACTTCCGGGAACTTCTAAAATAAAGAGCTAGTGTTTATTGAGCATCTATGAGGTACAAGCCATTTTAGCGGGTGCTACAGAGGCTGCAAAGATGCAGAAGAAGTGGAGGCCTGCCCTTAGGGAGTTCGCAGTCTAGCGGGGGAGACAGACTTGAAGGATGAATGACAAGTAAAAACATAAGTGACAACAACATAGAACAATAAAAGAGACATCAAAAAGGTAATGTCAGTTTAACTGCCTTCTGTTTGGAGCAATCAAGAAAGGTTTGTATAGACTAGGTGGGATTTGAGCTGAAAGATAATTAGGATTTGAAGGAAGATAAGAAAAAGTGCATTCCAAGTGGGAAAGATACTGTGAAGGTTGGGGGTAGAAAAGCACAAACACATATGGGGTAAAAGTAAGGATCTGAATTTTACAAACATTGTTATCTGACTTGCCTCCTATAAATATGCATTTATATATCACTCTCCAGTTCCTTTTCTTTATAAAGTCGCTAAACAGATAGATTGGCAAAGATGATTTCTATTGAAATTTCCAGATTAAAAACTTTTTGGCTTTTAAATAATTGTGACCTTTTGAAGTAACCATCTCTGTTGTGATCACTGATAGTTATTACTTTTTTTAAAAAGGGAAAGGAAGGGGCACCTGGGTGGCTCAGTGGGTTAAGAGTCCAACTCTTAATTTTGGCTGGGGTCACAGTCTCAGAGTCGTGGGATCCAGCCCTGTGCTGGACTCTGTGCTCAGGATGGAGTCTGCTTGGGACTCTCTCTCTCTCCCTCTTCCTCTGCCCCTTCCACCCTCCTAAAATAAATAAATAAATCTTTAAAAAAGAAAAAAAAAAGGGAAATCCAATGTTTAAGAATAGACTTTAGATGAAAAATGGCCCAGGCAACTAGTCATGGCCCTTCCCAGAAGCCACAGAAGGAAGTGGGACTTGTTGCCAGTGCAAATTGTGAGGAAAGACAAAAACCGAGACCCTGATGTCTATCAGAGAATATCCCACACATTCTGAAAACTGCCCCTAAGAGTGTCTAATAACAGCCCAGAAGAGAGAAAAAGAGATAGCTGAAAATATTTTCATGGTGACCGGTAATGGGTTTTGGCCCCAATCTGTCCCTTAGACAGTTGTGATACTTCAGACAACTCACTGGATCTCTTGGGGCCTCGTTTTTTCCCTGACAAATGGTGAATTCCTGCCCTCCTTCCCACAGGATGCTCTGAGAGGCTGAGCCGATATAAGGTGCTGTTCCTATTAAATCAAACAGCATAATCACATGTAAAACTGTCACCCGAGCCCTCAGCAGGTTCTCAACTTGTGAGTGGAATCTGAATGGAATTAGCATTATTTTTAAAAGTCAGTGAGCATTATCATCATCTCAAAGTGATATATAAGCATCAAAAATGAATATATTTATTTCAGAGAGTAGAAAAACCAAAGTCTACAGAAATATCATAATTCCTTCTTATTCATCGCTGCAGACCCAGCACCTAACACTACGTCTAAGCATATAATAGCTCCCCAATAAATATTTATTAAATGAATGAATGAATACTTCTCTCTGAGTCCCCCTCTAGTACTCTCATTTGCAAAATTTCCCTATCTCTGCTTTCAAGATATACAAGGTATTCACCAAGGCACCTCAATGAGATTTACTTTTTCTCTTTAGGGAAGGAATGTTATTTATATATAAGAAGGTTAGCAGTTTATATCTAAATTAAAATTTAATAGGCCTTTGGTATAAACAGCAGTGCCTATTATTCAGTGTTTTTTAATGCTATAATAGGCACATTGTTAATCACAAGTTAATACCTAGTGAAGGGAAAATAGATCCCAAAGGGTTTTGAAGCATTAAAGTAAAAGACCTGTCCCTTTAAAAGGTCTGCATCTTCGTGTCAATGAAAGAGACCTGTAATATACAAGTAATAATAATGGTGATGGCGATGACGATGGCTTCTACAATAAGCACAAAGGCAATGATGACAGTAAACTTTACAGTAAAAATTACAATTCCATTTCTTAACACTGACAGTGCAGGTAAACAAGTGACCAATTTTGCTATATATAATATTACCATATGTGACTGTCCTTAAATGTTGGGTTAACCCCCTTTATATTATAAACCTGAACCTTTAGAAGGATTGAACCCCAGCCTAAACATCGGCTCTTGGGTAGAACGTTGGTTGGTATACATATAATTGACCCAGTTCCTCTGTTTATATTCAGCCGTCCCACCCAGGACTTCAGACATCCACTCCCACCATGGAGATCCTTGCTTCCTTGCCCAGACACTTCTCTCCAGACTTTGAGGTCTTTAGCTAACTTTAAGCACCCAGAACACTGCCAGGGCAGGCCAATCTGGGCACTCACACTGCATCCTGCACTTCTCAGGAGGTACCACATCTCTGCGGGACTCAGGGGGGCAGCAGGCAGGGGCAAAGGAAAAGGCTTCCTGCTAATGCTAAGAAAGGCCAGAACATTCTCCACATACCTGTGTTTAACAGCTTGTCTGCCAGCATCACAAAACTAAAGCCGAGTGGCCCTTTCCTAGCTTCCAGCTTGCCACCTGTTGTCAGGACCCCTCATGTGGTAAATTTTCCCTTTAGAATTTGTCCTTCACAGTCATTTTAACTTAATTTTACCCGTACCATAATGTTGGGTTGACGAAGTACAAGGTAATTTGCTCTAAGCCTTAACCTAGTTCTTAAAACTAAATCCTGAATCTTCCCCCTCCCACCATGTGGCACCAATTGCTTTTCCTATTGATCACATCCAAAGTACCCTCCAAGACAAGCAGGCCAACCTGCATGGTCATGTTCAATCAATGTGTTCTCATCCTGCCTCCCACATGCCCCCTTCATTCCTATAGCTTGCCTTGCCTTTCTTTTCTGTCTGTATACAACTTTCCTTCTTTCAAAATGTTTCAAAATCCAACTCCTCTTAGAAACCCACCTTAACTAATCCCCCTTCACTGTCACTTCATTCTCTAGCCTTTCAGAGCACAGGTTTAGTACTGATGGCCAGAGTAATTATTAATGATAATATTAATGGTTTATTGAACTTTTGTCACGTGCCAGACACAGTTATATTTTTTACATGTAGTAGTCCTAACCCTCACACCCTGAGAAGTGGGTATGATTATCATCCCAAATTAACAGATGAGGAAACTGAGGCTAGGGTGACATGTTCAAGGTCACACGGCTACGAAGTGGCAAATCTGGGATGCAAACCGTGACTTAGCGGGCTGACGAGCCTGTGCTCTTTCTCTCACAGCAGATGCTCACAGTGGTACTGCACTGAATTGATGGTGACTTTCTTTGTAAGTCTCTCCCCCTCCTCAACCACCATCACCAAAGAAAATGTATTTTTCCCTTGTATATCCTCAATATGCTTGTTGAATTGAGCTGAACAGCTTAAAGCCAGAAAACACATCTCCTATTTTTTTAAATATATTCCATCCTTGTGCTCTGCACATAAGGTAATCATTAAATGTTAATGACTAAGCGAAATGGAATAAAATCAGTGTTGTGGTAGCCATTTTTAAGCTTTAAGAGTTTAAATGAGCAAGCCCATACACAGCACCACAGCTGGGAGCGCCATATTGCCATTAAGCCAGAAGGTGGATTTGCGGGACGGGAACATTTGAAAACAGACACCGCAAGAATGGTTAAGTCAGTTTTCCAAACCACTTTCTACAAGTAGCTACTGCTTTTCCTCCCATAATAATTTCACAATAATTAGCCTGCTAGGTGAGAAATCCCAGGCAAAAACCTGGGTGTCAGAAGAGTTTAGAATGACCACCAAGTATTGGGCCCACGTTGGACGTAATATGGATAACAGGTAGAGTCATTCCAATCCAGCCAGTCAAAATGTAAGAGAACTGCCATCTAGATTTCTATTTCAGCTTCATCTTTTAGGGTAAATGCCTTTGTTCTTATCATGAGATTCATGAAATGCAATCTCACATTCCAACACATACGGATATCAAAATGTGTATTTGGTGAGCAATAGTGTCTCATGCTACCAATTTCTGCTTCCCTTTGCTTTCTTTGCTCATAGCACAAAATTTCCTACTTTTTGCCAAAACCTTACTATGTAGCTTTTTAACTTAATTAAATATATAGGCAATTACTGACACCATCTGTCTTCATAGAAAAAGAACAAGAAGTGACACAAAAGACTAGGATTCTAAAGGGAATATTTAGCAAACAAAATCTTCTAGCTTCACTATAGTGATACTTATCTTTAGAAGCCCTTATGTTATTTTAAATCATTTATGCTTCCTAGAAATAATGAATTAGAGCTATACTTAAAATGGGGTGGCTTTAGTATGATTTTTTAAAAAGAAAATATCAAGTAATCCATTGCTTTTTCAGTAAAACAAAAACTTAAGCACGCCATTGAACATCTGTTACCAGTACAGTCTAACACAGCACTTAAAATCCTTTAAAATCCCTGAAAACCTTTATAAAGTTACATGAATCTTTTGCATAAATAGAACTGTTTTAACAATATGTATATTCCTTTAAACATATATTTTGCTTTCTTAAACATAAGATTCATTGTGTTGCCTATCGTTCCAAGCCCTTATATAAATAAATAAATGGAATGGCTTCACTTCTTGGTTGGAGGGGCCTTCCCCTATCATGCCACATCCCTAGCCCAGGCTAGAGTACCTACTTATTTATGTCTGCCTTTTTAACCTTTTTCCATGTCTCTCCACAAATGTCTTATTATGTAAATTATGTCAAACCAACCCACTGAAACTTGATCAAGCTAAGTTAGGAACCAATACAAAAGACAAGACTAAATAAAATAACAAAATTCAGCCCCCATAGGGAGAGCACAGACAGGAAATACAACGGAATTTCAGAGAAGAGGCACATATGGCTCCAAGAAGAACATGGAAATGACAGTTACCACCAAGGACAACCTACAGCAGTTCTCCCACAGCAATTCCCTGAACCGGAAGAGCAGGTTTTCGAACCCCATGGGGCAGCAACTGAGTGCTCTACATAAATAGAAGGGGTGCAGCACGAGAGGACATCAGTAAAGAGGTTCAGTATAAAGAGGCACTTCTCAGAGAAATACCTATAAAACTTCTACTCATATTAAAGACTTATGGTATACCAGAGAGTACACCACCTCAGATTGGGGGGTCAATGCATATATTTTGTATTTCTCTTATTCACTTGTTGACAAGGGAAATATGAAGAAATGAATTCTACAATTATCTTCTAAAAATAGCTTGAAGATTGTATAACATGCTTATCAAATATAAGTAGAGCCAAAACTAAAAATTTACTCTTATCTGCCACGAACCGTCCAGTGCATTCCCCTGAGGATAAGCTATATATTAAGAAATGGTGCCTTGAATTTTAGAAGAAGAGATGAGGAGAAGGAGGGAGGAAAGGAGGAGGAAGGAGGGAAAGTCTCCCTTTCATTTGCTAGAAACTGAACCTAGGGACAAATGGTGTCAGAGGGGGTCAGTTAAAAGCAGCCTCTGGGGGGAAGCTCAGCGGAACAGAGGCCTAACACAGCAGCAGAGCCCTGACAGGTAAGCCCGGACTGAGGAACACTTATCCAGGTGGGACTACAGGGTGGTTTTCAGTCAGCAGCTACCCCACTGGAATTTTTCCCAAGGCCCAAAACTCCGCCCATACATTTCTGGAAAGTGCCACAGGGCTTTCATCGATCACAGGTAGGAACCTTGGCTTTCTGCCTGCGCCGAAGGACAATATTTCTCTGTCTTTATACAGCTCCCTTATTATAGGCTCTCAAAGTGCTTTACAGACAAATAATGGGGACAGTGAGGCAAAAGGTATTAAGTGGCTTGCCCCAAGTCCCACAGTAAATCACAGGCCTTCCTCTGAATTCAGAACCACCTAGTAAGTGCTGGGGCTTCTAGGTGTGACTGCTGGCATCATGGTGTTCTCTCACATGCTACCAAGCATTTGTTTCCCTCCCGGGGGGAGAGAAATGTCCAAGGTCAAGTGCAGGAGAGAGAATCTGGATTTCGGAGTACAGCAAACCTAGGTCGTAATCCTAGCCCCGCTACTTAGCTGTGGAACGTGGCACGTTTCTGGGTTCTTTGAGCCTTCTTCACTTCCACTTCTATAAAATGGGGAGGTTAGTACCTACCTCACAACGTGGTTGCAAGGGTGACATAAGAAGATACCAAAGTGCATTGTGCATGGTGGACCCGTAACATACATTAATTTCCCTTCCTTTTTACCTCCCCAGCCTGCCTCCTAAAGTCTGTCCTTCACGTGGTCAAACAGGCAGCTTTCTAAACACTGCAGCCATCAAAGAAAGATGGCATTTGGCTTGATGGCGTCCTGAACCTTTCAAACGCGTATCTATGGACAGCCAAGGCAAAGTCGTGGAATTCAGACCCGGCTCACAGCAGAGCCAAATCCAAAAGATTCCATGAGGACAAACATGTTACCTGGCACTCAGCCCTCTCCTGTCACCAAATTAGTCAGGATGTACTGGATTACTAGATTAGCTTGAGGAAGTGTCCCTGGGGAGCCCCAAGCCGCAGAAGGCAAACTGAGGTGCTGGGAGGGCCCTGGAATGAGCAACAGAAGGGAAGAAGGGAAGTGGACATGTCTCGGACAGAGCTTTCCTGTGTCATGTGCCCACTTGCTTGACCCGCCCTGCCTCTCTTCTGGATCTGACCATAACCAGCCCCACTTAGTCCAGGAGCTCGTATAAAATGAAGGCGGGCGGTGGGGAGGGGACAGAAGTGCGCCGCATTTTGGAAAAGTGACATTGTGTCCTTAGAGCTAATTGAGTCTCTTTGACTAAAGCTAATACATTATCCCTTCCAGCCCATGGCTATTTATTGGGCCAAGGTATTAGCCCTTGCTGGGCGCTATTTTGCTTTAGTGTATGAAGCAGATATTTTTCACCCACAACTGGAGAAGCCTTTTAAAGGTAGAGACTTGAAGAATACCTCGGATAAGTTCACAAGGCGGTTTGGAAGGTGGTTTATCACGGACTTCCTCATTCCATCGTTACTTACACACTCAACTAGATTCCAGCAAGTAGCCATACACGTTGTGTAGGCATCCTTCCAAGAATGGGTCTCCTGGAGACCGGATTCTGTGTGTGCATGTGTTTATAACAGCTTTCCTGAGATATCCTTTGCTGTAAAATTCACCCTTTTAAAGTGTGCACTGCAGTGGCTTCTAAGTATATTCGGAGTTATACCATCATCACTATTACCTAATTTTAGACAATTTCCCTCACCGCTAAAAAAAACATCCTTTTGGAACCCATGAAAAATCATTTGCCATGCCCTCTTTTCCCCAGCCACTGGAAACCGTTCTCTGCCTCTATGGACTTCCCTGTTCTGGACATTTCATATAAATGGGTCATCCAGTAGGGAGTCCTTTGCGACTGGCTTCTCTCACTTAACATCATGTTTTCAAGCTTTATCCATGTCATAGCAGATATCAGGGCTTCATTCCTCTTAATGGCTAAATAATATCCCATTGTATGGACAGACCACATTTTGCTTATCTGTTTATCGGCTGATGGACATTTGGGTTGCTTCCACCTTTTGACTGGTGTGAATAATGTTGCGAACATTCGCGTGCACGTTTCTGTGCGAATACGTGCTTTCATTTCTGGTTATACATCTAGGAGTAGAATCGATGGGTCATTCGGCAACCATAAGTTTAACTTTTTGAGAAACTGCCAAACTGTTTCTTAAAGTGGCTGTGCCATTTTACAATCTCACTAGCAACCTATAGGGCTTCCAACTTCTCCATATCTTCGCCAACACTTGTTACTGTCTTTTTTATTTCAGCCATCCTTACGAGTTTGACGTGGTATCTCTTCTGTCTGTGATTTAAAGGGAAGATTTTTTTCCCTTGTGTTATTTATTATTGAGTAACCCAACAAAGATTTATTGTGCACACTTATATCGAAAGTGCTGTGGTAGGTATTATGCAGGATGCAAATATAAATAAGATGAGTCCCAGTCTAATTCTCTCTAGGAATTCCCCAAATGTAAACAAACTTGCCTTGGACTTGCAGTCAAGAGCTCTGAACTCTGCTCCTGACCAGGTCTCTTTCCCTCTTGCAGCCTCAAGCCTAGGGTGGGAGGGGGCTGGACTAGACCAAGTCCAAGGCCTACCTATTCTGCAACAGACACTGTTCTTTACAAAATATTCCAATTTACTGCAAATATCGAGGAAACTGGGAAGGACAGGCAAACTCTGCTGCCAACCATTGCCCTGACGGGCCCAGCATGGCGTGTCCATTCTCATCTCACTTTGCACCACAGCCTTCTGTGTCCACACGGGTGGGCACAGGGAGCCTCCCCAGTAGGAGCTACCGAGCAAGAGCTTTCTGCCTTGAAAACGCACACAAAAGCCTTTTGGAGGTTATCTGTAGTAACTTTAAAGGAATACTTCTCAACTAAGCAAATCATTCACCAGCCCTGACATTTATAGTGTGAAAATTAAAGGAGGAGAATAACTATCTACAGTATGAGATTATTATATTGAATTGCCATGGAAGAAGCATACACAATTACTAGTCCTAGAAACCTGTAATAGGTTATAAAAATTGGGTTTTTGTGTTTATTATAGTTTAGTGCCTAATGTCAAAATTAGAAAATGGCCTTCTAAAAATTCATAATAAAAAAAAGTAAGGAAATACTTAAAAAGAAAAAAAAGAAATGAGTATGTAATTCTGTACCTTAATACAAATAATATTAGTTAGGCCATCAGTCTTGAAAGTAATCGAGGGAGGATCATAAATGTATAGAAGTAGTGGAAGTAACTTGGAAAAGGAAGCAGAAAAGGCAAGAGTATATTAAAATTCTTGTGTTTTTTTTAAGAACAGTGAAAAGCATCAATAGAGCTGCTGATGGTGCAGGTTTAAATGTCAATGTTTTCCATTTTGGATCCCCAAATTAATTTTGAACGTAGTTTCTGCACACCCTCAAAGAACTCGCAAAGTCACAGAGAAGCTTCCGGCACTGCAAAGCAACTGGGCTATTAACGTTGGGGACTAGGTGTCATGGACAGAGCTGGACAGGACTCGGGAAACCCGGGCTTTGGTCCCAGCTCTTCCCCTAACTGCAGGACCTGAGTCAGTCCATTCACCCCCCCGAGTCTCATCCATAGAATGGGGATGTGGGAATGCTGGGGGTCATTTTAGGTCTGCAGGACAGAACTGTTTCAGACCTCTCTGGGCCCTGAGTATTTTTTGGTTTTAGAGAGCCCATCACCCTATATCACAGTAAATGTATTAAAGTGCGCTCTTATGGAATAGGATTTAGATATAACTGTATGAATTATGTTGCATTTAACCAACATGCCAAATTTCGTCACTGTTTTAAAAACATTTATTGTTACTTTGTAGTTTTCATTTTATATTCGGGAGCCAGTGACACTTTTTTTTTCAGAATCTAAACATTTTGAAGTCCTTGGGAAATCGTGGAGGCCCTAGGCATGACGGACTACTGGGCCCTGAGCGCTAAGTGCCAGGGCCCAGATTTTCTGCTGCCTCTGGCCTCGCAGACTCCAAAGGCCCAATATAACACAGTGTCCAGGGTGGGCGGTACCGAAATTGGATTCTGTAGTTGCTCGGAGAAGCCTCGTCGAGCTGTGGTTTAAATCATGGCCAGAAGGGTAAATAGGACCAATAGGGACAGAGGGGAAGGCCTCCAAGATGCATACTAGGAGTCTCAATTGTTGATCAGGGCCCCAGGGTAGTTGACTGCCCCATATGGGGCAACAGCAGCTCCCCTTAGCCTCTCCAAGAGACTGGGCCATCCCAGCAGCTGCCACTAGGTGGCAACATGCCAAGACGCTGCAGTCCCCTCTGCCTTCCTATTCATTACAAACAACTCTTACCAAATATAATCACATTCATATTTTAGCAACTGAAAATCCTCACAGTGTATGTACCAATTCTTCAAAATTAAGTGTCCTGTATGTTGTTTACCGCAACAGGGAGCTCAGTGCTGTCTGCTGATGGTCAACATGGGAAGAGATATCACTTAGGAGCTACTTAAGGCAGTACATTCTCTGTATGAGAGCCAGGATTCTAGAATCTGTTTTCAACAGCATCTGAGAAGAGGTGAAAGTGTTCCCCATCTCTGAGGAGCAGGCAAAAACGCTGAAGTCAAGAGTCAAGCAAGCGAGTTCTTATGCCTGCTCCCAGCCTCTGCTCCTGGCAGAGACACGAGGAAGAAGTCAGGGTCCAAACCGATTTGTGTCTGCCCGACCCCACAGTAGTAGACTCATAGAGTTTCTCTTGTAGTCACTGGATCCTCACAATACCCCTCAAAGATAGAGACCATTGCAGATAGGTCTGTGATAACATGCAAGGAAGCTGAGGCCCAGAGAGAAGAAAGTTAAGGTCACACAGCAAAGGGCCAGACCAACACACCCAGAGAGGTCCTGCAACTCTTGCCATTCTAGCGAAGCCACCTGCCACCCTCAAGGCATTGGCCCCTCCAGTCTCCACTACCCTCAAGGCGCAGTCACTTCTTTCCTCCACCAAGCTGCCTCTATCCTTCTCAATCTTATTTCATCTTGGCCTAAACATGGTGAGAAGCATGTCCCCTGGGAAGGCTCCAGGTCCTGTAGGTCATGTAGACTAAGGTCTGTAGACCTTGCCTCTCCTCAAACGAGGATGGCCTTGAACTCAAGGCCCAAAAGTGACGGCAGAGAAAAAGATGCCTCCCTACCATGGACTGATTCTGCTTTATCCCTATACCCTGGACAAGCACATCCTCCTGATTGTATAGCTGAGAAGGGAGAAAAGGTACCTGAGATCTCATCCCAACCTATGGAACATCATTCAACAAAAGCATCTCAAACTCAACATGCCCAAACCTGAAATCTTGATTTTACCCTTGAAACTATTCCTCTAGCAGTATACCCCACTCAGTACACAGTAATTCCATCCTTTCATTTTCTCAGGGCAAAAGTCTTGAAGATATCCTTGACTCCTCTTTCTTTCACACCCTGCATCCAACCCATCAACAAAGCCCTTTAGGTTGCAGTTTTGAAGTGTATCTGGAATATGACCACTTCTCCCATCCTCTGCTGTTACCATGCTGGCCCAGCTACCACCGTCTCTCACCCAGTTTATTGCAGTGGTCTCCTGAATGGCCTCTCTGTTTCCATCCTTCATCCCTTGTGGTCTCTTCTCCCCACTACAACCAGAGTAACCCTTTAAAATTATAAGTTAAATCGTGTCACACCAATAGATTTTGGCCTCTTAAGTGGAAAGGCCTTGGCTCTGTATTTAGCCAAAACAGTAAGGTCAAAGGGAACCTTGGCTTACCCATGCCTGTGCTGACCAGCAAATAGAGGGGCTGGGCAGGTGGCCTGGCCTCTCTAGCTTAGCCATAGCTCTGGGGACCCATGGGTCTGACAGAGGGCTTGGTCTCACTCTAAAAGAACCCAAAGGCGGATTTCCTGTCATGTTGGGACTACATGGGAGGTGGTGCGCCTGTGGCTTAGCCAAGACAGGCTGCTGAGGAGGGTAAGCTTGTACCGCACTCTGCTCTAAAGGCTGAAACCATCCCTGTGGTAGGTGAATTCTCAGTGCTTCAACTCCCACTTGTCTTAGCTGGAGAATATGCCCTTTAAAAAATTCTCTACGGGGTGAGAAATCTTCACAATTCCCTGTCAGCCTCGTAGATGCAGCTGGATGCGTCAGGGAGGGTCTGTCAGGACAACCCCTCCAGTGATTAGTGGAGGAAAGTGTGGCCCAAAGAGGCAACCTGCCAAGGATCAGGGATATGTGCCTCAGATGCTGGTACCAAGGGCGGGGCTTTCAGCAAGCCACGTAGTCTGTCCGGACGTCAGTTTCTTCTTCTTACAATAAAAGAAGATGACGATGTAGAAAAAGAAGAGAAAACCTCGAGATGAATGCACAAAACATCTGTGAATCCTTCAAGCCCTAATTCTACGATCTTTCCACAAATGAGGTTTGACCTATAAATTAGTCTGTCAGTCCCATACCTACCCAGAAGCCCATAGGAGAGGGTTGGCAGGACCAAACTCTTTGCTACGAAAACTTTATTTCTAAGTGGAGACAGTCACAAAAGGTGGGCCTGAGTACCTGTGCCAGCACCCGCAGGCTCTGCCACCCATCCACCCGGCCTGTCACGGGAAAGAGGCCAACACAGCCAGGCCAGCAGGCAGCCTTCACCTGCCTGGAGCACCCAAGGCAAAAGGGACTCAAGACTGGGCCTCTCCTCCATACCTTCCACTCAGGAGTCTATTACCTTTTCATCCCAGAGCTTGTGGCCCAAACAGGATGCAGAACCTGGGAAGGGGACAACTGTGGGCAAGCTTGCCACTGCCTGCTCCTGTCTTCTGCTTCTCACATGCTTGTTTGAAGGTCGATGAGGTTGTCATAGCTTCTGGATTGCCTTCTGCCCCGTGTTTTGCCCGTTTTGTCCCAGGTCTCCTAATGCAGTCGTGGACAGTGCAGGGCCTGTCTGAGCAGCGGAGAGCTGGGGCCTCTGCAGTATCCCCCACCACACCTCTATTGGCTCTGTCTCTCGCTGAGCTTGCCACGGGCTTTTTTGCAATCAATCCGATAGAACTAGAATGTAAGCCATGTGTAATTTTTCATTTTCTAGTAGCTTTGTTTAAAAATATAACAAAAAAATAGGCAAACATAGTCTTAATGTGTTTTTTTAACCCCACACAACCCAAGTATTATTATTTCAAAATATAATCAGTATAGAATATTACTAAGGAGATATTTCATGTTCTTTTTACCTCCTCAGTCTTCAAAATCTGGTATTTTACATTTAGAGCACATCTCCATTTAAACCAGCCTCATTTTTCTAAAAGATTTTATTTATTTATTCAAGAGAGAGAGAGAGCGCGCGCGTGCATTCAAGAGAGAGTGTGTGAGCAGGGGGAGGGTCAGAGAGAGAGGGAGAAGCAGACTCCCCACTGAGCAGGGAGCCCGATAAGGTGAAGACCACGACCTGAGCCAAAGGCAGACACTTGACTGACTGAGCCGCCCAGACGCCCCTGAACCAGCCACATTTTAAGTGCTCAATAACCACAAGTGGCTAGTGGCTACCATAGCAAATAGTACATTCCAGAACATACATGGAAGTCTAGATATAATTGCACTTATTGCTAATATTCTGCTAATATTAACCACTGGCTGTTAACATTTTGTTATAGTCTCATCTAGTCTTCTCTATGTGTAATATTATTTTTGCAAAGCTGAAGTCATGTTGCCTTTATGACTTTATATCCTTCTCTTGATATTTTTGTGTATCTTCCTACACCATCAAAAGTTACTCACAATTGTTATCTTTTGTGATGATATCATAGACTGCCCCATCACTTGAACGTGTCAGAATCTTTTTAAGCAATACCCAAATGTTGGACAGCTGCAATTTTTCACTCTTACAAGTAATTCTGAGATGAGTATCTTCATGTTATGTATTCTTTTTAAGGCCTTGATGCAAATGTCTCTAGCATTCTAGTCATTTTTAACAAAATGATTTTTACATCAGCAATAAGTCAAACAATCATCAACTAGTGATTTACGACTGGGAGCTGAGACATCTTGTTTTCTCATCCCACACCTTTGATACCCTGCTCTGTAACTGAGGGCAAACCACTTCGCTCCATTTATAAAGTAAACTGATTGTATTAGATGATTTTTAAGGGTCTTTCCAGCACTAACCTTCAGTGATGTTTTTCCCCTCACCGTCATAGCTAATCAATTAACCTGTCAAGCTGGTCATTAGAAGTCCTGCAAGTCACATCAAAGGCACTTCTTAACATTTAAAAATCCATCCACTTCTCTCCGCCCCCCACTCACAGTGCCTTCGTACAGGCCGCCATCATTGCTCATCTAAATTGTGAGGGAGTATCGAGTGCAGACAGAGATTAGGTTCTAAAGTTAACAGCAAAATCCAAAATCAAGGATAGGATTAAATGAGGTTAAGTGGGAAAGCATGAGGCTGGCACAGAGGAGATGCTCAGTGCGTATCTCCTACATTGGAATCTGAAACCAGTTTCTAGAGACCCACCTAGGTCCTGTTCCTTAAAGGTTGGAGTGGCGTTGTGCTCAGAGATGCTGATGTGCCCTGCTGTGAGCGCAGCCCTGCCCCAGACACGGGCTGCTGAGGGGAGACAAAGACTCCGCAGCTTCCCCTAAAGGGCTGACAGTCTAGAGGGGGAGACAGGAACCCCTATACGCAAAACAAGCATGCCTCAGGCGGTGTCTTCAATGGAAAAACCAGATGGAGAACAGAACAATTATCTGAGCAATTCAGGCAAGCCTGCTGTTGAGGAAAAGGCTTAACAAAATTTGTTCTACTATTTCTTTTGTGAACCAAGGGCTTAGGGTAGTCTAGGGAAGCAGAAGTACTGGGGCTCTAGAAGGAACAGAGTTCTGGCCCATGCTCTAGGATCTTAAGCAAACCATGAAGTCACTTTTTGATCTCAGTATCTCCACTGGTCAAATGGAGACAGGGAAATACCAACCTTGCCCAAATCTAACCACCCACTGGACTGAGCTGTTGTGAGGTGGAGCACAACGATTATGAATGGGGAAAACAGTTATTAAATGGGGCAATCTAATAGCCACACAGGCAACCGAAAATGTGTCTCCTAAGATCCTACTCTTCAAGGAAATGCTTAATAATCAAAAATGACGTCTGTATTGAACTTTATCATCTGTAACGCAATATTAGGTGCATGTATTTTGTTTTCCGAAGCCTTGTGTGGTATTATCGTTTGCTCCTTTTGCACTCCAGGATACTGAGATTGAGGGAATTTAGATAACTTGGTCAAATTTACACTATTTGTGAGGGTCAGAGTTAGGCTGACTCCTTGGTTCTCACTCTTCCCCTACACTGTGCTGCCTTCCCATTAAAACCCTGATCACCACAAGTGCCCTTGTCATGATGAGCACCAGGTGATGAATGGAAGCACTGAATCACTATATTGTACACCTGAAACTAATATGACACTGTACATGAACTATACTGGAGTTAAGTTTTATAAAAATCCTTATCACCAAAACATTAATGTTATTAACATAAATATTAATAACGTTTGTTACATACATTTTCTTTTCATCAAGGACATGAAAACATCAAAAAAGAAGCTCTGAAACAAAAAATGCCTGACATGCAAGAAAAACCAGTTCCCTTTCTCCTATTAAGAAAAAGTAGCTGTCCCCATCTGATTTGCATTTCATGCCATACAGCAGGAAATATTTAAGTTGACAAATAGGATATTTACAACTGCAACAGATACTTGGCAGTTAGTTTTTAACAATTGTTGCAAATGTGATTTATTCGCTATTATAAAAGGGCATTACTGCGCGAATATGACTCCTGAAATTAGCTTCAGTTTAGCAAGGGGCCTTGACAGCTTGACCTCTTAATATCCTTATAATGATGCCATTTACATTCAATGCTTACTCAAGTCACTCACTGCTAGATTTGTTTGAGAGGAGTCCACTCTAGGGCAGATGCACTATGTATTTTAACATATAGAGTTGGTATGTGGGGCACATGGAGGCCTTCTAAGAGGAAAATATGTTTAATCAAGTCTTCATGAAAATGTGGTTGTTTCCAACTTCCTACAGTGAAAATGCGTTACTGCTAATTACAGCATACTCCAGAAATACAATACTTCATGTTTTCTCCACAAGACACTTTCATGGCACGGATTATAGTAAACAAGGGCATGTTTTCACCCGCTGCAGCTTTAGCTTTTAATGTGACTGGGAAACTAGTACAGCTGAGGAATGGCTGGGCTCAGACTGGCGCCGTCTCTGCCAGCAGGGAATGGGAAAAGGATGGACTTGGGGCCAGAAAGAACTGGATTCAAATCCCAGGACTGCCACTGCCTGGCTGTGTGGACTTAGGTATCTCTCTGAACCTGTGTTTTTCATCTGTGACATGGGACTGTTATTTTTTAGGTTATTATAAAGACCTGAGACGTTTAGAAGCACTGGCCCTTGGTAGGTACTTGATACACGGGAGCCGGTCGTATTTGTGTTGCTTGTCAAAGCTTAGATGTCACCTTCTCCAGGATGCAGCCCGGACTGTGCTAGACAAACTCAGTTTGTCCTTTCTGCTTCAGCAGTACTTTCTTCCCTCCCTTTATTCTATCACGTATTACACTGTGTTGTAAATGACTGAATATGTAAGTGTCTGTCTTCCCCCTCCTTGACGGCAGGACCTGCGCCCGTCTCCCTTTGACTCCCCAGTAACTATCACAATCACCTTGAACTTGCCTTCACTAGCCTTGAGCACTGAACGGTGGAGGATTCTGGGGGTGCTTCTGTATTTGGTGTGGGGGTGGGTGGTGCCGGGCAATTAAGAACGATGGTCTGCCTCAGGAGAGGGGAGAGGTAGCACATGACCCACTTCTGCCATCTCCGGTTTATAGTAGATGCTCAGTAAATGTCTGTCAAAGGAATTAATGGACTTACTTAGGGAGTGGCTTACAGCAACCTATTCCTCACATATGTCTATTTCTCAAAGCCTTTAATTTTTCTTACATCACAGTATTCTTCTAGTAGCCCTGCTGTTCAGCCAGGCTGGGCATTCTCACAGTTCTCGTTTCCCCATTGAGGATACCGTGGCACCGTGGGGTGGCAAAATGACTTTCCCACACTGGTAACAAATGGGGGTAGCTCTAAGACTTACAGGCCAATCATGAGTTTCCCTGAAGTTTCATAGTGAGATTTCCTGGCACTGCTTCTTCTGAAATCAGAGCAAACTGCCCCTTTCTCCTATTCCCTCCCTCTTTCCCCCTCTGTCTGCTCCTCTTTAGTTCCCCATCCTCCGAAGCTCCTGTCCAGTCTCATTTTTCTCAAGAGAAAACACTGCACAACTGGGGAACTCGTACAGGGTAAGGACTGGCTGGGTCAAGACAAGTGTCATCTTCCTTCTCCTAGAAATGGCAAACCACAGGTGGGAGAGTCAAAGTCCCCATGAGCCTTTTGGAACGGGGCACCTCCAACAGATTACCTTGGCCAGGTGTTCGAATTTTTTTAACTTCCCTCAAGAATGTTCAATCCCCTGATTAGAATCAGATTGGAGGCTCCGTCCTTCAGTTGAAGGAAGTAGAAAGAGAAGCAAAAACATCTACTCCACTTGGTCACATATACACTAGTCTGATTGGGTCTGACATGGTTTTGGCTGGTCAGGGCTGGTTGGGGCTTTCTTTCCAGGTCATTGATCTCACCTTCACTTCTGCGGCTCCTGTTTTAATCAGGTATGGGCAACAGGCCTCAGCCTCTCCTACAGTGACCAGCTGGCCCTGACTCAGCTCACCTTATACCTGACCAACGGCCATCTGGATTGCAGTCTGAGCACCCTGAAAGTGCCCTGCTTTGTTCCCAAGAAAGAGAAGAAAATGAGCTGCCTCAATGCCCTCTCAGTGCCGGTAAGCAACAGATGCTTCCTGATTCCCCATGGTGTTCAGCAACACGCAACCGCTTCCTGAGCTCTGGCTATGTGCCCAGCTCTTTGGGTATAGAGAGAAGAAAGAACCTCAGGCAAGTCACTTAGCCTCTCCAAAACAGGCTTCTGGAGTACGAGTGTATTGGCCAGAGGAAAGGGGAGAGAGCATTCCAGAAAGGGAAGGCGCCATATTGGAGGGATGAAAGAACATGGGTTGTTCCAAGGGTGGGTCTGTGGGGACATTTCCCTTCATCTCTTCTCATCTTGCAGCCCTGGACAAGTTCTTCAACTACCAGCAACTTCTGACAAAACCCATATTTTTCTAGCTCCAATCTTGTTTTTGAGCTCCAGACTCCCAGATCCACCGTTCGACAGAACTTCTCTAGAGTCCTCAGGGTCAAGCTGTCTCAAACTGCATTCATCATCTCTCCTCCCCCTGTACTCCTTCGTGGTGGGTCCTGCCAGAGGCTGATGGGACACCTCCACCCCCACATCCAGTCAACACCAGCTCATGTTGATGCTAGCCTCGACGCTGATCCCTCCTCTCCCCCCACAGAGATACTGCCTTAGCTTTGCTCCTCACTAAGATTCCCTGCCTCCTGTCCTCCCCTCAGCCTAACCATACACACAGTCAAGATGGTCAAGGTGAAAAGCAAATCTGAGCATGTTGCTCCCCTACTTATGAGGTTGAAATGATTCCTGTCATCTTCAGGAAAATCCCAACGTCCCAGCTGGGTTAAGGAGGGTCTTCATCATCTGCCTCTTTCTACGGCCCCAACCTCCCATCTCATCACTAGCCCCATTGTTAGGGTGGCTGGAGCTAGCAGTCTTGGGGCTGGTTGAGGTTTACCAACCTTAGAACCCAGGGCAACAAAGTACAAATCTCCATGGAGACAGTGGGCTAGGTTGGTTTTGGGAAGGAAGAACAAGGGTCAAGTGGACCAGATGGCACTTCATGTACACGGAATATGGAAGCAGAAAGAGGCTCTGCTCTGACTGTTGCCAGAGGGTTTCTTCTGCGTCTCCTACAATGGTCTTCATACCCTTTTGGAAATGAACATCCACTTGAGATGCTATTACATCAAAAAGATAAAAGAGGAATTTCAGTGGTTAATAGGACCCACGCTAGTGCCCTAGAGATACTTTTTCAGAGCAGTATCTCCTGCCTTTCTGCTGAGCCTCTTGGAATCCCCTCGATCTCTTTGCTTATAGAAAAGCAGAGTTGGTCCCTCTTCCTTTGCCCCCCTCCCCGCTTGCATGCTCTCTCTCTCAAATAAATAAATGGATGGCTCAGTTAAGCGTCAGACTCTTGATTTCCGCTTATGTCATGGTTGTGAGATTGAGCCCCACATTGGGCTCTGTGATGGGCCTGGAGCCTTACTTAAGATTCTCCCTCTCCCTCTCCCTCTGCCCCTCCCCCTGCTCACATGCTGTCTCTCTCTCTCTCAAATAAAAAAATAAATCATTTTTAAAAAGAGAGAAAGAAGGCGAGTTGGACTGGGGAGGAGAACATGTCCCTTTTAATTAGGTCCCAGGACCTCGCTGAGAATCAACCAGGTCCCACTCCACCTGTGGCCCCCATCCTCACTAAAGGGACCTACAGGACCCTAAGTTCAATGCTGGATAGAGGAACAGCAGTAAAACTTGAACCTTGTGGCCTAACAAACCTAACTCCATGCCATTTCTAAAAGGAAGCTGGAAACTGAGTTAGTATTCAATTCAAGACTTTCCAAGACAATTTGCTACATTTCAGTATATTGCTTCAGAAGGCTGTAAGCAGAAGTTGTACTCTGAATTGGAAGCACTCTTCCATTTTCCCCATCTCGCCTATAGGTTTCAATCCTAGCTACAGGCAACATACAGGAATTCTCCTGTGATCAAGAGTCTTGAACACTTCTAGGAATTGCCTGCACTCAAGAGGGAAGCATTATGATCTTCAATAATTCAAATGTCTCTACAATCACTAAAGAAAAGCTACGCAGCTTTTCTGATGTGCGGATAAATTTTAAGTGCTTGTAGTTTTAGAAAGATAAATGGATGTTCTCGCCCTGGTGCCACTGTGCACATGTGCATGCGTGGGAGCCACGCACGCGTACACACGGGATAGGCTATTCTTAAAAGAAGCATCCACACTTGCACACACGATGCAATTTACAACCAAACTGAAGCCTCCTGAACAAGTGTGAATAGGCTGTGATGCCATCAGGTTTATAATCAATCAGCTGACAGCCCCCTTTGAAGACGGAAGAAAAAGGAAAGGCACCGACGGACGCAACGATAAAGAGGGCGCATTCAGGACTAATGCCTACAAAATACTTCTGCTTTGAGCCTATTCCTTTAAATAATCTGCTATGCAGGGTGAAGCAAAGACTCTTCTGGGCTCTACAAAGAACCCTTGTCCCAAATTAGAAACAGGTGGCAAAGAACTGTCATCTAGAGCCAGTCGGGCCAGGTGCATGGGCTTCTGCTCCAGCGTCCTCCACAACTAACCACCTGAGGTCAGAAACCAGGTCGAATGAGTCCCAGGCAGAAAAGAAAAGGAGCTACCTAACGACACTTTAAACTTTTAATTAACATTCTGTCAGAATGTGGAAAAAACACTGCCTTTTCCAATTGTTTTTACTCCTCCTCTCTCTCCGTGGACCCTCCGCACCACAGGTGGGTCAGTGGCCATGAGGGACCATATTTGCCAACATCTTAAAACAACCCAAGTCATTTATAAGCATTTTAACAGCACATGATCTGTAATGAATGATTAAGTAAAACCTTTTGTGTTAAATTATGATGTTAATAATGATTCTGTCTCCTGTAATTTATTATGAATTCTCAAATGCTTCGGGTTTGATTTTGATAGAATGCCACGACAACGGAGTTTATGTGATGACTTTATTTTTAGAACTCCTTCTTTGAAGGCACATATTTCCCCGCTACTGCTGCTACTGTAATTATGTACAAAACCAATCACTCATTAGAGTTAGGATACATTATCTTCCAGACAGATGAGGCTAAATAAGCAACACATTAATAATTCAGAGCGCAGTTCATTATGCATGTGGGTGCCTGCCTTGTAACTGAAATAAGAACCTCATCAGCCTCTGCCAACCTTTAAACAATAGTTCTGTGTTATTGCGACCACATTCAAGTTTACGCTTGTTAAACTGCTACTTGGATTATTTTATCAAACATTCATTTATTTGTGGTCCCTCACTGCCGAGAACAGATTTTGGAAGCTCCTTTTTTAAGTTAATGATTTGAGCAATGGGTGTTATTAATTCTCAGAATATTATAAACATGATTAATTTTCAGGCAGAGATTTATTACATAAGGATTTCAACTATGTCAACTGAAATGCATCACTGTCAAAACAAGTATCATGGCGAAAATAGAATACGTTCCACACTTCAAGTGCTGGTGCTCAGAACTAAATCAATTTAAATTGTGGCTGAAGCAAAATTATATTCTCCAGTGAAAAGGAGTATTTCGAGCTTCCTTTATTTGGCTTGAAGCATTCTTGTTAGATTGTGATTTAGAAAGGTAGTTTAATAAGACTAGACTTCTACCGATAATATTTTCTCTTCTATGTTTCCCCCGTTTCACTAGAAAAGTCTAGCCTCTGAAATGTCTACACATTCCAAATGCAGCCAATGGGAATTTGGAGTGAGGAACCCTGGTCTGAAAGTTACGGATCATGAATTCTGACCGCTCTCTGCCTCAGTTTCCTCATTTGCAAAATAAAGGAGGGCTAAGGGACCGCCAAGGTTTCTCGAAGGATTTGATTTTATGGGGCCTGTTAAATGAGGCTCTCTCTAAACCAAGCCTAGCCCAGGCAGCCTCATGTACAGAGGGGTGTTGAGGGGGGCATCTCACTGTTCCTGTAAGGGGACCCGGGAAGGGCCCATTCCTCCATACCACAGCCTTTCATTAAAAGGTCTTCTTCCTGAAAAATCTTTTAGAAAGAGGTAATATTGTTATGAGAAGTCAGATCCTAAGTCCTCGTCAGCCATCATCTTAGCTATCGGTTACTACTTTAGACAGGCACCAGCTAGAAGTAAATGCAGCAGACTCACTCAACACCTACAGTGGTCAGGTGCTCGCCTGTCCTCAGCACAAAGGATGTAAGGATAAGCAGCAAAGAGCTCCAAGTTTATCAAAAGACACGGATACACCAACAAATAACCATAATACATATAATAACATCCAAAATGTACTAAGTCTTTACTCCACAGCATGTACTATAATTAAATGCTTTATATGAATCTTTACACAGCCCAATATATTAGGCAGGTGCTGCTATTATGCTCACTTTTTTTTAAAGAGAGAGCACATGCAGGGGGAGGGGCAGAAGGAGAGAGAAAATCTTAAGCAGGCTCCACACCCAACATGGAGCCTAATGCAGGGCTCAATCCCATAACCCTGAGATCAAGACCTGAGCCAAAATCAAGAGTCAGACACTTAACCGACGGAGTCATCCAGGCTGTTATGCTCATTTTTAGATAAGAAGACTGAGGCTAAGAAATGTCAAGCAACTTGTGGAAGGTCACTCAGCAAGCAAGAGTGGAAGCCAGAATGTAAGCGCAGGCCGCCAGACTTTAAAGCCCGTGTGTCTGACCACTGTTAGGAGCAACCTGCCTGGCACTGGCTGAGAGCCAGGGAGTTGGCCCCAGAGTACAGCTTAAGTTCATCCCTAAAGAAGTCCCTGGTTGAGGCTATAGAGAAAGTCTTCTTCCAAAGGAGGCTTCATATCCCTCTGTGCTGAGGTTGTTTCCAGGCATACTGCCATTATCCACTGGCTTCTAATCTGCTCTGAGCTAGGCCAAGACACAGCACTGAATGGGCCAGGTGGTCACGGAGGAGTCTTCTCTTGCTGTAAAATCCATTTAGGTTGTTGTGATTTCCTTGGCAAACCTAAATGGATTTTACAGCATCAGAAGAGAGTTGATTACACAAGTCAACCTTTTAAAAAATGTTTTCTATTTGCATAATGCTTTATCCTTTAAATTGGCATGAGCTTATTTGATCCCCATGATGACCCCAAGGGATAGATAAGACAGGGATTAGCATACCCATTTTACAGATTAGGAAACTGAGGCTATGCAAGTTGAGTGAGCTGCCCAAGGTCATATAGTTAAATAAGTAGCAAGGCTCAAGCATTCTTTTTTTTATAATATTTTTTTATTATATTAGGCTCAAGCATTCTGATTCAAGGCCCTTTCTAATGAAAAAATTTGTTGGTTGGTTGGTTTTTATTTTAAATAACTTAGCTTATTTGTGAAATTATTTTAACAAATGATAATAAGCACTAACATTTTTTGACTGTTTTCTCTGTGCCAGAAACTGTTCTAAGGTCTTTAGATACTCATCCAATCCTCACCACAACACTGTCACACCTGTGTTATCAGGCTGAATAAAAGACAACCCTAGACCATCAACAGTTTTTCCTGTAGAAACTGTGGAGTTGGTTAAGTCTAAAAAGAGGAGGTGTATCACATATGTTCACATATGTTGGTATTATTGTAACACATTTACTAACCACTTAACATAAGCCAGGAATTGTACCATGCATCAGGGATACAAAGACATTTGACAAAGTCCCTGTCCTCGAAGACTTGAAAAGAAATCTAAAGTAGACAGCACCTACACAAGGAAAACCACAAGGCTGCATTTCAGTGCCATTGAGTGAGAGCCCCTCAATCTGCTGCTGGAGTTCTTAGGAGAAAGGACTGTGGACTGGGACTGGCAGGGACAGGGGACACTCTACTAGAAAGAAGGAACCTGGCCTGGCCTTATAGATTAGGACAGTCACTAAGGGGCAAGGGAAAGGAGACTGCCCCAGCAGAAGAGATAAGGCTGAAGAGAGCCCATGGTCTGTGAGGGGCTAGCAGTGAACCAGGTGGGCTGGGGCAGAGAATCGGGGAAGGGAAGTGGAAGAAGTGGTTGCAGCAATCCCCCGAGCCAGTGCAGGAGAGTCTGCAAGCCAAGCCAGGTGTCTGGATTTCATCTTGAAGGCAAGGAGGAGACACTCAAGAGTTCTGAGCCCTGACCAACACGGGTCTGAGAAACAATCTTGCGGTAATGCTTGGAATCCCAGGTACCAGTGGGGAACAGCTGGGAAATTACATTTAGTGGAGGTCCAAAATGCTCTGAGCCCTGCAGATGCTTTCAAAGGAAGAGGAACAATGTTTGTAGCTGCCATTTATCAGTGGCCAGGCACTGTGCTAGGCACTTATTTAATCACTAAAAGTCAGAGCAGTTAAATGACACGTTCAAGGTCGGTCAGGTTTTCCGTCTTTCTGACTCCATATAACTTTTCCACCACAGAATTCTGCTTGCATCCCCACCTCCCAAGTAGGAAGCAGAAGCAGCTGTCCAGGCCATAAAGCTCTGGAGTAGGACAGTGACGGTGATGGGAAAGACACAGCTTGGAGACCTAGACCCAATATTCTGGCTTTTCTTTCAGATTCTTTATGAATCCTAACCCCTGGTCTGGGAGAAGGGGGAACTGCAGCGCGTCTCTCGAGAGGAGGAAACCTTGGGATAGCCTGTCCTTACTTGTCGTCCAGCAGTACTAGACAGCGAGCTCTCTGCCCTGCTTTGGAGCCAAGATCCATAGTGATGAGCTGATTCCGGCTGCAGGCACCTGCCTATCTCTCTCCCTCACTGACCAGGGCCTAGGCTTGGGCTTGCTAGTTTATATCCTATGGCAGCATAAGACAAGTTTAAAAGACAAAAATAACCTTGGAATTATCTTGCGAATTCATGGTAATCACCACGCAATTACATGCTCAGTAACCACAATGGAATTCCAGAGTATTTACAGTTCACTTCCATATGCAAAAGCTCAGGCTTCTGGGCCTTCATCGTGAAGGCAGGAACACGGCCCAGCCTGTTGTGAGAGGGTGAGTAAGCCTGGTGGTCACACTCTTCCAGACCGCCTGAGCCGCTGAGCTGGCACTTCTCTGAGCCCATTCTTATTACCCCACCAATCACTTTACCACGTCCACCAGAGCTCCACGGTCCTCCAAAAGATAGTCTACCGGGGCCAGGCCTGGAACGAGTGCCCTGAGCTGTCATTCTCTGGGGATTTCCGGTCATTCTCCGGGGATTTCCGGTCATCCTCTAGGGATTTCCGGTCATTCTCTAGGGTCTGCTTCTGCCCCAAAGCACTCACTGACTGGATGTCCCCTGAATCACACTGGAAGAGTCTCTTCGGTCAGAGGGAAGTGCTATAGACGTACCCTATTCCATGCAGCCATTCTGTCCTTCACTCAGGAAACACTGAATGCATGTCCTGTGCTGGAATCACATCCAGCCTGGGGATTCGGAAACCAAACAGTGTCTGCCTTCTTCAGAGAACTCGCGTCATGTCAGGGAGGCAGCCGGGGGAACAATCCATGATAGGTCAGAGTGGTAACAAAGTACAGTTGTGAGGCTTGTGAGGGTCCAGTAGATTTTCTTTGGCGAAAATAAAATGCTCTGTGGCTACAAATCGGACAGTACTAATGGAGATGTACAACTCAAGATGCATTCGTCTGTGGGAGCCTAACATTTTCATAGATGTGGACTCTGCCTATACGTGGGAAGAACAGGCTTAACAGTACTGAAAACATGACCATCAGATACAGTATTTTCTGTAAGTGTCCAGGGAAAAGACAATATACGTGCGGAAATGTGTCACAGAAGGTGAACGGGAAATCTGAGAGAGAAAGAACGTGTGTTGCGTCTGTGTTATATGGGCAGGGAAAACATGTTCATCCTCTGCTGGGCACTCAGTCAGCTCCAGTCCCCCTGCATTATCTCAGAGATAGAGAGGGCAAGCCTGGACCTTTCACAACCGACAGTGTCAGGTCATTATGTTCCTTATAGCCAGCTGTGGACCAACAGCACCTCCTTTTCCTTCTCCTGTTCCGTCACCATACAAGGGCAAGCACCTGGTTGCCTCCCCACCCAAGGGCCCCCAAAGTTCAAAATCTGTGCCAGCCACGTTCACGTTCTATGCCCTAAGGTTGGCCACGGCCCTACATGCTGTTCTCCAAATTTCCAGTTCTCTAAGGATACACATAGCTGATTTTCAAAGACAAATATCACATCTCACAAAGGACATGCTACAGAATTGTCAGGATCGTATATGTTCTTTTGTACGTACTCAACTTTAAATGTTTTTAGGAAATACTATAATTGAAATACTTCAGGCCTAACATAACCCGTGTCTTTGGGATAGCTCCCACTGATAGGCAAGCAAGATAAGGAATAGAACCTTCTCAAACAAAGAAAGCAACTGCAATCAAAATTCTAACATTGGTCCTCTCAAGAAGGCAGACTACCCTTAGTGACTTGTTTCCAAAGAGTATAGTACAGAAACAGGTCAAAGTAACTGTATAGTGAGAAAATTGGCAAAAACTACCTTGATGAGATTGAAATTGGCATCGTCAATGGTTAAGTCCTGTTGATACATGTGCCCTTGATACGAAGTGATCCTATGGCGGTCCTCCTCTCAAAAAACACATTACTCCAGTCCAATCAGGAGAAGAACATCAGACAATACCACCAGAGGCCCTTCTATAAAATCCCTGATCCGTACTCCTCAAACCTGTCAAGATCATCAAAAACAAGGAAAGTCTGAGAAATCATTGCAACCCAAAAGAACCGAAGGAGACATGACAAGTAAATACACTGCGGTATCCTGGATGGGATCGTGGAACAGAAAAAGGGATTTAGGGGGCACCTGGGTGGCACAGTGGTTAAGCATCTGCCTTCGGCTCAGGGTGTGATCCCAGCATTGTGGGATCGAGCCCCACATCAGGCTCCTCCGCTGGGAACCTGCTTCTTCCTCTCCCACTCCCCCTGCTTGTGTTCCCTCTCTCGCTGGCTGTCTCTATCTCTGTCAAATAAATAAATAAAATCTTAACAAAAAAAAAAAAAAAAAAAGGGATTTAGGACAAACTAATGAAATCCAAATAAAGAACAGACTTCAGTTAACAGTAATGAGGCAATCTGTTTCCTCCTGGGATAAACGTACCACAATGTTAACAAGAGGGGAGCAGGAACCCTCTGTATTATCTTCACAACTTCTCTGTCAACCTATGACTATTCTAAAGTTAAGAGTTTACGTAAATATTTTCTAAAGAGTCTTACATGCGTTGTGGTCTTTTCCAGTCGCCGGCGACCATTCGCTATGCAGTGATGACTACCCAGCTGAAGCACGACAATCTCTCGCTGGTTTTCCACTACGTTCTCCTCCAAATGTGCAAGGCCCATGGCATCGGCTATGACATCAAGGTACGAAGAGGATGGTTGGCCAAGGTGGGGTGATCTAGGCAGCTAGTAATTCAGTGTCCCTTCAGACAGATATTCTTTAAACATTAGTTTAACCTGCATTTAGAGGAAGGGTGAGTGCTGCCTGGGGAAGCTCCACAGCGGGGCGGCCCTTGGTCCTGGAAGTTCAGCTTGGTCCCAAACCTGCACACCCACCTTGGTAAAGCAAAAGCCCTGCAGCTCACCAGACTTAGGGGACATCTAGGGGACCATCTCTTGCTCCTGAAGCATGTCCTGAGTTCCCGACCCCACTCAAAGCTGCATATCAATGAATATCCTCTGCCTCAGTCTGCTTGAGCAGCCGTAACAAAACACCACAGACTGGGTGGCTTAAACAACTGAAATTTCTCTCTCGCCATTCCAGAGGCTGCGAAGTCCAAGGGAAAGGTACCCGGGCAATTTGGTTTCTGGTGAGAGCACTCTTTGTAGCTTGCAGATGCCCACTTTCTCCCTGTACCCCAACATGGCAGAGGGAGAGAGAGAGATCTCTGGCGTCTCTGTAAGCTCTCTTAGAAGGACACCAGTTCTATTGGAACAGGGCCCCATCCTTATGACCTCACTTAACCTTAACCACCTCCTTAAAGGTCCTATTTCCAATACAGTCACATGGGGGTTAGGGCTTCAACATACGAATTTGGGGGGACACACAATTCAGTCCATGGCATCCTTCTACTTCCATATAGTAGTTTCTTCCCAGGAGGAGTTCTGATTTAAACACACACACACACACACACACACACACACACACACACACACACACACACACTTGTTCCTATTTTTAGTCTGTTGCCAATGATATTGATGGCTCCTGTCCAGCTGCTTCATCCTTACTGCAGTCGGTTGAGGGCAAACGGGATGTAATATCTCCTACCTAAACTAGAACCTCTATTTTGTGCCTAAAGACTCCTTTACTCTGAGGAATAGTTCCGTGATTTTGCACTTTGATTCAGATTTCCAAATCTCTGACACTGACGGCTTATTCTAAGACCTGAGACCCATGCACTCTTACTTGCAGAAGACCCATTCTACATGACATCACACATATTAAAATATAATCACCTCTCATATTAAAAGTCATCTGTAGATAATGACAGAATTGAGCAACAACCAACTGATCAAATGTTTTAATTTGCAGACATTCAGTTCTGCATTTATTAATTTTCATTTCTCATACTTGAGAACAAATGCAATTTTTCAGGGATCAGTTCTTTTTATAGGCTCTTGAAAAGCATGTAGATCTTAGGCATGAGGCCAACAGTGAATAGAATGCCCAACCACCACTGGGCAATTCCCACCACACTGCAGGGCACCATCAGAGCGCATAAGGCTCTGGGGTTAGATTGATTCATGCTGTTTGCAAACACAGATAATGGAGCTCATATTCCCTTACAAATTATGTTAAAATTGGTAAAATATAAGAAAGACTGAAAAAGCCAGATTGAACTGATTTACCTGAAATTAATTGTTACATCTGCTCTACAGAATCCTTTTGGAATTAAATAGTTTTTAGCCCCAAACTGATTAGACTGAAACCCTTCCACATGCCAGAAGGTGGCTAAATCTAACGTCAGCTTTCTCGGAATCTATTTTATTTCCTTTTCTTCTAAAATATCAAAGCAGAACAAGCTCTGTGGATAGGCATGTTTGGCAGGGAAAGTCTCCTGCCCAGAAGAAAATATCCTCTATAGCTTTTCTATTGCCTGAAATTATTATGAGAGATTTATTTCTTTGGCTAAAGGCTTTCTACTTGATTGAAGTTCTAATATTTTCGGGAAAAGTAAAGCACCAAATTTTATAAGTTATTTACATCTTTGTGGCTCTGAGTCAACCAGATTCATTTCTAAGAACAAATTTTAATACGAAAAACAGACTGCCATGACCCCAGGGGAACAGTGGATGGTGCAGAGGGAGTTCCACTGAAGGTGAGGAGAATGACAGAAAGGGCAGAGGGGCCCGCACAACACGACTGGCTCTGTCTCCAGGTCACCTATGCTACACACCCCACAAAGGATGAGAGCTGAAATGAGGAAGAAAGAGAAATATGGATTGGGGGCAATGGAGTGACAGAACAATATGAAGAAGAAAAGAGAGAAGATAAAATCCAAACACAGGAGGAATCCACCAAAGGGGGGAGGTGGGGACAAAGATAACAAAAAAAGAACAACCAATAAAAAGAAGGTACAAGAAAAGAGACAGAGATGAAAAACATGACATCCTAAAACTCTTAATGTGAGGGAAAAGAGTCATTGGGAGTTCTCCAACAATATCTTGCTCCAGTTTTCCTGAGATGGGTTCTCGTCTTTTCAGATCCCAGGGTCCATCCCTGGTCTGAACTGTGCTCTTGTTCTCTTTACTGCCTTTTCCTGAAGAGACAGGTGATAAGCCAGCATTTGCAGAGCACCCACTATGTGCTGAGCACTGAGTGAAGCACTAACTTCATTATGTCCTCAACGTTCCCGTCTCGTCTGTCAGAAGCTATTATTTCTCCCAGATTACACTGGGAATTTAGGCTCAAAGAGTGTCAGCATTTTCCCAAGATCACACAGCCAGGCACTTTGTGGAACTAACATTTGAATCCATAAAGTCAAACATGATTCTTTCTCTTACACCAAGGGTGTCCCCTATGTATCTTTACCCCCCTAAGGACTATTTGTATTTCTAAAATATTATTACCAATCCAGTCCAAGAATGCTGGGAATGATTTCAAATAAAATATTCCATCTCGGTACCCCTTACGTATTCTTTAGCTGAAGGAACACAAACTTCTCTGTGGCCCCCATGCCTCTCTACCTTACAAAAGAGGGGGGGGTGTTATGTTTAGTACTTAACTTCTCTAGACCATTATTGCCTCCAAGAGTTATGCTAAGTCCAAAAACACGAGTGTAGGCTATGCTACCCGCTGCCATTCTTGGTCAAATTTAATGTGGGTGCTCTTTCCAGAAAAAGAAGCAACGTTAATAACACATCATTGTCAATGTTACCAAAAGAATCCTCAAAAGTCCTTGTTCTCAACATTTATGTCTTTCTTCCCGTTATGATCACAGAATTTCCAATGTTTCTCATCCAAACTCTGAAGGGAAAAAAGGGAAATGAGATCACCTCACGAGTGTATTTTCCTTGCTGAATATTGGAAGGAAGCATTGTGGAGTTTGTAAGCAATTTGGTGGGTCTCGTTCTTGGTATTTCTGTAATGCGACAGAATACCCCCACTGATTTCCTAATGAAATGAAGTTGTAATGAAAGCCATATGGAGAAAAGTGTCATGTTTACTGCCTGCGACAGTGTGGGGCAGGGCTGGGCTCACACATACATAGGCAGTGTGCCATGGTCCTAAACAGCTCCATAACCACCAGCGATCATTTCCTCAGGCCAGGGTACTACCACGGTGGCGATCATTAGGGCTGTTCACCAATGTTCTGATTCTCTTCCTTCTAGGCACATAACAGACTGATTATACTTCCTCAGTCCTCTCCCTGATGTCTAGTATGGCCATGTCACTTACTTGGGCCTATGAAATATGAGCAGAAGTGATACACGTCCTTTCTACGCAGAAGCCTTCAAGAGCCACTTCATAAGTCACCATGTTCTTTTTCCTGCTTTAGAAATCATGGAAGCACACTGAGACACAGCTTTCTTCGCCTGGGTCCCTGAGCGTACCAACAGTGACCAGAGACCCATGCCAGCTCATGTGGGAAATGGAGTACAAGCAAGAACCACACATTTGTTGTTATAAACAACTAAGAATTGAATTTTTTTTTAATTACTGCAGTATCACCTAGCCTACCTGATTGATTCAAAATCAATATCAAGAAAAGGACGTTCCCCAAACAGAAAACGAATATCATTTCAATGTGTAATCAGTATAAAAATTATTAATGACATATTTTACATTTTTTGTACTCAGACTTTGAAAGCTACAACGCATTTCAATTTGGGCTACTCATATTTCAAGTTCTCAGTAGCCCCATGCGGCTAATGGCTACCATTCTGGGCAGCCCAGAAAGGGATGCACGATACCTTACAGATCAACTAGTCAGTGGTTCTCAACCCGGCTGCCCATTGGAATGACCTGCGTGAGGAGCTTTAAAAAATACATGGGGCGCCTGGGTGGCACAGCGGTTGGGCGCCTGCCTTCGGCTCAGGGCGTGATCCTGGCGTTGTGGGATCAAGCCCCACATCAGGCTCTTCTGCTATGAGCCTGCTTCTTCCTCTCCCACTCCCCCTGCTTGTGTTCCCTCTCTCGCTGGCTGTCTCTATCTCTGTCGAATAAATAAATAAAATCTTAAAAAAAAAAATACAGATAGCCAAGTGGGGCTGGGATTAGGATGAGGCAAGTGAGGCCCATACTCAGAGCATAAAATTTAAGACAGCACAAAAAATGCTCAGTAATAAAGATAAAAAATATTGTAAAGTATTATCTTAAAAATCAAAATTAATGCAAAAAAAATCCATGGCCCACGAACTACATAATTTTAAATTAAAACATACTAAGTTTTCCTTTGCCTCAGGCTCAAATATGGCGCAGCATGACAGTGTACCTCAGGCCCATTCCAGCATTTCTGGAGGTAGGGCCCAGGCATTATATTTTTTAAAACACTCAGATGCTTCTAATGTGCAGACAGGATTGAGATCCACTGTTCTAATCCAAGGCCTGTCCTCATGCCCGTATTTCCTGACAAAATGAGGAGTCAATAGGCAGTCTTAATTCTGGCATATAATTTCTTTTACTAAATCTCAAAAATAGTTCTTTTTTGGACTTCCCATGATGAGGAGTTCACGACTCCACAGGGCAGCCATTTCCACTACTGGAGAACTCCAGTGTTAACTTTTAATTTATTTGGAGAAAACAGTTTAAAGATAGTTTTCAAAAAAAAAGGATAATAGCATGCCTCTCATACAGATGCAAAAATAAAAACATGATATTTTACCTAACAGAGAAATTAGACTGATGTTATAATCAGTACAAAAAAGAATCCAAAATACCCGAACATCTTTATACGTCAGGAATACTGAAATGGATATGCAGAGGGGGAGAAAACTGGTTTTTGCACAAGGGGACCAGGTGAGACTGGTCTCACCCAGACTGCAGAAAATTTGTCTCTCAGTCACTTAGGACTTACAGAATTATAAATATCTCCCATAGAATCAAGGCAATAGGATGTGCCATAGACCACATACAGTTTTCCATTGAAATACGAATTATTTTCCACGCAACAAATCGCTTCCCTATACATTTTTACCCATTGCTCTCAGAATAGCGGTTTTCAGGTTTTGATTTGCAGGAGAATCACTCAGGAAGTGAGCTAAAAGACAGATTTCCTCCCAAAGATCTTGAGTTTGGATGAGCACACTAGATGATTCTGATGCAGGTGTTCTGAAGATCGTATTTCAAAAAAAACACTGGCCTAGACAAGAGATAACAAGTTTTGGCGCAGATATGGAGAAAAGGGGACCCTTGGGCATGTTGGTGGGAAAACAAATTGGCTCAGCCCCTGTGGAAAACAGTGTAGGGGTTCCTCAAAAAAATGAAAACACAACCACCATATGATCCAGCAATTCCATGTCTGGGCATATATCTGAAGGAAACCAAATCAGCATCTCAAAGAGATCTCTGTATCCCCATGTTCATTGCAGCATTATTCACAAGAGCCAAGACATGGAAACAGCCTAAGTGTCCACTGATGGAAAAGGAAAATGTGGTGTATATATATATATGATGGAATATCATTCAGTCATGAGAATGAAGGAAATCCTGCCATTTGCAACAACATGGGTAGACCTTGAGGGCATTATGCTAAGCGAGATAAACCAAACAAAGACAAACAGTGTATGATATCATTTATATTTGGAACTAAAAAAGCTGAGCTCAGAAACTGAGTTGAGTGGAGGTTACAGGTTGGGAAGTAGGGGAATTGCAGAGACACAAACCTGCACCTAGTCGATAAATAAATTCTGGGGATCTAGTGCACAGCACAGTCATATAGTCAGCAATACTGTATTATATACTTATATACTTATATTATATACTTCAACACTGCAAAGAGACTAGATCTTACATGTCCTCACCACAAAAAAGAAATGATAATTACAGAACGTGATAGAAGCATTAGCTAAGGCTACAGTGGTAATTACATCACAATATATAAATGTATCCTATCGAGGTATCATTGTATGCCTTAAACTTACACAATGTTATAAATAAATTATATCTCAATTAACAACAACAACAACACTGTCCCAGAACATATCCACTCCATATTCTGGAGACAGCTTTTCCAAATGTGCTTTTTACAATATTTGAAGGTAGTTCTGAATTTTAATTCCGATCAGTCTTAGTGGTCTTAGTGCAGTATGTTTTCTTGGCTTCTAAGATAATACGCTATTTCTTTTCTCCCCATTCTCCCTAGGACAGACTAGGAACTGTTTTTATATTATATGAACACCTGAAGAGAGACAAGTTGGGAATGTTGTGAGTATGAAGTGCGTCTATGAGATGTGATAAGCTACAAAAATAGACTATATCAACCAATAAGAATGATGCTTCTCATACTTTTTAATCAGCATGCTGATTTATTAGAAGTCTATCTTGTTTTATTTAGATCTTCAACTATTTCATAAAATGACTTTAGATGTGTCCGTGGGGGTTCATAAATATAACCGATTAATTATCCAAAATTGATGGGTAAGAGGCTAGTTCCAACAACATATTACACTCAAACACATACATATATAAGGCGCCATAAATCTGACTGAGGAGGAACCAGCTCAGACAACCATATTGTAGGAGGGCAGCTGTCATTCTGGCATACTTAGAAGAGTGCTCCGGTGACTTGGCAAGATGCTCCCGTAAAAGGCAGGGTCCACAGCCCCTCCTCAGCTCCACTTTCAGCCCTGATGCATGTATGCTAAGAAGAGTCCTGCTAGCAGCACTCAGGAGGCTGCTGTTTCCTATTTGCTGCACGTTTCTCCCCAGAATATTCTGGAGAGCTAGCAAATTTGTCTTCTGATCTAGGATTCATACTTTAGAGACACAATCTTATTTCATATCTTGGAATATGGCCATTTGATACCTTTAAATTATCTTAACTTACTAGGAAACCATTTCTGCCCTATTTTTCTTTATTCTGACTTCTACACCAGACGTTGTGGCCTCACTCTGAAAGGATTACACACACTAAGATCTGGTCTCATGAAACACCAAGAGCCAATTTCCCTACTAAGCGTGAACGTCCTGCTGTCTTGAGCAGCCTCAGTACCCCCCCAGGTGCTCAGTCCCCTAGAAACATGTCCCAAGAGCTGCACACTGAAATGGGCCAAGATGTGCCCAGGATACCTCTCAACTCCCCTTTCCAAAGTGTGGTCCTTTGTTTTACCACAGCATTGTCCATTACAATAGCCTCATCGATCCCTTTAAACTTATGCAAATGTTTTGGTTTCCCCCCACCTTTGTAGCTGAATGTGGCTAACAATTTAATCTAGTGTTTACACTCTTAAATGCTTCTCTTCACTTGGGTGGAGAGCTGGCTGGCTGAATCATCCCCTTCAGTCCCCACCTTTCCCCAAGGTCCCATAAATACGTAAAATTTACTAGGTCATGTTAGAAGAGCCCCTTCACTGTTTGTTTTAGGCTCTCTTCCCCATTCTTTTTTTACACTGCCAGGAGAGCAACAGGAATGAGACAGAACCCAACAAGTATACATTCATCTTCTCAGCCCAGATATTCACGTCCAGGAGGAGAATAGAGCCAGGGACACCTCAGTGCATGTGCAGGGAAGGAGCTACCCTTTGCTTCCCAGTGATGTTCTATCCCTCAGCTCCCTCCCTGCCCTAGCCTCACTACCAGAAAATTCAAAAGCATTTTATCAACCGTGCCAGGCACAGTTCTAAGTGTTAGGCATATAGCAGTAAACCACAAGACAAGTCCCTGCTCTCACGAAGCTGATGAGGTCGTGGGTGGACAGTTAGTAAATATGTAAATGAGTTAATATGCCAGGCTGTGGCAGGACACAGGCCACGAGGCAGTTACAGGGACTGGGAGAACCAAAGAGTCAATGGACTTAAAGTTGGCAAGCTGGGGGATAAGAACTTTGTATTTTCCAGAATTATGAGTCTAATTAAGCAGGTAAAGTTTCAGGTCCAAGTACACGTCTAAGCTCAGGAATGCAGAAATTCAGACAGATGGGTTAGTTAAGTACATGAACTAGAAATCAGAACACAGAGACATGAACCCTACCTTACCAGGTGCTGGTTGGCATGGAAGGTAAACTGCAAAGAACAAGCTGGCCAGGACTGGAATGACACAAACCCTCATGCACTTGGAATGAGGCTGGGAGGCACAGGACCCTTCAGGTGAAGGGAGAAGAGCAGCCAGGGAAACCACATACACAGGGAGTTCGGGTGCCAGGAGACCATCCCAAGGAGCAACCACTACAGCATCAGGAAAGGCCAATGACAAAGAGTGAAAGGATATCCAGAGAGTTAGTTGGGGGGAGCACAACCATAGGAGCTCAAAGAGGAGGCTGCTTTTACCAGACCCAGGCCAGCGAGGGGATGGCACGAAGAAAGCCTGTCGACAGGTGGCAGAACCCAGCAGAGGCTGACACGCAGGAGCAGAACTTGGGTCCTAGAACTGACAGGATGAGATAGGGATAGTGTTAACAGGGCAGAGGCCAAGTTGCCACAGTATGGGATCTAGGTGGGCACTTGGGCACAGAGGAATCAGACAAGGGGACAGCATCAGGGAATTTAGGCGACAGAAGAGACTTAAGGAAATCCCCAATCATTAAACTGGTTGAGCAGCAAAGTTGGTCTGATGCTGAAGCCTACAGAATGAATAATTAGACTGGTGATGAAGAGGAGGTCGCCCAACCATCCCTAACCCTGCTCCTGAGATTTCAAGCAGGAATGCCTTGACCTGCAGGCTAGCTTTGGTGGTGTACTAATGGTGTACCTTCTAGATGGTACTGCCGCTCACATATCCTACAGAAAGGGCACTGTTGATTGACATGGGCCACCTGAAGACTATCTAGAGCCTTGTCTACTATTTCCTATAACATCTTTCTCATCCCTTCCTACAGCCATAGAACCAGAGAATGTCGGAGCAAGGAAGGACCCTGGGGATTAACTGACTCTCATAGTGTAGAAAGGAAACCGGGTCGAGCAGGGTTGTGGTTTACCAGTGTCACACAATAGCTTGTGTCTCCAGACCCTCAATCTAGTGTGCTTTTCTGATACCGTATGGCCACCTAATGTAGGGAATCCTATTATGGAAGAGATTCTCAGCCTACTGTGAAGTGCATCACTACCTGTGTGAGTTTGTACCAAGTTTGTTCATTTACTTCTTCTGAGTATTAGGTAGGGTTCAAGAGTATCCCCGAAATTCTCACTTGCATGCAGCTGTACTCTCTTGACTGTGTGATAAATGGGTGGTGTTACAGTTAGTACATCAGGAATCGCACTGACACACGGACATGGAGGTTGAGAACGGATGATTTAATAGACAGTGATCAGGACAGAGTCTTTGTTTTCTAGAATTCATACTGAAAGAGAAAAGATGAGCAAGTTCCAACTTTTATTCTTTGTGTTGTTTATGTTGGTTTTCTCTGGAGCTTTAAGGAGAGGCTTCTCATGAGCTGGCTGGGCTTTGTTTGGCTTTGTTGCAATCAGTTCACATCAGGTGAAGATGTTAGTCAGCCACCTCTTTAGGAAAGGGGAGGGCTCCAAGAGGGATGACCTTACAGACGAGAATTCTGTGGTTTGGCTTTGCCAGGATAACTTCATACTGACTCCATTTATACTGGTATATGTCTGGGAAATAGCGGAATTCAAGAAGAAATTTCAAGGAAGGAAAAATGAAGGAAATTCTAGAAATGAATTAATAGGGAAGAGAACTTAGAGTCCATCCAACCTCTTGGTTCACAACCTGGGGACCATGGACCCCAGGAGGCTAAGGAGAGATGGCAAGAGGGTCATGAATCCATGTGTGGACCCAGGATTATACATACACACACACACACATACACACACACCCCACACACTAATATTTTTAAGTATGAGCCTCGATCATATATATATACACATATATATTATATATATATAGTGGTAGATTCATATATACATGAGGGTCTCAGTAAAACTATACATTCCTGGATCCCAAACCCAAAGAATCTGATTTTGTTGATCTGAGGTAGAGCCTAGGAATCTGCTGTTTTAAGAAGCACCAGGGTCTAGGGCACCTGGGTGGCTCAGTCCATTAAGCTTCTGCCTCTGGCTCAGGTCTGATCCCGGGGTCCTGGGATCAAGCCCCACATCAGGCTCCCTGCTCAGCAGAGAGCCTGCTTCTCCTTTTCCCTCTGCTGCTCCCCCCGCTTGTACTCTCTCGCTCTATCTCTCTGTGTCAAATTAATTAATTAAATCTTAAAGAAAAAAAAAAGCACCAGGGTCTAATACATACTGACTCTGTGACAATAACATACAAATCACTTTTAAAAATTATCGACTCTGAAGTTGCCTTTGGCTATTATTCTCTTAAAAGAGGCAATAGATACGAATGTTCAGTAACTATGAGAAGTAAGAAGTAAGAGTGGGCAGTCCTTGGATTTGGGGGCTGTAACTCTAAAAGTTTGGAAGTTACACTAATCCAGTCCAATTCCTTCATTTCAGAAAAAAAAGAAATGAAGACCCAGGGAGCTTCAGTAGCTTTCTCCCCAAAGTCACACTGCCAGTGGCAGGACAAACAGTCTCCTGTCCTGGGGTCTGGGAAGCTTTCTGCTCCCAGGCTGACCTATGGGAAACCCTAATCAGGCTGGAAGGCAGCCATTCCAAAAGCGTTTAAGGCATACACTCTAATGACTCATTTTACAGGCAACAACTGGGAAGAAAGTAACCCAAAGTTCTTTGCAGTTGCCTTAAGGGGCAGCTCTACAGTTTCACACCCTCAGGACAAAACAATTCTTAAAAATCAATCCATTCATTTCATCCATTTTTTCCCTTTGATACAGAAAGTTCACAAAATAACTAGAAGAAATACCCTGCAGTTTTGTTTCAAAGTTAAAACTTAACAACAATCTAGTGGTTTGGGAATGTTCACTGACCACAGTGAAATTCTACAGGGTGGTTTGCAAGTTGTCTCTGAAACCTTGAAGTGTGTGTTCAGCTTCATAAAGCTGGCTGTTCCGGAATGGGACACATTCTCCTAGGAACATGGATGGAGCATACTCATAAATAGCAGGAACTGCTTGTATACATGAAAAAGAAAATAAGCCCCAGACAAAAGTCTCCAGAATACTGAGATGCAAATATCTCTGTAGAAAAGGACATCGTTAGGTATAAATTATACCTAGCAACAATTCTCTTAAGCTGATTTCAGCAATTTTTTAAATGAGCTAATACTACTGTCCTAGCTCAGTGGTAGCCTTTTGCTAGGAATGACTGAAGCTATTCTTATATTCTGCTAAGTTGATTAATAAAAAAATATTTATTACACAAATCCTCTTTGTTGACAAGTTAAAATGGAGCCTCATCTTTCATATCTCCCTGAAGATTGCCACCTTGTGAGATTGAAAATACTCATTAAATTCCACCACCAGACAGGCACAAATGAGAGGGTGATTGTTTTTAAGCATGTGAGGGGAATCGTTGGTAAACTCATTTGTTTGGATATCATTAACAGAACAATCGGTGAAGATCTCCAGGGGGTCCTCATGACCTTTGCTCGAAATCTCTTCATCATCCATCAAGAAATATCAGCACCTAATATGCAAGGCGAGACCAATTTTAAGGTGAGGTGTTAATTAACTAACGATTCTGGTTAATTTCTATACAAGGACTGAAAATACCTCATGCTGTATTGTAAACAAGTGCTAAACCATTTTTTTTTTATTGTGAAGCAGTACATATCTTATAATGTACAGGGTCAATATTATAAGGTTCCCACTGAACCTGTTAGTTAAATTTAATAGTCTGAAATTTTTTCTTTGAAATATAGACTTATTTTAAGTTGCTGCCATTTCCAAACCCAGTTTACAAGACAACACGGCTTTCTGAGATCAGAGGTGAAGCTGAAGTGTCACAATGAAACCAAAACAGAGACTGTCACCACCAAAAATCCTGAATGTAACCTACTTACATTTCAGATAATGCAGTGTCTGGCCAAGGATTCCTGGGGAGGCCACGTTTCTAGAACCAGAGGAGTTCTGAGACCCCGGAAAGGATAATGTGTAGTAGAGAGAAACAGAAAAAGCCCTCAGCATATACATGGGCCATGTACCCCACCCTGTTTCTCCAAAGTGGGGCAGAAATTTCATCACTAACCTGTTTGAAGCTTCCAAATGGCCTTTAAAGATGTTGGTCCACGAAAGCTAGTTGTACGTAATTGATCAGACAAGAAAACAGGAGCAAAGTCCATTCACAATTTTTTGAAACACAGGCCAGAGATGAACAGTTGGTAATTTTTTTAATTTCAATTCTTTATTTAAATTCTAGTTAGTTAACATATAGTGTAAAATTGGTTTCAGGTATAGAATTTAGTGATTCATCGTCTACATATAATATCCAGTGCTCATCATACAACAAATGCCTTCCTTAATACCCATCACTCATCTAGTCCATCCCCCACCCTCCTGCCATCGACCCTCAGCTTGTTCTCTATTGTTCAGAGTCTCTTACGGTTTGCTTCCCTCTCTCCCTCTCTTTTTTGCCCCTTCCCATATGTTCATCTGTTTTTTTCTTAAATTCCACATATGAGTGAAATCATATGGTATTTGTCTTTCTCTGACTTATTTCATTTAGCATAATACACTTTAACTCCAACCACGTCATTACAAATGACAAGACTTCATTCATTTTGATGGCTGAGTAATATTCCAGTGTGTGTGTGTGTGTGTGTGTGTGTGTGTGTGTGTGTATCTTCTTTATCCGTTCATCTGTTGATGGACGCTTGAGGTCTTTCCATAGTTTGGCTATTGTTGATAATGCTGCTATAAGCATCAGGGTGCACGTGCCCCTTTGAATCACTATTTTTGTATCCTTTGGGTAAACACCTAGTAATACAATTGCTGGATCATGGAGTAGTTCTATTTGTAACTTTTTGAGGAAACTCCATATTGTTTTCCAGGGTGGCTGCACCAGTTTGCATTCCCACCAACAGTGTTAGAGGGTTCCCCATCCTCACCAACATCTGTTGTTTCCTGTGTTGTTAATTTTAGCCATTCTGACAGGTGTGAGGTGGTATCTTGTCATGGTTTTGATTCGTATTTCCCTGATGATGGGTGATGTTGAACATCTTTTCATATGTCTGTTAGCCATCTGGATATTTTCTTTGGAAAAATGTCTGTTCATGTCTTCTGCCCATTTCTTAACTGGATTATTTATTTTGGGGGTGTTGAGTTTGATAAGTTCTTTATAGATTTTGGATACTACTCCTTTATTAGATATGTCTTTTGCAACTATCTTCTCCTATTCCATAGGTTGTGTTTTACTTTTGTTGATTGTTTCCTTCACTGTGCAGAAGCTTTTTATCTTGATGAGTTCGTTTTTGCTTTTGTTTCCCTTGCCTCTGGCGACATGTCTAGTAAGACATTGCTATGGCTAAGGTCAAAGAGGTTGCTGCCTGTGTTCTCCTCCAGGATTCTGATGGCTTCCTGTCTCACATTTAGGTCTTTTGTCCATTTTGAATTTATTTCTGTGTATGGTGTAAGACAGTGGTCCAGTTTCATTCTTCTGTAGGTGGCTGTCCAGTCTTCCCAACACCATTTGTTGAAGAGACTGTCTTTTTTTCATTGGATATTCTTTCCTGCTTTTTGAAGATTAGATGACCATATAATTGCAGGTCCATTTCTGGGTTTTCTATTCTGTTCCATTGATCATTGCATCTGTTTTTGTGAACACCTGGTACTGATCACCAAAATCTGCATCTGATTCCCAGTGTGGGCCTTCATCATGTTTGAACAGGTCAAGTAACTCAAAGGACTCAACTGGAAACCACATGTGATCTTTCTCTTAAGTGGAAAGCCTAACAAAAGCTTGTTGCAAAAATGTAAATTTTGAATGTATTTTCCTTGCACTAGGGCCTGGTCTCTCTAGTAACAGTAATAATAATGATAAGGCTTTCCTCTTCCACGTGATTTTATGAGTTGGAAGAATGACCATTGCTTTTCTTACAACGTGATTGAGAAGACTCAATGAAAAATAGGCCCGGTGTTGCAGTGATTTTCACTGGTCCTAAAGGATCTATCTCTTCATTTATATTCTAAGTTACTGTCAGCTAGCATCATTGCATCAGTTACTGCCATATGCAAAATGCTGAGCTATACGCACATTAGTCTATCCAAATACAACTTATAACCAGAACCAAATGGTGCTATGGACTGAATTATGTCCTCTCAAAATTCACATGTTGAAACTCTAACCCCCAATGTGATGGTATATGGAGAAGGAACATTTGAGGGGTGTTACATTTAAATGAGGTCAAGATCATCTTGGGGTTGATCAAGATGACGTGGGGTCATCTTGATGTGGTTAGTGCCCTTATAAGAGAATAGAAAGTTTGCTGCTCTCTCACTCTGTCTCCACCCCCACCACCTTGAGGGAATACAGCAAGAAGATGGCTGTCTGCAAGCCAAGAAGAGAGCTCCTACCAGGAACTGAACTGGCTGGCATCTTGACCTTGGACTGCCCAGACTCCAGATCCATAAGAAATAAGTTCTTGTGGCTTAAGCCACCCAGTCTGTGGTGTTTTGTTAGAGCAGCCTGGGCGGACTGAGACAGGTCGTTTATCTCCAAAACCACACACACACTTGGTAAACTCTGAGCGTGGACATAAGGTTGGCAGAACCAACTACTACTGACAAAACGCAGGCGATTTCTCTGCCATCTACCTGACTTTCAAAATCATCAAAAGACAGATATTCTCATGTAGCTTTTAAATATCTCACGATTTCTAGCCTTCTGAGGTGACACTGTTATCTTGATTTGTTTTAAACTCTTACCAAAAAGTTTAAAGGTAAAAACTTTAAATCTCAACAAAGTAGAAATAATAACAAAAACCTGAAAAGTGGAATAGATTCATTTTCAGTAGTATTTTCTGTCTACCACCCTCGTGACATTCTAGTAAGTACTTTCAGTTTGTAAAGGAGGAATTACAAAGACTGAATAAAAATGGAAGGTGGTACAGATAAAGCATTTAACAAAATATAACACCATTTCCTAAAACCACTCAACCTAGGAATAGAAGGGAACTTCCTCAACCCGTAAAGGGCATTAGCAAAAGCCCACAGCTAACATCATAGTTAATGGTGCAAGACTGAAAGCTTTTCCCCTAAGATCAGGAGCAAGGCAAGGATGTCTGCTCTTACCACTTCTATTCATCACTATACTGGAGGTTCTAGCCAGGGCAATTCAGCAAGAAAAAGAAATAAAAGGCATCCAGATTGGAAAGAAAGAAGTAAAACTATCTCTATTCACAAATAACATGATCTTGTATTAAGGAAATCCTAACCAGAAACAATCTGTTACAGCCTAAAAACGAGTTGAGAAAGATTGCAAGACCCAAGATCAATATAGAGACATTGACTGTATTTATATACACTAGCAATGAATGATCCAAAAATAATTTTTTTATTTTTAAATTTAAATTTTAAAAATTCTTTTAAAAATTCCACTTACAATAGTATCAAAAAGAATAAAAATACTTAGGAATAAATTTAACAGAAGTACAAGATCTGTCCATCATTAAAAAAAAGAAGATCTAAATAAATGAAGTGAAAAACTTAATATTGTTAAGATGGCAATAATACTCCCCAGGTTGATCTATGGATCCAGCACCAAATCCTATAAGCATGCCAGCTGGCTCTATTGCAGAAATTTACAAGATGATCCCAAAATTCTTGTGGAAATGCAAGAATAGTCAAAATAATCTTGAAAAAGAAGAACAAAGAAGATTTATGCTTCTCAACTTTATTTATTTATTTTTTTAAGATTTTATTTATTTATATGACAGAGAGAGACAGCCAGCGAGAGAGGGAACACAGGCAGGGGGAGTGGGAGAGGAAGAAGCAGGCTCACAGGGAGCTCGTCCTGGGGCTCGATCCCAGGATGCCCAACGACTGAGCCACCCAGGTGCCCCTACGCTTCTCAACTTTAAAACTTAACTACAATGGGATGTCTGGGTGGCTCAGTCAGTTAAGCATCTGACCTTGATTTTGTCTCAGGTCATGATCTCAGGGTCATAGGATTGACCCCCGCTTCAGGCTCCATGCTCTGCACAGTCTGCTTGTCCCTCTCCCTCTGCTCCTCCCTCCTGCTCGTGCTATCTCTAAAACAAATAAATAAAATCTTAAAAAAAAATAAATAAATGAAACTTAACTACAAAACTACAGCAATCAAGACGGTGTGGTACTGGCATAAGAACAGACATAGATCAATGGAATAAAATTGAGAGTCCAAAATAAACCCATACACTTATAGTCAATTGCTTTTCAACAAGAGTGCCAAAACAATTTGATGGAAAAAAAACTGTCTTTTTAACAAATGGTGCTGGAGAAAACAGATATCGCCACACAAATGAATGAAGTTGTACCTCTACTCCACAGCATATATAAAAACTAAATAAAAATGGATCAAAGACCTAAATGTAAGAGCTACAACTATAAAATTCTTAGAAGAAAACACCGGTATAAATAAATCTTCATGACCTTGCAGCTAGCAATGCCTTCTTAGACATGATACCTAGAGTATAAACAAAGTAAAAATAGATAATAGATACAATGGAATATTACCCAGACATAAAAAGGAAATGTAGCTCTGATCCACGCTATAACAGAAATGAATCTTGAAAACATTATGTTAAGTGAAGGAGGCCAGACACAAAAGGCCACATATTGTATAATTCCATTTATATGACATGTCCAGAGTAGGCAAATGCATAGAGACAGAGAGTAGATTAGCAGTTTTCAGGAGCTAAGGGAGGGGGAAAATGAGGAAAGGCTGTTAATGGGCATAGAGTTTCTATTTGGAGTGTTTAAAATGTTCTGGAATTACATAGTAATGATGGTTTCTTGTGGACATACTAAAAACCACTGAGTTGAACTCTTTGTAAGTGTAAATTTTAAGGTACGTGAATACCACCTCAATAAAAAAAAATAGCTAAATAAAATAAAAGGGAAAGGTGCCATTTTTCTGCCCAATGGAAAAAACCAATGGAAGTAAATACTCCCATCAGCCTACTAACCCTCATTTTAGGATGACTAGACCAATGCTTCTCAAATTATCTATAGTGAAGTTTTATTTTTTCTAACCTATCATGGATCAGTACTTTTGTAAAATACAACAAAAATGAATTACTAGAAAAATGTAATGAAAAAAATTGAAGACCTATAAAATAGAAGCCCATTTTTTTCATTTGATTTAGCAGCCATAAAAATTTCTATAAAGGTTTCCAAATTCTTACTCTCAATTTTTTTACTCATTTCAGGACTGATGACACAATTTGTAGATGGGTGTTAGTTAGCAAAACACGCTTTGAATTTAACTGGTCTAAATTATACTCACCTCCAAAAAGGACCAAATAATTGGGGTAGGGAAAAGAGTTGTAAGAGGTCTTTAAGTAACGAATATTACTTTTACTGTTCACTTACAGACGGCCATTGATGACATTGAAGCCATTCTAGGAGTAACAGAAGAAAACAAAATAAGATTTGAAGAAGAGCTAAAACAGTCTAAAGATGACAAAAACCTCTCTAAACCTGATAAATGAATGCCTGGAATATTGCTGATTTTGGATTCTAATCTGGAATCCAAAAAAAGGCAACATTCTTTTTGCTGTTAGGAATAAAAGTGGGAAGTGGAGTTAGTTTGCTTTGTTTGCTAGGAGATATATCAAAACATTATAATGTAATGCTCTTTTTTAAAAAAATATTTATTAAGTGATCTTATTTTACTTATTAAACTAAAACCTATTTGTGCTTTTACTTGAGAGTGTCAAACAATCTCTTCTTCCAGAACTCAGAAAAAAATAATCTAACAAGAAAGTTACAAGTCTTACTGATGCCACATCTGCACCTACCTCTTTATAAACTTTGGGGTTATAGAGCTTTTGTTTATGCTTTATAAAGTTTTCTCCTCCTATTTCTAAGAGTAATTTGTCTTCTGCATTTTAAAAATGGAATAAAGGCTTAATCATTGCTATTTGGCAAAACAGGTCTTCTTTTCCCCAAGAACATTACATTCACATGGATTTTTAAAGTGACCCTTTATCTTTCATTGTATTTTTTTTTCTTGTCCCAAGCCACTATTGTTTGTTGTTGCCATTTCTCAAAGAATAAGGTAAGCCAACATCTAGCATCAGAATTTATCTAGGTGGCAGTATGTGCTCTTAGTTTAATATATAGCGTAACTCGAGCCCTCTAGCTTGAATAAACATTTGTAATCTCTAATTCTCCATTTAATACGTCAGTGGGATTTTTACAATCATAATTCAACAATACCTTTCAAAGTGCAAATTGTTAAAATTATGCAGCGCTAGCATTCACTTCTCAATTGTTCCGAATATTTCAGAATCACCCAGCTTTACAGAAGGGTGAAATATGCAAGTCACAATACCAAAATCGCGTAGTTGTTTTAAAGAATAACCTTTATATCTTTAAAAATATTTGAATGTGTTGGGGAAACTGGGGAGCCTTGTTTTATGTATGGAATTTCAATAATTTTTAACGGTGCCTCAGCCACAAGCTAAGAGTTCCTGCAATAAAGTCAACATTTTTGTGTGTCAGCTTTTGTTTTGCTATAGTTGGAAATACATTAATTAGCCAGGTTTCCTGCCTGTGCTAGGTACAACGATGACCTCTTTTTCTTGCCAGATCATTCTCATCCATATGAGGGGCCCATTGTCCAGACACTTGACGGATAGGAAGTACTACATGCCCATTAGAGTCTCGCCTCAATTGAAGCCAGAGCAACATAAGGTCCAAGAGACTCATTAGTTCACTGGCACAATCGTGTCCTGAGAGTAAATGAAACCCTCTGTCTCCTTATGGCTCTCATCTGCTCTGGACTTTAAAAGAAAACTGTCTCTGTTTTGTTCAGCACAGCAGTGTGTCTTTCACATGGTGAGAACCCCTCTTAACAGTACAAAACTGTTAAATCTATCAGGGAAGTTTTGTATGTGAATTTTGATTAGCACTCTCGAGCCTCAAGCTGCTGGCAATAGTAAAATGAGTTCACTCTCCTGTACCTTTTTTTTTTTTTTTAACCCACCATGATTGGTTTTCTCAAACAATGCACTTTCCTTCTCTGCATCTCTCATTAGCATACACCACAGAATGCCTGTTTCCAAATTGAGCCCTTATCTTCAGATTCAGGTCTTACAAGAAAAACAATCGGGAGTAAGGTTCTCTACCTAAAAACCTATAGCTTCAGAATGAAAGGAAGAAATTTGGTATAATAAAACAATCACTTCAAGTAATTAAGTGGAAGAAGCCAGAGGACCAGATTAAATTAGCGAAATGTTTTAATTACAGAGCATTTGAAAAGAAGCATAGTCCATTATCTTTCAGCACATATGTGTAGCAAAGATACTGTGCTACTGGTAAACTAAGGTACATTTGAAAAAAAATCACGTATATGTGTACCATGTTTAAAGTATCCTAAACAAAAATTAATTGAGATGAATTACTGAGCTTTTATCATTCTAAATAGGAAAATGAAATATTTGTCGCTAAGAGGATGTCCCTTTACATATTACCCATTTTATACTGATTTTAAAGAAACCAAATAGGTGATTTTTAATGACAAACTGCTATCTACTTACCTATCGTCTGTAATCTACTTATATTTACCTTCAATGAACACTTATTATGGGCTAAGTATGTACTGTACTAGAAGCTTTATCTCCATTATTTTATTGCATCTGTCCAACAACCCCATGTCGGTATGTGCGACTACTGTCCTCCTTTTACATATGGGACACTAATATTAAGTGGGGCTATCTCAGGGCATGTCTCAAGACGAAATGAAATTGGGGCTTTGCTCTTTTACCACAAATTCTAGCACATTGTGTAAAGTAGAAAGTTCAGATTCACCTGTCCCAGATCACACAAGGAACCTGAACTTTTTTATAACAAATTCTAGTGTTGCTTAAGGGACAGTTTCACTTACGCTTCCTTCTAATAAAATCAACTTGCACAACTGAGAGTATCACGAGGCATCACAATTTTGTAATCAAAGAAATCGGGAGAAGAGAATGTGGTGTCAGTGGAATTCTCCCATGGTGATCCATCTGTAAGACTTCAGTGGAGAACTACAATGGGAAGGTGCAGGAGAGTTTGGAAGCTGGGAAGTCATGCCCCGTAGTTTGTTTGAAAAAGGGTATAAAGTTAAGAAACTAGGGAAGGGTTAGGGAAGGACTTACAACAAGACGGAGAGCAACCTGAAAAAGGTTGGAGCATTGTCTCAGCTATATCATCCTAAGAATTGCAAGCATCCTATTTTTCAGGTATAAAAATATATATTTTATCATAAGTAATATATTAGTAACCATCTGATAGCTTTAACAATTAATAATCATTTGTATGCATCTGGCACCTTTCTTCTAAAGAGCTCAAAGCACTTTACATTTGTTATCTCATTAATTCCCAACACTGTCCCTGTGGGGAAGGTAATAAGTATTTTAACATTTAAATGTTTATCTTTCAGAATTTCTCAAGCATACATTAATTATATTTCCAAAAATGTAAATGTTCACTAGTTTTATTTTACTGTTCCTCTGGCTTCAGTGTGCATAACGGATTTGTTCAACTCTTTAAATGTGCTGATCATAGTAAATCTTATCTGGAAAAACTATAAATTGCTAAGATAACGGAGGGTGGAAGTTGTGGCTGGGGGGAAGCGTATGACTGCTTCTCTCACTGGAAAAAGTTTGGTTCAGTCCATTGCAAATGCAGATGAAATGTGCTGTGGATCTTCCAAATCTTTTCTGTATCCTATTCTTTCCAAAAGGTGAGCCTCAGGAGGGTAAGGACCGTATCTGTAAGCCTGAGGTAGCCTGAACTACTCTTTACATCTTTGTTTTATTGATGATATTTATCAAAGTGGAACAGAAACCAGATGCATTCGATTAGGAGCTGCATCCCAAAGAGTCACAGGATGATGCAGGCCAGAAGCTCATCTCCCCAGCCCTCACTCTTTCTGGGCTGGTCATACTTTCCTCAATTTTCTTTCTTTTTTTTTTTTTTAAAGATTTTATTTATTTATTTGACAGAGAGAGACAGCCAGCGAGAGAGGGAACACAGCAGGGGGAGTGGGAGAGGAAGAAGCAGGCTCACAGCAGAGGAGCCCGATGTGGGACTCGATCCCGGTATGCCGGGACCACGCCCTGAGCTGAAGGCAGACGCTTTAACGACTGCACCACCCAGGCGCCCCTTTCCTCAATTTTCTAACTAGAAAAATGGCAGATAGGAATACCTGCTCCTTAGGGAAGCAGTAGAGATTAATTGGCCAATGTTGGGAGAGCGTTTCCAAGACGAAGCATTCTACATAAATGTTTAAGTATTATTATTGCACTGCTACTTCAAATGGAAGTTCTAACTTTGAAATGTGATTATACACTTTCCCCAAAAAAACCCTTCATGACCACATATATAGGTTTATTTTTCACTCTAACAGTCTAACTCATGGTTGTGAAACTTTATTGCACTTGATGGAGGACCCTGGCTTTTATTAGTTTTAAACTGCTGGTTGCTGGGGTATTTATGTAAATGAGGGAAAGATACCAAAACAGTAAATAATAAGCATGTCCCTGCTGTTTAAAAATCTGTTGGTAGAAACAACTTTTGTTTGGTTATAAGACGACCCTAAACATAGCACAAAAAAATACGGCTTTGGCATCTATGCATAAAATCGCATTTTGGGTTGGGGGGGGGGGGCCGGGGACATTGGTTTTCTCCCCTAGCATTTCTTTATCATTCTGTAAACATTTTGTTTTACCTCTATAGGGGCCACCATATATACCATATACATGTATGTGAGAGAGAGAAATGAGTAAAGTACATTTTAAGAATTTTTTTATTTAACGAAATGTTATAAAGTATACTAGATAGCTAATTATAGCTCCCGGAAAGCAAGGCCAAACCCAAATTCATTGCAGTCTCCTCATAAGGAACGTTATGATAAAATCATGGTCCCACAAACTTAACAACAAAACAGCAGAACTTCCATTGGTTGCAAAATAACTTCAAATTCAAATTCAAATTCCAGTTCATTTAAAGATTCATGCCGCTTTGCTTCCCAGCAGAGGACACAAAATACTTATTTTGCAATCATCAAAAAATTTAAAATGATCTAACAACACATGACTTCCAGGTTCCCTTTACAATGCCTTTCTACTCATCTTCAAGTTGAATATCCATAGCCACATTTCTAAGTCAAAAAACTAGGTTCATTTGCAACAACAGTGAAAAATCAGGAAGGTCTAAACATTCAACAATAAGGTATTAAAAATTACAGGGGGCGCCTGGGTGGCTTAGTGGGTTAAGCATCCGACCCTCACTTTCGGTTCAGGTCATGATCTCAGGGTTGTGAGATTAAGCCCTGAGTCAGACTGCACAGTGGCACAGAGCCTGCTAAAGATTCTCTCTCTCCCTCTTCCTCTGCCCCTCCCCTCACTCCTATCCCAGCATGTACATGTGCACACACATTCTCTCTCTCTAAAAAAAAGTTAAAATAAGAAAATTAGGGAATAGCTATATAAAGACCTTTACAGAGCCCTTTTAAAAATCATAGGTTACTATAACTACTGTATGATCTAGCCATTCCACTCCTAGGCATTTGTTTACCCAAGAGGGAAAAAACTTTATGTCCATTCAAAGACTTGCACATGAATCTTCATAGCAACTTTATTTGTAATAGCCCCACACTGGGAACCACCCAAATGTCCACCAACAGGTAGATCCTTACAATGGAATACTACTCAGCAATGAAAACGAACAAGTTGTTGATAACATCAAAGACATGAATGAATCTTACTGTAATTGTGCTGAATGAAAAAATCCAGACAAAAAGAGTACATATCCGGGGCGCCTGGGTGGCACAGTTGTTAAGCGTCTGCCTTCGGCTCAGGGCGTGATCCCGGCGTTCTGGGATCGAGCCCCACATCAGGCTCCTCTGCTATGAGCCTGCTTCTTCCTCTCCCACTCCCCCTGCTTGTGTTCCCTCTCTTGCTGGGTGTCTCTAACTCTGTCAAATAAATAAATAAAATCTTAAAAAAAAAAAAAGAGTACATATCCACTTATATAACATTCTAAAAAATGTAGACTATAGTGACAAAAAGCAAATCAATGTTTGCCTGGAGGTGGGAAGCTGCGGGCCAGCTGGTGAGGAGGAACAGGAAGATTACAAAGGAGCAGAAGGAAAATTCTGGGGATGACAGATAGCTTCACTATGTCAAAACTTATCAAACTATACACCTCAAATATGTGCACTGTTTGAAGGTCAATTATACCTCAAAAAGCTTTTTTAAAAAATCATCAATTAGGAGAATGTAAGAAAATGAAATGACATTTAATTATTAAGAAGCATATTTTATTTTTTTCTTTTTCCAAGATTTTATTTATTTTAGAGCAGGACAGAAAGAGGGAGGTGTGCAAGGAGGGGAGGAGCAGAGGGAGAAGGATAAGCGGACTGAGCACAGAACGCAACACAGCACTTGACCTCAGGACCCTGAAATCATGACCTGAGCCAAAATCAAGAGTTAGACACCCAACTGACTAAGCCACCCAGGCGCCCCCAAGAAGCATATTTTAAAACAGCATGAAGACTAGGACTGAAGTTACAACTTTTTAAAAATATGAACATATGTGTGCGCGCGTGCGCGCGCACACACACACACACACCCCCACCTCTAAGGATACCTCCCAAAATGTTAACAGTGGTTACTTCTTAATAGTAGAGTTTTCTTCTTTCTGTATTTTCTATTTTATAATGAACCTGTTTTCAATTAATGGAGCAAATGAAACAAAAATTTAATTTGGGGGAGTCTGGGAAAGCATAATATATGAAGGTCTTCATTATAAGTTCTGCTATCAAAAGTGATAATGAACTTAGGGACATGGAGTAGAAATGTCATAACCACCTCCCTCCTCAAAGCTCCCAAAGCTGTCACCAGATAGTAATGGCATGTTCCCTAGCATCATGGATTGCAGGCTTCGTTCTAAGCTTAATACCCTTAGTCTAAATATTCGAGAATTCACACCAGACTATGACTCTAGTGCTGTCTCTGCTCATGCAGAGATGCATGAAAAGGTAAACTCTTCTGTTCACCTACAAATATCTGGAGGGACAAAGAGTGATTAGGTGGCACCTGCAGTTTTTCTAAATGAGTATGGAACACACAAACACACACACCATTTGCTTTAGATTTAAAGGTCTTAATGGGCTTTAGTTCCAGCTCTTTTCTTAATGGACAAGTAACTTCTCTCTAGTCCCCCTTTTTTTGGGTATGTAAAATAAGAAAGTTGAGCTGATATTTAAACTTCCTGCCAACTCTAACAATTCTACGCCAACCAACATCAAAGTATCAAAAGGGCAAAACCATATATATTACACAAGGAGGTGACTTCTCGCTTTCTTCTTCCATTTATTGGAAATCATGTATAATATTTTGTAACTTTGTACAGTCTCTTAAGTTTCCCTATTTACTATCCAAAATGGCTGATTTTAAATAGTTACAAAATGTTTTATAATTTTATGATATTCCTTGAGATGCAAACAGTTTTCTTTCAGAAGGTATCATTTTGACTAAAGAGAGTAGCAAGTCAAATACATCCTTTCGAGTGGGATCATGTCTTTCATTCTTTGGGTTTTCACTTGTACTCTCGGGTATTGCTGCTCACCTAAAGTAATGGAAACATTTTATTTTGAAAACATTTTATCTGAACTTAACGATTTAATGTGTACCTTCTGTACTTGAAGATCTTGGTGCAAATAGATGGAACAGAAATGAGAATCAAAGCTTCAATGTGCATTTTTGTTTCTGTAAGCTCAAAGCATATCTCCTCTTTACATCTGCTTTGCAGGGACAGTATGGAGAGCTGGACTACAGTCTCTGAGCTTTTCTTTAATTTGTACCTGGACTCAGAAAGAGATGGATGATGTATTTTGCAACACTCCATTTTGCTGTATAGCAGATGTAGTCCCTGGTGAACTGCATAAAAGAGACATAAACCCTGAAACTAATTTTTACCTGGCACCTTTAATCCCATATTTTAAAGACCTCCTAAAATGCACAGTTTCCGGGCCCATGTCTGTAAGTGATCAGATCAGCCTTCCCAGGGAGTATTCTGCCATCCATACAGAAGGTCTGGAACAAGGAGCTGAGAGTATGATGATTATCTATCCCTTTATGAAGCCCACATTGATTGTTATAGCTAAAACAATTCTTTGAAGTTCACTGCCAGAGCAGAAATCTCTCTGCTTCCTTTATTCTTACTAACAACTTAGATTCTTGGTACTAGCACCATGAAAACAAACACTTAGAGATGACGTAAGGTTTGAAAACTACTTATGAACGTTTTTCTTAAGATGACTTTGTCTTTTAGTACCTGTAGAGTTTTTAAATTTTTCTAATTACAGAAACATATGCTCACGATTAAAAAAAAACAAGTATGATCACATAGCTTCTTAAATAGATAATTTTAAAAAACAAAAACTTTTGAAAAACAGGCATGTGCAGGGAAGAAATTTAAAAATCAACAATTATGGGGCGCCTGGGTAGCGCAGTCGTTAAGCATCTGCCTTCGGCTCAGGGCGTGATCCCGGCGTTCTGGGATCAAGCCCCACATCAGGCTCCTCTGCTGGAAGCCTGCTTCTTCCTCTCCCCTCCCCCTGCTTGTGTTCCCTCTCTCGCTGGCTGTCTCTCTGTCAAATAAATAAATAAAATCTTTAAAAAAAAATAAAAATAAAAATAAAAAAATAAAAATAAAAATCAACAATTAGTTTTTTAAAAAGACTGGATGGCTCAGTCTGTAGGGCATGCGACTCTCGATCTCGGGGTTGTGAGTTTTAGCCCCACGTTGAGTGTAGAGATTACTTAAAAATAAAAATCAACAATTTAAAAAATTCAACAATTATTTTACCACCCAGAGAGAACTACTGTTAAATCTGGTGGGACACCTACTAATATTCCTACCTAGGGCCTCTGGATTTGCCATGCCTTCTGCCTGGCACACTCTTCTCCCAGAAGTCTGCCTGGCTCACTTACTCACTGTATTCAGTCTCTGCTCGACTGTCACTAGACCAGAGGGACCCCCCCGCAATGTAGCACCCGTCCTTACTCTCTATCCCCTTACTCTGCTTTATTTTTCTTTAGAGCACTTAACTATATGTGGTATTACAAAATAGGTTTGTTAATTTTTTATTATCTGTCTCACCAAATGGCTTGTAAGTGTAAAGATATAGCCCCACTCCTAAGACAGCACACCTATCACTAGTAAGAGATGCTCAATTAATACATATATTGTATTTGTTTCTTTATCAAATATATATTGAGTTCCTATTATATAGAGTCTTTTATCTTTGTATGTATAATTTTTAATAGGATTACACCAGACATACTGTTTTACAGACTGTGTTATTCACTTAGCAATAAATTACGAAGACATATCAGAAATTTTTATCCAATGCGATTTTAACAACGGCATAAAGGATGTCAATAATCCCCTATTGTTAGACCAGTCCATGGGCACTCTGATGCATCCTTCAAATACATGTTAAGGTCAATGAGGTTAGATGGTTATTAATAATACTGACAATGCCTTATATTCACAGGTACTTCATAGTTTATAAACTATTCTCATATCTCATTTGATCCTTACAATAAACTCAAAGTAAACAGAGCAGAAACTCAAAGAGGTTAAATAAGTAATTTCCCTAAAATAATAAAACCAGGAACAGGGAGTCCAGACACAAACCTAGCTCTCTCTGTCTCTCAGCTTCGGCTCTTCACGTACCTCCTCGTCCCTGATTGACACCGTCATTTTACAGATGAGTGATCCATGCTTAGAGAAGGGAGTAGTGATGTGCCCAGAATCACACAGCTTCTTCAAGAAAGAATACAGATAGAGTAGAACCCAGGACTCCTGACTCCCCGTCCAAAGCTCTCTCAACTACATGCTGGCTCGATAAATTAGGGGGGAAAAATCCTAAATTACTGCGTAGTCAAATCAGCAAACAATACACGCTGTTATACTTCTCTGAAGATGACACAGTATACTTGCTTGGCGCTGCGAAGTGCCAACCTGATGACACTTGCAATCCTGAGCTTATTTGATGTGGTTGGGAAGCAAATGAGATTCCAGTGCCCCTGTTGCGCATAGGTGCTCAGTGAGCATTTCCTGCATGGTGGGGAAGTGCCCTATATTTACAGTATTTGATCCAGTTTAACAGCAAGATCTAATGTTAACATTAGCCTTGTAAAAGTTTTCACCCTAGTTCACACAAGAACAAGATTCTGGAGATTATGACTAGCAATTCTTCATGAGTTGATTTATCTGAATAAAACCTATAAGGTTTTGAACCATTAAACATTCGATTTAGAAAAAAAAAATCTAAGCATACAGAAGAATAAACTGAAAAATGGAACAGATTTGTTTCTTGTAATAATTATGAGCAATATCTCAAACTCAGCATCCTTAGACCATTGAGCTGTGTAGGATGAATGTGCTAATTAATCAATTACTACCCAACAATGTACCCTGTTTATTTACTGAAATGCACCAGAAACGTGTGGAGAGCTGGTAATTATTAATCATCTTCAGTAACAAATATGACTCAAGTTCACCTTCATATAATTAATAGAGCATGTAGTTAGCTTTAACATCTTGCTTTATTAGAAATAGCAACAAGGAATTTAAAAAAAAAAAAAGCTCACAAGTTGTGGTTCACTGAAATGCTGGCTTGGACTAAATGTGCCTATTATGCATAGCCATTACTCATATCCATCCAAATTACGGCCAGATGCGAAGTTTTTAAAATCAAACCTTTAATTTCAATAAAATTTTAGACTTACCAAGGAGTTATAAAAAACAGTCCAAAACATTTCCATATATGCTTTACTCATGGTCTCCAAATAAAACCCAATTTTCAGAGCTCAATAACTGGCTTAGAGTTGGGATCTTTGTTGATGGTGCCCAAACATCTTGGCATGTTTTAAATTTTCAAGATATTTTAGAAGTACTTCCAATATACATAAAAATAGTTGTTTTACAACAAATTTTGCAAAGTGATCTAGTTTTGAAAATCTTTTTTTTTTTTTTTTTTTTTTGGAGTCATCATGTAGGCCCCCAAATTTCCTTTGAGGCAGATAGACTTCTAGGCTAGATGGGCTATATTTTGGTTCAATGCTATTTCCTGATTATGCAGCATCTAAGGGATGTTCATTTGTGGCAGCAACATTTACAGCTAAGTCTGGCAACACTAGACTCTCTGTAACTCTGTTCAAAGCATGAGGTTTTGCATACTGCCAATGAAGGTTCAAATCCCAGCTGTATCACCTGGCGGCTCTGTGACTGCAGTTAACTATTTTAACTTCTCTAACTTCTGATACTCCGTTTCCTCAGCTTGAAATTGAGGTAAATGAAGCCCTGCTTTGGAGTGTTGTTTAAATGAGAAAATAAGTGTAAACTACCTAGCAGGAAGAAACGCTCAGGAACTGGTAGATACCATTACACTGGTATTATTACCCTCCGCGGCCACTTCTAGCTTAGGGAACTGAAATGTACACACCCATGCACACACAAATAAAAAAGTATTTCATACAATGGAAACTGTAAAAATGTAAATTAACATTTTTGGAAATTTTCTCCTGAAAGGAAAAATTGGATTAGAATTTAATGTTAATTGTACAGAAAATTAAGAGCTTGAACATCACTTCAAAAATCTAAACTGACAAATCATAAATCAGCGCGTGGACTACTGTATTTCTATTATCAAATGATTCAAGGCCCCTTTAAATGGAGAGCCCCCTTAGGGCATCTCAGTATTTGTTTATAGATCATTAACTACTTGACAGTGAGACTGGGGAGGGGGCATAAAGACTTACAGCTGAAGCTCTAAAAGCCACTGTCGAACGAAGATCGGCAATAAAGCCAAAACATCTTTGGAATTCAGTATGAAGATATGATTTGTGCTACAAAAATGTCATATGCTTTTCATGCATGTATCTGTTAGTAAAACAAAGCTCACTTTACAAGGCTGGGACCATAACTATGACCCATATGACAAGGTAAATTTATTTGGCCATGTTTTCAAATGCTTCCCCAAACTGACTACATAGGATTTGTAATATTGGAAACATGCCCATAAAATGGACTGTGTTATCTATTAGCATAAATCACTATCTGGTTTCAAAAAGTCACAAATATGTCTCTGTGCCGCTGGATTCCAGCTAGCATCCACAGCAGGGGAAGGAAATAGAAATGTTTCCTAATGAAAAGCTCACAGAAAGTCGAAAGGTCAGAATTCTGATTCTTGATTCTAGTATATGATCTTGGGTAAGTTTCTTACCTATTCTATAGTTTAATTTCTCTAACTACCAAAATTAAAATTGTAATTAAATTAAAACCAGTTACCCTACATATTACAATTCCTTTTCTCTAACATTCCTCAAACACACTAATTGTATTCACTTTGCCCACTTTTTTTTTTTTTTCATTTTTTCAAGAACTTGAGTATCTACATATTGCAAGTACTGTCCTAGGTGCTAGAATCACAGAGGTTAACAAAACAGGCATTAAGTCCCTGGCCTTAGGACGTTTACATTCTAGTGGGGGGGAGAGCTTGAGAGTAGTTGAGACACAAGAGCAGTTTAGATGAGATCTCTGTACCTGCTATGTTCACAGGAACATGTTTTACCAGAGTAATGCTTCCTGACACTCTTTGTAACAGCAGCCCCAGTTGCCAGCCAACTCCTTGGAGGCTTTCAGAACATCAATCAGTTCCACTGGACTCAAGATCTAGGTAAGTATAGAGCAGTTCTTTCCTTTCCTAATGACTTCTGCCATAACTCAGTACTTCCAAGAGGATAATTTTGCATAAAGCCAGTGTATGCTGTCCTTGCCTGGGCAGACTCAAGGATACAGGAATGGAGCAGCAATCAAAATTCACCACTAATGGGATGGGGAGAATTAATGAGCATTCATCCAGCTATAGGAGTAACTCAAGCCACCTCCTCTGGTGCTGAGCTTGGCTTAGAGGGCACTGAGCCATTAAGGAGATTTGGGTTCCTAGGAGTGGCTCTTTGGGGCTATCTGTTTTTTAGTTCCAAAGCACACTGGAATATGAACCAGGGCAGCATCATCTCCATAGACCTTCTTTCCTTGAACCAAAGTCCTTCCTTAAGCCTCAAAGTGGAATTGTCAATGAAATCCTAAAAGTAAACACTTATATCCCTTTTTCATAACTCCTTTATCTTTTACTAACTGGCTGACATGTGCACCCACTATCTTGCCTATAATTCTGCCTCTGAGAATAGCAATGAATTAAAATCTAGACACCTACCCTACTTTCTTTTAAATCACACCATTAGAAATATGTGAGTAAATCATAACTTCACAGCAAGGTTATAACAATAATGTGAGAACAAATATTCTATATATGTACAAGGTCACATTTGGGTCATGCCCACTATATATGTTCTCTATATGTATTTCTTAATAAACAGTAATAATAGAATATGTTAATATGTATTTCTACTTGTAGAATTCATTCTCTTTTTCAAGCTTTTAACTGAAGTATAATATACATACAGGAAAATGTACATACCATACATGTTCAGTTAGAAGAATGTTCGGGGCACCTGGGTGGCTTAGTTGGTTAAGCACCTGAATCTTGATCTCAGCTCAGGTCTTGATCTCAGTGTCACGAGTTCAAGCTCTGTATTGGGCTCCATGCTGGATATGGTACCTACTTAAAAGAAATTTTTTTTTCACATATTGACTACACCCATTTAACCAGAAATGAGATCAATCACAGATTCATCAATCATAACAAATGTATCACTCTGGTGGGGATGTTGATAATGGGGGAGGAGGCTATGCATGTGTGGGGCAGAGGATATATGAGAAATCTCTTTACCTTCCTCTTAATTTTTCTGTGAGCCTAAAATTACTCTAAGAAAAAAAGTCTTTGGGGCACCTGGGTGGCTCAGTCAGTTAAGTGTCTGCCTTTGGCTCAGTTCATGATCCCGGGGTCCTGAGATTGAGCCCCATGTGGGGATCCCTAATCAGCCGGGAGTCTGCTTTTCCCTCTGCCCCTACCCCCTGCTCATGCTCTCTCTGTCTCTTGCTCTCCCTCTCTCAAATAAATAAATAAAATCTTTTTTAAAAAAAGTCTTAAGAAAACAAACTACAGGAATATATGAACAAAAGAAGAGAATAATCCAATCCCCAAGATGTTCCCTCATACTCCTAGTCCCTGGCTCCCCTAGATCTCCACCCCCCATAAGGGTGATCACTATCCTGTCTTCTAACAGCAAAGATGAATTTTGGCCAGTTTTTATAACTCATGGAAATGAAATCATATCATAGGTACTTTAGGGTCTGACTTCTTCCATTATTCCTTATGTTCATGAGATTCGTGCATGCTGTGTGCAATTATGGATCATTCCTTCTCATTGTTATATAGTAGTCCATCAAGTGAATGCCACAATTTGTCTATCTATTCTATTACTGACAAGCATGGAAGTAATCTGCATGTTGGCTATCACAAATATGAACAGTGCCATGAATATTCCACTACATGTCTTTCGAAGAATATGTGCACACAATTTCTGTGGGGCATTGTTATGGACTGAATGTTTGCATCCCCTCAATATTCACATGTTGAAGCCCTAATACCCAATGTGACAGTAGTTGGAGATAGGGTCCCTGAGGAAGTGATAAAAGTTTAATGAGGTCATAAGAGTGGGACCCTACTCTGATAGGGCTGGTGCTCTTATCAGAAGAGAGGAAGGCAGACACCCAAACTAGCTCTGTCTGCCATGGGAGGAGCTATAGAAGGAGCTATAACCCAGGAAGAGAACTCTCTCCAAGAACCCAATCAGCCAGCACCCTGATCTTAGACTTTCCAGTCTCCGGAACTGTGAATAACAAATTTTTGTTGTTTAGGCAGCCAGTCTGTGGTATTTAGCCTCACTAATACAAATAGATATCCAAGAATGGCATGGCTGGTCATAACATTACATATAATCTGTAAATATGCAGCTGAATATATGCCGCCAAAAATTTTTCCAAATTGGTTGCCAGCAGTATATAAAAGTTCTAATTGCTGCATATTCTCACCAACATTTAGAACTTTCCATCTTTTCTACTTCAGCTACTTTGGTGGGTATGTAAAGGCACTGCATTGTGGTTTTAATTTCCATTTTTCGGATGATTATTGAAACTAAGCAACTTTTCCCATGTTTATTGGACATCTGGGTATTCTCCTTTGTGAAGAGTCCGTTCAAATATTTTGTCCACCTTTCTACTGGATTCTCTTTTTTTAATGATTTGTTCTAGATACTAGATGCTTTGTCAGAGATAGGTATTGCAAATACTTCCTCCACACTATGGATTACTTTTCGATTCTCTTAATAGTGCCTTTCATGAACAGAAATTCTTAATTTTAATATATTCCAATTTATCAATTTTGAAGAACTCATTTAAAAAATATTTCATATATTTATTTATGAGAGAGAGAGAGAGAGCATGCACGTGTGGGAGCGTGCGCAGGGGTGGGGGGAGGGGCAGAGGGAGAAGGAGATAAGCAGACTCCCCGCTGAGCCTGGGCTCCAACCCAGGACCCTGAGATCATGACCTGTGCAGAAGGCAGACGCTTAACCCACTGAGCCACCCAGACACCCCAAAAAGAACTCATTTTTAGCATGTTCTGAATGCCTGTAGCATTCTAGGTGCATTTAAAACAAAAACAAGGCTCAATCCCTTCTTTCTAGGAGTAAAATCATATCCATACACAAGCTACATGCTATACATAGCATCACCCTTCATAGTTATTTTTAAGGGGTTCCTTCTAAAGAGGTATGCCATTTCTTCATGTTTTGTGTAAAACTGTTTATGTGTTTACCACATTAATTCTTAATTATCGGACACAATGTTTTTTAAACATTGAATTATGCTTTGAATGCCAATTTCTAAGCCCCTTTGTTTCACGGCCATCGAGCATTGGAACTGATCTGAGTTGTGGATTTTTTGAGAAATTATCTTATTTCAATTATGGTAGTGGCACTGTTTAATTTTAAAGTCAGAAGAGATAGCTAGAAGTCATGTTTTCCAGCCCTGTATTTTTAGGTTAAGAAAATATTTCATTCAGGGGCACCTGGGTAGCACAGCGGTTAAGCGTCTGCCTTCGGCTCAGGGCTTGATCCCGGCGTTATGGGATCGAGCCCCGCATCAGGCTCCTCCGCTATGAGCCTGCTTCTTCCTCTCCCACTCCCCCTGCTTGTGCTCCCTCTCTCGCTGGCTGTCTCTATCTCTGTCAAATAAATAAATAAAATCTTAAAAAGAAAAAAAGAAAATATTTCATTCAAACACTCCTGAATACCTGAGTGTGATCCACTATCTACTTTCTTTGAAGTAATTTCCTACCTTAGAAAAGAAGACAGAGGGAGATAGTGATGGAGCCTTGAACTAAGGAAACCCTCACCACTGATGAGGTTTTTCCAAGAGGGCATCTTCCAGCAGAAATACTTCAGTTCCCTAGCCCTTTTCCCAAGCCTTCATGGAAGAATGCAGTGAAACCTAGTCTAAATATGTGGTTGTCTTTACCAGTGGATTTTACCTTATAGATGCCATAGAACCTAGAGCTTCTCAGACATATGTCAGATTCCACAACTCTGATTCAAATTTCACTTTTTAAAATAGATTTTCAGACTGCCAAGGGATATAATGCCAAAATTTAACACACTGCAAACTGCCCACATGTTAATTTGAGGTTAAATAATCTGAGTGTAGATCTCAGAATCAATCTCCCCCTGCCATCTTTGTAATTGAAGCACATGTCCCAAGATTTCAAGGGAAGTCATTTTAAGACCACTCTAATTTGTATCTACTTTTCTGGACGGATCAGGATATTCTTGATAGTGTACAACCAAAACAGAAGAATAAGAAACTGTCCTGAGGCTGCTTGTAGTTGACCTAACTTCAACTGTTGTCCATAACCCCCAACTTCGAAAGTTTTCAAGCCTAGGAGAGCAGAGTCAAGACTTCAGTGACAGTGGGGCCATAGGAAACAGACTAGTTTCTGTTGGTCTGCAGACTTCCTATTTATTACCTTAGCTACCCAATTTCCTTCTGATAAAGTCCTTGTCTGCTAAAAACAAAACAAACAAAAAAACCCAACGACAATAAAAACCTGCCTCGTTTTGAAAAAAATTTACCTATAAAGTTAGTATTAAAAATTTGAACTTATAAATGTTTCATGAAAAAAAAACAAGTTCTTACCTACTTAATATGTCGGGGTTCTGTGACAGATTTTGCTTGAAAAAGACTCCAATATTTTTTAAAATTTAATTGGAAAATCATAGTACTGAATCCCCTCCCTGATTCCTGTCTTAGCATCCCTTCAGCCATTTCTGTTGCAAGTCTAACCACATCATGCCTCCATCTAAAATATTTTTTATAACTTTTATCTAATAAGGAATCCTATAATGTAAAGTTCAAATTATTTGCAGGACTACAAGTCCCCTCAAAATTTGGCACCTGGTAACAGGTACTTAATGTTTGTTGAATGAGTCATTAAAAACTGGCAAATGTAAAAACTAGCCACACTATCCTACATCCCTCCCTTAAGTTTCAACAGTAAGTTGTTATGTGGTGCTTACACATAATTATCTCATTTACATATAATGCTTTCCAGACACATCATCTTATTTATGTATGGTTTCTCCAAACAAGACGAGTTTAGGACCAATTGAAGAAATGCTTCTTTGGAAAGCAGGTGTATATAAAATACTACCTCAAGTGGCTATGAAGTTTGAGAAAAGGTTTTCCTAAGTAATAGATTGATAATGGGTGGCTACGGATTATAAAAGTTTATAACTAAAAGACCCCTGGTCTGACTTTCACCAAGCTTAGGAGGGAGGTAGAGGGGCGCATCTGGGCAATGCGTGGAGAGATGTGGGACATTTTTAAAAACTTTTTAAAATTTTATTTTGTTTTTAAAATTTATTAACTTTTTTTAAATTTTGAACTATCTGGGGCTTACCCTAAACAGTGAACATGACAGAGAAGACCTAAACATAAAAGTGCTTCCCGACTTTACCAGGCACTGCAAATCTGGGGACTGGGCTTTTAACTCGCTTCCCCAAGGACACCTTGTCAAGTGTCTCCTCTGCAAAGCCGCGTAAGGATTTCACTTGAGCCCAAGGCTTGGAAGAAAGATCTGGGTGTCAGTTCTGCCACTCAGCACGGGGGTTATTTGCTTTAAGCCTTAATTTTCCTCACACCCCTACTGATAAACCTCCCGAATCCCCGCCCCTCGGCGCCCCAGGGTTGTTAACGCCCACATGAGGTCACAAGTGACGATTTAATTACCTCCTCTGCGTTGCTGACCCTCACTCCCCCGGCCGGTCACTCTGCCCGCCCCTCGACCTCCTCCGCCCCCTCCGCTGGAGACCGCGAGACCTTCGTGCGCACGCGCCACTGCGCCCCAGGGGGCTCTCGCGCACTCGCGCGGCGCCCACTGGGTGTCCCCGCCGCTCGCCCCGGGGCGCGGGCGCGCGCGCGCTCCGGCAGCCCCGCCCCCAGCGGCGCGCGCCCCACGGTCGCCGAGAGGCGGGGACGCGAGCGAGGCCGGCCATGGAGCCCCTGCGGAGGGCCCACGAGGCCGCCCTGCGGCTGCTGCTGTGCGGGCCCTGGGCCTCGGGCGCCGCCTCCCGCCCGAAGCCCCGCGCCTCGGAGGTGCTGACGCGGCACCTGCTGCAGCGGCGCCTGCCGCACTGGACCTCCTTCTGCGTGCCCTACAGCGCCGTCCGCAATGACCAGTTCGGCCTCTCGCACTTCAACTGGCCCGTGCAGGGCGCCAACTACCACGTCCTGCGTACCGGCTGCTTCCCCTTCATCAAGTATCACTGCTCCAAAGCCCCCTGGCAGGACCTGGCCGGGCAGGACCGGTTCTTCACGGCGCTCAAGGTCGTCAACCTGGGTGAGTGGCCCGGGCCGGTGAAGCACGCCCCCCTGACAATGCGATCACGGTTTGCAAAGCACGCTGACAAACGTCGCCCAGAGGCCGAGACCCCGGCCCAAGGTCAGGCCGCGACAGCGCCGGGGAGCCCTGCCTCGGCCCCGCGCAGGCTCGCCCGGGCGCACGCGCTCGCCACGCTTCGCCCCGCGCTGTTGGGTTTTCCAGACCCTGCCTCCGCGTCCCACCCACTCTGCCGCGTTCTAGGACTGGCTTTGGCCCTGGTATTTTGGATTCCCCCCACCGCCCGGCCCCATCCCAGCCCCTCCCCGTAGGTGCTTGTCGGGGCTGAGTAGTTGCTACGGAGGCGTTCCCAGGAAACGCCTGGGACCACACTGCGTCAGCCCTAGGGAGGAGGCATTGGTTCCATCCTCACCTGCTGCAGCTCTTGACTGGGAGGACCCCCTACACTGGGCAGCAAGAATGAGGGTGTACGGAAATGACCCCCTGGAAAGTGGCTCTGAAGTTAAAAAGAAATGCTTTACTGCATGGCAGGATTCGCTCCCATGACCATCATTTTCTTGGGTGCATTCTTTACTATAAAAATTGGAACTATTTTCTGAGTTTCATTGTTTTCTTTGTATGAAATCCTAGCAAGTGCGTTTTACTAAAAGCGCTAAAGATTTTCACCAGTCATACCAGCTTCCTAAGGGGCTAGGCCTAAAAGATACCAAAATATTCTGCCTCTTTAATATTTCTGTTTTCATGGGAATATTCTGATTTTGAGAGTATTTACTCTTGCTGGATGCTTATTTTCTTTTGCCTAATGACGGAAGAGGCATGAACATTGACATAGGTATATCGTTTGTATCTTTATCGAGAGGCCTCAAGATGTTTTGAACCTATTAATAGGCAATGTCACATTGATCCAGATTTTAGTAATTCAAAATCTAGACATGGGAGCTGAACCATGTTACCCAACCAGTTTTTTTAAACCAGAGTTAAAGCTAAACCCCTGTGCGCTTGCACTGGTATTATATAATCTGATGGCTCATTAAATTTAAATATGGTATTTATGTATTTTTGCGTATAATAACTCACATACGTCAGTCATGGGATTTTTGAGCCATTGGTCTACCGGGACTGTCCTGAGTTCAGTCCACCAAGGAGAAGATGATGTAGGAACGTGTAATTCTTTAAAAATTTGTCTATTCGGCTGATGGACTACATAGAGCATACCCTATGATTTGAAGTTGAAGGGTAAACTCACTTAGAAGGTTCGATTCAAAATTATTTGGAAGTCTAGGGGGTGAATAGATTCAGGAAGAAGTTTATTTTTCAGAATCAGAAGCAGTCATTCATCCCAATGTAAAGAGTAACAGGTAGGAAAATTATATCCCTGCTGGGATATAATTGGAGGATAATAGGTAACCCGTGAGCCAAATGCGTTTTAAAGTAAGTTTTCATTTAAAACTTAACACTTTAAGAACACCTACATGATCAGGGGCTTCTCTTTTAAACATAGATACAAAGAAATCCAGAGAAAAGTAGAATACCCAGGACATGCTCGCCTATGGAAGTGAAACATTTTGAGGAAAGATACAACAGTTGTAGTTTTTTTACGTGGAAGAGAAGGCTGAAGAGTGATTTAATGGTCTTTTGGAAATTCTAAAAATGCTGCCTAAATGGGAGGAAGAGTTTTAAGTTAAACACAAAGGAAAAGTTTCTGCTCATGCATGCTTTAATACGAATTGTCTTCTATTCCCTTTATCAAACAGAATTTTTTTCTGGACTATTTAAAGAGTAGTATATTCACCAATTTGGTAATGTTCGTTTTGTATTTTTGTCTTAAGGTAGGGAATTAGATAATAGATTGCTTCCTCTTCTGTGATGTACAGTTGCCCCTCTGGGTCAAGTACCTATTCTATTAATAAAAGTACTTAGGATATTATTCCTCTTAGTTCCTTCTAAATTAGTAATTATCAGAATAATTCATTTTTCCATTTTGTAAATAATAAAGATTTCTCTTTTGCCATTTGTCCCCTTTCTCCTCTGCCTTCCCTTCAATGGAAGCTGACGTTTTACTGATGGTTTATCAGTCTGGGTATCCTGCTGGGAAGTAGATTGAGATTTAAGAAAAGCAACTTACCATTGGAATGAATGGGTAATCGGAGACTTGCTAAGAAGTTCTAATTTTTTTTAAGTGCTTAATTTGACAGTGGTTTACCTACTGTTCAGCTGACTTAAAATGAATTATTATGCAAAGAACTGACTTTCATGTTCATTTTGATGTTATGTTTCAGGCTGGGAAAAATTTAATTTCTCGTGGAATTTTATAGACTTTATAGCATATATGCTACAGATAAAGAAAATTCTTTTTTTATATTTAAATTGTGTAAGTAGCAAATCTTCTCATTTTAGTCTGACTGCATTAAGTAGACTGCAGGGAAAAAGAAAAGTAGAATTTCTGACTCCTGTATCACAACCCCCTCCCCTACCAAACAGCATTGCTGATAGTGGTTCCTAGCTATTTCCTAATAAGAGATAATACAGTTATTATAAGCTAGGAATCTTTGGTCATTTCTCCATTTTAGCTGAAAAAATGTTGACCGTTGATTTGTGTGGTTTTTAAAACGTGTCAGTATTTTAACTGAAAACTGATAAGGACTGTAAAACGAGATTTCAGTTTCACCAGCCATTCCTTAAATTTATATCCTTAGTATTGGTTTAAAAGGCATATTTTACGTATTTTACTGTCAGTATGTTTAGAAAATTAATAATTGTTTCTAGAACCCATTTTGTTCTTCCTCCATTGATTTTCAGCTTTCAAGTTGTGATACTGTATTTTAAATTTATTTTTTATTTCAACTTCTCCCTCTACTCTTCACTCACTTCTGCCTGTTTTCTTGTCTACTTCCCTACCCATAGTCCTTTTACCTTTTTTTTTTTGATAAGTAGCTTTATGATGCTAGTTTTTGTGGCTTTTTTGTAACATTCCCTTGAAGCATTTAGAGATTCTTTTGGGTATTACCAAGGCAAAGAAGGCAAATATACTGTCAAAGATTTCATGAGAGTTCCAGGGAACCCTGTGATAGTGACAAACTGTGACCCAGTATATTCCTAAAAATAGAGAGGTGCCGGCCTGAATGGGCATCTTTGCCTGTTCTCATTGCCAGCTAGTGACGCTTCTCCTGATTAATCTCTGGCATCACAATGCTTGGAATGCAGCTTCGGGGAATAAGCACAAAGTAGTCCAATGCACTTACACACTCCAAACGAGCATAATGCAGCAAATATATTCTTGCAGAAAAATATAAAAAATCTAGCAATAGGATTAGTCCTGAGCATGTGATTTCCCTATTAACTAGAAAGAGGGATTTTCCCAAACGTACAGCTCTTTTTTGAAATTGTCATTTTCCTGTCCAACTCCTACATGAGAACAATAAATTTAATGCTTATGTGGAGCATACAATATTTGTTATTGACTCATATGCCTGTGGTTTTATGCATGTTCTTAATATGTTAATAGTCATTGATTTTAAATAAGTGCCTTAAAAAAGATAGGAGCTGTGAAAGTTTATTTTGTGTCCAATATAGTGTCATATGCGTGAGTTCTTAATCCATTATCTCTGGTTAGTAAATGTTTAGTTTCCTATATCGCAAATGGCAACTGATCTCAACTATAACAGCAAACTCTTATCAAATGGAGGCATTCCAAAGAAGAAACATGTCGTTGGAGTCTACTGTATACTTATTTCAAAGAGGTTGAAACAAGATTGTTTCCAAATCAGTTGTAAAAATACTCATGGGAGTATTTCTCATACCTGTTATACTAAGATCTTCCTTAGAATTAGGGTTTGCCATAGGTTTTGAAGACAGCTATTTGACCCAGTTTCTTTTAAGTTGTACAAAAAATTACTTTAGCCAACAGTGTTACTGTTTGATGTAAAGCACAGTAAAGTTGACCTAGTAATTTGAGCTCAAGGCCACTAATTGGGAGCATCTACAACTAAATTAGTGAATATTCTATTTGCTTATTTGTGAAAAGAATATAGAACTACTTCATAATTACTTGGAAGGGATGAATTAGTGCTTAAAGTGCTTTGAATGAAAATTTAAACCAGCCTTATCTATAGTTTTAAAAATCTCTAGGCTCACATAGTTGTTTCCATAGTCCACAAACTGATGAAATTGAGCTCTTAGATAGAGTCAGTCTGTACTCGTATCTTTATGTTTTCATAACTTTACAATTTGTTGACATTGTGGAAGAGGGCTCTGTGATTTGTATCATGACAAATACATGGATGCATGATTAATTAATAAGCATTGATATTCATAAACAACATATTCATTTGTTTTCTAGGTATTCCAACCTTACTATATGGACTTGGCTCCTGGTTATTTGCTAGAGTCACAGAGACTGTACATACCAGTTACGGACCAATAACAGTTTATTTTCTAAATAAGGAAGATGAAGGTGCCATGTATTGAAGGTATGCATCGGAGAACATAAATATCGCTGGATTTTCTCTTGCGTGTATGTGCAATGTTTATTTTTGACCCTTTAAAATAAAACTTTTGCAAACACCTTTTTCTTTCTATGGTGTCGGGTTCTTTAAGATGAATCATTGCCCTCAAGAGGCAAAGCTTTTCATACATTGTTATATATCGCGTGCTTGGTTTAGCCAATGGGAACTACAGATGCATGAAGCATATACAAGTTTTTTCCCTAGAATTGGGTTGAATTACAGATAAAAGATGATTATAACATTTATATATTCTATAGTTAGGTATTAACAATTTAAATCGACTCTTTGAAGAGAAAATGGAGACACCTACACAAAGAAGGAAGGGGAAAAATCTTTTATAGGACACTGGGAAAAGAAGTAGAGGATTTTAGGATATACGTGGAGATAATTCCAAAACTGATGGATTCTAATTATAATCTGAAATCTAAACTATTCAGCTGCCAGGATTTTCAATGGGAATGTCTTAAAGCCCTTGTGTCATTTACCTGGATGAGAGGTCTAGACGTAATGTTGAAACTTCTTATTGCCTGAACACCCAATACCATACTACTTCCTAAAAAATAATGACTCTGGTTAATGTAAATGTAGCAAGACGAATGAAATTAAGACTTACTAAAAGTTAAAATAGCATGCTGATAAAGCTGTGAGAACAATTAAGATCTAGAAAGACCCAGAAGAATAAATTTGGTGACTGTTTATAAAAGCAATTAGCTGAAATGGTACATATCCATACACTTCTTGGAGATGGGAAATAGGCTGAAATTTTAAAGACCTGATGGCAGTTTTGTGTTAAGATTTTATTAAGTTAATTGCATTTTTGAAAGCAAAGTCATTAAAAAAAATTTATCCTTGGGGGTAGTTACAAAATACCCAGACGAATGGTAAATTTCAGAAATTTGGAGTAATTTAGGGAGAACTAAGTAGAACTATTTAATTTCTAAACCAATGGGTGTTTAAGATTTATGATCTCTCCCATAATTACAAACATACATTATATATCATTTTATGTTAATGTGTTGCTGATACTCTGCAACATTCACACATTATTGTAGCAAAATATTTTATAAAATACAATCTAACCAGCATTTGGGTGCTTGCTTCTGGCAAATCAGTAGAGAAAGTGAGTGGCAGTGACTGAGGTGAAAATATCAGAATGAAGTATACAAACTGACTTCGTTAAAGGTAGTTGTTTTAAATGAGCTGCAGAGAGTGAGCTGTTCTTCAAATATATGTAGTGTTCACTTGTCTAAAAGCAATTCTAAATAACACTTTAATCAAAGAAGTACTTATGCCAATATATTTAGTCCAGAAGAATATACTTGACACTAGTTAAATGAATGGTTTACGCAAAGGAGATAGTGTTACATTAAGCTTCATTAATAATAAAACTGACTATTAGCATTTTGCAAGGAAGGCTAGAACTGATTTCCCCTGTAATGGGCAAAGTTAAATAACTATAGCTCATAAGTTTTAAGTCAAATACTGCTCATTCACTGCTGCTGGTCTTATCAATACTTGCTGTAAAGGTTTGGTCCCAGCACAAGGCTGATAAAATGGTTTTTAATTACCAGACTATAAATACAGCTTTTCAGTAGAGTTGCACTTCTTCTCACACTGGCCTGTTTGATTTCTGATAATTTGTACTGCTGACTCTGCTTACCTGTTTTTCAATAGCCCCAGTCAGTGTGACTTCTTGTCCATATGGTGATAGGTAAGGCTCCTTGGAGAAGATCTTTGACAAACTACCCTATTGATCTCTGTAATTCTCTGCTGCTTGCAGCATTAAATAGAGCCTTGATTTCTTGTCTCATGTGCTCGCTGTGTAACAATTAAGCAAATGTAATATTTTCTTGTATTACATGAAAATCAATAGACCTCTTGCTCTCATGGAGTTGATCATGGTGAAGGATGAACTCAACGATGGCTAAGGGCATAGTTCAAATATTAAAATATCATTCATTGGATTTATTAAGTCTTACAGTGAACATTTTAGTCTAAAAATGCTCCCCATTGAACAGTAATGGTTTTAAGTTTTTCTTTTAAAGTTGAATATGACATGGAAGCATTGTGGCCTAACGGGGATAAAGTATAAATGCTAGGAGTCAGGAGATTGATTCTATTTTTACTGTCAGTCCTGTATCACTTTTTGACTTCAAGCTAATAACTCCACTCCTTTGTGTCTTAGTTTTTTCCACCTGTAATCTGAGAAGAACAAAACAAGAAAACTTTCTACTTTAAAATGTATGATAAATATGCTTGTAAGCAAATGTCAGTTTTATTTCAATAAAAGCTGGTTTCGTAATCCTCATTCTTCCGTTCCATATGTATTTATATATAAAGGACTTCATTAATGCAAGGATTTTAAAAATAAGGGAGAGGAAGAAAAGAGGAGACAAACTGAGGCATTGTATGTGTGCCTGCGTGAGAGCCAATTATGCCTGAGATAGCAGGCAGGGTTCTGAGCTGACCCTGCCATTCTGGATATTAGGAATATTCTTAGTTGATAAAACAACCAAAAACAGCTTTTCTGCCAATACATCTTGGATGGGATTTTGTCTTTAAAAAATCCAGGCAAAACTTTTTTTTTAATGAAGACGAGTGTTAGTATAAAATTTTACAAATCTTCTATTGTTACTTCTGTGCAAATCAGTTATCAAGTACTGGAAGAAATTTCTGGTCAAAATTTTTATTTCCTGTGTGAACTGTGAACCACCGTGAAGCTGCAGTAAGAATGGGGGCATGAACAAGGTGGCTGATAAAACAATCCCTAGTTTCTCAGTGCTAATGTCTTAACATACCGAAACGACACATAGCTATTTCTTTTATCACACATATTTGGTCCCTAAGATTTTGCTAATTGTTGACTTCAGTAAAAAATTGAAACATTTTTAATTATTAAAAGCCATACGTATTTCTTTTACAATGTACACTTTATTTCTTGTCATTTATATTTATATTCATTCAAAACTGTAAGCAAGAACATGTATAATGCTTAATGAAATATCTCTTAATTCTATTAAAGAGTGAATGATGTTTAAATGGGTGGGGTGACATCAAGACAAGGATCCTGGTTTCATTTCATTTAAAAGCTAATGCAGATAACAGAAACCTTATCCTAAAGCCAGTAGATCAGGTATCCACTTTTTTTCAGCACTTGCCATTCAGACAGTAATGATGTTTGAGGGCATCTTAACCTAAACAAGTACTTAGCAGTACATCTCACCTGGGTCAACAGTCTAGGGTATCAAAGTTAAACTGTGTTACTGTAAATTAATGGAAAATGTAACTGCACTTTGCTGAAAGATCAATGTCCAATAAAGGCTGCACAATCAAATCTTGTTGCAATGATTGAGGTCTTTAATTGCCTTTCAAAGATAAGGTGGTAATCAACACAGCTTTAACTGATTTTTTTACTAGTTCAATTACATGCTAATGACTAGTGCCAAGTCGGAATCTTTAACTACTTATACTTATTAAATCTTATGTTAGTAATGAAAAATTACTTTAGCTACACAATCGATAGAACACAAATCTTAATTACTATATTTCACTTTTATACTATTTTATATGCTTGACAAATGTTTCACAAGAGCTTTCCCAACAGTAAGAAGTGTTATTAGTAGTGACCAGGGTCCACAGAGTATTTTTGTAATATAAATTAGAGAAGAGATGTTGAGAACATTTTTTTTCTTTAAATGAAAATGTGGCTAAAATAGTTTCCACTGACACAAGTTTGGCCATCTGGCTACTTCTCAGAATTCTAATCTTCTAATTGAGAATACATTTAATACAACTGGGATAAAATAAATCCAGATTGTTTTTAGTGTGTTTCCAAAAGTTCAGTTAGTTTTCTAGTGAAGAAATCGATTTTGTGTAGAGCCTGCTATAAAATTCTCCTATTGGGGGAAACAATAAGTTAGTAAAGGGAAATGAAAAATGAAAAAAATAAGTAGGACTTCATCAAAATTAAAAACTTTTGTGCTTCAAAGGATACTATCAAGAAAATGAAAAACCAACTGATGGTATGGGAGAAAATATTTGCAAATCATGTATCTGATAGGGGACTTGCAGCTAGAATATATTAAGAACCCTTATAACTCAAAACCCCAATTGAAAAATAGATTTGAACAGATATTTCTCCAAATAAGTTATACAACTTTTTGCTACTAAGCACGTGAAAAGATGTTCAACATCACTGTTAGGGAAATGCAAATGAAAACCACAATGAGATACCACTTCATACCTTCTAGGATGGCTACAGTCACAAAGACGGATGATACCAAGTATTGCCAAGGATGTGAAGAAATTGGAACCCTCATGCGTTAGCAGTGGGAATGTAAAATGATATAACAACTTTGGGAAAGTTTGGCAGTTTCTCAAAATATTAAGCATGAACTTACCCTATGACCCAGCAATTCTATTCCTAGGTATATACTGTAGGGAGTTGAAAACATACATTCACACAAAAACTTGCATGAAAATGTTCATAGCAGCATTGTTCATTCTAGCCCCAAAGTGGAAACAACCCAAATAGCCACCACTTGATGAATGAATAAATAAAATGTGGCACATTGACATGATGGACTATTATTCAGTCAAAAAAAGGAGTGATAGACCCATAAACATGACAACATGGATGAGGCTTGAAAACATGATGCTAAGTGAAAGAAGCCATCATAAAAGACCCCATATTACATGACTTCATTTATATGAAATCTCCGGAACAGCAAATCTACAGAGCCAAAGTGAGTTAGTGATTGTCCAAGGATGGGGAGGTTGGGAGGAAATGGGCAGTGACTGGTCATGGGTATGGGTTTTCTTTTTGGGGTGATGAAGCTGTTCTAAACTGATTGTGGTGATGGTGGTACAACCCTGAAACTATACTCAAACCATTGAATGGTACATTCTAAATGGAAGACTGTGTGGCATGTGAATTATCTCTCAATGAAACTGTTAAAAAATTAGTAACAGGGAGAGGGGAATGGGCAGTTAGTATATAAGGCGATATGGTTCCAATTTTGCAAGATGAAAAAAGGTCTGGAGGTAGATGGTACCGATGGTTGCAAAATAATGTGAATGATAATGTGACTATACTTGATACCACTGAACCGTATGCTTCAAAATGGTTATAACATGGTGCCAGTGCCTGGGTGGCTCAGTTGGTTGAGTGTTGAACTTGGTTTAGGCTCAGGTCATGATCTCCGGTCGTGGGATCCAGACCTACGGCAGGATCTGTTCAGTGCCGGATGGGCTTGAAATTCTTTCCCCCTCCCTCTCCCTCTCTCACTGCTCCTCTCCGAGCATGCTCTCTCTCTCTCTCTAATAAATAAATAAATAAATAAATAAATAAATAAATAAATAAATAAATAAATAAAAATTTTTAAAAAATTATTAACATGGTAAATTTTGTGTTTTATGTATTTTACTACAAATAAAAATACTTTTTAAAATTTAGTAAAGGATTTAATATTACTATAATGAAATAAAACCGGTTGCGTGATTTCTATAGAAAATAATTGAGTTTAGAAAAATGTTAGAGATTAAAAGAGGTAAAACATGTTAATATCCTTTATTACATTGCAGTCGAAGAATTTAAAAATTTGTAATTATGAAACCTAGTTTTAATTAAGTAGATGAAATCTCATTTGGGATCCTTTTTAGTAGCATTAAGGATATACTTTTAAATCTTTATTATATACTTGTATCCTGAAACTAACACGATGTTGTAAGTCAATTATTCTTTAGTGTAAAAATACATACACACATACATAGAGATGTGTTGTTTTAAAAAGATGTACTTGGTTTGAGATTATTTAAGTAAGACCAAAGAAAAGCATATAAAATGTTGGTAAATGAAAATATCCTCTTTTAGATCCTAGTTGCTGGGTAAAGAATATTAGCTACTACTAGAATGAGGTGTTATATCGTATTGCTTATAGCTATTTTAGTTGCACTTATATCATTTTAAATACAGTTTATGAACATTGTACTACTCCATTATATTATTAATTTATCTTCAGTGATATTTATAGTATCAATTTAAAAGCAGTAAAACTTCATGAAAAGTAGCTTAAACACAAGGATTTTGATAAACAAAAGCTTCCAGTCTTTAAAAGCAAATCATGGAAGCTGTACTTCTTAGAGAAGACTTGAAGTTTTTGTGTTGTTGTTGATGATAGAATTATGAACCTTATAAACTCAGTATTTTTTAGTTAACCTAAATACATAAATCTATTTGAATTCATCTTATGAAAAGAGATATGTCATTAGATATATGATCATTATATGCTTTAGTGATTCATGGACCTTGTTACATACATGCTTTGTAATGTATGAATTATTTAGTAAGAAAAATCACAATAATTTTGTTGTTACTCAAAAATTTATGGGTTGGCAGAAACAATTATGCAGCCCCCGAAGCTCGTATGTTAAGGTAACATCATTAACACTACGTAGTATGATTTTTTTAGTAGTTGCTTGACGTAACCTTTACTGCTTCTGCTAGAATATATCAGTAATTTTATAATAATCTGTCTGTAAACAGAACATTGAATTTATGAACCACAAAGTGATTCATTTTACTCTATTTTCATATAAGTGCATAATTTAAAATCAGACCTAAAAAAGTTGTCTACCCAAACCCTAAAGGAAGAATAAAAAAATACAAAATGAAAATCAATACTCTAGTAAATAGATTTTTAAAAATTTACATTTTAACTCTATATAATAAAAGTGGGTATTTCTATTTCAAAAAATGAATATGTTTAAGAAATGAATGAAAATCCATGATGATAAGAGATTATCTCATAACCTTTCTTTACGCATGATATTAAGGACTTTGCTGTGAGATGAAGCCAAAATTGTAGTTTCTTAACCTTTCAAATTTCAAAATTTATAAAATGAAGGAACCAAGAATTTTAAAGTTGAGATAAAAATCTAAGTAGTGTCATCTAATTTTAGAATACATTTAAAAATCAATAACCATTCATTCAACCTCCAAATACTTTTGCATTGACCACGTTGAAGGCAAATTTTAGTAATTGTCAACAAAACCTAGCAGTTCTGAATCTCTGTACAGGATCTGTTCAAGCCATACTGCGGGGAGAAAAAAACAGCTTCTGTACACAGCTGAATGAGGACTACATCTTACTAATTTTGTGTTCACAGTTTTTATCATATAATGAAGACTCTGTGTGGAATGAATATTCAAAATTAAAATATTCAAAATTAAAAAGAAAACTTGTCTTCACCTTTAAGAGCTTTAAGAAAAGGATACTTACCCGGAGATCATACGCGTTACTTGCAAGAACAGCAACAAGTTTTGAAATACCTCATGTGTAATGAGTTAACATACACTGTTCTATGTATTCTGAAAAACGAAAGACTTGAATCTTGTTGTATTATCCTTTTGAGGCATTTCAAAAGGTGCTATCTGTCTTCTCATACAAAAATGTTACTATTTTAAAGTCAAACGAAATGATGTGCAGAAGTAAATGAAAGAAAACATTAAACAGAAAGTACTAGGATCTGTTAGACTTACTCATTTTAAACAGAACTAGAAACAATATGTTGGTAACTAGGAGACAAGAACGTTTCAACTAGGTTGGCCAAATATGGAATGGGCTACCTGTCGAGGCAGTGAGTCCTGCTGTTGGATATGTTCAGAGAGGCTGCATGACAATTCCTTAGGTAGACGTGGAGAGAATTCTTGAATTGGGCCAAGAACTGGGTTGGTGATTTTGTAAGTTTCTGCTAAGTATGAAATTTTGTTATCATGCTTGCATGCCTATCTCTGATTCCCAATCACGGTATTTAGTTTGGTGTTTATTGCCTTTCTACTATGTGTGTAATAGAGAGAACATTGTTTTGAAGGTAAAACATATGGCTTAAGTTCTTGTTGTACCGTTACCAGTTAAATGAGAAAAAATAGAGAAAAATACTATCTTCATGTATACAATAAGGAGTTTATCAAACACTTACATAGCATTTATTTGTGCCAGGTGCTAGACTAAGCACTCTATACATATTAATTCACTTAATCCTCTCTTAATAACCCAGTGAGTTAGGCACTGTTTTTATGCCTATGTTTTAGCTGTGGAAACCAAGAAGTCTTACCCAAGGTCACACGTGGTGAGTGTTAGTCCAACCCCTGCAGTCTGTCAACAGAGTGCGTGGTCTTAACCTCTAATGCATAGGACAATTTTGTCACATAACAGATGTTGAAGTACTCTGTAAGCTATAAAGTTCCACAAAAATGTGGGATATATTTTCTTTGTTAATATAAAGAAAATAATATAGATATGTTTAAATAATGAAAAGAGAGAAGTAATAAAGCTTAAGTGATTTGTACGAACACCAGCCTACTCTAGCTAAAGGAAAACGTAGGGGCACCTGGACGGCTCAGTCCATTAAGCATCCGCCTTCAGCTCAGATCATGATCTTGGTGTTCTAGGATCGAGTCTTGCGTGGGGCTCGCTGCTCATTGGGGAGCCTGCTTCTCCCTCTCCCTCTGCTGCTCCCCCTGCTTGGGCTCTCTCTCTCTGTCAAATAAATAAATAAAAATCTTAAAAAAAAAAAAGTAAAGGAAAATGTATTATGTAGAAATTCAATCTAATGACATTTTAAATTAATGAATTAATTCGTTTTAGAGCATCCACAATCCATAGTACTGGGCACATAGTGGGTGCTCCATGAATTGTTGAGCTGTCATTTCCACTCCTGCATGACTGCTGGAATTGTTCCCACTGTTGTTTTCTCTTCCTGCCCAAATAGGAGAGAGCAGGCTTTGCTGTCACACTTTCAAGGGTTTGTCTGTGCTCTTTTTTGTTCATGCCTCTTCATATTCTTCTTTTTAAAAAATTAAAGGATATTAGGCAACATGAAGAAAATGTTTATTGTTTAGTTGCTATTGCTATTATAAATTATACAATTATATCTTTTTACAATTAAAATTTCTAAGACATTATTGCTGGTGTGTAGAAACACAGCTTACTTAAAAAAATTTTGAAATAATTTTATTATTTTTTATTTTTTAAAAAAGACTTTTTATTTCTTTGAGAGAGAGAACATGAGCCAGGGGGAGGAGCAGAGGGAGAGGGAGAAGAAGACTCCCTGCAGAGCAGGGAGCCCAGTGTAGGACTCGATCCCAGGACCCTGGGATCATGACCTGAGCTGAAGGCAGACACTTAACCAACTGACCCACCAGGTGCCCCTGAAATAATTTTAGATTTACAGAAAAATTGCAAAGGTATTACGGAGTTCCTATATATCCTCATTCAGATTTCCCTAATGTTAGCCTCTCACATAACTTACTTGTCGAAACTAAGAAGTCAAAGAAGTCAACATGGTGCATTATTACTAACTGAACTGCAGATTTCACTAGTTTTTCATTACTCCTCTTTTCCTGTTCCAGGATTCCACTGAGGGTTTCACAATGTATTCGGTCATCATGTCTTCTCAGTCTTCTCAAGTCTGTGACAGTTTCTTTGTATTTTGTGTTTTATGACCTTGACAGTTTTTTTTTAAAGATTTTATTTATTTATTAGAGAGAGAGAGAGAGCACGAGAGGGGGGAGGGTCACAAGGAGAAGCAGACTCCCCGCCAAACAGGGAGCCCAACGTGGGGCTCGATCCTGGGACTCTGGGATCAAGACCTGAGCCGCAGGCAGATGTCCAGACGACTGAGCCACCCACGCACCCTGACCTTGACAGTTTTAAGGAGTACTTGTCAGGTACTTTGTAGAATGTCCCTCAATTTGGGTTTGTCTGATGTTTTTCTCATGATTAGATTGGGGCTATGAGTTTTGGGGGGAACACCACAGGGGTCAACTGCCCTTCTTACCGCCTGATGTTAGAGAGCACATGATGCCAACATGACCTTTCACGGGGGATGTTAACTTTCATCGCTTGGTTAGGATGGTGTCTGCTAGGTTTCTCCACTGGAAAGTTACTGTTTTCATCCTCTGTTCTCATCTATTTTACCTATTTTATTTTTTTGAGAGAGAGAGAAAGAGAGAGTGCATGTGCACTTGTGAGGGGGGAGGGACAGAGGGAGAGAGAGAGAGAGAGAGAAAATCTTAAGCAGACTCCACCCCCAGCACAGAGCCCAACATGGGGCTTGATCTTATGCCTCTGAGATGATGATCTGAGCCAAGATCAGGAGTGGAATGCTTAACCGACTGAGCCACCTAGGCACCCCATGTCATATTCTTTTAAATCAAAATTAATCGACAAGTATTCGAGTGTTATATATACGGGTCCACAGTAGGCCCTGAAGGAGAGAAGTGGAATTCTCGAGCATAGGAGGGAATCAATAGCTGCCATAAAATTTGTAGTTCACTGGGAGTCCATAATGGTTGTTACTCTTGATGGTGGTGGTGGCAAAGCAAAGGAGCATGTGAGGCTTAAGACGTGCAAGAAATGCACATGGCAGTTGCATTCCTATCACTCAGTCCACCTCGCCTGCAAAATCCATTCATTCACTCAACAGATGTTATTAAAGTGCCTGCTGTGTGCCAGGTACAATTCTAAGTGCTAGGGACATGGCAGTGAATAAAGACACACACAGGGGTGCCTGGATGGCTCAGTCGTTAAGCGTCTGCCTTCAGCTCAGGTCACGATCCCAATATCCTGGGATTGAGCCCCACATTGGGCTCTCTGCTCAGCAAGAGCCTGCTTCTCCCTCTCCCTGCCACTCCCCCTGCTTGTACTCTCTCTCTCTCTGTCGAATAATTAAATAAAATAAAATTAAAAACCTTAAACACACACACACAGACACGCACAGTTCCCCTCCCTCATTACATTATAGTTTGGTGGACAGACGAATGAGTGAAACCCGTGACATGTTAGATAGTCATAAGTGCTAGGAGAAAAATAAACAAGCTTGTATCTACAGGTGGAATGGGTTCGGGGCTGGTTTGTAGTTTCCATAGCGTGTGCTAAAGGACGGCCACAGCTGGAAGGTGACATTGGAGACCTACAGAATGCGCTCTTCTGGGGAGGGTGTCCATACGTGTTCAGAACAGTCCAGCATTTGACATACCATTGCACGCTGTCCTGCAATACAGCCTCCAACAAAACTAGGCTGTCCTGAATCCCTGGTAATAGAATCATTACCTTTATACCAACAAGGTTGGGAAAGCACCAAAATCCACATGTAGCGTGTGCCCAGGCTCACTTCCAGAAGTTCATGCGTGAGACCTAAAGTCCTTATGAGGTTGTCTAAAGCAAAAAAGCACGTCAGCAGAGCCGATGGTAGCTCCATGTCTGCTAAGTGTGTTCGAGACAGAATCGAGCATGCTTTCCTTATCAAGGAGCAGAAAATCGTTGTGAAAGTGTTGAAGGCACAAGCACAGATTCAGAAAGCTAAAAAAAAGGGGGGGTTTGCATAATATAACAACAACAACAACCACAAAAACGAAAGACCTGAAGAATGCGAAGCAGTGAGCCTTCCAGATAGCAGGGCTAAGAGCAATCCAGGCAGGAGGAATGGCAAATACAAAGGCCCTGAGGTGGAATGCCTGATGTGTTCAAGGAACAGTGAGAAGGAGGCTGGTGTGAACGAGGGACAGTAGTAGGAGATGAGGTTTGAGAGTCCAGAAAGTGTCAGGAGCAGAATGTGTAGAATTTTACAGGTCAAGGAAAGGACTTCAGTTTTTACCCTGCACGAGTTAGGAAGCCATCTGGGGAATTTTAACCAAAGGAGTAACTTGATCTAACCTTGGCAACTGGGTTAAGAATAGAGTAGTGGTTGGGGCGCCTGGGTGGCACAGAGGTTAAGCGTCTGCCTTCGGCTCAGGGCGTGATCCCGGCGTTCTGGGATTGAGCCCCACATCAGGCTCCTCCGCTATGAGCCTGCTTCTACCTCTCCCAGTCCCCCTGCTTGTGTTCCCTCTCTCACTGGCTGTCTCTATCTCTGTCGAATAAATAAATAAAATCTTTAAAAAAAAAAAAAGAATAGAGTAGCGGTAAGGGTAGAAACAGAAGATTAGGAGAAAAGTGCGATGGTAGTTTAAACAGGGGTAGCAGCTGTGAAGTGGTAGGAAGGGTCAGATTCTGGGTTAAGAACGCAAGATTGAGGGGCGCCTGGGTGGCACAGTGGTTGAGCGTCTGCCTTTGGCTCAGGGCGTGATCCTAGCGTTATGGGATCGAGCCCCACATCAGGCTCTTCCGCTATGAGCCTGCTTCTTCCTCTCCCACTCCCCCTGCTTGTGTTCCCTCTCTCGCTGGCTGTCTCTATCTCTGTCGAATGAACAAATAAATAAAATCTTAAAAAAAAAAAAAAAACGCAAGATTGAGAGAAGGTAAAAAGAGATGAAAGAAAACCTCTGTGATTTACAATAGCAAAATGTATTTTCCTCAGTAAAAAAAAAAATCACTTTACAATAACCATAAATAACCCGCTTTAAAACTGGGCAAAGTGGGGAGCCTAGGTGGTGCAGTCAGTTAAGTGTCCAACTCTAGGTTTTGGCTGGGGTCATGATCTCGGGGCTGTAAGACGGAGCCTGCATTGGGTTCTGCACTCAGCATTCAGCGTGGACTCTGTTTGAGATTCTCTCTCCCTCTCCCTCTGCCCCTCCTGCTCGTGCTCTCTAACAAATAAATATTTTTTGTATTTTTTGTATTAAAAATACAATTACTATATGATCCAGAATCCCACTTCTGGGTATATACCTATCCAGAAGAATTGAAAGTACAAATTGAGTTGGTTTTCCCCATAGTACCTTGAATTAAAAAGCCGTTTAACAAATGATAGGTTCATAGAAAATCTCTAGTTTTGTGGTCTATTTTCTCAAATAATAGGAAATGAACTTTTGGTGAAATGTATACGGGGACCTTGGGCACACTGTTTACTTTTCAGGGGACTGAGGTGCAGGTGGAAAAGGGCAATTTCAGAATATCTGGAGCATCTGATTAAATGAATTTCTACCTAAGCTATTTGTCTACAATAACTAAAAAAAGACAATTGGTCTCCCACACGGACTTTCAAATTAAATATATATGTAAAAAAACCCAGGTAGAGAAAAATATGCACAAAATTTGTTGGTATTATACTGAAACTAATCAACATTTAACATATTTTTTTTTTCTCGCGTGAATAAACTATCTGAGCGTTAGGGGGAAACTGTCACTCCTCTCCCACCAAATTTATACAAAATTCAGCACCCAAAAGTAAAGCCTCCTGTGCACCTTCATTAGCAGATTAGGGACCAATTTACACGTTGCAATTTGTAAACAAACTTTTATTTAGGCACCATAGATCAACACAATTGCGCACTTTAACATCTGAGGCATTTAAAAACAACCCAGGGTTATCGCTACTGCCTGAGATACCACCGATTGCGTAAACATTGCTATCTAGTTGAAAATTTATGGACGAGACCGGATATTTCCTGCAAGGATTTAATAAGAGAACACGATGCTACCACTGCAGCTGTCCCCTGCCAGTTGAACACTTCCCTGAATTTTTTTTTTTTTTTTACCGTTGCTTTTGAATAGAGGGGCAATCGTGGGGGTAAAACAAGAAGAATTCATACACTCTTTGCTAATGTGAGAGGAAGACGACAACCTTCTGCATCTGTGGCGTGGAAGAAGGAAGAGAAAAAGACAAGCACTTTTTGAGTTCTTGCCTTGCTTTTGCATATTTGATGCACAAACCCCGTCAAGGTAAAGGACTTGACAAAGTAGGGATAAAGGAGAGCTGCACTTCTTTCTGGAACTTCTGCAAACAGAACGCAATTTTATGTCGTTAATTTGCTTTTGGCGGACACAGTCCCAGTTCAGTTTCGTCCTTCGTTTGTTAGATGGTTTCACCTGGCTGCCTTTAACGAGGGTCGGGAAAGGTCAGGACCGTCACTCGGTCGCCGCGGACGGCCACAGTACGACCGACGTCTGACGACTATCAAGCCTCGCCGGCCCTTACGTTCTCCGCCGCACTTTGCCCGCACTCCTCGGGGCCCGCCCGCCCGGCCGCAAGGGCGGGGCTGGCCGGGAGCTGCCCTCTTCCAACATGGCGCCGCGGGAGGCGGGTCCCTCTCGCCGGCTCCCGGGGTTCCGGTGCCGTGCGTTTTGGTTCCGGAGTAACAGTGGCCTCGCCGCGCCTTCCTCCTCCTCCTACCGCCGCAGCTGCCGCCGCCGCCGGAACGTTCGGCCTGGGGCTGCCGGGGCTGAGACCGTGCGCGCCGCGCCCTCTGACTCGGGGTGGGGAACAGAACTTGCTCCCCGACCCTCCCGCGGAAGGCCCTCCTCAGCTTTCGCGTGGTCTGGGGGCCCCGGGGCTCCTTCCAAACAGCCCCCGACCGAGTCCCCTTCAGTCGGGGACCCTCCTCTCTCCACTGAGGAGGAGTGGACACCTGCCGCTCTGCCTCCCTAAAACAGGGCCGTCTCCTCACACCCACCCAGACGGCAGAGAGCTTCACGATCCCGTTTCGCCCAGTTTTCCAACTCCAGAACCTTCTGACCTCCGTTAGTTCCTACCGGCCCCTGCCTCCTGCCCCGTGCATGCTCACGGGGAGGCAGCCTAGACCCCATACACCCTGGGTCTGGCTCGGTGCCTGCGGGCTCCTTCCCGACCACCCCCCCCCCCTTTACTCCTCCTGACCCTCTGTCTTCTTCCGCTCCGTCCCCTTGTCACCTCTTGGAGCCGTCGCTTAACCAGGATCCAGTGGGAACCTCCTACCCCAGGATGTGAGCCCCTGTAACCTGTAATGCTGTGGCTGGCCCTTGGCCCCTTCCATGCCATGGAGAACCAGGTGCTGGTGATTCGTATCAAGATTCCAAATAGTGGCGCAGTGGACTGGACAGTGCACTCCGGGCCGCAGTTACTCTTCAGGGATGTGCTGGTGAGTGGTAATTTCAGTCTCAAATCCCGTTGAGGACGCAGGGATTTGTGGGGTAGTCAGCACCTTGACCACTGAAGCAGAGCCTGGCGGCCCGAGCTAGTGGCGGTGGCCATTGCTGGCCTCCTGTGAGGGCAGTTTTACTGCTTCAACGACAGGCATTGATTAATTGCATGGACTGAAATCTGGCAATTGTGCAGGGCCCTGGGGAAATAGAGATGAATCAGATTGAACCCCTGCCCTCAAGGAGCTCACAGCCTGGACTGAGACATAACACACGGAAGCAACCAACTGGATGCAAAAAGTTGAGTCTAGAAGTTCTTCCCCCAAGTGTTTCTCGGAATGTCCCTGGCCAGATTCCAGCCATGCCTTTCTACTGAGTTCCCTGAACTTGGTGACTGTTGGGGAAAGGGAAACTAGGCAGCTTGAATTTACCATGTTTCAGCAAATCTAAGGTGCCTTTGGTTTTAAGATACTATTTTAAGTACCACTTAGAAAGAAAAAACACCGCCCTTTAAACTGTGACCTGCTGCACATTATACAAAAGTAGCCCATTTCAGAGATGCTAAGGTTGGGGGAAAGGGTGCGTCTTAGAAACAATGCTGTGTCATTACTCTCAGGATACTCGGAACATATTTCAAATAAAATCATGGGATGTGAGAGCAGAGTGTAATCTTGGTGGTGGCCTGTTGCGCCTCTTACCTTTTTTGACATAGTTACTGAGGAGTAGTGAGGCAGAATGGCTTTTCCAAAGCTGTGTTGCTCGTTGAGTGGGAGAGTAGGTACCAGAACTCAGATTTCCTTACTAAGTAATTTTTCCCTACATGCTGCATTGCCATTTCTCATCTTTTCGCACACGTTTGAAATAGAGTGCATTGTGCCCATATTATATATTGAATCATTGAGGTAGGAAAAGCAGAACTGATATACCCAGAAGCGTGTTGCAGATACCAATCTTTGGTGCAACTTACCTGCAAGATAAGATGGGGTGGAGCAGAGTTTCTTGGGAGGAGGGAGATCTCTGATATGATTTTTTTTTTTGTAGTCATAGGTGATGCAGTCAAAATTTGATTCTTGTACGTACATTTTGAATTCTGGCTGTTACTGACTACCCAGGACATTGGAGATTTTCAGGTGTCTGGGCCAGGAGTCCTAAAGCTGAAGTGAGCTAGTAGCTTCCAATCTTACACCAAACGTCACCCTTCTCTTTGCATCTGGGGTTCACACACTCACATGCATATAGATTTCCTCTCATGACAAGGCCCGAACTTTTTAGCATGGTCCTCTAGGCCCACGTGGGTTGGCTTGTGCCTGCCTGGCACCAGCTCCTTCTCTTACCACACCCCGGGAACATCATGTGCTCCAGGTACGTAGAACTAACCTTGAGTTCTTCCAGGCTGTCTCCACTCGGCCCCTTTCTTCAGCTGGCCAGCTCCTACCTGTCATTCAGAGCCCAGCTTCACTTTTCTTCTACCTTAGTCTTGGTTATATGACCCTCCTCTGTGTTCCCACAGCTTCATTCCAGCCAAGCTCACTGGTTTATCACAGTTTTGTCGATCTCTTCCACTAAAATGATCACCTTCTGAAGGAGATGAACATCTCTGTCTCCCCTGTGTTTCTGGAGCTTCATAGCGCCCTGACATATTTGTTCAAATATTTCATACGGAGCTTCAAAGAAGATGTGTGCATTTATGGTTTTGTGGACCAGTCTACTTGGTTTTGAATCTAAAAACATGGGTTTAATTGCAAGCCATCCTGCTAACTAGACAAGTCTCTTTTATCCTCAGTTTCCTTACTTGTAAAATAGGGACGATACCTGTCTTCAAGATTTGCAAAGATTAAGTGAGATTGTGCCTGTGATGAGAAAGATGTGAGCTTTCTTTCATTTTGCTCATTTGAAAGAACAGAAGGTATTATTTAAAATAGAATGGTGCAGTGTTTAAAAACACAAACTCTGGGCCAGACTGCCTGGATTTAAATCGCAAGCCTTACCAGACTCACTTTGGGGAGGTGTCTTCTATGTCTTAGTTCTTCATCTGTAAAAAAAAAAAAAAAAAAAAAAAAAAAAAAGTGAGGGGTGGGGGATAAAAATAGTGCCCACCTGATAGAGTATGAGGACTACTGGAGTTGATATACATCAAGCACTTAGAAAAATCTGGAATGTAATAAGTGCTCTATGGGTATTGTTGTTACAACATAAGGGACAGGGCCTGGGTCTTCTGCTTCTCAAGCATCTCTCAATGGTTCCTTGGCTCCAGGCTGACTGGACTTAAAGTAAACTTCACACGAATGGTCCCACCATCTAGAGCTCGGAGTGCCATGTGTCCTCACACGTGCATATGCGCAAGTAAGCCCAGGCGGAGCATGCTTTGTCAGGAAGGCCTGATGAAGGGCTCTTAGCAATGGGTGCTGTGCTATCTCTCATGCTTCTGATCGTAGCCTCTATGAACTGCATGCCCAGATCCCGGTGGACACCTGTGATCTCCAGGGTCACCTCATTTCTTCATCAAGAAATTGGCAAGAGAACCATCAGATACGTCAGCGTCTTTGGCTTAGAACCTTAAATTTAAAGCTCAGTGAAATCTGGAAGCATCTCCATCTAATACAACTCTTCACTCCAGTTTTCAAGTGAGGGAGCATGAACCCCCGAGGGGGAAAATGCTAAAGCCACACAGCTCATTTTGGGCCACACTAGACACAGAAGCCAGAGCAGTTTGTGGTCACTGAGTCATCTGTCGCTGAGCGTGTCTTGGACGAGGGGTTGCAGTTGAAGGCTCTTGTCATAGCTCCATCAACTAGCAAGCCGGGAGACCCTTGAGAAGTCACTCGGCCTCTCTGGGGCTTTGTCCTGAATAATTAGGGACTGGCTGCAGTGCGAAGTAGGTCTAGCTGGTCTGCAAGGGCAGAGACATTTGGTGATCTGTGTTCCAGCTCACTGTGTTCTGTTCCTTGTAGACACAGCCCCCAGTTTGGGGAAGATGGTGCAGGAGATCTCAACTACCCAGTGAGAGGAGAGAATGTTCCTCCTATTCCTCTTGCTGTTTGAATCATGTCTCCCAAGTCCCAGTTCAGATTTCCCCTCATCTGTGAAATTTTTAGCTAAACCGAGCCTTTGATTTTTTCCTGCCGCCTGAGTTAGCAAATACTCATCTGCTCTTTATGTCTTTTGTTTGGCTCTTATCATACTGTAAGTGCTCCGTTTTGTTAGTCTTTTAGGTTTGCCTTTATCTCTGTGACCCAACTAGCATCTTCCTAAATCTTACTTTTCTGTTGGCTACAGCTTTGTGATCTTTATGCTCCTGGCATGTTGTAGATGCTTAATTATACTTTTGGCCCATCATAGAGTTGATGGATTTATTAAAAGCACAGAGAAGAAAAGGATCAAGAAATGATCACCATTAAGATATTTAAACTTAAGTTTTCTTTTGAAATCTTTAGGTAAATGTTATGTTGAGAATAAGACAGGGAGTTTTTGTGTTTTTTTTTTTTTTTGAAATAAGTCACTTAAAATATAACTGGAAAATATACATAAAATTATTAAATGTGCCCTGCTTAGAAATGACCAGTAGGTATTAACTAATTTTGAAGCTTTTTAGCCCGTTGGTATTATGATAAGCCCCACTTTATTTGCTTTAACAAAACAAGATGATTGTGTTCACATGATTCTCTCAAGCAAATTTGCTTTTTTTTTTTTTTTCTCCTTTTCCCCACATTAGGTGTAAAAGCTACGTGGCTCCTTGTTTATGTTGATGGGGAAAGGACGCCATTGCTGCCAGGCGAGGTTTTCAGCTAGTTATTAGAAATTCGCTGCTCGATGGGTTCTGTTATTCATAAGTAGGAAGGATCCTAAATTAGTTTGCTATTACTGTAGAGTTCACGTCTGAAGATTGAGGTGATCCGAGTTCCCTTGAAGTAACCAGAAGTAACCTCAACTTGGAGGGTTAGGGGTGGAGTCCCCCAGCTTGTTTTTAATTACACTACTAGCTAGAAAAGGTCCCCCGTAAATGCACTAGAAGGCTGATGTAAGTTATGAATGACCATCCCGATCCTTGGGTGCTGAAATTTCGGGTTTCGTTGTGAGGTAACCTTTGTAACGCTGCAGTCATCAGTGACTTGTTTTATTTAACAGACACTCATGTGGCACTTACCATGTGCTAGACACTCTTCTAAGCACTTTACAAGTATGAACTCATTTAGTCCTATGAGGCAGATACAGTTATGATCTCATTTTACACAGAAGGAAACTGAGGCACGGAGAGTCTCAGTCACCCAGCTACTGAATGGCAGAGCCAAGGTCCACGTAGTCGGGCTTTACACTAGCTGCCTGTATAGTTTATTCCATACTCGCTCTACGGTTTCCATTTACCTGTCAATAAACACTTTCTCCCTACAAGTGTGTAGACTTTCTCCAACACTAAAATTTTTTATAAATACTTCCTCAGAGTTGATGTTTCATTTGCTAAGACTAGAGTCAGAAGGAAAAAAATCACCTCCTTTGGCTCTAATGAGCGAGGGCTGCCTCAGATAGTTCCCTTTGATCAATTTTATATGCACAGATTTATTTTTCAGGGGGAAAAAAAGGCACTGTAGAGGCAAGGCTATTATGCAAATTTCCACTGCAGCAAAAGCTTCTAAGAAACTGCGTTTAGAAGGAAGTTGCAGCCGCCACTCTGCTAAGTGCCCTGCTTGGAAGGGCTGTGGGCTCCCTGCTGAGAACGACTGCAAGCCGCTTTGTCAGCCGGCTGCCTGGTGCCACTTCCTGGCAGAGCCCAGGAGGGACGCTGTGGCAGAGCTCCCCGACAGCAGCGAGGTTTGCAGACCATTTGGGTTAGGCTGAATGTAATGGAGGGTCACTTTTCCCAGAACTGGCTATTTCTTGAAAATGTTCCATGCCTCTTGAACTAAGCTGTCTCTGTAGACTGATTTTCAAGATGGCAACTTAATGGGTTCATTTAAACATTGATATCACATCATATACCTTAAACAAAATTTTTTTGTAGGCTGGATTAACTGTGTTCCGGTGTCATTAAATGTATGTTTTCCACTTGCTTAAGAGTAAAGGTTGATAACAATTGTTTGTATCAAATGTGGCATTTTAGGTTATTACCATCATTGGAATAATATATCATGGAAACTTGTGGTTTTTTTTTTTTAACTCTTTGCACTATGAATACAAGGTGAGATGTTGTTAGTTACATATCAGAAACTACATTTGTTGCCTACAGTGTGCTAGGCTAACTTATGGTTATTAAGTTAATTCTTGCATTACCTCTGTGAGTATTACTAGACCCATATTGGAGGATAATCAAATAGAGGCTCAGAGAGGTTAAGTAATTTGTTTGCAGTCACACAGCTAGTAGGTACAGAGCTGAGATCCAAACCCAGGCTAGTCTGACTCCTAAACACCTTTCTATTGGTACCGTATTCCACAGCCTTCTATAGAACAAACTGTGTGTGTGTGTGTGTTTTTAACAGAGTGTATACGCTGTTGAATCAAGAGTGAAAGATTATGATATTAATACAGAGTAGATTTGGTAAAGAACAACCTCCCCACCCCGCCCCCAAATAGAGATTTAAACTCTGGGCTTACATTGCTGGGCTAGTGTGATTATGAGCTAATGTTTTTATAGTTTATGCCAACATTTCAAAAATCTTTTTCAGGTTCTCATATTTCCTCTAGGATTTGCCACATGTTAGCAATAAAGAAGATGGCTAATTGTGTTTCTTTATTCTTTCTTTGTTTAGGATGTGATAGGCCAGGTTCTGCCTGAAGCAACAACCACAGCGTTTGAATGTAAGTCTGGCTTGTATACTTTCTTGACGATTTCTTTCTGCAGTAATTTTTCAAAGGGTTTATGGGTTGCATTACTTTAGAAACTGACAAAAACAGATTATTTATGATCATCATATGGTACTTTTAAATATTTATAAATTAATGCAAGTTTAATGATGATACTGAACTGAGTAATATTTTCTTATTTAATCATATCTTGGGTGTGCATATTTCTATAATATAGCTTTAATTACCAGCATGACCTTTATCTGCTCTTGCTCTTCACCGTAATAATATTGTGGGACAAAATGAAACGTGTAAACTACCTGTAGGCCAGTGATTATTGATTAAGAGATTATACTCCATTGCTGCTTTAAAACCGCAACAGAGTAGAGCTTTTAAGTGAGCATTGCTTGGAATAATTCTGTTTTAGTGGGGCTTGGTGTGGCTGGTACATGATGACAGTAGCCCTTCAGGTCTTGAGTCCTTCCTCTAACTGCCCCCGTGCCCCCAACAGTTGGCTTGGGATTGGGAGGGGCAGGATAGACTAGAAAACTAGTTTTGACACGAACCAGGTCATTGCAGGGGATATTAGGGTCTAGGAATGTTAAGATGAGAGTTTAGTCCATAAGAACAGGGGCTCTGATGTTGAGAAGGATAGAGTAGGATTTTTAGCTGTGGTTCCCATCTCTTCTTTGAATGTGAGGGCCACTTTTCCATGAGTAGATGTACGGTTTCTCTACATTATAGTATACTTGTTGTTCTTGGTTTTTAAGCAGATGGTTAATGACAGTCAGTACAGTGTCCTCTCTTTTATTTATGTTCTCTTTGGAGGACAATTTGGCGGTACTTATTACCAAAATGTAAAATGTGCGAAACCTTTGATTCGGCAGCTTCACATCTAGGATGCTGTTCGACAGAAATACCTGCCCATGTGTTAAATGCCCTTCAAACATAATATTCATTGTGGAATTATTTTTAATAGGAAAAAATTAGAGGAAAGCTAAATGCCTCGAATAGTGCATTAATAAATTATCCAGTATCTGAAACAGCAACCAATTGAACAGCAGCTAAAAAGAATGAGTTAGGATTTTATGCACTGACATGAAGAGATTTCCATGATACATTGTTGAATAAACAAATAGTATGTATGGCCTGACCCCATTTTGTAAAATTGCTAATCCCTGTTCCTGCCTGCTTCGTGTCTGTAGTGAGAGACAAGGATCTGAAGAATGCCCACCACAGTGCCTTCCAGAGGTTCCCCCTGGACTTGGGGGTCAGAATGGGAAATGGTTGGCTAAATGAGCACACTTTTTCCTTTCAACATTTCTCTATTATTTGAATATTTTCGACAATCCTTCCATTTATTTAAAAGTCACTTGCATAGGCCTCTTAAAATAATTAGTATTTTATTAACCACACTGGACTCTATATACTTTTGGAAAATGGTGCGTGTATCTGAAGTACATACTAGTGTTGCATGCTCTTCAGACCCTTTTTGGTAAGTCTCTGGTGGTGCCAAGGATTTCCTGGACAGGCTGATAGTAAACATCTGTCACTGTTGCCAGATGCTGTGCTAAGACATTCCATGGTTATCTCGTTTAATTTGACCTTCACGAGATCCCTGTGAAGTGCTATGAAGAACTGTTTTTGTTTTATTTTTTAAATTTTATTTTATTTAAAGTCAATTAATTAACATAGAGTGTATTTTTAGTTTCAGAGGTAGAGGTCAGTGATTGGTCAGCTGTGTAGAACACCCAGTGCTCATTCCATCACGTGCCCTCCTTAATGCCCGTCACCCAGTGACCCCATCCCCCTGCCTCCCTCCTCTCCAGCAACCCTCAGTTTGTTTCCTATGACTTAGAGTCTCTTACGGTTTTTAGCTCCATTTTAGCTGAGGGAAGGACATCTCCTCTGAGCAGCTTGCTCAAAGCCTGGTGAGTGGTGAAGTGGACTTTCCCACGTTGACTCCAGAGCACATATCTGTTCTCAGCCACTCTTGACACTTGTTCTGTGAGTTTTAATTGTTCTTGAAGTCCCTTATTCCGATTGTTCATAAGTGTAGCAGAAAAGCAGCTTACTTTTAGTACTTCCTACTTCTTGCCTTCTGGGTCGCACAAAGTGGCTTGAGGTCCCTGTGCCCCACTGACTTCCAAAGTTAGGGTTTGTAGTAATAACACCGGTTATTCTAGCTGTCGTTTATTGATGGCTTGCTCTGTGCCTGGCAATGGACTAGGAGATTTACCTAGATTGTTGCTAATCTTTACGAAAACTCTGTGAGGCAGGAAAATTATGCCTTTGGGAAACTGAGGCTCAGAGACAGGAAATGATTACCAAAGTCATCAGCGTGGTGGAACCAAACTTAAACACAGTTGTTTTTGACTGTGAAACATGCACTCTTTATAACCAAGTATGTTAAAAGCCTACGAAGCGTGTTAAGTATGGTTTACACGGCTTATGAGTTTACATGGCTTATGGGTTTTGGTTTATGGTTTGATGAAACAACTCTTGAATAAATAAAACTTTAATCAAAAAAATACTTACGGTAATATATTTAATACTGAAAAGTATGTCTAACAGTAAGAGAAAAAAATGTTTTAATTTCTTGGTTTAAGTTCTTAGAGATGTTGCTCCTTCTTTACTGAGATGAGGATAGCAGCTCTAAACGCATCTGTGTCTTGACCAGTTCTAGGCAAAAACAAAACCAAAAATAAAACCCCAAAACATAGACAAAATAGTAACAGTTCTTTGTTTCTTGAGCTTAGATTAAAGTCCTAGCCTGGCTTTTTTCATGATTGCTCTAGGATGACCCTGTGTTCGGAACCAAAGATCTGCACTAATAAATGGAATCTGTGTAGAGGAAATATTTGGAAAGATGTCGTTTATAAGCTAATTTGCTGACATTTTGGAGCTATGTCGGTGCTGTATAGCTATGATGGAACAACTCCTAGATAAATAAACTTTGATCAAAGATGTATTTATGATAATATATGCAATATTGAAAAGTATGCATACCACTAGTTGGTTTCTTTTGCAAAAGAGATGGTATTGTATTTAGTGATATGAATTAAGCAACAAGAGAAGGGGTGTTGTCAAATTCTTTTTTTTTATTTAATAATATTTTTTATTATATTATGTTAGTCACCATACGGTACATCCCTAGTACATCCCAAGGAAATGAGTTGATAAGTGGAAAGGAGGGGAAAGGTAATGGTACAGATTCTTCAATTGTGAGAATTGCCATCTATTGGCTGAGGCCTCTGACCAGCCACCCCCCCAGATGGGGTTAATCGCTCTCCGCACCTTTCCTAGAGCAGGTGACCGCAGGTGACCCGTTGGGCCCACCTTCCTTGGGCCCACCTTCTTATGAGCTGTGTGCGTGTTTCCCTTCCTCACTAGATTTTGAATGACTTGATGACAGGTACCATGTTTTATTTCCCTCTTACTCTCCGCTTACTACTTAGCTTAGTGCCTTCTGGGAACACCCTTGCTGAATGAAATGGACTGTTGTGTGTCCAAATTCAGACGAGAATTTTAAAATTAATGTGACCTAAAGCCAAGTAAATCATTTGCTTTTTTGGATTATTTGTGCTGTTGGCCAGACACAGGATAGAAACTGGTGGTGGTGGACCAGTCAGGCTCCAGATTCAAATTCCCACACTTGACTAGGCCCTCCGACCTGAGGGAGCAGAGGGCCTACAGTGATTCTGTTCTTCCCCGTTTCTGTTCCTGGGAACAGTGTTTCTGAGGGGAGTTAGGCTGGATGAGGGGAGACAGGCCCATTTGTGCTGAATTCACCTCTTGGACTGATGGCCCTAAATCTTTTTCATCTTACCCCTTTTAGGTCTTTTTCCCCTTAGAATTAGAGTGCAAATAACAATACTTCCCAGTATCTAGTACTTGATTTCTTTTCTAATTAAGAAGGTATAGATGGTTTTAAAAAAGAATTTAAACAGCATAAAAATGAAAGGAAAACTAAAAGTCCTCATTTCCCCAGTTCACTATTTAACAGTTTTCTTCTGTATCCTTGCAGAGATTTCACTGTTAACAATTTCTTCTGTGTCGTCATGGAAATTTCTGTATGTAGTACACACTATACTGCGACTAATTTCCCCTGCCCCCACTTCCAGTAAATATTGGACCTCTTTCCGACATCAGTATACACAAATCAACTTCAGTCCTTCGGATGACTACATTATAGCTACTTTTATGGCCATGGCTTAATTTATTTAACCTATTGATAGACCAATCTTAAGTTGTTAGCAGTTTTTTAGTATTAGAAAAAACGCGGCAGTCAACGGCATGGCCTTATATCTTTCCACATTGTGGAAATATATTTGTAGGATAAATTCCCAGGAGTTGGAACTACTGAGACAAAGAGTACCCCTATTTTACATTTTAATAGCTATTACCATGTTGCTCTCTAAAGGGTAGAACCAATTTACACTCCCACCAACAACGTTTGAGAATGCCCATTTCTCTCTACCCTCACCAACTTGGGTATTTTTTTTAGTACCAAACTTCCTAGTCAATGTCAGTTTGAAAGGTGGAAGAGATTGCTATGTTATTGTTTTATTTTGCATCGTTTATAAATGAGCTTGAGTATCTTTTCATGTGTATTTTGGTCATTTGTATTTAATTTCTGTGAACCATGTTGTCACCTTTGCCCGTTTTCCTTTTAGGTCATAGGTTTTGAGTTGATTTAAGGGCTTACCGATATTAAAAAAATTGGGGCTTTGTCTTGTATGTTAGAGCTATTTTTATCTAGTTTACTGCTTTCCTTTCAGCTCGCTTTGGTCTTTTTCCGTCTTCTTTTTTTTTCCATGGAGAAGGTTGAAGTTTTTATGTGGTCAGATTTATCATATTGCCCTTTGTGACTTCTGGATTTATGTCATTCTCAGGAAGGTCTTCTACATTCCAGGTATTGAAAACACATCCATCCGTATTCTTTTCTGCTCTACTCTAATAGTTAGGTTAAGCACACATACTGTAGGTTTGTATATAAATATACACGTTCATATGTGTATTAGTGTGCTGTTGTTGTTTTTTTTCTGAAAGAGCCTGCATTTTTTTTAACGAACGTCAGAAGATTTTAAATTTTTGTACCATCTCTGGTCTCTTTTGGTGAAAGGAAGAGTCTGGTGGGGAATCCAACTTTATCTTTCAAGCACATAGATAGCTGACTCTGTACCAGTTATTGAATCATTTGTCTTTTCCCAGCTGTGAGAACACTCCTGAGACGAAGCTAAATTCCATTACCATAAAAAGGCTTGTATGTTTGCATGTGTGGGCCCTACATATGCTGTAGGAGCTTGACAGTCATATAGGCCCAGAGACCCCTGCTGATCGCCACAGTTTCATTAACAGATTAATGAGTACACCAACACACGAGGCGATACCAATCAGCTGTGCCCACTAATGAGTTTCCTGTGCCTGTCTGTTACATGTGCTCCTCTTCATGGATTGTGTCTAGACAGGTGACTGCTGCAAAGTGACTGTTGGGCTGGTGGCACTGGGCGGTATATTCTTACTGGTGACTTGAGAGATGCATTGTAAGTCTATGTAGACAAGTGCTGACTTAAACCTATAAATACCACGTGGGCCCACTTCCCATGGCACTCTGACTTCATGTATTGTGGTCTGTAGCCTTCATAAGTATCTTCACACTTGTGAAGCTATGCCTCTCTGTTTTGGTTCATAAGATACAGTTATAGAATAAATCTTTGTTTTACTTCTATCTTTCTTAACCACGATCATTTTACACTTCTCATTTCAGTTTTTTTTTTTTTAAGATTTTATTTATTTATTCGACAGAGATAGAGACAGCCAGCGAGAGAGGGAACACAAGCAGGGGGAGTGGGAGAGGAAGAAGCAGGCTCATAGCAGAGGAGCCTGATGTGGGGCTCGATCCCGTAACGCCGGGACCACGCCCTGAGCCGAAGGCAGACACCTAACCGCTGTGCCACTCAGGCGCCCCTCATTTCAGTTTTTTTATGAATTTCTGGAAGATTATTTTGGGTGGAAATTTTAAAACTAGCTCATCATTTTTTTAAAAGATTTTATTTTAAGTAATCTTTACACCCAATGCGAGGCTTGAGCTCATAACCCCAAGATCGAGAGTTGCACTTTTCACCAACAGAGCCAGCCAGGCTGTGCTCCTAGTTCATCATTTTATTTATTTTTATTTTTTTTTAAAGATTTTATTTATTTATTTGACAGAGATAGAGACAGCCAGTGAGAGAGGGAACACAAGCAGGGGGAGTGGGAGAGGAAGAAGCAGGCTCATAGCGGAGGAGCCTAAAATGGGGCTCGATCCCATAACGCCGGGATCACGCCCTGAGCTGAAGGCAGACGCTTAACTGCTGTGCCACCCAGGCGCCCCTAGTTCATCATTTTAAATTTGGCATAATATGACCATTTAAAGCAAAATTGCAATTATGTAAGTTGTAAATTCTTTTTTTTTTTTTTAAGATTTTATTTATTTATTTGACAGAGAGCGAGAGAGCACAGTCAGGGGGAGCGGCAGAGGGAGAGGGAAAAGCAGGCTCCCCGCTGAGCAGGGAGCCTGATGTGGGGCTCAATTCCAGGACCCTGAGATCATGACCTGAGCTGAAGACAGACACTTAACTGACTGAGCCAGCCAGGCGCCCATAGGTTTATAAATTCTTACAGCATAGAAAATCACTGTAGCTGATTACTGGAGAAATAGCTGTAGGAGATACCCTTCACGTCCAAACAGCAAAGACTGTCATTAAGAATAGTTGGGTGACAACCCCTTATTGTTTTGGAGAGAAGTCTAAATTATAAAATATTTGGAAATAATAAATTATTGGGAAAAATGAAATTTCATTTTCTTTTTTTTTTTTTTTAAAGATTTTATTTATTTATTCGACAGAGATAGAGACAGACAGCAAGAGAGGGAACACAAGCAGGGGGAGTGGGAGAGAAAGAAGCAGGCTCATAGCGGAAGAGCCTGATATGGGGCTCGATCTCATAACGCCGGGATCACGCCCTGAGCCGAAGGCAGACGCTTAACCGCTGTGCCACCCAGGCGCCCCGAAATTTCATTTTCTTAAACTGTTGTATGTGTAAAAGATAAATGGTTGCTTTTAAGTAAACTAGGTAGGTTAATGAAAAATTATAACTCACAATGGTACCCCGTCTAAAAATTATTTAACAGATAAGAGTTAGTTATGCATCCTAGAATTTGAGACTATTTAAAGAGAGTTTTAATTTATTAAAATTTTGGTTTGCAGTATCATGCATGTACAAAGTCAGATCCTTTTTAGTCTTATGAGAATAGTTGCTTATTAGTAGTCTTGCTATTTTGCATGCGAATTAAGAAGTTTAAGTCTTTTTGTTCAACTACCAGGCTAGTTGTTCCTTGAGGGCACTAGATAATACCACTCATTCTTGGGTCTCTAAAGACCCTATCATAGTACCTGGCACGTAGTGGACACTGAGTATGTTTCTGGAATACATGGATAGTTGAAGGAATGAAGTAACAAGGACAAGCCTTCTGTATCTCATCCATCAGAAAATCCCGTTAGCTCTGGCTTTAAAATACATCCAGCATATGATGACTGCTCAGAATCTCAGCCTGGTTTAAGGCCACCATCACCTCTCACCTGAGATAGGACGGTGGTCTCCTAACTGGTCTCCCTGTTTCTGCTTTTGCCTCCACACAGCCTGTTCTGCACGTAGCAGCCAAAGTGATCCTTGAGAAGTGAGATCACAACACTCAGCACCTTCCAATGGTTTCCATCTTATTCAGGAGTAAAAGCCAAGTCTTTAAAATGCCCTACAAGGTCCTGCATTTTCTCACCTGCCCCCAACTCTGCAGCACTGCTGCTTCTCTGAACTCCCCTCTTTCTCTCCCGCCTCTCACGCTGTGCTAGCCACACTGCCTTTCTTTCAGTCTCTCGAACATGCCGGGTTTTCTACTTCAGGGCCTTTGCATTAGCTGTTCCTTCTGCCTAGAACACCTTTCCCCAGATACCTCTGCAGCCCACCGTCTCATCCCCTTCAGTCTGTCTCAACTAGAGTGTAAGCTCCAAGGGGGCAAGGCTTTTATAGTGGGCATTTACGTATTTGTTGGAGAGAAGAAGGGAGCAAAGAAGTGAAGAAGGAATCAGGAGGCAGGGGCATGGAGTAAAATTAAAATTCATGGCTGAGAAGATTTGGCCATAGAAACTGGGACTGCTAACCCTGTCCGGATCTTAGATGTCATAGCTAAGAAGGGCTCTATAAACTTGACAACCTTTCTGATGATTTCTTGTTGAATGTCTTTCTAACCTCTACAGTTGTGTTTGCATTTCTTTCTTCTTGTCTTGGGAAAATGCCTTTGCTGTAGTTCTAATTGGCTCACCTGGCACTGAAGGAATGTGACAAATGACATACAATATACTGCCTTAACTTTCTGTTGCTCTTTGTAGAAGCCAGCTTGTTTCTCCTGAAAGCCCACTTGAGCCCTGTCACTGCAGTGGGTGCTATTTGGCGGAGAGCTCCCTGGCGTCTGCTGGTTGACTGCTGTTTACCTTGATAGGCACTGTGCTTGCCATTCTGACCGCCCCTTACCTGAGGCTGCCTCTCCTCTATTGGGCCTTTACGTTCCTCCTCTTGGTTTCTCTTTCGGATTGCATGTTGCTTCAAATAAAATTGCTAACAACATATGGCCTGTTATGATTCTCTTTCCCCAAACTCTGCCATTTTGTATATTTGTGACACACTGCAGATTTTGTGAAGATTGCTTCATAATATTTGTTTACCATCTGCTGCACTCTATTTGGTATCTTGCTAGGATTTTTTCCTCCATTTTAAGTGACATTAACAAAATCCAGCCAGTACATAGACTTTCTGGTTCTACTTTTGCTTCCCTAATGTGCTGGAAAATCATATTACTATGCTCCAGGCAACTAGAGAAGTCTGGAATTCTCGTTGTGAACCAGTGTATCAGATCTTTCACACGCACCGCCCCTCCCTTGGTCACATCTAGTAATGCTTTTTTGGTCAGATGGTAAAGAACCTCTGTGTCTAAGACAAAAAGTTCAAATTATTTTTTTTACTTCTCTTTACTTACTACCACTACTTTCCAGTGTTCTTCAACAACATATTTATAACCTTGAAACTCTTTGTGCCACTTTAGTAAGTTTTTATGATTTACAGTTCCATTTAGTGTTCATTTTATAGCTAATCCAGTTTGCTAGGCAAATAGTCATAGTCGGCTAGAATGGCCGTGTGTGTGTGTGTGTGTGTGTGTGTGTGTGTGTGTGTGTGTATCCAACTTTTAACAGAGAAGTATTTTGAATTGTTACACTAAATTGTTTGGTATGTCTTTCTGCTTTATTCTTCAGTACTTCTAATACCTGTCAATTCATTTTCTTTATTTTAAAGCTTATTTATCTATTTATTTATTTGAGAGAGAGAGAGGGAGAGCACCCGTGAGTAGGGGGAGGGGCAGTGGGGGAGGGAGAGAATCTCAAGCAGACTCCCCACTGAGCATGGAACCTGACTTGGGGCTTGATCTCACGACCCTGAGATCATGACCTGAGCCGAAACCAAGTGCTGGATGCTCAGCCCACTGAGCCATCCAGATGCCACTCATTGTCTTTATTTTAAAACATTTTTACAGCTTTATTGATATATAATTGACATATAACCTTGTGTAAATTTAAAGTATACGACCTGCTGATATGATATAGTTGTATATTCCAAACTGATTTACAGCATAGCATTAGCTAACACCTCTATCCTGTTACATAATTACCATTTCTTTGTGGTCAGAACATTTAAGATTTACTTTCAGCAACATTCAAACATATGTTACCGTGTTAGGGCGCGTGGGTGGCACAGTCCTTTAAGTGTCCACTCTTGGTTTCAGCTCAGGTCGTGTTCTCGGGGTCGTGGGATTGAGCCCCTCATCAGGCTCCGTGCTCAGCACAGAGTCTGCTTAAGACTCTCTCTCTTCCTCTCTCTCTGCTCCTGTCTATGTGTTCGTGCGCACCTACTCTAAGATGGATAAATAAATCTTTAAAAAAGTCTGTTACAGTGTTATTAGTTATAATCACCATGCTCTACATTAGATCCCCAGACCTTGTTATACTTTTAACTAGAAATTTTTACCCTTTACGGAAGCTCCCCATTTTCCCCAACCCCAGCCCCTGATAATCAAACTCTCTGTTTCTCTAAGTTTAGCTTTAAAAAAAAAAAAAAAAGATTTATTTATTTATTTTAGAGGGGAGAGGGGCAGATGGAGAGGAAGAGAGTCCTGAGCAGATTCTGTGCGCTGAGCACAGAGCCTGAAGCAGGGCTTGACCTCACAACGCTGAGATCACAACCTGAGCCAAAACCAAGAGTCCAGAAGCTTAACCAACTGCACCATCCAGGCGCCCCTAAGTTTGGCTTTTTAAAATTTCACATATAAGTGGTATCATACAATATTTGTCTTTTTCTAACTTACTTTACTTCGCATAATGCCTGCCTCAGGGTTTATCCAAGTTGTTGCAAATGGCAGATGTCTTTCTTTTTCATGGCTGAATAATATTCCATTGTGTGTGTATACCGCATCTTTGGCCATTTGTGTGATAGTAGACACTTAAGTAGTTTCCATGTCTTGGCTATTGTGAATAATGCTGCAGTGAACGTGGAAGTTCATATATCTCTTTGAGAGAGTGATTTGGTTTCCTTTGGATAGATGCCCAGAAATAGAATTGCTAGACCACATGATAGTTCTGTTTTTAATTTTTTGAGGAACCTCCGTACTATTTTCCATGGTGGCTCCTCCAGTTTACATTCCCACCAACAGTGCACAAGGGTTCCCTTTTCTCTACATCCTCACCAACACTTGTTATCTCTTGTCTTTCTGATTCTGACAGGTGGGAGGTGATAGCACACTGTGGTTTTGATTTGCATTTCCCTGATGATGAGTGATGGTGAGCATCTTTTCATGTGTCTGTTGGCCATCTGGATGTCTTTGGAATTTATCGTCTTTACAGAGAAGTGTATTCTCACTTAAGTGTCAAGGCAGATGGTTTGACTGCCATCACAGGGATAGATGGCTTGGCTTTTGTGTTTTGGCCAGAGTCATCAGTCTTCTCATAGGTGTTATCACTTTTCCAACTCAGTCTCCTCTGACAAGAATAGGAGTCTTCATTAAAACTACTGATCACAAATACCAAAGTGTCTGTCAGTCCCCCAAGAGCAATTTGTAGGGAAAACCAATACCTACATAAACTGGAGTCTCTTAATAATCCGTAAGAACCATTAATCACTGTGTCACGTAAGTCCGATTTTATCCCCAGGCTTTATTAGAATGCCTCCTTCAACTCAACCGAAATCTTTCTCTTGGAGTCAGACTCCTTATGAACAGCGCCAGCTCTTTACCATTAGGTTGAATGTTTGGGCCTTTTGGCCTCAGTTTTCTGTCCACTTAAAGCCGAGTGTCCTTATGGTGTTTCATAGCTGCTTTTCATGAAACTGCTAGACAAGGAACTAGCTTGTAGCTGACTTCCCTCACAGGTTTTTTTGTTTTGTTTTTGTTTTTTCTCCTGAAGTAATCCCTCAGAGATTTCATGGAATTCCAGAATCTTCTGTTTTAAGAAACCCTGAGTGTTCAAGCTTTAGAGCTTAGAGAACTCTTTCTTATTGTTGTGTTGTTCCTGATTGAGAGATACTGTGATTTAAATGATTTTTCTGAAATCTCTGCCCTCTCTTCACAAATTCTAAAAAGGGTTTCACCTATTTATTAAACTCCAAACACTTCTTCATCCCATGTGAATGATATCTGATTGAGGTCTTGTGTAAATTGAAATTTGAACATAAACAATTCCATTGTAGCCACTAGCTCTGGTGTAGAAATCAGAGTTCCAAAAAGCTACTTTATTCAGGCTGGAAATTTTACCAAGTTCAGGACTTCATCAAGAACAAATCATTGTAGCCCATGTCTAAACAGAGAATTTGACTTCTAAAACAAAAATGTAAAGTGTTTTTATGTGTGGTAATATGTAACATTATATCTCTTTATACTATATCTGTTTTTTCCCCTTTGTTTCCTGCATTTGTAAGAAAAATTTTTAACGTAACCTTGAAAATACTGGTTCCTAGAACTTAGGTAGAAACTCCCTTTTGTTTCTAAAACTAATGGCATTTCTTTTTCTTCTCCAATTTGGCTTTATAGTGTCTACACCTAAGAAAGAAAGAAAGAGCTAGATTCCTATATAGTTCCTTATATATGTATTATTCTTAGGCCTCTGCTGTCTTTGTTACTGAAAGTGAACACTGTGTACGTTTTATACTGAAAGCAGGCAGCTGTTAGTAGAATAGTACAGTAGTGACTCTGGACAGCTCTTATTTATGTAGACACTTAAATAGTGTGACTTGATGATACTGATTTGCTTTGAGTTCGGGAACTCTTTGGGAGTGAACCATGATCCAGGATCCAGGAACAAATGCTTTAGAGAGAAACCCCAGTGAGAACAGTTGGCTTGGTCACTGAGCAGGGCTGGCTCAACTGCTGGTTTCTATCGTGCTGTCAGATAGATTGCTGTTGGCTGCTGGGAGAAAAAGGAAGTAGCACTTTGCTGTGAAATGGGCTAATTAGAAGAGAATACAAGCTCCCTCCTAGGGTTTCCATGGCCTGACCACTGAGCAGGGGGATATCTTCAGAACTGCAGCTGGGTGGGAGGGAGGGCCGCTGGGGTGTGGTGGGCGAAGATCCATGAGCTGGACTGAACCACCCCTGTATTTTCGGTAAGAGTCCCCAGAGCATGCCATGTAAGCTTATTCTCTTCATGACCTGAGATTTGTCTTTCTCCAGGCCTGGGATCAGGTTCTCTGCATCTGATCAAATCAGCAATTAGATAGGAGTGACATAAACAAACAAACAAACACTGATTGTTTAACAAGTACCGTCAGAACTGATGCATCCAAATTGAGAGAGAGCCTACCCCCTTCCAGTTGTCCCCTGGGAGGCAGTGTACTTCTTCTAACAATGCTACTATTGCTCAAAATGTTTTTGGCATTTTTCTTTCAGCCATACATTTAGAATCTAGTACATAGGCTGTTTTGTTGACAGATCTTTATTTTTAGAGGGACGAAATAGCTAACCGAATATTTAGAAATAAACAAAAGTCATTCTGCGTCCTGCCTGGCAGATAGCGTAGGTGGGTGACCAGGCAGACAGTTCCATTTTGGGTTAAAAATGACATCTGACAGGGGCATCTGGCTGGCTCAGCTGATAGAACATGTGACTCTGGATCTCGGCATGGTGAGTTCAAGACCAATGTCGGGTGTAGAGTTTACTTCAAAAAAAAAAAGAGATCTGATGGTTTCACGCGGTCTATCTTTGGGATCTTAAAGCAGTTTTCGAAGCGGTATTTCAAAACTATTTTGAACAGGAGAAGCATCATGGAAATAAGTTTCTGGATGTGGCTACTTTGATGGTACACATAATTATTCAAGTGTATACATTCTGGTTGAGTGTTTTGTAAAGTCTAATTATCCTCCAGTTTTAAGACTATCAGATTTTTTCAAAATCGCATGGAGAGCCATTTGAAGCTATGAAGCAAAGGAAATGAAACTGTTCAGAAGGAGCAAGCGGGCTGCCGGATAGAATGGGATATGGGGAGAACTGCGTTAGAGTTGCTTTGCCAGTTAACCTTAGATAGGCTGCCTGTTCTTCTGTGGAAAGGCAATAGTGATAATGCAGTCACACTGTCCACATCATAGGACCGTCGTGTGGTTTTTGAGGAGGTGTGGTGTATGAAGCACAAACGCGGGAGCTCTGGGTGTAGTCGTGTTCGAGACACGTGAGCCATTTTTATCATGTCACTGTGACATGATAGCTTGTCCAGGAGAGAGAAAGACTGGACAGATAAGGGATAGGGTGCTGTGTGGGGACGAAGGAAAGTACTGATGGGAGAGCAAGACTGGCCTCCTTCAGTGTTTAACGGTTCTTCACACCAAACCTGTTTATTCACACTCCGGTGACACGTTAACCTAGATATGTGTCAGGCTTGACATAAGCAGTATTTTAATTTTCAGCTGTCCCTGAAATTTTCGGCCTTTTTCCAAGACTGCTCACATTCTGAACCACAAAAACCCCAACAAAACAACAAACCGATAACCTTGACATCCTCAAAAACATGGTGTTGAAGATTTGGCTCTCAGGTTGTGAAAAGCAGTTGTGCTATGTCCCCAGCTGACATGGTTTTGGTGCATTTAAAAACTGCATATCTCACCACTCGCACTCTGTTGCCTTTGAAACAGATGAAGATGAAGATGGTGACCGAATTACAGTGAGGAGCGATGAAGAAATGAAGGCCATGCTGTCCTATGTAAGTCTATCACAGATGAGGGCTATGGTAATGTGGTAATGTAATCGTGGCCACTGTTTCTCGGCCTGGCGAAGATATAAAAGTAAATCACAGCTACCGTAACATTCTTCTGTAGGGTGCATAAGGGTTTCAAGGATTTCCTTACGTTAAAGTTAGGAGCGTTTTTTTCAACAGACACTTACTGATCATATCATGAACATTAAGAATAATGCATCTTAATGACTTTTGCATTAGGTATGGTGCAGACTAAATGGACTATCAATTTCCTGTATTTTTTATGCAGTACTTAAAGTAACGGCTCATTAAAAATGAACCCCTGGGCTCTAAAAAATTTTTCAAAATCTACTTTCAACTGGAGATCTCTTTCACCCTTCCAAACACACTATAGTTATAACGTAGCTGCAGGCTTATTATGGATACACGATTTAAAAATGTACTTTCTTACGTTATTTTATTTTATGCACTAACCACCCCTTTTTTTCCACCCTGAAATGAACTACAGGGTTACTTACTGAATCAGGGTGATTTGAATATATCCTGAAATGACTTTTCTTTTGTGTTTCAAATTTCAGTGGAAATTTGCCTTAGCGTCTGTCTGCGGCTGAAGTAGACAAGCAAGATAAGACGAAAGGGTACACATCTAAAACTTTAATACTCAGCCTGGCGAATCCAACTATGATGAACAGGCATAGCTTTCCTGAGCCCTGATTTGTGCTGTCCTCATATTTTGTTTCACTTCCTTGTGTTCATTTTATTTCCTTTTATCCGAGTTTGTAATCTGTTTACAGAACCCTTTTTAGTGGCCCGGTGGAGAGGTGGAGAGAGCCCTGGACTAGAGCCCGACCGCTTGCTCTCCTCTGGCTTGCTGGCCGAGGCTGATCACTTACCCTTTCTGCTGCCTCATCTGTCGATGGTGGATAATAATGCTGGTCCTCCTACTGCACAGGGTCATTGTAATGATCAAATGCGATAGTAGACGGGAAAGCCCTTTGAAAAGTTGAAAGTACTATACGAATGCAAAGTGGTATTACGGTGGAAATGACGGTATCCGGCCCGTGCTTGTCCGTGAGACTCGGTCCGTTCGGCGCCAACAGTGAGGTTGGAGGCTTTTGATGAACCTCAACTTCAACCGGGATATTGTTTCATTGTAATGAACACTGTAAAATATCTGTAAGGGTTTCCGCCAATAGTTTTAATTTAGGGTCGGAGGAAAGAGAACAAGAAGGATGGCATGGCTAACAGAGCATTGCATTCAGACCAGCGCAGAGTAGGAAAAGTCAGTTTCCCACTGACTTCCCATTAACGTATTTGAGAGTCTTTGTGCACTGAGAATTTGGAGCAGGGCTCGTCAGTACCTTGAAAGGCGGAGGAGGATAGTCTGCTGAAAGGTCTAGCACTAGTATTGATAGATTGGCTAACTCTCCTGGGAATGTGACATGCTTATTTTTAGAAAACACACACACACGCGTGCACACACACGCGCACACACGCAGATGGGTTCTAGTTTGTCAACATATATCCACTGCAGAGAGTAATTACTGAGATCACTGTACTTTTATTATGTCTCTGACGTAGTCACAAGGGTGTGCTTTCAAAAACGCGCTGTTGGGAAGTTCTGACAAATTGTGCTTTTTGAGAAATGTGATGCGCGTCATCGTAGTGATAATAATCATTCCCATCTTTAAGTGCCTACGACATATATACTAGATGCGGAAGGTATTTCATTCTCTCTGGTTTTAATAATGACTCAGTGAGGTAGATATTATCATCCTGATGTTTTAGATGAGGAAGCCATGGCTAAGAGACACGCCCAAGGTCTCAGGGCTGGTGTGAATGTGAGTGTGGAGTGGAAGTTCAGCCTTTCCTGATGCGAAAGCTGGTGCTATGAAAGGTGTTTCCCATCCGCCTCCTTGCACATTAGCATGGGGCGCTTTCTACGCCGTCACCGTTAGTGCGTTCTGGAGGATTTGTGTGTGTGCAATACCTTCGTTGAGGAATCTGTAGTATATCATATTCCTTATGATTTGCCCTTGTTTTCCCAAATGCAGTGTTTATTTTTGTGTTGCAGGAAAATATTAAGTTATGTAATTGTCCTTAAACTTACAAGTTTCTGAGATTTCAGTAGGGCCCCTTCTTAGTCTGAAAAGAAGTCTAGCTCATTGATCCCCAGATATGTGGATTTCATGAGTTAATCAGTTTTCACTTTTAGATTGGAGGACATAGGCATTGTAACATTTTATTTTGCCAAATAAACACGTTAATAAAATAAATAATAAAAATTACCTACTGTTAACCCTTATTTTACTAACAGAAAAACAGAGTCTTTTATTTTATTTTTTGAGAGTCATTTAAAAATTAAAAATGATGGGCAGTACATGATCCCCAAGTAAAGGTGACCATTAGAGTGAGTAGACGGAGCACCTGGCTGCCTCGGTCAGTGGAGTGTGCAACCCTTGACCTCGGGCTTGTGGGTTCGAGCCCCATGTTGGGTGTAGAAACTACTTAAAATTTTTAAAAAATAAAGTGAGTAAATTTAGTTTTATGTAAAACTCACTACATTCTTTTTTTCCCCTCACTTTTAAAAATTGATGTACAGTCGACATATAATATTAGTTTCAGGTGTACCACATAGTGAATTGATTTCTTTACTTTTATCAATTTGCAATGGATGGTGAGGCCTTTTCTATGAATTGGCAATCGGTGCATTGTGGTCTGGCTGATCAGGTCCAGGCTTTCTCATTAATTCACTTAAATGTTTATAGATGGAAACCTGAAGTCCCCAAAGAATTTTAACTTACGTTCCACTCTTCTGATTCTGAATGTTTGAGCAAAATCTTTTTAAATGAAAATATCCCTGAGAGAGATAACAAGCTTTAAATCATTTAAAGTCTAAATAGATTTCTTTTTCCTCTTATCTGTTGAGACAACCCTACCTTGATATACCCATTGTTTATGTAGAGTCAGGCTCTGAATAAACATTTAAGAAGTAAAGAGTGGGGAATGTCTTCCTCAAAAAGTACGCATAAAATTGGTTGGCTGTTATTTTAATCTGTCTTGGTTCTTTTTTTAAAACTTTATTTTATGGGGGGCCTGGGTGGCTCAGTCGTTAAGCGTCTGCCTTAGGCTCAGGGTGTGATTCTAGGGTCCTGGGATCGAGCCCCACATTAGGCTCCTTTGCTGGGAGCCTGCTTCTTCCTCTCCCACTCCCCCTGCTTGTGTTCCCTCTCTCGCTGGCTGTCTCTGTCTCTGTCAAATAAATAAAATCTTTAAAAAATAAATACATAAAATTTTATTTTATTTATTTGAGAGAGAGAGAGAGCATGAGTGGGGTAGGGGGAGGAGCAGAGGGAGAGGAAGAAGCAGGGTCCCCATCCCAAGACCCTGAGATCATGACCTGAGACGAAGGCAGACACTTAACTGACTGAGCCACCCACATGCCCCCCCCCCCCTTGGTTCTTAGGATTAAAATTCCTCTGGCTTCCAGTTTTGCCATAAGGAGAACCATTTGGACCTAATCTCACAATAGATTTGGGTTAATAGCCTCTAGTTGCTGATCTATTCTGAAAAACCTGCATGGTGTTTATTTTGTAGGTTCATTTTGACTGAAAACTTCTTGAATCCAGGATTTAGGTGGTAGGGTGGGGAAGATACTGAGATACTGACAGGTAACCCTGTATTTACTATAAAAAGTGGCTTAATTTTTCATGCCAAATTTAATAAATTTGCAGTCGCCTTATTATTTCTTTAAAATTCATATGGGGAAAGCAAAACTAGAGACGCTCTTACTGGAAATCCCGTAATCATTCTTTTCCATTGATTACAAAGGTTAATGAATAAACAGCCTGGATCTCTGCATAAAATTAAGAAGAAAATTTGCAATGTCTTGAGTTGCTACTTGCAGAATTACTTTTCCCCCCCCTTGAATGCAAGCATTTTCTGGCTTTGGACCAACAAAAGCATAAGTTTTATCAGTAATTTAAATAGATTTTCGTATTAGACCTGAAAATGTTGCCTTTTTAATTGAAAACGTATCAATTATTTAAATTGTGAGCGGCCTTAGGCTGTTAATTTTATGTGTGGCATAATAATGGCATACAGTGGTTTTTGATACATGGGACGTGTGGAGTATGGCGTGGTCGTAAGGATTTGTCATGACAGTAGGTTGTCGTGTGCTGTTAAATAATAACCAACATATTAAACTGAAGTCTGCTGTCACACATTAGTACTGTTTTATGTAAGTTATTTAGAAGTTGTATTCTTTTCTTCATTAGATATATTTTTAAGAGATAATGAGAAGAAAACAAAGCTATAATAAATTGTCTTTTAAGAAAATGTAAAGTAATTTGGTCTCCAAGGAGATATTTAATGGATTGAGAGAATCCAGCAGCCAAGTGTTATTATAGCGCCATTGTGATCGCTCTCTGGGTTTTGTTATGAGTTTGTGTTAATCAACAATCTGTTTTTATAGCGTAGTTTCTTGTAAGTTATGTTGTTAGAATATTCCACTTCTGGGATCAGGGCTTTTCCTCTGACACTATTGTATCTTTTTAATTCCTCCATAAAATATTTTTTTAATTAGAATCTGAAATGCTTTATTAGAAAAAAAAAAAAAAGTACACCCAACCTACATATTCCGAAAACTAAATACCTGATCATTGGTAGTTATTTAAAGGGCCCTGTTAAAGATTCCCTTAATATAGTTTACATTTCTGTTGATGTTCTTGTTTCCCCCTCTCATTTTCTGGGAAGATTAAAGATGGTGTGTTGTTTTCTTTCCTCCGTCTTCTCGTGTTTGTCGTCTGGCAGTGCTGGCTTCGTCTCCTTTCAGCACCGAACAACGGTGCTGGGCCTTGTTTATTGATTCATTGTAAGCTTATCTATCACTGAGACCCAGTTAGAGGAGGGGTTATTTCAATGTTAACCCGGGCTTTTGGGTGACCTTTCATTAAGAAACTCAGCAGTACATCTTGCTTTTGTAAGTGGATTCATATCTGTTTCTGCTAAATCCTGTGTCTAGTACGGGATTTATTATATCTGGTTCTCTTGATCCTGAGACGCTTGTGTTAGTGGAGCACAGTATTAACAAGAAGAATTTTCTTCATTTTGCCCATTCTCTGCCTTTATACCATTTTTCCACGTTGCCAGAAGAGTATGGGCTGAGTTTAACTGTAATGCCTCCCATTACGGCAGAGACCTTGTGTTTTAGCGGAGTGTAAGTATTCCCTTTGGTATACTTGACCGTAGTGTACCTTTTTACGTGTTGGGCACCATGAGGGTAAATACTCCTTGACCTCTGTAGCACCTTGTAAATTGGGATATGATTAGCTTTATCCTACTATACATAACTTGGAGATTGCCTCTAAAATCATGCAGTTACTCAAGTAGAGTTGGAAGGGAGCCTTAGACAGCTTGTTTAGCTGTCTTATTTTATAGATAAGGAAACTGAGGCCCTCAGAGGGCGGATTCAATTGGAGGTCACGTTGCCAGTGAATGGGAAGGCCTGCGCACGGTCCCACATGTTTTGACTCCTGGTCTCTTTACTTCTGGTGGTTTGAAATGATGCTTTTGTGTTGGCATCTATTGAGGTCCTGCTGAGGAAGCTTTGCAAATACTAGTTTTTTCCTGATGTCAGAAAAGGATGCTATTTACCAGAATGTTAGTATACCTGAGTGTGAATGAGAATGTACAAAATACTTTGTGGGTTTTTGAAATTTTAAATATTTTATTTATTTATTTAGGCGACAGAGAGAGTGCCTGTGAGTGAGCGGAGGGGCAAAGGGAGAGGGAGAAGGAGAGAATCTCTAGCAGTCTCTGTGCTAAGCATGGAGCATGACACAGGGCCAGCTTTCAGGACCCTGAGATCGTGATCTGAGCCCAAATCAAGAGTCAGACACTTACCCGAGTGAGTGCGCTGGACTTTTAACACTGTAAAGATTTTGGCCTTACCTACAAGACTGAGTTTTACCAGAGTTTGTTGCCCACCTAGGAGCTGAGCATTTAACAGCACCAGGGCCTTTGCTATTAGGACGTTTTCTTCAAAAGAGCAAGAGACTGGAAGCTCATTTTCTACATGGTGCTTTTAAATATGCTCCATATTAAATAGGTTTGACTTTGAACTTACTTTGTATGTGGCAAAATCAGCTCAGTGCAGTTCACCCGGACAGCTGATAATGCGTGTAGTCTCCTGGCAGGGTGGAGAAATGGCACAAAGAGAGGTAAGCTGAATGAAATAAATAAATGGTTTGGGAAATTACTTTTTTTATTTTTTAAATTTTACTCAAATAATCACATGCTCTAAGCTGTAAGTAAAGTTTTTGTTTTGTTTTCTCATCCTAGTCAAGGAATAAAACTTTTTTTTCGGAGGCAGGTTATTTTAACTCCCTTCTCTGTGTTGCCAGGGACATTTGGATGCCCGTGAAACAGTGACAAAAATGTGGCAGCCCCGTATTTAGTGCTTGTTGTGAAATATCTTGAGGCATCTTTGCTTGCCAGGAGCAAGAAGCATAGTGAAGTTTGCATCAGAACAGAGGCTTTATTTTGTGGCTCATGGGAGCAAAGGAAAAGACAAGCACAAGCAGGCCTCAGGCAGGGTGACACGGGGCACTCCGGGGTGCTTTGGGCCACCAGTATTTTGTCCTTAACGTGGCTGTGTTTCCAGTTGAGCTCCATCTCTGTGGAGCGCTCAGTATGGCCTGGAGGCTAGTTCCTCCGGGGTCCTACGTTGAGGCAGTGGGCATGAGGCGGTCGAGCCATGTGGTATCTCAGTCCTGTAGGTACTGTGGCTAGGAGCTTGTCTTCAGAGAAAGATGAGGGCTGCAGGGAAATGTTGGGGCTCCGGCAGTAGGATTGCTGTGGGGCATAACCAGGATGTTAGGCACTTGTTGGCAGCTCTGTTCTCTTAAGCCAGTCTTACTGGAAACGAGAGGGGTATTTTCTACATATATCATAAAGGCGAATGTAAATATACTACAGTGCAGTAAAGTTAGAGAAAGTCAGTAAATGGTCAACCTAGGAAATGTGTCCCAAAAGGCATAAATTGAAGTAATAGAAAATTTCAAAACAAGTTGCTTCTTTATAAGTATATATTTCTCTATTACATATATGCTCTTTACTCTTTTCTCACTGCCTTTTTATTTATTCCTTTTTTAGTAGAAGTTGAACAGGAGGCTGGATTTTTATCAAACACTATTGGAAATGGCTAAACAGAGTGTAAGGAATGTCACATTTGGCCTGCTCTCTGCATGGCCTGATGGTCCTGTTTTATTTAAATGGCAGGTTCCCTGAAGCTACTGCAGCAGTCCCCCCTTTCCTGTGGGGGATAAGTTCCAGGATCCCCCCAGTGCATACCTGCAACCATGGATTGTACCGAGCCCTATATATGCCATGTGTTTTCCTATACATACATACCTGTGGTCAAGTTTCATTTATGAATTAGGCACAACAGGTGATTAACAAAATAATAAGATAAAACAATTACAACAATATACTGCAGTGACAGTAATGTGAATGTGTTCTCTCTCTCTCTCAAAATACCTTATTGTATTTGATACTCACCCTTCTTGTGATGCTGAGAGCTGATAAAATGCCTATACGAGATGAAGTGAGGCTTGTGACATTAGGCTACCATTGACCCTCTGACGACATGTCAGAAGGAGGATCATTTGTTTCCAGACTGCCTTTGACCACAGGTAACTGAAGCCATGGGAAGCGAAACCATGGATAAGGGGGCACTACTGTATTTAAACTTCTCCTTTAGAAGTACAACAGAATTGCTGCAGCCTAGAAATCAGATGCAAGGTCAGTATAGACACTGCCCCAAGCTAACCATGGTGATGACTCTGAAAGCTTCAGCCAAGAGGATCTTACAAGCTTTGGACCCGTTGCTGAATACAAATTTAAACCCCTTCTGCCAACACACATTACCTTAAACTTAGCCAAGTTGAAGTTCATCTGCCATTGGCTGCCCAAACCTGTATTAAGACCATCTGGAGCTCCTCACGCCCTTTACAGTTTTACTGTCCAAAACAAATAGTGTTCTCATGGCCAACTTTACAGTTTTACTATCCAAAACAAATAGTGTTCTCATGGCCAACTTACTGTCTTTTTCACTCCAAATAACTAATAAATACATTTATCCAATAACATCAGCCGATAAACAGGTCCCAGGGTTGTTCCCTGTTGACCTTTTCAGTGGAAGACTTTTCACTGTGATTTTTCTTTCTCATCATCTAATCAGTCCATGAGCATGTGTGGATCCTTGGTCTAGAGACGTTCAAGGAAGAGCATGTGCACGGGTGGCACCTCAGGGTGGGGCCAGTGAGTTGTTCGAGAAGTGGGGGGTCTGAAACCAGGTAAGTAAATGCAGATATTAATTTGGTATTCAGAATAGATTTGCTTTATATGTTGTTTTTGACTACTGGAGCCGTTGTGTGTGTCCTAAGAGGTCAGTGTCATAGAAGCAAAACCTCTCAATGTAAAGTATAAGAAATAATCGAAAGAAAGCATAACTGAAGACACACTAAGCAGTGTTCTAATTGAATTTGGAGCCATTTAAATCAGAGTTCAGATTGTTGGGCTCTTCACTGGGAAAACTAATAAATTAACTATGGACTGCAAATAGTTGGTTAGTTTATTGATTATTGCTATAATTACTGACTGGGCTGCTTATAATGGGGTATGCTTGCAATATTGATTGAGCAGGAATTTGAAAATTTTATCATTAGTAGGAAGAAACCAGTTATGTTTGTTCCTTCTAAGTCGAAGCACTGTTATAAGTCTGTTAGGAGGTATGTTAAGGAGAGGCTTAGGAAACTGTCCTGTTATGTATATAGAAGAATAGTAAATAAACCCGATTTGATGAGGTTTGATACGTAAGACTTGCCAGAGTCAGTTAGGAGGTACGAGCAATGAGAGTAATTACCAGGTTTCTATCGGCTCTTATCTGCCTCCTTCCCTTAAATATTTGTAGAGCACTCTTATGTGTAAGGCCCTGTGCTGGGCACTGTACAGCAGTGATTTCTTAGGTTTTTAGGGACACAGGTCTTTTTGAAAATGTGAGGAAAGCTGTTTATTCTTTTCCCAGAAAATTCACACAATGCAGTGTTTCACATGTAATTTCTGGAATTTGAAGGCTCTCCTAAGACTCGTATAGACTCCAGTTTAATACCTCTGCCATACAAGATAATAAAATACACAAGACAGGGCCCCTTCCCTTGATGAACTTCCAGAAGAAAAAAGACAATATTCCTTATAATACCCTTTTAATTATTTTATTGTTTGTAGTACTGTAGTAATTGAGGGAAAAGGAGGGGACACTAACTGAGTCTTGATAAACAGTTAAATTCTACCTCTGTATTTGGTCTAAAAGTGATCTTATTTAGGGGTTTCTGTGTTACCCTATTGTTATGAACCCTTCTCTTCTGTGTAATGTTGCTTGGAAGTGGGAGATTCATAGCCCTGTGCCCTATTTCAAGATTTTTTTCGAGTACTTTATAGAAGGTTTCCCATATACCAGCTCTTTTGGTTTTGATCTTCTTAATACCTTTATGAAGTGAGTAAGGCAGGCATTTTCCCCATTTTTTTTAAGTAGGCTCCATGCCCAGCGTGGAGCCTGATGCAGGGCTTGAACTTATGACACTGAGATCAAGACCTGAGCTGAGATCAAGAGTCGGACGGTTAACCAGCTGAGCCACCCAAGCATCCCTATGTTCCCCATTTTTATAGCTGAGGCTACTGAGGTGCAAATTGGATGCCTTTCTCAGGGTCACAGAGCTAGTAAATGCAGAACTAGGACCTGAGATCACTCACACACTGATGTGCTCACTTATTTGTACAGCCAGTTTTATACGGTTGTATGTATGGGATAGCAACCATGTGGCCAAGTGCTCTGCTGGGTGGCGCAGGTACAGTGACCATATAGTTCATTTTTCAAGGAGCCCATGGTCCACTCAGTGTTCAGTGTGGGAGGATGTGAAAACTCATAATTACCAGGCAGAGTGATAAATGGTATAATATGCTTGAATGTTAGGTGCTCTATGAGCATAAGAAGGAGCACCTGATGTAGCTTCGGGAACAGAGAAGGCTTCCTGAAGAGGGTAGTGTCTAGATGGAGTAAGGTAGGACAAAGGGACTGGGAAGGATGTTTTGGGCAGAGAGAACAATATGTCAGAGCTCTGGTGTAAGGACGACTGGTGCATTCAGGAGGAGCTCCCTGTGATTCAGCGTGGTATGGACAGGGAGGCAGGAGAGGGAATGAGAAGAGGTTGGGAAGGAAGGTGGACTAGATCATGGAGGGCCCTAGCTTGAAGGAATTGGGAATCTGGAAAGATGTAGAGTTAATAAAACTGGTGATTGATTGAGTGGGGGAAAGAAGGAAAGAGAGATGGTTTGGCTTCCTTCCGGCTCTCTGGCTTGGGAAACTAGGTCATTGTGATGTCATTCACTGCCACAGTGAGCCCAGGTGGTGGAAGGTGGGTCTAGGGCATGAGGGAGGGGCATGAGAGGTAGAGACTTGTTGAATTTGAGGGGCCTCTGGACAGCCAGTTGGGTATGTTCCGAATCTTAGGAGAGAAATCTGGGCTGGAAATAAAGATTTGTGATTCATCAGCTCCTAATTAGTCTCAATGACTCCTCTGGTAATTGAAACCTTTGAAGTGGCTGAAGTTAACTCAAGGAGAGTATAAAATAAGAAGGGAAGGTTGATGAAAAACCGTAGGGAGCTCCAACATTTAAAGGAGGGGTGGGGAAAGAACCACTTACAGGCAACTGCATAGAGTGGTCAGAGAGGGAGGAGGAAAACCAGAGCGGGTGCTGAAGAAGGAGGGAGGGGCCACCCATCAGTGCGGTGCCATGCGTCCCTAGTGTGTGAAAGATCAGCGACATGGCCTGGGGCGCCTGGGTGGCACAGCGGTTAAGCGTCTGCCTTCGGCTCAGGGCGTGATCCCGGCGTTCTGGGATCGAGCCCCACATCAGGCTCCTCCGCTATGAGCCTGCTTCTTCCTCTCCCACTCCCCCTGCTTGTGTTCCCTCTCTCGCTGGCTATCTCTCTCTCTCTGTCAAATAAATAAATAAAATCTTTAAAAAAAAAAAAAAAAGATCAGCGACATGGCCTAACCCCCACAGGGTATGATGAAGAAGCCACGCTCACACCAGCCCAGCAGGCTGCCCAGTAGCCTGGTTTACTTAAATGTTTTGGGGTGTGAGAAAGAAGAGATAACCTACCTTTTGACTCTTAAACAGTAAACATGCATTTTATGTTCTGAGTACATGGACTAGAATGAAAAAAGTTGTTTTTGTTTTTTTGGTTCACTGATAAACCATTGGCTTCATCTGTGAATGATACTTACAGAATAGGATAGGGTTGTGAGAAATTAAATGAGTAAACATAAATAGCTAGTAGTGAGCCTAGTACACAGTAGGTAGTAGGTGTGTGCATATTTCTCTCTCTCTCTGTCTCTCTCTCTTAATAGAGAACTTGCACCTTTAAATTAAACTGTGCTGTTTTAGAACTCGATGGCAGATTTCCGTGAAGAAAAAAATGTTGTAATTATTGATTGAATTGTGCCGTTAGAATTAGAATTAAGTTCATAACAAATAGGAACACTGTTTGATAAACTTGCAAACAAAACAAGCCAAGAATTGTACTTGCTATCCCCTGGTTGAATCTGGCCCTCTGTTTCAAATTAATTAGATTTTCGGATAACTGTGCTAAACTTTGTCACATCCTTATTAAAATTGTTTAAGGATTTTGAAGAACATCTCAGAGGGACTCTGAAACTAATCTGAGTCTGGTACTGGAGATTCTATTAGCAATCACAAAACTGATTAATCTCTTACTCAGTTAGCTTATTGATTATTGCTGCAATTACTGCGTGTAACGGATTCTGCCAGGAATACCGGCGGAAAACACGTAACTGCTGCTGATGTATTCAGTCCGAGCACAGTACTCTGTACTTTCCGTACCTAACTGTTTTAGTATTTTTAAATGTACGGGCACGTCTATTCAGAAAGTGCTATTGTGTTAGTGGTAGGAGGTTCACTTTTTAATTTTTCAACCACCAGCAATGCATTACAGTCTACAAAGTACCTCCACAAACACTGTTGCTGCCGGTTGATTTCACGGCCACCCTATGTAATAGACTAGCTGGCTTTACTCTCATTTGGGGGAAATCGGGGCTCGGTGAGGTTCAATGACTGGCTACGTAATAGGTAGCAGAATCAGAATTAGGCCCCATTTCAGTCAGTAAATATTTATTGAACACCTACTATGTGCAGGGCTCTGTGCTAGGGGTAATAAAAGCCGGGGTAGGATTATTGAGATTGCGTTTGGGCAATTATTTGGATAGCTTCAAATTATGGCCCCATTAGTGTTATCGTGGTCACTTTGTCACTTTTCTGTCCAAGCCGTGTTAAGTATCTTGGCATCCAAGATTGAGGTTTTTGTCTGTTTTCTTCAGTTTGTCGTGGGCTTGTGGAAGTCGTTATTGCTTATTTTATCACTCTTTAGAACAAAATTGGAAAGACCCTCTTTAAAGGGAGAATTTCTAAAAGCGCTGAGAGACTGCCTGGATCTAGAAACAGCTTGCTCTGCAGCTTCGGGGCTAGTTCTGTCCCTGCCGTGAGTCTCCTGGTGCTCCTCTGGCCACGTAGCATCTTCATTTTACAGGAGTCACCCGAGGGGCAGCCAGGGTTTCCTCGCTGAGCTTGTGTGCCGGGCAATGGCCAGGACTCAGGCTCCCACATTGGGGTCCTCTAACCCCCCAAGTTCCTTGCTTGTCTCACTGGCTGACCCAGGCCCGTGGCCTGTCAGGACTGCTCTGCGCCAGGCAAGACGCGTGGCCCTGCACCGGTGCCTCACCGGCAGCCATCCGGCCCTCCCACGGCCTGCTGCTCAGAGTCACTTGCCTAGAGTGGGCCCAAGCCACGGGTTTATTAATTACCACGCTTTGCATTGTGTTTCTGATGGTGAATTACTTTGCTGTATGGATCACAAGATTCTCCAGGAATACAAACAGAGATCAAGCGCAGTATTTCAGCAGGAAAAAAAATGTCCCTTGGATCTGGAAGAATTGTAGAAAGCAAAAAAAAAAAACAAAACCCAAATGCTAACTACTTGCTTTAGAGATCCTGGCAGGTGGCACACTTAATATCATTACTGTGACCGTGTTAATGGTAGCATAAAGAGATGGTTATAGATGGATAAAAAAATTTGTGCAATGATTATAAAAGCATAGATAGTTTGCCCGTTGATCTGGCACAGACCTGAAATGAAAGGGAAGCCATATTTATTTATTTATTTATTTTGTGAGGTAAATAAATAAAGTTGGAAAACAGGTCAATTTCATGCATGCAAGGTTTTATAGTAGGAAAAAATGCATTGCACCTGTTCTGACCCTTTACATTTGAGGTTATTTGTTTTCAAACTTGACCCCAAGCACCAGTTTCAGACAACTCTATAATTAATTTGTTAGATAAAGCATAAGGATATTTTATTTGTTTTGATTTCTAGGACTGTAGTGAAGTAGTAACTGGAATGACTAACCTATCGTACATAGCAGTTAATTAAAGAAAAGCATTAACTTCAGGAGAACACCACCACCGCTGTTGTCTTGTATCAGTATAAAAAGGCAGTAATTTTTTTGACAGCCACTGATTGGAAAGTTGCTTGCAGCCTTCCAGAACCAAGGGGGAACATGCTGGGGATCAATAACCGGCAAATTTCCCATTAAAAAGAATACCTGAGCAATGTTCCAAATAGCCACTGGCATCTTAATTTTCCATGGAAACCTCAAATACTTGTGTGCCGAGGACAAGCCATTTTCGGACAATTTTTCCAGACTACTTGTTAACAGTTATTGCTGTCCCAAAAGGTTGACAGCCTACATGATGGATATTTCATTTACTTGTCATCACTGTTTGAGTAATGGCGAGCGGTATATTTCTGTGGTTTTAAGGAATATAGTCTCCTGAAAGACGTTCGGCTTAGTATGTATTCCAGAGTGTGTGTCACACATGTTTATGCTGTATGTGTCTAGGCTTCTACGTCCATAGAAGGAGAGGATCCGTTTCCTTTACAGTCTGGAAGCCCTTGGAGGGTGGGGTACACTTGTATCAGTCCATAACTATCAAAGATCCACTTTGTTTTTAGGACAGAGAGCCTTAGATTGTTAACTCGTGATTCCCAAGATGATGTAGAATTACGTAGCTCTCCTTTATTTCTAAAAACACACAAAACCCTTGATTTTGTAATAATTTTAATATGCGTAAAAGCATTAGTAAGATGTGTGTCTGTATCGTCTAAAAAAGACTTTTTTTGAAATGTCAGCAAATAATGATTATCAAGGGAGAATTTCCAAAAAGGTGGCAGTTACATAGTATTGTGTGTGTTTTAAATGTAGAAATAGCAAGAATTAAAGGGGAGTTCTGCTCTGTGTGTGAGAACGTCTCAAAACACAAAGTCGGTGGTTTTCATTGTTGATAGTTTTCCACCCAAGAGCGTCATCACTTTGTTGTCTGTCAAGTGTTAAGAGAAGCGAGGGCACAGAAGCCATCTGCAGGTTAGGTGGACATATGTTCGCCACTGAGCAAGTTAAGGAAAAACGGGTATCAGACCAAATGCACATAACAACCTGGTGAGTGAATTTGTGTTTATGAAGCAGTATGAAAGCTTTTTCACTTGGCACTTTATTTTTTGTGCCCAGAATTTTAAAATAGCTCAATACTAACGTGTTTATAAAAGTGAAGCATGAAAGGTGTTTGCTTAAAACTGAGCTATCTTTTTATCATAGTAACCCTGTCATCTTTGGATGGATCATATCTTGTTGGCTTGTTCCGCAGTCTCTGTGATTTAGATTTTCATTATCTGTACATTTTATACACAAATATCTATAACGTTTGATCTACTACCTGGCACATAGGTCCAAGCTAAATGCCAAGTGTCTTCATTTTGCTTTGCAAAACCCAGAGAAAAGAAGAAGAGGCAATTTGAGAAATTCCCACTAAGAAGCTTTGTGTCATTTTTAATACGTGTCGTTTTCAAAATATTTCTAGAGATTAAATACTAAATTCTTAATCAACATTTTGACTTCTAAAGATAGATGACAGTGTGGAGGATAACATTATACTGGACTTTCAATCCTGAATATTCATTATAGTCATTTTTATGTGCAAATAGAAAAAAGTATTCTCGAGGCTGATATGTATATACCAGCAATTTACAAAAGTACTATGAATTAAACAACCCATAAGTGTCTATTCCAGTATTCATACATTACTGAGTAATCTCTTTCTATAATCTCTTTGCAGTATTATTCCACAGTAATGGAACAGCAAGTAAATGGACAGTTAATAGAGCCTCTGCAGATATTTCCAAGAGGTAATGTTGAACAAATTCTAATCAACAATGATTATTTCAGTAAAGTGTTTCATCAACAGTTATGTTTTCCAAAGGTTTAAATGCACATAACATGATGTTGAGCTCTTAATTTGAAAAAAACAAAAGAAGTATTCATTATCGTGGGGATTGCAGGCTATATTATAGTTATGGCAGATAAAATATCTAATTTACTAGAGTAAATTAAACTAACTAGATTGTTTTTTGTTTTTGAAGTACATACTTACATTCGCTTAAAGAACTCTTTGGGGGTCCACATGGTTTCTAAACCAAGGCAGATGAATGACTCTAATTTTGGATATTTATAAATTGTGGCTCATGATGGTAGCCAAAGCTGCTGTTGAGGAGAAAGCTTTCAGCTGGTACAGAAGTGAAGATTTACTGCAGGGTTTTAGGAGAGAATTGATAATGTTTGGTGCTTGGGTTCTGGGGGTGGCATTTTCCAGATAATGGAACATCTTCATAAATGGAAATTTAACTGTTAAATCTCCAAAAATATTAGCCGATGAGGGTAAGTTTTGGTGAATCACCTAGTCAAATAATATTCCTTTCCCCTTTTAGGTAGGCAGAACTAGCATTGTATCAGATATGATTGATCAGCTGTATATAAATATTCCCTCAAAGTTTGAAGAATGTAAAAAAGAACAATGTAAATAACCATGTAATATAAACCATTAAGTCTTTCCCCCACTATACATTGCCCCACTTGGAATTCATATTTTCTAACTGTTGGAGCATATAAGGAAATGTTGTAACTTTTCTAGAAATAACTTAATTGAAATCATTAAAAGTTAAACTTACCTTTGTTAACTGATACTGTACAAATAATCATGGTATGGGTTTTTCAATTAAACATTCTAGACTTTCATTACCTGTAACTCTCTGAAGTTGAGTGGCTCAATTAACCAGTAGACTCTTATTTACACTGATCAAGTCTCCTAGGGCGGCTGACTCGGCTAGCACACAAGAAGGTCTGGGTTCAAGAGTAATGCCTTTCTAGCATTCAGGTGGTCAGTGGGATTAGGAGTACTTAGTACATTAGTAGTAATAATGTCTTAAAGAGGTAAGTAAGTAAATAAATTTGGGCCATTGATAGTGTGTCTGAAACAAAAATTATGATTAATCCAATTCTGTTGTATCCGAAGACTAAAAACTAAAATAGAAAAAGAAAAAAAGAAAAGCAAATGTTGCCATTTCTGTGCAGTAGGCCAATAGCAAGGGATACAGATCATTTCTTGTTATCTTCAATGATGGGAGAATTTGGGCAAGTTTCAAAATTGTTTCTCCACAAAGAATATCTTTTTTTTTTTTACCAGCTAAAAATTTCCATTCATTGTTTCCCTACCTGACGTTATAACTGTGTTGTTGTAGCAAACTCTAATACAGCGACCTGGAAAGTTACAGTTCTGATGCTGTGGGTCTTTGTGGCTCCCCCCCCCCCAATAAAAGATTTACTTCTCTTAAACCAAAAATCTTTCCAAGTTTTGGTTTTTTTCTTTTATTTTGTGAGCAGTCCTTTGCAGTATTCTTGCCCATACCATTGTGCTGCCTCTCAAGGCAGAAATGACCATTTTTAGATATCCGCTCTGTAGGCATAATATTGCTTTAACTGGTACCATTCATTTCTCATTTTCCTGACATTTCTGCCTATTAAGCATTGTTGTTTCCATTGCATAGATGAGAATATGCAGGTTCAGAGAGGTTAAGTAACTTCAGAGTCCTTGGAAGTATTAATGGTCCCTCAACAGCCTATAAGTGGTTAGTATACCCTTTGAGTAAGAATTTTGTTTAAATGATAATTTGCTTAAAGTGGAAGGACATATAAATGAAAATATTCATGGAGTGTGCTGGGGCTAGTCTGGAGGGGTTGCTGGGAGTGTAAAGAACAGTGTATTGTAGGGACAAGATACTTAAAACGGTATATGAGATGTGATCGTCACATGTATTCCTAGCACAGACCTATTAGGCTCCATTAAATTATTAAAGTTCTTCCAAGCCAGATTTGAATTTTTGAAAATATGAGACTCAGTCCCCCTGTGTCTATGGTTTCTTGCATGTTATTGTACAACTATTTTTATTTTATTTATTTATTCATTTTTAAAGATTTATTTATTTTAGAGGAAGAGAGAGAAAGCATGCCTGTGCATGTGAGTGGGGGGAGGGGCAGAGGGAGAGGGAGAGAAGCAGACTCCCCGCTGAGCATGGGGCCGAATGCAGATGTGGGGCTCAGTCTCACAACCCCGAGATCATGACCTGAACAGAAATTAAGAATTGGATGCTCAACTGACTGAACCACCCAGGCACCCCTGTATAACTCTTTTTAGTTTTTTGTAGTCTTGCTTTTTGCTTACTTACCTATATTTTATATACGTAAATGAGATTATGCAAACTTATACAAGGATACAGACATATATATTGGGTGTGTTGCCTGGGTTAATTGGGTGTGTTGCCTCATTGGTTAGAGGCCCCCAGACCTAGGTTTCTTTGGTCAGGCCCCATGCTGGAAAGAATCTGTAGACTGTAGGAGAAAATGATTTTGTTCTAACATCAGGTGTTCTCCTAATTCCAGGTGAGACATTTGCCTTGGGTGGTAACTCCCAGCTCCTGGCTGTGCTCTCTGTAGTTAAAAGATACGTTACATATTAATAAGTATGAAAATTTACCAGCTTTATGTAACTTCTTAACTCCATAACTTCAGGAAAGACGAGGTTACTGGGTTATTTGAATATGGTTTAGATTTCCAGTCATTAACGTTTGAGAAGCCAATTGAGTAGTGAGGCGGATATTAAGGTAAGAGGTAAGAGTTGATGCCTGTCTCTAATTCCTTGGTTAGCCACTTTCTTATTAGATGAAGTTTATGAATGTACTGGGTACTTAAGTGGAAATACTCTGAAGTGTTGTCTTAGGAAGTATTAATGGTCCCTCAAGGACCAGGCATCAAATGTGTGACTTTGGTTTCGTTCAAAAAGTTAATTTCCATTTTACAGAAAGAAGATTTAAAGTACAAATTTTAATGTATTTTAGGAAAAACAAGATTTCTTTATTAAGGTTTAGATGTGTGTTCTAGGAAAATAACAATAAATTTGAATATACTCAAAATATACAAAATTAAGTCAACTATTATGCTTTGTAATTATTACCCATGTCTTCTCATTATTAAGCAGTTTTATTTCTTGTTGTCAGAACCAGAGGAAGAATACATGTACATGTGAGAGAGGAGAAAAAAATCAAATATATCCTTCCCCAAACAATCAATCACAATTGACAGCCCCTTAACATACAATCTGTAGGGCACTGTCGTTTTCAGATGGAAGCAGCCTATAAAATGGGCAGGACGCATTTGTGTTTTTAACATTTGATGAAGGACCATTTGGTGAGTTGGAAGAGTATTACCCTGTAACTCAGGATGGTGTCAGGAAATTAATATTATTTTTCCTGGCACCGCTTTATCTTTAGACTTAAATATTAGAAGATGTCCAGATTTGTGAAAAACGTAGTAAGATTAGTGATATCTCTGTATTTTAATAAATTTGACTGCTTATTGCTGTGTAAATTGGTATTCAAACTTGAATATTCCATTTTAGAATCTCTAACCATCTTTCTGGCATTAGAAGACTTCTACTACTACCCTCCCCCCTGCAAAAAAAAAAAAAAACCTAGCTATTTTCAAAGTAGTTTAAGTGATAGCAGATACACAATGTAATAGAGTTGAGGAAAGATTGCAGAAATTTGAATTATGAAAGGAATCTAATCATTTTAGCTCAGTTAACTTGATTTTTATATGTTTTAAGCAGAAATTGGAATTTATATGAGGTGGTGTCAGAAAGCTCTTTGCATTTATAAATGTTCACTCCTGCAAGTTAAAAACCCTGGTTCATAATTCCCACTTTGGGTCTTGGGAGCCACTTTTCAATCATTTCTCTCTGCTAATTTTGGTGTCACCCTCATTTCTTTTTAAACGATTCATTTTGAGCAAATTTGTAAATGGCCCTGATGTGTTCTACAATTTAGTCAATTACTGTTTCAGCCTGCAAGCCTCCTGGGGAACGGAACATACATGGCCTGAAGGTACGAATTTCAATAATTGTTTCAGTAAAGTTAGATGGATTTGTAATGCTGTGTTCCACTTATTGAAATGTCAAATAAAACTGCACTTTCTCAAGCTCTGACAAGCGATTCTTTTTTTTTTTTTTTTAAACGGGATGTGGAGGGGATTCATCCGTAGTATTTGCTCAGTATGTGTACATATTTGGATAGAGGGTTTTGGTACCACATTTTTTATTATTTGGAATTTTTTGTTGGTCCATTTCTTCTGGATGATTCTGGGTACTGGTGTCCACAACGATTTATTTGAATGAAAATATAGACTCCATTTCAGTGATTAATTAAGCTCATAAGCATACTGCACACAGAATACCCTCCTCTTCTTTTGACATATTTATGCTAGAAACATTTATCTATTTAATGTCTTTTCATTGTTCTGTGTCTTTTGAATTCTAGATTTCTGCTTACAGCGTTACGTTTGAAAGAAAAGCTGGCTATTGTATTAGATTCAAGCATTTTCTAATTAATTATTTCAACCTTGTTTTTCAGCGAATAAGAAACATTCTACAGTGTTCTGTTTGGCTTTAGAGCTGAAAGGATCTGAAAACTTGAGGTTCACCCCTAACCTCTGGATGTATTCTTAATGTTCTTTTTTGAACATATTGTTTTGTGTATGAGACAAAACAAAACAGTGAATTGAATTCAGTTCTGGACAGTGAATTGAAATTTTCCTATTTGTCTCTCCTTTTTTTCAACTCTGTTGAAGTATTTGAATAATGACAGGAAAACTATATTATGTAATATACGGGTTGTACAGTTCTGTAACCTATATACTGAATAGACTCCAACCGTGGGTCTATCTACCAACAAGCTAATTAACCTTCATAGTGAAATGAGAAATTTGTGGCAAATTATAGGTTAATTGGAACTGTGTCCTCAGAACACAGACTGATCGAGATTCTTTCTTTCCTTGTAGGTGAATACCCGGGCCGGACCCTCTCAACACGGCAGCCCAGCAGTCTCTGACTCACTTCCAAGCAATAGGTGAGGGCAAGCTAGTGAAGTGTGCCCAAAAGCATGCTTATCTACAGAGCTGGGGGTGGGGAAGAGGCCTGAGGGATGACCCCTTGTTCCTGTAAGACCAGGCGAATGTGTATGTGGCCGAGAAGAAATTTGACCAGTTGGGTAACCATAGCTACACGTTGACTAGAGAGAAAGGGCCTCACTGAGGAAGATGGAATGAGACATTTTAAACTATCGGTTTTGGTCTGTGGAACGGTGTTCCTTCAGCTTCCAAATTATACAGAAAATTCAGTGCCTTTGACTTCGGTGCCTTTCATGCCTTGATGATCTGGTTCATAAAGTATATAATGCTCATTGTTTTTTTCTTGCTTGCCCATCTTTTGGCAGTATCGTTGTCCCCTGACATCTTCACCAGAAAGAGGCAAGGGAAGAGTGAAGTAGTGAAATTTAGGTTGACCCGCCATGCTGCTCTCTTTGTATCTTTGGTCGTTCCGAAGACTGAAGCTGTTTATAGAAGGCAGATACTCTTCATTAATTCATGCTAACAGTGCCCCATACTGGCATGGGATATGAAAGACTTGAGAGCCTTTTCAAAGTGTTGTTCTGACGGCCTGAAAACTCGCTTCCAGATTATCACATCCTCAGCTAGAAGGAGTGGCCTGCTTAAACCCATAGAAGCTGGGTCATTTTGGTTATCCGTGTGGTTATTAAGCCAGTAGACGTCACGTGACCGTACTTGAAGACGACACTGTGGAGGTCGTAGCTCTGTGTGCCCGTATGCACGCTGGTGACTGAAAAGCCAGCATTGAGCCACCCTTCCATTCTGTGCCCAGGCTTTTCTGGGTTTAGGGCTATAACCAGTATTGCCCTTTATTGGCTGAGACGTAGTTTGGGTTTCTCTTCTTCCTTCTTTACCTCTCCTTAACCCAGAGTCTTGGTTCTTTTGCCAGAGGGCTTTCCTGGAGGTAATTTAAAATCTCCCCTTCTGACTCTCCTTTTACTCTCCTGTCTCCTTCCCCAGAAGTCACTTCCTCGATTGCTTTACTGTAGTGTCAGTCTGTCCACTCACCAGCTTTCCTGCTGTGAACACGTGACTTGTAAAGTGTGTTGTGTTTCCTTCTTAAGCAATTTATTCTGTCTTAAAATACACTTAGCCTGGTTTTCACCAGAGGCTCATCTGTCCTGTGGGCACAAGAGGTAGGTCTCTTAGTCCTCATTCTAGGGCTTGGCTCTGCCACACGATACTTTGCAGCTTCTCTCCCCATGCTTGTTGGGACTGTGAGCCACGGCCCCACAGAGTGCAGGCCCTGGGCTGGGGGTCACTTGTTACACTCAGCTCAGGGAAGGCCGGGCATTCAGTTTTTACCACTACGTTCAGAAAAGTTGTTATTCAGACAGACTCACCATGAGCCTTGAGGAAAAACGAGGTCTTTCTTTGGTGTCTTAGACCCCATTTCCTCATGGTATAAAAAGCAGCATATAGTTGAAAAAAGTGGTAAGGCAGAGAAGGGGCAAGCATAACTTTTCAGTTCTCTGAGATTTAGCTTTAACAGCATGAGTAAATTAACTTGGTTTTTAAAGAATTACCATGTATATTCATAGAGTATCATAAAATTTGGGGGTTGGCCAGAAATTTGAAGACTGTCTGATCTAGTGGTTCTTGGCCTTTTGTTGCAGCGTCTTTAGGGATATGTGACGGCCTCTCAGCTGTGATGGTGGTTTCCTCCAGTAGTGACTTCTCTTATGGGAGGAGTGCAGTTTTTTGTTGTTGTTGTTGTTTTTATAATAATTTTTTATTATGTTTTGTTAGTCACCATACAGTATATCCTTAGTTTTTGTTGTAGTGTTCCATGATCCAAGGAGTGCAGTTTGGAAAGAGACCTACCGTAGATTTTAATATGACACCCTAGGTCGGCCATGTTCTGTGTCCCATGTTGATAACTAATCAAAAGTATTTATTGAGTGCCACCTGTTCAGTAGGTGCTGTCCTATGCACTAGAAATACAATGTGGTCCTTATCCTCTAGAGCTTGCTATCTAATGTACATACAGAAAAAAAATATATATATATATACAAACAATCACACTTTATAATTAGTGTTATGAGGGAAGCAAGCAGGTTTTGAAGGGAGATATTCTACCGGGCAGGAATATGTTTAGATTTAGACAGCATGCTCAGGGTAGACTTCTTGGGAGGAGAGTGACATTCTGTCAAGGCCTGAAGGATGGGAAGGGCCTCGCCACGTCAAGAGCCAGTGAAGGGCATTTCAGAGGGAGGGAAGAGCATCCCGGTTGTGGAAAAGGAGCTCAGCATGTTCGTAAGTAGGCCAGTCTGGCTGGAGCCCAGGGAGGGGTGCTGGTTGGGGGCTTGTGGCGAGAGGGGAGGAGAACACTGGACTGACAGGAGAGGAGGAGGTAGACCCGAGCCAGATCGGCAGGGCCTCGTGTTGAGTTTTCCTCTCAGTGTATGGGCATTGGTGAGCCATCAGACGGCCTTCAGGAGAGGGCTGTGGCCAGCTCTGTTTATAAAAGACCCTCTGTGGTGGGGAATGAGCCAGAGAAGCGCCCATCTAATCCTGCTCTGTTTCGTGCTTGATTCCCCACCCCTTCCTGAATATCCCTTACAGCCTAAACGCACTTTATCGGCCCTGGCAGCCTGTCTGTTTTCACAGAGTTCTGTCTTAGAACCTTCTTTGTCACGAGCCGAGATGGACTTCCTTTTAGCGTCCCCTCATCAAGAGCTGGTTTAGCCCTCAGAGCAGAGCTGTTCCTTCTTCTAGGTAGCTCTTCCCGTCGTCTTCCCTCCAAACGTACTTCTTGTAGATTTCCTGTCTCGGCAAATTCTCCCACACCCGCCCAGTTGCTAACATGCCAGGCATCCTTCCCTGCCTCCTGGGCCTCCCTCGGCACCACATCTCTCCGTCCCGACATCTGTCCCTTCTGAATCCCACTGGAGACTGTCCGCTGGCCAGCGGCCCCGTCGTGCCGAGGCACTTCAGGCTCTGTAGATCACTGCGGCTGCAGGTGACCAACGGCCTGTCACATGTAGACCCCTGCCCACTCTGCCCCTCCCTACCTGACATTCAAGCTTTGCTGATGAATGTTTGGTGCCTTCAATGGATCCTGTTTTCTCTTAACTCCTAGCCCTTACTGCTTTCCTCCTTTTTTTTGCTCCCTCCTTCATGTTCAGTCTGGCCAGCCTTGGTCATCTTTGAGGAACCAAACTGTTACCATCGTCTGATGATTGCCCACCTCCTGGTCCATACCAGGTACCCACTCTGAATTTCCCTGATCCCCTGGTGCCTGCTTTTACTGTGGCAGGTAGCACATTGTGTTACAATCACTTCTGTCCCCCGATAGATTCGCTCCTCTTGGAGGGCCGTGACTGTAGCATATTCATTATCGAATTCCCAATTCCCAGTGTGGTGCTTCGCACATAGGAGATAGTCAATAATGCTTGAGTGAATGAGTGGGTGAACAAATTTATATTCCCTCTAAGTCTTAATCTCTGAATTAAATTCTCCCAACTCATTCAAGCCTCTCCAATACATTAGTTCTTGTCCCCTTACCCATTTCCTCTTCTTTAGATGTCTCAGTGTCCCTCTTTAAGTGTCATACCAGGGTTACAATAACATATTTAAATTTTTAAAACGTTTTTAAAAGTGATTTTTAGATAGCCCAAGTCACTGTGACCATTACAGATAAACAAAATATTGGGTAAACTGAGGAACAAAGAAATTGCCAGAATTTTTCCTTTCTTTTTTTTTTTTTTAAGATGTTTATTTATTTGAGAGAGAGAGAGAGAGAGCATGAGCATGGTGAGGGGCAGAGGGAGAAGCAGGCTCACCACTGAGCGGGGAGCCTGACATGGGGCTCGATCCCAGGACTCTGGGATCATGACCTGAGCCGAAGGCAGATGCTTAACCGACTGAGCCACCCAGGCGCCCCCAGAATTTTTCTCTTGATGAGAACAAGTGGTAGTCAGACACTGGCATAACGAGTGAAATCAGCATTCTCCTCAGTTACTCTCAAAGCGTGATCGGTCTTTGCCTTAGGTGGGTGATTGTTTATTAAACTGAGCTTACTAAGCCATGTGGTGTTGCTAGGACATAATTACTGAATTCAAGTCCCACTGCCAAGTCAAGCCCTTTCCTAAATATTGTGGCTTTCTCCTTCTGTAAAATCAGGATGATTAAACTTTTCATCTGTCTACCTCTAGTGTTAGGAAAGTTGATGAAGCTGTATTAAGGAATCACGTTTTGTTTCTGGGATGAAAGGTGTTTTGTAAATGCAATGAATCAAAATGTTATTATTTCAAGTTGTATAACATTACGGAATATCTGTGGAGAAGCCTTGCCTGGGCATTGTTTGGTTATTTCTGTTTTTACAATAATTGTAACTGTTAAATTGGGAGTTATCTATGGGAATACAAAGGTCTAAATGTTTCTGAGCGAAAAAAACTGTGTGTGTGTGTGTGTGTGTGTGTGTGTGTGTGTGCAAGAGGGACAGACTGAGGAGGTCTGAACCTTAGTTTCCTTAATAAATTGTTCCCACAGGGCTATAGTTACTGTGAGGATTAAATCAGGATAATAAGTAATAGCATTTAGCACCATGCCTGGCACATGGTATCATCCAGTAAATGATAGCTTCTATTATTATTTTCTTAACTGGACCGATTTTTTCAGTTTATTTTTTGATATGTTTTTCTACTTCAGTCTCATTCTACAAAATTCTTTAAAAAAAAAAAAGATTTCATTTATTTGAGAGAGAGACAGAGAGGGAACAAGCGGCAGAGGGTGGGGAGGAGCAGAGTCCATGCTGAGCAGGGAACCTGATGTGGGTCTCGATCCCAGGACCCCAGCCAAAGGCAGCCGCTTAACTGACTGAGCCACCCAGGCGCCCCTTATTGTACAGAATTCTTAACTGCCACTTCAGTACATGAATTCTTAGACGTGGGAGGACATTACTGAAGTTTAGAATCCTGCGGCGCCTGGGCGACTCAGTTGGTTAAGCATCAGCCTTCGACTCGGGTCATGATCCCAGAGTCCTGGGATCAAGCCCCACGTCGGGCTTTCTGCTCGGTGGAGAGCTTGTTTCTCCCTCTGCCCCTCACTGTGTGCATTCTCTCTCTCTCTCAATCTCTCTCTCTCACTTGCTCTCAAATAAATAAATAAAATCTTTTAAAAAAATAAAGTTTAGAATCCTTGTTTGAGGGGAATGTTTTATAAAATCTGTATAAAGTAGGGACTGAGGTTCCATGGTCTGCATCTGATCATAGCAGAAGTTTAAGAAGTATTTAGAAAGGAGAATAATCGTAACTTGAAGTAGCAAGTATGGTCAAACTTGAAGTCAGAGATCTTTCTTGATTATAACTTACTAAAGGTACCAAATGAAGGTGTGTGTATGTGTGTCTGTGACTGCCATAGAATAAATCACAACCAGAACCACGACCACCATTTACCAGACACTTAGGACACGCCCGGTCACTGGGCTACGTTCAAGGATGGGACGGGAAGGGACTGTATAGAGGACATCAAGATGTGGTGCGTGTTCTCGGGGCTCTCCAAGTCTTAGGGGCAGTTGTGGCGGGAAGAAAGGCATCTACACGGATAACTAACACGAGGGAGAGAGTTAATCTGGTAGCTGGGTAGAGGGTTTGAGTAGATGAAGGATAGAGTTAACAAGCTTTAAGTTTCCAGTCAGAACATTGATGAGATGAGGTGCTATTTTGGGCACCACTCTACTAACTGGGTGGGTATCTTTGGGTATAACTCGTTATAAAGCTAGAAGGACTTCAGAGCATCCCCTGGCCACTTCTCCTAAATTCGTTCTATAGTGTTTACGTAGCCATGTAAGTCCAGAGAAGAACATTTTCATGTTTCTTTACTGTGGAAACTGGGTCTCCCACTTACAGGACACAAAAGGAAAGAGAAGGCAGCCGAAATATATTGAGCATCTGCTATGTGCATGAGCTTTTTGTCATATTTAATTTTCTTGATTACCCTGTAACGTTGATATTTCCCCCATTTTACATCGCAGTTCCGAGAGGATGAGTAATGGACTTGTCCCAGATCACACAGCTTATGAGTCCCAGAACTGATTTCTGCTGCACATTTGCTTCTCAGCAAGCTGAATTTTAACTCTTAACTGTGGTAAAAGATCAGGACTTAAACTATTTTATCTTTTGAAGTTCTATTTTCTTGTTTCTGTTAACATCCAACAAATGTTCTACAGTACTTCGTATTTAGCAGACGGGACAGTCCTCATAAAGTAGCCCCGGAAAGGCCACAGGACAAATAGCCAAACAAGGTCACTGAGGTAATCCATGAGGTAGCCTAGCTTCATGGTGACTGTAGGCTTCTTTATTGCCTTAGGGCTTCAGGTTTTTTATTCATACCTTTTCCATTTGGCCAGTTACTTTTGAAAAAATTTTATGCAGAAAGAAGGTTGTGAAGAGTGTAGTCCATGTCTACACCTAAAACAAAGGCGTATTTTAGTGTGGAATTCTGAATGGTGTTCCAAGGTGTCCGTGATCTTGCCATTAAAAATCATGTCTTCCCTTTTCAGCTTAAAGAAGTCTTCTGCCGAACTGAAAAAAATATTAGCCAATGGCCAGGTAGGTGTCATTACATATTAAGATTTTCACAAAGTAGTAACTTGTTACTGTCCAGTTTTGTGTCCATAAACTTAATAAACGGATAAATAGCCCGCGAACGTCGTCTTGTCATAAATGAATTACAATGGCTTAATTTGATTGGCAGAACAATTTGCAGCACGTTTTTCAAACTGTGCTAATGGCTTTCACTCCCAGCAGATTGAAGTACCATGCACACACCCTGCTGCCATCTCAGTCTAAAAAAAGTTAATCGGTTCTGAACAAGTGTGTCAACCCATGGGTTGTCGAAATGGCCCTGTGTCGGGAGGTGGCTGCTGCTTTCATTGTCTTCGAGGAGAAGAGGAGAAACTATTCCTTTCTTACCTCGTCGCCTTCTTTTGCCCCGAAAGGAATGCTGGCTTTTTAGGGAAACCTTTAGCATTTAAAATCCCTTGGCTTTAGAAGCCCGTGATCTGGTTCGCCTGGTCGACCAGCCCTCCGAAAGCCAAATGACCTAACCCGGCCAGAGAGGGACAAACGGGCCTGCAGTCCAGGTATTTCTCACTAATTTTGATTCAAGTAAATGGACACATCTGAAATAGTATAGTGCTTTTAAACATACACTGGCAAATTATGCTACCTACCGGGTCCTCGATTCTTCAATAGCAACATAAATGCGTTTTAATGTTTGTTATAGAGGAAGCCCTTTGATAGCCTTGGAGGCAGGCGCCTGTCCATTGCGATCAGGCCTGCCTATTAGGCTCTATTGACTGAGACATCTGTGTCACTGCAAATAAAAGACTCTTATTGATTTTCTTAACTGCTGTTCACTTCCCGTCCATGTTTCGAAGGCTGAAATCTTAATTATCTCAGATGCTTATTCAGTGCCTTCACACGCTGACCTCTCCAAGGCTCATTGGCATTTCATGAATCAAGTACTTGTAGTGGAGCCCGTCAAGAAGACAAAGCTGGGTCCTCGTGCTTGTCCTTTAATATCACCTGTAACTTTGCGGCCTAATAGATGTGCCTGCCTTACAACGGTGACTGTCGGGTGGTGCTTCGGGATGCCCCGCTTCTCTAGCACACAAGCCCTTGAATACAGTTGGAAAAAATAAGTTGATCTGGTTCTGACACCTGATCGTCCTCCGGAATGTGTGAATTCTAGGCCTTAGACATTCCGTGTACAGCTAACGAGAACCTCATGTAGTGTGTGTCATCTTGACGGCCTCAAAATTTTAGGGAGTGTTTACCTAACACTTTTGACTTTAAGCAGCCCGAGGTTTCTTTGGATTGAGGTGCACAAATGTGTCCGCCTAGTGCCCTGGACGTGTTCAGGGCCAGTGTGAAACAAAACCTGACTACAAGAAGAAACGTTGAGCCTGGGATGTTTACGTCTCTTCAGCCTGCTTGCATTCTAGTTACTAACTGTAGCGTGTGTATGAGTCACTTGCTTTCCTCAGCTGCAAGATATATTTCAAAATTGACATAAATTAAGAAGCTTTAACTACATTTGTTCAGCCCAGGCAATGGAAAATAACCTGTCATAGATTCCTCTCTCAGAGATGAAAAACAGTTTATTTCCAGTGCAAAAAAAAATAAGCATTCTGAAATGTTCCTAATGTTTTGACAACAGACCTAGTACCATAAATATCGGAGTGGTCTCAGTTACGAGGTTCTCCGTGTGGAAGATTGTCATAACAATGGTTTTTAACATGTAAAGGTTGTTTATTGCTTTCCCTTGGGAATGTGATAACCTCACGTTAAACAGTATGGCGTTTTCTTTCCTTCGGTGTATTTACTTCATTCACAAGGACAAACAGGAAAACCCGCCTTTGGAAGTCCTCATAGTACCTCCTCCTTGCACTAATTTCTCAGTTCCTCGGTGCCGTGGGGTAACTAAAGAGCGAGCGCGATCGTGCTGCCGTGCGGTAACGCGCACAGCTGCGGCGTCAGTAAGTTTCTGGGCTGAGCACTGACACTGCTTGATATGGAAGATGTAAGTCACATTTAACGATACTTTAACACCTGAGCATAGTTTTTTATTTTAGTGGTTTATGCTCTCAAGCATTAATAATGATTTGCCTTTCCACTAGCCTCCACTTAGATCTAATAAGGAATTCATATTAATCATTAAGAGAAAGGGACATGATTCTTCAAGATAATCAAATATTGACAGGTTAGAAATAGCTTTCTGCCTGGGTTCATTGATATAGGTTATGTGATATAAATATTTATTTCTTTTCTGTCACTCAGAGTAAATGCCACCGATTGATTCAGCATTGATAGAGTGTCAACAGTTCATAAGAAACATTTGACTGGCTTGTGTTTTCCGATTAGTCTCTGCTGTATAAAGTGGGATTTACTAAATCTCTCCAATTGTCTGCTCATAGAGTGTGACTGCTTTCTGAAACCAGTATTGCTTCGATTTGTGAAGCAAAGGTCTAGTGATAGGACTAGTTTCTGTCAGACCTTTACATATAAAATAAGGATTAATTGAGCATTTTTATTTTAATGATTTATAAGCGATAGGTACTGATTCTTCTTAACACAGGCAGACAATAAACAAAGAATATTTTCTTTGCTGATCCATAATTGAATTCCATTTCATTTTCCCCATTAATTTCATTAATACTATATTAAATCAAGCACTTTTTAAAGTTTAACATTTAGTCCTTGGATTGGAGGCATTGTTTCTCTTTTACCACTTAATGATGGAGGATTCCTTTTTTTCTAGCTTAAAAAAAGCCAAATCATACGATATTTTAGGTGTGTTTCATTGAGAGCTATAAACCAGTGCCACTGGTGTGTTTTTCCCACTTGAGTTTTAGTGCGGTATCATCTCTTAACATTGGCCCTTGATTTGAAACTGATTAGAAATGGCCCAGTGGGTCAGTTTAAAGGATTAAAAAAGTACACAGTTACTCCAAGGATGAACGGCTTTGACCTTTGCATCTGTGAAGTCGTTCTCCCTCTTTTTGTGTTTTAGATTTTGTAGGCGAGGGTGGCACTATTTTCCTCTTTCTGATAATCAAGTATAAATGTATTTGAGAAGCCACAGATCTTAGAACTAATCCTGATCCTGCTGCATGTTTGGCTATTTTGAGAACTTCAGTTGCCTTTGGGAAAACTTCTTATGTTTCAAAAAAAAAAAGGAGGAAGAAAAATAGGAATTCTGCTGTAAAATTAGCTTTAAATTAAAAGCTGTATTATCACCACTATATAAAACTCTTGGATTCTTATGGTTCATCTTACATCCCACAGAAAGACCAAAACATAGACTGTGAATGGAGTCCACACTGCATGACCCCCTCCCCCACCCACACGGATACGATGGGTTGTCCCGTCGGGTCCACGTTTCTTTCCAGCCCCTGACTCTCCTTCAGCAGGAGCAGAGCCCAGTGCCCGTCATTTCTCCCAGGTCATTCGCCATCTTTCAGTTGACATGTAATTGTAACTCCGGTGGCTTTTTCTTCTCTTCTCACACCTAGTGTTCTGCCTTTTATTTGCTTTTTTAAATTAAAACGAGGGAACAGCTATCTTTAAAAATAACTCAGTATCTCTCTTGAATAAAAACGTTATTTCACCTCTTTTCTCTATGAAGAGCTATGTGATCTTTGAAACATTTCTCCTCTTAAAAATAAATACCACAGCTAATGAAATTGCTGTTAACTTGTGAGTGCCCTTCCGTTTATTGTCTTCCTTCCTGCGGGCCAGTGAGCCTGATGGGAGAGGACGTCCCTCCATACTTAGCCAGGACATCAGCTGCTAAGATATGGCATTGAGCAGAGAATACAGAAGGACTGACTTCTCGCCTTGACTAGTTGTTACTGACTAGTTTTATGACCTAACTGGACTATGTGCTTGAAATGCTGTACAGTTGTGTGATTTTTGTGATACTTGATCCCAACTGTTAATATTTAAATATTGTATGCTATAGGCATAAAAATCCCACTTTTGGATCAAAATGAACATTGTTCCTGTGCTTCATTTAGAAATTGAATTAATATGGTTATCTAAAGAAAAAGGGCAACAATGTTATCACCTGTTAGGATCCTGTTAGTGATTTTTTCCTAGTTAAAATCAATTAAAGTAACCCATTTTGATCAGCGATTTGAGATTCTCAAAAGGTTGTTTGTAATCAGTTCATGAGCTTGGCCCTAATGGTTTTCCTTTTAAATATTTTTTTTACATGAATAATATTTGCATACTTTATAAAAATTAGAAAATCCAAATAAGCAAAAAGGAAAAGAATCTGTTTTTTTTTTAATATAAAAATCTATCATTCAGTTCATAGGCCGGGCAAAGGTCTATAAAACTTTGAAACATTGTAGAAACACTTTATCTTTTTATGGATACCATCTTTTTAAGTGAGATGGTTTTAGAATTTTCGCTCCAAAACCACTTTTATCTTTATGAGGCTCTTACAGTCTTATTGTCTGAGGGATTCCAAATTTCTGTCCTTGAATTTGCTTACCCAGTGCTTAGCGTAAGGGTGCGAACACACACACACACACACACACACACACACACACACACACACTATACAGCCTCTCTCAGCCTGTCCCCTGTTGGATGCCTACGACTCCTGATCAGGTTGGAATGCTGGGAACTTGGGGTAGATGGCTGCTCCACTTCTCTTCTCAATCTCCCACATATCAGAGGTTAAAAAACAAACAAACAAACAACAACTACGATGTCAGGATTATAATGGTTGAAGCTACTCAGACATGCCATACCTACTCCTTTGCCTTCTCTTCCTCCAACAAAATTCCACAAAATCAAGCCCCCTGCAAAGTTCTAGGTCCATCCCAGTGTGTTATTGGAATGTGTAGTGACACGGTGTCTCGGCGTGTCTGTTTTTCTGAGAGGAAACTACTGGTGCTTTTATCTGGAAGGCCCTGATGGAGTGGGGGAAGGGACGGTATCAGAGGGTGGTTTCTGTAAGAGCCTGAATCCTATATATACTCCATGAAATGTGTTCTCCTAGAAATTTACTTTGGGCCCTGATAAGGGTGCAGCTTGTTAGGCAAGCTAATGGTACAAATGAGGTTGTTAAGAGTGCTGTTTAGACTACCTTGAGAAACGTTTTGAAGGAATTAGCCTATTTGTACTGGCCCGTAGATACTGCAGTTTAGGTGTGTACCCTTCATACCCATTGATCAAAGTAAACCCAGTAACAGCTCTGCTGCCTCAGCATCTCAACTTATTTCGTGTGCTGCTCTTCTTCATGCTGTCTTCAAATTTACCATGTAGTCCAGAATAATGAAGTTTTCTTTTCTTCATGTTCCATCTTTTGTATAGGTTAAAACATGGTTTCTTTTTTCTGCATTAGTAATATAAAGGTAATGAAGAACAAAATTTCCGTCGGAAGAAAATAGTTGCCAGTTTTTCTGACTTGTCTATCATTTTGCCTCTGACCCTAAATATAGTAATTAGCTGATTGCAAATTGCATCAATCAGGTTGTACTACAATTAAATTGGGTGTTGAATTGGCCTTTGCACATTAATCTGTCAATATTCTTTTAGGGATTGGCAGAACGGCTTGGAAAGGGAGCTGTTTCTGTTACCTGCGCTGTACTCCCAATTATCACAGCTCTCTGAAGCTTCAACCTCAGAAATGTATAGGAGAAAAATATTTCCCTTGATAAATGGAGCCTTGCTTTATTCAATTGGTGGATGTTTAGAGCAAAATATTTAAAGCTTTACTATAATGGTCTGAAAGCAAACTATTTTTTTCCAGGTGATATTGAATTAAAAACTCCATCCATTTTCTGGCCATGCAAGGCAGTGCAATTCCCTGGAAATTGATTTTTTTTTTTTTCAGGGCTTACTATGGCTTTTCCCAAGCTTTAGCTATATGGAAAATAACACTTTTATTGAATCCATTTAGTGAGTAAAGTTGGCAGTTAATTTTTAAGCAACTGGACCAGTGCGTAGAAAATTACTGAATGCATCAAATATAATCTGACTGGTCTTAAAGTCATTTGATAAATAATTTAGGGAGTTCTTTAAAACTCTAAAACATTATTTTGTGGGCACTAAAATAATTGACTCCTATTCATGATACAAACGAGAGTAGTATTTGTGGTGTAATAGTTTTACAGAACTGGGGAAAATGTGCAGGCTGTTTAACATATTAAATTATGAAAATGACTTTAGTTTATAAGAATCACATGCTTATATGTTTTCCCTTTATGCATTACAATATTTGACTGTGTGTGCATTTGAAAGTGCACTGATTTGGCACTTGTCCATCAGCATAACATGAGTTCTACCCAGTTACTGCTGTATACTAATTTACTGTTTCCAAAGAAAAGCTGTATCTACTTTAGGAAAATCATTAACATTATTCAGTTAGTTTGTTTAATGTTAGCTATGGGGTCACCTGAGGAGTTTTCAGGGGCTGATTTATTTACAGATTGTGCATTAGATTACCGGGCTTGTGTGTGTGTGTGTGTGTGTGTGTGTGTGTGTGTGTGTGTGTGTTGTCTTCCCAAGTTTGACTTTGGTTATGTGCAGTGCTATTTGGCACTGGTTACGTGTAGTACTGGAGACTGTGTTCTTATCAGTATCTCTGACCTGACCCTTTTGAGCTATGTTATATCATTCCATTTTGACACCTTTTATCAAACTTTAATGAAATGACCCAGGCAAACAAATTGTCATTAAACTTTCCATCACTTTGTCCCTTGGTATCGTCTTTTATAAATTGGACAGCAAATGTTGTATTGATCTTCTCGTTCTTGCAGCTGAACTTGAAATGACCCAGACTGCTTGTTGTTTATGGCCCAGAGTTGCTTTTCCTTGACATTTCCATCCACAGCATGACACCCTTTTTGTTTTTCTTTCTTTCTCGTGGAGATGAATGAACAAGACATACGGTATCGAGACACTCTTGGCCATGGCAACGGAGGCACAGTCTACAAGTGAGTAGTCGATTTCGTTTAAACTTTCTATCCGCTTTAGCCAAATGTGAGGACTCAGGTTCTCTGTGGCGAAGATTTTTAAATGACCACCAGCACTTAGATTTTATTTCCACTTTTGACTCCAAAATTCTGCAAGGCATCTATTTTCTCAGGAATTGCTTGGAAAAGTGCATTTATATTGCCTTTTTAATATTTCTGCGTCTGCATCTCTCCTGGGCAAGCAGTTAATAGTCCACCATTAGCAAGTGTACCTTTAACTGGCCTGAAGTTTAATGCATTTTTTTTCTGCCCTCTTTCACATCATTTTTTTAAAAAACTTGCTAGCCCCCTGTGCTAGTCCCCTGCCCTTTTACAGCTGTGCCCAGTGGAAGACAACCCTTATAAATACCATTGCTGTGCCCTGCGTTGACACCGTAAGTTATTAACAAGCCTTCTTCCTGTTGTATTTCCTTCTCTCCTCACCCGAGTACCCTGGGAGAATTTCTGCACGTTGATGAATATGTTAAGTCATAAAATTCTCCCAAATTCCAGTAGCAGTGATCTTACCCTAAAGGAGTGTTCATTTCCATATTAAAAAATGCTAACCGTAAAAAATAGTTCTCTCGACAGGGAAGTCTTTCTCATGCAGTAGTGCAAAGTTTAAACTACATAATGTAATATCTGGTACTTAATAGTCTGCAATGGTGTATGAAAAATATTCCACTAGGAATTAAAAAATCCATACTCTGTAAGAAAGCCCTGAGGGAGTAATAAAGCTTTCCTCCAGAGAGCTGTTTTCCATATATACACTAACTCTGCATCACATTAAGATTGTGTTTTTACCTTCGTTGTTTTAACGTTGATGTTAATATATATCTTCAAAGTTGTGAAACAATTTATAATTGGTTATTAATGTTCTTAGAATTTTAAGTGCTTGCTAACCATATGACTGTAGATAAAAATCGCCCTATTGCCCTATGACCATGAAGGGTCACATCCTGAAATCCCAGAACATCTTCCACACACAGATGCAGCCTTGGCCTTGAATTAGGGTTCTCTGGGTTGGAAGCTTCTTCTCAGTCAGCTGACCCATTCATCCACTCAGGGCTTCAGTCTTCTCTGCAGGCAGAGCCAGGATGTGAGTCTGTTCTCCTGAGTCTAGTCCTTTAAGAACTTGTGTTCATATATTTCGATTGTTTTTTTCCTACAGATGACTGGGTACTGTGAGTAGTTTATCTGAAAGTAAAGTGCTTCCACTATGTTAATTCCGAGAATTAAATAACAGCGTGTTGCGTACATGATCCTTAGGCCGTGCCCTTAAAATGTTTTCATGCCTAATGCATCCGATAGGTTTGAGTCACTCGTGTCCTTCCCTGGATCATACTAGCATTCCTTCCCAACCAGCCCCCAGTACTGCATAAATAACACCTCTTCATCTTACCCTTATCCTTCATATTCTTATCTGACTTGAATTTTTACCCTATTCTGAAGGTTCTTGGGTTCAGGTGCCCTTAGAAAGGAAAGAAGAAGGAACCTGAATGCTGATTTGCTTCTCTTGAGTTCCCTGTAAGGGAGCAATTTTCAAAGCCTGAACCGTGCTTTTACTAATAATGCTTTTATGCTTATAGCCAGATATAATAAAACAGGAAAGATTTCTAGCAACTCTTCAACTCTCTGGATTCCTTTTATTGACTTCAAATGGAATCCAAAATCATTCTTTAGACGCCTAACCTATTCATGTGTTCTGTTTAACTGGATGTTTAACTCTCAAGCATGTTTGTATTTTCAAATTGAAGTCCTATTGTGAATTTACTGTCCTGGTTTATTCTAGCAGGGGGAAACATAAGACCACCAAACTCCAGCAGATGATTTTTATTAGAAATAATATCCCAGATGTTAAGATTTTAATCTTTCCTTTTTAAAACATAGGTTAATAACAAAAAGGGGAGGGGATGCAGAGAAATAGAAATAACATGTCCATCTACCAAGGAGAAGTTACAGCATAAAATCGTGTTAATGTTTTGTTTGTTTTTTTAAAGGTTTATTTGTTTATTTATTTATTTGAGAGAGAGAGAGCACGGGGGAGTCGTAGAAGGAGAGGGAGAGTCTTAAGCAGACTCTGCACTGAGTGTGGAGCCCGTGCAGGGCTTGATCTCACGACCCTGAAATCATGACCTGGACCAAAACCAAGAGTCAGACACTGAACTGACTGTGCCACCCAGGTGCCCGGAATCATGTTAATGTTTTATTATTTGTTTAATTATGGTAAGAAACATGTAAAATTTAGTATCTTCACCATTTTTAAGCCTACGGTTCAGTGGCGTTAGGCACATTCATACTGCTGTGCAGCCTTCAACACCGTCCATCTCCAGAACTCTTTCCATCTTGCAAATCTGAAACCTGTGCCCATTAAACAGTAACTCCCTGTTTGCCTTGTTCACCTTTTTAGCTAAGGAGCATGGCTAGAAGTTCTCCTTACTCAGGGCCGTATAATCTTACACATCCTTAGCACAAGTTCTTTAACTGCTGTTAAATTAGCAACTTACCCTTATTTCATTTACCTACCCTTGGTAGTGCTCAATGTGTGTGTTAGCAGATTTTTTTTTAAAAAACTTTTTATGGTTTTAAAAAAGATTTATTTATTTGAGAGTGAGAGAGCACGTGAGCTCACGCACAAGGAGGGGGAGGGGCAGAGAGAGAGGGGCAGAGAGGATCCCCAAGCAGACTCTTCACTGAGCGCTGAGCCTGACACGGGGCTCCATCCCACGACCCTGAGATCATGATCTGAGCTGAAATCAAGAGTTGGACGCTCAACTGGCTGAGCCCTGCAGGTGCCCTGCATGTTGTAAGATTTAATGTTTTTGACGGTGGTCGTTGATGGAGGGTGAGTGGCAGTAACATGATCATTTTAGGGCTTTATTTTGCATAGTTTATTTCTTATACAAAGAAGACATTTCATCGATGTTATTGCTTAGGTGATTCTTAAGAGAAGAGAACATAAAGATACCAAATTGCATAACTGCTTGTCGTTGATCTTTGGTCTTCATTTCTTCCTGGGCTTCAGTTGTATTGTTCTTACATCCCTGGCTTTTAGTTCAGCACAAAATTAATGGTATAATTGTCAAGAAATGAGAATCCACTTTACTAAAATCTATAAAACTGTTTGATGTGTTATGATTGACTTTCTCCTACACTAAGTTTACCTTAATGGTGTTGACTATAAAAATTGTGATTTTTTCTCCAAACAAAATTATTACATTACAGGCTATGCTACATAAACTAGATGAAGAAAATATTGGAAAATCCACTCATTGGTAACAAAACTGCCTAATGGGCCTATTTAAGTTTTTTTCTTATAAAGTATAATAAAGCTAATAAATGCAAAGCAAAACTTTAATATTTCTTTCTTATTTGCTCCACTTGATTGGGATGTTGTGAATTTCAAGGGATATGACATCATGTATAACTGCAATATGTATGTTGTTTAATAGTTGGTCACATTTCGCCCTTTAAGTCTGGATACTTCCCCCAGTCACACAGTATGGAATTCTGGGCCCAAACATTTAAACCAAATGGTATTGTGGATGCTGTGCATGGTCTCCTGCTGAGTTATTCTCTGTATTATGATAATGACCTAGGCAGATGATTTTAAGTCGGTATTTCTTGGATTACCGATTTGCGCGAAATGGATTAAAAAGGAAATACCTTAGACTGAAGTAGAGCTTATGCCTAGGAAGAAGAAGAATTTAGGAAAGGAAAACAAATGCACTTTCATTATTGCTCCATTTCCCAAAATGCTGCATGTTGCTCCAAAAAACCCTAAATTCAGGAAAGACACATATTCTGTCCCCCTCTAAGAGATTCACAGTGAATTTCAGAAACTTTGAGAAAGTAGAGAACAGTATGTATGTGGTTAAGTGTATCCTGCATCTGCCACTAGCGGTGTGACCTGGGGAAAGTTACATAATGTCTTCTGCCTCAGTTTGCCCATGTTTATTTTATTTTTATTTTATATTTTTTAAGATTTTATTTATTTATTTGACAGAGATAGAGACAGACAGCGAGAGAGGGAACACAAGCAGGGGGAGTGGGAGAGGAAGAAGCAGGCTCATAGCAGAGGAGCCCGATGTGGGACTCGATCCCGGAACGCCAGGATCACGCCCTGAGCCGAAGGCAGACGCTCAACCACTGTGCCACCCAGGCACCCCCTGCCCATGTTTAAAAACGGAGATAATACATCTAATAAGGTGGTTGTGAGGTTATATGAGATGTTGCATAGAAGAGGCTCAGCACTATGACCGACCAACTGAATGTTAGCTGCTGTTAATGGTAATGCTAATAATAGAAAATTCATTAAGCCCCATGCCTCCTGTACTCACTTGACCATGGGGCTCTTTTTTTTTTTTTTTTGAGGAACGTCTACAGATATCTCACCAATGTTGAACTGTGTTAGAGTTGTTTAATTAACTTTAAGAAATTCTGTATTATAGGGGCGCTTGGGTGGCTCAGTCGGTTAAGCGTCTGCCTTCGGCTCTGGTCACGATCCCAGAGTCCCGGAATTGAGCCCCATGTCAGGTTCCCTGCTCAGTGGGGACCCTGCTTTTCCTCTCCCTCTGCCACTCCCCTGCTTGTGCTCTCTCTCTCTCCATCAAATAAATAAATAAAATCTTAAAAAAACATTCTGTGTTATGATACTTGGTATACTTCTGTTTCCTGCGTCCCCTAGTTGTGTCATGAATACGATTTATTGTATCTTACATATGGTGATTTTTTAGAAGTTCCAGAGTATTTTCTCCTTCACCATAGTTTATTTTCGGATTGCTCTAGGACACCTGGTAAAATGTTAAGCCCATTCTACCACTGGAAAAAACTAGGACTCACAGGCATGTGGCCACTCAGTGGCAAAGCCGGAATTCTAGCGTCTCTCCTCTTCTCTCTGCATTCTTCCCCCCAGGCAGTGTTGTTTCTCAAGGTCAAGCAGAGTCCATTGTGTTTCCTTGTATTTTCTAGTGTACTCAGCACAGTCCTGAGGATAGAATAGATGCTTTATACATGTTGGCTGAAATGAGAATGAGGCAAGAGGGGTTTTTTTCCTAGCAGGTTTTAGTAGGGCTCTTTAATTGGGTTCTCCCCATATCTAGCTAGTTTTAGAGCCTGCATAATTGTTTTAGAACATTCACCTAGAAGAATAGGAATTTCTAAACTGAGGGCATATACTTGAATGATTAATTTCCTTTCAGGTGTTAAAACTGAGTACTTAGCATCCATTAACCCAACATACTAGTTACTGTCTTCTTTTTTTGGATAGTGTGTCACATTGAAATGAAAGTAATTAACAGGCCCACTTACTTTGGAAACATTCTGTGATAATGAAGGCCAGTCACTTAGGTTCTTTGCTCCCTAGGGGCATTGTTTGATGGAGTCGCTTAAGCTCTGGGTCCAGAAATAAAGTAATATTTAACTCTTAGGACTTGAGTCATGCTAATAAGTCAGTTAGCCAATAAGCACATAAGGATCATCTTTTATTTTTTTTCCTTAATGCAAATTAGTCAGCCTGAGACTCAGATTGTCAGCTTTTTGGTCTTGTATTCTGGTGTGTAGGTGTTTGGAAACAGTAATGAATTTTCTGCCTCCAGTTCCTTCCTCCAGTACATTAACGGTCTAACCTGGATTTGGGGTAGGATTTTCTCAGTGATATAATGCATAGCTTAAACGCTGCCGACGTGGTGTTTTGAAGATTGGATATAAACCATTATTTAAGAATTAATTTGACTGTATCTAGAGACAACAAGAAGAGGGACGGGATAATAATTTTCAAAGGGTTGGTCTCACCTCTCTTTTGTCTTATCCATTTTATGAGGTATTTGTTGGGCAGAAGGATGAGGATGGGCCTTGGAGAGCAGGACTGAGATCACATGAACTATTCAGTTGTATTCTGCCCTTGTCATATGGCTGTAGAGTCCAAGTAAAACATGACATTTGTGGTTTCGGGGCTGGAATTATATCAACTCATTACAGTAACATGATGTATTTAATGAAAATTAGAAGCTCTGGCGGTCAGTTTTATAAAATGAGAAGACACACATTGCTGTCTAATTAAATGCTGTTTAGTAAACAAAATATGTCAAAACATGGGATTCCTGAGGGGAAAACATAATAAAAAAAGAGTCCTCGATGAAAATATTGGGAACCACATAGTACCCAGAAAGCTCTCACTTCTCTTTCTCCGGCCAACGTGAAGGTGCCAAACAGATCAGCAGTAGGTCTGACCCCCGCGTCTCTACCCACTGCATCCGTGACCCCACTCCTTTATAGTTTTTCCCCGAGGTACAGCTTGTAAATTAAGAGTAGTTTTTAAGTGGTTTTGATATTGACCCAAGAGCTAGGGTGATTGCTTGATTTATTTTAACTTTAAATTTCCAATCAAATGAAGAGCCTTTTCCTTGCAGCCAAGATCATATTTTAAACAGGCAAACAAGATATCATCTTAATGCAAAATTAAATACTTGAGTATGGCTGGATTGTGTTAAAGTATCACGTGACAAGCAAGGATATTAATATTTCCAGAAAATCAATGAGTATTTGTCAAATAAAATTAATTATGTATGTTTCCTTCTCTCGCGCTCTCAGCATTCACCGTTACGAGGTTTGTTTCATACAGTAACGTGCATCGTATTGACGAGCGTCTACAGAATGAACCTGAGCTTGTGATTCTCTGCACCTTCCCCACCTTTGCTTCCGCCATCCTGTGTTCCTATAACTTCACACGTGCTCATATCCATTATGGCAGTGATGGATTATTGGCGTCCAACCAACATGACAGGATGTTACAGGTCGCTGAGCAGAGATTTTCAGACTCTGTTTCCACCCGAATTAACTATTATTGAAATAGTTTATTGAGATTGAAGTATTGATCATTTTCTGCTAACCTTGGCTTAAGGGAAGGAAGAGGAGGAGGAGGTGTTCTTAAAAGACACTAAATTTAATTTTAAAAAATCTCATTTATTTAGCCTTTTCTTCTTCCTGTTTTATAGCCCCTCTTGTTTTATTGCTTGGAAAAGGGTATCTTGCCTTTATTTTTATGACAGTATAATTATACTTCAGAAATGCACTTGATTACTATGGGTAACAAAATTGTTCTAGTATATTGGTTTGGCCAATATTGCTATACAAACAACTTTTCAGTCAATTGAGTCTGGTAAAAATCAATACATTATGGTAATATTTCAAGTAAGAATTTGCTGAATCGATGTATTTCAACACCATCTCCTTGCAGGGAAAAATAGTTTTAAGGTGGCAAGACTTCTTTCTAATATTTTATTTTAGTAAAAATGCTTTCTTTATAAAGAAATTGAAAGTCCCCAAGCAGAAGTGATTGTGACCAGGTAAACGTTAGTGCAGTTGTGTGTTGCTGGGGTGGAGGAGATCTCGCTTTCCTTTCTCTCGCTGCATCAGGAGGGTGCAATCTTGGGACTTGACTTTATCCGGTAGCATGCCACTTTTGGATTCATGTGTCTAGTTCTGGGTACTGAGTTTTTATCGAGAGATGTGGACAGTTCAGAGACCAGCCAGAGAAGCATGTTAGGGGGCCTGGAAATTGTGCCTCTCCAGTCCTCCTTTATACATTCGTTGAACAGTCTCATTCTGAGTCCATGCTGTGTGGATGGCACCCTGCTGGCTGGTGGGGGCAGCCTGGCTCTCGTCGGACCCTGTCCAGATGGGTGAAGAAGTACGTATGGGACTTCACAGTCGAGGGCGCGTGTCTGTATGTGTGGCCCTATGCAGGCCCCGGGTGGGGGGCTGCAGAAGCGGTGGTGAGTTTTAGCTCTTTCCTCCAGAAGAATCAGGTCAAGGCCTCATGGAGGAGCTGGTATTTGAGTTGAGAAGTGGCTGAAGGAACTGGTCAGCTTTGATCTGAAGAAGAGAAAATTAAGGGCCTCCAAGACAGCTGACTTTTTAAAAAGTCAGAAAAGCATTCCTGTCGACCGAGGAATAGGTTTGCTCTGTGTGTTTCTGAAGACTAGCCTCAAATTGCTTTATCTGGACGGTCTCTGGCAGCCTCCCTTTGATTTGAGTGAGTGATGTACTTGTCCTCCCGTTCTTCCCACTGGACTGTCCTCCCTGGAGTAGAGTTGTGTCCCGTGAATCTGGGCGGGCGTCCTCACAGGGCCTAACACTGCAAAGCACCTACTGGAGGAACTTGGTCAGCGATTCAGGAATTAACCTGCAGGGGCAGATTTTTCACAGCCTAAGGATGGACACAGTGTTGTCTGTTGCTGGGTGGCTCTGGGAGGTGTGAACCCTCTTACCTTAAACAGAACAACATGGCTGGTGTTCAGAGCCACTGAGAAAAGAATTCCCACTTAGACCTGGACATGACGTGACTGCAGAGGTCACTCCCAAGGCTGATGTTCCAGAGTTAATTCAGCATTCATCTGCTATAAAAATACTATGTCATGTGGTGCTTGGTTTTGTTCTTTAAAAGTTCGTCTTATTGTATATTCATTTATTCATTGAATAAATACAGTTGGCCCTTGAACAACACAGTTTTGAATTGCACGGATCCACTCATATGTGGATTTTTTTTCAGTAAATACAGTACAGCACTGTAAATGTATTTTCTCTTCCTTGTAATCTTCTTAACAACGTTTTCTTTTCTCTAGCTTACTTTATTGTAAGAATATAGTACAAATACATGTGACATACAAAATATGTGTTAATTGACTGTTCATGTTATCAGTGAGGCTTCTAGTCAACAGCGGGCTATTGGTAATTAAGTTTTCAGGGAGTCAGAAATTATATGTGGATTTTTGACTCATAGGAGTCAGCGCCCCTAATCCCTGTGTTGTTCTAGGGTCTAGGGTACTTACTGTCACTCTGTGCCAAGGACTGCGATAAGCACTTGCAGTCCAGAAGTGAGTAAGACAGACAAGTTTCCTGTGCTCCTGGAACTCACACTCATGGGGCACACAGACAGTGATCAAGGAAATGGTTGGAAGTAAGATGATATCAGACCTTGCAAGTACTGTAAAGAATGTAAAATAGTTGCTCAACAAGGCTTCTCTGAAGAGGTGATATTCGAGCTCAGACCTAGAGGACATCAGGAAGCCAGTTGTGGGGAAATCTGGGAGAAGAGCCTTCCAGGCAGGAGGAACCACTCTGGCAAAAGCCCGAAGATGGGCATGAACATGTTGTGTCTAGGCCAGTGTGGCCATAGTAGAGTGAGTCAGGGGAGAGCAGAGAGATGGGCAGAGGCCTGATCATGCTGGATCTGTCAGACCTTGCTGAATAAAAGATAGATAAAGCTTGGAAGGGTTAAGGGGCATGCCCAAGGTGAAATCAAGACCAGAACTCAGTATCAAAGCATCGAGTCATGCACCTTAAATATATACAGTTTTTAGAAGACTAGAACTCAGACCAGGGGTTTTCTTTTCTTTAAAGATTTTGTTTATTTGAGAGAGAGAGCCCGTGAGTGCATGTAGTGGAGAGGGACAGAGGGGGGAGGTAGGGAGAGGAACAAGTAGACTCTGTGCTGAGCGTGGAGCCCGACATGGGGCTTGATCTCAAGACCCTGTGATCATGACCTGAGCCAAAATCAGTAGTCAGATGTTCAAACAACTGAGCCACTCAGGCACCCCAAGCCAGGGGTTTTCTATTTGCCATTCACACTCTGAGTGTCCTAATTTTTTTTTTAATATTTTATTTATTTATTTGATAGACAGCCAGAGAGAGAGGGAACACAAGCAGAGGGAGTGGGAGAGGAAGAAGCAGGCTCCCAGCAGAGCGGGGAGCCCGATGTGGGGCTCGATCCCAGAACCGTGAGCTGAAGGCAGACGCTTAATGACTGAGCCACCCAGGCGCCCCTGAGTGTCCTAATTTTTAATCCAAATTATTTTGGGATATAAGATATAAATATTTAATTCTGAAAGTCAGTGATGTACCATCTCTAGTTAATTTTAGAGGCTTTTTAGTGGATGTTAAAACAGTCATTTCTTGGCTGACAGAGCTGTTGCAACATAACTTGTTATTATATCCTTTGGGTCGCTTTCCTTATCAAAAACTTAGAATTTAATAATTGAATCCCTAGATTAATTGTATGGTTATGCTAGTGGAGGTGGTGCATATCTTGATTTATAAGACACATTAATTTTTTTTTTATTTTACAGTATCTGATGTGTTAGAAAAACGTAGTCTCTTGGTTGGCATATAGCACAAGCAAATATTTGTACACTGTAGCATCTAGGGTATTTACTTTAAATTGCTTTTTTTGGGAAAATAATTCACTGGAGAGTCCAAAAGGCATTTAGTGTGTGTAACTTTCTGCCACATTTTTCCCCCATTGCTCTGTTGTTGGTTACTTAGATGTAAAAGACCTTGTTTCTGTTAAATTGCCACCTTACCAGAGTGAAACATGCTTTGGTCTGATTTGTGCACTAACGCTACATTGGAGGAGCAGATGACCAAATTCGAAAGAAAGTAGCAATAGATACTTTGGTTGTGGGAATTACGCATAAAGTTTCTTTGAACATTAACTTGCTTTTTAAGTGTAACTTTGTATTACGTTATCCTTTTAACCCTAAAATTTCCATACTTTTTCTTGTCGGTGTTGTGAAAGAAAGAAAAAGAATGTTCCGTACTATTGCTAAAAGCAGAGTTCATGGTTTTCGTTTGGTGAATTCAAATAATGAAGTGAAAAATGTTCAGACAAAATTAGAACTTGCTTTAGGGCACAATCAATATAGCATTTTAACAAGCTTAGTGTATTTGGAAAATACATATTGTATAAGGTTCTCAAACATTCTGAATCTATTACAGCTGCTAACTATAGCAGCAAAATGTAACACTATACTTAGTCAATAAACATAAAACTCTGATTAAGCCGTAATTAAATTTTCAGAAAAGTTATCTAAAAACTATGAATAAAATATATTTTTACATTGTCTCAGCAACAAGATGGATAGCCAGTGAAACTTTAGAGTGGCAGAGAAAAGCGTACATGGGATTAAATTCCGGAGTGAATTTTTACCACAAACACATGCATTAAGTTAGGTCTTTTGTACATCATTTATTTCTTCTCCTTTTTAACTTTCTTTGAAGGTAATTCCTAGTGAGTGTGGCGCAGGGTAACAGCTGGGGTCGCTGACCAAAAGGGCAGATGGGAAGTTTCCCTGCATCCCTGGCCGCCCCAGTAGAAGGTTTCAAGGCCCTGCCTCCATCACACTCAAAGCACAGGAAGTGTTCAGAATCACAGTGGTCGCACTTCTGTTTCGAGACCAGGCCACCAGCACATGCCCGGGTTAGCCCCCAGCAGCACTGAAATAGAGCTGGGCAGAATGGCTATCTCTGTCCTCAGTTGACCCTGTGAGGAGACTGGAACACCAAAATTCATGGATTTCCTTGAGGATTCAAAACAAGATAGGGATAGAACCACCATGGAGACTCATACTTTCTTTTTCATTAGCCCCTTCCTGGTGCCCTTCCTGGTGAATAATTCCATTTGGTTCTATGAGGGACTAAGTAGGTACAAGCCTCAGTATTTCTGCCGGCGTGTTCTAGCAAACATACTACAGTTGTCTTTTTACTTCACCTCACGCCCGTGTACCTTACGGATGACCCGTGTGAACGAACCGCGGTCTTCGTTCTTCTCTCCTTCCCTAGAACTTGTAATCTGAATTAACCCAGTGTCAAAAATGTTAATGCCTTTCCCACTCGAGTCATTTCAGCATATGAATCTCCAGCAATTACACCTTCGGGTTTTCCCTTGGCCGTGATTTTATGAGTGCCTTTGTGTGTGCATTTACATCGTTTTGGGACCTTGTTGGTGTTTTTGGCTGCTGGTCTTTACAAGGAAGTTCATTTTTCTCCTCCGACTCGGACTCCTCTCCCTTTCTCCTCCCGTTAATCTTTACAAGTCTATGTGACATCTTTAAGCCTTAGTCTCCTGAACGGATTTGAGAATAGCGCTTTCTCTTGACTAATCTCAACTTTATAAAACACAGTGTTGCTTCATGTTTGAAGAGAATGACCTAATACAGTTTATATATTTTTGGAAGTCACTAAAGATACCTCAGAATGTGGTCGAATTGAATTTAGAATCCAAACGCTTTTCCTTCTTTTGTCCACAACGTAGCTCCTCAATACAGAAACACGGGGCCATGTGCAGAGAAGTCACTCAAATTCCTTCTTGGTATTGGGTTTAAAGATGACTGTCCCCGGATGGTGGAAGGTATGATGGTAGTTTGAGTGTTGTTCAGTCTTTACGTGAAAGGAAAAGTCCCTTCAGGTTTGTTTTGACCCTAGTCACGATACGCCCGTTTCATGAAGTCCGTTATGCACAAAAGTGCACAAGATGAAGATGAAGTGCCTCTCCCCAGCCTGACAAAAGCCATTCCTTTGCAGAATGGTAGCTGCAGCGAAAGTGAATAAATGAATGGACAGCAATCACAGCCTAGTTGATGAAACTGTTCAATTAAAGCACAGGCATTTACATGGTGTAATTTCCCTAAATTGCCAATGAGCCCCTTTAGACACAACCAGTGTTCAAATTGATTTCAGCATTGATTTTGGCTGAAGCTGATAAATTTCTGCTTGTTAGTTAAAGTAATTTTGCAGAAGACTTTGTACTGCAGTATTGAAGTGTTCATTTAGCTGATGGTTAAAAGAGGAGTTATTTACAGAGGCCTCTACTGTTGTTCTGAGATGGGACAATTCCCCAATCATCTTTTACTTTTAATTTTTTAGGCTTCAGTATACCAATCAATAGGTGATTGAAACTGATTAAAACTTATCCAACCAGCTGCCTATGGCAGTTTAATTAGAAGCTGGATGATTCTTAAATTAAAGTTGTCTTGTTTTCATTGCATAGCCATCTTCCAGAAGAGTAGGGGACTAACAGTGCTGAAAACCTAAAGTCTCACTTTGTTGAGGTGTCTCACAAGTGTGAAATCACTCAACAGCTATTCCTAAGGCACCTCAAAGATGTATTCAGAGGCTTTCGCCTTTATAGAGATTAAAAGTAATAATACGCTTACTTGCTATTCAAGAAATTTTTTTTTTTCTTGCAAAGGGATAACCTGTAATGTAATGAGCTATGTGAAAGAACAGCTGTTGGTGATACAGATCTTATTTCATAAGCAAGATGAACGCTTGAGCTGATTTTTTAAAATACTGCAGTACGGGATAAAACTAGCCATCATGATATCCTGTGCATCTCTGCTGAAAACCATCAGCTTTGAATTTGTATTTTTATTTTCTTTTGAGGTCTTGATTAGAAATCAATCTCTAGTGAACAAAAAACAAGTGTTGTTACATAAGTTCATGTTGACTTTTCAACAATATTGTGGACAGGGTTGTAGAAGAGAGATTTTTGCTTTGGGAAGAGTTCTCATACTCATTTTCTCTAGTGTGGGACAATTTCTTGAGTTTTTAATGGAAATGGGTTAATATTTCTGTCATAAGGGACATATTACTTCTGGTACTACAGGGAAGAAGGGAATAAATGGCTCACTTTTCAGAGGTGCATTTACTCTTTGACCCACTAGGGTACTATTTAGTGTTCTAGGAGAGGTAATTTAGTAAATAGTACCCCAGTGGCCTGAAAAAGTTAATGTAGCTCTGAAAAGTGAGTCATTCCATCGATTTTCCCTATTGCTTTTTAAAAATCAACCCGGACCATATCCAGAGAACCTTGAAGACAACTGGAGTTAGTGGACCTAGAAGCTATGCACTTGTGTTCGTTCAGGCTTATTGGGGCACACATTGGATTTGACTTCAAAGGACTTGAATCTTCCAACGCTTACCAGAATCTTGAAGCAGTTCTTAAACCCCATCGAGCTTTGGTTTCCTTATCTATAAAGTAAGGATAATAAGAATAAGACATTTTTGTGCAAATCAAATAGCTTCTCTATAAAAAATAGAAACTATAAAGCACAATAGAATATTAATTACTAGTTTACAGAGATTTTCTAAAATAGCCATTTTTGTATCTGATTTTGGAAAGTGATTTATTGTTAGCTTTCCACAAAGAAACCATGAACAGATACTACATTATAATCAAGTTATTTCAGGGGAGAAGTGTCCCAGGAAGTTAATCCTCAAGGTGTTCTTACTTTTTCCCGTGTGTCTTGCCTCAGTCCTATATTTCTTTCATTGTCGTCATTTAGCTTTATATCTCTTGCCTCTCTGTTTTGCCCATCACATTCTTTCTGAACCTTTGATCAAGAGATCACTGTGACTGTAGCTTCCTCGATCTCTAAGGTATTTAGACCATATATGAAAACACATTACTCTTGTTGATGTGGGGAGTGTTAAAGGCTTGAACCAGACCGCATCAATTTATGGAAGAAATATGGAGGCAGTGGTGACAACATTAACTGAGGCAGGTGTGGGAGCAGACAGGGTATATAACCAGAGTAATTAAAAAGAATAAGAAAGGACCAAATGTAGGGTCCCAGTAGCTTTTCTCTGACTAGAACTCTTTTAAGCCTGCCAAGTCCCCCATATCCTAGGTTAGCAACCAGTACGCCCTGTGGATGACCAGCATCTTGAAAGAGTTGTTAATATCTGTAACCTAATAACATGTTTGATTTGATACTTAAACAATCTGGGGGGGCTCTGTTGCTTAACCACAAATTATTTTACAGGCGGTAGTCAAGCATTTGTAATGGGTTTTAGGCAGAAGGAAGGTTGGCATAGACTGGTCTTTGAACTGGTACGGTTTACATAAAAGCTTCTTTTTACAACTGCTGTTTACTTTGGATTTCCTATTTTAACAGCTAGAGCCTGGCTAATGTGTTTGTCTATTATGGAAGGCAACAACTGTCAGTGTTGATTTCCCTGAAACTATTTGATTTTTTTTTCCTGTGGTTGGCTATTTTAGTATGTGACATATTGGTAAAATCTACCCCCAAAGAAGTCTACCATGAGAACAGATCTCTAAAATGTTCAAGCAATAAAACAAATTTTTCATTAACTGAACCACAGCTAATTGACATGTGTTTACTGAAAATGTGTCACTGAATTAAAAGATGATATCCAGGGGTATTAAAAATTAACCTCACAAGGTATCAAATTTTTGTTTTTGTATTTATGTGTATACTCACATGCGTTTATGCACTTGACTTTTATAAAGTCAAAGAAGTGTTTTTCACTTGTTTGCTGTGGGCTGCAGAATCATTCAGCCTTATAATCTTTAGGTATAATGTGGTACAGTCAGTGCTCAGGTTCCTTATTTTATTTATTTATTTATTTATTTATTTATTTATTTATTTATTTATTTATTATTTTTAATTTCTTTAGAGGGAGAGAGAGAGAGAGTGAGCGTGAGTGGGGGATGGGCAGAAGGAGAGAGAGAATCTTAAGCAGGTTCCACATCCAGCGCACAGCCCAACCCTGAGATCATGACCTGAGCCAAAATCAAGAGTCAGACGCTCAACCAGCAGAGCCACCCAGGTGCCTTGGCTATTATGAGTTTGAGATGGAAAAACTTGGGAGTTGGAAAAAGACTTCCATTTGTTATTCTAGATTTATATAAAATCAGAGTTACTTTTTTTGGTCAATAAAATTTCACATAACAAGCAAGGAAATAGTATCTGTAAATATGGAAACTGATGATCTCACATCGGCTAAGATAGAAGAGATATGGTATCAGCTTTAACAGATACCGATTTTTTAAATAAAGAAATAGATTCAATAATTCTGAATATGGCCAACTCTAACTTTCTATGCTAATGAGAATTAAGAGTTGCATAGATAATTAAAATAGATAACTAATTTAAAAAAAACCTCATTTTCAACAGTGGTTTGTCTCCTCCCAATCATACTTTTTGTCATAATGACTGAGGTCACAGAGCGGTTTCTCTGTCGCCTTGTCTCCTTTATTCTGCCCTGCCTTTGATGGACATCCTGGAAATCTCTATGGCATTCAAAGAACAGAGAAGCAAGGAATCCGGTATAACCCACAAGCTGTGAAATCTTTGCCTAAAAAACACAGAACCCGATTTTATCATTTAGAAAGGCCATTACTAGGTCTGAAGCGAGCAAGTAACAGCAAATGCATTTGTAACTTTTATTTATTTAAAACAGCCTTTGCTCACTTTCTTTCTCGCCTTTTGCCTATCCTCTAGGAGCTCCAGGGAGCAACACAGATAAACACCCTCTTCTTCCTTGCTTACCTAAAATAAGACCATCTCTTTGTGATTACTGGTTACTTCTTAAGCCACATCCTAAGTATTGCTTTCACCATTTTAGTGACCGGATGGTTTTCTTAGGTTTCCTGTCCATTTAGAGAATTTTCCAACAATTGATAGCACTCTATAAATAATTCACAGAGTAATTGTGTTCCTCTTTTCACTAACCCTCTCTGAAGTATGTTATGTGAGAAGTAGAACTTACGTCAATGGCATTTCTTCCACATGGTGTAGGAAAGAAGTGCCTCTCTCCTTCCCAGGACCACGGCAGTACACTTCTCGTTTTGCCATTGTGATTAAAAGTTACTGTGCATGCAGTTAGTCTTGGGATCCTTGTTCCAAGAGGAAAAAAAGGGAAGGGTGTTTCCCTACTCAATCCAATGACCATTTTGCTAACAAATTGGCATTTATAACATATATCATCAGTTTTACTGAACTTTGAGATATTTACCATCAGATCTTAGGTCAGCCCCTCCATTCTTAACTTATATCCTACCTCCCAACTGGTAGTGAAGCACAGATACTCCCTATTATAATTTTTTTCTGCTCACAGTGTAAAATAATTTGATTAGATAGTGTATAGAAATTGATATGCATAATAGTGCCATAGAAATTAGATGCCTACTTTAATTGTATGAAATTATACAAGCTTTAACAGAAAATATATGATCAGCTCTAGGTTATTTATTTTGTGAACAGGAGTCAGCTGGGATGATTCATATTTTTTTGGTTCTCCTAGAACTTGAAATTCTAAGCATAAATAATTTCAGTAAACATTGTAAAATACAGATGCAGTTGATCTTACGCATGACGCACATTTGCGTGGGAGTCCAGATGTTGGAGTGTGAACACAGGTTTCTCCCTTATGGCCTGTGTGAATATAGGACTTTTTCACATTTTGTTTTGAAATTTTTCTTTACACACTTTTAAAGGTTCTTACAGAAATTCACTTTATTCCCCAGACTGATGTATCTTTTAACAAATTCTCATCAGGATTTAGATGAAGGTGAGTCCACCTTTTTAGCCTTGTCTATATTGTATTAGACCCATCTTTAAAATTTCAAAGAGCACATAATAGAATTAATTGCATTTGTCCCCAGGTATTGCTTTGAAATCGGTCATGTGGTTTTTCGAATACCTGCTCTGGGCAGGGTACTGCACTTGGCAGTGTGGGAGGTAACACCAGCATTCAGGGCCCCATGCACACCATCCTCTGGGTTCTGTTGTTGGCTTACTGTCTGTACTGTTTCATCTCCTTTACTGGTTTTTTCTCATCTTTCTGACTTCTGAATTTAGAGTGCCTCATGTTCAGTCCTCAGACCTCATCCCTACTTAATTTAATTCCTCTCCTAGTTTTTGTAGTTCCATGGCTTTACGTATCATCTACATGTTGGTGAAACCCAAAAGCATATCTTCTACCCAGTCCTCTGTCCTAAACTTCAAACTCCTATCGAAGTACCAGTTGGATGTCTTTTAGGGCTTTCAAAATTACCCAAAATTGAACTCTTGATTTCCTCTGAAAGCTGCTCCTTCTGCAGTTTTTCCAGTCTTGGTAAATGGAAACTCTGTGCTATAGGTTGCTTATGACAGAAACTTTGCAGTCTTTCTTGATCCTTCTTTTCCTCCCAGACCATCTACTGAATTTACCCACAAATCCTGTTGACTCTCATGGAGCTAAAAAGTACAGGATTATGGGGCGCCTGGGTGGCACAGCGGTTAAGCGTCTGCCTTCGGCTCAGGGCGTGATCCCAGCGTTCTGGGATCGAGCCCCACATCAGGCTCCTCCGCTGGGAGCCTGCTTCTTCCTCTCCCACTCCCCCTGCTTGTGTTCCCTCTCTCGCTGGCTGTATCTATTTCTGTCGAATAAATAAAATCTTTAAAAAAAAAAAAGTACAGGATTATATAGTGTAAGGCTGAGTAGGTAAAGTTCCTCTATTTCTGTGAATAAATACTGTAATTCTATCAGCTTGAAATTTTAGGTTTATTTTGCTCTTCCCCATATTTTATATATTCTCTTTGCCAAAGTCTTTTGCATCTTTCCCCCCCTTTCCACATCCATAGTTACTACCTGGGTTCATTTCACCACTTCTTGCGTAGACTACTGTAACACCCTTCTACGTGCTCCTTCCTCTCTCTGGTTTCTCCTCCTTTTTTGTGGTAACCTGCAGTCAGAGTAAGGATTTGAAAATTAAGGTCTAATCATATCATTCTTTTATCCAAAACCCTTCAATGGCTTTGTATTGGCCAGCAAATTGGGTACAGCAAAATTTCAACAACAGTAATAAAAGCTGAAAGACAACAGTATCCTTAAAAGACTGAGAGAAAATATTTGTCTCAGTTAAACTATTGCTCAAGAGTGAGGGCAAAATAAATACATCTTCAGAAATGAATATAAAGTGTGTGTGTGTGTGTGTGTGTGTGTGTGTGCAGGCAGAGAGAGAGATAAGGGGAGGGGGGAAGAGGGTTAGTTTATTACTGAGAGAAGTACTGTAGGTAGAAAGAAATCAAATCCAACTGATCCAGAAAGGCGTAAAATGAAAGGAGGAGTGGTAACTGTTTAGATAAACTTGACTGTATAAAACAGCAATACTCACGATTAATTCAGGGACATCAAAATAAAGTCAAAACACTGGACAAAATAATATGAGAAAGGCTGATTAGAATCAAAATATTCTAAGATTTTTTTTTTTAGAAATGTGTTTTTTTAAAGATATTTTTTATTTATTCATTTAAGAGAGAGTGTGAGTAAGAGCACAAGCAGGGGGGAGGGTGAGAGGGAGAGGGAGAAGCAGACTCCCTGCTGAGCGGGGAGCCTGACCTGGGGCTTGATCCCAGAGTCCTGGGATCATGACCTGAGCCGAAGGCAGACACACTTAACCGACTGAGCCACCCAGGCACCCCATTCTCAGATTTTTATGTTGTTTGAGAGAAGAATGAAGATAACAATTAACTTAGTATTTTGTTAAATCGGGTATGATTGTTAAAAATTGTATGGGTAACAACTAAAAGGAGAAGAATGGATGTATAACTTCAAAACAAACAGAAGGAATAACAGGGTTCCAATACAATATAGTGGAGAGAGAGAGAGGTGTAAAGTAGGTGAATCGCGGTAGGAATAGATGCAAATATATCAGTAATTACAATTAATATAGGCAGACAATAAACATCAGTGATTATAGGAAATATATTGCCAACTAATAGATTGGTTAGAGTGAACTTTTAGAAATACAGTTATGTGCTATTTTAGAATACATTCCTAAAACATAAAGACAGAGAAAGGTTGAAAGGAAAAGGATGGGGAGAAGACACCAGTAAAAACTTATCAAAAGAAAGTTTGTGGTTATATTAATATAAAAGAGAAAAAGACTTTAAGGCAAAAATTATTATTGGGGGGTGCACCTGGGTGGCTCAGTTGGTTAAGTGTCCAACTCTTGATCTCAGCTCAGGTCCTGATCTCAGGGTTGTGAGTTCAAGCCCTGTGTTGGGCTCCATAAAAAAAAGTATTATTAGGGATAGAAGGGACCACTATATGGTGATAGAAGAAAAAGACCATGATTACATAACAGCCCTAAACTTACATATAGCTAATAACATAACCTTAAGATACATTAAGTGAAAAATTGTCAGAATTATAAGGAAAATTTGATAAATTCACAGTTATAGTGGGAGAATGCTTCTCGGTAATCAATAGATGGATCAGACCAAAATTAATAAGTATGTAGAAGATTTTAACACCACAATTAACAGGCTGGTTATACGGTCATGTACAGAACTCTTCAATCAAATGAGAATGTACATTATTTTCAGGTACAGAAAATTTAATTTTTAAAAACCATACTAGGGCACAAAGCAAGTCTCAGTAAAGTTTGAAATGTACAGATCTCTTTTTCTTGACTACAGTAGTTAGTTTAGAAATCATTAATAAGGGGCACCTGGCTGGCTCAGTTGGTAGAGCATGTGATTCTTGAATTTAGGGTCATGAGTTCAAGCTCCATGTTGGGTGTAGAGCTTACTTAAAATTTTTTTTAAAAAGTTCAAGAAAAAAGAAATCATTAATAAGTTAACCCTCATACATTTGGAAATTAAAATGCACACATCTGAATAGCTTATGGGTTGTATAATATAATACATTATAATGGAATAAAAACATTTACAACTGAACAAAACCATACATGAATACTCATGTGATACAAAGATATAACCTAAGGGATAGTTTTTTGTATAAACATTAGAGAAGAATAACTGGATATTAATAGGCTTAGCATTTAAATAAAGAAAATAAATTTTTTTTTTTTTTGGTGGAAGGGGTTAAATCCAAAGAAAGTGGAAGGAAAGAAATACTAAAGAAAAAATAAATCAAAATTCAAGAAACAACTCAAGAAAAGCAATAGCTGGTTTCTTGGGAAAATTGACCAAGTATAACAGAAAGAAGACAGAAAAAACAAAATTTGGGTAAACAAAGGAGACCAAATTCTAGACAGAGCAGAGATTTTTAAAATAAGAGGATATAGTGAATGATTTTATGACAAAATTGGAAACAGAAAATGTATAGTTTCCTAGAAAAACCTTAAGCTGCCTAAAGAAAAATAAAAAAACAAAAATAGACCTATACCAATTAAGGAAATGTATCCATTCATTCAACAAATATTTATAAAATGTGCCCGGCATAGTTTTAGGCACTGGAGGTACGGTAAGGAATAAAAAACCAAAACTGCCTGTTTTCATGGAGCTTGCTTTCTAGTGGTAGCAGACAGATAATAAATTAATAAACTATGTTAGGTGTTGATAAATTCTATGAAGAGTAAAGAAAGGGAGTGAGCTGTTTTATGTAGGATAGTCAAAGAAGTAACTTTGGACCTGAAGGAAGTGATGGAGCAAACCAAGTGGATATTGAAGGAAGAGTGTACCAGGCCTGAGGAGTAGGTGCAAAGGGGCTGAGGCAGGAGGATGTTTGGAAGAGCAGAGTGACTACTGTGAATAAGGGAGATTGGCAGAAGCAGGGATCATTGAGTAACCAAGGGCCAGATCATGGAATCCTTATAAGGACTTTTGATTCAGCAGTTGAAAATCTACCCATAAAGTGGGGATGATGATAACTTCTACTTGTGTTGTATGTCAAAAGATACCTCAAACCTGGGGAAAAAATAATTTCTACTCATAAGATTATGAAATCAATTAATTAAATGCATGTAGAATTTCTTTGTAAAGCTCTATCCAAGTGGTAGATTTTTTCACCCAGAAGTAGTATTCATTTTTTGAACATTTATTAAGTATGGAGAATATCTCTGTTTTAACACCTAGCATAATGAAGAAAAATTGTTTACATCTATCTTCCATACTGGGCAGGAAACACTACCATGTCTTAATCATCTTTCTATTCTTTACACTGTATTGTACGCTTGAAACTAATATTACCCTGTATGTTAACTACCTGGAATTTATATAAAACCTTCAAAAAAAGAAGTGGTGGCAGAGCTGGGATCAGAACCCGGGCAATGACTCAGAGCCTGCACCCTTTGCTCTTGTGCCTCCCGTGATAGGTTAGCAGTGCTTGCAGAATGCTTGCCTGGAAGGATTCACATGCGATGGTCCTTAGCCTGATGGAAATAGGTGGCATCTTTCTAAGTTTTGAATTACGAGTTTCCCTGTCCTGAAATGCAGTTCAGAAAACTTAAACATCACCGTATATTTCCTTAAGGTCCTAAAATACATGTATTGTGCCACAGTTCCAGGCTTGGCCTTCTCTTTCACTGTAAGTTTGGACAAGTTTTTTAAAGCCTGGCTTTTGGGTGTTTCCAGTGTAAAAAGAAGGGATTAGATTAGACAATTCTCTGTATGACCTACAAGCTCAATCAATTATCTGATTCTGTACAGAAATTAAATGTTGATACCAACTTTTTGTGAAATCATCTAAAACCTGTTGTTCCAAATGAAAAAACAATTCAAGAAAGATGAATAGTAAGTGTTCCCCTGTTTTACTCATTTCCTCGTTAAGTACGCAAAAATTTACACCAGGCTACTGGTTCGTGCTGTCCTAAAGTGTATATGTCGTGTGCTCAATTTTAAGGACTGGGACTATTCCCAGAAGGTCTCTGCTGGTCACAAACAAAGCGGAACACTCAAGGACTCAGCACTAAAAATACCACATAAAAATGCTTCCTTCATGCACTCATTGGAACAGGTAATTACTGTGGCAACAATAAACTAATTTGAAGTGTTAGCTGTTAATTAAGACAATGCAGAGGTGTATAGCTGTCTTTTGGTGTAACCAGAGCCTCCATTCAAACTTCATTAATCACTTTATAGTTAATGTGTTGGGGAAGGTCAAGACAATTGAGATGCAGTATCTGTTGAAAGTAAATTCCTTTTCTCCAGGTAGAATGCCATTTGCAAAGTTAAGGGACACATTCGACTCATGGCTGGCCTTGCCTTTGTCATCCAACTTCTTGATGATTAAATGTTAAACTGGTACTGCCACTGCATTGAAACCAGACCTCACAGCATCTTTATTGCTCGAAATCGAACCCAAACTTCCACGGATGAATTAGCGTGCATCATGATTAAATCATCAAGCCTCTCCCTTTTAATTCACTTGGAAATAGGAGACCTTTCTTTTGGAAAAGACATCAGCTTTCTTGACAAGCTTATTAAGTTGCCAGCTATCCAGTATGGTATACACATTAGACTATCTTCTAGTCATCTCTTTATCACTGCTGTTGATCTCAAATGTCCAGGTGTTGCTTATTGTCCAAAGTAACACCACTATTCTTTTTGCAAATTTGGATCCTTGTGCATGCATTCAACTGTTTTATCTTCATATTACAGTCCTTGGTTAGGAATTCTAATATATAGCATTTTTAAAAGTCGAAATTGGAAGAATTTATGGTGTACAGGGGGAAAATAATATATCATTCAATCTTACCTATTATATTAACTATATTTACATGGAATAAGGTTATTAACTTCCTTCAAATCACATTTCACATTAGCTTAGTCTAACAACTTCTCTGTCAGGCAATGAGAAAAATAGTGTTAGTCTTTATATACCAGTATATTGTATGAGTTCAGATATATCATCAATCAGATCATGACCTGAAATGTAGTTTCACATTGTAAAAGTCTGATATTAACATACATAGTAAATGAAATGGTAATTTGTTCTAAAACCAGTATAATATAGGGGTTCCACTTATAAAATGTATACCACTTTATATAAAGTATAAAAATTTTTTAAATAATTTAAGTTTTATAACTGTAATAGTATTTAATATACTAGGGAGGTTGATATTTAGAAAAAAAAATTTTTTTAAAGATTTTATTTATTTATTTGACAGAGAGACAGCCAGCGAGAGAGGGAACACAAGCAGGGGGAGTGGGATAGGAAGAAGCAGGCTCCCAGCGGAGGAGCCTGATGCGGGGCTCGATCCCAGAACGCTGGGATCACGCCCTGCGCCAAAGGCAGACGCTTAATGACTGAGCCACCCAGGCACCCCGATATTTAGAGAAAATCTTTAGAACATCTTACAGATTAAAAAAGCTTCGGTTAAGTCAATAGTTGCCACTTAATTTTTATAATTTTGCCTTTCTTTTAATGTGATATACTTGAATTTCTTTATAATTAATTGTTAAAGGCTAAGTATACCTTCCACAGTCGGCTTGACCTTTGTCTACTCAAATAGGAAAAACAGAACAAACTTCTTATAACAGGAATATTTATAGATGTATACATACATATATACATACATATATATGTTTTTTTCTAGTCTTACCTGAATTTATAACATTTTATATGTGAAAAGTTACAAATACTTGCAGGTCCTTAATAACTAAACCATTTCTGTAAGTTGGTCACTTAAAAAACACTTGTCATTGATTGCAAAAGCTCTGTAAATTTGCTAAAAAATCATTGAATTGCATACTTAAAACACGTGAATTTTACATGTATAATTGCACCTCACTAAAGCTGTTAAAAAAATGTCAGAGCAACCACACAGGTATTTCTGTCAAAACAATAGAGAGTGATGTTTTCGTTTTGCTAATAGGAGAATATATGTGTTGTTTTTAAGAAATGATCAGTTTTTCCTACCAGATCGTTGCCAAGTCATCATTGGGAGCCTGGTAAATATATTTTGCAACTCGGCAGGTGAAGTCAGGGAACTCCCAAGAAACTAACTTCCATTCCCCCACATCTTCCCTACCCAGTCACATCTTAACACAGCTGGGTGAGGGGAAGAACACTCTGATTTTGGCTGCTGTGCAAGCCTGTACTTTTGTAGACTTGCAATAGCAGTGCTTGTTTATTTCGTGTGGTTTGTTTAGACATTTTTATATAAGATGGATTGTCCCCGGATAGTGGTCAGAATGTACAGTCCTTGCAGAACATGTGTGGAAGGCCACATTGTCGTTTAAACACAAAAGGTCTTAATGAAAAGTAATGGTATCTTATTTCTACAAACCTTACTCTCTTAATCTTTTCCATAAGTGAATGTATTTCTATTCCTTGATTTAAACTGTAGTTATTTCACTGTATCTGATCATTTGAGCTTGTCTCTTTTCTAAAGCTTTTTTAATATTGAGAGATGCCAGCTTTAGGAAAAGATGAACCACGTACTTGAGCCTGATAAGTCTGTGATTTCTTATATGAATATATATCTTAAGCCATAGCTAATTCCTAGTGTTTTGAGATTATTTTGATGAAATGTAGGGATATAGTTTATCTGTTCCTATAATTGAAGTAAACAAAAGGAAAACCTCCCACTTTATATGGCTGTATACAGTGCTTAGCAGAAGACTTATAGAAGATTCCCCCCCACACACAGTGCTGGCCAGTTGTAAGGGTCTGGAGTCAGAAGAGGGTAGGTGTGAGGTCTAGTTCTGCCACTTACTGACTTTGTGCCGTTGGGAAAACTGCTTAGCTTCTCTGTACACCAGAGCTCTCCATCTATAAAAGGAGGGTAGTAATACCAGCATTACCTCAGAGGGTTATTTTAAGGTAATGTGTAATGAATCACTGTCTAAACCATTAAGCTCAATAGAAATATAAACTACTAATGTTATTAGTGTTCTTTGAAAGTATCTGTATATCCCGTCACTGCGGATATGTTCAGATTCACATTTATGTCCTTAACCATTCTGTCGGTTGTTTAGTATCCCAAGTGATTTTGTTATTTTTTTCTTCCTATAGAGCATATCATGTCCCGAGTGGGAAAATATTAGCTGTAAAGGTAAGTGCTGGATAACTTTTATGAAATCCACGAAATTCTTGATGCTCATTACTTTCCCTTCCCCTGTTAGCTTGAGTCACGGGTATAGTGAAAGAGGAGATGAAATGGTTTAAATTTGGGGTGGTAGGTTATGGAAGCTATGGTCCTGTTGTGATATTCAGCTCCCTCCTCTCTCAGAGGGTACCTTCACCACCTCAGGCACTGCTTTGCCATCTATTGAGTTATTTGTTCCTTTAGATATCATAACTCTTAGATCGTTGCCAGTAATATATTTAAAGACAATCAACTGTAGGTTATTCACTCCAAGAGAAGGGAGCACTCCTATAAATCATCTAAAAAACCTTGGCTTTGCAAGTGCATTATAATTTCTCATAATTTCATACATTTTGAATTATGTTTAACCTAGGCTAATATTAAAATTCCTGTGCATGATTATTTAGTTGGGTATGGCAAGGGCTAACCGCTATTTCTGGAAAGGATTAAAAGCAATTTTAAAGAAAAGACACATTTAAAAAAGAGCTGTTAAAGTAGAGACTTTGAATAAATGAAAACAGTAGGTGTTTACAAATCAGTGTCTACTAGACCTGATCTTAAAACTGAGCTTTAGGGGCGCCTGGGTGGTGCAGTCGTTAAGCGTCTGTCTTCAGCTCAGATCGTGATCCTGGCGTTATGGGATCAAGCCCCAACGTCAGGCTCCTCTGCTATGAGCCTGCTTCTTCCTCTCCCACTCCCCCTGCTTGTGTTCCCTCTCTCGCTGGCTGTCTCTATCTCTGTTAAACAAATAAATAAAAAATCTTTTAAAAAAACAAACAAACTGAGCTTTAGAGCAAGGACTATACTGTAGTCACTTTATATCCCTAGATTCTATAAAATTTATAAAACGTACTAGATGCTTAAACTGAGTTGAATGATTTAAGAGTAGATGTGATTGTTGTGTTTAAATTTCATCTGAGTTGGATGAATGAATGATTTAAGAGTAGATACAATTAGGGGTGCCTAGGTGTCTCAGTCGGTTAAGCATCTGACTCTTGGTTTTGGCTCATGTTGTCATCTCAGGGTCTTGAGATCAAGCCCCATGTCAGGCTCCATGCTCCACATAGAGTCTGCTTGAGATTCTCTCTCCCTCTGCCCCGCCTGTTCATGCTCTTTCTCTCTCTAAAATGAATGAATAAATCTTAAAAAAATGAAAATAAACGTCTTATTTAGCCCTGAGCTTCTTGCAGCCAAGGCAAAAACCATGTAACTTATTTAATAGTCATACTCCGAGAGAAAGAAATGTGCCATTTCTTCAAAACGGGCAGTTTTGTTTTGTTTTTTAATTAAATCTTAGCAGTGTACTTAGGTTCCAAATTATTTGGCGGTTTTCCAGATATCTTTCCATTACTGATTTCTAGTTTAAGTCTGTTGTGGTCAGAGAACATACTTTGTATAATTGGAATTATTTTAAATGTATTGAGATTTGTCTTATGGCCCAGAACATTAATTATCTTGGTGTTTCCTGTGCACATGAAAAAAAAAAAGTCTATTATTGTGTAGGGTGTTGTATAAATGTCAATTAGATCAAGTTGGCTGACAGTGTTCAAAATTTCTGTATATTTACTGTTTTTTATCTGCTTGTTCTGTCGACTCTTGAAAGATGGGTATTGAAATCTCCAGCAGTAATTGTGAATTTGTCTATTTTTTCCCTTGCAGTTCTATCTTTTTTTTTTATTTCATGTTTTTTGAAGATCTATTACATGTATTTAGGATTAGTAGTCTTCTTGATGAATTGGCACCTTCATTGTTTCATTACAAAGTGACCCTTCTTTAGCCATGGTGATATTCTTTGCTCTGAAATCTGCATTGTCTGATATTAATATAGACAGCTAGTGCAGCTTTGTTTTGGCTAGTGTTAGCATGATACAGCCTTTCACTTTTAACCTGTTGGGTCTTTTTATTTGAGATAAATTTCTTGTAGCCAGAGTATAGTTGGGTCTTGTATTTTAATCCTTTCTAATGATTTCTGCTTTTTAATTGGGGCATTTAGACCATTAACATTCCATGTGATTATTGCTGTGGTTGGATTCAGTTCAGTCATCTTGCTCTTTGTTTTCTGTTCTGTCTGTATGTCCTTTTTCTTGAGTGATTGCTTCAGAGTTTATAGTATATATCTTAATTTATCATAGTCTACCTTAAAGTAATACTGTACCACTATCTATAGGATAAGAACTTCGTAATAGTATACTTTCATTTCCCTCATCTTAACTTGTTACTGTCATGTATTTTACTCTCATATGTTATGAACCTCAAAATACATTGTTACTATTTTTTAGACAATTGTCTTTTAAAGACATTTCCAAAAGTAAGATAAGATTTCTTTTATATTTACTCTTGTTTTTACCAACGCCAGTGCTCTTCATTCAGTTGTGTAGATCCAGACTTTCATCCGGTGTCATTTTCCTTTGTCTGAAGGAATTTCTTCTTTTACATTTCTTATAGCGCATGAGTCTTCTGGTAATGAATTCTTTTAGCTTTTGCATGTCTGAAAAATGTATATTTGACTTTCATTTTTGGAAGATGTTTTCACCAGATAGAGAATTCTAGGTTGATCGCTCTTTTCTTTCAACATTTGAGAGATTTTGTTTCACAGTCTTCTGGTTTGTGTTCTTTCCAATGAAAAGCTTACTGTCGTTTTAAATCTTTATTCTTTTGTACGTTAGAACTGACTTCTTCTCCAGCTGCTTCTAGGACTTTTTTCTTTATCACGAGTCTTATGCAGTTTGATGATAATGAGATTTTATGTAATTTTCTTCTTGATTCATATACTTAGGATTTGTTGAGATTCTTTGCTCTGTGGATTTTTAGTTTTCATCAAATTTGGGAAAATTTTAGCCATTATCCCTCCTCCCCCAACTTTGGGACTTAAATTGCATATGTACTTAGGTTACTTGAAGTTGTCCTGTAGCATAACAATGCTCTGTTGTTTGCTTTAGTCTTTTTTTCCTAATAGTTCAGTTTTGGATAGTGTCTCTTGTCACATTTTCATCTACATTGTCTAATCTGCTATTAATCTTGTCCATTGTATTTTTCATTTCGGACACTGTACTTTTTATCCCTAGAAGTTTATGTGGGTCTTTTTTACATCTTCCATGTCTTTACTTAACATGCTCAATTTTCTTTCTGTCTTCCTGAATATATGTAGTGTAGTTATGGAATATGTGGAATATAATTAACTGAATTAATGGTTTTGTCTATTAATTCCATCGTGTGTGTCATTTGGGGTCAGTTTTGACTGATTGCTTTTTCTCCTCATCTTGGGTTGTATTTTCTTATTTTTTTTCAAGATTTATTTTTATTTATTTTAGAGAAAGAGAGAGTGAGCAAGTGGGGGGAGGTGCAGAGGGAGAGAGAGAATCCTGAAGCAGACTCTACACTGAGTGCAGAGCCCCATGCAGGGTTTGGTCTAAGGACCCCGAGATCATGACCTGAGCCAAAATCAGGAGTCGGCCGCTTAACCTACTGAGCCAGCCTGGTGCCCAGTACTTTCTTATTTTTAAAAACTCTTACCATTTTTGATTGGATGCTAGTCATGCGTCATAGACACTAGATTTTTTGCATTCCTATAAATATTCTTGAGCTTATTCTGAGATGCTATTTAGTGACTCTGCAACAGTTTGATCCTTTCAAGACTTGCTTTTAAGCTTTATTAGATGGGACCAGCCCAGTGTTTAGTCGAGAACTAATTTACCCCACTCAGTTAAGGCAATAGTCTTCTGTATATTCTACCAGTGCTCTGACAGTTACGAGGTTTTCCATCCTCCCTTGTGGGAACACAAACTCTTTCTGCCGAATGTGAGGTCTGGAGATTGTTTCCTCTGGTCCTTTCTGGTGGTTCTTTCCTTGCGCTCAGATAATTTCCTGACATCCAGGTACTGATTGATCATTAATCAGCTGAAGACTCCAGGGGCCCCTTGGCAGATCCCTTGCCCTCTCCCTTTGGTCTTCTGCCAGGGAGCTCTAGCTGCCTTGGCTTCCTCAGACCCCCAGTTCCATCTCGTCAACATAGGGAGATGGCTGAGCTTTGCCTGGAATTCCTGCCCCGCACAGGAGCCTGCACACTCTCTCGTCAGTAAGCTTGACCGTCGTAGGGCTCCTCTTACTTGTTTTCCATCTCTCAAGGATCATTGTCCTGTTTTAACTGTTGTCAGTGTCTGGAAGCCTGTTCATTTTTCTGGGTTTGGTTTTGTTTTACTTGGGATCTCTTCCTTTCTTGTCACTGCTTCAGTCCAGATGCTTGTTTTGTTTCTTGTCAGACGTCGAACAGTATTTAACGTGTTCTCTCAGTAATGGAAGCTACCACTTATTGATCATTTATACTGTGCTAATAAGCACTCTACATACCCTCTCCTCATTTAATTATTAATTAATTAATAAATAGCTTGCTGAAGGTCCCACAACTAATAGAACTAGGATTTGAAGTCAGGCAAGCCTTGCCCCAAGTTCATGCTCTCAACTTGTGTCCTGTATTGCTGCTCACTATCCTTAGATTTGGTTTCCTCGAGCGTAGTTCTGGTCACATCTCCTCCCCTCTCGAAAGTCTTCAAAGGCTCTATATTGCTCCCAAATAAACTAAAAACTCTATGGGATGAAACTCAAGATCTTGCACAGTATGTCATCAGCCTACTTTTATAGCATTATCTTACGTGTCTGAATGCTGTGCTGCTTTTAAGTTGAACTCTTTGCTTTATCTGAACCCAGGTACTTTCACACTTCAACACTTTGATTCCCATATTTTTCTCTAATTAGAATGCCTTCACCCATGTCTCTACCTATCAAAATTCTTAACACCCTTGTAGGGTCAGCTCCAAAGCCCGCTCCTCTATTGAACTTCCGTAGATAAATCCTGTCACATACGGTCTATCCATCACTCACTCACTCTCTCCTTTGAACCTCTTTAGAATTCTCTGTATGTGTTTCTTGTGGATGTTATCACATACTGCCTTGTATTTTGCTATTAATATATATGTGCATTTCTCTCCTTACATTGAAATCTCTTTGTAAGTAGAGAACAGATCTTATTTCTCTTCTTGTCTTACTCATTGAGTCATGCAGAACCTCGCATTTGGGCCTAGACAGAGGACTGCATGCAGTAACTAGATGGTCAGCACGTAATTTGTTGAATGACTGAATAAATAAATTTGGTTCTTTCGTTTGTTCTTCATTCATTCATCTTTTGAAGCAGCATCTTGAAAGCAGGTTCAGCTCACATACAAAATAAACCGTAGTGTTCTTTGTATGGACCATTGCTCTCACCCAGAGTAGTTCTTTGCTTTTTTTTTTTTTTTTATATTAAAGGGTGAAATGAAAGGTTAAGAGTTAGAAGTGCATTTGATCTTTTCCTGACCCTCTCCTGACTTTTGTGTGACTTCAAGCATGTCACTTGAACCTCTCCGTGACCTCAGCTGTGAAACGGGGCTGCCTCATGTCACAGAGGGATTGTGAAGAGCAGCAAATCACAGCCCTTGTCTAAACAGAATCACCTGCAGGGCTCTGACGCCTGCATAGAATGATGAGGGAAATTTAATTTCCCAAGCCGAGTGGTCAGTTGGACCAGCACTTTGAATGTCTGTGGGAGCAAGTAGATAAGAGTCCTTGAAAATCCATTACTTTTCTCTTCCTACTCAAAATATTTCTGTTCTTTGTACTTCTAAATGTTCTTACTTTTTTAGACTAACAAAAGAATTTTGTAGTGTTTCCCCTTTCAGACTTCAAAGGTGGGAAAACATCACTTCAGATATTTTAAAAAGCAAGTTGAATTTGGGCAAGAATAGAAATACCTTGGATTTTTATTTTATACCAGTGAATTTAGAACAATTTCTACCTTAAAGAGAACATTCTGAAAAATGCTCACCAAAGATAACCGTTTGCTAATGACTGTAACTCATGAAATGTGTTTCTAACTCACTTTACTGGGGGGCGGGGGTGGAGGTTAAGAGAGACAGTTGCAAACAAGTAGAGCAGAAAACAAATAAAAATACTGTTAGCCATCTTGGCAAACAGAACCTTTTTATATCATTAATGTATTCTGTAAAATCTTTCAAAGTACAGCCTAATAGTTTTCCTAATATTTTTTATTTTCTAATTGGGAAAAAGTCATCTAAGGGGAAATTTCTTAGCTGTATATAGCATGTGCTGATTATCATTCTTTGACTGCTTTGGGTTTCTGCTGCTTTTAAACTAGCATTTAAATGGACCATTTGATTAATCATTTGTATACTGACTGTAATCCTCCCAAATTTCCTTTCTGAGTTGTACATACTGTAAAAGACAATTATGTCGCCACAGATTAAATAAGCGAATTAAAACAGAATAGAAGCTTAATTTGACCTGTGATTTTGCTCTCCTTCCCTTTAGTGGAGCGTGTGCCACTCCAGCAAATAAATGAAGTCATCCATGACAGCTTGTGATGAATTGCCGTATTTATACTGTATATTTTAATAGCCTCACACTAATTTAAATTGAGCACAGAGTAAATTATAATTCAGTCACTTGACTGCTTATATTTAACTTGACAACTCATCCTTATTTGTCCTGGAGGTGTAGTGGAGAGCAGCAGAAACGCACCCAGGTATTTCAGTTTCTCACTTAACCCTTTCTCCGTGAAATGCTTCACGTGCAGATCCTCTCCAGTTTGAAAAATTGAGCTCTTCCTAAGGAGAAAAAAAAAATCACAATAATAATGAAGACTCAGGGAGTCCATACTTTCCTTGTACTTTAAAAAGAAAATTAGAATTTGCCATGCTTTTTTCCATTGCTTTCAAGTAAGGAATTGGACTTATTTTTAGCAGTTTAAAAGCTCACTCCCAGGAATGCCCAAGGGAAGGAGAATTAACCTTCTACCTAGAGTGCCAAGTCTCCCAGAAAATAGAAGAGCATTTCAGTAGAATTATTTTAAGGTGAATTTTACTTTCCCTCTTAAGTTCCAGAAATTACTTTATTCACTTTTGCACCATTTTGGAATCTCCACAATTCTGGACCATAACAAATACCAAGAATGATCAAGGCCCACTGGAATGCAGTGGATTGGCCCCACAAATACAGTATTATTGCTACATGTTAGGTCAGTGTGGCACTTCTATTTATTTTGGTGTTTATGTCTTCGGTGTTAAATTCAGTTGTAGAAATCAAGCAATCCACCTCCTTCCTGTCTAGAAACAGCTCCTTACTTAGAGGATTATGGTTGTAAGGAGCGCTTTAATTAAATCCCACATTACTTAATGGGCACTGCTGTAAGTAAGACCCTGTGCTGGGTGTAGGGGGAGGGGGCCCAGAGAAAGATGCCCAAGACTCAGTCCTTGCCTTCGTGGGCCTTACAACCACTTTACTGTCTAGGCTTGTGGTTTTAGGAGACAGGCATGAATGCCAAGACAGAACGTGAGAAGTGGCAATATGACGGGCCAGAGCTGGAGATAAATTCTGATGGAGGGCTTTGGGGCTGGCTTCATTGAGGTGGTGGTGGCATTCAAACTGGGTCGAAAAGATAAGAAAGGTTTTATAATTAGTAACTGTGGGGTGGAATGAGAAAGCCCACCTCAAGCGGAGGGAACATCAAGAGCAAAGACTGGAAGTGGGGAAAGCAGGACCTGTGTGTGGAACACCGGAACAAAGCACCTACTTCCTGTGCTGGTGGTTTGGTGGTGAGCAGAGCTGCCTTCCATATCATCTGGCTTCTCATGAGAATTGGGGTTTGGGCGGGGGGGAGCTGTGGGAAAGGAGTTGGAATGACTAGATTGTGGGAGAATTCTTTGAATGTCATGCTAGAGTCTTAACGTTATGCTAGGCCATGGGCACCTAATTAAGGTTCTTGATCCAAGGGAATGGTATGTTTACAACCAGTAGTTTGGGGTTAATTGCAAGGTGTTGGCTCACCATGTGGAGTCCTGTCGTTTCTGGATTGGGGGCCTGGAGATGCCGTATGTCTCAGTAGTCATACAGAGTACTGAATAAATGGCATTTTTGAAACCTTAGATAAGTGGTTCTCAACCTTACTGTGGGTTAGAAACCAGCTGGAGGTTTTTTAAGAATATTAAGATGTGGGCCCAACCCAAGATTGATTCCGTTCTTCTGCGATAAGGCCGGTGTACCAGGATTTGGTTCAAGTACGCTCATGTATTGATATAAATACCTTTATATAAAAGTAATTGTAACATGAGGCCAGGGTTGAGAACCACTGCTTTGAGGGGCGCCTGGGTGGCACAGCGGTTAAGCGTCTGCCTTCGGCTCAGAGTGTGATCCTGGCGTTATGGGATTGAGCCCCACATCAGGCTCCTCCGCTATGAGCCTGCTTCTTCCTCTCCCATTCCCCCTGCTTGTGTTCCTTCTCTCGCTGGCTGTCTCTGTCTCTGTCGAATAAATAAATAAAATCTTTAAAAAAAAAAAAGAACCACTGCTTTGAGGTAAATAACAAGTTCATTCCTTTTAATAGTTTTTTGGGGTGGAAGCATCCCTGTACTTGACATAGTGGTGTGAATAGTTTTGATTATTTTATGGCGTGGAATTGAAACAACACTAGATGAATTTATTTTGTCGCTAAGTTTTATACGGGAACAAAAAGGTAAGTGAATATTGTTGGCAAATGACTATTGATCGGGAGAAACGTGTAAATGTTTCTCTGCAGTTTTGTATTACACTTACAATCTAGTTTAGTGAGGGCTTTTATAAATAACCCTAAAGCAAAAACTCTTGACAGAAACTGGCCATGCCTTTTTCCCCTTCCTTTCCCCCTCCCCCAAATGGATGTCAGTACTATAAAATGTGTGTTTTAGAATTATCCTTTTCTTTCCTTGCTCTATCAGCAGTTTGCAATTCATAATTTATGGGTTTTTTTCCAGTGTAAGTGCATATATTCCGAGGTTATAATACAGAAATGTGATTCAGTGTTAGATGGTGTATAACTGCATTGTCATGGTAATCGTGAATGTTAAGTTTTTATCTAGAAAGGTCTGGAGTCGGAAACTCGGCCACAAATCTTAAAAATTATCTTTCACCTATTTTATTCTCAGCACTGTCTTTTTTAAGTAAAAACAATTTCCCTTGAATTGGCTTCACTGAACTGTTAAGTAAAATTTGAACAGTTGATGGTCTCCTTTCTTAAGAAACAGTGTTTGAAATAAACTAGAATTTATTCTAAGTAAGTTTGTAAATTGTTTTACATTTCATGCTACGAATCTTCCTCTGTGGTTGATGCTTTAAGGAAAAACCATAAACCACTAGGACATTCTAAGAGGCGTCTGGGAGTCAGGGAGGGACCTTGACATTGCCAGGCTGTGTGGCTTCTCAGCACCTTGGTTTCGTCCTTTAAAAACAAGAGAATTAGATGAAATCGTTTCTGTGGCTCCTTTAAGCTCCAGCATTTTATTATACTATTAGCAAAGAAACATGACTTTGAAAAATATTTTTTAAATGATGTATTTTTAAAACTCCTTATTTCTCTTATAACTAAAAAACCTGCTTTAAATGTCATTTTTACTCATCATCCTCTCTGCTTATCGCCTAGTGTCTGAATTACAAGACAATTTTTTTTTTAATGGTTTCAGGGTCATTCCTTTCTTCCTTTTCTGGAAATAACCAATGTGGCCAAAATAGGGTATATAAATTAAGGGTGTTATAACTTAACTGACTTTTAAAGCCATTAATACTGACCTTTGAGACCTGGCTTTTTCCTTGGTCTCATCAATCACTTCTGTACCACCTCCCCCAATACAAAAGGTTAGGCAGATGTGGGTACAGTTCATATTCCTGGGGGTTATGGTAGTGGAGAGCAGAAAAAGAGGCAATGAAGAGAGGAAACACCATATTTTTTCCTTTTTATATTTCATAGTGAGTATAGCTATATTTAAATTAAAGGTGAATATATGTGTAAATGTTGATTCCATTCTGTATTTAGGTCATACTACTAGATATTACACTGGAACTTCAGAAGCAAATTATGTCTGAATTGGAAATTCTTTATAAGGTAATTTTTCTTGGTTATTTTTTTTTCATAAAGCATCTTATGGTATTGTCTTGCAGGGTTTTTTTTAACTACCTTTGTCTTATTTTTGTTACAGTGTGATTCATCATATATCATAGGGTTTTATGGTGCCTTTTTCGTAGAAAACAGGATTTCAATATGTACAGAATTCATGGATGGTAAGTTTTCCCTATTATAATACTTTAAAAATGATTTGGGAGATACAGTACTTTAAAACCTGGTTCTGATTTAGATGTCAAGTAGAATTAAAAATAATTAAAATATACCAATAATTACCTCCATTATACTCTAAAACATCTCAGTGTTAGAGGTTCCTAGTGTTAAATATTTACAGCTGAGCTATAATTTCAAGAATGTAATTTCATTTACTTTTATTGAAAATTTAAATAGAACAGATTAAATGCTGGTCTAATCGGTGGTTTGATATTTGATTCTTCCATACAATCTGTCTTTACTTGCAAAACAGATGTTCTGTTCTTTTAATGTTTCAATAGCCAAAACAGATTTTCTTTTAAAGAAATCTATTAACCCAATGTCCTGTGTCTTTTAGAAAGAAATCGGTTCTTAATTGCAAGATAAGAAATTGTTTTTCAACACAGCTGTTTAGCCAAGATGTGTTTAGTTTTCTTTGGACTCTAGCCTTTTCTTTTATCTGTATTTTTCATTCATTTCTATGTTGGTAACTCTTTCTTGATCTGAATATTTTGGAAAAATGCAGATTGCTTGGTACCCCATCCCTGAAATGATGTCATTGTATTTACCCATTTTAAATCAAAGCAGTCTTTAGATTTTACGTATCAGTTTTTCGATGTCTAGTACATTAAAACTCAACATTTTTTTTTTAATGTACTTAGTTCGTTTGGGGGATTCTCAGTATATTATTAAAGCAACTAGTTCATGCCTTGCGAGACTTTTTAACTAGCCCACTTTGGTACCTTGATACTATAATAAGGTATATCATGTGTTCTAAATTCAGTTTCATTGAAATACGTACTTTTTGAGATGGCGTATTTAATAAGCGTTACCGTTTTGATGTACACAATCCAGTGGTTTGAGTACATTCACAGGGTTGTACAACCTCATCATCACTAATTCCAAAACATGTTTAATCACCCCAGAAACAAACTTCTTAGCCAATAGCAGCCACTTGCTCTTCCCTCTTTCCTCTAGTCTATGGCAACAACTAATCTACTTTCTGTCTCTAGATTTCCTTATTTTGGACTCTAGGTAAATGGAAGCATGCAGTATGTGGCCCTTGTGTCTGGCTTCTTATACTTAGCGTAAGGGTCTGAAGGTTTATGCATGTTGTATCATATATCAGTACTTTATTCCTTTTTATGGCCAAATAATAATCCATTGCGTGGACGTACCACATTTTCTTCGTTCATTCATCAGTTGATGGGCATTCGGGACATTTCCACTTTGGGGCTGTTAGGAATAACGCTGTTCTGTGCATTTGTGTACAAGTCTTTGTGTGGACATACATTTTCAGTTCTCTTGAGTGCATATATCTAGGTGTTAAATTGCTGGGTCATATTTACTCTGTGTGTAATTTTTTGAGGAGCTGCCGAACTGTTCCATTCTATTTCACACAGTTTGCCTGTATAGCTGCAATGTATGAGGGTTCCAGTTCCTCCACATCTTTGCCAACACTTGTTATTGTGTGTCTTTTTTTACTATAGCCTGGTGAGAAATGGTATCTCTTTAGTTTTGATTTAGATTTTCTAATGACTGATGACATTGACAATATTTCCATGTGTTTATTAGCTATTTGTGTATCTTCCTTGGAGAAATGTGTATTCAAATCCTTTGTCTATCTTTACATGGGTTACTTGCGTTTTTATTGTTGAGTTGTAAGATTTCTTTTTATATTCTGGATACTAGGCTCCTATCAGATGTATGATTTACAAATATTTTCTTCCATTCTGTGAGTTGTCTTTTCATTTTCTTGATAGTGTCCCTTGAAGCACAAAGTTTTAAAATTTGATGAAGTTCAGTTCATCTGTTTTTTCTTTGGTTGTGCTTTAGATGTCATATGTAAGAAACTTGAAAATTTACACCGGTTTTCTTCAAAGAGCTTTATAATTTTCACTCTTACATATCATATAAGTTTTTGATCCATTTTGAGTTAATTTTTGTAAATGGTATAGAGTCCAAATCCATTATTTTGCATGTGAATATCCAGTTGTGCTAGCACCATTTGTTAAAAAGATTATTCTTTCCCATTGAATTTTTTTGGCACTCTTGTCAAAAATTTATTGACCATGAAAAGTATTTCTGGGCTCTTGATTCTATTCCATTGATCTATTTGCCCATCCTTGTGGCAGTACCAGACTGTACTTGCTTACTTTTACTTTATTATTCTAGATTATTTGAGCTTTGTAGTAAGTTTTTAAATTAAGAAGTGTGAGTACTCCGACTTTATTCTTTCTCAAGATTATTTTGGCCATTCTGGGTCCCTTGCATTTTCATAAGAATTTTATAATCAGCTTGTCGAATTTGCACACACACCAAAAAAAAGTCCAGCTAGGATTTTGATACAGATTGCAGTCAATCTATAGATCAATCTGGGGAGTACTGCCAACTTAACAGTATTAAGTCTTCCACTCCATGAACACACAGTATCTTTCCATTTATTTAGATCCTCTCTAATTTTGTTCAGGATGTTTTATAGTTTTCAGTGTTCAAATTTTGCAATTCTTTTGCTAAATTTATTTCTAACTTTTTTGATGCTATTGTATATTGAACTTTTAATTTCATTTTTTGATTGTTCATTGCTAGTGTATAGAAATATAAATGATTTTTGTATATTGATCTCATATCCCTCGACCTTGCTAAACTTGTTTCTTAACCGTAATAGGTTTTTGTAGATTCCTTAGGGTTTTCTACATAGATCATGTCACCTGCAAATAGATGCAGTTTTATTTCTTTTTTTCTAATCTGGATGCTATTTATTTCTCTTCTTTGCTTAATTACCCTGGCTACAACCTTCAGTACAGTGTCAAATAGAAGTGGTGAGAGCAGACATCTTTCTTTTGCTCCTGATGTTAGAGGGAAAGCTTTTAGTCTTTCACTATTAAGGGTGGTATTAGCTGTAGGTTTTTAGTAGATGTCCTTTATCAGGTTGTCCAAGTCCCCTTCTCTTCCAAGCTTGTTGAGTATTTTTATCATGGAAAGGCATTAGATTTTGTCGAGTGGTTTTTCTGTGTTTATTGAAATGATCGTGCAGGGCGTCTGGGTAGCTCAGTTGGTGAAGCATCTGATTCCTGATATCAGCTCAGGTCATGATCTCTGGGTTATGAGATCGAGCCCCATATCAGGCCCCACCCCTGCTCATGCTTTCTCTCTCTCTCTCTCAAATAAATAAATCTTTAAGAAAAAAAAGAAGAAATGATCATGCTTTTAAAATCCATTATCCCATAATTATGGTATATTGCTTTAATTGATCTTTGCATGTCGAACCAATCATGTATTGCTGAGGTGATTCCACTTGGTCATAATGTATAATCCTTTTTGTATGTTGCTGGATTCAATTTGCTCTATCTTGTTGAGGATTTTTACATTTATATTCTTAAGGAATATTGGTTTGTAGTATTCTTTTCATATAATGCCATTGTCAATTATCATGATAATTCTGTCCTCAAAGAGGGAGGTGGAAAGTGTTTTCTCCTCTTCTAGTTTTTGGAAGAGTTTGTGAAGGATTAATGTTAATTTTTCTTTAAACGTTTGGTAGAACTCATCAGTGAAGCCATTTGGTTCTGGGGTTTTCTTTGTGAGTAGTTTTTATGGTCAGGTGTCATCTGTTGCCGATTATCAGGAAAAGTCCAAGCAGTTCTGCCCACTGCATCTTAGTATGAAGTTCCCAAGGAAAAGACAATGCAGTCAGGCACTGGCTTTAATAGTGCTTTTACTCAATAAAAAACGAGACACCGCAAGATCAGTTTTGGTAGCGAGTGTCAGTTGCCTGTGGCCAACAGCAGGCCCTTCCTGGCAGCCTGTGCAGGGCCTTGGCCTACACACAATGCCTCGTGCTGCAGCAAAAGGATCCTGCACCCCACCCCACTCATGTGGTATCAGAAATGCTGAAAGCGGGGGGCATGCCTGATGGCCATTGACACACATGCTTAAGCAGGACAAAGGAGTGCACAGTTAGTCTGAAACAGGGAAAGATATTCCAAAACAAGGAGGTAAGCCCAGCACAAACTATGTGGGCTCTTTATCTGCTGGTAGGCAAGTATTCCAGGCCTAAGGCCCATTCTTATGTGGCCAGGTGGAGTTCAAAGAACAGTGCACATAAGACTGTCTTTCTCAATAGTGTTTTTTAATTGTAGTATAACACATATAATGTAACATTTACAATATTAACCATTTTTAAGTGGGTAGCTCATCAGCTTTAACTGCTACCATCTATCTCCAGAACTCTTTGCATCTTGTAAAACGAAGATTAAACAATAACTCTTTGTTTCTTCCTACCCCTGGCAACCAACATTTGATTTGTGTTTGTATGAATTGGACTACTCTGGGTACCATTTAAGTGGAATCATACAGTATTTCTCTTTGGGGACTGGCATATTTCACTTTGCATAATGTCCTCAAGTTCATTCCATGCTGTGGTATGTGTCAGAATTTTTTTCCTTTTTAAGACTGAATAATATTTCTGAGTAGTTTTTTGATTACCAATTAATCTCATTACTAATTATAGGTAGTTATAGGTTTATTCAGAATGTCTGTTTCTTCTTGAGTCCGTTTTGATAGGTTGTGGCTTTCTAAAATTTGTCCATTTCATCTAAATTATCTGATTTGTTGATATACAGTTGTTCCTAGTATTCGTTTATAATCATTTTTATTTCTGTAAAGTTGGTATTGATTTTCCCTCTTTCATTCCAGAGTTTAGTAATTTGAATCTTCTGTCTTTTTTTTCTTGGTCAGTGTAGCTAAAAGTTGGTCAGTTTCTTTGTCTTTTTCAAAGAACTAACTTTTGGTTTCTTTGATTTTCTTTCTTTTTCTACTCTTTATTTTTTTTTAATTTATTTATTTGACAGAGATAGAGACAGCCAGCGAGAGAGGGAACACAGCAGGGGGAGTGGGAGAGGAAGAAGCAGGCTCATAGCGGAGGAGCCCGATGTGGGGCTCGATCCCGGGACACCGGGATCACGCCCTGAGCCAAAGGCAGACGCTTAACAACTGCGCCACCAGGGCACCCCTCTTTTTCTACTCTTATGTCATTTATCTCTGCTCTAATCTTTATTTCTTCTTCTAGCTTTGGGTTTAATTTACTCTTCTTTTTCTAGTTTTTTAAGGTGTAAAGTTAGGATACTGATTTAAGATCTTTCTTATTCAATGCAGGTGTTTGCAGCTATACATTTCCCTCTAAGTACTGCTTAAGCTACATCCTGGAGGTTTTGATGTGTTCTGTTTTCATTTTCATTTATTTCGAAGTATTTTCTAATTTCCCACAAAGGAAATCCCTTGTAATTTCTTTCTTGACCCATTTTCAGTTAGAATTGTGTCATTTTCCACATCGAATGTCCTCCTGTTGTTGATTTCTAATATTCTTTTGAGGTCAGAGAACATATTTGATATGATTTAAGTCCTTTTAAATTTACCGAGATTTGTTTTATGCCCTAGCATTGTCAGTTCTGGAGAGTGTTTCATTTGTACTTCGGAGGAGTGTATTCTGCTGTTGTTGGGTGAGATGTTCTTTAGATGTCTGTTAGGTCCAGTTGATTTACAGTGTGAAGTATTTTATTTCCTTGTTGATCCTCAGTATAGTTCTATTTGTTATTGAAAGTAGGATATTGAAGTCTCCAAGTATTATTTTTTGGTTGTCTATCTCTCCCTTCACTTCAGTTTATGCTTCACATATTTTGGTATTCTGTTGTTAGGTGCATATGTGTTTGTAATTGTTATATCTTCATGATGGATTGACTCTTTTATCATTATAAAATATTTTTGTCTCTAGTCACTATATTTGTCTAAAAGTCTATTTTGCCTGATATTAGTATGGTCATCCCAACTCCCTCTTGATTCTTATTTGCTTGTTATATCTTTTGCTCTTGTCTGTTCTTCAACCTGTTTGAATCTAAAGTGCATCTCTTGTAGACATCATAGAGTTGGGTCATTTTTTAATCTGTTCTGCCAATCTGTCAGTATTTAATTCATTTACATTTAATGTAATTACCAGGAGCGCCTGGGTGGTGCAGTCGGTTAAGTGTCTGACTCTTGGTTTCAGCTCAGGTCATGACCTTGGGGTCATGAGATGGTGCCCAATGTCAGGGCGCCATCTAGGCGCCCTGTCTCCCTCTCCCTCTGCCCCTCCTCCCTTCTCTAAAATAATAACTAAATCTTTAATATAATTACCAGCAAGGTAGGGTTCATAACTGCTATTTTACTACTTGTTTTCTTTAAGCCATACATCTTTTATGTTCCTCTTTTTCTCCGTTACTGCTTTATTTTATGTTAAATAGATATTTTTTTAATCTATTGCTTAAATTCTCTTGTGGTTTCTTTTACTATATTTTTTGAGTTATATTTTTGGTTTTCCTAGAGATTATAATTAACATTTTAACTTGTAACAACTTAGTTCAGATTAATATAAACTTTTTTCAAGTAGCTCTATTCTTTCCCTCTCCTTGTGCTGTTATTGCCATATAAGTTACATTTTTATAAGTTGTATGCTTATTAACACAGATTTACACTTACTGCTTTTGTGCAGTTCTCTTTTCAATCAGTTAGGAGAAAAAGACTTACAAAGAATACATATATCTTGTCTTTTATATTTACCTGTATAGTAACCTTTACCAGTGTATTGTCTTTTTTTGTGTGGATTTGAGTTACTGCCTAGTAACTTTCCTCTGAAATTCCTTCAGTTTGAAGGACTCCCTTTTATTTCTTAAAAGATTTTATTTATTTATTTTAGAGAGAGAGAGAGAGAGAGCGAGAGTAAGCAGGAGGAAAAGCAAGAGGGGGGGGGGAGGGATAATCTCCAGCAGACTCCCTGCTGAGCTCAGAGCCCTATGTGGAGCTCAGTCTCACCACCCTGAGATCATGATCTGAGCTGAAACCAAGAGTCAGACCTTAACCGACAGAGCCACCCAGGTGCCCCAAAGATGACACATTTTTAATACTTAAAACATTCACTTTACAGTCTATATTGAACTGTCTTTTTTGAGAAGACTCCTTTCTAGACTTGAGCTATCTAAAACCCCTCTCCTACTGCTCCTTGGCAGCTTCCCTTTACTCCATGCTAATCAGTCCCTGAACATGAAAATTTCCCACTTTTTTGAGGTTTGTTCTCCAATTCCCATCTTTCTGTTATTTACCACATCAACTGTCCTAAGATTTTATTGCCCTTTCCTAGATCTGAACTTGTCCTTTGTCCTTGAGAGATTATGTAGACTCAGGCATGAGCTCTCACAGTTCCTTTGCTTCCACCTGTAGCTCAGCCGCACGTGCACCTGACCCTCCTTGCACATGCAGGGCTGCATGAGGTCAGTCCCTCCGCATGCGCATCCACTCGGTGGCGTTCTCTCCACCAGTCACCCTCTCTCTTTTGGCTCTTCCTTGTCTAGAATACAGTAAAATGTACCCCAAAAATATATGGACCAAAAACCATGTACCGCCATCTATCATTTCTTCTCTTCCCTTCCCATTGCAGTTAAACTTCTTGACAACTCTCTCCCAACCCTAGTACTGTTCCTTCCCTTAGTGTAGATTCTCACTATTTTAATCTCATATTAGTCCTTTATTTCCAGATATTTATTGAGCACTTTCCTTCAGACGCTGTTCTAAACCCGGGAATGCAATAGTGAGAATAGGACTTAATTCCTGTCACTATGGCACTTAAATTCTGGAAGGGGAGGCTGAGAGGAAACACAGTACACTCTCTGAGAGGGATAAGTCTCGTTAAAACATAAAGCAGGGCAGATGATGACTACAGAAGAGGAGGGGCTAGAAAGGACGGTCAGGAATGGCTTTTTTATGGGAGTGACATTTTAGCAGAGACATTAATGTCAGTGAGCCACTTGGGAACATCTTCGAGGAAGATGTAGTATCTGGTATAAATGCACCAAGGTGGGAACAAGCGTGGTGTAATCAAGGCCCCACAAGAAGTCTGGAGTGACTAGCAAGTAGCAGTGAGAGGCCCTAGGGCTGGAAAGGGGGCCAGAGAAGTAAGCAGAAGCTAGATTGTGTAGGCATGTAAGGAAGTTGTGTTTCAGTCTGAATTGGAATGCCACTGGAAGGGTTTAAGGAAGAAGGGCCATGATATGCCTTCTCATTGAGAGAAACAATCTCAGAAATGCTCCACTATAGCATCTCAGAATAGATGCCTGCGTTTTTGGATTGCCATCTTGGGAATACATTTTTTCCCCCAAAAAACCCATGTTGTGGAGAAAGAAAGGGAGTATCAAGTATTCCCTTGAGTACTTGAAAGAAAGGGCTCTTTATTTTTTCAACTAACAGAGGCTAAAAGAGCTTCTGAAATTTTTGCTTGTGGTTCCAGATTTTAATTTTATTAGTTTTGATAATAATCATGGTCATTTTAAGGAAAATTTTGAGATGAATATGACAGTATTGTTGCTTCTCCTTCATTTACTTCTTGTGTTTATCCTACTTGCAAGACACTACTTTATATTTTAGCCCCGTATTAGGTTAAGCACAGACCTTATGCCATGAGTCCAAGGCTTAGTTGCATGAAAATGATAGCCCTAATTCATCCAGAGAAACATCCGGTTTGACAGTTGAGATGGGGTTTTTTCCTAATCTATTAGCACTCTTCCTCCTGGTTCCTGTGGTGGAGAGTGGCATGCAATGAAATGACTGGCTAGGGGTGGTCTAAGGCCAGGGAACACAGGGAGGTGACAGGTCACAGAGAGCAAACCAGTGATGTCCCCTTAGAATCATGAATAAAAGGTTCAAACCAACTGTGCAACATAGAGTTTCTAAATCCTTGAATACCAGCTAAACTATCTGAGTGTGTAATGGTGATACCACATTACATTAAACAGTAAGAAAGTTCACATGTGATTCCCAGGCTCTATGAGGTTATGGGGAAACCTTTTAAACATTTGCAGTTCTGGGAGTTCAAAGGCTGAGACCTTTCCTGAGCCCTACCATCAGCTGACTCATGGCCGTGACTAGAAAACGTACCTTCCTGGGTCTCAGTTTCCCCCACTTATCAGATAAAGTCACTGGACTGATCTTTAATGTCCCTCTAGCACTAACGTTGGGTGATTTGAAGAGTCTAAGAATTGCCTTTTTGGGATAGAAGTGATAGTGAAACTCAGTGACCATTCAACTGAAAACTCTCATTTTTAGCCTAAGAATTATTTAATTGCACAAAGAGAACTTATTAAGCTTAATAGGAATTCTTGATTCTGAGTGGATCTGCCAGATCTTTTTTTTTTTTTTTTTTTTTGCCTCTGACAGTTATCTCTAATGATTATGTTAAGGACAGGATGAATGTGATGAATTGATGACACAAAGCCAGTACCTAAAGATTCACCCATGTGGATGGCTGAGGAGAGTGGGCTATAACTGAGATTAAATGGATATTTACAGAAACCAGTGGACTACCTCAAAAAGAGATTCTTTTTTGGCTTGTTCTACCAATAAGGGTAGTAATGGACTCTTTGGCCTTTCCATTTAGCTTGTTGACTATTAATTGTCTGTTTAACTAATTAAACCCTGATTTACATTTTATGTAAAAAAAAAAAAAAAGTCTCAGGACTTCTTCCTTAGTGTATGTGAATGGATTTGCACCTCCGGTTGAGGCACTCAAGCTTCCTTTCACTTCACAAGGGACCGGTCCAGTACGCGGCATTTGTCAGTCTTCCAAATACCGGCACGAAAAGCGTATCTTCTTGAGACTGTTTATTCTTGCAATTGCCAATTCATTTGAAAGATCAATGAGAACATGAAATTTTTTTTAAAGATTTTATTTATATATTTGACAGGGAGGGAGACAGCCAGCGAGAGAGGGAACACAAGCAGAGGGAGTGGAAGAGGAAGAAGCAGGCTCCTAGCGGAGGAGCCTGATGTGGGGCTCAATCCCAGAATGCCGGGATCACACCCTGAGCTGAAGGCAGACGTTTAACGACTGCGCCACCCAGGCACCCTGAGTTTTCTTACCATATTTTCACTTTTATTGCATCTATAATAAAAATGCTATTTTAGTAAATAAAGATGGTTCAGTTCCTTTCAGAAGTGCCTTTTTTTCATTTTCTTCCTGGGTAGCACCCAGAGCCAAAGCATCAAGTTGAGGCATACCGTGGTTTTCCAGCTTCTCGTAAGAATCTGGAAACTACACGTCAGAATAGTGTTTCCGCTTTAAACAGGATAAATACAAAGTCAGTACCTTTATATGTATGCAATAGATATCATTTGTTTTTATAGGAAAAATAATTTTTTAGGAAAACTTGACATATAAAATATTCATATTTGTGAAATGTACTTAACTTCATTTCAAAAGAATAACATGCTCCATTTTAGTATCATCCAGTAGTAAAGTGGTTAAATATGAATTTTTAGCCTCTGATTGAAATGGAAATTATGCCTCAAATATCCTGGATAACTCCATTATAGAACTGAAAGACTAGGATGCCTGGGTGGCTCAGTCAGTTAAGCGTCTGCCTTCCGCTCAGGTCATGGTTTTGGGCTGCTGGGATAGAGCCCCGCATCAGGCTCCTTGCTCAGCGGGGAGTCTCCTTCTCCCTCTCCCCCTCCCCCTGCTTGTGCTCTCTCTCTCTCTCTCTCTCTCTCTCTCAAATAAATAAATAAAATCTTTTAAAGAACGGAAAGACTACACCTCAACTTGACTCAAAGAAAGGTTATTACATGCTGTTAAATAGCTCTCATATAATCATATCGTTAATAGGGAAGTAGTGGTTCTTTGCGTATCTTTCTGAAATTCTTATATTACTTGTGTGAGATTGAAAATGTAACAACCATACCCAAATTTGTACTTCCAAGTGAATATTGGTTCCTTTAAAATAGTTCCCTGGGAAAGCCATGCAGTTATTTTCAGAGATGTTACTGTTGCTGTGGTCCCTTCCTTCAGACCGACTGTACCTATCTGGTGAAGTTCACGTGGACTTTAGTTTATCTGTTGATTCATTTGACAGATATTTATCAAATAGCTACTTTCTGCTAGTTATGCTCATTTTCAGGTTGATGAAAACCTAAAACGAGTAAACAGCATGGCCTTGTCCTCCTTCTCTTTGCAGTCTAATGGTTTTGGTTTTTGGAACTGCTAAAAGCTGGATTTGGTAAAGATGAAGGAGGTTAGTGAATACCATTTTAGTGAAAAATATTATGACACACGGAGATGGGTTTTTTTTTATTTCATAAAGTGGTTTTCGAAGTGATATCAAAGAGAATTTGTAAAACAGACAAAATCCAAACCATTTTGAACTGAGTATCTTTGGAATAGGTTGATTGCTTGTCTTGGTACTTAATTTGAAGGATAACGTTCATTTAGGTAGATGTTAATATTACTATTTTACTTTATTAGTTTTTTATGTATATTTTGGACCTTATATTCACCACCCTTTGTTTAGTTAATTTGAAATTTCTAAGACAGGGTCCTGGTTTACCTTTGAGAAAACTGTTACATGAGGTAGATACCTAAATGTGGTTGACCTGTTGATCTTTAGTTTTGTGTATGTATTTAATTTTACGTAAAATACAGAGTTGTAGCCTGCCCTCGACTAGCTTCTTTCAGTTTTTACATGTATGTGATTATACATTTGGAAATAAAATGGAAATAGCTAGTTATGCTTTATCCGGAAGTATGCTATTATGTCATAAATAAAATTGGACTAAAAACCAATTCGACCCTAGACATCCAATGCGCAATGTAAGAAGAAGAGAAGAAAAAAAAATATTCTCACAGTGAATGCACAGAGGAGCCCAGTGCAGCATTCTAGTAGTTTTATTTATAATAATGCAACATATCTGTCTCTACAGGGGGATCCTTGGATGTATATAGAAAAATTCCAGAGCATGTCCTTGGAAGAATTGCAATAGCAGTGAGTATATATGTCTTCAACCTTATGAAATTGGAGCGATTGAATCTTTTAGTCAAATCTGTTCCCCTTATATCCTCACGATTTTGTTTTCTTTTTCTTTAATCCCTGTTGACTGCCAGCACCTTCTCAGCTCTCTTCTCTTGTCATTTTTGCCTTTTCTTCTTTTTCATAGATCGACCCACAGTAACAGTATAGTCACATGACATGCTTCAGGCTTACCGAAATTGGTACCTGTTCTGCTTTCGTGTGTTAACGGAGACCTTAGTACGCTTGCTAACCAGTAACATTTCTAGGTTCTTCAACAAGAAAGCTGTTTGGGGGACATTTTGTAGTTATAAGCATATGACTAGAGAATACTTTTCGAGTCCAAATTATTAAAATAAAACTATTTACAAGAAAACACTACTTTATTCTTAATGATTTTTGCAGGCTTTTTGTGTTCTTCGTTTTTAATTTTTTCACCGGCGATTTCTAGGAATTTATTCCCTTTGTGGTTAAGAGCAGTTTTCCTGTTTTCTATATTCACACATAAATTGATGAACTATTTCAACTAGACTAACATTACTGGATAAGCTCCAGATTTGAAATTTGGAATAACGCAGGCTATACAGCGTCTAAAAGAAGTCATGGGGTGGTGTAATAGTAAACAGTTGCTAAACTAAAGGCACTCTGATAGCTTAAGCAGCTTAATGCAGAACAAAGCGATTATACCATGTACCATTTAATTAAATGGCTGATTTTTGCATTCATTATACATCAGACTGACAACTCAAATCCTTTAATCCAACATGGACACTTACTTAGTCTTAGTTCATTGTAATTCACAGCTTTCCTTTGTTCTTTCTGATTATTAGTGTGAACTGCCCAGGGTGATAACTTTCTTTGCTGATGCTATTGCTAAGTAGCTTCTAATCTACATGTTTAGGAAGATTAGTTTAGTATGAAATTTGAGTACTTAAATCACGATTTTAGATGAAAATAAAAATGTTTCATTTCCTCTTTTAATCTCAGAGGGGAATGAATGCTTTGTGGCTTTTGGCAGTTCTTGGCTCTAAAGTTTAATAACACGTATAATAAAGGGCAAAAAAAGGCAAGGATACCAATTGAAAAAGAAAAAAGTATATGAGTTCTATATACTCAATTATGTGTTGAACTTGGCTAAAGTAGGAATGTGCCTCCTTCAGTCAGAGAAGCATGTACTTCCTGGACTTCATAAATCTTACCTTCCTCTTGTGTAGGGCATCCACACAAGGCCATTGGTCTTTTCAGTTCTACTGGAGTGAGAAGCCTGCAAAGTGAATGGAGTCAGCAAAAAAAATAATAATAATAATCAGGCTTCAAATACCGGGCTTACCTATTGGGCAATCAAAAATATGACAAAAATTATTTTAGTGAAAGGCACTTAAAATAAATGCTAGCCCAGAGCATTGTTTACATTTGCCCTTACATTTTTAAAAATTAGGGTCCCCCCCCCCAAAATATGTCCAATTTCTTTAGCTTTTATGGCTCATCAGGCCATAGTAATGAAACCTGCCTGTGGCCAGAGTAAAAGAAATGCTTTTGATAATTTTGCTCTTCATCTGCCACTTTTTATAAACTCTGCTGGGGCCTAAGCTTGTATAATGCCTCCAAAGCGTATTTTTTTAATGTAATTTGATTAGGCTACAAACTTGGATAATCCTTTGTTGCAGCTGACAAACACAAGTAGAAGGATTCCCCCAAATCAAAATTAAGACTAGCAAATTGATGTTTGTAGTAGGTCGTCTCTCCTCTACTGTTCTGAAGACAGATCAGCATTGTTCCTTTGAGTTCCCTCCATGAGGCCGAGAAAGCACATGGGTGCTCTTTGCCATGTCAGAAGCAACAGAATCAGAGGAGAGAGGAGAGAAATAGATGTATGTTGAATACCTCCTTGTGCCAATGTTTTATGTATAAATATTATGTCATTTAATCTTTATAGCAAACTCTGTAAACTGTAGGTTATTGATCATATTTTATACATGTGCAAGATGAGGCTTAGAAGAATTAAAGTTATCTGTAACTAATCAGTAAAGATTTGAACCCAGCGCTGTTTCACTCCAGGCCTCATGCTCTTTCACTCTGCTTTCCTAAGAGAATGAGAAAAAAGAGAGGAAGCCCTGAAAGGGAGAACAAGGTTAAAGAGAAAAAAAATAAAGAGAAAAAAGAAAAGTATATGAGAAAGGAGTGGAGTGACACACACAATTGCTTCGGATTCTTTTCATGTCTTGGAACCACATTGAGGCCTCTCTTCCTCCCCCCCAGTTAGCTTTGTTTCCCAGGTTCTAATAACCTGGCGTGCTGTGGACGGCCAGAGACCCAAGGTTCGTTACAGGATGGACCCCTGTCAGCTTATATGATGTGCTGTTTGAATTTTCTCTCGTAGGATATATGGCAAGAGCATATTTTTTCCAGGAAAAAAAACCATTCACATAAACTGGCTGATTTCAGCCTTCCAACTTGCTTGGTGATTTTTATCCACTTTCCATTTGAATGTGGTCTCCTAGAAAGAGGAATGCCTTTCTGCCATTTCCTGCCATCCTAGCACGTTTTATTTTTCCTCTCATTTCTGAAGCAGTGACACTGTGTGCTGTATTTTGAGTGCTAATGTTGATTGAAGTTGTCCCTGAAAGGATGTGCACTTGACATGTCAAGGAGTGAGTGATTGACAGCAGATATAAGTACTTTTAGTGTCAAGGCTTTGTCAAGTCATTGTTGTGAAACCTAGCCTACTGAATGCCAATAATAGCCTCTAGAGTTTCAATGGACAGATTTCTGGCTTCCTCTGCACTGCTTTTTGTATGCTTCTAAAGGAAAACGTAGTCTCTTTTGACAAAGTTGGAAGAATCATACATTCTTTTTGAAGCTCTAGTAAGATTTCTAATTTTAGTAAGTATCACAAAATCAGCATTTGTTTTACTTTTTTTCTGCCTGATAATCTGAAAATATGGATTGCCTTCCCCTTGTGTGTTTTCTGGTCATTCATTTCTTGTGGGACCAGTTTTTAGTGGTGAGCCATCTTTAATGGGAAGGTTCTGTAATATGCAACTAAGCTTATAAATTGAGAAGTTTAACCCTAATTCCAGAACTCAGAGGTGATTACTTCCATGCTAAATAAGATGGCCTCCTCCTACTACCCAAAGAGAAAATTGTTTTCATTATTGTTATTTTTATAAGCATTTAAGGAAATGTTTTTGCCTGTTTCCTTCCCCTGTTGGTTATCATTATTACTATTTTGATATTTTCTTCCTTTTTTTTTTTTTAAACTATCTTACTGTCCAAATATATGTGTTTTATTGTAATGCCACTTATTTCAAATCCTGGAAGAAATAATTTGCTATAAAAATGTATTCTGTTCTCTAAAACAGACAAAATTATTGTGGAAACAATCATACCTTGCTAGCAAATCTTTCAGGAGTACATCCCCCTCTAAGAAAAGAATTAAAATATGTTAATCTCTGCTCAGCATTAATTGATATAGATTTTACCTTCTTCTGGATCTTTAGTGTATGGAAATTGGTTTTCTCTCTTTGCATTTCTCTTTTTAGTATTGCTCTTAGTCTTTCTTGATCAACTGAAATCCTTTCAGATTTAGCCGCAGGCTTCTTTTCCTCATTTTCAAAATAAATACATGTAAATCACTCAGTTACTCCTCATAATGGCAGGTTTCCTTGTTTTTATAGTCCTGACTCACCTAAAATTTTCTATAATGGAGAATACTTTTAAATTCTGGTAGTAAATTTTGAGTGATAGTGGTTCATTCATTGTATCTGATACATAATTATGAATAGTCAGCCTTGAAATTGGTAAGTTCACACTCTGTGCAGACGGGGTCAGTGGGTGTGAATAAAAACACTTACATCCCCTTTGACAACCATTTCTATATAAAGGCTGTTAAAGCCTTTAGTGATTAAACTTCTCATACAGAAGGCAGCACTTGTAACCCATGTACTTAGGGTCTTAGAAACCTCTTTTTTTCAGAATCTTATTTCACTGATGATTCTTAGCACAGGGTGCAATCAAAAATCCAATCTAATTTGAATGTTTATATTTTCTCACTTTATTTTCTTGACCTGCCCTTCCAGTGTTTTCTACGTGACTCCACACATACGCCTGCCTCGCCAGCCTGGCCTGGGAGGCTGCTCGTCTTGATACACTTTGTTCTTTCCTACCCGAATGGCATTTAAAACATTTTTTGGAAACTTTTAAAAAAAATTATTTTAAACTTACAGAAAAGTTGTAAGATGCTTCCTCCAGATTCCCCAGCTGCTAACAGTTAACCACGTTTGGTATGTGTGTTTTTCCTGAAACATTTGAGAGTACCTTGCAGACCTCATGGCCCTTTACCCCTAAATACTTCAGGTGTATATTTCCTAAGAACAAGGACTTTCTCTCACATCATCGCTGTATACTGATCAAAATCAGGAAATCAGCATTGATTGGTACAATGCTTATTATCTAATCAGCAGTTCTGACTTAGATTTTGCCAGTTGTCCGGTAATACCCTTTCCAGACCAAAAGAATAAAAATTTCTAGTCCAGCATCCAGTCTAGGATTATACATTGTATTTAGTTGTGATGTCTCTGGTCTCTGTTAACCCAGAGCAGTCTCTCAGCATTTCTTTGTCTTTCCTGACCTTGATCTTTTTGAAGAGTTCATGGCCCCAGCTCTTGGACTGTATATTTTTACCTTGGCCTGAACACTCCCCTCTCTTTCCTTCATGAATCTGTTACTCAGAGCTCAGCCCTTTGGTAAAGCCTTCCTGATTATGGGCAGGAAAAGTAATCTCTGTTCCACCCATTGCTTTCATTAGTTAGCTTTTAAAAAATGTCTTTCCTTCATCGTAAATGTCATGACTTAAAAAAAAAAAAAAATTCCACATATGAAAGTATAGGAAAGGAAAGCCTTTCCTCCCTGCCCATTCCACTACTGGGAACTTAGTGATGGACTTCCAGGTCATGTTACATGCACATGTATTCTCTTTTTTCATTCATTGTGCTTTATCTTCAGGATATTGTAAGCCCATTAAAGGAAGGAGGGCTGTAGCTTACACATTTGGCATCCTTGAAGAGCCTGGCACAGAAATGGGAGATGTACAGTAGTAAATGCTTATTGGTTTTCAGAGTTTTAAAGGAAGAATTATGGTTGATATGATTATATGTTTACATGTGGAAAGTTCCTGATAAAATCATCATTGGATTGTTTCTCTTTCTTCCATTTAGGTTGTTAAAGGGCTTACCTATTTGTGGAGTTTAAAGATTTTACATAGAGGTATGTACTGCGCTTACGAGTTCTGACTTAATTTGTAAGGTTGGGTGGGGAGCTCTCCAGATGCCTTGATTTTTAAATGAAATAAATGATCTGATATTTAAGCTAGCTGATATATTTGGTAGTCAAAAAGATGGCTGCTTCGTAAATGTTTTTCTTATTTTCTCCTTCAGCAGCTTTGATTTAGATCATAAGCATGGTATTTTTATGGATGTTTACCAAACATGTAAAAAGGTATTTCATAGTATTTGAAAAGGACAGGATCTGATTTTTAATCCTGAGCTCTAGTTACTGCAAAGCCTTCACTTTCTGTACAATTGCATCCTTTCCTCTTATTAACACTTCAGACATTACCAAACACTGTGCCTGAAGAGATCGTTTCACATATCTTGAGAGTAAAACTTTATATAAGGAGTCAGTGAATGCGTCAGAAATCAGTCTCCCACTCGATTAACAGAACACACGAGAAGAATAATCAGATAACTGTTGAATGTTGTGAAAGGAACCGCCCTTTGAATTTTTCACTGTTTCCAAAATGTCCAAATTCATTTGGAGCAAATTATTAAGTGAGAAACAGACTATAGCAAAGCGACTTCAGTGCCTCCCATTACTAACAGTACTGTTTAATTTTACGCACCTGCTCAGCCCCGCTTTATGCCCATTTGGGGACTGCAACAGCATACACACTGGATGTGATTAAAGGAAAGTTTAAAAAAAAAAAAAGGTATGAGCTTTGAGAGAGCGAGCAAACAATGGAGGCCTTCAGCTGCAGTATCACATCGGTCACTGAGGGTTGTTTTTGTTGTGGGGGTTTTAATATCCTCGTGATCACAGATTTCTTCTCAAATCCCTCATCCTCTTTTGAAGAGGATGTGTAGACTTTGACAAGTAAAACTTGCAGTTCTTGAAGGTGTTTATGCGGATTAAATGGAATCACAAACCAAATGTTCCCTTAAAGCCAGTCCAGTCTATTTCTAGAGTGTAGTTGGTGCAAAGTGTGACATAGGGGGAGTGAGCTGAGTTGTGCTCGTGTTACTCTTCCTGGGAAGAAGTCGTCATGAGAACACATCTGGTGGGTGAGAAAAGAATGGAGCATTTTCACCACCAGGGTTAAGAGAGAAGGGTATTTAACATAATATGACCTATATTGTTTCTATTCCCTGTACTCCCACCTCCCCACACTCACCAACCCGTAAAGTGGTAATAGCCATTTTAATAGGAGTTAACACAGTGGTCAATTCTTGTCGTTCTATTGATTTTTATGGACATCTGCTATCCATTTGACAAAGGAACTCGAGGAAGACATCAATTCTCAATAGCAGAGCCTTCATTTAAAAGGCCCTTGCCATGGAAATGCAAATGTTACTATTAAAGTGATCCTTGGGGTCACCCTACACTCTGGGCGTGCAGCGTACTTCTGGCTGATAGCGAATCCGCCCTAGCCATAACATTCTGTGAGGGGTCTGAGGAGCACCAAGAACTATAGTGGACAGGGAAATACTGTTTAATTATTCTGCAATCATCTTTCTTTTTTCTTCTTTGCAGTCATTGGTTTTAGTTTTACTCTTTGTTTTGGAGAAATAATTGAATTTTTCTTTGAAATGGGATCTTGATAGGCATGTTTCAAGTGGATGTATGCCTGGGATCTAACAGTAAAGTCTAAGGGGTATGTCAGATTCACAGAACAAATCTGTAATCACTGCGGCCAAGTGTGGTTGACCAGAGCTCTCAGAGGCGAGTAGGTCCTCCCAGCTCTGGATGCAACTTGAGCCAAGAAAAGGTTCTCCGGCCAGTTACTGTGAAAACCTTCACTTTCTGTACAATTGCGTCCCTTCCTCTTACTAACATTTCAGACGTCACCATACAGTGTTCCTTAAGAGGTTGCTTCACGGGGCGCCTGGGTGGCACAGCAGTTAAGCGTCTGCCTTCGGCTCAGGGCGTGATCCCGGCGTTGTGGGATCGAGCCCCACATCAGGCTCCTCCGCTGGGAGCCTGCTTCTTCCTCTCCCACTCCCCCTGCTTGTGTTCCCTCTCTCGCTGGCTGTCTCTGTCTCTGTCGAATAAATAAATAAAATCTTTAAAAAAAAAAAAAAAGAGGTTGCTTCACATACCTTGGTGGCCTTAGTGGCTTTCCTGGTTGAGGACATAAAGGTTTCAAAAAGGAATCGTGAACTTGTACTTCTCTTCTCAGTCTTTGCTGGCCAGCTGAATTCCTGCACGGTCACCCCCTGTAAAATGCTACTAGTTAAGGGAAGAAGATGTCTGTGAGGGGCTGAGTGGGGACAGTGGTAGCAGGCCAGCAGACCTCCCAAGGGGTGTGAGTTTTAAATAAATGCCAGTGAGCGGACGCGCATCTGCATCTGTCTAGACGGAAAGACGAATGAATCACAGCACAGGCGAACAGTTATTCCCCAGTAATTATGGGTCCTCGACTGAAGAAGTCATATACACCTCATTAAATATATGCTTAGCTCTAGAGTTTCCTGGTTATTCATGGAAACTTTTACCTTCTGGATTTAAAGTATGTACTTTTATGGAAGAGTAGAAGCAGCAAGGTGTCCCTGAAGACTTTTGTGAAACATTGTAATGAGAAATTTACTCTAGATTGAGTAGTTGTTAACTTAATATTTTAGAGGTTTTGTCCATATTTAATAACTTGGATTCCATAAAAATAAGATTAAAGATGCCTTTTTATTTACCAAAAAGCTATTTAATTTTCTCCCTGATTAAAAAATTATAGCTTTTTAGATCAGTTCAATCAGGCAATTAAAGATCAGAGCTTCCAAGTTCAGCTAAGGCAATTAAATAGGTAATACACCTGTTTGTACACTTGCGCTATGTAAGCGCATTGCTGTACCTTCTTAAAAGCCCATATACTCGTTTTTGCTTTCTCTAAATGAACGATGATGGGAATTCTAGCTGAATATGTGTCACATTGTCAAATCAAAGGCAGTGGTCCTTCTGTGGGGGTGGGGGCGAGGAGGGAGAGCCGCCACAGGTACCGTGAGAACAGAGTGAACGGAAGATGATGCGGAGAAACACTCATGAGTGATCTACGTTTCTTTCTCCTTTGTCTTGGTCTAAGTACCTGTGTTCTCCTCCGATCATCATTTCCTTCCCTACAAATGCTGCCCCTAGAGCCAGGGTCTTGTACTTATGAACACAAATTTTAAAAGATGAAGAAACGGAAATGCATTCAGTTACCTAATGAGAAGAGAATACTGTTTCTCACATTTAAATGGCTTCCTTGGAATACTGCAGTCCTGGATTTTTAACCGTAGAACATAAATGGGTAAATAGTATCTTTTGGAATTTATAAAACACAGTTAATGACTTCCAGACAAGCTGGCAAAAATTAAGAGTCTTTCCCGTAGTGCATATTCAGTGAGGACTGTAGAGTGGACCGAACTCTGAGCAGCAGCAGTGACAGACCACCCACCCCACGAAGTTTGTTAGTCTGACACAGGCTTGTTCCTTTGATGTGTTTAATGTTCACTGGACATTTTTTTTTTGAATTAAATCATAACAGTTACTGTTCATAATGGATTATCAAATATTATATTCAATGTTTTTTTTTTAATTTTTTAATTTTTTTAAGATCTTATTAGAGAGCATGAGTGGGGGGAGGGGCAGAGAGAGAGAGAGAGAGAAGGACAAGCAGACTCCCCACTGAGTGGGGAGCCCACTGTGGGGCTCAATCCCAGGTCCCTGAGATTATGACCTGAGCTGAAGTCAGACACTTAACCAACTGAGCCACCCAGGCAACCCATCAATAAGGTTTTACTACTGTTTATTTTGTTCTTGTAAAGATTTGGTTGAGATAGATATGCAAGTACTTCATAAACTATCGAATGCTAATAATGAGCACAAGTTTTTATTGTATAATAACTGTGAATTAATCACTTTATCCAGTTTAAGCACATACCACTTCCAGATTAAGCCAGGAAGAGAGTTTATTATTCCTTGTATTACCGGGTCAAAAATTATGAAAACCTTTTCTCTAAGATAGACATACAGTATCACATGAGGACGTAATTATTAAAAATGTTTGAAAGTTCCATCAGGATTAACTACTGTGGAAAATTGTCTTTATTCAACAGCACATGTGTGAGCCCTGTAAGCATAGCATGTACTGACTGGGTAAAAACAAAGAAAATGAACAGTGAGAAAGTCTGGTAGACCAGATTTGACATTACAGCAAACATTGCAGCTTAACTTCAAAACATACATCGCCACTAATGAGGTGAGAGCCCTGCATATTAATAAACCTGCAGCTCCAGCCATAGCCATCATTACCCACATCAAACATAAATACAAGATTAACACCTGTGCCATTTCTTTGGAAGATGTGAGAATGCCCTGGCAGTAACTGCTCTCTCTTTCCCTGAGGATAAAAAATAGAAATGGAAGGGTAATGAGAATAGAGCTTAGATTAAGAAAATAAAATTGGCAATCAGGCTAGGGCAATCTTATACAGATGGAGAAGTTTATAGAAAGAAAAAAACCTAGATAGTTGGTGTCCCAGGACATTTTTTGTATATATGAACCTGGTTCATTTCACCTGCTTTCTCTAGTAGGAGAGTTTTTAAAATATTTTTGTATCTATATAAATATATTTTTAAAAATTTTTTTAAAGATTTTATTTATTTAAGGGAGAGCGAGAGCACACGTGCACACACGTGCACACACGTGCCAGGGGAAGGGCAGAGGGAAAAGGAGAGAATCTCAAGTAGACTCCGCACTGAGCACAGAGCCTGACGCTGGGCTTGACCTTGTGACCTGAGCCAAAACCAAGAGTTGTACGCTTAACCGACTGAGCCACCCCGGTGACCCTATATTTTTAATTTTTTATGTTATTCTGAAGGCAGATGCTATGCAAATAGATTTGTGTTTAGAGAAACTAAGTCTTGTGGTTTCAACATGCATGTTGGAATGTTATTTTCTGCTCCTGGCTTTACTTGTTATAAATCTGGCCTCACCCAGATCTAATTGGTGCTATCTTAGATTCCAAAGTCGTGTGGTTAGTTCAGTCATTTAGCAACTATTTATCTAATACCAGCTATGTGCCAGGCACCGCTCTAAGTACTTGGGATACATTCGTATTTAAAAAAAAAAAAAAAAGATTCCTACACTCATGGAACTCATTCTAGCAGAGGTGGAGCAGGGTTGGGAAGCAATCCGTAAATAGTAAACATAATAAAAAATAAATACAGTGTATTAGAAGATGGCTAGTAATATGGAGAAAAGAAAAAGTAGATCAAGCTTGTAGCAGCCAAAGGGTAGGTTGCAGTGTTTCCAGGGTAGCCCGCAGAGAAGATGAGCTTGGAGCAGAGGCTTGGAGTAGGAGAGCAGCTGGTCAAGTAGGTATATGGGGGGCATAGAGCAGAAGACACCAGGTGGGATGTGTTTGGAGTGTTCACAGAACAGCAAGGAGGCCTGTGTGTTCTGTTAGGAACTGTGGCAGCAATCCAGGTGAGTTACAGAGGCTCAGATCAGGGAGACATTTGTGAAGATGGGGAGAGGTGGTCAGATTCTGGATATATTTTAAACATAGAATCAATAGAATTTCCCAATGGATTGCTTGTGGGTGTAAAGAGAAAGAAAGGAGTCAAAGTTGCTTGAAGTTTCAACAGTAGTTCAGTGTGCTAAAAAATGCTTCCTGCTACTTTTTTCTGTTAAAAGGGAGCCCTTGGGATGCCTGGGTGGCGCAGTTGTTAAGCGTCTGCCTACGGCTCAGGGCATGATCCCAGCATTCTGGGATCGAGCCCCACATCAGGCTCCTCCGCTGGGAGCCTGCTTCTTCCTCTCCCACTCCCCCTGCTTGTGTTCCCTCTCTCGCTGGCTGTTTCTGTCAAATTAATAAATAAAATCTTAAATAAATAAATAAATGGGAGCCCTTCACTAAAATTAAAGAAAAAACAGATAATTTAAGTGCCAGCAAGAATATGGAGCAACGAAAACTCTCCTGCATTGCTGGCGGGGATATGAAATGGTACAGCTACTTTGGGAAACAGTTTGACATTTTCCTGCAACATGAGCCAGCAGTCTCATGCCTAGTGGCTTGATTCACAGTCCCCCCAAACTGGAGACAACCCAGATGTCTTTTAGACGGTGAGTGAATAAACAAGCTGTAGTTAATCCATACAGCGGGATACTACTCAGTAATAACAGAACTAACTACTGATACAGGCAACGTGGACGGATATCAAAGACTTCATGCTAGGTGAAAGAAGTCCGTCTCAACGGGCTACCTGTTTTGTGTTCCACTTATACGACATTCTGGAAAAGGCAAAGCCATATAGATAGAAAATGCATGGGTAGTTGCCAAAGGGCCGAGGGCGGGCTGACTGTAGAGCTCTGAGGGAATTTTGGGGAATGTTAGAAATGTTCTTCACCCTGATTTTGGTGGCGGTTACACAACTGTACGTATTTGTTAGAACTCCTAGATCTAGGGCGCCTGGGTGGCTTGTTAATTAAGCGTCTGTCTTTGGCTCGGGTCATGATCCCAGGGTCCTGGGATCGAGCCCTCTGTTGGGCTCCCTGCTCAGCTAGGTGCCTGCTTCTCCCTCTCCCTCTGTGATCTCTCTCGCCTTCACTCTCTGTCAAATTAATAAAATCTTATAAAAAAAAAAACACATAAATCTATACATCTGGAAAGTGTGAATTTTACTGCAGTAAATCAGAGAAAGAAAGAAAGAGAAAGAAAGAGAAAGAAAGAGAAAGAAAGAAGGAAGGAAGGAAGGAAGGAAGGAAGGAAGGAAGGAAGGAAGGAAGGAAGGAAGGAAGGAAGGAAGGAAGGAAGGAATTCTCATCTCAGCAGTGTGGTAGAAGCTGTACTTTAGAAAGAAGTTTCCCCTGCCAGAAAGGCAAACCATTCTTTCAAAGAATCTCGGTGATTCTCTCATTATCACCGTACCTTATGGTTCCTGAAAAATCCTACCTTCGTTTGGTCTAGCAAATGAGTAGGTTGAAAAAAAAATCCCTGATGATTTAAAGGACATTTGCAATGTCAGAAAGAGAAAGAGAGAAACTTAAAAGTAGCTGTTGTCATTGGCCAGCAATTGGGAGCATCTGGAAATTGGACGAAATCTTCTGTCCTTAGTTAAGCCATTTTTCCCTTAGATATTAGTAAGAGCTGCAGGTGTTCAGCAGTGACTTGGCCCGACTTAGACAACTTAAAAAGCTCAATTTCTAAGGAGGAGTAAAGCTTTATTTGAATTCTAGGTTGAGTCACACTGCTTGACTGCGTTGTTGTGTGACCCTGGAAAGGCAGGTCTCTCCTGCTCTCTGGGTCTCGGTTTCCTCTTATATACATTGAAGGGATGGCTAGGTGTTCAACTCAAGTTCCTTCAAGCACCAGAATTTGTACTCTGTGACCCGGGACAGACGGAAGTGTGACAGGCTAGTGAGGTAAGGGAAGAAGGCTAATCCAGAGAGGTATATGGGAGAAGAAAGAAGAAGATTGGGAATCCCCAAAAGTAGATTATGCTATGAAAATAATAATAGTAGTAATAGTAATAATAATAATAATGAATATTTATTAAGCATTACTCTGTATCAGACACTGCCCTAAGTGCTTGATGTGTCTAGACTATTTTGTGTCCATTCAAAGTGGAGAATTCCAGGAAGTATGAAATCGTTTAGAACTGAAGAGGAGATACTATGAAATGCAAACAAATAATTGAGAATTAAAGCAGTGTGACTTAGCTAAGAAAAGGGGTGCCAGGGTCCTGGGATCAAGGGTCATGTCAGGCTTCCTGCTCAGTGGGGAGACTGCTTCTCCCTCTGCCCCTCCCCCCACTCATACTTGCACACACTCTCTCTCAAATTAATAAAATCTTAGAAAGAAAGGAAGAAAGAAAGAAGGAAAGAAAGAAAGAACGAAAGAAAGAAAATGGGGGCTTTCTAAACCAGACTGGTATAGTAAAATCAAAAGACATCTTTAAGGGGAAAGGGTTTTTCAACTATAAAGTATACTGAAATAAAGTAATTTTCACTAACAAAGAATTATAAAAAGAACATGTTGGGACACAACATGGATGGAAAGCAAGGGCATTTTAAAAATCTTTTTATTTTGAAATAATTGTAGATTCACAGGAAGTTGCCCAAAAAAGTACAAAAGGGTCCCATGCAAGGGCGTTCTTTTTAAGGAAGGCATTTGGCAGAGAATTGGAGGCTGATAATCCAAAAGGATGTCGGCAGGTAAACGTTATGTATATTTTCGAATGCCTTTTACATGAGAGCAATGTAAACATTAAGATTTAAAAAATGTTAGAAGAATATTTGTATTCCATCCCCAAATTATTTTATTGTATTTATTAAATGAGAGAAGAGGTTGGGATGGTGGAAGTAAAACCTTGAATTCCTTAGGAAAGAAATGTTGATGTCAAGGCGGCAGTGTTAAAACAATACCTTTGTGGAGAGTGAATTTGGGATTTTTGTAGAAACTAATTAGGGAATGATCATTTGCCGGCTAAAGTGATTCTTCAGGGAAAGGATTGTTGGAAAGCATTACTGTCAGTAGAAAACGAACCTGGTTAATTTTAAGTAACTTATGAAAAATGTGCACAAAACTTTCATAACCTCTTTTGTAGAGATGTCCTCAGTGTGTGCTTACTCGTAGGTTATGGTGAGTTTGTTATCTAAGCCGTATTTTTGCTATCTGGAGGAACAGTCTCAGTTTTTTTTTTTTTAAAGAACTGGTTAGTGTTTGAGCAGCCCAACTCATTTAGAAGGAAATCATCCCCAGCTGGTTTTATGTTGAACATGAGAGGCTGAGAGAGCCAAGGTGCGGGGGCTCCTTCCCTGAGCTCTGTGACTGTTTCAGTCAAGTGTGTCTGGAAGGGGCATTTGTGTTAAGCAAGTGCTAGTGAGAGAAGCAGTTACCTTGGCTCCTGTTTTTAAGTCCTTTGAATACTGTCCTTTAAATGTAAATACTAATCACACGCCAATGCTGTAGTTGATCATGACTCACGAACATTTGTGTTTTTGAGAAAAAAAAAATAGACTTAGCCCATTAACTGAGGTAAACAAACTAGTTTAATGACTGTGGGTTGTTGGTTTTTCTCCAGCTCTGACAATCCACACAAATGAATGTCTCTAGAAATCAAGCCTCCTTCCCCACGTTGGTCATTCATTCTCTTTGCCTCGGGTAATCACTGGGGATTTCTGTATTTGCGATAATGATCTTCAAAAGCAAGAAACCCCATATGACATGACTTAAAAGTATTCTTTTAGGGGCGCCTGGGTGGCACAGCGGTTAAGTGTCTGCCTTCGGCTCAGGGCGTGATCCTGGAGTCCTGGGATCCAGCCCCACATCAGGCTCCTCTGCTGTGAGCCTGCTTCTTCCTCTCCAACTCCCCCTGCTTGTGTTCCCTCTCTCACTGGCTGTCTCTATCTCTGTCAAATAAATAAATAAAATCTTTTTTAAAAAAAAAAGTATTCTTTTAAAAGAATATGTGTCTAGAATGTATAAAGAACTCTGAAAACTCAATAGCGAAAAGACACGAAGAGACATTCTACTGAACCGGCTTTACAAATGGCAGACAAGCACATGAAAGATGTTCAGCCTCATTAGCCAAATTAAAACCACAGTGAAGTATTACTACACACCTTCTAGAATGGCTAAAATTTGAAAATAGAGATAACACCACATGCTGACGAGGATGCAGAGAAATGAAATCGCTAACACATTGCGGATAGGCTTAGAAAGTGATACAGCCCCAGTGGAAAACACTTGGGCATTTCCGAAAAATTTAAACATGCAGCTACCATCCAACCCAGCAGTTGCGCTCGTGACCATTTATCCCAAAGAAGTAAAGACTTAGGTTTACACAAAAACCTGTACACAAATGTTCATAGCAGCTTTATTCATACTAGCCCGAGACTGGAAACACCCCAGAGGTCCTTCGGTGAGTGAATAATTAAACATTGTACGTGTCTGTACACTACTCCTGCTCAGCATAAAAAGGACTCTCTGGAGAATTACGCTGAGTGACAAAAAGCCAGCACAAAAAGTTACAGGATGATTCCATTTTTATAATATTTTTCAAATGACAAAATTATAGAAATGGAGAACAGATTAGTGGTTTCCAGGAGCTAACGAGAATGTTCGGGGGCCAGAGGGAAGTGGGTGTGGCTAGAAAAGTATGATGATGGACATGTTCTCTGTCTTGACGCTATTGGTGTCAGCACCCTGTCTGTGAATTTGTACTATATGGTTCTACGAGATGTTACCAGGGATAGAGGGTATACAGTTGTCTCTGTGTTGTGTCTTAAACTGCATGTGAATCTACAATGATCTCCCCCAAAAAAGCTTAATTTAAAAAAAATGTGATGTTTCTATAGTTGTCTGTGTGGGTGGTCTACTGAATCAGAGAGGGTTTTTCCTGGACTTAGTTTTTCTTTCTCCTATGCATCTGTGATAGGACTTATCATAGCAGAGTCATCCCTTTTAGGACATCTCTAACAGGGAGGAGAAGAACCCAGGAGAATTACCATGCAGGCCGCCTCCCCCCTCCCCCTTTCGGAAATGAGTATCCTTGGAAGCCTCAGAGGAGAGAGAAGAGATCAGGTGCCATACAAAGAAGGAATACAAGTGGGAGACGGTAGTTAGTTCCCCGGTCATCTCCCCTAAAGTCCTTCTACCTTGCTGGGGGTTGGGATTTAATGTCGATTATGCAATTGTTGTGTGTTTTGACTCACAGGTTTTTATAGTACCCTAAAGGGATCCCCGGTCCCACCACCCAGCAGGGTGCACTCTGTATGTGGCCTGATGCATGTTTGATTCACCAAGCCCCTCACACAGCTCTGATCACAGCTCTGTCTTGTAAGCAGACCAGGAAGTTTAGCGCTTCTCAGAGGAAGACAGGAACACCTGTGTGATGGTCCTATTGTTGGTGAGAGGTTGGAGGCCACAGTTAGTGTATGGCGCTGATTGTATGCTACCGCATGTTTGTTCAATGAATAAATTGAATCCTAACTTTCCAGGAATAATGTTTTTCTCCTAGAATTTTTTCTGTGAGAAAAAACTGTACTGTAGTTTTATGTAGCTTCATTGGAAGTTATCCTTTGTTGCCCTTTCTAGTAGTGAAGTAAGAGATTTATCCTCAGAACACTCTGATAGAATGTGGAGCAGTTACAAGACCTCTCCACACCTGTTCTTTTCTCCAAAGACCTGGTTTGAAGTGATCAGCACCGTGGAAATCAAGTACGTCGTTTTGCTGTTGGAGTATTAAGTTCCCTCCGGACTGCATGCAACAATAATTATCATCATTCCCTGAGTGCCTTCCAGATACTACTGTATTAGATCTTTCGTGTATACTGCTTCATTCTAGCTTCTTGACAACCTTGCAAGAAAAGTATCATCGTACCCCATTTTTAGATGAAGAAACTAAGGCTCAGTAAGGCTAAAGAATTTAGTCATAAAAAGGGCAATCAGGAGTTCGTGGTCTTGGTGGTCTCATGGAAGAGCTCTGGTTTTAGGGTCAGACCCAGGTTTAAGTTCTGCTTCTGCCTCTTAATTCAACTTTGCTATGTGATCTTCGGTCAGTTCCTTAACCTCTTTGAGGTCACAGCACTGTGCCTGGTACATAATAGCTATTGTATAGTTCAAATAATGCTTCACAAGAAGAGCAGCAAGAGGTTATGTGGGAGAATAGTTAGAACCTTCCCCAAACTTTCCTCCATATCTGTGAGAAGTGGAAAAATCTAAAATAAAACCTCTGAAGATCAGCCAGCCCTTCAGTGCCAAAGCTGGGATAGTAGTCCAGCTGCTAAATTCACATGAGGTGGATCTTATAGACACAGTGCAGTTTGTTAAGGCTTCAGACTTAGGGTTGGAGGGGCAGCTGGGTGGCTCAGTCAGTTAAGCATCTGACTTTGGTTAGGTCATGATCTCAGGGTCTTGGGATCGAGCCCCCCACTAGGCTCCTTGCTCAAAGAGGTGTCTACTTGTCTCTTTCCCTCTCCCTCTGCCCCTCACCCCCACTTGTGCTCTCTGTCTCTCTCTCAAATAAAATCTTCAAAAAAAAAAAAAAGACTTAGGATTGGAGACTCTAGTTGTATAGCCATAGGCAAGTAATTTTATTAATTTGAGCCTCAATTTACTCATCTGTAAAGTGGGGCTAATGATTTATCTCCATGGTTATAATGAGAACTAAGTGAGCTAATAATGCATGTGATGATAATGCATTTAGCTCGGTGGTTGGCATATACAAGTGCTACAGAGGTATGAGCTGCTAGAATTTTTCTTTCTTTCTTTCTTTCTTTTTTAATTTAAGGAAGGGAGGAGCAGAGGAAGAGGGAGAGAGAGAATCTCAAGCAGGCTCCACTCTCAGTGCAGAGTCCAACACGGGGCTCAAATTTAAGAGCTGGTTGCTCAATCGAGTCACCCAGGCACCCCTTGAATTTTTATTTCTTTTAAACAATTTACTAGAGTTGGTCTTGTGGTCATGGTGTTTCAAGTCAAGTCTATAATCAAAATGCATCTTACAGTTTGTTTATGCATTTAATGTCGTATTCTCTTGCTTTCTTTCCTTTTTCACTGAAAAGCTTTTGTAGTCAGTAGGAGTCTTACAATTCATGGTATCTTAGATATGGGAAGGTAGGTTCTTCCAGAGCTGCGGGAGGACATATGTCCTTCTGAGTCCCAGGAACTTGTTCCTCCACACCTGCTCTTTCTCACACACTGACCAGAATATGTACATATTGCTAGGTAAGGAATCTAAAATCCACTATGCTAGAAGGGAACCTCTTTTACTTACTGTGAGAGGATTGAGGGAAGACACGAGCCATTTTGCCGTTGGTATCAGCCTTGTAAATGCTGCGTGTCTCTTGCCTTTCTCATACATGAAGGCAAAAATCAGGTTTGTTGCCTCCATTCTGAATAGAATCATGAGACTCCAGATAATAGCTGCCATTTCAGATAGCTAATTATACTGCTTAATTTTATTTAAGGCTTTGCAAGAATATTTGGATGACCTACCCTTTATTATGTGATGGGGTGATTAGAATAACTTTTATATTGCATTGTGGTTTTCTCTTATGCGTGTCCCTGTTGTGCACAGATGAATTTGTAGTGCAGAATGTCGGCATAGTCTATATTTAATTGTACCTGCTGTTCTCATTCATTAGAATGCAGTCCCCAAGAAATAACTAGATAGATATATTAGTTGATGTCTTTTCATAAGACAATTAAACATAATGAAAGATAATGAAAGGAGGTTCCTGCAGCACCCTTGGAACAGTGCTAGGAGAGGGTACCAGGAGGGGAGACCTGCTAATGTGTCCTCTGGCTCCTGGCAAACTCAGAGTGGCTTCCTGGCATGCAAGCAAAACCGTGTAATTGCTTTATGGAGGGAAGAAGTTGAAGAGAAGTTTATTTCTGCTTTCACTGTCAGCCACAACAGAGCCGCATGCCGTATATCCAAACTGAGATCACGTTCCCTAAAGAATTGTAACCATGCCTATTTCTAAAAGCGTCCAGTGAGGCTGACACGTGAAAGCACAGAGCAAATTAAATATTTTAAGTATAAAACAAGAACGGATACCAAAAGGGAACAGAAGTAGCAGATACCATCGGCACTTGATGTAAATAGATCACAGCAAAAAAGGTAATCCTCGATTTGTGTGGTTTTCCTTTTCAGACAAGAGAAAACAAGTGGTAGCCTGTACAAAGTCAACATTTTCTTTGGAGCAATCTTACCAGGAAATTGACACGTAGATCCCTGTACAAAGCGCACGGGGTAACTCCAACTATAGTTTAGTGAAAGTGCTTTTATTTATCTGTTTTGAACAGCCCCCTCGGCACCCAGCCATATCCTGACCGAGGGCAGCCTCCCACTCTGACCCCGATTGTGTTGGGAGCGGAGGCTGGGCTGTGGGCAGCGGGGCCTTTTGTGAAGGGCTGCGGAGAGCACGTGCTCTTGTGGGCTCCAGTCTTTATTAGCAGGCTGCAGCTGGATGCTGTTTTTGTGGATTGTTTAATGGCTAATTGATGCAGCATGTGTCGAGATACAGTTTCTTGCATGAGGCGGTTATGGGTGGCAACATGGGTTGTCTCAACATGATACCAATTTCCACAGTCAATTTGGTCAATTCAGTGAAAAAAAAAAATGAGTCAGTCCAGCCTGAAAATCAGAGCAGTTTTTGGAGGTTATGGAGGAAACTATGGTTGGTTGACCAGATTTTTCATGTTTGAACCAGTTGTTTTCACATTTAAATACATAGCCTTAGTCATTTGGGGAAATAGTCTTGAACACACGGAAGTGACACTTAAACATTCCTGTCTTTAAATATTTGTAATCACAATCAGGCCTTCTAGTGCCTATCAGTTTTGAGAGGGAATGGCCCTTTTGCCATTGGTGTAAAGTATATGATCATTGTAATTAACTAATGTTTCGTATTTTGTTATCAGTAGAGTAGGAAAGTAACCACGGTGACCACAAAGCCCCTGAGACACTATGGAGAATAAGTCAAATTGTGTTTTGAGGCTAATTTCTTAAGCAGTTTTATTGATCTGTAACTTACATATTATAAAATTCACCCATTTTAAGTGTGTGGTTCAGGGATTTTTAATAAGTTCTAGAATTGTGCAGTTATCCCCATAATCCATTTTGGAACATTTCCATCACCGCAAAAAAGTCCTCATACCCGTTTGCAGTCAGTCCCTGCTCCCAGCCCCAGGGAACCACTGATCTATTTTCTGACTTTATAGATTTGCCTTTTCTAGACATTTTATAAAAACAGAGCCATACAATATAAAATCTTTCTTTTTTAAGTAAACTCTATCCCCAACATGGAGCTTGAACTCACGACCGAGGTCAAGAGTCGCATGCTCTACCAACGGAGCCAGCTAAGCACCTTAATATAAAATCTTTCCTGTCTCACTTCTTTCACTTAGCGTAATGTTTTTGAGGCTCATCCATGTGGCACCATGTGTCATCCATTCCTTTTTATTGCTGAATAATAATCTATTATATGGATAGATCACATTTTATCCATCCATTTGCTAATAGACATTTGGATTGTATCCTGTTTGGGGCTTTTACGATAATGCTGTTATTCATATACAAGTCTTTATTTGGTTCTCTGTTCTCATATCTCTTGAGTAGATATGTGGGGGTGCTTCGAACCTTTCTTTAAATATTTGTAATCACAGTGAATCAGGTCATCTGGTACATACCACTTTTGAGAAGGAATAGCCATTTTACTATTGATTCATGATCATTGTAGTTAACTAATGTGTTTCATATTTTGTTAAAGTAGAATAAGAAAGGGGGCGCCTGGTGGCTCAGTCGGTTAAGCATCCAACTCTTGATTTTAGCTCAGGTCATGATCTCAGGGGCAAGGGATTGAGCCCCACATCAAGCTCCATGCTTAGCATGAAGTCTGCTTATCTCTCTCCCTCTGCTCCTCCCCTGCTCATGCTCTCTCTCTTTCTTACTCTCTCTCTTTCAAGTAAATAAAATGTGGGGCGCCTGGGTGGCTCAGTCGGTTAAGCACCTGCCTTCAGCTCAAGTCATGATCTCAGGGTCTGGGATTGAGCCCTGCATTGGGCTCCTGGCTCAGCAGGGAGTCTGCTTCTCCCTGTCGTTCTGCCCCTCCCACCCCGTTTGTGTTCTCTCTCTCTCTCTTTCAAATAAATAAAAACTAAAACAATAATAATAATGAATAAATAAAATAAAAATAAAAATCTCTAAAAAAAAAAAAGTAGGGAAGTGACCACAAGGGTTATATGGTAAGTTTATGCTTAATTTTTAAAGATTTTTTTTTTAATTTTTTTTATTTATTAGAGAGAAACAGCCAGCGAGAGAGGGAACACAAGCAGGGGGAGTGGGAGAGGAAGACGCAGGCTCCCAGCGGAGGAGCCTGATGTGGGGCTGGATCCCAGAACGCCGGGATCACGCCCTGAGCCGAAGGCAGGCGCTTAACCGCTGTGCCACCCAGGCGCCCCTATGCTTAATTTTTAAAAACACTTTCAGGCTGATTTTTATTTAGTTAGAGGCTCCTGTAGAAAACTATCTACTATTATCTTATATATGACGTGAGACCCTGTTTGTAAATTCTCTTATTCTTCTCACTCCCTGATATTTTTCTGATCTTCTAAGCACTTCAAATTACTAAACGGAACTACATCATAACTGCCTATTATCTATGTTGGATATCACTGCTGCGGCTCAGATATTCATTACCTCATCAATAAAAAGCCCAGCTTACTGTGAAATCTCACTGAAGGAGTGGGCAACTATTATGACAGGAGATGCGTGTTGTGATTGGATAATTGTTAACTCTTCTGTGATCCCAGCTGAACGGCACTTGCCATCCTGGCAGAAGCCTGTCTTCAGGTAGAGCTCATATAATGAAAGTGAACTTTATTTAGAATTGGGTCTGGTTCAGTATGTTAGATAATCCACTTCCTGCCTTTCTAAGGTGAGAGTCGTTGTCATTACCAATTCTACAAAGCAATAGCTCCAGTATATATAGTGCATTCAAGTTTACGGAATGTTTCTCCCATTCGTTTTATTTATTTAGCAATTTGTTGAGGTCCAGCTCTGTTACAGGCACAGCTAAGCACACAGTCCCACTCAGTTTTCCTAACAACTTGTCAGTGTCGGGAGGTCAGATATCACCCATAATCATCTATATCATATGCACGTGAGCACGTGCACGCATGTACACTTGCACACTTTCCATATCATCTCTGCTTCCTCTAGAGGATCTGACCAACAGATATCTATTCTGATTCCCACAAAAATCTATCTGCATAAAATGACTAATTTTTTTTTTCTAAAACGAAAGAAGATAAATACCTGATTTAAAAATGGGTCACTTTGCATTGTACCTTTCTTTATCTATCTCAGTTTCTCCAACATGATATGGACCTCTTGGCCAAGATAGATTAACATCAGACTGCTGCAAGTTAGGGAACACCGAAACATATTTTATGTGTAAAATAAGCCCTATGTTTTACATTAGATGAAGCTTATTTCTTTTTAGTGGTATGAAGAGGACCTGTAATTTTGCACACTTCATTTGTATTTTCTCTGAGAAAATGTTTCAGTTAAAATCAATGCCCTACTATTCATTTAAGCTCCCTTGCCTTCAATAAAACTAATTGATAAACCCTAATAATTAATGGCCTGATTAAACCAAAATGACTTACATCTGCCCTGATGATTGCCATTTATAATCAGTCACTTTAATGACTCATCTTTTTTGCGCTTTGTTTACAGAAGAAAGGCTATGGTGTTTTTAAGTGAGCTGAATAAAAAACTATATGCTTTCAATTGCCGTTTGTTTCCCATGACTTGAGACTGCATTAAAATAAGCATAGATACAACAGCTACCTCCTTAAAAGAAACTTTCTGCCTAATCTGTCATGTTTATGGCTTGGAGTGAAGTTGAAAACAATAGAAAAAATCACTTCAGTATTCCTGGACTGGTTCTCAAGAGTTGTAGAATTTGCATGTTTTAAATGAAAACTTGGAAGTAATAAGTTCAGTGGCTATATACTAGGATTGTTGATATCTCAGATACAAGGTGGAATGTTTTATTTAGATGAAGTAAAACTTAAACTGGAGGAGCCATCCTCATTCCCACATTTCAAGAAGATCTCATTTACATATGTGTTGTGGTGAGCGCTGTGTATTGTGTAAGACTGATGAATCACAGATCTGTACCCCTGAAACAAATAATACATTATATGTTAATAAAAATATTGTATCAATAATAAGATAAATAAATCCTAAAATCACAAATAGATAAAAGGTTTACGAGTAAAAAAAAAATAAGAGATCCCATTTGCTTCAAGTTCTGCCAAATGAATTAAGATTTAGCCTAACTAAATAAAGCCCTAATATTATACCCTATCTATTTCAAAAAAGGATTTGAGGGGCGCCTGCCTGGCTCGGTCAGAGAGCACGTGACTCTTGATCGTGGGGTTGTGAATGGAGCCCCACACTGGGTGTAGAGATTACTAAAAAAATAATAATAATAAACTTAAAGATCTGAGGCAGCTTATGGTATCAGGTCAAAACAATGAACAAAAGATAAAAGACAAGAATTTTAAAATAAAGAGATATTCCCACTTCTGCCCAGGAAGCATTCACTGCTATGGGACTTGTCCTCCACCAAAAACAACTAGGAAACTGGACTAAATTTATGAAACATCTGTTTTCAGACATTAGATAACAAGCATTTCAAGACTATGATCCCAGAGAAAAGGTAACAGATGAAGTGAGCTCTATAATCACCCAAGCTTTCTGCCTTGACACAGTTTTTGGACTGCAGCATAGGGAGAGGGGACCCAGACAGAGCCCAGAGGTCTTACTGAGCTGAAGAGACAGAATTTGGAGATCAAGAAAGCCAAAATGCCTAGAATTTACAGGGCAGAGCCCTAGAGAGGCAGGAATTATGCAGAAAAAGAACTCGAGAAACTGTATTATTAGAGTCTCCTTAAGTCTTTAGCCAAATACCAACCTCTGCATTCATAGGGTGAAGTCTTACAAAGCTAGACAAAGAACTACTGTCTGGGAAAGAATATTTCTGGGGAACTATAAGCGAAACAATTCCCAAATCTTATACAGGGTTGGGAATTTTTAAAATTCCTGTCACCCAGAGTGGAGAAACCTTGTTGAATACATTGGAACATTCAAGAGAGACTTTTTAGAAGGGTCATGCTTTAATAGTGGGACTAAACGAGCCATACAGTAGGGGTTACTCCAGGCTGTCCATGAATAAAGACTCTAAAATAAGCTTCAAAACGATCTGGCTATCTGTAAATAAGTCAACTACCTGCTGGTATCAAGTTTGACACTCTTTAAAGGATAACAACTAAATTCCGAACTTAACAGCATAAGATTCACAATATTTGGCATCCAAATAAGAATTAGTAGGTGAACAAAGAATTTTTCTGATAATGGATGAAAGATCATAACCAAGAGAGGAAAAAAATCCATATAAACAGGACCCCTCACTCCCCACACCCTGAGCAAATGGACTTAGCAGATAAGGAGTTTAGAACAGTTGTTACAAATATTACAAGTATATTCAAGGATCTCAAGGGTAACAGCATTATGAGAAGAAAAATGGAAGTTCATAAAGAATCAAGTGGAACATCTAGAGATGAAAAATAAAATATCTGAAAAATTTCACATAATGGAATTAACAGTGAATTGGACACTACAGAAAAAAACCAATCAATGATACTGATGTTAGAAATACAGAAAATATCCAAAAATACTAGAAGGAAAAAAGAGACCCCCCCCCCCCAAAAAAAAAAAATTCGCCCAGGCTCAGTGACCTTTGAGACAGTATCAGGAAGGCTAGGATGTATGTGTAACTGGAGTCTCAGAAGGAAAGGAGAGAGAAAAAGGAACAGCAAATAATTTGGAGAAATAAAGACTCCAGACTTTCCAAATTTGATGAAACCCATAAGGCCATGGATCTAAGAAGTTCAACAAACCCTAACCAGGATAAACACAAAACCACACCAAAGTGCAACAGAATAAAGAATTTAAAAACCAGTGATTTAAAAAATCTTTAAAATATTCAGAGAAAACAAAATAAGTAGAACGAAGAAAAAGAGGAAGGAAGAAGAAGAATGACAGCAGACTTCTTGTCTGATGCTATGCAAACTACAAAATGATGGAAAGACATCCTTAAAATGTGTGTGGGGGGGGGATCCCTATCAATCCAAAATTCTATGTTTAGTAAGTGTACTTTTCAAAAATAACAGCAAAATAAGACTCCTTCATGCAAACAAAGCAGAGAAAAAAAATTTACTTGTTGCCAATAGACCAACATTATAAAAAATGTTGAAGTTATTGAGGCAGAAGGAAAATTATACCAAATGGATGATTAGGCCTACGCAAAGGAATAAATTCCCCTAGAAATGGTAAACATGTAGATATATATAAAATTTTCTCACTTTTAAATTTAAAAGATTAAAGCAAAAATAAAGACAATGTAGTGTGGAGCTTATAACATATGTAGAGAAAAGATACATAATAGTAACACAAAGGATGGGAGGAAGAAAATGGAAGTGTATTGTTGTAAGTTCTTACATTATAAATGAAGTGCCCAAATATTACTTGAAAGTAAACTGAGATGTTAAAGAAACATACTGTAAATCCTAGAACAGCCATTAAAAAAAAAAAAAAAAAAACTTCAAGCAGGGGTTGGCAAACCTTACCCACAGGCCATTTGGCTCACTGCCTATTTTTATAAACAAAATTTTATTGGAACACAGCCATACCCATTAATATATGTATTGCCTATGATTGCTTTTGCACTACAGCAGCAAAATTGAGTAGTTATAACAAAACCCATATGGCCCTCAAAGCTTGAAATATGTTTTTTTACAGAAAAAGTTCTGTCAGCCTCTGGCTTAGAAGCCCATAGTAGAGATCAGTGGAATGATTAAAAGAACCCAGCTAATCCAAAAGAAAGCTAGGAAAGAAGAAAAAGAGAAACAAAGAACAGATGGGACAAATAGTGAGATGGTAAGGTTGAACTCAACCATATCAATAATTACGTTAAATGTAAATGGTCTAAATACTCTAATTAAAAGCACAGATTGTCAGACTGTTTAAAAAAACAAGACCCAACTGTGTATTGTCTGCAGCACATCAACTTTGAATATTAATGTTAGATATACCGTCTAAATACTAACCGACTTATTATAGGATTCATAATGTATGTAGAAAAGGCAAAACTATAACAACAGAAACTCATCAGTGGTTGCCAGAGGTCAGGAAGGAATTGATTATAAAGGGGCACGGGGAGCTTTCTGGAGTCACACGAGTGTTTCATATCTTGATTGTGGTGTAGCTACATGGACGTATACATTTGTCAGACTCATCAAACTGTACATTCAAAATGATTGCAATAAAACTGGTGTTTTAAATGAATAAAATTGATTTTAAAAGGTAAAATAAGGGAAGAAATTTCTCTTCAGATATTTTTAACTGGACAGTAGTTAAATCAGAAGCAATACAGGAGGTTATTATATTAGTCTTTTCTAAATGCTGGACTGAAGACCAGGCTGTGTTAGATTGGTTTCCAATTTAGTAGATCTGAGGTGGAACTCAAAAGTTGACTTTTGGTTTTTGTTTTAGTTTGGTTTTTGTTGTTTTTAAATGCACAGCCAAGTTTGGGACCTCTTTAGTGGCATAATTCTCATTGTTTTTATTATAGGAAGCATGCCAGTTGTTCAGGAAGAGAATCCCATTTCAGTTATTCATGAGCTGTGTTGTTATCCTGAAATCTCACATGCTGTATTTTGGTTAAAAAATATATATATATGCCAGCAGGTCCCTGCCCTGCATTTATCAGAAGGGTAGAGACAGGGTCTTACTCATGTTTCTCTCCACATCACCTACCATTATATCTGGCACAAGTTAAGGTGTCAGTAAATTCTTGTTGAATAAATGTTCTTGAATGACTACAAATTCTTTCCAGAATGAAAAATGTTGTTTAAAAATGCATTCATTGATAACAAAATGTATTTATTCTGAGGTATATGCTGTTAAGTGGGGAAAGACTCAGCTCCTTCTCGGGTCACATTCGCTGGATGAGCACATTTCCCCATCTGTTTAGTAGAGATATCATTCATTCACCGTTTGTTCAACAAATATGATTTCTTGTCGGTACCAGACACCATTCTAGACATAGTAGTGAACAAAACAGAGAAGTCCCTGCATGCGTGGCGGTTCCGTTCAAGAGTGGACGACTGAGACAGCAAATTGACACATAGATCTGTGGGGGGAAGGTATTGCCATTTCTACAGGGTGACTGGGGAAGGCTTCTCTTAAAAAGATTACATTTGAGTAGAAACCTTAAAGAAATGAAAGAGCAAGCTCTGCATATATATGGGAGCAGAGTATGCCAGGGATATGGAACCCCAAGCAGGAGCACGTCTAGCAGGGAGACCAGTGAAATGAAACTGACTGGGCAGAGAAAAGAATAGGAAGGGTGTGAGCACAGGGCAAGTGGGGACCAGCTCAGAGATGGCCTCACAGACTATTGTGAGGCCTGCGTTTTGTGTTGAGCTGGGAAGTCCTTGGAGGTTTTAGGAAGAAAAATGACATGGTCTGATTTAGTTTTATAAGGATCACTTAAAAAAAATTTTTTTTAATAAATAAAAGAATCACTTTAGCTGCTGTGACACAGACTGTAGTAGAGAAAGCATAAATACAGGGAGTCCAGTTCGGTAGCCTCGTTGAGGAATGTGTGCACACGGTCTGACAAAAATGCCTCCTCATGAACATTAAATTGTTTTTATAGTTCTCCTTACTGCGCTTTGGGAATTATCTTCTTTTAGCTAGTATTTTACTGAAATACAGCTAAAGTTTGCTGCAGCAACAACAAATTATTTCCTAAATATATCAAAATATACCACTTTTTCTTATATCACAGTTTCGTTGATTACCAGGAGATAACAATACCTTATATTTATGGAGTGTTTGGCAGTTTAAAAGCAATTTTACATTCGTTATCTCATCTAATCCTCACAGTTCTTTAAAACTGACACAGTGGCTATTGTCTTCCTGCAGAGGTAGAAAGTAAAACCGTCACCTGCCTCGTGAAACTCACATGTTAAGTTTGTGGCCTGCCAGAAAGACAAACATGCAGATCCTCAGTCTCTTATCAGCCTAAATCCATTGTTTCTGTTTAAAGGGGTCTGTTAGGTTCAAATGATGTCTCAAGCTATTACTGGGAAGTGGGGTTACTTCTATTAGCAAATTTAGTATAATGTTTAAAAAGCTCTTAGGTACTGTTGTCGGAAGGGATACACACAAAGATGTGTGAAGCATCTTCCTACCCTAAGACCTTAGTACTTGGGGTGGTCATACTTACACCAGGAAATACAGTAAGTAACTGCTAGTCAGACAGTGTGACCTGCTTAGTTCCAGACAAATGGCACAGACAGCAAAGGCGCTAGCAGTTCAAAGGAAGCCGAGACTTTGTTGGCCTGAGTAGTTAGGGCAGCAGGGAGGCAGGGTACTTGACTTGAAGTGTAGGCAGGATTCATTCAGGAAGTATTGAGGAAGGGGTTCTCAACCTGGGGGCAGGCAGGAGGGAGAGAGGATCACACAGCATGAACAAAGGCTTGGTGATGGGGTGTTTTGTTTCTTCCGAGACAATGATTAAAACAGCCCAGGTGGAATACAAAGGATGTGAGGATGAGTGGATGTTTACTACTTTCATAGATGAAGTGTCCACCCCCCTCCAAGAAGAATTAGGCTAAGAGGTGAATGTCCAAAAGTCACAGAGCAGGCTTGCATGTAAGTTAAAAAAGATGTTGTTGGCGAGTTGAAAAATGCAATGAAGTTCTTATTTACACCTGGCCTTTTAGAGTATAATCTAGCAATTCTGTTGTTTTATTTCTCCTCTCTCTATTGATCCGCCTAAGTCAGAAGTGTATCTGATCAAAGCTAAAGATTTGTTAATTTTGGCGTACCTCGTGATTTCCAGGCAGCTCCTTCTTCCGGGAACTCAAAATATTTGTTCATTAACTGTCTCCATCTGATGTGGTAGCTTAAGGGTGGTTTAAAGCTGTCAATATATAAAAGAGCAGGTCGTCCAAAAGAAAAATACTCAAAGTTGAGGGCCTATAATGAGAATTGGATTTGGAAAATAAGCCCAGCCTATGGAGAGTCTAACATTTCTTTCAGTGCACCGAACCTTTATTGCGTATCTGTTGTGACCGTCTACGATACGTATGTACTGTGCTAACTCGGGGGTCACAATTAGGTTGGCAGAGGTCAGGGACTTTTTTACTTCCTCATCCAAGAGAAATGATGTAGTAAACATGGTAATTTTAATATGATGGTGGTATAAGATTTATAATTCAAATTGAGGAAAGTTGGGGGCAGAGAGACTAGTTGGTAAAAGAACTTACCCCAGCCTAGGCATCCTAACTTGTATTCAGAGAGTGCCCCTAAAGGAGGAATATGGTATGTCTTCTGTGAAGGGCATGCTGCCGAGACCCGTTCTATAGCTAACCCCTGATCACTGAAACAGAATGGTCAACATCAACTCATACTTCGTGTGTATGGTTTCCATTCGTTTATTCTCTCATCTGTTCAGCGATTATTTATTAAGCACTTACTATAGCCCTGAAACTCCTCTAGGGCCTGGGAATATAGTAGTCAATAAAAGAAACAAAGTCCCTGCCTTGATGGCATTTATATTCTCGCGTCAGTCAGGCAACATGAAATGAGCACAGGTATGAGAAAGTGCCTGGCACATCGCGCATCACGTAGGAAGCAGACTTGAATAATGGTTGGTTCCTGAGTTTGAACTTGAAGTTTGAACTAAGTACCTGCTACTGGCAAGATACTGTGTTGGGATACCCTTTTGCAAAGTGGAGGGTCGGCGTGGATTGACTCACACGTTTTTTAATGTCACACAGTAAATTGAGTCTCTTGTTCAGTTTGAGGGTAATTCAGGTTATATGCTATATTAAATATAAGAAGTTGTCTGTTCCAGACCACTTTTGCCATTGAAGATGAAACACTGAAGCAGGTGCTGTTCTGTGCCATCAGCAGTGGTGTGCTCTTGTCCTGCTCAGATGGGTTTTGCGGGCTCCCTGAATTCCTGAAATGGCTCATTGTTGTCACTGACGATGCTTCACAGAAACCCTTTGTGTCATTATTTAGCAACTGACTGCCTTGGCAAAAGCTGTGTCACTTCTTTTGTTAACTATAAGAGCAGTCAAAAGTGATGTAAGGGAAGAGAAGGAGAAATGAAACAAAGATCGCTACGTGCATATTTGCAGACACATCCACATGCCTCTTAGACCAATTTCTGAGTATTATCTGAAATAGCATTTGTCACATAAAACCAGGAGATAACAATGCTGCGTTCATTTTGTCATTGTTTCATTCAGATATGACCTGTTACCAGCAACATATGATTTTTTTTTCTTGTTGGCTTCCCTTTGGCCTTACTGCTTCTTAAATGGGAGGAGTAGTTTCACACCGACAGCAAAGCTAAACCTTTCTGTGCAAATTCTTTGCAAGAAGATTACATTTTCTTATCCACCTACTTTTCCTGAAAGCCTGGGGATAGGATGATGGATGTATTTACTGTTGTGGGAAGCCAAGATTTTATTTGACTTTCACTTGAAATAAACCCTTGCTTCCATAGAAACCAGAGATGGTTGGAAGTGAAGGAGTTGGACCTTACATTTTGCCTCCAGATAAAATGCTTTGCATTAAATTTGTGATTAGAATTCCGGGTTGAACAGATGATGTCATTTCTGCAACATGGTATGGTGTGCATGTGTGCTTTTTTAAAACAGGCGCTGTAGATACGGAATTAGTTACATGGACTTTTCTGGTCCCTTTTTAGATGTGAAGCCCTCCAATATGCTAGTAAACACAAGAGGACAGGTCAAGCTGTGCGATTTTGGAGTTAGCACTCAGGTGGGTCTCCTTTTTCCTCCTAGTTTGCTCTCCTTTCTGCAACATTCACTTTTTTATTTTCAGTCTACTTTTGGATTGAAAAATCACCTAGCTGCCAGACAAACAGAACTCTGCATCTTCTCCTCGGCTGGGAGTGTGTTATTCATTTTTAATCTCCGAGCGAGTTTCCTTCATCAGAATATGATTGTTCATTGTTTAATGACAGTAAAAACTGCTGATATTGTAATTACTACTTACGAATAGCAAACTTCATTGATATGCAGCTTTGATATGAAAGCGTTTTGACCAGACAAAAGGGAGGGCAGAGTGGGAGCTGTGCCTGGGGAGCCCAACTGGCCCACAATAAAAATTAATATTGGGAGCAACAATGGTGGAGGGCCATTACAATGTGCAGCACAAATTTTAATTAATTTCCATTTTGGGCCTCCCCTGAGAGCCCTGGTGATAGTGACCCGTGAGCGTGCTGTGATGTTGATTTGAATCGCAGCCACCTTTACTCCCAGCCAGACACGAAGACCAAAGCGAAGGTCATCGTTGTATTATGGGCTGTCAAAGTCTGTTATCCCTCCAGCGTATTTAGCGTTCATTCCGTTCTAGTAATGCACGGGCTTCATTCGCATCTTGAGCCATCTGACTAAAAAATGAGTGTGTTCAAATCCTACTTCAAATTGACTTTTTATATCGGGCGGGTTTGGGGTACTAAAGCGATACGCATCCTGCTTAAGTGAGTTGTTTAAGGTTATCTGCTATAAACTGTAATGCTGTGCTTGTTTAAATTGGAAATCACATTCAAAAGAAAAGAGAGATTTAATCATTTTTAATGCCTTTGTAGATAAATTTGTTCCCTTTTACATAATTTTTAGTTGATTTATAGAAATGATGATTGTAGGTTAAATGAGGAATAATTGCCCATTTTATTTCCACATTATCTTTATATTGTTCTAACAGACTGTTTTGTCTCATAGCTGGTGAATTCTATAGCCAAGACGTATGTTGGAACAAATGCTTATATGGCGGTAAGTAAACTTATGCAAAAATAACATTTAAAACCAACATCTTTATCTTTATGTACTTGGTAATGTAGAATTCTTGAATTAATTCAGCAGCTTTATCCTAACAGATCATAAATTACAAAGTCAATCCAGTCATGATCTGATTTTTAAATCTTTCTAAAAGCCATTAGGGTTTTTACAGGAGCTGCCAACTTATCTGCTTAGTTGACTTAACTACTGGTTCAAGTGTGAAATTGCTGAGTTTTGAAGTTTAATCCTACAGAGAAATTGCACCTGATAGCACATTGGCCACTTGGCCACATTGCTTATTTAATTAACCCTCAAGTATCCCAGAATGTTAGTCAATAAGTTTGGTTGTTTTTTTCCAGGAATACAAACACACTTTGTCACCTGATCAAAATTAAATTTTTGACATGACCAACTCTTACTTATGGATCTCTGAATGTAAAGGTTGGGCAGGAAATTCTCTTTCAAACTTGGACATCTGTACTCTGTTTACTTGTTGGGTTCTTGCCTGTTGTAAGATGGCTTATTAATTCCTCTGAAGTACATTTACCACATCTAAAAATTAGAAGCATAGAACCGTTTCAAAACCCCATTGTGGACTTGGCTTTGACCTTTTCCTTTTTCCTACCTTTTAAGTAAGGGAAGTTATTTGGGGCACAAATGCTTTTATTAGTTTCCATGGTCACGTCAAGAGTGGGTAGTCGGGAGAGACAAGTAAGAAGGTTATCTAGTATCATTTTTGGAGCCAAGTTTTGTTTTAACACCTCAAGGCCATTTTTTTTTTTTAATGAGGATTCTGGATTTATTCAGTTAGTCTGTTTTACTTCCAATAGTCTTTAGGTGAAGTTAAACAATATTAGTATGGATGGAGCCCTGGCTCTTATCGTCAGTTCATGTATTATCTTGATAAAAAGATGTTAATATGGATGGAACTCTGGATCTTATTCTCAGAACGCTACAAGCCTTTTTTTTAATTAAAATACCAGAATAGTTCATTTTTGTCTTGCCCGGTTTTTAAAGAAAATTCATTCTTTCTCATTTTTCTAGGTAATGTGAAAAAAAAATTAACCTCTGAAGTCATCATATGTGTTTTTATAAAGCATAATCGCCCTCTTGGCTCTACCAGGTTAGCTCAGATTAGTGAGCCCCTTTTACAATTAATAAATCCCTACTAAATGCCACAGTTTCAGTGTTTGAAAGAATTACAGAACACTGTGATTTAAAAATAAATAAATAAAGCTACTATAAATGAAACAACTTTTCATCTACCCATCATGTTTTCAGTAGCTTTAAATTGCTCTAATAATTAAATTGCATTATGTTTGAATGTGCAAACCTAGATTACAGTTGTCTTTCCCAGGTGTACATTAAAGAAATTACCTTTTTTCCTTTTGGTTTGTGGATGAATGTGATGCGTCCATCTGTTAATTGAATATGTGAGGATTAAAATTACGAAATGTTAGTTCAGATTGGCACAGCTAAAATTGCTTTGCTTCTTGGGTGAGTGAATTCTGGTCATCAGCTTTATAGTTCAAGTTGTAAAAAGCGTAAGATACCTAGAAAGCCCAGAGTGATAGCCCAGTAGTGAGCCTCGCTCAATTCAGCAAACTCTCCTTGGTCACACACTTACCTAATTGGTGTGAGATCAGAGGTTGGGAGTGGGAGAAGATGGAAATAACATTGTTCTGTTATGGGTCTTAATCCCTGCCTAAGATACCGTGATAATTGTATTACAGAGGTACCATTGAGGGGAACTGGGTGAAGCGTGCACACAACTTTCCTGTCTATTTTTTTTCAACTTGTCAATCAATAAGTATTTCAAAATAAAGAAGTTAGGTAAGAAATGAAAGTTTTATTGGAACATGGCCACGCCCTTTTGTTTGCGTATTGTCTCTGGCTGCTTCAGCGCTGCCAGGGCAGAGGGGTTGCTGTGACAGTTGCAGCAGAGACCGTGTGGCCCACAGAGGGAGAAATATTTATGCTCTGGCCGTGTACAGAAAAAGTTTGCCAGCTTCTGGTCTGTGCCAGTGAAAGCTGTATCTGAAACTGAGTACCGGCAGTTAACCGACCAGTATTTACGGAGCACCTTCCGTGCTGTTAGCCAGGTTATGGTGGAACCCTTCGAATCCACATAAGATGTGGGCAAAATGGGAAGCTTGGCATTATATGTGGCTACATGATGTGTGACATAATAAAGACTTAAGTTGTATCAAACATACATTTGAGACTAAGAAGGCGTACAATGTACAAATTCGATGATTTAACAGTGTATGGAAAGGGTACTTACGAAAAGAGATCACTGTGGAGGGATGAGCAAAGACTAAGAAATAGAAGCTAATGTGACATTTTTGGGAGCGGGAGGTGGGGTAGAGGACAAGTAATAAGTTGTGAGAATATATAGTTAAGAGGTCAGTTGGTCTGATACCCTCATAATAGCTAATATTTAACCCCATGTGCCAGTCACTCTTTTAAACTCTTACATATGTAAATGCTTTAAATCCTTATAACAACACTACCAGGTAAGTAATATCACTCTCATCTTACAGCTGAAAAAAAACAGATAGAGAAGTTAAGTAACTTACTCAAGTTCATCCATCTAATAAATGATGGAGTCAGGATTCACACCTGGTAATCAGTCTGCAGAGACTAAACTCTAACTGCTATGCCTCTCACTGCGTCCAAATCATGTCTCTGTCTCTCCCAAACTAGACTGTGGTCTTCAGAGGGGCAGGGTTTATTCCTATTCTCTATATCTGGTCCTTCACAGGAATGAATGCTAAGTGAATGAATTAGTTCGTGAACGCTGCCTTCCCAGAATGACTTATTCACTAATTATAAGCAGAGCATTTAACTTTTCATATTAAGTATCTCAGTTGCATTGTAAGGTATAGAAGACGCCCAAATTACTCAAACACAGTCAACTTGGCTGCTCAAATATTGAAAGGAAAATAAATCAAAGAAATAGCCCTATGTGTGCAATCTCACTTCATTCTTCTATAATCTAAAGTGTAAGGTATAGGAAAATGATAATTAGGAAAAAGACAAGGCAGTTTTCTTAAGATCCTAAGTCATGAAAAAATAATACTAATTAACAACTTATGGGCATGTTAAGGGGTGGAACTTGTAGGAGACTTGGAAAGCCATCTGCTCCAACCTCGTCATTGACCAACAAGATCGGAAAGTGAGTGGCAAGTCCAAGGACATACTACATTTTAGGGGTGAGTATTTAGGTTCAGTAGACACTTTAAACTGAAGCAAGAAAGATTTTCAGCTACATTTTTAAAGGATCTCATCCAGCAGGATTACAAGAGAAGTTGAGAAGGCTTGGGGGGCTCACATTAAACCATTTCTCAGATATTCTAATTACTAAAAATCTTACCCTGTTTTAAACATAGAAGTCCCTAAAACTTCAACCTACTGTTCAGTCATTGTGGCTTGTTTATTATTATAATGTTCTAATCAAATATAAAAGTTTGACATTTTATGAATAAAGTTTTAAAATTAAAATCTTATCCAAATACTTGTGCTTTGTGATCAGAAAGTCCATCAAGAGGCACCTGGGTAGCCCAGTCAGTGAAGCATCTGACTCTTGATTTCAGCTCAGGTCATGATCTCAGGGTCGTGAGATCAAGCCCTGCATTGGGCTCCACGTTCAGCCTGGAGTCTGCTTGAGATTCTCTCCTTCTGCCCCTCTGTCTACTTGTGCACACATGCTCTCTCTCTCTCGCTCTCTCAAATAAATAAATAAAACCTTTAAAAAAGAAAGTGCATCAAAATGACTGTTCTTACTTCCTGAACATTTTCCCTACCTGGGCTGTTCTTGTCATGGGAAATTACCTTTACCCAGAATGCAACCTATACAGATGACGTGATACAGAGACATTGGCCATGTTCGTGCAGTGGTGGTCATGGCAATGGTGGTGATCAGAAGGAGGCTGGCATTTACTGAGCATTCCCATGTGACAGGTACTGAATCAAGCACATCGCGTGGATTCACTTCATCCTCACACAACCCCATGAAGTATACATATTATTATTGTCTTCATTTTACAGATAAGGAAACTGAAGGTGAAGTAACTTCATCCCAGGGGCTCAGAGTTCACCAAGTAGTGAGAGTCAAGATTTAATTAGGACACCAGTTTCCAGTTTCTGGTCAAAGCAGGTTAGGTTATTTGGACCACCTCTTCCATTTACGTTATTATGTTTTACTTTAACAGTCATTTGAAATGCGCTGAAGAGTAAAAGGCAATGGGAGTCTCCCAGGACAATTTTCAGATGGAATCCTGCAACAGAGAGGAAAGCAGAATGTTGGAGCACCAAAGCTACTTCTTCCTGAGGGCAGGTGCCTGTACCACAGCTGTCAATGATATGGGGGTCCTCCTAAGGCAGAGGGTCTCCGAGGAGGAGAAGATCTCTGTAGATCTCAGAAATCTGAAGGGCTCACCCTCAGTGTAAGAGCAAACCGGAGCCAAAGCTGCTGGTCCTCCTCCTGCCCCAGTCCTAGGGAACAACAAAGAAGGCCTCTCAGAGCCAACCAGAGAAAGAAACAGGGGAAACGGAAACGGGGAAGTTGGCAGCTAGAGACTAACTCTGACACAGATTTGCACCAGGTATTTATATTCATGGCCTGAGTTAGAAAAGGAGCTTCATGGTAAGAACCTGGTTTGAGGTGGGCACATCTACCTTAAGCCTCAGAATCTCTCCAAAATGTTTTCAAGAGCAAAAACTGGCAAGTAGTCCACAAAAACCGGACACACAAGGAAACAAGGCAATAAGAAGAACTAGCAGGAAGGACAGATACACACAGACTTCCAATCACAGATTTTAAAAGTGACAAAGTAGATTGAGAAAATCTCAAACAAAACTATTAGATTAAAATGTAAAAACTCACTACTTGGTAGCATGTTAGATATAGCAGAAGAGAGAATTCATGACGTGGAAGATTCCAGAACCCTGATTTAACCAGTATGCTCTACTACCCACAGGGATCTTGCCAACTTAAAAAAAAAAAAAAAAAGAATTCCCCATTGTTTGTGATACATATTTTGATTCCTTACTAACCTAAAGTATTTGTGCATACTTTGTTAATTTTCTGAGTAGCGTAACCCTGAGCTGAAATTCTTTATCAGAAGAGATAAGGGATGTCCCTTGGTATCTTCCTGCTTTTGACAAGTGAATCCTGTTGTACGTAGAGATGATTCTGGAGTGAGTCAGCTAAACCTGGGTCCTGGGTAAATAACAAGTCACAGAGGGTAGCTGGAAGGAGTGCAGTGTGCAGCTTGGAGCTCCTGCCCTTTCAGATCCTCTGTAAACTCTGCTTTTTATACCATCACCACTCCCTACTGTTCTCATTAAGAACAGACCAGAATCTCCCCCCCACCCACACACACACACACACACACACACACACACTTAAACCTCAGTACACAGGTGCTTCAGACAGGAGTCATATTTTTCCTGTATTTAGCTTTCCACACTGGTGACAGCTGCCATGTCAGAAAGTAACCCAGCTTTTGATTTTTAACTGCAGAATGTCTATCCCAGATCTTCTGTCAGCTCAGTCCCTGGTGGTTGGTGTTTTGTTTTGTTTTAGATGGGAGAGGACAGGGCAGGCCACCTTGGCTTCAAGTGTGAAAACACATTTGAATTGTGCAGCCTCGGGCCATCCAGTCCTGGCTCCTTACATTCAGAGTGCATTGGGGCTCATCTTGTGCCTGTGTCCGTTTCAGGGGCCTGGGCGCATTTCCCAGTCTTTATCTGCTGTACCGGTTCAGGTAGACCCGTCGCGCTGGCACCTGCTTTCACTGAACATTCGTGCTTGAGTGCAGCCTCACAACAGTGATCTCATTTTGTTAGCTTATTGCAAGAATTATTTCTCCAATGAGGGGTTGTCAGAATCTCCTCCTTAAGGAGCCCTCTTATTTGCCACCTGTGACCATGATCACTTTATTTTTCTTTTTGAATTTAATTTTGTCATGCTTTATTTTTTTAAAGATTTATGTATTTTATTTGAGAGGAGAGAGAAAGCATGCACGAGCTGGCAGAGGGAGGGAGAGAAAGAATCTTAAGCAAGCTCCACACCCTGCATGGACCCTGACGTGGGGCTCGATCTCATGACCCTGAGATCATGACCTGAGCCGAAACCAAGAGTCAGATACTCAACCAACTGAGCCACCCAGGTGCCCCAATTTTTTCGTGCTTTATTTCCAGCTTTCAGTTTGCATTTGTTTTGATAGTTCAGTGGGCAGGTATTATGAATGTATTTAATCTTATTGTTGGTCCTGCCAAAATATTTTGTATCTGGGCTCCACTTTCATTTCTTTGCTTGTCGTGTACTCTGCACGAGTCCTGTATAGTATAACTGTCAGGTAGGGGAATGAAGAAAGAGAGTAAGGAGAGGAGAAACAGGGAGGAAGGCAATATTTGGTTATTTCTTTAAGAATTCTGGAGGATTTTAGGATTTTCATGTTTGCTGCATGTTCTTGATGGGCCTGAATAGCAATAATATTGGGGAAGTTATGTTAGTAGAACCCTCCAGGGGACTTAATGATAGGCACATGCTTTAAACCAAATGTGTAGTAAACATATATTACATCCCTTCAAGGCAACATACCTTGACTGCTCACCGGCTGTGTGCCAGCCGTGGTACTAGGTATGAGATGAATAAGACACTCTCTTGGCCTCTTAAGAGAAACAGGCTAGTAATCGGATGATTACAACACAGCGTAATGAATTAATATTAAAGATACAAACAACATTTCCATGAAAGACAGAGGCAAGAATTTGTGATGCTTCCTGAGAAATAGAGGAACGTTTCACCAAAAACAGGTGGCCTACGAGCAGGGCCTTCATAAAAGAAACGTTCACTAAGCAGAGAGGAGGAAGACACATAATTGCCTCTGCAGGGAACGTGGAAATGTTTCGTGACTGAGGCTGAGTATACCAGAGAATTAGCCAGAGAAATTATTTTTTAAAATGAATACTGAAGGGGGCACCTGGGTGGCTCAGTCGGTTAAGCGTCTGCCTTGGCTCAGGTTATGACCCCAGGGTCCTGGGATCGAGCCCCGCATCGGGCTTCTTGCTCGGCAGGGAGCCTGCTTCTCCCTCTCCCTCTGCTGCTCCCCCTGCTTATTCTCTCTTGCTCTCTGTCAAATAAATAAAATCTTTAAAAAAAAAAATGAATACTGAAGACTGTATTTTGAGAAATACTGACCAGATCGAGATTAGTGTGTGGCTCTTCTGACTTCTAAGTTCGGGGGCAGTTTGACACACTAGGAAGAACCCTGATTTTGCAGTCAGACGTACCTGCGTTTGAATCCTGGCTGTGTTCCGAAACAAATAGGCCTAATGCTGAGCCACAGCTCTAGACTTCAGCAAGTCGCTTAATCTTATGAAGCCTCAGTTTTTACATCTGTAAAATAAGGGCAATGATATCTAACTTTGCAAGATTGTCCCAAGGCATAGAGGATGCAAAGTATCTAGTCCAGTGTCTGGCCTATACTAGTTGGTCATTACGTGATAGCTATTACTGTCTTTATATAGTGGGTGCAAACTAAACCTCTCTGTGCCTCCATTTCCTCATCTGTTAGCAGGGGATGATAATAGGAGCAATCTAATATGGGTGTTTATGAATCTGAAATGAGACCTACGTGAACAGAACTTAATACCAAGCGTATGGAAATTCTTCAGTAAATGCACACAGTAGTCTTGGTGATGATACTCCTGTAACTAGTTGGCTACTCTCATCCTAGTACCTGTTGAACTAGCTGGAATTGGGTAATGGGTTCATTCATGCATGAACAAGAACTTCAGAAATGATGGGGTGTAAAATGATTGGATGTAAAAGTAAAAGTACTGGGGAATTGGAATGACCATGTCTATGTAGCACCTGGGAGAGATGGTCACGTGACATTTGGCCCTTGGGAAGAATTGTTCTTGGTGGGAAAAGGGTTTTATAAATTAAAGAAATAAATAAAGGAAGGGAAATAAGACAATCCATCCTGCTACCTCAGGACAGGGCTTTATGTAATTTTATGGCACGTGGTCCCAGGAGGAGTAAGTATATTGAGGTAGCCTGATAGGTGTGGGCAGAAAGCAGGTCACAAAGTTCTGGGTCCCAGCTAAGCCAGCTCTCCGAGATGTAGGACTGTGCCAATCACCTGAGAGCACCTGGCTCACATCTTCCACTCCCCTGGAGTATCCTCTGCTGGTGAGTGGTGGATGCCTGCTTCCTCCATGTGCAGTGGACCAGGCTGATCCTGGCCCCAGGTATTCTTCAGGGCTCCCATGAAAGCTCCCGAAGGCTGATGCCCTTGGTGGCCACCAGGAACTCCAGGGGTGGACCCACAAACAGAATGGTGCCCCGAGGGCCAGGAGGCATGGGTTATGATCCCAGCCCTGCCATGTCCAGCTCTGTAACCTTGAGCGACCATTCCATCTCCGTGAGACTTTGGTTTCTCTTATTCTTGTGCTGCTGTGTTCATTCAAATGATTTCTGTGAAGTACGATACTGAATGCTAGATCCTGGAGGGATGGAGATACCGGGCAGCACCCACTTCACTATGAAACTGTTCTTGGTGAAGTAGAGAGTGTGCATGTGGTGGCTTTCTAGACAGGTGTCTACGTGCGTGTTTCTAGACCAGTTGTCTGCAGGACCAGTTGTCCCAAATGGACCTTTCAGACTGTTCCTTGGTTCATATCAAAAGAAACCATGATAAATAGAATAAAATGTGGAACCGAAGGTGAATCTGGGCAAAGGAAATATGGATGTGTTTCGTATTAGTCTTAGCTTTTCAACTTTCTTGTAAGTTTGCAACGATTTCCAAATGAAGTTAAAAAATTAAAAATAATAGAATCCCTAGTTATCCAGACCCACCTCTCAAAAGTGCAATTAAATGATAACATTATACAGTGTTGTGTAGTGTGTCACTTCGCAGCTGAGACCACTGAATTTGGAGGGAGAGGACCTGGCTCCAAGTCTCAGCTCATTTCCTAGCTGAGGACTTTGCCTAAATGATTTTACCATTCGAAGCCTCCATTTTCTTTATCTGTAAAATAGAGGTAATAATGTTTTCCTCACAGGGGCCTGTGAGGATTCAGTGAGATGATATCTATCCGTATTACCTCTCTCATTTCTGTACGTTACCTGTATAATATACCTATGCGTGCGTGCACGCGCGCGCACACACACACACACACACACACGAAATTGTTTTGTGCTTCATAAAGTGCCACAAAATGTTGGTGGCTCCCTGCCTTAGCTGCGCTCACGTTAGTGTTTCCTGGAGTAGCTCACATCAACTCACCAGCGTCTGTTCTCTTACAGCCTGAAAGAATTTCCGGGGAGCAGTATGGAATCCATTCCGATGTCTGGAGTTTAGGAATCTCTTTCATGGAGGTATGTTGTTTGCAAATAGATGCTTCTATGTATATCCACCCTAATATCAGGAAGAATGAAGATTTAAAAAATAATAATAATAAACCTCCAAGGTGTTACATGTGTGTGTACACCGAGTTGAACTCCAAAATCCTTTTGTTATCCTTGAGTGGCTTGTGCACAGACTCTTCTGAGGTGCTATTTCTCACACATCACCTGTATAAAACTTTCCTGGAGAGCTTCTTAAAAATACAGGTTCCCAGACTCCCTCTTAGACTAATTAAATCCAGATCTCTGAGAATCTGCATTATTGACATGTTATGCACACTAAGTCCGGAGAGCCTGCATTATAATAAGAGACTCCAGAGAAGTTCTGTGTAACGGTGGCCTTGTCGGAATGCATACATGACTTCCAGAGGTGATTACTTTGAAGAATACAGCCCTACTCATTTGGATGTATAAGTTCTGTATGTTAGGAAGAAAAAACACCTTGCTTCCATATAGTCATTTCATGTGTTGGGGGATGGGAGGATGAAGGGTATGTATTCAGCCCAATTTTAACGTCTTTACTCTTTATCGCTGTATTTAGAATGGACTTCATCTTAGCGTGCTACGTGTAACCCCACTGGAACTCTGTGCTAAGGATTCTCTGCCATGACTATTGAGCTGTAAGGAAATGTATACAATTTCCATTAGAAGGACATCGGCTCAGTGTGAATTACACCAGTATAGAGTCTGGATTCTCACCAGTACTTCAAGAGTTGTTTCTCACATACGTTGATTCAGGGAAAGGAGGGCCTTTTAAAAACTAGAAAGGACTCCTTAGATAAGATCATGGATAGAGTTGCAGTCATGATTTTATCACCTTTTTTGGGGTCAAATACTTCCTCTGTGATTTTTGTAATGCATGAATGCAGTTGAATTTATAAGGAAATATCTTTAGACTCAATTCACCTGCACTATCGAAAGCAAAAATAAAGTAGTCAGTGTTTGCTAAACCATACTCTTCTGCTTCTTCACAAAAGAGAATCGAAGAGGAAATATAATATGTATGCACCAGCTGAGGGCTTAGCAGTAATGGTGGACAGAAGCCCAGAACAGAGTTTCCCAACTAAATCCTGAAGGGCTTGTTCAGGTAACTTGTTTCGGAAGAAACTAGAACTTCTGATTTGTGGAGCTGAGACCTTGCCATTATGTGAATTCCCTTTGCATGTTTAAATCGTTGTTATTGGAGGCATTTAATAAGTGACCAGATGGAGTGTGGTGCATTTGAGAAGTAGGTGGTATAGAGATAAGAATCCCAGATTGGGAATGAAAGAGATAGAAGGTTCACCTTTGCTACTGGTTTTCTAGGTGTGCTGTGCAAGCCACTGTCCCTCACTGGGCCTTATTTCTTCCTCTGTAAGATAATGATCTCTAAGCCCCTTTCCAGACTAACAGTCTGGGACTCTAAGCAGTCCATTGTCTTTCTTTAACTTTCTGCATCAACTCTAGAGCTGAGTGACTTGGACGATGGTAAACCCTAGCGTGACATAACATGAAGCACAGAGCAGAACCACGAGAGAGCATAACTAATGGATTTAAGATTTAGAACACATATAAAGATTCACTCTTCTTTCCTTCCACATTCATTTTGAGCTCCTGCAATGCCTGTCAGATGGGCAGTGGGGATATGGTGATGAAAGGACACTCCAGTCTTGACTCTCATGGAGTAGGGCATGAGGAGGACAGAAAACAGAAGGATAACTAAATATATAATTTGTCAGGTGGTGGCAAGTCCTATGGAGAAAAATAAAGCAAAGTGATCCTTTCTGATAAAGTAACCTTTGAGCAGAGACTTGGATGAAGTGAAAGAGAGCCATCAGGCAACAACAAAAAACAGAGGCGCTAAGCTGGAGTGTGTTTGGCATATTTAAGGAACGTAGAGAGACCGAGGTAGTGGAGTTAGTAAGGGGAAAAGAATGGGAAAAAATACATTCAGAGAGGTAGCCGGGGATTAGATCCTATATTATCTTGTAGGCCATGGTAAGGACTCTAGATTTTACTCTGAGGGGAAATGATTGAATTATATTTTCCAAAGATCATTGAGTGCTCTGTGGAGCATGGACGATAGAAGAGCAAGCACGGAAATAAGGAGGTCTGTTAAACTAGATAGGTAGGTAGGTAGGTAGGTAGGTAGGTAGGTAGGTAGGTAGGTTGATAGACAGATGACCAATACGTAGAACGTACTGATACCGCATACCGAAACACATGTCTGCCAATATTTTGGTAGGTGCTAGGGATGCAAAGATTTAAAAAGAAACTATAGTATCAGGAGGGAGGTTGCCATTGATGGATTTGGAGTTCCGTCGATCATGTTCATTTATCCTGGAGGTAAACTACTGAATGGTCTCCAGAAGACTGAAGAAAACACTCACTGAATTTGTAAGATTGAGGAGGACTAAAGTATAGGGAACTGTGTGAGAAATTGTCACAGTAAGTCTGACAACACCTGAATGCCAGAAGGAATGTGTTGGCTCATGGGGTGAAGTGGAGAGCAGAAGAGGACAGAGGGTTGTGAGTGAGGGCCGGGAAGGGTTAGGTGTTTTCATGCTCCCTGTGTTTTCAAATGGTCAGTGAGGGGCCGGATGCTCTGTCAGAAGGAGGTGATAATGTCGGTACAGGTACAGTCTGATTATGATCATCAGGAAGGTTCTTGCATGATGTTGAACTAAATGCTTTCAGAGGGAGCTGTGTGATTGCAGTCCTCGTCTGCTAGGAGCTCGTGACCCACCAGACAAGCAAGTGACAGCGTCTGACCGAACACAAGTGGTAAACCAGTAAGCCACTAGAGAATAGCGTAAGGACTCGGGCGTGTGCTTTATACCAAATTCATTTGTGGTACAAGGTAACACAAAAGAAGTGATAGGGAAGGGGAGTCAGTGGTTTTGAGTCCCTACATGAAAAATTGTGAGTAATTCAGTGATGAAGAGAATCCCAAGGTTCTTTTTCCCTAGGGGCAGATGTAATGAGAATATTACCTGAAGAGGATGGGGAAGTTAGTCCACAAGAAGCACTTTGTTTTCACCACAGTCTCCTTGGGATAAATGTGGCAAATCCTGTTTAAAATCACAATAGAGAGGGGCGCCTGGGTCATTAAGTGTCTGCCTTAGCGTTCTGGGATCGAGTCCCACGTCAGGCTCCTCTGCTGGGAGCCTGCTTCTTCCTCTCCCACTCCCCCTGCTTCTGTTCCCTCTCTCACTGGCTGTCTCTGTCATGTCAAGTAAATAAATAAAATCTTTAAAAAAAAATCACAATAGAGAGAAGAGTAAATCTCAATAGCATTTTAAAATTCCGAATAACAAATTGTATTTTGAAACATAGTCAGCATCGTCAAAGAATTGCTTCTCTTCTGTTTATCCTCACTTGAAAACGAGACTCCCTTTCTAGGTGTGTGCCCTGTAGAGTGAAAACCTTAATTCATTCAGTAATTACTATTTAAGCACTTACCGTGCGCCGGGCCTTGGAGGGTGGGGACACACAAAGCTTCTGACAGAGAAGACAGACATCTAATGCGGAAACAAACAGCATACCAGCATCTTCAGTGAAGCTGTTTCCAGAGGACCCTGAGCCCCAGGGCTGGGGGAGAGGCGGGGTTTCTCAAAGGAGTTGACAGTTGAGCTGGGTTGGTCTGGAAGAGAGTTTGCCACTGGGAGAAAGGAGGATAAGTGGGAAGAGCCCCTCCTCATTGCCCAGCACACTCCAAGTGGATCTCTGGATGCTTCAGGAGAGATCTACTGTCAGAGCCTGCAGGCTGTCCGCTAGGCCATTTCACTACCAATCTGTGTGGGCACCTTCCTCAAGGTGTTTTGAGTCGTGTTATTCCCTTAGGGCACTGGTGGTAAAGAAACAAATGGGATAAAAGTACAGGAAACGGAGCAAAGGAATTTTTCTGAAATTACACAAGAATCAAATAGACACAAAATGGGAAGTAGAGTTTTCTAGCCCTTCCACGTCTGCTAGCAGCACCCCTGCCCCCTGCAGATCCCATAAACCCTCAACCCTTCCCTGAGGTTTGGTGCCGCAGGAATCAGAACTCGCCGTCGTTGTTTTAAACTCCTAGAATAGCGAGATTCACCTTTGCTAGCCTTCATCATACTGCTCTCCCCTCGTTAATGTGCTGTCACAGTCCCCATGGGGGTCATAACAAGGCCTCTCGCACACTCGTTCATAAAAGATGATGCTACATGCCACTAAAATGTGCCATTAAAAAAGTCACAGACAGGTACATTTGTGCCTTAAGCAAAGAATCTTTAATATCAGACTGTCTTTCATCCAGGGCCAGAACTGCCCCAGCTCCTCTCCGTTCTGCATCCCTGTGGGATAAGATGGGTCTCTTCCAGGATTTTGTCAGCTGTGTGTAGTGTTTGGAGATGGCACAAGTAACATAAACATGGAGATTACCCTTAAGAAGGGGAAAGAAATGAGATTATTCAGTGCTCTAGTGAGAGCATGGCAGTTTTACTAGACGAGAAGAATTTGGCCCCTTTCTGTGTTTTTTGTTTATGGTTTTCAACTCAGATCTCTAAATGTGTCGTAGTTCTCCTCATGTGGATTAGTTATGAAGCCAAATAAAGGCCCGCACCATACGTGGGGTTTGTGTGGCCTCATTTTGTAATGGGGAAAAGGATCCATGTAGAATTGCTCTTCTTCCTTGAACCTTCACGACAGAAATCAGTGGAAATGAAAAACAAAAAAAAAAGAAGAAGAAGAAGAAAGAAGACCCACTAACAAAGGTACAAAATTCCTGAACTTAACTAGGACAAACCAGGAGGACTAATCCTGCTTCCCAGAGTATTTGACTCTTCTAGAAAGCTCGCGATGATTCAGTCAACTCGGTGATTTTTAGGACAGTCCACCCTGGCAGTTTGCCATTCAAGACTTCAGGGCTAAACTTTAAAAGGAAAATTGGTCCATAATAAGAGATCTGTTTTACCGAGTTTGATGATGTTATTTAATCCTTAGGGGAGAGGAGGATACCTAAAACATTTTGGGCACAATGTCTCCATTTCACAGGCAGCTCAGTGCGTATCTCTCCTCCCACAGAATGGCCTGAGGAGAGAAGCCCCATTGTTGTTTTCACTAATTAGTTATTCCATTCGTATTCTTGTGTCATTTAAGTCACAACATGTTTGCAAAAGCTGGATTTTTCAGTTGGCCCTTCTTGGGTCAAAAAAGAAGACAGCATACACCCTTTTGCAGCCTCGCATTTGCAGTACCCAGAGCAATGCATACACATTTAAAAAGGCACGAGGCCGGTCCTCTAATGTTCTTCTTCTCACTGAGTATGCTCCACGAGCACAAGTTTGTGCTGGTTTGTGATTCTATCTGGCGGGTTATTATAAACCTTATTACGGTTGGTGGTGAATAATCTTCTGACAGGTTTTTCTGCAGGAGTCAGACAGAAAGCCCATCTTTAACACATGCATTTTGCTCTTTTCACTTGGGTCCTCGCTCTTTCTGCCTTTGTCTCCTCTCTCTGCCAGTCTCCTGAGTCTGAGGCATAGAACAGTCTGGCTCGATGTGCTTGGTTAATTGGAGTGTCATCTAGTCCTCTGAGACCCGTCTTCAGCATGGTCCCTGTTTTATTGAAGTGGTTTGAATGATGTGTTAAATGATGAAAGCAAGGTCCATGGCTTAGAAAAACGTCTCTAGATAGGTGAAGAACATATTCAGAGAGCCACACAGGTCATTGTCATCAAAGTAACACCATCTTCTGAAGATTTTTATGAGTTCTATTGTTTCGACAAAGAGTTAGAGTTTTTCTTGTGAGTTTTAGAATCACCTTTATCAAGTTAAAAATAAATCCATGGAATGCTGTGCTGTTCACCCTACACAGAATACCATTTTTCTTCATCTCCCCAAGATACAGTTAAAATACCCATCCTTCATGATACCTGCTCCGATCTCTCCAGCAAAATATAATACCTTCTTCTGACCTTCATCTGCACCTTCCTTGTGGCATGTGCCTTTTCCACCTTGTGCTGTAATGATTTATAGGCATGTCAGAGTTCCTTAGGACAGCATTCGAATCTGATGCTCTCAGAACCTCCTACACTCCCTGGAACTATTCCATTGCCCGTAAGTGGGCACTCAGGAAATCTTCTTGGCTCAGTTTTTTCCATATTTTTGTAATAGTTTTAAAGCCATTTCTAAAAATAAAATCAGAGTTTGAAGTTTGATGAGCCTTTAACTTAAGCATACATAAATGTTTGCTGAAGGTCACAAATGTTTTGCGTGTGGAGAAGGGTTTTCTTTTGCTGGAGTATAGACCTAGATTCAAATTCCACCTCTGTTAGTATAAACTGTGGATCCTTGGATAAGTCATTGAATCTCTGGGCCTCAGGGTCCTCATCTTTTGATGGAAGCTTTACTTCAGAGCTTCTGGACAAAGGTCACAATGAGAAAATTAAGCCATCATCCCCTCTCTTTAAAAGGAATTACCTCTTGAAATATTTCTATTTGGTTCAAAAAGGCCACTAATTTGGTTAAAGCATGGAACACAGAATGTGCCATACCTTCTACTTTCACTTCAGTCTCCGCTAAAAATAACCATAAAGGGATTTTTTTTTTTAAGGCTTTGAATACAAATCAAAAGGGAAAGGAGACTACAGCAACCAAATTTTGGGTGTGGGGAACCAGAGGGACAGTGGCAAACAACCTAGGAGCACCGAGAATGCTGAAATCCTAAGCTAGCTGTTAAGAAAGTGACAAGCACCCCAATTCCTGTAGAACACCGAAAAGGCTCAGGAATTGGTGGTCCAGTTATCTGGAATCAGACACAAAGGTGGGACCAAAGAGAACAGAATTCTTTTTAAGGCCATTTGAGAAGCACATAAGCCATTTGACCCACAGATTCTTCTCGTAACTCAGCGTGTGCACACAGTCGCCACTCCTCAGCCTCAACACAAGAAGGCAGAGGTCTTTTCTGGAAAGAGTAAAATAAATGGTAGCTGGCACTGTCGAAGCCTGAGTCCCGTTACTGAAGAACAGAGGCACTAAGTGAACGCTAAATGCTGAGACTTCCCAGCCTTCCCATCTCACCCTGTTCCTAGGATGCTGGCGGCCAAGATTACCTTTCAGGCAGAAGAGACTTTCTCTAAGGAAATCAGATCCAGACATTGGGGGTTCATGTTACGTCATGGTACATCAGTCAGCAAGCTCCACCAATGAGCACAGTGTTTCCAGCCAGATTTTTAGCACCTCACTCTTGGCAAGACATGTGAGGAAGGCCTTTAAGACAGAAACCTAAAATAACTGGAAAAAAAAAAAAAGCAACTTGGAGGGCCTTGGAAACTATGCAGTGAAGAAAAATTCAGATGAGCTCCTATAGTATTCTCAGAGGGATAAGAGAAAACACTGCATTCAGGAAACAAGAACAGGCTGCTGTAACAAAGGAACTTTCAGAGAACAACAACAACAAACAGGAATGAAAATTCGAGAACCAGGTCAGAAAGTCTAAGGTGAAAAACAGAAGTTTCAAGAGGAAAGAGTAGAGGAAACAGAGGGGAAGAAATCACCAAAGGAAATGTTTTCATTTTAATTTTATAATGAGAGAAATATTTATATGTTGTCCGAGATTGCCCTCCTCTTTAGCATTCCTATAGCAAAAAAAAAACACAAAAAACAAAACCTAACTGTTTTTCTAAAGGACATGTCAGTGGTTTTGCCCAGAGATACGGAGTTTTTACTGGGCAATGATAAATTTTTGCATTTTCTGTAAACATCATAATATAATTTTTCCCAAGCATAGAAAGCAAAAATAGTTGGGGTGCCTGGGTGGCACAGTCAGTTAAATGTCTGACTCTTGGTTTCGGTTCAGGTCGTGAGATTGAGCCCTGCACCCAACTCCGTGCTAGCCCAGGGAGTTTGCTTAAGACTCTCTCTGCAACACCCGCCTCTCTAAAATAAATAAATAAACCTTAAAAAAAAAAAAGGTAAAAATAGTTGGATAGAACTACCTTGTTTTATAGAAATGTTAAAACCTGTGAACATATCCCATTTTTAACATACTGCCTTCATATATATATATTTTTTTAATGGATGTTAGATAAGACTCATTAGATACCAAGACAATGGAATGTAATCTCCATTCACAAGCAAACAGAAAGAGCTAAGTGAAATGAAAATAAAAGTATTGAAAAAGTGGCATGGATCACTCAGCCCAGTACCCTTGGACAGAAGCTTCTGGAGGAGTTTGCTGAAGAGTGGGTAATTTTCATCCACTGATAAGATTTTCAGATTCAAGGGCTGCCATCCTAATTCTCGAACTCTTAAAATGCTCAGACTTTGGATTAACCAGATAGGTTGGCACCACCACTTGGAATCAGTGTGATTTGGGCCCATTTTGCTACTTCAAGTGTCACTTTCTTATCTGTAAAATGAACAGAATTTTAGAATTCATTCATTCCTCAGTATTTATTGAGCACCTTTTATGCTCCACACACTTTTTGAAGTGCTGAGGTTACATTAGTAAATAAAACAGGCACGTTCCCTTTCCTTGTTGAGCCTACAACATGAGGGAGGCAGACGATAAACCGTAGTAAACACATTTTTTGAAAGCAGGAACCTTCAGTATTCTAGGCTCTTCTAGAAACACTTCCATTTAATGATAACCACCCCAGAAAGTTACTCTGAGAGTAAACTTCCGTTTGAAATAGCGTCCTCATCCAGGTATTGGGTGGTTTTGCCAAGTGACAAGAATTAGGAGCATTATCCAGACTTGATTCCTGCCCCTAAATATACGGAAGAACCCATCCCTGCCCCCACCCCTACATGGAAACACCTGGAGACACAGCTGTCTCTAGTGGTCTGCAGCTGTGGCTTTGTTCGCTTTTCTAGCCCTTGGTGATTATGAACCTGATCTGAGGGGTGACGGATGGCTCTGGATACCCTATGAGCAGCTGCTGTCAGCTTCTCTAGACCATAAAACTTGGCCTTTGGTGGGCTCCACTTAAATACTGGTATTTTCTCCTCTCCTTTTTTTATAATTATTGTCAAGAACATGAGTGGAAGTTGGATCTTATCGTATGTTTGGTCCCTGCTCCATCTAGTGAAACATCTTACCTGTCGATCAGAAGTTTCTGCTGAAAACCATCAGAAGGCAAAAGCATCAAAGCGTCCAAACAACAAGGAAATTTCAGTGGAAGACTGTATAGAAGAGTGGGCAGGAGTGTGCTCTGGAGTCGTGTCATGGGCCTCCTTCCCTTCCGTTGAAGAATGTTGAGAAAAAGAGCATGTAACAGTTTCCATCACTCATTCCCCTGCTCTCACTCTCCTTTCTGTAATTCTGCCTTAACTTGATTTTTTCCATTGTCATTTTTCTAATCTAAAACTTCTGTAACTTACTGCAGAAAGGAGCCGTTAAATGACCTTTGGGAGATGATGGATTGACTAGTTCAGTCCGCTGCAAGGTTTGTGAAGGGATCCAGCTGTCTCAGATTACCGTGCCTAAATGGGCATTTTCCAAGGTTGTCAGTGATCGCAGTCAATGTGCAACTGGCAGACAAAGTGAGTGTTTCCCACTGAATGAGGCATTGTTGAGCTTGCTTTGTTCTGAGAGCTATCCGAACAACCATGAGATTGACAAAACAAGATGGAACAGGTGCTCGCAGTCCCAGCTAAGCATTTTATTATTTTGATGGATTTCAGACCGATTTTAAAGTTTTTCCAACAGCACATGGCCAAATCGTGTGTGTGTGTGTGTGTGTGTGTGTGTGTGCACCCAAACACGCACAATTTGGACTTTTAAAAACACATTAAGTCAACAAAGTCTTCATGTGAAGACTAAAGAAATAAAGAGAAGACAAAGCAAGCCTTTGACAACCCATATTCAGATATTTGAAGGATTGTCAGGAGAGGCCAGTTGCTGCTCAGTGACTGGCTGGCTGAACTCTCTGAAGCTAACATGATCAAAAAAAAAAAAAAAGCCCATGGTTTCTATTCAATACAAAGAAGAAAATTCTAATGGATGGAGCCCTACCTCCTTCCGACTCCACCGTGGACTCATCCTCTTTAGGAATAAAAAGGCCTGGTTTATGTAGTGACTGAATAATCATATGTCATATCTCAAGTTCTTGTTTTGTTTCTTAAGAAGAAATGCTTTGTAGGAGAAATGGGGATGAGGTTAGGTAAGATACAGTCATTTATTCATTAACCACTCAGAGAATTTTTATTGAGTGTCTAATATGTGGCACGCGCCGCGCTAGTCACTGGGAACATGGCTGTGAATGAAAGTGACAAAATCCCTTCATGGAGCCTGCGTGTTAAAGAAGGTATTTGACAACAGCAAGTCTTTAGACGGAAACGAACAGCGTTATATGATAGGAGTAACTGAGTGGTGTGGTGTATAAATTAAGATCTCGTAAATTTGAGATCTAAAAGATAAGGGGCCAGTCTTCTCATGACATCTGTCAGCTCTAAATTCTGTGAGTGATAATTTGGGGAACCACTGCTGCTCCCTCGAGATGTCCAGTGGTAAAATCCACTGATCCTAGAATTCTGTCAATACTCACACCCAGTGACCTGGAAGTCGCTTTAAAGACCCTCCGGAAGATCCTGCAGACCATAGCACATACTTTGGTTCTGAACTGGCTAAGAAAAGCTTTCACATTTTTCTAGCACGTATGTAGACAAATTCTTTCACACGCCTTATCTTGTACTTAGAGATTAGAATGTTTTTTAACCGGAAGAGAGTCTTTAGAACTTGTTCAATCAGATCCCTCCTCGTACCAGTGAGGAAGCTGGGGGCCAGGGAGGGAGGGGACCTGCCCACAGTGACCGCACGCAGCCAGTCCTGTGCAGAGGAGGACTGGAATCGAAGACTTCTGATGTCAAGTCTGGTGCTCTGTCCTCTTTTTTCAGCTCTTGACGTCTTCTTGCTCGGTGTCATTCTCACAAGAAGGTTAACAACATAACACATTGCATGTACCTAACACTTAACAAAACCACTTGCTTTCGTTACCTCATTTCGGCTCCCCTACACCGTGATGGGAAATGACTGAAAAATTAGTGATTTGAGGCACCCAAGATTCTCCCACCGTATAAGCATCAAAGCTCCCATTTCGCAAATAAGGAAACTAGGATCCAGAGAAATTAAAGGACTTTTTTAGAAAGGTTGTGTGACTAGACCAGGCAGCAGCAGTCAGGAGCCCTCCCTCTGCTGCTTTCATTATGCTGTCGAGAATGAGTAGATCAAGTACTCTGGAAAGAGAAGAGAGAACTGGTAAATGTAAACAAGCAGGAAATTAGATAAAGAAAAAGACTGGTTTATCGTGATTCTGCTTGTCAGTCAAGGCTGCTTTTCCCAGGCTTCCTACCCACACTGTCCCCGTAGCTGCTTCAGTGTTGCCAGTGTTTCAGAGTATACATGTACCATTGGTTTTCAGAAACCAATCCCTAGTTTATGTTTCTTTTTTTGGTTCAAGATTTTATTTATTTATTTGACAGCGAGTACAAGCAGGGGGAGCATCAGGGAGAGGGAGAAGCAGGCTCCCACTGAGCAGAGAGCCCAACGTGGGGCTCGATCCCAGGACCCCAGGACCTCCTGAGCCACCCAGGCGCCCCTTTAGTTTATGTTTCTAAAGAAATACAAAAATTAGCCTCATCTCCAAGGCGTCTGCTCTGTTAGGAAGTGGGTAGGTGAGAATTCCATCTAATCAGTAAATATTTATGTAGCGCTATTCTGTGTTGGCAGGAAGGATACCAACTTTGCCCTCAGGAGCTCCTCGACTAGTAGGTAGAAAGATAAATAAATGTGCAATGGAAGTGCATAGGACTGGGCAGATGACAGGGAGGGCTGACATCGATGTCAAGGAAAGCATTTCAGTTATCTATTACTCTTAATAAAGCACCCAATGTTAGTGGCTTAACAACACAACCCTTTATTTACTCAGGATTCTATGGGTCAGGAATCTTAGGGCTCAGCCATTAGACGTGGGATCCACAGGGGCCTCCGGTGCGGGTGCAGCCGGATGGTGGTTAAGAATGGAAGATCCAAGATGACTTCACCTGCACGCATGGCGGTGAAGTGGCCGCTCCGTCTCTCTCTCTCTCTCAGGAGCAGCATACAGATGCTAGAATTATGAGAACACTATCTGATGATGACTCCCTTGACTTTGAAATGTCTAAAAACAGAAGTGTAGAGTTGGTCGAACCAATGGACTGTACCCTAGCACTAATGTTTTCTCAGGTACTCACAGCTGCAGGGCTCCAGTGAGCAGTTTAGAAATGAAGGAACCCCCCACCCCCACCCCATACCCAGAGCTAGGTCTGCAGGGACTGGTACCATGATTAAAGTTGTGTACTGTTAGAGGACATGGGTCAGCATTATACAAACATATTGAAAGGGTGTCATTTCTTAATTCTCACTGTGAAGATTAAAATGGTTATTGAATTAAGTACACGAGATGGATTGGAGGGCAGTTAACTCCAGTCTTTTTCCCTTCTTGCAACCCCTAAGTCTTTAATAAGAAATAAGCCATTTAAATTAATCATAATGCTTAAATATGTGAAAGTGATTATTCTAAGCAGTGATGTGTAAGAGGGCCTTGTCAGTTAAGACCATCCACCCGTAATACTGGAGAGTTCGTACGCTATGTTGATTAAAGTAGTGCAGCGCAGAGGGGTACCGGGGTGGCTCGGTCAGCTAAGTGTCCAACTCTTGATCTCAGCTCAGGTCTTGATTTCAAGGTCATGAGTTCAAGCCCTGTGTTGGTCTACATTAAAAAAAAAAAAAAGTTATGATAGCATAGAAACAACGGACATGCACTGCCAGGTTGGCCTGGCTCTAGAAGACCTCACCATCAGGGGGTTTATCATAATCAACAAATGCTTATTGTCAGCCGACTGCAAAATGCCATTTCTGGTGTCATGGAGAACGCAGAAGTATATGACTTAACAGTCTGCCCTTTAACAAAATTTAAAATTTACCAGGCCTTAGAGACACGGGAAGATGTGGAACACTAGGAAATGTCACCAGGTAGGATTGCGCTACGCTGCCGGTGAATGGTATGGACAGGGAGTGATAGGAATTTTGTCTTCAAAATTGTGTTCTGGGATTAACTCCCAGCAGAAGAGGAGTAAGTGGAACCAAGCCCCGGAAGGGTAGGTAACCTGGAGTCCGTCTGTTCATCTGTTGTTACACCATCGTAGAATGCAGATAGAGAAACTACCCCCAGTATTGCATTGGCAGTTGTGCAAAAATTTGAAGTTCGTTTTTTCTATTAGAAAAGTAAATTGTTTGCTTTCATCCGTCATGACTGAACATTATCTGTTTTTAATTTAGAGTTTCTCACTGAATTTCCGTTCAGTGCACAGACACCATTAAAAGAGACCTTTGCAGTTGTTTCTCAGTGACTTTTAGAGATTTATATACCCAGATCTTTTAATTAGCATTGCTCTGAGTAAAGTTACTGATGGACATCAACTTGGAACAATTGGAGTGTCTTCAACGCTACAAAAGTGGGTCTCTTTAAATAGGGAGGGTTTGTCTTCCTTTTTTTTTTTTAATCAACTGCTTCAAATTTACTGTGGCCTAGTTGAAATTATATATTGCATTTAAACCACGGTATTCATGCAAAAAATTATTCAAAGTTTTTGCTCTAATGTGGTGTAGACAGATAGATTGATAGATCTATATACACACACATATACAAACACACACAGTCCGAAAGAAAACGAAGCAAGTGCAGTAGCATTGTGGGAGAGGAAGGAGAATTTATGTGTTGGGACAGCAGGGTTAGAAGGACCGAGCAACGTTTAAAGATTCAAAACAATAGCATTTAGCATGAAATCTACTTTTTATCATCCTTACCCGGCCATCAGAATGAAGAAAGACAGTGTCCAGCTGGAGCAGTGGTTTGGTAGCAGGAGAATTAGAAGTAAAGGTCCTAGTGCCCGAGGGGTGGGTCATGAATTAATAATTGCTATGTGGCGGATGAGCCCGTCAGAAGAGCTGAAAATGAGGAAGTTGCCTCGCAGAGCGCTATCAATCACTCAGTGACCATAACTTCCAGTAATTAGTGTATTTTATGGGCCTTTGCTTCAGTGGCTCGAAAGCACATATGCTCCAGTCACAGCTAAACTTTGCCGGAGTAATATTCCAGGATGATTTATCCTCCTGCTGCACTGGGATATACCCCTATATTAGGTGAAGATTGTGAACTAAGCTGCAATAAAGTGTAAGTTTAGGTACAGTTTGCCCAGGTTGAGACCTCAATGTATCATGCTTTTCAGCATCCACGGTTAGGCTACAGCAAGCCATCATTTTTAACCGCGAAACAAATAAAGCAATTAATGGAACAGCATTTAGGATATTGTACTTGTGAATTACTGTTGCCCTCTCCCCATTTAAGTGTCCACTGTAATAAGCCCATTTCTAATTAAAAAAAAAAAAACCACACTGTATTGAAAACATTTATTTGTAATGCTGTCTTTTCTCCACTATTATTAGTAATCTGTGGGATAGAATGCAGGACCTTCCGAATGATGGAGAAGGACTTGATTTATTTCTTTGTGTTATGGCTTTTGGCCTCCTTAAGTTAAAATAAATTTACTTTTTATCCGCTCACTCCAGTGAGGATGAGTAGTTCTTTTTTAAATATTGGCACATGTTCAGAAGCACTCCTGATGGGAACCTCACATTTAGGCTCTTCCAACACAAAGAAAACATGTTATTTGCGAGCTCTCAGGAGCGCTTGGCACTTTTGTACAGCCGTAATGAGTTATTTGTCGTGGTTCACCCACTGCACGAGAAGTCTCTGAGGCCTTTGCAGACAGGGTCCTTTGCCATTCCCAAAAACATCTGTAGAGCCCACAGTTCTTAGTGATTTAACAAGCTTTGCCACCAACCTGCAGTATGACCTTGGGCAAATTAATTAAGCTTCTGGCGCCTCCATTGGGCCATAATTCTGTTTGTGTTAAGGAAATCCTTAGAGTTTATAGGAAAGTGTTATGTGAAAAGTATAAATTGAATAGGGAAGAGATATGCACGGTCCCACTATATTCATTGTAGAGTGAAATGTTTGTACACCACTTTTAATGATGGTGTCCATGAATTTCCTTGGAATAGACACCAGTGATAAGCTTGCTTCTCCAAGCAGGGATGGAAAGGTATATATATATATATATATATATAGTTTGGTGCTTTCGTTACATTTATTATCCCATCTTTAATTTGCAATGTATTATAATACCACACAAGTTAAAACAATAATGGTAAAACAAACTAATTGTCTTTAATTAAAGTGAATTAGGTTTTGATTTTAATATATTTGATGTAGTGAGAACTGATAACGTGGAGGGTCCCTAAGGTTATTAGGGCATATTTCTGTTGGGCCTGATGGTGTTAGTAATAACCCTCTTCCTCATAGTTCTAGACACGAACAAATATGTCACTTCATCAGTCTCTGTTACTCGCACTTATGCCCCTCCGCAGGGGTCGCAAATTCCACAAGTTATCAGCTAATGGCGTTATACATTAAAAATTGAAGCTTTCCTCACTCCGAGGCCTTTCAAGGCTTTGTTCTTAAGCCCTAGACACTTTGGAGTGCAGCTGCAAACTATAGGCAGAAGATTAAATTAATTTGTAACTCTTTTTTTTTTTTTTTTGGTCCTGCATTACTAAATCCTCCACATTTAATTGAAACCCTACTTCAAGACGCTTTGTGTTTCTGTGTTCTTTGTTGTCTGTTTAACCTCCAAAGCACTTTAACACTGGTAAATTGCTGTTATATCCTTTGGATTGTTTTTAAACCATTCAGTAAGAGGATAGTGAAATTGATACATGGGAAGAAAAGTAAAATCTTAGGGTAGATCTTGAGGTATTTAATATTTATTATGGTTCTTCACCAGCATAGTTTCAGATGATTTAAACTCTCTCTCTAGGACTGTGTGTACATTGGTCTTGGGATGGAATCTCACCTAGGGAATTTTATGTAATCCATAGTTAAGTCTGAATTTTTAAAGTTTCCCTGTGTCAGAATGTTCCAAAGCGGCTGCTGCATTTTTGTAAGATGAAGGTTTAACTGCAGTGCACAATCTAAATGCAAGATGCTTAGATGGAAATTTAATTGTGTAAAATGTGCACGAGGTAATTAAGAACAAATTTTAGAACATTTCAGACTATAAAGTCCCCCTTCAGCTAGATCACTGGCTATACTGAAAATGCTTATTTTCAATTTGCAGTTAATGCCGAGAAACATAGAATATGTCTAAATTAAGAATAAAAAAAAAATCCAGGGCTCTTCAGTATAACTGTAAATTTTAGAACTACTCGCACATTGTTGATATTCTAAGAAACTTGATTCACCAAAAACGTCTTTTGAATTTGTATTCCCCACTTGCTTTCTTGCTACAGTGTATTTTTTTTCTCATTTGTGACTTCATGACCATAATTATTCATGTTACCAACAGAAGCCATTTTTGTTGCTTTGTAAATAAATATCTCTGTCTTTTTGTTAAAATACAGATGTTTCTATCGTGCAGTTGTTATGCATTCGGCAGTTGTTATGATCACACCCACACACACACATATTTGTTATTTAAATTATAAAATCCAACATATTCAAATGCTGCTAACTCAGGAGTATTTCATAGATTATGATTGGACAAATCAAAGATCAATAAGATGACACTAAGGGACAGCTTTAGTTTTACAGTGAAATGTTTGTGGTTTACTGTTATTTACATGTATTCCCAGTGGTAAATGTTTTCAGAGCATTCTTTTTCTGCCTTTTATATAGTGAATTTCCCACAGCGAACAGAGTATTAAGCAGTTTGCTGAATCTTAAGTATTTGGAATTAAAATGCACTTTTTTATTTAACGTTAAATAGAATCCTCTCCTTCCCCCATCTCTACCTCCACCACCCACCCACCCACCCCCAAATAAATAAAGCTTTTCCAAATCTTTTACAACGCGGGCCGCTCCCCTCCTGGGAATGAAAAGGATGTGAGAGTCATTTGATGAATTGCTGGCGCTTGGGTGCATCCACATTTTTCAATATACTTTTTTTTAACTGGACTTAAGCTGCCTATATTTAAATGCTGCTTTTCTAAAGATGATAAAGAGAGCAAAGATTTCTATTGGCTTAGTCCTAATCTGTTTGCTTTGTTGTGATTCTTTTTTCCCCCCTTTCCTTTAACTGTTAACCTATTTATAAATCTAAATCTACATACAAAGGTCATTGGTTGGCTGAACTTAAACCATTTTACTCAGTAAATTTAATTAAGAAAATACAGTGCAACTCATAAGCAAATGAGTTTTTTCCTAGTTTTAAACCAAACCACCCTCTTGAGTGCTGATTGCCTTGCCCGACCCCTGGTGATACAGAAACAGGCAAAATTAAAAAGGACATTAAAGCTTCATTAAATCTGAAACACATTTAGTACAGTGACATATCTGCAGGCCATTTCAGAGAAGATTACATACTCTCTTTTGTAAGTTTCCTAATTTATAATACCTTGACAATAAAAACTGGGGAAATGCAAGTAGATTAATAGACCAGTAGGGGTAAAAGATACCGAACGGCCCCAGGTCCGTCTGTCTCTGAAATATTCGCTCATAGCATATGTGTTCCCTCTTCCTCATAAGGGTTCAGTGTTTATTTGACTTTTGACAGCCTTCATGCGGCCACATCTGCTAAGAGACCTTTTCCTTTCTTACCTTCTCCTAATCGAACTTGATAAAAGGGTTCTAGGGCCTGGCTATTTACTTCCTTCTATTTTGCCACAAGATAAAGAGTGGGGAACAAAAACACCGCCGTTGCGTTAAACCTAGAAGGACAGGGACATACGTGGAAGGCAGCTTCCTCTCCCAGAGCCTTAAAATGACTGCTTTTGGTGCCAGCCTAATGGTGCCACTGCCAGTTTGCACTGGTGCAGCATTGGAATCCTTGGCCTGCTGCTGGAGCAGCGTGGTGGTGACAGGCTGCAAGAGAGGAAGTGATGGTTGTACCGCTCTGGTCAAGGACAAGGAACCATTCTCTGTCCTCTGGCTCCAAAGAGGTCAGAGCTGCAAAATGCCTTCGAGCAGTTCTCCCAGGAACGTAGTTGACAGGACTGAGATTTCGTAGGATGTCAGGAAAGTACACACGAAGCAAAGCCAGTCCCAGGAATGATGAGTTCACCAGATCAAGCACTGCCAGCCACCTGTTTCCAAGCAGACTGGTACAGAGAGGCTCCCAGCTGACCAGCCTGCCCTGAATTTTCTCTCTGTATGCATGGTGGTATCTTATAGGGTAAACAAATGATAGCAGCCATCCTTATTACATCGTACCAGTTATGACAGAGGGCACCGAGTAGGGTACCACGTTCCCAAGTTGACTGTAGCCTGGCCTCTCCATAGAACAAGAATGACTTGAGAATTTGAGGCTTTGTGTTCAAGTGGAAAGAATTCATATTTTTCGTTTTATGCCACCTTTTTTTTAAGCCGTCCATTTATCATTGCTTATTTAGTTCTTTAGCAAAAACCAACATCCCATTTTGGTACCAGCCAGCTAATTTAGATTTTAACTGTGTGTGTTGTGGGCAAGTTCCTCTGCCGGTAAGCCATGTGTACAGAATTCTTCGACAGTCCTCAGTGACGCATTAACCATATACCCAAGTGAGTGACACAATGACTATAGAACGGCTTGAGATAAAATACTCTCAATGTTGTCTCCTAGTCATGAAGTTGTTACCTTTTTTAGATGAGAGATCCTCCTCTTGGTAGTTTGATAATTCCAAATGGAAGGGTATGAAAACCTTGTCATCCACAGTTGAGTGTGAGGATAGGCGACAGCTTTTCTTGAGCTGTCACTGCCTGCGGGTCAATATAGAATGGTGCAAATGCTTCGCCCACCGTTACTGCCACGGGAGACCCCAGCGGCTCCCCCTAAATCAGTGTGCACGCTCTCGTTGGCCAAAAACACACTGTATTTACAAAGTACAAGGCAAATGGATGGCCTGTATTGGGTAAGATTGGAGTAGGGGGAGTGGAGAGCTGAGTCTCTCCCCTTCCTAATTTAAAACAGTATGCAGGGACGTCTGAGTGGCTCAGTTGGTTAAGCGGCTGCCTTCAGCTCGGGTCATGATCCCAGGGTCCTGGGTTTGAGTCCTGCATCAGGCTCCTTGCTCAGCGGAGAGCCTGCTGCTCCCCCTGCTTGTGCTCGCTCTCTTTTTCTCTGTGTCAAATTTTAAAAATCGTAAAAAAAAAACCCAAAAACCCAGTATGTAGACAATGAACATAATCGCACGAACCTGAAAGGGAGTTCGGTGAGCATTCCACATTCTCTTCCATCATGCCATCTTGTGATGTTGTGATCTGTACTTTATACTCATCCCTTGATGAATGATATTTACTAAGTGAAATAATGGTAGTATAACTTCATGTCTTGAAAACCGATGAACTCTGAGTATATAAGAATGAGTACAAGGTAATGAAACTGGCTAGGCCTTGCAGAGCACACACGTGCGTGTGTAACTATGCATCCAAATGAGTGTTGGCCTTTTCAGGGTGGTCACCTCGCGAGGTCCTGTGCTTTACTCCTGTTACATTGCTGTTGCTCAGACTGGTTTTAGATCTGTGAAAATTAACCTCAGCACCTTCATGTCTGTCCTTATTAAGGAGCAAAATATTTATTCTTCGAAGGTGGCTTTGGGTTTTGGTAATACCCACAGGCCATTCAAGCCTTAGTCAACAAATAATTCACACGATAGAAAGGCTGAGGGGTATAATTTTGAGTCCAAGATAAAATGCAGTTCTAATAAAATGAAGTAGGTGCTCTTCTGTTATTTGAAATGATCCTAAACACAGTTCCCAAAGAGTTCAATAATGTTTCTGTAGTGTCCTTGTTTTTCAAATAAATGCACAACTTCTCGAGATGTAGAAAAGCAGTGTCAACTCTGGAAAGAGCACGGGATTAAGTTGCAAGTCTTAGGGTCAGACCCTAGGCTTCTCCTGATTAACTGTGTGGGAACGTCTTCAGTGGAACTCGTGGGTTCTAATCTGTGAAGTAGATTGATGCCCTCTTGGATTCATTCCAGCTTCAAAGTTCCCTGATACAGCGATTCTACTTTGAAAGTAGTTACAAGTACATGTGAAGGATTTCAGCCCTGAAGTTGGGCCACATTATGAAGTTGCAAAATTTTGCCACTGTTTTCTTTAAATATGTTACGGTATATTTGGTATATTGTATCTTATTACTTTATATCGACTCTATTCCTGGTTGAATCATTGTGTTTTTACAGGTAAGAATTCCAAGACCAAAATTCAGTGACAGGCCTAGAAACACATGGCAGTTTACAAATCAAACAAAATTGGAAGCTGTCTAAAGATTCACGTTCCCGATTTCAGACCTAGACCTACATACAGTTCTGGCTTCGCAGCCTTGAAATTGCCACTTCCCTACCAGTGGTAGCTCTTTTTTTCCTGTGAATAGAAAATGAATGAAAAAACTAATATATTGATGAAGATAGTGGCAAAATTTTTCTATTTCCTGTGGCCCATTCCCCATTTCCTACAACACTGCCTATGTACTTGTTACTAAAAACTCTACAGAACTGTGGTCTGGGAACAATAAGGTGTTTCCATCTTACAAGAGGAAAGCCAGTGGTCTCCTCTGGTTTTACACCTCTGTCTAGATGAAAACTGTTGCACACAGGTAAATGTGAATAATGCCCATAGAGCTGAGAATGTTCCTGAGAGAAACCACCTAATGGTGATGTTTAGTTAAAATTAGAATATATTATCAAGGATGCAGCATTGCCCATTGAATATGTCCGTTCTAAATATAACTTTTAATGTAATTGCTATAGTTTAGTTCCTGCATCCACGGTTGTGAGCTTTTTACATTTGCTGGGTATAGTTCTGAAATTTAGCACTTGTCTGTCTTAAGGAGATCTGCCCTGCATGCAAATCTATAACTAGACAAATATTATTTCCTTTCCCAGCTTGCTCTTGGGAGGTTTCCATATCCTCAGGTAAGATTGTTCATTACTGCCGTTTGCCACTGTGACATTCATTCCTATGTATGAAGGTACAGGGAGCAATTGTGAACATTTGAGCCACATACAAATAAATCTGTCCTGTTAAATTGAAAAGTGATATCTTAAAGGAGTCATTTAGAAGTCTCTGTTGATTTTTTATTTTTTTAAACTCCAGATTTTTTTTCTCTTTGTTAAAGGTTGAAAGGCATCATTGTGCTCTGCCTTTGTGTGACATTGGTGATGTTTTCCCTTGTCCTAGCCCAGTGCCATGTGCTCATACTGAGGTTGGAGGAGAGACACAGCCTTTTCTTGATATACCATTTGAGCTTTTGGTTTCAATTAAAATTATCTCAATTAAAGGGTTGAGATGAAGGGTGAAAATACCTGATCTAGAACATTATTGTTGCTAAGCAAATAGTCAGGCCCCCGATTTTATGGGGGTGTGATTCTGAGCATACTATTTTTTAAAAATTTGCCCCTTCCTGTCCACATTTGTAGGAAAACAAACTGTCCATCATATTACCATTGCTGCTGATAATCTTTATAATTTCTTTAAGATTTTTATTTAGAAGGGTAAAATATAAAGCTGTTTTGTGGTTTGAAAATGATTCCCTGGTGTGTGCGGGGGGAAATAAGTGAAATGTCTAGAGGGATGAAAAATGCATGGATTGACTGTTTTCCTCTGGTTGGTGCTCACTGTTTTTCTGGCATCTTGGTCTGTACAGGCCAAAGTGCCTGGAGGCATGTCTGATTTAAAGGTGGTGTTGGTCTCTGCTCTTTAAGCATCTATTAACTTGCTATTATTATGCAAATAAGTGTTGTATTACACATACTAATTTATGCATGGTTAGATTATGCAGATGCATCACAAACATGGTTATTGAATAATAGGATGGGGCTCATTCACTCTACCATCTTTATAAGCTGTTTTAAGCGAATTCTCCTGGTACCCATGTGGACATTTAAAGACCCTTCGCTTGCTGAAATGTGTCTTTTGTATCCTTTTTCTCTTACAGTTAAAGCCATCAGATGAGTGGGAGAGAAATCGTCTTAAGTTATTAGGTTCAAGAGTGTGAGACTCACTTGTCAAATTTGTAGGCTTCTTTGTTTAAACATAATCTTTTCCTTAAGGAGAAAATCCGAAATGCAATCGCTGGGCATGCATGCTAGCATTCAGTCAGATTTTAGTGTATACAGCCTTGCTGCTTAGCTGTAGGTAGCCCATCAAATTAAAATCACATTTTCAGGATTTATAGCTCATTAGAATATTTATCTTGGTAAGCCTCTTATTCTGTCAGTAATTTTTAAACAATTCATTGTTCGGCCAATTTATACAGTCCCTAAAATTTTGTAAATGCAGAGACCCTGTTACAGTACATCTCTCAGAGAAACCTTAGTAGAAAACTCGCAAGCTGTCTCATAGAAGTGCCAGAGATTGAGAACGTAGCTGTATTCTTGAGATTCCTAATGTGTTGGGTAATTAACCAGTGAGATCTGGTAAGTGATGAGTCTGAGAAACTATTGCCGTTGTGTTTGACAAATGAAGCATTTGGATGCTCTGGTCAGATTTGGAAAGAGGCTGTACACTTTTGCAATTCTATTCTCTCGAATGTTTAAGTACACGTTTACTGGATCAGTCCAGTGGAAGCTGGAGAAGTCTAATGTGTTGAACTCCCTAGTTAACAACAACCTTTATGCCAGAGCAGGGGGGGGAGGGGAAGCCGTATGCCTTGAATCGTGATAGAATATTGTCACCAAACTGGGACTTTTATTTGAAATAATAGAAGCAGCTCTGATGCCATTAGGCCTGTCTCCCGGATCTTTCAGCAGAAGTTTGTGTGCTTCGTTGGCTAGAATCCGCAATGATGTTTGATGGAGTTGGCATTGATTTTACCGGTGTTGCACGATAGACGGGAGACGGGGAAAGGGTACTGTATTGATGCCTTGCCTGCCCTTCACTTTGTCCTCAAAGTGCATGAGGAACAATGTTTATTTTCATAGTATTCCAAACACTGCATTATGAATAATATCTTCTTTTTGGCCCATCGTATCCCAGGCCACTCTGGGAAGTGGCGTCCCCTCATAAATTGGGCACACGGAATGGTTGATTTGCTCAGTGTTGGACTGCAGCAGGGTTGGTTCCGTGGAATCCCAAGTGCAGTGGGAGGAGTGAATCACAGATACCATCGAATCAAACCTCTGCACAGACATCCACATTCTGCTTGACTACCTTGAGTGATAGGAAACTCGCTGCTTTATGAACAGCCATCCAATGAAAGCAAGGTTCTGTTTACCAAGCTAAGGACTGACTGCTTCATCCTAACTGTCACCCGCTGGTCTGGTCCTTGAACACGTGAGAGCCTTTCATAGATCCTCATGATCACATAGTTTTGCATCCCTTCTGTCCAGAGCTGGGGACAACCCCAGGACGTTGCTACTTTGAACTCAAAGTCCAATCAGGGCACCAGATCTGAGCTCTTCACTAGTGGCAAGTTGAGAAGACCGGCCTGTTGGAAAGAGCTCTGGACCAGGAGCCAAAAGATGAGAATGGGAACCCAGCTGTCCCACGAACTGTGGTCACCATAGGCCTTAATTCTTGCTTTGTAACTCCTGGGGGCTTAAATCTAGAATGCGGTTCCTGATACCTACCTTTCCTGTCTGATTAGAGCAAGTACGCAGCTCATATGTGCTTTTGGCTGTGAAACCACTTGCAGAAGTACCGAGGGCCAGCCCACCGGCCCTGATGTTGGGCCGCAGCACAGAACAGAATTGCTCATCAACCAAAGTTCGCAAAAGGATGTGCTCGGCAACCTGTCAGCCACAGCTGGAGCAGAGCGTAAACTGAGCAGAGAGGAAAGCAGGGAGGAGAGGCCCGCTTGGAGACTTGTCCCTCCACTGGCCCAGCGTCAGTGCTGCTGACAGTGTCGTTAGCAGCGCCTCTTCCTGCGGCGACACAGTGTGTATCCAGTGGGGACGCAGATGAGGGAAGGGTGTCAGGAAGGTATCGGGGAGAGTCGGTGGCCTGGGAAGAACATAAAGATTAAAGGCCTGGATTTTTGTTGAGTTGATCATTCTATATGAACTTCATTGTTTTGTGAGTCAGGTTTCTGCTTGTTATTGGGAAGCACTGTCTAAGTGTCCTTTCCTTTAGGCCTTAAAGTTGCAGAGCCTCATTGGCATGCAGTTTAGGACTCCATGGACAAAAGTGTAGGAGCCACTGTAAGTGCACAGCCATATTACTACAACTTATGATAGGAACAACAGCGATGTCTTGGATTCATCTAGCACCTTTCCGACATCGAGCTTCAGATCACTTCCTATTATCTGACTCAGGCTGTACATCCCCACCCGCAGGGGCTGTTATTCCCAACCTCCAGGTGAGCACACGGAGTCCTGGACACGAGCCCCTTTGCCTGAGGGCTGAATGGGTGCAGTTAGGCCCAGGACATGCAGGCAAGTAAACCAAATGCCTAGGCTCCGTGGACTCCGAATGTGGTTGGCTGTTCACACCACTCTTCTTCCCACGGAGCCCCTCCAAGCCCTTCTCCCGGTTTGCCTTCTCCACTCCAGGAGGCCTCTTGTGCGGATGAGAAATCGGGGGCCGTGCCATGGTAGATGATGTCAAGGCCATTCCCTAGAGCCCTTTCGCTTTTCCTACCATGTGTTTAGCAGAGTGACAGGAGGGTCCGGAGGGCTCCAGAGCTCTCCCCAGCCACAGTGCCATTAAATTCTGGGTGCCTCTGAAGCAATAGGATCACGAAAAATTGTGTTTTTAAACGTCTTGCAACCGGAAAGTATCTTCATTTCTTGAACAGTTTAGCATTAACAGTAATCTGGAAGGATGCGCAGGTCTGGACAAGGACTGGAGCTACGTGTAGTTAATCGTCTAGACCCAAATTCAGTGGACTTAGAAAACATGGCGGCGGGCAACGGTTTGTTTAATGACACCATAATTTAGGAAAAATGAAAAAGATTGCCTGCTAAAAATTGTCATCCTTCATTCAAACTTTACAATAGTGCCCTGCATTAAGATGATAGTAAATCCATTAAGGAGACTTCTCAGGGGATGTGCCAGCTCTGGCATTTGGAAATTTGGGAAGCAGGATGCCACAGGAAAGTGAAGATAATACAGATAGAAATGTATTTAAAGTACTTCTGTAAGTATAAAAATGTTGTTGTTCTTTTGGCTACAATTCCTGATCTTGGTTAATAAATTACATCAAAATGACCTGAAGTTAAAAAAAGGAAAAAAATCTGAGCAAATAGTGCCCCTGGTATTGTAAAGCTTTGAATGTTTTCACACCCCATTAATTTATTACTTCTCTTTCTTCATCTTTAAATTTCATTTTTTTTTCAAAACTTCCGACTCCCCGCTGCTGCAGTGATTTTCATCTTGTTGTTAATTTTCCCTGCTCCATATGGAGCTCCAGACATTTCACCTGGAGGCTGTACTAGATTTTGTTGTAGTGATCGTACTTCCGGAGGCCAAAACTGTCATTTAGGGTTCCTAGTGCATCTGTCTGCGCCAGGCTTTTCACTGGCATGGGAGAGTGTGAATAACAAATTGGATGCACCTGAGATTCAGATGATTAGTGTGTTTTGTGAATCTCCACGACTTGTAAGCAGATAGCTCTGGGGGGGCAGGATGGCTGTATGGCAACTGCGGGTGAATCTGTACTCACACCTTACATTTGGGGCTTCGCGAGGGAAGCGCAAACATCCCAGGCAGTCGGAGTGCAGAGAGAGTAACAAATATTTCATCCCGCCTTGTCATTGATTAGAAAAGAGCCTTTAATTTCATTTCACCCCATGTTGTGATTAATTTGCATTCTTTGTCAGAAGTTAATGGAGTTTTTTATGGTTCACTCTGAAATCCTTGAAGACATCAGACTTGATCTGATGTTTATACAACCGCCAGCGGAATTTTTTCGTTTGATTGATGGCAAAGCTTGATGTGATTCCAAACGGCTTTTTAAGCTGTTTTTAAGAATTATTTGAATAAAATGCGAGCAAGATATTGTTGTAACGATCAAGATTATCTGTTAAAAATCTGTTTCAAATAAAGAAGATGATAAGTAGTAAAAAGGATCAAAACCATAAGAGATCTAGCGAATGGCGACATTATTTGTTAAAAATACATAAGAATGGCATTCACATAAATTATTGCAGTATCTAGAGGTCATTTTTCTTGAAAAGAACATACCATCGTCTGGCCAAATAGAATAATTAAGGCTAAGGTAGAAGGAAAGTCTGGATCTTTGGGATTAAAAACCTCTACTACCATTCGGCTAATTCTCATTTATTCTGCTAGCTTTTGCCACCAATGTACGAAATAGAGATCTACTGTTCTTAACTCAAGGAGACAAGGTCTGTCAGGCCTGTTAGCTGAGCAAAATGATGACATATTACTTGTCTCAATAAAGAGGCATTCTTAAATCCCAATACAAGTTAAACATAAGTGGGTGATAGACGATTTTAAGTGAAAGACGTGCATTCTTCATAGTATAACGACTGGCCTTTTTCATAAGATAGTACAGAAATGAAATACCCTGTTTTTCAAAGCAGAATACCCCAGTTGTTTGTGGGTAAACAGAATGTGTGTTCGTCCCCTGTGCACTATCTATCAAAGTATGAGGGAAGCTGTAGGTGGCGTTTGCTCAGAACCCCCTGCTACTAACCAAGAAAATATGTTTTGCAAATGCTTTTTGATTACTAATACCATTTGTTTGATTGGGGGCTTTGCCTTGCTTCAGCAGACTCTTGCTTTGCTGTGATTGCTGCCAGTGAAACTTACTCAGGTCAAAAAGCTACTTATCTGAGCACTTTCATTTAAAACAGATTAATTTATTTGCTGTATCTGAAAGTTTGCTAAATAATTGGGTGGGCTTAATTGAACTTACTGCTTTCTGATCCTTGTATTAACATGATCTAAAGTCCTTTTTATTATATACAATCCATATTATTGACCAAATTTGCCCTGTTTTCATTTAAATGTAAGCAGCTTGTCAAGGAGAAAATATTTTGTTTAACTTGGCTTGGAAACCTGCTATTTTAATGTGTTGTTGTTTTTTTTTCAATTGACAGACTGTCTTTTAAACATTCATTTATTCTGTAGTAATAAATTGTGCTCTGGATAGAGCATTTGTCTCATAATGGAGTAGAAAGCGTATGTTCTTAAAACTATTTTAAAATAGTAAACACTTTTCAAAAGCTAGTGCTGAAATTCTAGTTTTTGTACCTAATTTTATTCATGTGTTAAAAGCCTTTGACTGTGCTACTACTAATCCTCATTTTGATAATTTAATATTGTTTTATATTCAATGTTAAATTCAGACCATAGATTTTATTATCTTATTTATGTACTAATGTATTGATCATGACTAGAGCAACCTAGAACTGCAAAATAATGCCTAAAAAGTTGACCTCCTTTGAAAAGAGGTATTTGGAATTTATCCTTTGTTCCATGAACTTTTTGAAGTTCAGAACATCAAGGATTCTGTAAAATCATATGTATCCAGTTTTTTTGTGTGAGGTCTCTAGTCAGAGGGGGAAAAAACAGCAGTAAGTGATTACCCCAAACTTCAGGTACTCACCTGTAATTGGCAAGAGTTCAAAAGAGCAATGTGTGTGCAGTTTTCTCTGCTAAACGGATTTCTAGCCTACATGTTTTAATGCATTGTTTGTTTCCATTCTCATTATTTAGGATATAGACATCTGAAGTATACTAATATTTAGGGGGCGCCTGTGTGGCTCAGTCGGTTGGGTGTCCCGACTCTTGATTTCAGCTCATGTCTCGATTTCAGAGTCATGAGTTCAAGCCCCATGAAAATAATAAATAAATAAATAAATAAATAAATAAATAAATAAATAAATAAATAAAAGCGTACAGTAATATTTAAAGTCATACAAAGTCAGATTTCATTTTCCAGGGGCACCTGGGTGGCTCAGATGGTTAAGCATCTGCCTTTGGCTCAGGTCATGATCCCAGAGTCCTGGGTTTGAGCCCCACATCGGGCTTCCTGCTCAGCGGAGAGCCTGCTTTTCCCTCTTCCTCAACCTCTTGCGCTGCTTGTGCTCTCTCAAATGAATAAATAAAATATTTAGGCAAAAAAAAAAAAAAAAAAAAGATTTCATGTTCCGTAAAAGGCAGAGGTGAGGGGCACCTGAGTGGCTCAGTCAGTTGAGCGTCCCACTCTTGATTTCAGCTCAGGTCATGATCTCAGGGTTGTGAGATCGAGCCCCATGTTGGGCTCCACATTGGGCATGGAGCCTGCTTAAGATTCTCTCTCTCCCTCTCCCTCTGCACCTCCCACCACCCCATTCTCTCTCTTTCCTCTCATAAAAAAAAATAAAGGCGGAGGTAAAATTTAAGTGATAGAAGGATGTTCACTTATATACATTTGCTTCTTCCCAGGAATTTTGAAACCACCAGTGTTGGATTCTTCTCTCATTATCTATCTCATGCTTATCAAGAGATCTCATAATGTTATTTGCTTAGCCTATTGCAAAGGTAGGAGGTGCGTTCCTAGTATGTCTTTAAAATAGAGCAGAAATGGAATAAAAAGAATCCCCAAAGTGCGAGTAGCTTAGAGACAGGTTATTTTTCATCGAAGATAAATTACTTGTTAATACCTCATTTGAGGTATATGCAGTTAGCCAGCTAGGCTAGTGAACCCTGTCTTTTTGAAAACACTAGCCCCGTGTTGGTTTGATCTTAGAGCAAGTCCTAAACTATTGTATGACATACATTCAGTTCAACACGTGTTCGTCATTGCACAGGTACTCTGCCTTGGCGCTGTGCTGAGCACCGAAGTACAGACATGAAACAGATGTGGTCCCTGCTCTCAAAGAGTCGAGTCTAGTGGAGAGAAAAATACACAACAAACACACGGCAGTTGATGCAAAAGGAACGCTACAGGGGGTGGTATGCTCCGGCCTCAAGAGGAGAGGTCAGCTCACTTTAGAAAGCTGCGCAAGTTTCACAGAGCGGGTGATGCCTTAGCTGAGGCTCTGAGGCTAAAAGGATGCGAAAGAACTTCCCAGGCATTCTGGTCAAAAGGAGACTCATCTGGTAAAAGATAAAGGTCTGAAGCAGCATGTTGTATGCAGTAGCCTTCCAGTACTTTAATTGAGTGGGGTACCACTACTACTACTATTACTTTCGTCTCCCCGCCAGGTTAGGAATCTCCCTAGGTGACTTTTAAAGCAGCCCCGGGAGGAAAGGAAGAACCGGGAGGGCAGAGTGGTAGAGGAGAGAGGTGGTGTGTCTGGATGGAGATAGCAAGTGCAGCAGAGACCAGGGAATGAAATCGGGGTTGAGAATTTCGTGAATCTCTTTGAGATGACTGGGAGCCAGTTTGAGGCTGGAAATCATTATATTTTAAGATCTCTGCCCTCCAAGGTCAGCTGGCACATGCCTCTGAGGGACTTGGCACATCACAGGACATTTTCTAGACTGCTGGGGGTGGGGACTTGTCGTGCTCAGATGAGCTAATGCCTAAAAGGACACTTTGAAAAATATAAGAGGGTAAACAAGAGCAAGGTAATATTAGTATTATTTATATTTCCAGAAAGTACTTTAGGGATTTACCTATGTAACTCTGAAAATATATGACCATGTCTTATGTCTCACACCAGGTAGGACTAAAATGAATTACTTTTCTGATCCCACAAGAGCCTTCCTTTACAATTTTTCTTTTTCAACTTACAATTTATCATTCACAATCACAATCATAATATACAGAAATATATACAGAACCTAGTCATTTCTAGTTCAGTAGCTGGGGACCCTGATGCTTTTACGATTTTTAAATAATCAGCTTAGCCCAGAAATAGAATTGAAGTTTGAAGTCATGAACTTGGCGCCCAGTCTGGCTTTCAGGTGGCTACTTTGCCATCTTCTCTCCCCCTTGGGATCTGTGGTCTGGACACCCTTCCCCTGTTTCCCCTTTGGTTTTTATTGGTGCTGTCTGCTACTTCATGGGATCGGAGAATTTCAGAATGCAATGAGATCTTCCAGTGATCTCCTCCAACTCTTGTATTTTATAGAGGAGGAAATGGGATTCCAATAGCCATTCGGTGACTCACTCATGATTACCAGGTATTTAGCAACCATGTCAGACTGGTCCCTACTCTAGAGGGATGGCGTGGGGAGAAAGAGCCCAGGCGGCCATTTTTATTTTACACAACCATCCACTCAAATACTGCCTCCAACTGGTGTGTCTGCAGAGCCGGAAGTTACTGTCCCAGGATGCTCCCGGTCTACCAAGTAATTGCTGATGGGTACAGATCCCTGGGGGAACGTGGTCCTCAACAGCGATAGCAGCAGCAACGAAGACCAACTTTTGTCGTACTCCAGTATTGTACTCTCCACGATTTCCAGTACAGAAAACTTGGGTAGATTTGGGCCTCTAAGTTAAAAAGGGGGTAGACCCGCCCAAGTTTTGTTTGAGCACAGATTACTTTTTAGATGTTTAACAGTTCTGGATTAATGCCTGGGGGGCTTGGAAATTCTTCCTCAACTAAAATGCTAAGGATGCTAAGAACCCAGCCCTCTTTGGTGCCAGTAAAATGCACAAGCTAAGTTCATCGGAAACTCAGTGAGTTGCCTAAAAGGAGCAAAGACCTGGCTCGATTTAGGACTGGAGATGGCCCAGGACACGCCGGGTGGGAAGAAGGTCCCAAGCGTTGTTAGGAGCCATGAAAGGAGGCAGTTGTCTGTTTATGTACACAGTCAGGGCTCCAAGGCATTGTGGGAAACTGAGGCAACCAGTCAGAACCAAGTGTGGACTCTGTTATCCCATACTCCATTAAAGTCTGTACGTGGTGGCCGCCACGGGGAGAGGGAAAGAAGAGCTGGAGAACAGAATGGTCTTAGGAGGACAGGAGGCCAGAGGAGGAAAGACCAAAGAGGGTAATGAGGCTTGTCTTGTTTTCTGTTCAGAAACAGCCTGCAAAGGCACCATCCTGGTCATGAGGAGACCGTGACTGTAGTCCTCGTTCTAGTTTGGTAAAGTACAGTAAACAAGAGAAAGGTGCCAGCTGAAGGCCTTCCTGCAGCCCCTGCTCTTTGGACAGCCCTTTGCCACCATAGCCGGGCAGCCGCAAATGCTCACTGACTCAGGGCAGAGAGGACAGGGAGACAACAAGTGACACACCCAGCAGGTGACAAGTTAAATCACTGTCAGAATATAGTTTATCCGCCCCCCCCCACACACACACGCACAGATCTCAGTTTTCTCATCTGGGAAAGGATAGAGGTGTGCTAGGTCAGTGATTTGCAGAATGATGGGAAGACAGGACATGAAGTTGGTGGGAATTCACTCGTGGACACACATACATATGCATGCACACACACCAGAGCAGTTCTGGTTTGGTCTGTTAATTTTTGTTAATGTGTCTAAGTAATACCTTATATGAACTTTGGTAAACAGAGTCTGAAAAACGCTGGCCTAGATCCTTCTGTGGTCTCCTTTCATCTGGTGTGAGCAGTGTCCCCCTCTTTTCCACACCTTCATCACCTTTCTCATCACCATCTCCCCGAGGACGCTCTTGGACTATCGAACTGGATTTCACTTATATCAAAGTATGAGAGGTGTGCCCTGCCACTCTGAAACAGAAGTGAAACTGTTCGGTTCATTCTAGATCCGTGACTTCTTTTCTTTAGGTCCTGTTTTGAATCTCATTCACGGTCAAACCAGAAAGACACATGTTAATTCACATGGTTACATGTGACTATACTTCAAGGTTCTTTCCTTCCTAATCCTATGTGAAATACTTATTGGCTGCAGTTGCAGCTTATCTCAGAATCTCAGCAGGCCAAATGATGTTGTCAAATACATCATGGCAAAAATAAATAAACAAACAAACACAAACAAATAAAAAGGCAGCAATATGTAGAGTCGTAGCCCACAAAGAAAGAATTCCTTAAAGTGCCTGAAAAGATCCCTTTTGGGGGGAGGGGGAGACACCATCTTAGAAATCTACAGCACCTGGAATCTAACAAATTGTATTTTATCCAAATATCGAGTGGCATTTAAAGGAGAATTCAAGCTCTGTGCCTACAGCTTAGCTCTGTCACTAACTCTCAGTGACCTTAAGTAAGTCCCTCATTTTTGTGGACCAGCAATTGTGGCTTATGCATCTTCGAGGTCCTAGACTCCAGTACAGTGCCTGCTGTAGAGTGAGTACTTGATAAAAGTATAGGAATCAATGAGTTAGTGATTTAGTCTGACTTGACTTTTTTACATGTTGGCATAAGAGATTTTAGAATCAGAAGGAATGGGGAATCAATACACATTTTTAGGCTTTAAATTAATAATTCTGTCCCCTTTCCTTCTGTCTGTATTTCCACCCTGTCCTGCCAGCATTAATACCCGAAGGATAAAAGCTTCCAAAGAGTTGTCTTAGGATACTTGAGGGTTCTTATGTAAGAAAAGATGTGGATTTGTACTGTCAGGAGGGTAGAACTGCAACAAGAGGTAGAATGGACAGTCGGAAGACGTAAGCTCCCCATCACTGTATGCGTCCAGGCAGAAGCCCTGTCAGCCAGGAGTGTCACGAAGAAGGGATTCAGGGATCAGATAGAGGTGGGTCAGACTAAAGAACCCTTAAGATTCTTCAAGGCCCCAAGAGTCTATGATTCATCTTCAGTGTTGGACAGGCCTCTCCTCAGACAAACAAACAAAAGGCCAATGATGCATTTCCTATCTGTCGCAGGGGAGAGGCAACAGGTAGAAATCCAGCTTGTCTAGATTCTGCACGTGGTTTAATCGTGTACTCATTTTGACTCTCGAATACTCTGTCAGTATGAAACACATAAGAAATAGAAGAATATAGGAAAGAAGTAATTCTTTTTCAGTCCAAGATTTATAAACTTCCACGTTTCCCTCCATTGAGCCAACTGTGGGGTATGGCTATCAAAAACGTGAATAGACTTAGAGCCTCCAGGAGTTTCTTTTACTGACTGGTGTATGAGGTCCAGAACAAGGTGACTAAGCCAGTCAGTGTGAGGTGTATGTGCAGGTGCGGGTGTCCTGCTGTATGACGAACACACGCCCATGGCACCACATTCCAAGAAAGGCCATCACAGTGGTGGAGAATGTGAAACCCTGCCTAGCTCCTCCAGGCAGCTTTGCAGTTCAGGTCACAGAAAACCCAACTCAAGCTGTCTCAGCCGCAAGGGGACTTGATTGAACTGCGTGGCCAAAAATCAAGTATTGCTGGGTTTTGGTAGAACTTGATCAAAGAAGTCACTGTTGGCTCTGTTCTTGGTGGACTTCTTCCTTCGCGGACCAAGACTGGCTCTTGTGTCCCAGGGCGACCTGCTTTCCGATTCGAAGGGAAGAGCCGGTCTCTCTTCCCCATAGGCAAGCGGAGGCCCTAGGCTTCAGTTTGATTGGATCAGTTTAGCTCCCCAAGCCCAGGGGATTTAGATGATGCTGACTCATTCAAGCCTGAACCGCACACCCCACCCATAACGCTGGTGATGAAGTAGCTGGGGGTGAAGCACATGGGCTGTTTAGGGGCCAGGGAGTGTTGTTTAGAGTGTCATTATTAATAGAAGGGGGAAGAATAGAGGGCGGGCGATCACCGCAAATGATCACAGGAAGAAAACGGGATGTTCACTCAAGAACGAAAACATGGTGGAGAAGCAACTTGTCATCACTTGACGTAACCACTGCAGCTCCAGACCATGGACATATCTCATAGGGAGACATATTTGAACTCATAATGAGAAAGAACCTTCTAACAATTTAAGCCACCCAGGATAGAATCATGGAATCCCATCTCTGGAAGTCTTCTAGCAAAGGCAGGATGTCTGCCTGTCAGGAATATCATAAAGTGAATTTACACATGGAGCAAGGAGTCGGACCAGGTGACCTCTAACATTGTTCTGGATTCTACGGCATGTGGAGGATTGAAGCTAATAGAGGTACAGACTAAATGAGAGCTCCAGAAAAAAGCCCTTTGAGACATTTCGACACATTAAAAATATTTTGCTATCGCAGATTTATTTGACCATAAAGAATGGAATGGTCGACAGACCTTTCCCAAAAAAAGCCACCTCTGCCCCCCACATACACACATAACTGATATTCTAAGCTAGAATCTGAAATAAGACCACCCTTTTTTGGAACAAAGAAAAGAGAAAAGTTTGATACAGCAAATGTATCTTCTTTGAAAGGAGGAATCTAAATCTTACCTGAAAGGAAAATGCTAAATGGACATCTTGGCCAGGCCTTGTACCATTAGAGAGAAGGTTAATTTTATAATTGACAGTGATCATTTTAAATTGTGTTTCTGAGCCCCTGCTTTTCTCACAAAATTCAGGTCTAAATATTAAAATTTACATTTGCCCAGAGGAGGATTTACAAGGGTTCCTGTACACCTCTGCAGAGTAGGACATAAGCTACGTCAATTTTAAATACACAAGGATGAAAGAGTGTAGACTGGCAGTCAGGTCCTTTCTTTCCTGCTCACTGACTGGCAGACCCAGCAAATGAGTAATGTTACAGTGTACCTTGATGCTTCAGCTGCTGTGTTTTGTGTGAAAATCCATTGTCCTTGATACTCAGGAAGTGGTAAGAGCCAAGTGATCTAATTTATGGCTGTGATGATTTTCTGTCTGGTCCCATCTGAGCTGAGCCCTCCTCTAGGCATCTTAGAGCCTTTCTGTCCCACCCAGCTGTTGGTGAAATTCAGGCATATCTCGTTTTAGCTTTTCAAAACTGGTCATTCCTGAAGACAGCAGAGAGAAGATGCCATGATTAGATCTTAGAAGGTGGGAGTCCTAGTGACTCTCTCAGATCCCGTGGCCACTTTTGTTTTAAGTCCCTAATTGTTTAAGTCTCATGACTTACTTTTTGCTTTTGTTTTGTTCTACGTAAGATATGCTAATAGACTTACAGGCATGATAAGAACTTGAACAAGGACAGAGGCTGAAAACAGGAGAGATACGATGGCACAAGTGAATTGTACTTGTTCATTTTATATTATTAGTAATTATATATTATTCATTTATTTTGTCTCATCCTGCATTCAATATCTAAAAATATCAGTTTGTCAGAATTCCCATTTATGGTTTGCTAGGGTACATTTTGTTCTTCTTTTTTTTTTTAAAGCAGTCCTTTGTTTAGGAAATCTTACAGTAAGTTAGTGGTACTAAGCGATGTGTGTTTAGCTTGTGGTCGTGTGGAAATAATTTTTCTTTTCTCTTGTTGAAGCCTTTTTGAGATTTGGGCATTTTGGTTTTGCAAGTTGTACCGGACTGGAGGTGGTGTGTCCCTAAGTTTTAGCCCCCAGCACCATGCCAGATAAAATTAGATTGAATGCCAATACCAGCTTCGGAGGCCATGGGGGTCTGACTGGAATTCCAGGGGGCTTTCTGACTCCAGCATTTATGCATTTTCTCCACACCAGGCAGCCTCCCGAGTCAGCAGTCAGGCCTAGGCCAGTCTGTATCTATGAGCTTGGATGCTATGCCCCTCTAAACCTCAGTTTCCCTAATAGCAAAATGAGTAGATTGAAGTAGACCATCTCTGCAGCCACTTCATTAAGAAAAAAATTTTTAGGTCATTATTCTTCATTTATAATATAAAAGTCTCAGTTTACCATAATCCTGGCTTATATAAGGCAGGGTTAAGCTTAATGCATCTGATTTGAAAAGAAAGTCTGCCAGATAGCTGTCGTTGCTAAAACATGAAGGGTAAAATAAGAATAGAGTTGAACATGGAAGGCTGGAGTGTGATGCCGGTCACACACACACACACACACACACACACACGCTATTCTTTAAAAATGCCACCCATATCATTTAATTTCATATTTCCTTTTTCTACTTAAGAGAAAATAACACAAGCTTGAAAAGCAGTAAATATGTAAAGAGAAAATTTGTCAACTGATATTGGAAGCTCTGACCTCGGTCACACATAAATCTCCCCGACAAGGGCTGCAGGGCAAGCCATAATTTCAGAGAGTAAAAGAGAAAATGAAAGCTCTAGCCGGTGTCTTCTCGAAGTTACATAGGTGGATCGTTTTAGTTTTCTGATTGTGCTTCTGCATATAATGTAAAAGGGCTGGTGGCAGAGTCGGCTTTCCCACTGTGTAAAAAGCACCTCGAAGACACGGAAATGGAACGTGGGGCTCTCAGAGTTGCTGTTTCTCACCAGAGCCGTGGACTAAAAAGTTGAGGCCCCATAAGCACTCTTCTGCACATTGGCAGTTTCCTCTCTAGGATCATCTTCCAAAGTCATTGTCGTGTTATAGGAGCTTTTGAAATTGCCAACTACATAGCCCTTCAAGGAAATATGTGATGAGTGAGTGTTACTGCAGGAACCCCCCATAACCGATACTTAGGCCTGCCTGTTACGAAGTCAGTTCTCCCCGTTTAAACACACAAGGATCAGGGGGCGCCTGGGTGGCACAGCGGTTGGGCGTCTGCCTTCAGCTCAGGGCGTGATCCCGGCGTTATGGGATCAGGCCCCACATCAGGCTCCTCTGCTGTGAGCCTGCTTCTTCCTCTCCCGCTCCCCCTGCTTGTGTTCCCTCTCTCGCTGGCTGTCTCTATCTCTGTCAAATAAATAAATAAAATCTTTTAAAAAAAAAATAAATAAAATAAACACACAAGGATCTATCTTACATCAGACTGAGGCTTAACTCTCCCTGGTTAGTGTGACTTAAAGTCTTGTAACTAAGGGCTGGGAAGGGGGGGGGGGAGGCAATGCCCAGAAGAGGGAAGAGGTTCATCTAATTAGTTTATCAGAATGCTACTAGATCTGGAACCTGATTAGCCAAGTGTAATGACTAGAGCGATTATTGTTGTGTTCAGTGTCCCAGAGTACTAGTTACACATAGGAAACTCAACTCCAGCAAAATGTGCAAGCAGGACCCTGGACTTGGATGCGTTAGTTATAAACGGCGTTTCATATGTTGTGAGGTGCAGGCAGTGCATCAGCCCTAACAATATTATTGTGTTCCTCTGAACTCTGCTCTCGCAGCGAAGCATTTGGAAGGCAGACCTAGAATAGAGGCATTCACAAAGCTAACATTTTATATCGAGTACCCTCAGTACCACTTTTAATGTGCTATAAAACGAGGGGCTTCCCTCTTTCATGAACTGTGTGCAAAAGCAGAGGCAACGACTGGAGGTGGACTTTGCTGCGGTCTGTTTTATGGGTACTGCGCCTGTCCGGTAATGTGATCTTGAAAAAGGTAAACAACAAAGAGTTTAGCAGTGAAAAATATGCCTAATATAAATACAGTCGAGTCCGTGGCAGTTCAGAATTTGAAAAATATGACTGCGGCATTAAATTTTCCGGTGGAATTAAACAGAGGAACAGAATATAACCTTTAAGGCAATATATCTGAGAGTGAGAAAGGAAAGAATATATCTAACTCTATGGTCTGTGTGGCATCCATATAAAGAAAAGCGCAGTAGCTTTATTTAATTGAGAAAATGAATCAATTACAATGATGTTGCATCAAGTTCTTGTGAAATAGAAGATATAAGTCACCACGTTGTATAACAGTGTTAAAAAGTAATTGAGTATCTTAAGCATTTTGAATCAATTTCAGGTACTAGCACTGCTACCTTAATACAAAATTTATGAAGATGATTTCATATAATATGTAGCTATCAGAGCCGTGTAATAAAACCTGGTAACAACATCTCTCTTTAAGAACCTGGGAAAACAGTATAGTGATAAGATCATAACAAAGACTCTGATATTGCTGTTTCTCTTTTTCTCATAGTAAAGAGAAAGCATTAAAATAGTAAAATTTTAAGTCGTCTTAAACCATGGCTTCTTTAACCCACAGAATAGGGCAAAGTGGAGACCTCCAAGAGCTCGGTTCACGAGGAAGCATTCTCCCCTGAACTCGTTTCACACAACTTATGTGTTGCTGGGAACGATGTTGTACACTTTATTCCTGAATTTATTTTGAAACATCTCACTTAGAATGTTTGCGGCGTGTTTTTCCTCAGAGAATGTTGTAATCCCCCTGACTGTTGGAAATCTGTGAAAAATATTCTCTTTGCCAAAACTGGATTTCGGATTCTTTGTTCGTTACCAGTACGTCTCCTGTCGAAGTAGACGTATCTTACGAAGAATGGAGGGTGGGGGAAGAATATCCACGTGTACTTGGAAAAAATAAAAGCAAAAACTAAACGGATCTCCTAGCGTAGAAGTGACCTGGGCCTGTCAAGATTTTTGAAAGGTGGTGTGGCTTGTTACCAAAATCCTTAACCACTCCAGGGTGGTAGTTACCCCGTCTTCCTTCTTAAAGTAGATCTTTACCGTGAGAGCATCATGCAGAGGTAACCATTGACGAGAGGAGGGAGCAGTAATTCAGCATAGCATTAAGTGGGAACTACCCAAGGAGACTAACAGCCAGTCAGCGTGGGACCGAGGTTTCAGGGAGTCATGACCAGGGAGAGCAGGGATGAGTGGGCGCCATGTTCAGTTGGGATAATACATGGAAGATGCTTTTTAAAACACTCAAGCACCAGGTGAAGGGTCTGCTGATAAGCCATGTGGATGCAAAAGAAACGCAAAAACATAGTTTCTGCCCTTGAGGAGCCTGCAGTCTAGTTCAGAGGAACCCACCAAAAATTGATAATTTGTCAACTTTACCACACCAATAGAAATACATACAAATA